>NC_085050.1:14677217-15877217 GCF_963662255.1 Cinclus cinclus | reverse complement strand
CAAACTACTCAGAGTACTTAATTTATTAACAAATACCAGGTAGATGTTTCCCTCCAACAGTAAAGATTAGCTATCCTGACTGACTGAAGTATAACTAGGAGGACTGGCTTTCTCCATCACATGTTTGCATATGCTATATATTAACATCACTATGTGACAGGTATACTTATGAAGTCAACAGCAGTGGCCTCTGAGATGCCACAAGGAACCTGGCCACCAGTGCTGCTGAATCATTTCCAGTTAAGATCCTGGTCCAGAGCTCAGAACATAAAGGATGTAACATAATACACTTCATAATTTAAAGCTCTGAGAAATCTCGTTAATGACAGAAAATAGTTTCCAACTGCTCATCTTCCAAAGACCTTTCTTGCAGAAAGTCGTGGAGAAAACATGATAACATGTACTGGTTTTTTTTGACAGCTTCAGCATTATGGGGTGCTTCACTCTCTGAAAGCTCTGGGTTTTATCTCCAGGAGCAGTTTTACCCGCTTTCATCAGCCCCAGATGGCAGGTAGCCACATCCCTATGCTAGCACAAATATTTCAGCAGAATTTAATCTTTCCCAAACACATTAAGTTGGTTTTTATAAATAACCGATCAGCTCAGTGTGTGCTTATGCTGTTGGATGTGGAAAGCCGTGGGCTGGCCCCAGACCCGCACTCCAAATCATCTGGAAGTGAGCCACTGCCTGTCCAAAAGCCATTAGCTACATTAATGCAGGACTATGCCTGAACTAATAATGCCTGCTGAGAGCCCCAGTATTAGTACAATTATGTTTTCACAGCAGCTTGTTTTTCTTTTAGTAAAATATCAGATCACATGGGCTGATGATTTTACTTACTTCAGAACCGAAGTAGAGTTTAATATGTATAGGGAGAGTCTATCCCAAATAGAAGCTTAAATAGCCAAAATAAATCTTCTTCAAAATAGTAATAATGGATTCAGCAGCTATGTGGTAAACAGAATTAAGGATTTCATTCCACAAGCCTTATATTTGTCTTAAAGCTGACAAACAACATAATTTTGCTGTTCCCAATAACAAACCTTAATTAATAGACTTCTTCCTAGTATTTTATTGTAAAAAAATAATGTTTGCATTTAATATCATGCTGTCATTATCTTGTTTCCTCCACAGCGAGGAGAGTCGTCTGCTTTCTGCAGGTGCAGAGGAACAGTTAAATATACAACAGCCCCCCCACACCCTTATCCTTCCTATCAACATACACAATGATCACTAGGTACCGTGCATAATTACATGGTTGCATGTATTTAATGTTGTTATATTGCATGACAGCATGTTTTAACACTTGGGAACTTACATCTCAAAACTCTTAGTTATTTTGAAAAGCAGCATCTTTTTCCTGGAACAAAATATGGTTTTAGCACAAGTTATCTTAGTTAATGAACTATATGAAAACTATAATTAAATAAGTGGAGAAAAAAACATGGTTTTCTTTTTTTTTTTTATTTTTCTGCGTGTTACCATCTGGTTCACTGGTAACCTAGAAATTAAATTTATCAGCTGCTAGCTACCTGAAGCCTTAGGAGGAGCTGAGGGGGAAAAGAAATTTAGCACTCAGTATTTGTTTTAACACAATATGTTATAGGTTTGGCAGAGCTAGTACTGTAAAGCCGTATATGAAAGCAGAAATTCAAAAGAGCATAAACAAAATTATATTTCATTAATATTACCAACTGAATATACATTTTAGAAGGGATTATTATTCTGAGACCCATGCAGTACAAAACTTGAGATGCAACTTGATTTCTCCATCTATATAAAATGGAAAGCTGCTTACCATATCTGTTTGCTAATACCAGGAAAATCTGAGGTAAGACTGCACTTAGAAGAATATCAAATATTTGAAAATGTGTAGGCATCTAGACAAGACATCCTAAAAATTAAAGCTAAGAAAACTAAATTAAAGAACTAAGATTTTTATTTTTAATCTATTAAGTATCCCAGAATTTCAACCATCATTTGAGTGTGAAGACTCTTTCCTGGTTTTAATCACTGTGTCCCAGGCCATGGATCTCTGAGGAGGGAGACAATGGTAAGACCACTGTTGAGATGCAGCTCAACAGCACAGTTGTGTTTCAGCACAAACCCTACAACCATCTCTTAATCACATTGGTGTTTATTATACTACGTAGTATATTGGGGTATTAGGGTAAAATAATCCAATTAGAGTTTCCTGAATACATTCTCAAAAATCCAGTTTATTACAATAGGTACTACCAAGAGACTTTTCAAAACTAGATGAGAGAAAATATAGAAAAGGCAACCACTGAAAATTACAGCTTTGAACAGTATTTCTGTTTAATATGAGATATTTCCATGTTCTTAACACTCCAGCATTTCATTTTAAGCAAAGTATTTCTAAATATAACAACACATTTAAAAACAAAATAATCTCTCTTGCACACATATATTAGCTATTGATTAAAAACACATTTGTCCTTTTCTTTTTTCAGCTTTTTATGTCCCTAGCCTTGGAACAGATTGCACGGGGTTCAGATAAGATTATGTTACAATGCAGCTGTAAACTGATGCCTTAAAAATGGGAACATTTCCAGGTTACTCACAATTAATATAGCCAAAGGTTCAAACATTTTCCTTTAAATTGAGAAAAGAATCAAATTATATGCCGGTTCTATTATCTACAAATATTTATACAAGATTAATTGTTTGGTTTTATATTTCAGTAAGCAAAGACTACAAAGAGCCAACTGCTGAAAATGGCTCTCAGAAAACAGAGCAAAGTGGGTTGTACAAGAGCATTTACAAGAGCCTCCAGTGACACCACAAGGGGAAATTGCTTCAAACGGAAAGATTTTTGATTAGATATTAGGAAGAAATTCTTTACTGTGAGGATGGTAGGGCCCTGGAACCGATTGTCCAGAGAAGCTGTGGAAGCCCCATCCCTGGAAGTGTTCAAGTTGGAATGTAGCTCTGAGCAACCTGGTTCTGTGAAAGGTGTTCTTGCTCACATCAGGAGGGTTGAAATGAGATGATTTTTAAGGTCCCTTCCAACCCAAACTATTCTGTGACTCTGTGATTCCAAGAGTTTGTAAACCTTGAAACTTGTTGGGGGTTGGTTCTTTCCCTTTTCCCTCTGTGGAATTTTCCCCATTGTCATGCTAAGATACCTGTTGACTGGGCCCTGGTGACAAGGGGGAGGGGAGAGAAGAGGGAAACCCCTCGATATCCAAATATCCAGAAGAGCAGACAGAAGGCTCTGGCTCGGCCCCATTTCCCCCGCGGAGTTCGGACGAGAAGGACGATCGCTGCCTGTGTCCCATCCCTGCCATCCCAGCATCGGGAGCCATCCTCACTGCTGTCGGACCCTGCCCTGCTGCCTTCTCGCTGTAACCTGCCACCATCCAGCACTCTGCTGAGCACCAGGACCCACACCGTGAGCGGAGAGCTCTCTCCCCATCTCTCTCTCCCCCTGGGACAGCGCTGCCATCACCCCCAGCCCTCCTGCGGCTCTGCGGGACCCGCCCGCCCCCAGCACCGGGAACTGCAGCTCAGGGAAAAGGTGCCTGCAGCCAAAAAACACTGGGACTGAGTTACTGTTCTGTTTGTGGGTAATTTCATAGCTGTTGTTGTTCTTGTTTGTCTTGTTAAATATACTAGTAAAGAACTGTTATTCCTACCCCCATATCTTTGCCTGAGAGCTCCCTTAATTTCAAAATCATAATAATCTGTAGGAAGGAAGGATCACATTTTTCATTTCAAAGGGAGGCTTCTGCTTTCCTTAGCAAACACCTATCTTTCAAACCAGGACAAAACTATAGTGAGTTCCCCAAATAGAGAAGAATCATCTATTATAAAGTGAATATTAAGGTGAATTAAAAGAATCAAACCCTGAAAACTAATCTATATGCAATTCCTTGATATATATATATTTAAAAATTTTCAGATGCACAGAAATGCAAGAAATCTGTTCATTTAAGTTATTTTAATACAATTCTATTTGGTAGTTGGCATTAGATATTCATTTAAACTTCATTTAAACTTGGCATAAACATGTTAAATCACCAGAGTTCTGCTCCCAGTTATGTT
Organism: Cinclus cinclus; assembly: GCF_963662255.1. Taxonomy (NCBI): domain Eukaryota; kingdom Metazoa; phylum Chordata; class Aves; order Passeriformes; family Cinclidae; genus Cinclus; species Cinclus cinclus. The sequence continues at coordinate 15,873,148 of NC_085050.1, read as the reverse complement.
ACCAACTTGCTGCTAAAAGCAAAGGAATCTTTTAGTTGATGTCTTAGACTATTTGTCTCAAATACATTTCAATTTCTTAGGGGTTTGCTTTCAAAAATTTTCATGAGTTCCCAGCATAAATGCTCAAAAATAGTGAATTTTCATTATATGTATTCAGAACAGTGTAAAATAAATGTACTGCTCTTTTACTATGAACTTACTCAGCATAAAGTGGACTATAAGATTTACATGTATCTCACCAGAAATCTAAAGAAATAAATAGTGACTGTCGTGACCAGTCCTGTAATAGAAAAACATACCTTGAATTTCAAGCAGTAAGCAAAACTTATTGAAACTGTGAGAGACAATTATATATATCTATTATATATATATATAATTATATATATACCACAATTACAAATAATGTCTGTTTACACGGTTTTTTTTTAAATGGGAGATAAAATCCTATGCGTAATGGCATACTTGTTCACATCAGAAATTTGTCTGCAGGAACATTCTAAATCTAGAAAATTTCTATTAAAATAAGTTCTCCTTCTAAACATACAGACAACCATATATATCTAAATGAAAGCATCCAAAATGTGGGTTCAATTGTGTGTTCAAATATTTTGCAAAGTTTAAAATGTAGTAATTTGAATGTCATCTTCATGTGGTAATTCTGTAATTAAAAAAATATATTGTCCCATTTCAGAGAGAACTGTGAAGCATCTTCCATTTGTACTTGGGTTTCCACTGCCAGCAAAGACATCACTCCTCAAGGGTAACATATCTCAGTCACTATCAAGAGTGTATGTTAGAGCTAACTCCTTGGAAAACCTGGTATTAACTTATTTCAGTTTCCTCATCTAATCAGTGAAATACTCAGGAAGAACCTTATTAATTATAGAAAACAGCAAAAGAAAGGGTAAAGTTTTCCTAAATACACTAAGTCATATCAGAATTTTAACTTCTTATAATTCCCAATAATTTTTAACACTTCAGACCTCAGATCACAAAACAAATACTCTGGACATAATGCAAAAGTGTTAAGAGATGTTCTGGAAATGCTAAGATCAGCTAAGAACTGCAGATTTCATGTGCAACAAGATCTTTGATAGCTAAAGACATTCAGATAGGTTTTCAGATAGCAAATCACAGAGAAGTTTGTGATTGGAAATATGCATGCCTATATATATGAGCTCTAAATAATTTCATATCTTGAAAAGAATCTAGGCCTTCTGTATTTTCACTAATTTCTGTGGTTTCCTCACTCAATTCTTTTGCTTTTTTTCCCCCTCACTGTTAGTTTGAGTGGATGACTCATTGCAAATTACATGAGCTATTCATATTTCTGTGGCATGCTGGTATGCACCAACATATTGTAATGTATTTGTCATTTAAAAATAACCATGTTTTTGGAAGTCGCATTTTTCGGTTTTCAGGGATTTTTTTTTATTATACAAGTAGATCAAAAAAATGTGAGCGTTGGACACTTAAAATTTCAAAATTCAAACTGTGTTGCTATGCCACAGGAAAAAAAGGAAAAGGCTTTTGATTCTGTTCTTGGGTCTTAAAATATAAAAATGCACTGGCTTGAAGAAACAGACTTTTTGGAAAAGGAAGTGTTTAGAGAAAGACTGGAAAAAAAATTAGGATACAGGGAACATTACAAAGAAAATTAACTGTTATCTTTCCAAGTTATATTGGCATATCACATGCAGTTCAAATAATTATAATAAATTTGAATGGAAAAGACTGCAGGTCCTCATTATCTACTTCAGTTCTATTAATTTTAGGATTGAAAATGCTTGATCACCTTTGGATTTTGTTAAAAATGGATTGTGAAAAGCAAAAGAAGAAATTAAAATCAGCTGTAATTATGCTTACATAGGGATATGAAGAGGTCAAAAACCATATACAAACCTTTTACAAGCAGTTCCACAATTCTTTCTGGACACTTTCACAGAAAAATAATTAATTTTTTTATATCTAGAGTAGCTATATAAACACATATTAAATACATATAATAATATTAAAAATCATGTCATAGCTAATTTTTAAAAAGGCATCTTATAGCTCAGTTTAAACCCATTACTTGTTGCCTGCTCTCGGTGGCAACCTGAAAACAGAAGGCCCAAAGTCAAGACACAGACCTTGCCTTCCCATGGAGCTGCTCTATGAATGCCAGTTCCATTAGGCAGCTGTAGGGTCAGAGGGAAATGCGTGGTTTTGGAAACACAGTATGTTAATGTTTCCAAAACATTTTCCTGGAATTTTTTTTTTCTGAAGAAATTTTTCTTTTAAAAAATGGATTTGTTCCAATTTGAAACTAAGCCAAATTAAAAACATCTACAGTATGTGAACTGTGAAGCCAGTTATTCAGCCTGTCCTAGTGCTGTGGAGAACTGCTTTTTTCCAAACGTTCTGGTGGCACCATGGTCTGATTCCTACTCTTTCTGTCCCAGAAGTCTTCCTGTTTCATTCAACAAGATTTCTCCCCCTCCCATTAATGCCCTTGAAGTTTTGTATTAGGCAGTTTTCTAATTCCTTAACCACTCCCTCCTGCCCTTATTCTTTGTTGATGTCATGTATTTTGCAAATTAACCTCAACTTCACTGGGCAGTAGAGGACTGCAAGATCATTAGTGAGGATTGCTTTATTTTTATCTGTCATCCTTTCCCTGTAGAAAAAAGCAGCCCACACCACCCTTTATTTAACTGTCACAGAAGCCCTTACTCACTTGTCAAAAGTTTATTACTATTACACAGGATTTTGTGCTCCAAGAATTTCACAGGTTTTGTTGGCTTTTTTTTAAATCCTTCTATCTACCTGAGGAAATGTTAAGTCCCAATGACAATGATAATGTGGTGGATGTTTTAGATATGACATATCTGACTTCAGAATTGCTAATAAGCTTTCTTAAACTTTGCAAATCCTTCAATAAAATAATGATAAATGCTAATAGTGTTATTTTTCCTGAAACATTTATACTGATACTTAAGTCCATGATTTCATCCTGAAATGATACTGGGCACTGTTTAACATGATAGATGCCCTTAGACTGATGAATTTTAGCTTGTGGACAGGCAAGTACATTCCAATGTGAAATTATCAGTTGAAAATGACAGTACACATTTTTTAAGACATTTTATTTATTTTATTATACTCCAAAAATGCAGTACACTAAAAGCCATCATTCAGCTCTCAGATAAAATCATATTGCCCAAAACACTGCAACAAATGTGATGTTTCTGCCCATGTCTTATTCCTCTGGCTGCAATTCCTGTAGTAAGGTGGCTCTCTTTCAACTCCATTCATACATTCCAGCAGGTCATACTTTGTGAAGCCTCTAACAACGAATTAAAGTTTTATTTCAGACCTCTAATAGCTCAATGAATAATTTAGGGAGAAAAGAAAACATTTTCTGGGAAAGCATTAGCATAAGATTCAGTGAAGCTGTATCACTCCTTCTGGCCATATTCAATTTTAGGAAGATGAAAGAAGTGAAAACGCAGTATAACTTGCTGCCATACAGGCAGTTGCAGAGTCAGTGTTGTGTCTTGGAACACTTCTAATTAGCTTTTCTGCTAAAGAAATAATCAATTATTATTGAGGCACATCTGTATCACAAGGTATTCTGCTTGGAACTGGATCAAAATTACACTTTGCAAATGTTATCTCATTCCTGTATTACTTTCATTTGAATCTACAATTAAAGAATTTACAAAATTCAATCCCAAATTCCAATGGATATGAAGCTAGAAAAATTTTGAAATAGTAATCTCCAGAAGGAATCTCAGACTTCCAAACATGCTTACTTTAAATCATGTATCCTTAATATCTCTGGGTTAAAGAAACCTTTGTATTGATGTCTGATTTCCAGGAAATTGTTTGGAATATTTTTCCTGAAGGCAAAGCCTATTTGAGCATTCCAAACAGCACCTGACTGTGAACAATAGAAAAAAAAAAATCAGTCAGATGAACTGTAAAACAAACACAGGGGAAGTGAGTAAGTTTTTATCTGGAAAAAGTGCACAAAAAGTCTGTCTGAAATAGCTTTGATATTACTATAATATAAAAATCTAAAACTGATAACCATAACAGAAATCTGGAAGCAACTGGTAAAATACGAAATAGAATTGTATAAGCTCACTCAGAGGGAAAGGCACCACCTTTCAGTCTTCAAAAAGATGGGAGAGATCCTTTCAACCCAAACCACTCATCTACAGTTGAGGCAGAAAATCTCTGGTCTTCTCTCCCATTGTACCAGTAATAATAAAGGACATGGCACTTGATAAGAAGATTAATATGTACACTTAAAGAAACCATCCAGGAGGCCCCAGTCCTGCCCATGGAGCGGAGTTCTTTTAGATCTCCCTGTGCCTGGCAGCAGTCTGCTGTGTTTTGGACAGTGCTGGAGTTAAGACAGTGAGCTCATCTGATTGTGGTGTATTGAACAGGCTGGCCTTGCAAAATTTCTAATTGGCAAAGGGGAGAATCTCAAGGAAACCTTTTCTGTAAAACTAAATTTACTGATCTTAGAGGCCTCATATATTCAAGGATTTTAGCTGTCTGCAAACATATGTCTATCATATGTTTGGGTACATGGAAGGAATAAGTTATAATGTACTCAAAATTGTATAAACAACTGAAGTTTTTTGTGTTTGGGGGTTTAAAAACAGATTCCAAAATGTCTTTCTTCTCCTGCTTTTCTTCCAAGATTTTTTTTCCTGGATCCATTTTTTTTTCTGGGCAAAGGAAACAGACTATTGGATCTAGCAATTCCTTAGATAACCACTTAATCTGGAACGCATAACTTCTCACTGAGGATTATGTGGGACATATTAATTACATAGGTCAAACTAATTTCTGGATATGTTTTTTTCTTTATAGACTGAAGAGTTCTGCCATTATTTATGATTATTTGGCATTGCTGCTGGAAAGAAATGGGATACTGGCAAATCTTATATATATAAACAGATGTTTCTAGCACAATGACACTTGAAATGCTGATTTACCCAAGAGAATAATCAATTCTTAAAGCAGCTTCCATGTGAATATAAGGTCCCCAGAGTTTAAGTTTGTATGTCACCATCATTTGCAATTTTAATGCAACACAGTGAAGAAACTAAAGCAAATTAAGACAAGCACAGTATTCACAGCATGGTTTCTATGTATATATTAAGAAATTCCCAAACAACTAATTGTATAAACTTTATGTAGGTGGTCAGTATACCGAAGTTTGTTTCAGTAATAACATTGCAAGACACAGTGCAAGGAACAGTTTTTAAATTCCATATAAAAAGCTAAATTTTGTTAATCCAAATTGAGCCAGATTTTTTTCGAAGAACATTATGAAAATGTGCTTCTTCAATGTGCTGATCTTAAAAAATGTTTAGAAAGCTTCTAAATAGTCATGTCCATTTAAAAAGTAATTTGTTTCCTTGAAGTTCCTGAAGAATAGTCTGACTTCCTATTTCTGCAGGTGCCTTTGATATGAAGATCAGAAAGCTACCAGCAATAAGGTGTTTAACTTATTTTACCATACATATTTGACTGACATAATACAAACATTAATCTAAAGCACACATCCTGTAACTTGATAGATTTACATTTCTTCCTTTAAATAACAAACAAACAACAACAACAACAAAAATTTAAATCTTTTAACAGTCATCATCAAATTTCCCTCAGGAAAAGAAATAGATCAGGAATACTTAGTAGTTTCTGCTTCAGTAGCAGTTATTTATAGTTGCATTTTTACTGAGGCATACCAAGTGTGAAGCAATATTCTATAGATATTTTTGGCCCTTGACATCAGCAATTTAGAGAATATTTAGAACTTGCTGAAAATTTTTCAAGTAGGGATCCTAACTTGACTGTTGTTATAAATAACACAGGTATTTCTTTGGCACAAGCAGTGTAAACCAATCCTTAAACTACACAGTGTTGTTTCACATATGCAAAATTAAAAATACCGACAGTAAAATTTCTGATGTAAAAGGCAACTTTCTTATCGATAGTCTTCACTTTCTTTTGTAACCAGTGTACCTGAGAAGCACTGGCTTTGTTCAATTTAAGGGTAAATAATAATGATTTCTGCTGGTTGGCTCTTGACTTCCAGTTATTATCTCATTTAGGCAGAAGACAGAGGTCATCAAAAACCTACACACAATGCCAGTCATGAAAATCTTTCCATCTTTATCATGATGGCTCAGACTTTGGATAATGGTTCTTCTAGTTTGTCTCTCAATAAACAAAAAGCCATTCAATCTGCCTAATGGCTCTAAGCATATAAAGCTGATCTTTCTCAAAGGTCTCTGGCTAAAGCCATGACAAAATCCTTTTGTTTAGCAATATAAGCTTATGTGGCAAACAAGACTTGAACATTTAGATCTTCTCTGTGCCTAAAAATTTGATAGTATTGATGTGTATGTAAATTCAGTAGGCACTCCCTATTATTTCTGTCTGCAAATACTAATCTTCTGGGACCAGTCCCTTCATTCTAATTAGTTTAATACACTATAAAATATTTTACTATATCCATTTTTAGTATATCCATATCATTCTGTGGTTTTTACATTCCTGTGAAATACATTTTCATTTGCAACAATCCCCTGACATAATTAGCTACAAAAAGAGGTAATATGATCATGGTGTGGATTGGAAGAGACATTAAGGATATTGTAGTTCCAGCTCACTTGCCAGGGGCAGGGACATTTTTCACTAGATCAGGTTGCTCAAAGCCCCATGCAGCCTGTCCTTGAACACTTCCAGGAACGGGGAATCCATAACTTCTCTGATCCACCTCTGATGAGCCTGTTTGTGCTTGGGATTGCCCTGACCCAGGTGCAGGACCTTGCACTTGGCCTTGTTGGATTTCATGAGGTTCACATGGGCCCAAATCTCCAGCTCATCAAGGTCCCTCTGGATGGCATCTTTTCCCCCTTTCCCTGTAGTGTTTTAACCACACCGCTCAGCTCAGTGTCATCAGCAATCTTGCTAAGACTGCACTCAGTCCCACTGTCCATGTCATTGACAAAGGTGTTAAATAGTGCCAGCCCCAATACCAAACTCACAGGAATTTGTCACTGGGCTCTACTGGGATATTGAGCCATTGACCGCAATTCTTCTGAGCGCAAACATCCAGCCAATTCCTTATGCAGCAAGAGGTCCATCCATCAAATCCATGTCTCTCTGGTTTAGAGAGAAGGATGCCTTTTAGAACAGTGTCAAATGCTTTGCACTAGTCCAGTAGATGACATCAGTCTCTCTTCTCTTAATCAGGATAGCTGTAACATCATCACAGAAGGCTACCAAATTTGTCAGCTACAATTTGCCCTCAGTGAAGCCATGTTGACCATCACCAATCAGTTCTTTCTTTACTGTGTGCCATGGAAATATGCCATGATATAAATGAGAGAGATTTTTTTTTTCAATTACTGCAGTCAAGTTCCAAGGACATCATGCACAATAGGTACTATACAGTGGTCCTCTCTGAAGAAAACACTTTAATTATAGGCTGCTGGCAGAGATCCAAGGGAAAGCTGGCTATCATTACTGGCTGGAGGCTTTCATCTAGTTAATTCATAAAAGCAATGTAAGGCAGACAAAGCAAAGTAATTACCATTATCAGGGGAAAAAATACAGCAATACTAGAGCTGGTCAGAAGAGATGTGTTCTTTTGTTAAGACAACAGTCTTGACTTCTGTGTGTTCACACAGATAGCCTAGCACAGGCAAGAGTGCTTAGAAACCCTTTCCTTCATGGCAAACAATGCTTAGCAGGCCAAATATGATATGTTTGATGTCTCTTGTAAGCGATAAATTTGAAGAAAAACACCTGCCTTTTAGCACACTGCCTCTGTGAGTATTATCTATATGCACCTAAGTATCTCATCTGCATAGTATTGATTAGGGAATCTTCATCTGTTGATTCTTAATGAAGGAGTTATTTAATCTGATACCATATGAAATAAATTGGGTTAGTGCTATTACTAAGTTTCCATGATTATTGTGAAATAATAGCAACACACATGCACAAAATCATGCAAACAATCTTATATGCAACAAATATTAGCAAAAAAAATCCTTGGGAAATTTTAATTTCATGCAAGCAAAATTATTCTCTCCCTTACCCGAAGAATACACTGCATTTTTTAATCTCCTGTCCCCTATGATGGTAACTGGTGAGAAAAGAACTAAGGAATTCTTTTTGACACTCAACAAGTGTACCTCCAAAGCTGCAGGGAGACATCTCAGTGGCTGTGGAAGGACTTTCACAGTAACTTTATGAGCTGATATAGGCCTTTAAAGGCACTTCTCAGAACATCGTCCTACAAATGAGTACTGCACTCCCAGCACAGTCCCGCTTGAAATGCCCTAACTGAGGTACACAGACAGTCACTCTCTTCCAAATAACACAATCCTGACCAGGTGCAAAATGCCATAGAATTCCCACTGGTAGAAATTATGGCTTACAAAGAAAGGAGATAAGACACTTCTCCCAGGACTGGGTGGTTTGGACTGCTCTGCGCAATTCTCTTTAGTGTGGCTCTTTCAAACACCACGGAATTGCACTGGTATCTTTTGCTTTCTGAAATAGTGTGTGCTTTAGACTGAAATTTAGGACAGAATAAATGTTTTAGCTAATAAGAAAAATGGTGGGGTTTATTCCTTACATTTCCAAATTATTTCGTTCAGCGCCTGGAGAGTTTTCCCAGATTAATTTTGCTGAGAAGAAAAAAAAAGTAAAACAAAAAGAAATGGGGCAAGGGAATTGCAAAATGCTTTCAATACCTCACAAATTTAGCTTTTCACACTGCTGACCTCAGCCACCACTAATTACAATTGCAAATTTTCCAGTATTGTTTTATAACCTATTAAGGAAACAAATTTCCTGTCTTTCAGAGAAGAGGCAAAGCAATTTAGTACAAAGAACACAGAACTAGCCAAGCGTTCCTGACAGGAAACAGAAACTCTGAGGCTCCTTTTTAAAAACAAAAATTCTAAGTTTTATTTCATGAAAAATTGATGAATTTTTATTGTCTGATCTCTGTATTGCTTTATGGCTGTATTATTTCTCTTGATGAAAATTTCAGATTTTTCGGAAACTGATTTTCTGATGATTGCATAGAAGTCTGATAGCTGTTTGAAACATCATCTTTCATTCCCTTTTATATCAGAATTTTGTAATGCTTTAGTATTACAGTACAATACAAATAGAGGCCTGTTTTCATTCCTTCTTAGAATTATGGACCTTGGTGAATCCTTAGCATTACCAGGCATCTTTCTCAATTAATTTTCAAGGCGATGTGAATCATTCTTTGCTGTGAGTTCATGAATTATGTATTGTATTTCATACTATGCTCAGCCATGTAATTACTAATATCTCTCACATGGTTCTTAATCATTCAAGGTTGTCATTTTTCCTATGCAGATGAATAATTTCTTCTACTCCATCTGAAAGTTTTGTTCTTCCCTGCAGTACTGTTCAATACCCTCTTGAGCCTGAAGATAGAGGTAGCCATGCAGCCTGATGCTTAGCACCTCCTGGGGCTACATAAGGTCTTTTGGGTTCCTGAGGTCCACCTGTTCTGGTTGTCATTTATGTCAGTTATCAGGGAAGCGACTGAGTGCTTCCAAGGAAGTGCACAGCAATTTGCAGGATTGGGCACAAATATCAAAAGGGTTTGTGGTTGTGCTACATTTCTTTGATTAAGATACCAGAGATGTCCCTCCTGGCTGTCACAGACACTGGCAGCAGTAAGTGCTGTATAAGAAGCAGCCAAAGCTATGTGTGATGTGTGGATGCTGTTGCACCCTGGCAGGAACAGCCAGTACAAGATAGCAGTGAAATGATGGCAAAGTGTCACAACAGTGTGTCCTGATCCAGCCTCTGGCCTCTCTGGGTCACCTCTGTGCCTGACAGTTGTTCTGCAAAAGCTAAATTTCTGCTAGAATTATAGGATCCCAGTGTTATTCAGACTCTATTTGACACAGCAGTGCTGGACTGAGGAGCTCAGTATTTTAGCATTCCAGTCCAGCTGGACTGCAGATATGAAATATTGACTTAGCCAGCAAACAGGCCATTACAGGGAATGCCCCAGGCTAATGCCTAACCAGAATGGATTTTGATAGCTTCAGCTCTGTCTCTCATTTTGTTTCTGTCTATTGCTTGATCAAGGGCCTTTAAAGCTAAGTCTCTATCTATGTTATCAGTTTATGAAATGGGCCAGTTAGTTAGGAAATTCATTACAGGCACTGCTATTAAGTGATTTACTCCTGCTTGAGTTTCTGCAGTCTGTTTAATGTGTGCCTCCATTTATTCCATTAAATGTACTCTACAGAACTCTGTGCAATGGCCACATAGTAAAAATACAGCATGCCATTTACAAAAACAGTATGTCATTAAACAGTAATAAATATAAATCTTTCAAGGGGAAACGAACTGGTATCTTCATAGTGCAGTTCAGATCTGGTACTCAAAACACCCCTGCACTCAAGAGATTTACTTTGTAAAAGGCTAATGGAAGAAAAGGTAACCTCATCCTAAAACTGACCAAAGCATGCACTTGGAAGAAGTTGCTTTGACTCTTTCACCTTGACAGCATCCATTCAAACTCACATTTCCACAGCTCTGAATAGGATGTCTGCCCAAGTTTTGATGTAATAAACATGTTTTGCTCTTACATGAACTGATATCATGCGTGTCACTGAATATTCAAATAACTTCAAGGCATTTTGCATATTTCTTTAGTAATGAGAAATGCATTAATTTTAGACTTCTCTTCTTCTTAATGGAAGCAAACCACTTGTTAATATCATGTATGGCATCAACTACAAATAGCATATTGCTGAACTAAAAGGCTTTAATGTGTTAGACCAGTGGCCAAAGAACCAGTCTCCATGGCAACTCTATATTAAGTCTCGCTGCTACAACAATTGCGAAGACTATTCAATCACAACTCATTTCAGATGAATTCTTTTGTATTTCTAAATGGTTCTCATAAATACTACCACTTCTGACATTTTGTCTTAGTTTCAGGAGAAAAACACAGGAAAATGAAAGGACAAATGAAAGGCTGACTTTGGAAAGATTACTATGAGTCAATTTAACATCCATAGTCTAAATAAAACATTTTTTTAAAGGATGGAAATAAGATAGAAATAAAAATAAAACAAAAATAAAAATTAAAATAAGTGCAGATAATGTGTAAAATTTTAGATACAACACCTACCCACAGAACCCTGGCAGACTCCATCATTTATTCCTATTGAGATTTTATCAAATTGGTAATTCACCTCTGAACTTTTACCATATATCTGGAGGTAGGTTCTTCTTAACTAGCAAAAAATACATTTTTCTTTTATCACTGAGTGTCCATACCCACCTGTGGACAGCAGCTTTCTTATCACACACAAGCAGAGCCAGGTTGCTCAGTGCCTAGCCAGGGTCAGCAGCTGGAACAGCAAGGGGAATAAAAAATGTGGAAAACAGGTGGTTCCAACTACCTTTGCACAATTCCCTCTTCTATTAAGAGCTTCTCCTAAAAGCTTTTCAAGTCCATTTGTAACTGGATATCCAAACATGTGGCTCTTTCCCATTTGTGGGCTGACCAGACCTCTTTGCTGGTCAGTTTTAGGAGTCTGACTGATGTGAATAGCCAGTACTTGATTCTTGTGCTGAATTACTGCAACATGTAAGCAAAGAAACTATGTTCCTGAGAAACCTCCATTTGATGCAAGTGCAACTTCCCACCAGCTGAGGCACCATGAGAATATCACAGCATGGCTTCAATCTCTGTATTGATTCCCCACTAAAAATAGGCAAGTGCATGGTGCCATCCCATTAATTAGACCCTGTCACAGGACTGACCTTTAGAATCCAAGATCACCTCTGTCCATGACTCCTGATTTCTGTAGCTGCTTCTTCCCACTGGAAGCACAAGTCATTGGTTGACAGGCAAAAAATTGCCACAACAAGGACAAATTTTTTTTTTAATACTGGATAAGATTCTGGAAATAATTTCAAGAAAAAATTAAAGCAGACAGAACCTCAGCTGCTTTCATAAATAATAACACATTTCCCAAAATAAGTTACACTAAACTTAAAAAAACCCTGATCATTGTCTGTGGAAACACCAATATAGAGAGAGGGAAAAAAATTATTTCTGAATATTTCCAGAGTGACTCAAACATACGAGCCTTTGTAAGAGAGCTTACACAGTCATTAATACATGTGTACACTGTAATAATCTGCAAATTTTTTTTGTGATTTCAATAATCTCTGTTTCTCAGTCTCAGGATTGCATGAGTCTAAAGCTTCAGAGAAACAGCTGAAGTGGAATTTCCAATAACTTATGGAAAACTTACTTATTTTCCATACTACTAAAAATGCTAAACCTAAATACTTTTACATTTTGTGGAGTAGAGCTCCCTCCCCTTCTTATACAGGTACACACTGCTAATAATTATCACAAATATTGATGAAACTGTGGGAAACTGTAGCAGATTTATTCCTAGCTCAAAGCCCTATATTAATTTCAAATGGCAATCAAGTCAGAACAAAAGATCTGAGAGTTTTAAATCTATTCTAACTTCTAGTTGGCTTATAAAACATACAGTCAGGAAAAAGGTTTGTGGTTTCAGGTTTCCATTAAAATATTTAGCACATATCCATTTGTGCTTATTAAAATACCACATGCTTTAATCTGACCGTCTCTGAAAGACATAGGTGGGATCTTTTTAGTTTCTAGGCCACATTTACTTACTTTAATGAATTGATACTATGAGCAGCAACAATAACATCCTGAAACCACATCAATCATCATATGAAATTAAAATTTGATCTTGAGTCATTCTGCTTATCATTACTAATCTACCAGTCATTATAGGTATTTCTCCTTAATCCTTCTTTCCTGTATTACCTTGAGGTTTGACTGCAATATGGGGGCAAAGTAATTTAAAAACATGAGACACCAAATGAATGTCTACAGGTAAAATGTCTTACAGCAATGAAGTGTCCATTTATTTTAAAAGCAGCAAGGTTTAATGGAACATTATTGAAGCTTTTAATCATTCCTCAAGATATTTCAGGCCTTTTCTCATGGGAGCCTTATCTGCAGGGATTTCAGAGCTAAACTGTAGGCAAACTGCTATTTCAGGAAGGGTTGAGGTAGTTCACGCTTAAATTAAATTGTAGAACCCTCACAGCAATAAAATACATTTACAAAAAAAAAAAACCCACCAAAAAACATCACTTTACATGAAAGCCTTTGACTTTCGACTTTAACCACTTTCAGTGGAATATTAGAGGTTTAATCACAGTAAGTTGAGACAGGGACAAATGTCACTTCCACTGGAGTTAAAATGGCTTCAGAGGGACCAAAATTTTGCCATGAGGATCAGACCAACACATTTCAGTAAAGCTCTTTACCTCTCCATGTTTTATAGACATTCCTCCCAATAAGCAGAATTTATTAACCTGGATCCAGTGGCTCAGTAAATATGCCTGCAATGCTTTTGAATCAGAATAGAATTATGTTCTCAGAAAACAGTCCCACAAAAGACAGTGTTCACAAAAGCTTAATTAAATATATCCATGATCTACTTTGTATTTGAGGTGCAGGTACATAAAATGAGCAAAAGCACCTCTTTCTCTACCTAGCAACTGCTGGGAAGCAGCACCTTTGCTAAGAAAATAAACTGTGCTTGTGCTAGTCAGCTCATCTGAAGTTCAGATCATTTCCCAGTCACAGGAACACAACTACATGTGCTAATAAATTGCAAATAAATACTAATAAATGTCCTTGGCATACTACTTCTTTGCCAGCTAACAATTTCCCAAATAGTTCCTCAGCACAGTTCAAGAGGCAGAACTTTCCCAGAGCCATTCCCAGGTGGTATCATGGAGGCATTAAGCTGCAGGGATGAAGTCTTTCCTGCTCTCCTTGGTCACCATATGCAGGGCTGTTCTCAACTATATGCTTCATTTGCTTATACATATGTGGCCTTTGAGACCACTCAAAGCAGAAGCTTGCCATGGCAGGTGGCTGCACTGAGCCAGCCCAATCACTCTGACCATTGCACAGGGCCAGGTCTCCTGGAGGACTCTTCTTTCCTGCTTTGAGCACAAGACTTTTCAGAAGGCCAGGTCCAAGCAAGTTCCCTTTAGCTGAGGTCCCTGGGTTCCCCAGGACATCACATTCCCAAGGACTCTAACTAGAGGAAAGTCCAATCTTTCCTGAGAATAGTCTGGAACCAGGTCACTGTGCTTACAGCGGGGGCCCACAGCCATACAGATGTACCATATTCTTCCTTATTAAGATTCATTGTTACCCTGTCCCTTTTACCTCTACTACATAATTACAGAGTTTCCACTTAATTCAGTATGACTATCAGACAGCAAACTCTGCCACACCTGGTCTTCTATAAATGAAAACATACAGTAAAAGAGCACTGTAGCACAAATTATATTTAGAGTATTGTCATTTCACATAAAGCAAGGGCAATATCTCTATATATAGCTAGATGACATAAGATCTTTCATCATTATTCATGCCTTTTTAAAATATTAGTACAGTTGTCTTCTAGGGGTCAACGGTTAGCACGGCACAAGCTGAGTATTCTGTAAGCAGTTTCAAATAAAAGTTCCTTCTCCCGTAATACAGGTGACTAGTTAATCAGGTGAAGCCAGCACATCCAGAATATTTACTAAGCTTAATGAACAGTGATTTTCAGGAAGTGTATTTTAATCATTAGATTGCTCCAAATGTAATTTACTACAAAGCTGGTAAATATAATTACACAAACAACTATGAGGTGAACTAAAACATAATAACATTCACAAATGCTATTTGGATTTTGACATTACAATATATTCCAAACGCAGAGGGAAATTACCTAAACTAAGTAAAACACTGTATTTTTGCAGCTTCATTTTTATTTCAATCTCTCTCATCTCCCCTTAAAGGCTTCTATAATTTGAAAATGCACTTTGTGATTAGAATACTGTAAATCACAGGTCTTATATGGTAAAAACAGCTCTTCCAAATGCCCCTGTAATTCTTTATCATGTAGATCATATGTAGAATCATTTTATTTTCTGGGTGGGTCCAAAATGAAAACCAATTTAAAGAATATTTTTCAAAATCTCAAATTAAGAAAGCAATACAGAACATGACTGCATGTATACATACATATACACATAGATTCATACTCATGCAAGACTTTTTAAAGCTATCTAAATACCTGAGCAGATATAAAACAGTGAATAAGCAGGTTCTATAATTATAAGGTCCTAGGGCACTGAAGATACAGAGTATATTCAGCTGCAGGGGACGTCAGTGAAGGAGGGAACTTTCACATTTCAGAGGATAATGTGAACATTTCGTAGACTATTGCAGTCAGGAAAAATGAAGATTCACACCCTTTTTTGTGCATAGAATTACTTCAAATATTAGAAAGGAACAGAGAAAACTGAAAGTGTTTTAAGATGTTTTGGGAGAGCTTTTAAGACCCTGGGAAATGCTCAGGTTGTCTTTTTAACAGTAGGTTGTAAATAGCACATAGTAAATATCATGAGGAATGTGAGCAGTTGCACTGCATATTTTTTGGTCACAAAACACTTAAGAGCACACCTCTTCTAAACATCTTTAGAGAGTGAGAGTTGAAAGTTAGGTAACTGGGGGGGTTGTCTAATGCAGAAGTGACCCATCAGCTTCCTCAGAGTTCCTGGTGTCCAAGGGGATGCAGCCACATCTGAACTACATGAGACCTTCTGCCTCTCAGGGGAGTCACTTTTTTGGGGCATATTATCCATGGTTAAACAGACTGCAAGGCCAAAATGTGCTGTGTTGAAGCACAGGCCAAGTAAAGACATTGCATTATTTGTATGATCAAGGTAGACCAATACAGATTTTATTGCAGAAGGATTAATGTATAGATCCTCTAGCTTTTCCCAGCATGTGAACGATCCTCCACAATTTACTGAAATTAGGATCTTCATTCTGCTCAAAACTTTCCCTATTTTAACAACCCAGTGTTTATAGAAGAGATTGACAGTAACCTAGACTAAGGGGTCCACTCTAATTTCAATATGGGTATATGCACATAAACATTCACAGTTCAGATAACACCTGGGTAACAGATCTAGATGACCTTATTTTTACGGTTTTAATTGGTTCAGAGACCAATTTAATTTAACTTTATGTATTCCTCCCACAAGCATCCTTACTTTGAATTCAGTATTCCTCTTTTCAGTTTTGTTTAACCACTAAATAAAAATCACCAAAAAACAAATGAATAGAGTATTATTCATACAAAAGACATTTTCCATACAAAGAGAATTTAATTAAATTAGATTCTAATCCAGTTAATTAATGTGCAAACTATGCTCAGACAGCCCTCAAAGTATTTGTTCCATAGTCTGGGCATCCATTTAAAAGTATACCATAAATCATTTCATTTTGCTTGTCTTCTAGCAGTAATAATTACAAAACCAGAGCACATTTTTCCAGCTGCTATTAATACTCTCCAGGAAAAGTAAGAATGATTATCCCCGTTTTACAGGTGGGAAAACCTATTTCTCATTTCATTAATGATCCCCTCTCTCTTTGCACTTCATTAAGTCATTCACAGAAGTATAAAGGGAATCTAAAATAGTGTCATTGATAGTATCTGTAGCATGTGCAGTTTTTCATCATTCTGCCCTGGACTGACTGGCTTCAGTGAAGTGTTGCATCAGCTTTGGAAGCAAAGATACTGAAGTTTATTAATGATATGCACATTTACATGTAACTAAATACTACTCATGTAGAATCCTTCCACTAAGTAAAACCATAAGGAGAAGTCCTTAGTAACTGAAGTCTCATGAATGACAAGCAATGGAATGTCAGCTATTTAATTCACAAGATTTCAGAGAGCAACTTAATGAGAAACGCAACTTATTTTATTCCCCAGAATGTATTGCGTTTTAAAAACTACCTCTCAAAAAATTCCCAGCTCTTAACTTGGTGTCTAAGATAACAGATGAGATAAAGTGAAGTGCTTAGTTGATTGCCTTCTTACTAAAGGTAAAAGGTCTCTCCTGATACAGCACATACACATATATGCACTGATTCCAGGAAGCATTATCTTCAAATCATGTCTGAATCACAAGGCAAATTCACCAATTGAACTTTCTGGTTATTTTAGCTCTTTTAAGCTATGAATTGCTACCATAGCTGTTGCAACCACAGCTAGTTTCTGTGTTATTTCTTTGAGTGGCAGCTGTAAAAATGTCACGGTGACCTTGAAAACAGGACTAATGTGGAAATACTGTGGAAGATAAAAGACACTGAAACACAGGGGCTGTTTTGTATGGCTCCATGGCAGACACATTTGTGCCTCTATATTGATTTTTTACAACTGGTGTGCAAGTGGGGTGTGTGTGTTGGGGGTGTGTGGGGGGGTATGTGGATTTGGGTGTGATATTACATTTTAGTTCAAGCCTTTCTTACTTTGACATTCATCAAGATGCAGACAAAGGGTCAAGTGTTGTGCAGAAAAGGGGTGACTTCAGTTTCAGAGGAGCGTGTTAAGGAATACACTCCAGACTGCAGGGAAGGAGGGCAGCACCTCGATATTAAAACTCCTGCCAAACTGCCTTTGGCTCTGCCCACCATCCACTCTGCTCCCATATCCGGAATTTTCAAAATCTGTTCTTCAGACCTCACCAGAAATCCTCTCATTTATACTAGAGGTTTTTAAAATAAGAATGAGTCAAAAAACGTACTTAAAATACTCTGGTTTAGAATTACATTCTGTATCATCTTTCCCAGTTTTAGGCATGCTGTGTCGTGACTAAGAGATAAACTATTTAGGGTAAGAGACTGTGTTTATGGTATTTTTTTATACAGCATTTTGCATGCCTAGGACACTTTGTGCAAAACCCATCAAAGATTTGTTGCTAACATAGACCACTGACATGATACAGTGGTAGGATAGCTTCTTATGAAATAAACGTCTACTTGTTGGGTTTTTTTAAAATTTCATAAAGATCAAGTTTTGAGAAGTCACATTTCACTCATTCTAAACAGGGAGAAATTTGACAAAAATATATAAATTTTATTTTAAAATGTTTTAATGCTAAATATGGAATTCCATATTTAATTAAATGCCTTTTTAGCATTTTTTCCCCATTTTAAATGTTCTGAAATAATATAAAATGGTTTTGATGAGTTTTTGCATTCTTCTCAATTTCAACTGCTATTGGGAAGGATTATCCCATAGCCAACATTATGAAAGCCCTGTCATGAGGGCAGTAAGACTAATTGATTTCACCTTAGGTTATATAGTGGCAACAAACTGCTCTCAGAAAACAGAATGTCTGCCATCAAGTCAGAATGTAATAGAAAGAGTACATTGGCAACAGGAATGAATACATCTACCTGTGTGTTTAGTTTCTTGCTCCTGTTTCCACAATTATGTGGAACAGGTACAGTTGCAAATGTGTAAGTTGGTAAGCGTCATAATAAAATGCAGCACAGTTTATCAAAATCTCAGACAAACACAGTTTAAATCCAGCTGTTACAGCATGAATTACCTTTCTAGAGCACTTATCTGAATACATTTATAATCCATTTTAACTGTAAAATTAGTGTTCGCTATTTGATTCTATGTATTTGAGCTGTAGTTTCATCACCTCTTAAAAACTAGAATGGTGTTTTATAGAAAAAACATAATGCATTTATTGGGCAGCATTTTATTACTCTGCCACTTCACTCAAGATTTTAATGCATTTCTAGACAGCATAGTAAAAATTTCCATGCATTTCCACACAGGGCCTCACAAATGGAAGTGAGAGAGGCTGCTTTTACCTGCCATCTGTTCTGCAAGTTGAAATCCTCTTAGCATAGTGGACTTAGATACTACCTTCTCCCTTAACCCATGATGCCCAATTAGTCTGTCTGGAATTACTCAGAAGAAACGTCAGGTCAGTCCTGCTTGTGATGCATCACTGTTACCTCCCTAGGCAAGAAAATTTTGGAGTCAGAAATTTATTTTTTTTTCCTGTGTGAGGGAAGCGGGAAGATTAAGGTTTAAAAGAGAGAAAGAGAGAGAAATTCAGATTGGGAGCAAGAGGAGCAAGGGTTAGGTATGAGAGGACCACTTAGCATAAGTATGATTGTGACAGACAAAATAAAAGGAGGAAAAATAAAAAGAGGAGAAAAATTAGATTTTAAAAATGAAAATATAATGCAGCTAGTTAAGAAAATTACATTTAAAAACAAGTTAAGAAAGAAAGGAAGACATATTTTCTGTCATTTTCCATGTTTCTGTACTCTCTCTTAATTCTATTCGTCAAACATTTAGTCAGACTTCCAGTTGCTGAAAAGAAATTCCATTCCAGTCTCAGTTAATTTAGATTTCTAATTATTTTTTTTTTACATTTAGCTAGGAAGCTGGCAAGAAGAATAGAATATCACTAATCATACTAAAAATTTCTGCTTTGAAAAAATTTCCTTCAGATCATAACATATTCTGCAAAATACATAGAAAATACTGAATAAATTATATTCATTTCTAGCTAGAAAGGAAATGCAAATAGTTTTCTATTTAAATTAGCTTTAATTTTAGTATATAGTACTTATCATTAGTATTCAGTACTTAATCCCTAAATTTAGTGATTCAGTAAATTATTTTCAAAGCAACTCTGGTCTCTGAGGATTTACATTTGGACATCACCCTTTTCCCATTTCATTCTTCTTCACCTCTCACCCACTCTGCAATTCAAAGGTAAACAGAATTGGGCATTTTCATGCATTCCACAATTTTCCACAAGACAATACAAAAATGTTTCATCCTTTTGCTACTGTTAAGAACTAAGATTAAGATATCAAAAAAATTATATTGTTTGTTTGGGGTTTTTTAGTTTGGGAGTTCACATCTCTTTCTAAGGCACTTCATCCTCATATCAGCTGCAAACATTCAGTAGCACAAATGTAAGAAGCCCTGAGGGACTATTTATAAACTTATTTATTAACTCTGTGATGATTTAAAGCCACATTTTAACCAAGATAGCCTAGTTCCAGTAAGTTATTTATTCACATCAATCCTAATCATGCTTGAATTGTACTGAGCAAAATGTCTTAATTAAAGTTCTGATAATTAGTTCTATGGGCTAATTTTATGCCATACAAATAGCTATTTTCTATCAGGTTTATTTTTATAGTCTTTTTTATTGTCACTGAATATGTTCCTTTTTGTTGCTGTTGCTCTATCACAATGCTATGCTCTGCATAGCAATACTAATCCATACAGTTATATAAATATAATTTGTGGCCTCTAATTGGGATATTTATGTCACTATAGGCAGCTTCATAAATAAATAAATGCTTCATCATCTTGATAGTATTTTCTGCTAAGCTTCTGGAATTGCTATATGTGGAAGTACTTTTATCTTTATGTACAAAAGCAGAACCAAGTTTATGTCCTCACCATGTCAATCCATGGAGGAAGCTTCAGGAAGCTGGAAAAAATTGCAACCATTCTCCAGCAGTGCAGACTTTTAGACCAAAACAATTTGTGCTTGTATTTTCAAACAGAGGTCCCACAAAAGCTGATTTTTAGAAATGGTCCTCTGCCTGTACTTGCTCCCAAGACAAACCTCAGAGCTGTTTAGAAAGATGCCAGTTAGCCCTAAACGAAAACACAACAGGGAAGACTTGAACACTGCCATGAGTTAAATGATATTATTTTGGCCCTGGCCAGTCTAAAGTTTGCTAATACAGGATTAGGTGAAGAGAATAGGTTCTCATCTTCACCTAGACAGAAGGACAGGATTTTATCCAAGACTACCAATGCAAGAAAGGTAAAATGAGAGGACATAGGATGAAAAGGAGTCTGTTACTGTTGTTAAGAACTGTCTTTCTCTAAAGATGAAGGGCATGAACCCAGCAAGAAACACCAAAGTGCAGCTGGATATAATTGCTAGAATGGGTGCAAGCAAGAGAATTGGCTGGGAAACAAGGAGAGAGGGAGGACATTATTCCTTTATCCCTGGTTTAAAAGCCTCCCAGTATAAGAAGGCTGAGTGGTTGAAGTGAGAGCAGCTACTTCCTTCAGAAGATCCTTAAGTGCTTTGGCTGGAGTCACATCAAGTTCCTTGCTTTTGCTGAGGTTAACAGAGCAGAGCTGAGTTACTCCATTCCTCTTTTTTGATGGAAAGATTATTTTTTCAATTATAAACATCAAAAGCTCTATTATTTGGTGAGCTGGCTAGCGGGAAGCAAGGCCAGTCTATACCACAAAGTTTTTAAAACATAATAATTACACACTGCCTTGTTTTTATTCGGATCTTGGCTAGAAGTAAATTCAAGTTAAGGGCACCCCTTTCCTGTTTTCTTAAAAGCAAAGGCAAAATCTTGCTTATGTGAATCAGTAGTTACACTGAAATCTGGGCCTAGGACCCTAGTAACTGGACTATTAAATGCATATCAATGCATATATATTCTTTAAATCATATATATTCTAATAATTTGCTGCCTCAGAAGGAAAAGTCTATTTGCATATGTTATATGGAAAAGACAGGTAATACTTAGAATAAAACTGAATCCCTTCTTATTCCTTTATCTTAAAGGTCAAACATTACTCTCATAGATTTAATGCCAACCTTATAACTGACAGAAATGATGGGCAGAACCTAACAAACACAACGAAGGGAAAATAATGTCAGTAACACCTGGACAAGGAGATAATTAAGTTAACTTGGAGAGAATATTGAGAACCCTGCTACCGAGCTGTCACTGGTCAGCCACGCCATGATCACAGGACACTCCAGGTAGAAAGGTAACCTCAAAGCCATTTGGTCAATGGAAAGTCATCTACTAATTACAGTCATTTATGGATCATAGCTTTCAGTATGACTAACTAGAGACTCAAGAATTTGATCCAAGTATTGCCTGTATCTCATTTGAAAATGTCCAAAATCTCATTCAATGTGCTGCATTGAAAAAATGGAATCCAGACCAAGATCAACTGCACAGGGCCAGATTAATCACAGGTTCAATGAAAATAAAATAGATTTTTCTATTTTGTACAGTGCGTAGTAGGATAGCTACGGACTTCATCTAAAAGATATGTGAGATTAAAAGGTCGATATAAGGGCAAGCCATATTCATTCCTATTCTATTTTTATTCTGAATCTAGCATACAAAAGAAATAAGGAAAGTAACTTAACCAAAGCATATGGACAATTTCAAGAAATCAATCGATGACACAAAAAAAAGCCACTTTTGCTCTAGAGATGTGTGGGCACTTCATAGTCACACAAAGTCACAAATAATGAAAATACATTCTAATTACCTTTTCTTTACATTCAAGGTATATTTCATTTGGGCTTTCAAAACTAATAAGGCAGTGTACCCTGTGCTGAACAAGTGGGACTTGGCAATATGCTATATTGCCATCTGGTTTTGTTTATCATGTATTTTAACTATTAAACATTTATTGAAGACCTTATTGGTTAAGACATTCCTCAATAATAGTAGTTATTATATATTAATCATAATACATCTACATAATTAGTTAGGGGCTCCTTCTGGTATTGTTACTCACACTGGGTAATAATTTACTCCATGATGTACCCCAATAAAGCCAACCAGAAATCTGGCTATCATTCATCACAAATTTGGGAAGCAACACTGATTTTCCTGTGTCATTTTCACACTGTGTATTAAGTTTAATGGACACATGTATGCACATGTGAATGTGTGTGGTCCAGTTATCCAAAGAATTGAGTGGTATTCTGCTTAATAATCTCAGTTTAGAGGTGTATATGTTGCCAATTTTTCTGAGACAATAAATTTGCAGGAAAGGCATGTCAAGATCTATCACTGCTAGGGATCCGACCTGTGTTATTAACTCACATTCTAAAAGACAGGTCATGTTTTGTTTCTTAAGATACTTATCTGATACCTTGTTCAATACCAACTTCTATCTTTGGTTATTTTATAAAAACCAAAGTCTAAGATTCACATCATTCTTTTTCAGAGAGAAAGGTACAATTTTGAATAATTTGAAGATCTGAACATTGGATGACTGACTATATTTAATAATTCTAAGCTGAAGAGAAAAGCCTGCCATTAAAATACATCTTTATTATTTTCCAGAAACTGTTATTAAGCCTCTCAATAAAGAAATCAAATATGTCACCAGAAAACTATATCAAGCAGTTTGACTTTAT
This sequence comes from Cinclus cinclus, assembly GCF_963662255.1. Lineage (NCBI taxonomy): Eukaryota > Metazoa > Chordata > Aves > Passeriformes > Cinclidae > Cinclus > Cinclus cinclus. The sequence goes on along the minus strand of NC_085050.1, from coordinate 15,849,943 downwards.
ACAATCAGAAGCTGAGTGGTCTTCAAAAGTGGCTTCATCCAGTATACATGAGCAACTGAAAGCAAAGGTAATAATGCATGTGTTCAGAAGGAAAAGAGCTTGACATTGCACAAGTAATCAAGGCAGAAATTATTCTGAGGAAAAAAACTACGCCACTAAAATCAGAGCTCTTGAGAAACAAGACATCAGGTCTCTGCTTGCCATTTGTGAATAAGGAAGACATGTCACAGTCTTTCGTAATGAATCTGATCCAGACAAGAGATTAAATAACTAATTTTGTTACCTTGGGCTGGGAAAACTATAAAGGCCACAACATTTCTTTATGGTATTGGGTTTGTGTCATCATATATACATGAGAACCTGTGGCATTAGAAAAAAGGCAGAAGTTTGTTTTCTACTTTCTTTCAGTTCTCAATAATGATATTGATGTAAAGGGTATTTTTTCATAATAAACTGATTTTGTTGGGTTTAGCATTGGCTCTGCAATTCCAGTCTCAACAGAGCCTAAAAATTCCACCAAAACAACTTTTAAAGGTGTAAATATGTACTTGATCTAGATTTATTTGATTTGTCCTCTGCACGGCCAGAGAATCAGGAAGAGATGTAAACACAAAATTGAGCCAGAAGGAGGTTTTTGTTACTCTCTAGGAAGTACAGTAGAGAGTTTTGTCTATATTTAGAAATGGGACCCTTGACCAAGGTTTCTTAGGTGGAAATGAATTTAGCAGAAGCATGCAGGAATTAGAATAAGTAGATGAGAATAATAGCTTGCCCTTTAGAATGTATTTTTGTTTCCAGATGCAAAATTAGCTTTCCTTTCAGTTTTTTGTATTTCACTCCATCATTATTTAGAAGCATTGTGTGTGCTGTATTAACACTATAAGTTAGACTTTCCTGTTGTAATTAACACAGAAAGAAAAAGCAAAAATAAACAGAATTCTCAAAGGCTGCAATCACACTAAGTATATTTTAATTCACTTCCACCAGACAAGGAGAGCTTTATCACAAGCACAAGAAATTTTGCCTCAACAGAGAAGAATACTTTAGTACTCAAGCAGACATTTTGCGGCAGAAAATCAAGAAGTATTGCATGAAACTACTACAGCACAACAGATTTAAAACTACCTCTCTTTGACTCCCAGTCAACTCTGATGCACAAGTTTCTTTAGCACATTTTTTCTCCTCAGTAAGACATCTAATCATGTAAATATTGCAAACAAGACTTTTGCAATGAAAAATTCTGTGGGAGCTTTATGAACAACTTCATACTCTTTTTCAAGCTCTACATAAGTTTTCTACTCTTTGAGCCTTTTATTTTAGTATCTACTATCTATAACAAAGAATCAGTCAGTTAAAGGATGGCAAATATGAAATTCAACTTTGAAAATCCATTGTAGCCCCTAAAATGGTGTCTTATAACTTAAAGACTATGTGCAAGTTTAGCAGCTGTTGAACATCTCTATGGGCAAGATTTATGCAGTCCCACCTTCCCAATAATCTCACATCCTTGGCCAATGCACTGTAACTTTCAATCAAGCATGCTGGCTAACATTACAGGTAATTCAGTTGGATGTTACTAAATCATATTTTATTTAGTTGAAAAGGGCACATGAATTGAACTGTTCAACTCCTGTTCCAGGGATTTTTAGCAGGCCAAAAAGGATGAGGCAGTTTTTTAGTGTTTAATGCTCAGCGTTTCAGCTTTGCAACACATGCAAGAAGAGTGTCCCACTGCTGAGTTTAACAGTCTGGATTAGATATCCCTGGTCTTGCATCCTGATCATCCGTAGGCTCACAACATAACTTTGGGCAAGACTCCTTGAAATAGAGTGATCCTGTTCAACTTCAAATGCTGCAAAGTATCCAATCTATACCAGATACCAATATTCCTTCCCAACAGTGCAAAAAAAAAAAAAAAAAAAAAAAAAAAAAGGTGTGCATCTCCAGAGAGAGTTCATTTTTGTTCTAGAAGAGATTTCTAAGAGAGGCAGCAGTGGTACTAACTGACCTTGTACTCCTGATCCCTGCAGTGATACCAACTGACTGAAAATGAGCTGAAAGGTTAAGATTTTGCTGAGCTTGTGTCAGGTAAAATAGATTCATCTACAGTCAGCGGTCAAGCCACTAGACAAGGTGGGCAGTCCTAGTGGTTCTCCAGCAGCATGGAGTGCATGAGCTATCAGAGAGCAAAGCATGGCCCACTCAGCATGGGCCCAGTGACGGCGACTTCACTGCAGACTGGCACCTGAGAGAGGATTCTTCTCTGACTGCTTGCACAGCCTGGGTTGCTTTCCCTGCTACCAGTGCCCACCATGTCTGGTTCTTGAAGGCAGCTTGTACAGATGTTCTGAGCTCCAGCTATGTCAGCAGCAGCAGTGAAGTTAGTGTGAGTACTAAAGACACTTAGGAACCTATGTCTTTGTGCTTTATTTCTCCACCTCACAAAAGGAGAGTAGGACTCCTCTTGTTTAATGCAGGTTCTGAACACAAAATGTAAAAGCAAATTAGACATTAGGAAATGCAGTAATTACAGTAACAACATAATGGTAATAAAGCTTGAAAAAATCCTCCAGTGTAATTTTATTACAACTCAAGAAAACAAGGTCTTTTTTCCCATTCCTAAGAATGGTTGTTAAAAATTAAATAAAAGCTGTTTAAAATATAAATTACAAAACAACAATTTACTCTGATGAGACATTTATTTCACATATATATGTGGTACTTGCTATGAATATTTGCTTTAATATTATTTTTCTACTGAAGTTTTCTTAGCAGTATTTGAGCATTAGAAATGTCATGACTATTTAATTTCTACCAAAGAAGGAAAAAGAGCACTGCAGCAAGCTTTGGTTTTGTAGCTAAAATTCAAAACTACGGGATTTTTGTCATTCTATCATATGAGAAGTTGTTGAAATCATTAAATTAAAGACCATTGTAATGCATATACACCAGAGGGCAGAATAAAGGCCACTTAAGTTGGACATTTCCTGGCTTTGAGTGCACAATGCAGCAACAGGACAGTTCAATCAGGAACATAATATTTTTTGCATTTAATACAGTATCTATAATTCAAGTCAGCAGTAGCTTCTTACTAATGCCTTGTTGCCAGTTGTCATCAGACAAACTAAAGACAGAATGATGTGCACCAGAAATGTGCTGCTGCAATAAGGAGGAACATGAATTGCCCTTTGCCATACCTTGGTACGTCAGAGACAATCGTGAAGTACTTGACTGTGTCATACTCTGTCCAGGCCTGTCTCAGCAGAGTAAGAACTGCAGGAACTTTCCAAAACAATGTTGTGTGTTTATTTTTTTCTTTGTTTTTGTTTTGGTTTGGTTTTGGTTTTCGGTAGGTTTTTGTTATTCTTGTTGTTTTGTTTCAGATAAAAAGGAGAAAAGTTCAGGCTATTCTTGAAGTGTCATTTCCTAGCTTGCTTCCAACTCAGAGTGGTGATAAATACTTGAAGTGGCAGCTAAAGCATCCTACCTGATAGAGGATCGATAATCTAATGAGATTGCAGATGCAAAGTCTAAAATTTTAAAATCCACATTTCTAAACAGGCTTGGGATAGCCTCATGTTCAAATCAATTGACTCTTTGCCAATTATTTTTTTAAATTATGATGACACTGTTTTGAGGAAAATATAAGTCAATTTACCTTTCTTCTGTTGAATATTTTTATTCCTAGAAAATTAATGTGAGTTATTCAGGAAAGTAAATAGGAATCTGATTCAGAAGAACCCGCAGAAGACAAAAGAAAAAAATCCTTAATGTATTATTAAAGATTTCATTTAAGGGGTTTGCCTATAATATTTAAGAGTGCAACAAATCTCTTTCAAAAATGGCTGCCTTATGACTGAGGGAATAAGAGAGGAACAGCATTTTAGAAGAGAATCTGAGCAGTGATGTTAAAATCCCAGTTGTATCCTCTCCTTATAGGTGACTAATGCAAAATCTTACATCTGAATGCACTTTATTTTAGGATGAGTAGTTCAGTGCTCATAGCGCTTTATAAATATTAGTACATGCTCTTTTGTTCTTCTTCTGGATAACATAAAATTGAATCTGAGCAATTAAAGGTGTTTCTAGAGCTCTAATAACTTCATTTTAATATCACTGCATTCTGTTACCTCAGTTGTTTCTCAGCTTTTACTAATTCAAGCTGAATGTTTTTGACATGACATTTCCCCTGATATATACCTGTTTGTTAGAGATACCTGGTCAATTATTTAATTGACATAACTTGTATTTTTACTTAATAGGAAAGAACATCTCTACTGTCTACTGTCATGTTACATCAATTAACTTGTGTGACAATGGGGAGTGATTTCCTCAGTTCTGTAAATGTTTTTCCATGTTTCATTCTGCCTCTGAAGAGCGTAGCAAGTTCTCTAGGAAACACTAAAAAAATAAGAGTGTTTGCAATGTTTGGTGTACTTGGGCACACATGTATGTCCATATTTGAAACACTAAGTCTGGGGTGAAGCCCATTAAAATCACTGCTAGTTTATGCATTTTTTCAATTACTTTATAACGAGTCCTATGTAATTTATTCTGTTACAAAAATTGTGAGGTCCATAGAAAGAGTGATCATTTGTTTCTGTGTAGATATGTTGTTGTTATTTTTTATCTCAAGATGTAAAAAGGTTACATCAGAACATCCCAAACTGTAAATGATCATCCTGCTGTTCAGACTTTGTAATTATTAATGTTGGCTCTCCACTGAGAGTGTAAGCTAAATTTGAATAAGGTCTCCATAGGGCATAATTTAGAACACCAAGGATGTCTGACTCAATAAACAGTTGGTTGATTTAACAAAAGGGTGCATGAGATCAGAATGACAAATTAATTTGGGCTAAGTGAAAGCCATCCTTTTAATTTTTTTTATAAAATAGAATGGCTTGGGTTGGAAGGGACCTCAGAGATTTCCTAGTTTCAACCCCCCCACCATGGGCATGGACACCTTCCACTAACCCAGGTTGCTCAAACCTTGAACAATTCCAGGGATGGAGCATCACAGCTTCTCTGAGCAACTTGTGTCTGTGCCTCACCACTCTCACAGTAAAGAATTTCTATCTAATATCTAACCTGAACCTACCCTCTTTTAGTTTAAAAACATTCTGCTCGTTGTACCAATATCTTACCATGTAAAAGGTTGCTCTTTCTCTTTAATAAGCCACCTTTATGTTCTGAAAGGTGGCAATGAAGTCTCCCTGGAGCCCTTTGTTCTCCAGACTGAACACCCCAGCTCTCTCAGCCTGTCTCCACAGGAAATAAAAAGATCAGAGGCTCCAGCCTTCTGATCATCTTTGTTGCCCTTTACATTAAAATGAAAGTATGGGAACCTCATCTTTTCAGTCCCTTTACTTTAAATGTAGAGCCCTCTTACAGATTTTGCCCTTCAAAACTCTACAGCTTTTACAGGTTTCAGAAAAAACGTCAGAATTACATTGGAGCTCTAAGTCTCCACCACCACTGAGTATACTATGTATTAATATGTCCTGAGTAAAAATCAAACTGTTAACATTTTTCTATAAGAACTTTTCACGAAATTTCATAGAAAACAAATACAGCATCAGGAGGCAGAAGGAAAATCTCTCAGTACGAAGATCTGTCATTCTGTCCTGATAAATTTTGCCTGACAGTTTAGTATAGAAATATGAGAGATGTTGCAATTCCATGTGTTTATATTCAGAAATGTATCTTAAAGTAGAAAAAAGGGTTTTTTTATTAAAACCAAGGAACACTACTTTTTCACCCTGCCTGCCCTTCTTCCCAGGAAAGGAAAACAATGTTTCCAGATAGGTTCAGCATAAAAGAATGCATAGCCAGGTTCTCTCCCTGCAAATTTCTGATAATTTTTTTTTTAGAATTCTGCTCTACTTTGCATATGAGTGCGTTTCTGGACTTGTGGTTTTTTATATAAACAGGACCATTGCACATATAATTATCTTACATCCTATATGAGCCACAAATTGAAAAACTGTTCTCAAATAAATCACTAGTGAAAAGTGCTGTGGTATGAAATTCAATAGAAGGAGCACTTTTTTCCCAAACTTGCAGGCCAGAAGTAGAAACAAGAAAGAGGAGAAAGAGAACCCAAATCAACTACAAAGTGAATAGCACTCACAAGACTCACAGAGATGAGAAAAAATGAAAACAAAATAGCCTAAGCTGCATTTTATCAGTACATCTCAGCACATGGAAAGTGACACAGCTATATATAGCCAGCAGTCCTTTTCTGGTTTACACCGGGTTTTATGACCAATGATTATGTTGCACAGTCAGAAGTGTTGAACAAAGCATGATTCCAGACCTCAGAAACAAAGTACACTTCTAGTTTACATTTTGGTCAGGCCAGAGAAGTTTTTTAAGCCTTTTCAAAAAACTGCAGGATAAGAATCAAGCCCTGCTTTCTAGAATTTCATATTATTCCACCTCTACTAGCTTTCTGCCATTACATTAGGTTTTCCTGGACTACTGGCATCCAGGGAAAACCTAGAAAATCTGAGAGGCAGCATCATCTAACTAGTGCACATCATCTCCCTTGTCTGTTATTGTGCATGTGGAGAGTCCTCTCCATCTGTAAGCATTTCTCCAGTCATTTGAAGAACACAATTAAAACAAAGATGCTGGGCAGGGGAGAAGAAGAATCTACTTCAAGCTTCCATGTATACTTTTAAATTCACATTAGGCCTACTGGGCACCATTCTCCTCTTTCTGTAGCACTGCTGCACAGTTCTATTTTGCAGGGAAGGAATAACAAAAACAGAAATACTCAAACAGCAATTTTTTCAGCAATCTCTCCCTAATATCTCCACACCAAAAAAAGAGAAAGCTGTGGAAGGCTAAGTGATTCCGTTTCAATCCATTATAACCCTCTGAAATGGCAACTCACAAGCAGCCAGTATGGTAGGTGGTCCTCAGGGAGTAACAGAGGCAAAAGTAAAGGCACCCAAATGAAGGTTAAATTCTTCCTCCAGCTTTTCTGATATCCAAATGGACCATAAAGAGTCAGGAATCTCAGATGTGTTCAATTTAGACAGATGAAATAATTTTCCCGCTGAAAAAAAATTGTCAAATAAAATCGTAAATACTCATGCAGTGAAGAATCACTGCTGTTTACTCAGAGGTTTATGGAATAACATCGATATCTTTCTCAAACTTAAGGACCCCCTGCATTTCTCCCTTAGAAACATTGGCAAGAGAAGGAAAGACAATAACTTTTAGAGACAAGAGCCAGAACATTCTTGGCAAATACAGTAAAATTACAGTAAAAGTGGGCAAATTTATTTCAAGTTCACAATGTAATTGTATGATTGCATTGATGCTAAATGACTTTTTTTTCTTTGATGTATAATCAGTTTATTTAGGTTGTGGGTAGAGAGGAAATGCAACCTTTTTGTAATGTCCTTTTTTGAATACATTAATTGAAAAAGCCCAGCCCAAATTCTGGCAGCCTTCTTAAAGGTCAGTACAATTATTTTTCAAACAATCACAATATTTATTGTCAGCACCACTAAACTGAGAACCAGGTTGGCCCTCTCACTACTCAATATCTCAGACCACGCCTTCTCAAAGAAAAAGAGCTGATCTTCGCACATGGTGACTGGGGAAGTGTGGGAATTCAACTGGTTGGGATGGATAGTGAGCCAGCCTTCATCAATGATGGACGCATTGACTTAAGTCCTTGGGAAGCGGGATGCTAAGAAAGGAGGCGCTGGCTAGTTAGGGCGAGAAGAATGGGATTATGGGTACAGTTATGCAGATAAGGTAGTTCCATATTAGGTAGTTTCCAGTTCCAATCCGTGGTTGGTTTGCAATATTCTCCATATAAGGTTATGTTTCAAACTCATGTTGATGATTGGTTGCCTACCCTAAGATGTTACCCTGTATATTGTTGAGCTTTCCCCATTAAAAGGTCTTTGGAGGTTGTCCTATACTGCGAGTGGTTTCTTTGTCAGCTGACGTGTCTTTATTTTACCATCATTACTGATTTATTTTCCAGACTACTCCATCGTTCTCATCCCTATTTCATTTTGCCACATTCCCCAGCTGGCCCAGTTCCAGGTCACAGAGCTGAACTGCAACAGGGGAGCCAAGGCTGAATGAAGCCCTGCTCTACAATCTTGAGGGTTAACACCACCTCCTCTACCCTATCAGGGTGGCAGTCCATTTGAAAGTAGTAATAACCTGCAGGCTATTGCTGCATCTTTCAAATGCAGATTTCAAAGCTCTTTTCAAAGCATTACCATTATCTGTATTTTACAGTAAACAAAACCATTTGGGAAAGAGATATTCTCTGAGGATGAGAACAGGAGAAGAAACATCACCAATTTTGTTATCCATACATTTTGTGTTACGCTAGCAATCTGAAAGTTGCTGGAAGCCAACTGGAAAAAAAAGAAATTGAAAGATTTTAGTAAACAGGCAGTTTCCAGCATATTCCAGTGCTGTGGATAGAAAATGACTGACTGAGTTTAGTGAACTTGTATTAATTTACATAAGTGAATTAATTGTTATATCAAAAGCTAAAGTGATGATTAGTTATAAAATTTCTTTATATGTAATTTCTCTATTAAAAAAAAATAAAAAAAGAAAAATTCTCTCCCAAAATCTAAATGTTCTCAAGAGAAAGTTTTGTTCAAATATAGTTACTGAAATCAGAAAAGTGTCTGGAGTACACCTTAGCTTTGGAAAGAAAGTGTCCTCTACAATAACTTCAAGTAAATAAACACCTGTTTAGAGATTAACCTTAGGTCTAACCTTAGGAAGGAAGAAAGCTAATTATGAACATAAGTTTCTCTAGGAAAAAATCCTTACAATACAAAACCTTTTTTGTGCTGGTGAGGTAATGCTTTAGGTGATCTCACAAGTCTTTTTCACCTCTAGCATCAGCATTTCTGAGAATTTCCAAGGAGACTTGTACTTCAAATAGGCCACAGGAGCCAAGAGGAAGCTGAATGTTTAGCTGAGTGTTTTCTTAATTTTTTCTTTTTTTTTTTTTTTAATGGAGTGAGCAAGATATCTTGTTCTTCAATCATTTTTTCACCTATTTAAATTTTTCTATTTATAGATAACATCTTTACAGTTTATTGACAAAGCAAAAATAAAGATACAATGCATATTTTTGCACATCCCTTTAGCATCGAAGTATGTGAACAATAGTGCTATAAGTTTCCCTGCCTTTCCTTTTTTCTATTTTGCCTGCAAAGTAAAAGGGTGTCACGTTTCAGTTGCCATAATGGAAAATGACAGCACAGAGGTGGGAATGTCATTGTATTACCATGGCAATAGACAAACAGTGCTTATTACTGGTAGTTTTAAGGTTTCTTTCAAGTATTGGAAGCACTTTTTAGTTCTTTCTTCTTATGCAAACATATTTTAGTGGTTTTTGGCTGGCTTCATTCTTGCTGGCTCAATCAGGTGCAAATTAAACGGCAGGTCTGTGGGCCAGGAAGGTCTCCTGCTCCACTGAGAAATAAATCACCTTGTGATGACAGATTTCATTTCCATTGCCATCCTCTCCCTCAGTCATGGCATGGAATGGTATCTTTATTTTCAGTCCAAGGAACACACATTAATGTATCTGCACTCCTGAGCCATTCAGGTTTCTGAAACCTTAAAGCAGAAGTGAACTTACTCTCTTTACTTACCACATCTGACAGAATTAAAACCAATGTTGTAACTTTTACTAAGCAATACTTGGACATTTTAATTGACATACTGTCCAAATCAAGACAGAAGCTTATTTAACACGCTGGCATCTAAAATAATTACTTGAACTTCTGAATTGCCTATATTTACATTGATCGCAGTTAAATGATTTTCTTAAGTGAAATGTAAATTATCCTACAATTACAATTGTAATTGAGGATTTATGATAAGAATTAGAATTATGTAAGAGCCTTAGGAAAAAAAAAAGATCCTAATTTAAGGCAGTTAAATTAATTAGAAGGCCAAACAGTGCCTGTGATTTGACTTCGATTCTGTAGCTAATATTCCATTAATATTAATTTCTCTTTAAGAAATATTCCTGTTTTATTTTCACCAAAGCCAATAAGGTAAATTGTTGAGCATTTAGTACCTATAAAGCAAGTTCTAGTTTTAAAGGTTCACTGGAATAAATTAAGCAACTAAGTACCACACAGCCACTTACTCACTTCCCCCAACCTTGTGCGGAGAATTAGAAAGAATAGATAAACCTTATGGACTAAGATAAGAACAATTTAATAACTGAAACAAAATGTTGTTGTTACTGTTAATTCCAATAATATTATAATTAGTAAGAGTGTAATTATAAAGAAAGGGAGAGAGAGCAACAGACTATGACAGAAACAAGTGATACACAACATAGTTGCCCACCTCTCACTGACCCAGCCTGTCCTTGAACAGAAGTCACCTTCCAGCCAACACCCATACACTGGGTGTGATGCTCTGTGGTGTCAAATAACCCTTTGGCCAGTTTGGGACCGTCCTGGCTACACTCTGTGCCAGCTTTCTGTGCAGCTCCTCACCAGCAGAGCAACAGACACTGAAAAATCCTTGACTCAGAGTAAACATTTCTTAGCAACAACCAAAACATCACTGTTTATCAACATTATTCTCATACTAAATCCAAGAAACCCAGCACTGTACCAGCTTCTAAGTAGAAAAGGCAGCCCAGCCCAGACTAGGGCAGGCTCTTAAGGTAAATTTTTCCTGCATCTATGAAATTCCCAGCAAAGGAACAATGCAGCATCAGTTGTGATAGAAACATCTAATCATATAGTGGAAAGAAGTCTCCTACATTTAGAAAGTGTCTATGACCTCAGCCAGAATCAATTATCTATCACACCTGACCATTTTGTCCAGCCTGCTCTTAAAATCTTCTAGTGATAAAGACTCATACTTCCATTCTGGTATTTCAGAGCCTTGGCAAGTTTATTCTAATACTCTATCTGAACCTCTCTTGCTTGAGATTCATCTTGTTTCTGCCACAATGAGGACAGAGCACAGAAAACTCCTTTACAGCAGCCCTTAAATATAGAAATTTGTTGCCACATGACTCCATAGTTCTCCTTCCAACAGGCTAACCATCCCCACCCATATCATTATTGACTCTTCCCCTACGTATCACACTTGCATGCCAAGGTCTTGGTAGTGGTGAGCATGGGGGGTAGGAGGCTGGGAAGGCAGATGTGGTGCTGCTGTGTTGGGGTTGAGCAAGATGAAGGCTTTTGCATAAAGCTGTGGGGGTAATCCCTGTAGTTCTTGTGTGTAAAAACTCACCCACATTGCCCCCTGGGAGTTCATACACTAATGTTTCTAGCAAGTTCTCTGTTTCCCCTATTGTTACTGGTTCATGATTGCCACATTAATTTTAATATTCATAATAGTTGTTCTCCATTGGACTCTCACCCTCAGACTCTGCCCTCAACCTAGCTTCTATATGCTCTGTATCCACCCTGGCCCTCGCCATTTTAGCTCATCCCATACTGTGTTCGGCTTCTGTACATTTGTTGTTTTGACTATGAAAGTCTCTTTTGTTTACAGTTCACTAAATTGTGCCCATCACTCTTTTTATTCACTGCCCTTGGACTTTTGCCTACTGCTGTACTCCAGGCCTGGAGTGTTATACTTCTGGGCGGCTTCTGTGAGATGCCAGATGCTGCCCCACTGTCCAGTATTGCCATCAGACAGGTCTGCTGCCTGCCAAGGCTGAGCCCATCAGCAGTGAGGGTAGTGCTGCTAGGATAACAGGGGGAGGGAAACAACTGCACAGCTGCAGTGAGGAGCGAGGGCGTGAGAGGAAGGGCCCTGCAGACACCAAGGTCAGTGCAGAGGGACAGAGGACAGGAGATGATCTAGGTGCCCAGGCTGAGCTTCCCCTGCAGCCAACAGTGAAGATCATGGTGAGGCAGCAGTCCCCTGCAGCACCTGCAACCTACAGAGGACTTGCTCTGGTGAGCAGGTGGATGTATCTGCATGATGCTGCACTGGGAAATACAGGAAGACTTCCCCCCACCATGGGAAGCTGGAACATGATCCTGGAAGCACCTGTGGACCCATGGAAAAAGAAGCTCCTGCTGGAGCAGGTTTGCTCCAGCAAACTTGTGACTCCACAGAGAATCCACAGTGATGCTTGTAGTAAAGGCCTATACCCCATAGAAAGAACCTATAGTACTGTAGTGCATAAAGAACTGCAGCCCAAAGGAAGGTCCCATAGTGGAAAAGTTCAAGGAGGACTGTCTCCAATGGATGGAACCCCAAAGGGGTTCCAGGAGAAGAAATTGAGGAGGAAGGAGCAGCCGAGACAATATTTGATGAAGTGACTGCAACCCCGGTTGCAACTCACTGGGATGAGGTAGGGAAATCCAAAGCAAAGTCGATCCCTGGAAGAAGGGAGAGGTGAGAGGAAGGTGTTTTAAGATCTGGTTTTATTTCTCATCATCCTACTCTGATTTTATTATTTATTAATTATTCAATTAATTTCCCCAAGATGAGTCTGTACAGCTCGTTACAGTAACTAGCCTCCCTGCCCACCCATCATTTCTGACCCCTGTCCTTCTAAGAAGGGGAGTGATAGAGCAGTTTGGAGGCAACCTGATGTCCAGCCAGGGTCAGCCCACCACATCCCTCAACAACACCTTAGAAAGTCTGAATTCATTATTCTTTCAAATATTTGGCCTCATTCTTGAAAAGCATACACCCCAAATTGGGTTCAATATGATGCCCTATGAGTTGGCTGGATTAAACCTTTACTAAGATTTTTAGTTAATATGAGCAATCACGTTTAGAAGATTTTCTCTCTCTTCATCACTAGATTCTTCCTCTCCTTTTCTTTGGATTAATGAGTAAATAGCTGTTAAATTCCAGTGTGATATCTGGTCAACATTTGAAAATACACCAATGGGGCATCATGCTCTCAATGCAAGCTGTGAGCTAATGAGTCTATGTATTAAAACTGAAATTTGTATAATCTGCCTAGAGATCTTGACCTGCATAAATGGGAAGCTAACAAAATTAATTATATTAAATCAGAAGAGTAGCAAGTTTATCAAGATCAAATAGCAAATTAAAACTCAAATTCCAGGTAGAAGAGAACCTGTGGATGGATGTACTCACAGATGATGTGTAACTAGTAAATAGTTTTCCATACTAATGAGGCTAAAAACCTTGAAAGAACCAATTAAAAGTAAATATCTTAAAATTCAGTGAAGTAATGATCAAAATAAAGAATTAGAAACATTCTCAATATGAACAAAAGTTCAGTCAGAACTGAATGAACTACCTTTGAGGCAATGGGGATTGAAACTCCCCACAGGTCCTTGCAATTAACAAAGATTTTGATCCACTTCCCCCCTTTCCCACAATAAAGGCCTTAAATAACACACCAGTTCATAATTTGATTTTTTTTTCACCTCCCTGAAATAAATACCTGCTGATTTTGCTTAGTTTTGAAGAAAAAAATAGAAAATAAAAATTTATTATAAGAGGGTTATTTCTCTGGTGTGAGTCAGACTACTCCATCCCAAAATCACAATCACAGCAACTAGTCTGAAAAAATATTGTATAGCTCATTTCAATAAGCCACTGAATAAATCTAAATTTCAAATAAAATATTGAGTTCTGTGATAACAGATTTTGAGAGGTTCAGAGGAGTCTACATCAAAGAACAACAGTTTTAAGCTCTTTTCAAACTCTCAAGAATGTAACATGCAGCACACATTCAATAGTAATAGCAATTTTACCTTTGTTGAGAGTTTGGAAATCTCTCACAGGTCCTTTGTCCATCATCATTACTGTCTTTCACTCCCACATACTGCAAAACCTTGTGGTCACATAGTCCCTGCTACTAATGCCAGAGTTTTCCCAACTTCAGCCCTGAGTCCTACCAGGTGCATGTTGCAGCTCTGAGAATGTTCCTGTCTGGGAATATTTTAAAGCAATTGCTTCAATAAGCACTGTCTCTCATCAGCTGCTAAAAGGTTTCCACTCTGCCCTCTGCAGCACATTTACCCTCTAAGGAAAGGGACCACTGGAGTCAGTATTAAGAGCAGCTTTACCTCTGTACTCCCAAGGGTGGCACAAGACCATGCAGAGTGCTGGGAATTCACTTTCTAAAACCTGCTGACAAGCTAATGGTGGCCCTATAAGGGGGAACTCAAACAATTCTTTTCAATTCTGAAGGCATGGATGTGAGTATTCAGATGTGAAATGTGATGTATGCTGGTCTGCCCTAATAACCAGTGGTCATGCTCAGCTTGCAGCAGTTTGATTTCTCCTGGAGGTGGGGATTAATCATTGAATAAATTAGAACTCTGTGTTTTGACACAATGCCAAGAATGATGGGTCCTATCTCTGACTTCAATGCAGTGCCTTTGTCTTGCTCGGCTGCTACTTAAGGCACTGAAGCTGCTTTCACTGACTGGTAATTTGTCGAGAGCAAGATGCTTTGAGATGTACAAGGACTTAGAATGACCCTTGAAGGATTCCAAGGCAGGAATAGCAAATCCTTTTCCACCACTCTGTTGGAAGTCACATTCCCTCAGGTCTGAGAATTATGCTCCTTTTGTTTATTAAGAGAAAGATTTGTTAGTCAGAGAGGCCTCACTTCACTGACACCTAACACTACTGATATTTTGTAGATCTTCATTGTGGGGAAGTACCAGAAAAATAGTTAAAAGGGAATTGTCAGTTGGAAGGATACCACAAGGCACTAGAAACAGTACTTATTAGTTCTGAGCAGCTGATTTTCTTCAGGGCCAGGAGAGTGAAAAGTCTCTGTAATTACTAACTACAAATGTTTACATTATCCAGGGAATTGCAAATTCCCTTTAATTGTTGACAGCAGTTTAGATACTTGAGGTAGAGGAAATAAAAGATAGAGGGAATAAGATTAGTCACTACAGCCAGCTCTCACTCTCCCTTCTTAAGGGAAAACAAACTGCTGTGAACACAGGGGCAGTACAAGGGCAGTTTAGCTAAAAGCTAAAAACTTTCAAAATAAACCAGCATTTTGTGGTATCAAGCTCATTTGAAAAATTATGAAATAGCACCACAGGTTCTTACAGAGAAGATTATAATTCAGCTGTTTATAAGCAAGTGGCTTGGTCCACAGAATAAGTATGCAGGTTCACCAGGCAAAAAAAATCATGTTTGCAATGAATTTACCTTTCTTAAAAATCCCCTTAGCACACACAATTCAGTCATATGTCCGTCATTTGCTTTCTTCTCCTTGCAAACTCTTGGGCAGACAAAATCCCAGCTTTGAACTAGTAACGCATTTTGAATGCCTTAGAAACACAAAACCACATAACTACTGAAAGAAAGTGTTCTGTTTCAGGAAGATATAATATGCTTATTATATTTTATGCATACAAAACAAACCAAAATACCTTCAAACATGGAAAATTTAGGAATTAAATTATTTTTTTAAATGAGTGGAATTTCTGAATACATAAAATAATAAAATAGTTCAAACATTATAATCACTTCTTCTTCTGGAACATAAAAGTATGAGCCTAATTCCCATCTGGTTAAGGTAGAAAACATGGGGATGGAGAGAAACACTAATTATACATTAGCTCAGTTAAACTAATTCATGTGGGACTGTATCACATGAATAGATGAAATAAATATTAGTAATTTAAATTATGGAAGAACTAGTAAACATGTAATCATTTTAAACCCATGTCTGTGATAGGTAGCCTGGATTTGTAAATACTACAGTAAAAGTGAGACTTTAAAAGAGATGAGACCTGGCCAATCTGCATATAGCTGATGGTTTGTTTTCAACAGCAATTAAACTGACCATAAAATCATCAGAAAAACAGTGTAAATATC
Source organism: Cinclus cinclus (assembly GCF_963662255.1). Classification (NCBI taxonomy): domain Eukaryota; kingdom Metazoa; phylum Chordata; class Aves; order Passeriformes; family Cinclidae; genus Cinclus; species Cinclus cinclus. Next base: position 15,834,115 of record NC_085050.1, on the reverse strand, counting down.
AGCTGCCAAGAACTAATCCTGGAGAATTTCTGAAAAAAGTGAAGCAGTGAGTATCAGCTTTTGTGCCCACACACAAACCTGCTGCTCCTCTCTATTCCTGAGGTCTAACAAATGTGCTATATATACATATATATATATACATATATATATATATATACACATATATATATAGACTTAAAAAAAAACAAATACGTTTCTGGATTTCTGATAAATGCCCTATTTTACTAAATTAAGTCAGAGCATATCATCATAAACAGGTACTTTCAGGACAGGAAAGATGCACTACATGAGAAACTTTTTTTGTGTAGAGAGCTATGTGTTTAACTTACAGAACTTGTCCTCTGAGAGTGCTTTTATCAGGGTATTCTTTTGTAAAATGCAAGTGATCCCATCAGGATATTTAGGTTAGCACTGAGGATATTAGCCAGACTTGGTATTCAAAGTGAAGTTTGTTCTCTCCTTCAAAATTGTGTTTGCAAAACTTCATCAATAACAGACCTGTAGTTTTTGAGAACACCACAGAGAGGTTTTTGTAATCTTCCAAATTTGATTATGGTTTCAATGTTTGTGTAATTTAAGGTTTAGCTAGAATATCTTTTAGGAAGACATCAAATCCTGACTTTGAAACTATAGGTGATGGAGAATATGTGACTTTTTTATTAGATGGTCCCACAGTCAGTTATTTTCACCTTAAGAAAAATAAATCTACATTTAAATAGCGACTGAACTTCAGACTTTGAAATAAGTTGTTCCATTGCTTTGGCCTTCCTTTTGATCTGCTTTTTTATTGTTTGCTTAGGCAGGATTGAACCAATATGTTGTTACAAGTGAAATCCATCCTGAGAAATTCTTCCATCTCCCACACAATCCCTTTTTCCCCAAGAAAAAGGCCCTTGTGCAGATACTTGCAAAGGACTAGTGCAAACCCCACTGATACCTCATCCAAGGTAAGGCAAGGCAGGGGGCAGCTTTTGCCCACAAAAAAGACTTAGTGTCTGGTGTGTCTCAGCAGTGGTAAAAAGTACCATGAGTTACCTCTCTTCACCCTCCTAACCAAAGGGACAGAGGCATGTGGCACACAGAGGAGTGACACACCATTGCACCATCAATACCCACAGGGATTTGGAGAGGAACATTCCTGCATAAAGGTCTCTGTGTCCAGGCACATTGTGGAGGTAGGGAAAGGAGCATGTGTAATATAGGCAGGTGTGAGATATGAAGGAGAGAGATGGGCTTCCTCCACAGAGCCAGCTTCAACAGAGCCAGTGCCATGTGGCTGGTGCTGCTGTCCGCATGCTAGAGACTGAAATATTATGGTTAACTGCTTAAAGAATGTTATGAAGGTCCTTTTGCCCATGATGGCAAAATTGTATGAAGAAGCTGAAGTCACCAAAATTCACCCCTCCCTGAAGATGTTTCCTGACTAGAGCTTTGGATTGTGAGTTAAGGCAAAGGGAACCTGAGATAAAGGGGACACAGTTGTTCAATTATCTCAGGTCTAGGGAGAAATAAATAAGACTGAGAGAGAAGAATGTATCCACAAGCCAAACCCAACAGCTGTCCTGAAATTCAGCTCTGGATGGGCTCAGTGTGAGGGAGGCCAAAGCCCACAGGCTCATCTGCTGAGGCCAGGTTCACACAGACCCCTCTCCACCAACCAAGGGGTAAGGAGGAGAGTTTTGGGTCTGTGGCATAACCTCTGCTCAGAGGCAGCAAACACCCATCCTCCATTACCCAAACTGGCTCAGCTGTAAAACCCCCACCTCCAAAAGGCCACATCCATGGGACACTCATGTGAGGGGCAGCTGAGGGGGTGTCATAAAACATCAAAGACCCCCAAGTGCTCCCCAGACTCATTCCTGACACGTTGCACCAGAGTACTGCATGTGATGCAACAGATGCACAGACTGTTGCAAGAGATTATGTCAAACTTGCTATCACTCTAGGGGAAGTACAGGGGTGCTCCCACCTGGTTGGAACATATATTAATCCATGAGACTATTTTTTGGGGGGGACCTTTACCAGTAAGAAGGCCAGATGGAGAGAATCAATGGGCTGCCACTGGGATCCACAGAGCGATGATAATTTCTACATAATCTGTCTCTATTACTCTCTTTCTCTCCCCTCACTTCTTTCCTATTTCTTTCTCTGTCTCTCTCTCTCATTTTTTTGTTAAATAAAAACTATACCACTGACTTTGGCATATGGTTCTCATTTGCACCTTAATTCTGGCAGAGCCATCACTCTAGAAATATTAATAACTGGATCATAAAACCATGTCAATCAGCAGAGAGGGCCCAAACTTGTTTCCATCACAGCCCTTCTAGGAAGGGACACTTCCTTTACCAGCACTGCACAGTGTCTACTGCAGTGTCTACTACTGGTAACAACTGTAGCACTGTGTCACCCAAAATGAAGGAAAGTACTGGTGCTGACTTGCAAGTGGAATAAATTTTTAACCATTGTTTTCATAGCTTGCTGTGATTGAAATAACTACTCAGTGTTTTTTCTTGAAAATTTCCAATGTGTTTATTTAGAGAAAAACATTTAGATAGCTTAGATGGGTAGGAATCTTCCCACTCTAATACTGTCAATAATTTACTTTCCTAGATCTTCTTCCCTTTATTGCTCAGGTAAATTTCAAACAGCAGTTTTGGCCTACATACAGCAGATAATGCAGGTTGACTCCACTTCTGACAAATTAATGATGCATCTTTGGTAAGACACTATTTTCTGAATATTCATTTTTCTCAGACGGATTGGATTCTTTCTGCTGACTTCAGCAGCCTTTGTTCAAAACCACCAACACCACTATCATCTAATAAATGTGACATTGAGAAGTGAGGGTTTAACCAATTCTGTCAACACCCAACTGACTAAAAGAAACTCACTGAGATGTGTGAGATGACAAAACATTTTAAATGCTATTAATTTGGGACCTTAGAATGTCTGCTGCCAATGAAGGAAAATGGCATTTCTAAAGAGCTGTAGAAAGAAAGTGTGGGTGGGGGGAGGGAGAGTTTTACAAATTATAGCTAACTTAGTGAGCTAAATCCCAAACAGTGTTGTAATTTTGTAATAGATCTGCATTGGAGAAAAAAAATGTGCAAAATCTTCTTAATGAGCATTTAAGCACAGAATCCCCAAAGCAAGAACTGAATAAACAAGGGCAAGTCTCAGTGAGCCAAATCTTACTGACACCTTGCTGTCTCCTAAATTGAGGTGACAAGCTGTCTGCCCCAGGGAGAACAGAGAGCCCTGAGCTGATGAAAGCAGGGAGATATACCAGATATAACCACTCCACTATGCTCTAATCTCTTCTGTTGAGTATCTCAGCTCTATACCCCATGCATTTGCAGAGGCATCTCTAATTTGCAGCCTGTTCAAATGCTGCCCTTAATGCTTCTTTTGCCTTTGATTTTCAGGAGTTTGTAGTAGCTCATATGGGTATGATAAGTTATGTACTTAAGTGAAGAGGTATTTAGGTGTTTTGGCACATAGATGCATGCTTTAAAGAATTTTCCAAAGCACTTACACAAGTAATTGCCAATGCCCGCTAGAAAGCATGAAGATTTTCATTGTCTTGAGACCTATACATTTATTTAAAAATATTTACTATATGCTTGCTGAGGTCAACGCCACACACAGTGAGCTCTGTTTGAGCACTGTATTTTTTTGTAGCTGCAACAATACGAGGGAACTGGATGCAACACTGAAATGGAGATGCTAATGAACCTCCTGGTGATAAATCTTTTAGGCCAGCTGGTCAGTCTCATTTCAAGTTATTCTGCATATTCAACAACCTTTCAAAAATTATACAAACAGGACATGTTTTGAAAATAAAGACATATACTCACTACAGTAGCCTTAATGCCACAAACTTCCTTGCAGCCTAGTACATCACTGGGTTCCAGAGAAATTGTAAATGGGAACCCCACCCAGGCATAAAGGAGTCTGAGTTATCTTCAGAGAATAAGCCTAAAACTCAGTTCATGCCCATTCCCCAGGGACTGGTGCTGCAAAGACTGTCTCCTAGTATTAAAGAGACAGTGAAATAGTTCAGGCAATTACAACCATTAGTCACCAGACCACTGATTCAAAACCCCACGAAGACTCAGCAAAACGAAAGAATTAACAACTTTATCTGGAAACCTCATTTTGACCATAGTTGTTTACAAAAGCAAACCTTCAGAGGCAAATATTCGACTATTTCATTTTATAAAAATTATTTAGACTTTTGATTTCTATTTCAAATGCTTAAAAATGCTCATTATGAAAATAAATATAGCTCAGCAGGATTTTCACACAATATGTTGATTACAATTCTATGGTATTTATTTGACTGAGAGAAATGTCTCTGGCACATTGCCAGTATCTTTCACTAGTGACTACAGTCAGTAGAGGGTCTGCATGACTGCAGAGGTTAGAAAAGCTCAATTTGGGCACATTTACTTGCTGCTTTAATTATTGAGGAGAAGACAGTTGGTCACTAGCAACTGATAACAGTCCTACTGTTAAAGGCCCTTTTACCTCACACAGTAAGGAGATACTTAGCTTTTTATACAAAAAAATTGTCTCTGTATAATGCAAGGGGGTTTACATATGCCAAATTTTGCATCAATTTTAATTAAAACCAAGTAACTATAATAACAGTACAGAGTGCCTATGCAAATATGATAAATTACAAATTATTGATAAATGAATAGTACATGTGGTAGTACTTGAAAGTATTTATATTTATCATTAACAAGAATCTGAAATAAAAAGAGATGTATTAGGCCTATTATTGTATTAAAATTGTGTTCTTATAGGCTCCAGCTTTCTTTCAGTAAATTATTCATATAAAAGCTTATCATTTGATATAACAATATTTAATTTTTTAGCGTATGATCAGTAAATTACAAACATTATTTTTGGTACCTCCTTGCATTCTTTTTGTTTGACTGATACAGTAAATTTCTTGTGGCAGGTAACTGAAATTTTTCAACACTATGATTTACAGTTCTCTATTCTATTGGTAATCTGTTAATTGAATAGTTTGTGTATGAGCATGGCTAAGGTGTTCTGAACGACCATCACCTCTGTATTTTTAAATTTTTTAATCACCTCTGATGTGAACAGATTTGTAGAGTTTTACTGGGGAAAATAATTTAGATATTAGAAAATCTGGTTTCATTAAAATACGTATTTTGACAATATTTTTATTTGTAATAGTTATAGAATAATCTTTGAGTTGACCTGTGTGAGATCTAAGAGGTAATCTAGATTTCAGAATGTCATACTACAAGGTCAAGTGTAATAATTGATGTGAATCTAATTTTCAGAAATGTTGGCTCCCAAATCATACCAGTTTGAGTTAATAAGAACAGAAAAGCCATTCCTTTTCTGAAAGAAAAAAAAATCAATCTATTATGCAGATATGAATTTTTAAATGAACATCCATAAAAACATCATAAAAGCTCAAGAATAAAAAAGAAATTGAACTAATTCTGTTGGCTAATTTGCAGCATGGAGTTTCATTGGTGCTAATGGCAGAAGAAAGTTTTTAGCATCAAAGAACACCAGGTCTATTCTTACTTATTTTAAATAACACCCTTATTAAAAGCTTGATGTTGCAAGTGAAATGAGTGAATGTTTATGTATGCATCTGTGCAACAATGGGCAATAATAAAGATGTATCAATTCTGTATATGCTTACATACACTAAGTAAATCTCAAGATCTTTGTCTGAAAGGCAGCAGGGTTTCTAACATTTTTGCTTTTGAACCTGCTTAGTCCTTTCTTAATTTCTTACTCTCTCTCTCAGGTGAAGGACACAAGGGCATGTATATTGCTGACAGGAAAAGCTTTGTTTAATGAAAATAAACCAAGCTAAAGATTCTAGAGGAAGGATACCTTAACACTGAAACTACATGCATTCACTTTCTCTGCATTTTAGCACTAAACAGATGAAACATTGGTGCAAGCAACTGAAGTGTAGAAAAGAAACAGATCAAGAGCTTTTCATGTGGAAAGATGGCATTAGCCCAGGGAACAATAATCTCCTGATACTGCTGAGCCACAATGTAAAGAGGAAATGTAATTTAAACAAGTGAGAGTAGGTGTATATTACTGAATGACCTACTACCATGGCTCTGATTTCTTAACCTTTAAAGGGAAACACCGATTTGTTGGAGGACAAAAGAATGGTCATGGTATAAGAGAATATGACATACATTAACACAGTAAAATATAGTTTATGTTACAGAAAATTCTTCATACACATGAATATGCACATATATAAAATCTGTCATTATTAATTTTGTTTCCTTACTTGAAAATAATGAAAAAACAGAGCCAAAATTTTTCTGTGCAGGGGTTTTAAATGAATGTTTCATACCAGAGAAACAATCTTTCCAATTTTATAAGTGCTATTACATGACCACATAAAGGGTAACAGCAGACACCCTTTATTCAGCATTACATTTTATCATCAATATAGGAGTTTTGCTGCTGTAATTCTTAGGGTTCATCTCACTTCTAAGCAGCCATCTCCATGGCTCGATTCTACATTGCTACAGAGATCACTCCATCACAAACAACCTACAAGAAAAAGAACTGGGAAATGGGTTGGCCCGGCTCAACATCATTCAGCTGGGAGAACTCCTTAAATGTTTCCCATGGCAGTTCAGTTCACTTTAAAATTTTTGCATGCTGACATTATCTTATATAGAGAAATATATTCATGAGTTGTGTGAGCTCTCTTACAGGAAATCCCCATGAGCAGATGCAGCCAAAGGAGGGGCTGCTCTCTGCAAAAAGCAGCCTGAGCCTCCAAACTCCCCACAGACTGAACAGAAATGCATACATTGAAGCCAGATGGATCTAAGCATGGTGTCAGAACAGCCCAAGCTTTGAAAAGAATCCAAGGGAAAGTTATTCCACTATTTCTTGGAGTATTAGAGATAACCTCTTATGGATACAATGAAGAAAATGGTTTGACTGTCCCTCAGCTTTCTCTTTTCATCCTGTGCAGTCTTAATAATGCTATTATTAGCTCATCTTGTGAGGAATTCAAAGCAAATAGGTGTTATAAAAATAAAAAATAGACAAAGGTCATTAACCTAAAACTTTTGATACCAACAGGCCTACCTATATGCATGATTATTGGGCACCACAGAAGAGTAACCAAATAATATTTAAACTGTCAATACGTCACCTTAAAGCAAGAGTCTGTGTTAATGAACACTACTTCTCTTTAGACATAAATCTGTTTCTTGATTTCCACGTTATCCTATAATGACTTCTCTGAACTTCTTTCAGCACCATCTGGTACCAGAAAAAGTAAATCATATATCTATATCTTTTCCAATTTTCATATGCAGTAAATACTTTCTCTTGGTACTGGTATCTGTGGTACCAGTCCACAGATAGGACTTGTTCATGTTCAGGTACTGTTCAAAAAGGAGAAAGCCTATAAGCTGGTGAATTTATTGATGTATTTGAATATTTGCTGGTAGTAAACAAACAGTTATTTACTGAAACATAGGCAATATTTTAAAGCATCAATTTAACTATCTACTATTCTAGAATTCTATCCAGGAAACTATACCCATCCTCATAAAACTAAAAGCACTCCTAGTCCTCCGAACACTGAAGATATCATGTCAATAATATTTGCCAGTACAGTAACCTACCAATTTTGCCATCTTTTAATTGCTGGTTTTACTTGTTTCACAACATGGAAATGCTTGGCTTCCCAGCAGGTTGTACTATTCAACACAACAGAAGGTAGAACATGACCTGAGCAACATGTTTACCTAAAGGTTGATCTTGTTCCCACTGAATGTATCAGTATGGCAAGACTCTGGGTCGTGTCTTATCCACGAACACTGAGGGCACAATTTTGTTTTGCAGCTCTGTGGAGTATAACTGAACTGGCAATCCTGGAATAAGCTGTCCCACTCCCAAAACACCTGCCTGTCTGCAGCTGTTCCTAAAATGTTCCTGTATGTTCCTAAAAATTTTAGGATCTTGGCCATGCAACATGTGATGGAGCCAACAAAACAAAGACATGATTTTGCAGGGCAGTGTTCCGATGTATGAGCTGAAGCCAACTGACCCTGCAGCTGCATTACAGCAATTTCCAGTCAAGGGGAAGGGGCCAAAGACAGGCAGGGGAGAGGGATTGCTGCTTTCAGAGCCAGTCCTTTTTGATGTGAAACCTATGCTAAGATACAAGAGCTACCAGGGCGTGATGTAGTGACAGTAGCCAAAGCTGGGACAGGTCTAGGTCTCCAGCCTCATGATCTAAGTGCTTGGAGAAGAAACAACATAAGCAGTTGTGAGAGGGTGAGAGAACCAGACCAAGTCATCTGTGTTTACAATACCTAGGTCATTTGCTGAGTGGGAATGTGCCTAACATTTAAATGCTTCACTGAGCTGCAACCTTAGTGAATTTCTAGGAAGAAAGGCTATGCTGGGAAAGGAAGTTGAGAGAGCAAGATGCAGAAAGAAATTATGAAGTCAGCAGAAATTTAAAAAATAATTAATTAATTAATTAATTAAGCGCCTTTCTATCCCTGATCTTTCCCCACAGGGGAAAAGAGGGAATAAACAATCCATAGCTCCTGATTTATTGCCAGTCATTGAGTTTGCTGCAACATTTACCATTTACAACTTTGTGCTGGGATAGCTGTTGTGCCAAACTTTCCAGAGCAGAAATTAGAGAGTAGGACTGACGCAAGTATGGTTTCCTCTTTCTTTTTCTCTCCTTTCCCCCAAACACCCAAACACCAGCATGCACACCAAAGACAATTCAATTGATATTGTTCATAGAATTAGTGTACCTACTGCATTTTTCTGCTGTAATTATCTGCTTTGTTTTCCTCTGCCTCTGATTTTCCTCCTCACCAGAACAAGTATATTGTCATGTACCATTTGCAATTGCTGGAACACAAAACACTAGCATACATTTCCCAAAATTATATATTTACAGTAAATGTACCAGCTTTTTAGCATGGGTGACAATGATGTACTTTAGCTACAATCAAGACCATCAACAGATTGTACTGCAATCTGTCACACATTCTCAGGAGGAAGAAATTGGCAACTCCCTACACTGAAGAACAGTAATCAAGCATCTGGAATATTACAGTACAAGTAGATTTTGTATGAACTGACTAGTTGAAGCTTAATAATTGTAATAATGACTTTTTAAAAATTATCTTGCCAACAAGACTCTGCAACAAGCTTAGGCTCCTACTGTCACCAGAAAGCTTAATGAATGTGAATCTGATCAATAGTATCTCTCATTTGTTTTACTAATGACACTGTTCTAAATTATTTGTACCTGAAATAGATGTATTTTAATGAAAAAAAAAATTAACTCATGGTGTTAATCAAAAGTAATATCCTGTTATCATGGATGCCTAATGCTTGGGAAGAACTTGAAGAATGCTCAGTAAGCAAAACATTTGTGTCATTTTCTGCACCATTGGCAAGTAAAACTTATTAATTACTTTCTCTCATGTGAGGAAAATGATATATTGAACAATCTGAAAAAAACAGAAAGACTGTCAAAAAGTAATCCAAAGGGGGAAAATAATGTCCTCTGTTCTCTATCACTCTGAGCTTGGACTGTTACAACAGTTCCCTTTCTTCAAAGAAAACCAATAAGAAAATAATGAAATTAAGTCTGAATATGATGTTTAATTATTGAAAGCACAAGTTATTAATGTTCTAAAGTGCAATATTCAATATAGGGGCATATGCTGACAGGGATCCTAGTCAATAAAACTGCTAAGATACTTCTAATGTTGTATCTGTCAATCACCTACACCCCCAAAAAAAAACCAAACCAAAACAAAACAAAGAGAATACTATGATTTTCTTTCAAAACAAATGTTTTAAAAGGGAGACGAAATTGAATTTAAAAGTACCCTATAAAATTAGTTATGTACAATTATATTTTTTCAAACAAACTTAAAATTATTCCTACCTTCTAGCTCTGAAAATATGTATGCAAAATAGAAACTTAAACCAAAATTTTGGGGCAGTCCTTATGAAGAATATAGTTTATGATTGAGGTATAGGGTTAAGATAGAAGTCACCTCAAACCAGCAAAACTTATGAAATATACAATAAAATTAATTAAACAGATGTATTAATTAACTAATTAATCAATAAATTGAATTAATTATTGCTAAACTTTAAACCAGAACAGCAAAGCACAGACTTACAGAGCCTTAAAGCCATTGTCTGACCCAGTTCTCACAAACAATTTCACCTGTGCAGGCAGAGGACTGGAAACAGCAGTGGGTATGAGCTAAATAAAGGAATCAGGGTAGTCATTCACTGTTCTTGTTCCTCATCTTCCTTATTATTCTTCTTTTTGAGCCCAAATCAACTTCTTCCAAGAGTCAAGCTAGTCCTAAATGTGAAGATCCATGCTGGGCCACATGGAGTAGAGAGATGCTATACCTTTCCTTTCCTCTGGTCCAACATATGAACTAAAGTTTCCCATCATTTCTATTGGTCATAGTAGGCTGAAAGAAAAGCCTTACTCAGGGATGCTAATATTCTTGTCTCCATACTTGGGAGTGGCAAACCTGGCAACAGACACACACACACACACACACACACACACACACACTTACTAACAGATTACAGGCCTTTGGTGTCTCTCAGGATCAAGAAAAACATCATCTATAAGAGAATCTTCACTTGACTGACTCATGCACAGCTCACTATTGCAGGACACCTAGGAAAGCAGATGTGCCTCTGAAAGTAGATGTGCCTGTGACCAGGAGCCTGCCTTACACCCAGAGCAACCCTCATACTCTATCTCCTGAATTCTGCAGACCTTGTCACATTCATGCTGCTGTGAGCAGCATCTGTTGATCCCTCTCAAAAAAAATCACTGGATCAGTCTCATCAAAAGTTAGAGCTACAAGAACACCTCTGAAATCCTCCCTGGCTTTTCTTGGAGTTCTCTTACTGCTGATGAGGGGCTGTTAAAGATAGATGCAACTTAAGAAGCACTACAGTTTTGAAGGGTGCTCACTCTCTCACTTGAGTTTAGCCTAGCCCAACCCTATTGCTTAGCTAAGCTTCAATAGATCCGCTCTTATTGGCAGATGATACCAAGAGAAATGGAAACCCTAAAAGCCTTATGAATTATCAGGCTGAAGCTGGGAAGACCAGTCATAACACTCAGCGTAAGGGAAGAAAAGAGCCTCAAAGATGATGCGATGTAGAGTGAAACAAATGCTCCTTTGTGTTCACACACACCTAGAGAAGGCTTACTCCTGAATACCTGGGGTTATTTGGAGTACAGACTCCTGTGAAATAGGGTTAAATTCACTTTTAAGTCTTGTTTTGAACAAGGATAACACCCTGGGACAAGAAAAATAGCAACCCTTGGACCTTTCAGTTTAAGCCTTGCTTTTGTGTACTAACATTGGCAGACAGCCTGACTAAGCTGCAGGTACCTTCCTTCTGACTTTCCTCCTGCTTGTACCTGTTCTGTTTAAAAGTGTGTCACAGGGTTAAGACTCAGAACACCCACCACTTATTCTGACTTGGAGATCTCACTGCCTGCAGATCTCCAGGGTGCTTTGTGGAAGCTGAGGGGAGGTGGGGGGAAGGTGAAGCAGCTGCAGCACATTGATTACATTTGTGGAGACATAGAACAGTTATGCTGATGGAGAAAAGAGGGTCACCACAGCACATCAGGGAAGTCAAACTGTACCTAAGGGCTTCAAAGTGACTGGACATGACTCCCAGTATGAACACAGACAACGTGGACAATTTGGCAAATTTCAGGGGAAGTGATGAGAGGGATCAGGCAGTGCCATGGGGCATCAGTGCCTGACATGAGCACTACAGAGGAGGTGGGCCCCAGGAAAAGGAATGAGGCATCTTGCAGGGGTCAATTGCTTTAACATGAAAACTTTGAGTACTGTAGTAGCTCATTTGTTTGTTGTTACAGTCTGGAAGGCTCTATATGGCTTATCCTTGTTCTGCTCCCTTCCCAAGGTCCAAGCCTACCACATATGATCCCTGATAGATGCTTCTTCCCTGCTGTACGGGAACATGGATAAGAGTCCTACCAGGTGGGACATCCACAGAGCCACAGCTAATTCCAACACACATGTAAAATATCCTGACAGCTTCCTAAAAAAAGAACTTCATAGAGGAAGCCTGAATAGCTGCTTGAGGAGCAGAAACTCATAGAATACATTAAGATACCACCTCTCTATGCTAAAGCATGATTGATAGGGGGTGTTGGTAATGATGTATATAGGCAAATGAGTTGCTTTTGTGCTGCTGTTCTGCTTTTGAAGCATGTGCAACCATAACCAGCTATTTGCTTCTATTCAAAGGGGCCTAAAAAAAGACCAAATATACAGAACTGGGAGATCAAATGTAAACAAAAAAAAAAAAAGAAAAAAAAGAAAAAGGGGAAATCCTGAGCTGAGAGGTAAAAAATAAATCATACGTAGAGTTATCTCAGTACTGAGAGCAGCACTAGAAGAGTTAGACCAGTCCTATTTTGAGACTGGGAGGAGAAAACAGACAAAAAGGCTGCTGAGAGATGATGGAGCAATATGAGGGTCTTCACATATAGGAAGGAATGAACAGCTATGGTTCTTCCCTTTGGGAGGAGAAGAGGAGGAAAAGTAAAGATAGCTGGAGATAAAAGAGTGTGAGAAAAAGAAAAGGGGGAAATTGCTGAGCCTGTTACTTTCTGATAACAGTGTTTATGCTGTGATTCCTATGATCTTGAATAGATTTTAGTGGGCTGAAATGTTTATTCTGGTTTTGAAAAGCAAGTATTTCCTGATGGGCTTTTCTGATGTCATTAGAAATTGGGTCACTAAAACTTACCAAGTACTTTTAAAAACCAAGTCTGCATATTCATTTTTACAGATTTTATGATATGTTATCATAGATTAAAAGGATTGTTGTTCAATTTTATTTGGAGGAAATCTCAGTGCTGTTAATGAATTTCCATTGCTTAGTGTACTGGAACCAACTTAAAATATTTTATGATACTTCAAAAATTACATTAATATTTCCCAAACCATTTAATTCACATTTAGAGGAAAGAACCCATAAATTCATTTGAGTTCATAGTTACTTTCTTAATACTCTTTCATTGAATAATCTCTAAAGTATTTTCCATGTACAATTTATTTCCTCACAATCTAAAATTTAACTGCTGTATTAAACATTGACAAAGAAGGAGGAAGCTACTTTTTAAATGTAGAAGTTAGTAAAGTGTGAATATGAAAGACTCAGCCCTATGAATGTGTTTGTTCTGTGAGTATTTATGGGCAGGACAGGAGAATCTGACAGAATATTGCTTAAGAAATGGACCAAGGGGTTTTAATTTTTTGGTTATTTTATGATATATTCTTCTATTCAAGAGCAAAGCCAAAAGCAGAATTGTTAACATCTCTCATGTGATTTTTCAAAATTATTTTAGAAATGTGAGCTAAATGTGGATATTGTAACAGTTTTTCCATTACATGTGAGTGTGCAGTAAAGTAGTAATAAAAGCTCTTTATTTACACCATAGCTCAAGAGTCCTACTTACACAGGACATTTTCATCCTATTCCATTTTTAACAATTGCAAATAAAATGCTGATTTTGCAGCCAATATAGCAAAGGACAAGCCATGTTCAGCATCATGTCAGCTACCTGTATTAAACTCATTGAGAATATGGCCTCAGTTTGAGAGCATGATATGATTATTGCCAGAACTTATCCTTTGCTACACTGCCCAAAAAGTCCCATCAAGATCTGTTAGCTGACTTGAACATTAAAAATTGTATCTAGGGATGATAACATTTGCACTCTTTCAAGCTGTATTTCTTTTACTCAAATAGGTCTTTCTTCACCAGAAAAGTTTCAGAACTGAAGCATTTTCTCATATTTTATTAAGAACTTTGGTATAGTAAGATACCATCACAGCTCTCTGACATGTGAACGTGTGTTGTTTTCACTTAAAATAAATTCCTTCACTTTGCTACATTAACTCTTCGTATTAACTGAGAATATAAAAAAAAATAGAGCTGCCTTACTGTTCCTGCTGTATTTTATTGCCAATTCCTCCCTCTCTTCTGATCATACATTCCCACCCACATCACTGGATGTGCAGTGAGGCACCCAGACCTAGTCTTAGTACTCTGCACGTTCTGCTGGCCTTTCACTTTTGCTCTGCCTTCATCTGCCACCCTAATATATTATCCTGGGGAATGTGAGCCAAAGCCTGCTCTCAGACACAGGAAGGTAAACCTGAAGGCACTGTGCTGACTGCTGGCTCACATTCCTGCTGTCCCCAGCTGGCCTGTCTCACCCAGCCTGGAAGCTGTGGGGCTGCTGTCCTGCAGGGCAGGAACTGGCAGTGGCTCCTGAGCAAAGCACCCGGACAACCTCGTTAGTAACTCCGTGAGTCACGGCAGAACTGCTTCAGGATGCCAGAGCAGCACTGGGATCCATTTAGCTGCTCTAATGCCTAAAGCACTTAAATGATGGAATAATCTACCCTCAGTCTTTCTGCCACCAAACTGTGGCTCCTTCCTAAGAATAAAATAACACAAGTATCAGCAAGTGTCAGCAAGTGGCTCTGAAACACTTTCATAACAGATCACTGCCTAAGCAGTTTTAAGGATTTTTTTTCATATATGTGTCTTTTTTCTATATTGAAAACGCTATAGACACTAAATTCATAGTCAGTGGTTGCATTAGAGATCTGCAGAAAACACAGACAACTTACACTAAATCCTACTAGAAACATGATAACAAAATGAAGCTTTCTAAGAATCAAAGTATTTTCATTAGAAGGCCCCAAAATTCAACTGATGACAAAAATATTCTGCTTTATTTACAGATACTAGAATACAAGCAGTATATGTATCCAATAGTTGCAGTTTTGGCCTTGTTGTAAAAAGAACCTTTAAAAGTAGTAATTGTAATCTTTCAGTTATATACATTTCATCAGAAAATGCCTATTTGAATCAGGAAAGAACTGGCCTTGGAAATCCTGTAAAACAACATGCAGAGAGTTCAGAAAAGTACCAAAACATCTCATTATGGTGCTTTGAAATTTTAAAATTACTTTTCCTGAACTAAAAATAAGTTTGATAAAAAAATTAAAAATAAAGCCCCACAGTGAAATAGAGTGTAAATATTTGAAGATATTAAATATGGCATTTGAATTTACTTGAGCTGACTATTTTCCTCATTTTTGGTTGTGACAACTCTGAGATTTTCAGACTGCATTCCTTTCTTGAATAAAACACATTTCACACTCCAAAAATTGCACCAAAAAAAAAATCCTTTCTACTCTGAATGAAAATCCATACTTTAGAGAAAAATCTTGTAGTTCTGTGTCCTTGGCCTGGTGAAGGACTACCAAAACATCCTAGGAAGATCCATTGTACTGCAGTGTTCAGAACAGTTCGGCTTTCCCTGGCTCTCATTGTGCTGCCTTCACCATGTAAAGCTCTCCAGTTTCTTTGTATGACCACTTTACAAAAGCAATTATAAAGAATACCATTTTTATGCCTCAAGTATTCTTCAGTCAACAGAGATTACAATAACTATTTTTTTTAACACAGATGCTGAGCAAAAGACCCAACCTTGCTGCTTCACATCTCTGGAAACAATTGATCTGCTAGTTCTTTCTGAAAGGATGTAGCTTGCTGAAGTAAATGCAATATCCTAAGGCTTAGAAGTACAATTGACTAGTACATATACCACCTGTATGAGTACCTCAGTGGACCCCAGCCTTCTGATGATTACTGTATTTGTCTTGTGAGCATGCTAACGAAGATGCTAAGTAAAGGATGAGTATCACATGATGCAAAACAGACTCAGTGAGATAAAAATACATCGACCAATGTATATGTGAAACTGCAAGCTGCCTTGAATTCACTTTGTGAAGTTAATCTAAAATAATAAATGCATCATTTACAGTAATTATTAATCTTAGAAAGAACACTAGAAGTAGTACTGAGGAAGAGTTTTCTTGTAGCAAAGAGTCAAGAGGGATATATCACCAATCACAATATCACTGGGATATTTGTTCATATGGAGTGTTTTTTTTCTGGGATGATCTGGAAAGGTTATTTAATAAACATTCTGCTAGTGCACTGACAATGGCCACAGTGTCTTTTGATCTCTTCCTGTGGAAAATTTTAGCTAAGACTTTTATTACAGAGCTTATGTTTTTAATGGAATGCAGAAATATTTCATGTCCCATAAGATGTATAAATAGTGTGTGGCACAGACGATACTGTGAAACCTTCAAACTTGGTGTGATTGCTACAGATTACAAATAACTAGATCTGATGATTCAGGAGACTATTTCCAGACCTATATTCCTGTGCACTTTCTCTTTTATTCTGTACCTTGTCACACATCTTACTTTTATGGAAGAGGTGGCTCCTCATACAGTACTCAGTTTTAGGGCTAAAGCATTCATCAATGAAGATCTTTATTACTGCTATCAGGGCTGCTTTTTTTTTTTTTTTAGTTTTTCCTGCAGTCCACAGGGACAGATTTCACAGCCATGGAAATTGAATCAGTAGCAGTTGATTCAGGACATTCAAATTTGATGCTCCAAAATGCTGAACAGGCTAGCCATTATCTAGTAATTTATATAAATAACTGCTTAATGTAAAACATATTAATAATTACAGACTTAAAAAAACCTTTTACTTTGCATATGAATATAAACTATGGTTAATTTACTTCAGTAAGAGCTGCATAATCTAGTGAGAATGTGCTTTGTTGCATGATAAAAGCCTGTAACACTCATTTAAGTACTGATCTATAAATCTTTAGTTGATCATGGAAAGCCAATCACTAATCTGGTGGATTAATGGAAAGAAAGAAAGAAAGAAAGAAAGAAAGAAAGAAAGAAAGAAAGAAAGAAAGAAAGAAAGAAAGAAAGAAAGAAAGAAAGAGAAAGAAAGAAAATAATATATTTATTCAAACAAGTCTCAGCTTTAGAATTCAAGAGTTACTGTATTTCCTTATCCTGAACTCTATAAAATTATGTCCTCTATTTTTTCAGATTTCAGTCTTCTGGAAATGAAAAAAAATCTATTTCAGACAGCATGTATATAAATGTATCATGCATATGTATATACACACATAAATATGCTGTACATATATACATATATATAGCGTATAAACGCAGGAAGCAGATTTACCTGCTACATATGTAGCTGTTTCACCTAATTCTTGGCAACACAGGAAACTACTAGTCAAAATGTATTTTAACAAGTCATTTCTGATTCTTTTTCATTTTGTAACATATTCCCTAAATACAAATGGGAACTGATAGTGTGCTGTCCAGTACAGGATAACTTGGCAAGGGTTTTGTATAGAATATGCAAGTATAAGGAAAAATGTGCTGGCATTCCAAGGAAGCCTTTGGTGATGTAGCACTTCTTCCAGGGCACACAGTCTCTTCCATCCATCAAATGAAAAAAATATGTGCTACCTCTACACAAAGAAAGCTTCTGCTGCATCCTAGAGAGAACACTCTGCCACAGAGGTTTCATCTTTTTTATCCTTTTTGACCCCTTAAGCCAAATTTGTGTGAACTTCATGCTTTGTAGTTTGTTTGAAAGTGTAGGAAATATGTTGAAGTGCTGATCAGAAACTGATAAAAGGAGTATATGCATGACTAGAGCAAATGTTATCAATGTCAGGCAGGATATTTGGTTTGGTGTATTCCTAAATATTTGTATCACCATGTTAAGTGTCTAGTATAAACAGTATTATTAGATTTCTTAAAGATGGAAAGCACTTCTTACCTATGAAATATCTTCTCAAATAATTCATGTCATCCTTAAGAGAGCTACTTTTGATGGAAATATATGGAATGTGTAACTGCAAGTTTCATGTTTGGCTCAATTATAACATAAAATATATAAGGGAAAAATAAGTGTAAGCATATGTCATAAAAATTATAATGCCTTTAAAGGGGGAAGACCTCTGCATAAATTTGTGCAATCATTGAGAATAGAGCAATCCACCCTCTCTAACTGAAATAACAGCAATAACTGTATAGTTCCAGAATTCTTCACTTGCAAATGACTTTTGGTGAAGAAAGTATGTCTCATAACATAGAAACTCAATATTTTGGTATTAAATGTTCCTTAAAATACAACTGTACAAACAACTAATATAATACTCTTTTTTGAACTTTTAAGCTTAATCCTTTAAAAGTCAATACCTTGAAAGTCCTTCACATAAAACTGATTTCCAGAGACTCCTAAAACAATCACATTCTTTTTATACAAGTGTTCCCACAGGCCATTATTTATGCAGACATAAATACATAGCAACAAATTAAAATAAACAACTGTCCTGTTTCAGGTGGAAAATTACTTCCCAGAAATTGTATTTTAACTGTTATAAAAGCTTTGAACAAACTCACTAACCTCAGAAAACACCACTGTCTAATTACATTCTCTCACCTTCTCTGGTAAGCTCCATATAATTTTTTCTTTCTCCTCCTACTTGTCTTTTACAGAAATGACATATCTCTTCACACCTTTGCCTACTCATTTGTACCACAAACACAGTTTTAATTAAAATTAGTCATTAAGTACTATATTACAGATCCAAAGAAGTCATCCCCTTTACCATTCATCAAGAGGCAGTTGTGTACTGGTCTGTCATTGTTATGCCCACCTTGACCTAATTACATTTAGATTTTTCCACTGATAACTCCATAAGTTTACTAATGTTAGCAGATTTTGAACTCCTTCTAACAAAAATATATATCAGAAATCACTTTGCTCCACTTTCTCTGACTTCAGGCAATTAATTCAGACTAGTTTAGACACCAGAGATGCACAGCTCTCAATAATTCTTTGAGCAACAATTTTCCTAATTGTCTGAAGTCCATGTGGTGAGGAGTTACAGGCACAGCTTGCAGTTGTATTGCAAACCAAGACATAGGGTTTGGAGCTGAAAAACTTTTTTGTCTCCGTCTTATGAATCTGAAATTATCAGAAAATATTTTTCATAAATGGCAGAGAGTAAATGAATATTTTCTAATTTCTCCATCCCAGGATCATAAAGAAACATTAGGTAATATATCATTCATTCCCTGAGTTCTGCAGCTACTGTTTTGTAAAATGTATCAGACAGTGTCCTCAACATAAAGTCTTTGAATTTTCTCCACAGCTTCAATGCAAGATCAGGTCAGTCTTTTCACAGATATTAATGGATTCTTTCAATCTTTTTATCTCCACCTCATAGTTTGTGGAACACCACCCACATAAAGATTTTCTGAAGTGATAAGACCACTAATTAGATAGCCTGACACACAGTTCACATTCCCATATGAGCCTCCCACATTACAATTACTGTGAACTCAGAGATGAATCTGGCAGTATTTCAAGGTGGAACACATAAGTTAGTCTGCACTGAATCTCCAGAGACTCTAAACAATTAATAATAGTGATTTTATATATAATCAGAGCAGAGCAGAGCAATGTCCTTTTAGTCATCTAAAAACATCACTGTATCTCTGCTATTATTTCCTGGTTGTCCTCTGTTCACTGGAAATTATCAAGGCTTTAGGCCCATGTGGGGAATCCTTCAGAGATCCATACCCTCACTAACCATCCTTCCTGCTGCTGAGAATCCCTTGCAGCAGGAAGGGAAACCACGGGGAGCCCAACACTACCCTGCCCCAGCCTATGACATCCATTTGGGATGTCCCATCCATCTCAAGACCTGCACGATGTCTCAGCACCACAGTATCTTCTAACGTGGAAATGCTATAAATAGCCAATATGGAGGATGAGGTCAGTTGAAGGGAAGCAATGATGTATCTTCTATTACATCTACTGATACTGTTGAAATAAAACCCCAAGCTTTACAAAACACAGATTACTTCTCAATTAAAACTGAGATTCTCTGTTTGTTATAAATCTATGCAAACACTGTTTTCTGTAACCTGATGAAGAGTTTGTCTTTATGAGCATGGGTCTCATATTAATTTGTTCCTAACATGTAACATTTGGAAAAAAAATGAGTCATTCATCTTTCAATATTTGAATTGTCCACTGTTATGTTTTTTTTTAATTTGCCTGTATTTGCACATATATGATATTTATAAATAGAAAGGTCATACTTCTTGGAGTTCACATTTTCTGCTATAGAATTATGAGGAAATAACCTCAATTACCTTCTGAGCATGTCTTAAACTAACACAGGGTTTTTCCAAAAACTTTCTAAAAAATTTGAAAATATTAGACAATGACCAGCTAGCAGGAATAATTGGGAGCAGATGTAATTTGATGAGCAATTTTTCTAATGTACTCATTTTTAACAGATTTCAGTTAATTAAGGCTGAGGAGGAGAACTATGAAGTTGTGATTTTGAAATGTGAGAAGTTCTGCACTATCAAATTAAAAATAAAGTAAAATTTCTATGTGTTATGTAATAGTTCAAATAATAAGGTAACTATTTTTAATTGATATAAACCAGGAAATCTAATATTGCAATTGTCAGAGAATAAGCTTCTGCTGAAGTTAAAAAAAAAAATCACAATTGTGATCTGGGAAGTAAAATCTATGGAATGAGAGTTAACTTAAAATTAGAACTTGCCAATCAAAGTCACCTAAACCAAAATAAGGTTTATGAAAGCTAGATGATAGCCTTATGTTATGGAGAGCACAATTTTCCTGCAAGCAATGAACATGGAAGCAGACAGACATTTCAAATGAATCTTCAAGAGATGCACTAAAGCTATTTTGTCAAAACAGTACAAACCAAACCATGATCCAACACTTGAAAGAACATGTAAGGCAGTAAAGGCAAAGAGAAGAAAACCCCTTAGCTCAAAGATCGCTTCATAGGCACAAGGCAGAGAACTGCAGCAGCAAACACCAAGAGCCTTGTTCCAAAATGTGCTGGTTCTCGATCACTGTCTGGGCAGTGTGGTGCCAAAAGCAGTTATGTCATTTGAAAAAAAAAAAAAAAAGAAATTTATATTCCTATCACTTAGGGCAATAAAAATACATTCCATGTGAAAAAATGCAAACTTAATCTGAGAGAAAATAAATTGAAAAAGATGGAATTTGCAGCAGAACTTCAGGGGAAAGTATCTATTAGTATATATTGAAATGAACAAGTATGCCTACTGAAGGAAAAGGAAGCTAAAACAACTGAGGAACAGTTTGAGGTAACTTTCTAGGTGGATATTTTTCTCATCAGATTATAGAATATAGGTAATGAAGACCAATTCTTCACTTTATTCCAAGGAAAAGGATGATTATCAGAAGATGCTCATCACTTTAGGAATCAAAGAACAAATAATGCCATGTTTATGTTGAATATAAAATATGCAAATCTGGAGTATTTTCTGAGAGAAGAGTATGGTTAATTTTTCCTAATGCAAGAAATACATTCATATAAGCTTGTAGCCATCTTTCAAAAAATACCATGTACACCTGTGTATGTTCAATTCACTTTTTGGGCAGCTCTTGCGCTGCTATTCCCATTACAATCCATAGTCAACATGCTGAAATTTCAAGAGATGTGCACGTGTGTGTGTGTGCATATACGTTTCATCATACAGATATTTCTAAGATCCTTACAAGAAGTTTTTGCATGCATGAGAATGAAAGAAAAGCATGGCCAGAAGATTTGAACATCTATGAAAAGGACAAAAATTATTTGGGTAAACTTATAAATATATAAATGTAGACTGTGTTATGGTCAAAACTCACACAGCAAAAGAAACAAGACTGAAACTGTCACCTATATTCACCATTTATAGGCTTAAGTCTCCTAAAGTCCTGCCTGGAGTCTCAGTTCACTGATGAACACTATTCCAAACAGTACACCTGAATAGGAGCATTCCTTGAATACTTCCAGCTAATCAAGCAATCCAGATTTCTCTTAATAACTATCAAACCTTCAGGATTATTCACATTTCCATCTGCACAATTTATCATCTTGGATTTAACGTTTGCTTCCTCACATCATTGATGAAATGCTGAAAAAACATTGAGTCTAATACAAATCTGAGCAGTACCTCCCTAGAAAACCCACCACATGATGATGATTCATCACTGGCAAGGACCTGTCAGACCTGTTTGAAATGATGTGTTTCCTTTAAGTCTTATTAATGATGATAAATCATATTCTTCTTTTTCTATGGTTTTATCAGACAGCACTTTTCACATTATTTCACTTGGTTTTGTTTTCAGGGTAACTGGAACATCTTTTACTCTTTTTAATTTCTGGTACAAATGGGGTTGGTTTTCAACTCTGTTGAACTTCCCTAGTATCCAAATGTTTAAAAAGTTTAACACTAGCAGACCAGATATCTTAGCCAGCTCTATTCAAATTCTGTATTTCAGTTATTGATATCAGCAGTGTTATCAGCTCTTTTTCTATGAGCAGGCTAGAAAGTTCTTTGTTCTTATGTAACTTTTATACATCAGCCTTCCCAAACTGGGGATAGGAATATCTGTTGGACATTTCCTGAGATATTATCTTCATTTTAGCTATCTCCAGTTTTATAATGGCCCATCCGATCAGTAGAATTTCCTTTGTTCCCAATGTAATTTTGAAAAAACTAAATTTCTATTAGCCTTTTTACTGGCAGACATGGCTTTTCTGCAATGCCTATTTTAGTAACAATTTTCTATGCTCTAGACTGAAGCTCATTTTTTTCTCTCCTTTGCTTTTCTTGGATTTCACAGACTGTTTCTCTGTTTCTGCTGTCTCCATTGCATGACTGATAAAGGGTGAGTCACTAAGAAAATAAGTCTCTTACCTGATACAGTATCATAACTCTGAAGATTTTATGACATTTTTCTAGATTCTATCAAAATCCTTATTTTTGAATCATTCTTTCCTTAAGGAAGCCAAATCATGAAACTTCAAGCTCAGTCAAGTTTATCCACTATAATAATGTTCAAAATAATTGTTCCATGGTGAATGCTACTGGATTTGATTTTAAAACCTCTATCCGTGCTTAGAGTTTCTTGCTCCACACATTCTCTTACATTTGCTTTAACAAGTAATTACAGTTTTTCCCCTACACACTTTATAGTCAGACTTTTCCACTTTTATTAAATGGTCTTTTATAGATTCCCTTTTGTGCTTGCATTTGTAGTGCTTACATGGAGTTCTCTATACTGTGCTAGAGGTACAACAGTGGCTTATATGAATTTAAGCAGCAATTCAAGTGGAAGGCAGAGGAAAAGAGGTTGTGTGCTGAACTCAGTAGACAAACTCAAAAGTGTCCATTACTGAAAGTTCTGTCATGATACCACAGCTTTCAGACATGGATTACTAAAATTTAGCATCAGAATAAAGGATGTAAAATAATCCACAAAGCAATGAGGTTATTTTCTTGGAGGCACTTATCAGTAACAGAGGGGGTTTATTTTTTCAGGTGCCTGAATATGGGTTATGTTTATTGTTTTAAAATATTATATTAAAAATATTATATTAAAAATTGTAAGGGAGACATTCACTTTTTTAAGACATTCACTTCACGACTCTAAAATGTGACATGGGCTTGTAAATATTTCATGCTGTTTTCCAAGGGAAAATGAAAATTCATCATGTTGATGGACTGAAAATCCCACATCATCCCACACATTGTCCCACATCCTTCTCAAAATCATTGACATTGGCAGGTTTTGACCTCAGCTCTAATGATTTCTGTTCCTTAATGGAGGGAGAATTTATTTCTATGGAGTGCTACAGAAATTTTAAGGTAAATATGAGGAAAGAGGTAAATATAGTTTTAGTTGGGTGATGCCTCTTCCTTACGTCTGTGGGGTGGAGGTAGCTGTTCCATATTCTAAAATACATTTTCAGTATATTTGAGGAAGCTTTATCACAGCTTGCATCTATCCAATGGTCATTTTTCTTTAATTTAAAATACAATTTAAGCATCAAAATTTGCACAGAACAGTAACTCACAAGAACTGTGTTCCTTCTTAGCCAGACAACAACAAGAAAAAAAGGTTTGGTGTCACTTCAAAGGCTGTCCAACCAATTTACAACTAGTTTAAGGAGACTCACACACTCTATTAACAGATCTCCTACACGACCAGAATATACTGATTTTCATTATAATTTTATTTCTCATTTCTGTTTTTAAGGCATCCTTCTGAGAGCTCATACTGAGCTAAGAGCTTGTTCATCATTTGCAGGACAGTACAGACTTTTAATTCTTTCTTCACCTGTTGGCCTTTGCCAAAAATTATAATCTCATGGAAAGTCAATTATTATTTTTCTTATAATAAAAGTGGACATTGTACACAGTTTTATTCTTACATATTTAATAAAAACTGGATGACCTAATAGAAAGTATGGTAAAGGCCCCATACATGTTTGTTTTCACCTGCTTGATTCCAGCTATCAATTAGATCTCAAAGAAACAGCACGACTTTGGCAAGTGTAACACACAATTAAACTGTGTGATCTTGTTCTAATGCTTCTCTGCTCCTGCAGACTTATTTTATTTCAATTAGTTACTTAGATTTATAAATAAATGGCATGTCTTCTCTCACACCAGGCAATCAGGGAAACAAAATCTAAGCTTAATTATGCTGTGCTTTCCTCCATCTGCAAACTCTTTTAATCATTCCCATTCCAAACTCTATTGCTATAGAGGATGTGGGTAACAAGAAAAATTAGTTTTGTTGTCATATTTTCTGGATATTTTCTCAGCCTTGGATTATAGATCCTTGTAAGCATAATAAAGTTTGCAGCTGTTGAAAAAGGCTGACCTCATGCAGACAATTATAAACCTCTGTAATTCACATTGTAATAATTATTATACAAATTCCACTTATATCATTTGATGTCAAAGAATGGCGAGGTTTAGTGAAATATGGTTAAAATGTCAATTAACTGCAAGATTCAAACACATAACAAACCAGACTTCTATATTTCCCCTGCCCATGGAACTACTTATTTAAGCACACAGTCAAGTGACATTTACACAGATTGTGAATTTTTACTGCTATTGATGCAGAACTTGCTTGCTTACTGGCTTAATCTCAGAAAGAACAAAACAGAGATACACTAATCCCAGGAAAACTCATCCAGAAACAATTCAACTTATTTCATGTGATACAAGACTAAGGCTGTAAAGTCATCTGCCCTAATTTGCTCCTGGAGAATAATCTCAGTGTCTCATGATTGCATTTTGAAGTACCCCAGCTCCAGGAGAGCTTTAGATGGGCACAGCAGAGTGTGAATGGTAGGTTGTGAGAAGGTTTAAACCCATCACCCAAACTACCCAGGGATATGACCAAAAGAAAGCCAACGTACCTGGAAAAGCCAGTGTTGACCTTTGGAGTTTAACAAGATTTATAGAGTCCAAAGTATGTTCCAAGTAATTACAAAAATATATATTTTTTTTCTTTTTTTTCTTTTTTTTTTTTTTTGCAGCCAGATTCACAATATTCACAACCTTGAGATTTTTACACCAGCCTAAAATTTCCTAGCCACATTTTCCAGAATAATCCAGAGTTGACAATGGCCAAAATGCCACAAAGCAAAGTCCATGCCTATGTTTGTTGCTAAATACATAGATTAAAGTTACAAGTAGTGGTGCATATTTGCCAAAACTATCACTATTTATTTCTATTCTGTATTTATAATGAAGCAGAAGGAGATGTTACATCCCATATGATGTTAAGTATGCAGTAAAATTTACCATCTGTTGACAAAGAAAGATGTGAAGGAGAATTTGTTAAAATTAATGATTGCAGTTAAAGCTGAACATCTTGAATCCAAGATCCCCACAGTAACTAGCTGAAAAGCTCACTGGAAATTCTAGGGTTATTCTAAGGACTAGGATACTCTTCTAATGTCAGACATGAGCAAGCTAAAGGGTGAATCAGGGATTGCAGGCTGCCAATCGCCCTCTGTGGCACAGAAGGACTCTCATGCCCAGCTGTACAATATCTCCCATTTTCAGGAATGTGTGAGCAGGGGTTTTCACTACGGACTGCCCCTCAAAGCATTGTGCGTGGACTTGTGATGAGAACAACCGGTAGGGAGAGTGACCAGAATGAGGAGGCTGGGTCATTTCAGCCCCTGGTAAATCGTCACCAGACAATTTTTTAAAAGGACTGCAGAGCAGTAATGCTGTTCTGGTGCTCATGTAGTATGTAATTTATCAAAACTCATACTTCAGGGATTCAGTGAGTCCCTTAACTGCATTAGGGAAAAAATCCTTCATTTTCTCAGCAACACAGATCTGAGATGCATTCAGGAAAGGTTTGTTTTTTTCTTTTTTTAGGACTTAGGATATTGGTCAACAGAGTTTACCTAGAGAGGTCAACAGGACAACTCAATCAGCTTTCTTTGCTGTGTACAGCTCACTTTCTTACCAAGTATGAATGAAGTACTCAGCTCCAAAGATTATATCTCTATCACTAGATTTGGAGAGAGTAAACTTCTGCTGCTGTTTGCAACAGATCAGCCAGGACAACCGACATGTTTAGTCTCCCAACATTTGGAATGATTTTCACAAACTGAAGTATTTGGATTATAGGGGAGATGAGTATGTGACACAACAGCCTTTGACATACAGAAAATCACAGTAGTTGATTAAATGGAATTCTTTGGCAAGCAGATCTGCTGAAAACTCTGACTTGCATATTTTCTGCTTAAAGGAACAGAGACAGACTTGACCCAGCTGGGATGGTTTGCTGAGCTCAGATGAAGAATGAGTGTTCCTAAAATGAATTTCATAGACCACAAGATCACTAGCAGCAGATATTAAAGAGATAATGTAATTCAGGTAAGCCTTATTCTGTATAGTAGGCATATTAAGAACCCATCTGCCTGAAAATAGGTAAAAATTTTAGATGCTGTGGGAACTGGAGTTATCCAGTTGATTGGCTGGTAGACACATCACGTTCTGTAGTTGTAGCCAGAAGCAAAAAAGAATTTAAAATTTAAAAAGTGTTTGGACACATGAATATCAATAGTTATCAAAAGTTTTTTTAATAGTCATAAACTGTTTGAGCTCTTAAATCCTCTTGTTTTTTTTCAGGAAAGAGACAAGATTTTCTGCATGCTAGAAATAGAAAAGGTGTAAATGACCTCAACATCAGTTTTTATTTCCCTTAGGTTGGAGTTTCATACTGAAAATCAAAAGGCTAAATATAGAGGATTAAATCCCTGAATTGAAAAACTGCAATGGGGGTGCCTAAATTAAGTCAATTAATTGGGGAATAGACCTGGTTTAAAATATTGATATAAATCAAAAAGACATTAAAGGACATGGAATTAAACTGGACTGATACAATCAAAACAAGAAATCAAACATTTTTGGGGGGCTCTTGGCATGGATTTATTTCTGCTCATAGAGCCAAAATTATTGTGAAAATGTGATGGGTGCCATAATAATAGGCTGAATCAGGTGAAAGGAGCAAAGCCTCTCTTTCCAAGGATATAATGTGTCCCTACAAGTAATCATTCGCTGCTTCTCCTGAAAGTTCAGAGTACTGAGTTAGTTAAGATGCCTCTGTTTTTCTGATTAACTACTCTAACAAATTGCCCTGAGAAATACAACTACTGAATATGACAGAGCAAAAGCACAGTAGGATAAAGACTGAGAGTGACAGAACCAGGAGGTTTAGTTGACATTGGTCATAATCAGTAAAAAACTTGAGGCCAGACTTGCAGGTCCTGTCATGCTGCTGCTGTATCTGTATCTGTATCTGTATCTGTATCTGTATCTGTATCTGTATCTATCTCTGTATCTGTATCTGTATCTGTATCTGTATCTGTATCTGTATCTATCTCTGTATCTGTATCTGTATCTGTATCTGTATCTGTATCTGTATCTGTATCTGTATCTGTATCTATCTCTGTATCTGTATCTGTATCTGTATCTGTATCTGTATCTGTATCTGTATCTGTATCTGTATCTGTATCTATCTCTGTATCTGTATCTGTATCTGTATCTGTATCTGTATCTATCTGTATCTGTATCTGTATCTATCTCTGTATCTGTATCTGTATCTGTATCTGTATCTGTATCTGTATCTGTATCTGTATCTGTATCTGTATCTGTATCTGTACCTTGTTTCTTCCGTTCCTCTTCCAGGGAAGAGGACAGATAAGCAAGTCCAGCCTGACAAGTCCCCAAGCAGACCATTAGCCACTTTTCCACAGCTTTGTCTGTGGGTTTTGTGAGCAGGTAGAAAAGGCACTTTATTTACCCTTGTCTTTCCATTCCTCATATCCCTCCCTTTCAGATTTGCTGCATGGCAAAGGAGGTTTTCTACCTCTCTGGCACTCTCAAAAGAGACTTCTTTCCTTCTTTGGTATATTTGGATTCTGAAGGAGGGAATTGCCCCTCTTTTTAATTTTATTTCTCCACTTTCTGCTCTCTGCTTTTAATGTTGCTTCCACTAAGACCCATGGGCTCTGTGGTGTTTCTGTGCGGTTTCTATAGCGCTTCCAGCCCAAAGACCAAGCAATGTCTTTGTAATCTGTGCCTCAGAGTTGCATAAATAGGAGTTTTAACCTGCAAATGCAAACTGGGTGATCCTGTTGATTCAAATGGTCCATATTAGCATATTGCATGCAATACAAATAGACCTAGTAAAAATCATTTGTTCCAGCCACTATATACATTAGCATTCTTTTTTTTTTTCTTTTTTTTTTTTTTTTTATTTTCTGAAAACAAAGTATTTGCCACAGGAAAAATAACATTCATCTAAATTGTGATTGTAGAAAATAGTTTCACATCTGATATGGTCAACATTTTTATTAAAATATTAATTAGGAAATTATAGCAGTAAAATTTCAGGTATGTTTTTAATATTTAATTTACACACTTCACATCCCCTAAATCACAGTTTACTTTGTAAATATTTGCTAATCTAACAAAACATGTACTACCAGCCCCAGGTCATAACTCATGCAGATAGCAGAGAGGACTTCGTGCTATTTTATGATGTGACTTCTCCATTTAATTAACTCCTTTAAACTATTAATATCAGACTTTTTTTTCCCTAGCTCTCGTGTTTTTGCCTGTGTGACTAAAAAGCTCTGTGTGTCATTCAGCCAGCAGAGGTTGGCTTCCTCCCTCTCTCATAGCAACAAAATCCTGGCTACCTCTGAAGTGGATATGCTAAATGGGAGGGATTTCACATCATCCCTTGTCTTTCTAGCTCACATGAACAAAATGTCACAATTCTGCTCAAGAGGTGTTTTTCAGCAACCATTTTGCATGTGATATTAATCAGTTTGTTATTGATGACCACATCTATGCAATAACAAAAACATATCAATAACATAATTAGTCTGTTTCATAATGTATTGTATATACAGAAATTCTTTAAAAATATATAAAGAGCATGAACATTTGCAAATCTACTTGCTGTTCTTGTTTAAATAAGAAAGCCACATTCTTCTCTGGATGCTTCACTTAGACAAGTATTTGTGGCTAGCAATCTCTTGCACATTAAGCATTTATGTTGAACATTGTAGCAAATTTTTTCTGACAGAATTTATACTTTTTGTTAACACAGGGTTCAATCCTGGTCCAGTCTTGTAACCCTGAATCAAATTACTTCATTGGAATAATATCACTAATTTCAGTAAATCTATTTACATTTGTGCTGTTAAATATCCTGTCAGCTCACTGAATCAGATCATTAGCAAAGATAGACAAATATATTCAGCCTAGGCAACTTGCATATCTGTTTCTAAATAAATGGGCCTATCCTGCAGTATAAACAGCACTTACTTTTCTCAAAACTTTAAAGGAATGAACATGATCAAGATTAATCTTTTTATTATGATGCCTTTTATTTTTCCATTATTTATCCATTACTAAATTTTGTTGCATGCCCTACAATTACAGAACATTTTGTCGCTTAATTCAGCAGTAAAAAGAAACATTTCTACAAGGCACAAATTAAATATCTCCAGACCAGTTCAATGAGCTTCTGAGCTCCTTTTACTTCTAACAAAACACCATTACTTAGCAATCATAGAGCATTTGCTAGCCCTTGGTAGCTCTTACTCCATGAGACTATTTATGACAGCAGAACTAAAAGTGAATATAAGCATCTGTGGAGTGACAGCTTTCACAAGAGGTTCTGTGAAGAGTATTGCTAACACAACACCTTACTCCTCAGAGCAAAGGCAGGCAGTATGGTGCACTGCTGACCAAGCTGCTATATTAATAACAGAAGAATGATTGAGGTTAGAGGGATTTTTGATCTAATGGTAAAACTAAATACATTACCAGTTTGGTGTAGTAATACTGCCTAAATCCATTTACCACCATTTACATTCATCTACATTACTGTTGTTATTTTTCTCTCCTTTTATCTAAGTTAAAATTCTGTTTTGATAGCCTTGCTGGAGGGGAAATATGAGAAACAGAAGGTCTGCAACAGCTGAAGAGAAAAGGAAAGATCGGGACCTTCAGTGTGACTGCAGTATGCATTGCCTGAATTTTCCTTTCCATCTCCTTGGACAAATAAGAGTGCTTCCAGTGTAGGTTACCATAGTTTCTAGTTTCCCTAGTAACCCTTTTGAAAGCATTCATGTGTTTGTGTCAGTAGGCAAGACTGTAAAGGGGTCTAAAATGGAGTATAAACCTCTCAAATTTGCAGTGAAAAAATTCCAAATTTTCTCCTCAACCAACAAGAGAAAACAAAACTTAAACCAAGCAAAGTCTCACTGGAAATCAAAGGAAATAACTATGACTGGGTATGATTTAAATCATGATGTGATGAAAGGATGAGTTTGTTCTCAAGTCAGAGAACAAACTCAAGTCAGGGTGACCATGGAATTTGAACAGAAGAAATCCAGTTACTGTTCTTGGGATAGGAATTTGTAATTATGAATTGTCACTTGCAAGGATGTCACTTGCACTTCCTTTCTAGAGTTTTTGTGGCATGACAGTTACAAAGAAAGCAGTTGCCCTGTTGAGCCATAATGTTAGCAAACAAAAGCAAGGTCAGTAAGACTAAAGTGTTAGTACCTTTGTACAAGTGTAATGGAAATGCTGTAATAAGAATATAATCAGTAATATTTTTTACAGCATTTCCTCCACCCTTCATGCAATGGACACTAAATACAAAAATAATGTGGTCATGGCTTGACCTTGCTTTTTTTCTTAGTCTGAAATATTTGATATGATACTTAAATACTTGATAGTTTAATTTTCTCTTTAAATATAGAAATTTACTAATGTTTAAAGAAGACTACTTTTCACTAGTAGCCTTCAGTGATCTTTATTATTGTACATCTGTCCTGAAGCTTCTCAGTAGATTTGTTCTACTGCTCTTGCTCTTGAAGAGCCCTTCTGTGTTTGGAAGCTACGAAGACACTGAAGCAAGGCAGGTCTTAGCTAAGCAGGATAAATAATGACAAATCAATATAATAAAACACATTTTTACTGTGAGGGTGGTTGAACAGTGGAACAGGTTGCCCAGAGAAACTGCAGGGTTTCCATCCTTGGAGATATTCAAAACTTGACTGGCCTCAGAGTAGAGCAACCTGTTCTGAGGAAGGGAGTTGCATTAGATCTCCAGAAGTCCTTTCCAATTTCTGCTTTTCAATCCAAGATTCTTTGAAGTGTGTAATGACTGGGAAACTGCCTAAATTCATATTACTGAGAGATCTGGAAAAAAAAATCTGTATTTCATATAAGAAAGAACACACTGTTTCACAAATTTAATACTTTTCTAAATATTTATTTATTATTTGAGAACTAAAAGTATAATTTACTAGATGGAAGGAAGGGAGGGGAGGGAGGGGAGGGAGGGGAGGGAGGGAGGGAGGGAGGAAGGAAGGAAGGAAGGAAGGAAGGAAGGAAGGAAGGAAGGAAGGAAGGAAGGAAGGAAGGAAGGAAGGAAAAATCTGTAACAGTAACTATAGCATTGGTATTAAGTAGCTCAAATGTCCTGAAAACAAGTTTGGTAATTATAAGACTTTGCATCGTCGGGATTTGGGAAACGTAGCAAAATTTGAAGCTAGAATTGGAAGAATTTCATTTTTATATGGAAAAAGGTACAGGTCTTGTCACATACAAATGGGAGAAAGATAGAAAAACAAGTACATAGACAAGAGTGTTATGGAAAATTGAATAGTTTTAGAAAGACAAGAGCATAAATATTTATCTTTTTTTGTTCATATTTTCCATTCTTGTCCATAAACTGTCATTCCCTTGTGTTGTTGATGGCTTGCCGTGTTTTTGAAGGCAGTTATGGCAAAGCTGCAGTTACCGGTTTTTTAATTTTTGGCTCCAGTGCCAATGTTTTTTAACTTATAGTAACAGATTGCAAAATACATTTGTTGATATTTGTCTACTAATTATCTAAAACAAAAATAAAAAAGAATTACATAGGTCAGCAGTGAATGGTTTAGGGCTTTTTTCTATGAGTTTCTTCGAAAGCAAATTGAAGTTTTCATATATTGTATGTGAAAGAAGCATCACTAACACCTTTGTTCTATATACAATACATTACACATGCATCTTTAATCAGATAACCAGTTTCAGTAGGTGGCTCCTAGTGAGCTATTTGCTGAGCTACACTTCAGAGGTGATTTATTAATTTACTTTGATTGATTATTGATTATCAGTAGGAGCTCTGCCCTTTGGTAGATATTGGCCAGTTAATTGTCCTTAAACTATCTCTGATCATATCTTTGTTCAGCAATTCATTGCCTTGGATCTTGCAAAATATTTATTTCAGCACAAAGAGAAGAACCAGAACAGTAATGTTTTGTGCCAATTTTGTACCTATTATTCCCATCAAGAAACAGTCAGGGCCTTCCTTTTCATTCAGATAAATACCACTAAAAACACATGGATTTTCAGAGAACCACTTAAAGGTCTGACTCAAACCTCAGAAAAAAATCATAGGGAATCTTTCTATTTAATTTCATAAACTTCAGATCAGATCCTGAATAGCCCTGGCTTTATATTAGAGTCAGACATCTCTCTCCTCTAAGAGGCTGAAGTCACTCCCTAGTGACTTCTAATGCTGTTTTCAAAAAGTAGAAAACTGTCAAGAGGAGACTGCATAATAACAAAGAAACAATTGAGAATACCATTGCCACACTTTACTTCTTAGCTGCTGACCACAAAATTTAAGATTCAGCTCAACTAAAAAAAAAAAAAAATCTACAGGAAGGACTGTAGCTTATATGCATCCAGATTCCTGGTAGAATTTCTCTCCTCACACTTAAAAAGTCAGGACTGTAGGGGATATAATTTGAGAATCTTTCTTGGTTTGCAGACTGAAAATGGTCATGTATTAAGTAGAATTCTTTCACCATAAAATAGTAGTATAACACATTAACACTACAGTTAAGACTAATATTTTTAGAAATATACATATTATTTCATATTAATAAATTTTTTTCTTGGTAAAGTGGGTCCCTTTGAATTGTTGATGTTTAATATTCAATAAAAGGAAACAAACAAGCATTACTGTTTTCTGTCATCTCATTCCTTCTTTTACTACTGCATTCAAGTTTCATATGAAAAAAATAATGAGCATTCTTACAATAGACAAAAAAATCACTGAAGTCCAGTTCACTTATTAGCAACCATCTGTCATAATAAAAATAAATCTTTTCTAACCCACCAGCATGTATAAATATGATAGTAAAGCCATTAATTGGATTACTTAGTCATTACAATGCCATGTATTGTTATCATATTGTTTCCATCTGATAGTGTTTAATAGCTCATATAATCCAGATCACACTTCCCTTTCTTGCCACAAGTCATGCATCCTCCACCCCAATAAAGAGAGACATCAGCTAGCACACTGGGTGACAACCTCAAGGTTTGAGGGACAGAAGCTTAAATGATCTCTGAACATAACAGGTGCTACCCTAAAAGAGTTTAAGTAAAATGATACAGGAAAGTTTTCATTAACACTGCCTTGTATTCATACTTGATTGCAAAGATATTACATTGCAAGGAAAAAGAGCTCAGGGGAAAATGGGTTTTTATACATGATGGTTACTTTTAACAGTTATTCTTGACTGCTAGGTACAAGTACAGGGATCTTCAGCTATGGTACTGAAACAGCAAGGCTGTATGACACCACTTTCAGCAGAGGCTGTCTGGTAAGGTTGTTGAAGAACCAGCTAAAAAGGTGTCTCATTCTGATTAGACTACTTTTGTCCTAGTAACTTTGTACTTTGTTCAGGTTCAGAGGCAAAGAAAGAAAATCATGTTCCTTATTTTGACCCCCAGTAACCCACTGGCTTTGTGTACTTTTAGAATGAGAAGCACTGAATTTCTAAGGTACTATTAAATAAATGCATTGTCAGTAACGCTATGAAAACCCCTACTCTTATACAGTTAATTAGTCTTGTTACATTAATTGAAAACCATTCAGGACTCAGAAGTGAATGGAGGGCACTCTGGGAAAGCAGCCAAGCAGGGTTTTTGGGAGCAATGCACGATGGACGTGTCTCTCCACAGCCTGCAGCAGGCAGGGAACAGAGCCTGCACCGGGCATTGGATCCGGCTACGCTCCTATTCAAAAGTGCTGCTGAGGGGCCACATATTTATTTCAAGTAATCACATTTTGTAGTGGTTATAATAATGAAAAAGGTGGAAAGGGAAAGCCTTTTAAAGACTTTCAGCAATTAAGAAGCAAGGAAGGTATCTCCCTGCACTGACCATACTGAGTCATTGATACTGGCTAATTGCTCTTCAGGAAATAGCTGTGCCATCTTGCAGATGTTTGCAATCCTCAGAACACAGTATTGTCTTTTTGGGTTTTGGGATGGGCTATTTTATTTGTTTGTTTGGTGTCTTTTCTGTAGTTCCTAGTTTGGTTCATTGAAAAATAGAATGTTAATAAAATAATGACAGATTGTAAATAAAAAAGGTAGATCAAATATTCGATTTACACATAGAAACTGAACTCTGCAGTGCAGCAAATAGAAAAAAGCCAGGACTAGGATGAAAACATCTTTAAGAGCTGGATGACTCAATATGAAGATGTGTGCTCAGCTCTTTCTGAGCTCCCACTCTAGACAAAAACAGTACAGTAACAAAATGCTTTATGATTGATTTCTCTTACTAAAAGGCAAAAAATGTAGAAAACCAGAAAACTATGAATTATATGTACTCTTGTATTACAGTTTCTGGAAAACTGAACTACAGTGCACTTATCTTCAGGAAAAGTAATGTTTTTGTAGTGGATTACCCTTGGCCATTGACTAAACTCCCACCCAGCAGCTCTGTCGCTCCTCTTCAACAGTCCAGGGGGTGAAAATAAGACAAAAGTATTCCTGTTCTTGCAGAAATTGCTTAACAGTTTGCAACATGGGCAAAAAGGACTTGACTTTGGAAAAACTAATTTATTTTAATACCAATTAAAATAGAATTGGTTAGAGAAAAAAAGACAAAAATTTAAACAACCATCCCATCTTTCTTAAGTATGTTTATCTAGAGGCTTTATTAGTGGCTAAGGGACTCAGATGGGATGGGTTGTGTCTTCCACACAGAGGCACTTTGTCAAGCAAACCCAACACAGTGTTTGGTTCAGAAACATGACTAGATTTAAACATGAAAGAACACTGTCTGTCATAAGGAAAGTCTCTTGTTTTACCTTTGGAAGTAATAACAAAAAGCTCTCGGTCTGTTCCAAGCCTGGAGGAGGAGACTGAGGGGAGACCTCATTACAGTCTGCAACTTCCTCATGAGAGGAAGAGGAGGGGCAGACATTGATCTCTTCGCTGTGGTAATGTGACCGAAGGGAACGGCACGCAGCTGAGTCGGGAGAGGTTTAACGTAGATGTTAGGAAATTCTTCACCCAGAGGGTGGCTGGAACAGGTGCCCCAGAGAAGTGTTCACAGCACCAATCCTGACAAGAGTTCAAGAAGCATTTGGAAATGCACATGGTGTGATCCTTGGAGCTGTCCTGTGTAGGGCTGAGTTGGACTTTAATGATCCTTGTGGGTCCCTCTCAATTCAGGATAGTCCATGATTCTATGATTTATAAAGATTTGTATAGTTTATATTCTTGTGATATAAGCTGATCCAATTAAATCCAATTGTAGATTGAAAGTTAATAACAGCACTTGATTTTCTGATAAACACATAGCTCTTCAAAAAGTCAGATCATTTGCTTTCTGGAATATGTTGACAAATTGATGAAGAAGATTCAACTCTTCTGGGAAATGATGCTTTGAAACAGAGAAAGGTGTTAATAGTCTTATAGAAAAGAAATGCACCTGAAGGCTCTCTTCTTTCTATCATACAGGGGTTGGACCAGTAAATGTATCTTTCTTAAAAATACTGCCTTCTTAAATCACTGCAGAGTTCATTCCCATGTCCTGAATACCATCAGGTTTGTAAGATATTTTAGTAATCAGGACTTTCTTTAAATGCTGCAATTCATTGCTATAGTATACTTTTTTCTGTTTTCCTCTCCTTTTTCCTCCCATATGCATATCATAAATTACCCTTTTTAAAGATACCTTATTAAAGCATCCTTATTCAATCATGTGTATTATCTTTGACTTTTTCCTACTTTGACATTGTTTTCTTTTTTAAATACAGATCATTTTGTGACGTGAGTGCTTTTTGCAATATTAGAAAAAAACAGGAACACAGCATGCATTTTTCAAAAATTGACGCTTGAATTATTAAATACATCTCTATTTCCATGTGCAGTGACAGTCAAGTAGAAAATTGAAGCTGTCTATAATTTAATCATAGTACATACAATAATAATTACTTGTCATTAGAATCCTGATTTTCACTGTGATGTACGAACAGAGAAATGCTGAATTCACAAAAGTGAGATGTTGTGCGACTTGCAGTGCAGGACTGAGTAGTTTTTTTGTGCAAAACTGCAATTTGTATTTATTTCTAGTGTTTATTTCTGGTGATGTTGTAACTTTAAACTTCTAATTGCGCACAGTGAATACATGACACTAACAGGTGTTATAATTTAAAGAATCCATAGCTTACAAATAATTTATTTTTAATGAAAATCATAATAGTGGGCATATTCCAGGAAAGGAATCAAAGACCATGTTCTTATTTCTAAGTGATTCCTGTTTACATTGTGTGTTCGTGCTACTATTTTGAAATTAAATGCCACAGTTTCAGCTCTCTAGTGACAGAAATTTGTTGATTACTACAGATCTTTAAACAGCACTCAGGCACATATTGAAACAGATTGATAATACCAACTGGATACCAAGTGGGAGTGTTAAATTCTGCTGCCAGTTTCAGATGCTTTGAAACACTTCGGAAGTAGAGTCCAGCATAAAGACTGCGCTAAGCACTGTACACATATATAACAGAAGGTGCCTATCTCCACCAGACTAAATCCAACGCAGAATAACAGCAGTCATGTTGACCAGATCAATACTCAACTGACACAGAGCAAAGGTCATGCACACAATGATATGAAGATATGAAAAATTCAAAGTCTAATTATCACGGCTATGCAACTGAAGGACTAGCAGGAAAGATGGTCATAGTCTGTTGAAGGAAAAGTGAAAGTCTGCTTGTAGCACTGTGTGGATGCAGCCTGGAAAATGCCAGAAATATATATACCTATATATATTTGAATATATATATTCAAACATATATAGCTTGTACTGAGCATGTGGTGCTACTAATGACTACATTTTGTGTACATGTTTTGCATGCTAATAAATTAATTAACCATTTTTAAAGGCACATGCTGAAAATTATAGCCTATAGGGTTTTGTTTAAGGAACTGATTAGACATCTATGACGGAGAGGTGTAAGCTTGATTCAAGTTGCTGGACAACAGACACTCTGATGCTGGTGATGATTAAGCAGAAGAGCACTCAGTGCTTTCCAGTGGCTGCACAGCTTTAACTAAGAAACCCAGGAGGTGAACCAGGAGCTGTTTCAGTCAGTCTTTGTGGCTGGGCAAGGTTGTGCAAATCTGGTTCCCATGAAAGTCAGGATTCAAGGCAGACACTGGGACAGTGAGAAGTAGAATCTGGAAGATCCCATGAGCCCTGCAGCACCTTGCAGGTCAGAGTACTCACCCATCCTTCCCTAAACACATAGAATTTCTATAAGAAAATCCTTAATGTTCTATATTACATGTTTGGGGGTATTGGAGCCTTTATTTTTCATGGTTTTCTCAATCAATAGAATGCCCAAACCTACACATTGCAAATGGCCGCAAGTTCTCAAAGAAATTAAGAAGCACTCCTTCTCAGGCTAGTAGTTTTTCCTCTCAGCTGAAGAACCCTATTCAAGACTATCTGAAAAACATGAAAAAACCCTGTCAGATTCAACACCGCACCCCACCGCTAACATACAAATCACAACACATTCCTTGCACAAAAGCTTAATTGCTGACAATCTCACAGCTAATTTTGCCACAAGTTGGAAACTTTCAGTACAAAAGGATTTTGTAATGCCTTAGCTCTCAAACTGATGCCATGAAATGAGACTTGTAGCTTTCATGTAATCTAAATAAGGATTTCAGGGTGTCATCTGCAAGCATATTCTTGAATGCATGGCTTGGCCACACCTTATGGGTTTAAAAACCAAAATGTAGACCAGTTATCTGCAGACCAGCCTACCCTAGAGAGAGTATCACACACCTGAACACCTTTTTCTGTCCCTTATTATATAAAACTTTAGTCTGAATTCTTAATAGCACCTTGATCCAGCCCTAAAATAAGGAATTCCTTACTGTTCAGACTAACCCCACCAAGCCCAGTGTCTAGAAGAAACCAGCACATTCCACTCAAGTCTGCTACAAGATAGGATTTTGTCCCAAGAAGATAAATTATTCCATACCTACTCCTTTTTTTTTATAAAATGGATTTTCCACAGTATTCACAAACTCCATTTTACATTTAAGCCATGCTACCACAATTTTTTTAAGTTACAATTTTTAAAATTTGGTTGCTTGCTTTCTTCTCTTATACTTACAAGGGCCATTTAATATAAATGGTAATATAAAACTTTGGAACTACCTTTAGTAATAGCATACTTAAAACTGTCAGTAGAACTTGAGCTCTGCACCACCCCAGGCTTTCTCTGCTTGTGACAGAATATTTGCTAGTCAAAAGACAAATTTTCAAGCACTTCACTTCCGAAAAAAGCAAAAATTTCAGGTTATGGTATCAAGAAAAAGTCCCTTCTTTTTAATGTAAAAATTTGGGTTTACACCTGACATACAGGTCTAAATGTAGCCTGGTTCTGTGCTCCACCTCAATATATTGCCAGTTTCTGAGTGCAGCAAAAGTGGATCTAGATTTAAAAGATTCTATGCAAATTCCAGATGCTAATGGCCCTCATTTTTATATTCAAAAGTGGTGTACTGCTTTATGCAGATGTTTGATTTCTATTTGTAGTTACTTAATGTATATTTAGACATTAGATGGCACGTGTCTAAATTTTAGGTGATATACTTAGCCTGTATACCTGTAAAGGTTCTTAAGAAGAATAAAGTATGGTAAACTACTCCAGAAAATGTTATTTCATGGTAATCAGCACATTTTGAAAACCCATAAGTCATTGCTTAAATCCGTAGCCTGTCTATATTTGGTCCTTACAGATTACATCTTCTCAAATAGAATTAGAAGTATGGCTTCCTTATAACCTACTTCTACAAGCAAATGGAGTGTTCTAGAAGCAGGTTAAGTGAAACATGCCTTCCAATGTTTGGGATAGTAAGACTTTTGCTCATAACCCGTGTGCATGCCAACTCTTTTAGGCCGGGCACAAAAATGAACACATAAGCACAGACTACTCTGGACATGGAAAGGTAACTTTTTCCATGGTCACAGGAAACTGAACACATTGTGTGATACATTCAGCAGAGCAACCCTCCAATGAGTCCCAGAGAGTGGCAGGAACAGAAGAGAACATTAATGAACCCAATATGCTAAACCCCAAGAGAGTACTTACAATATTTAAGGGCAACTCATCTCACTGGTCACTGCAGGAAAGGAATCACACCTTTCATACTCTTAGTCTGACACCAGAAGATTTACAAACTCATGAAAGGGCTGAGTCCCTAGTTCAGTAACCTGGATTATCTTGATTCAGTTTAGATGTTTCCTGTGTGGAGCATTTTCCCTGAGATTCTTAGCCTGCCCAGATGTTGCCAAATCACATCTTTTCAGACCCAGCCTGCATAATCTTGCAGATCAATCTCAGTATGAGTTCTATGCCTTATTTCTAAAAAGTTTGGGCCAGGTGGAAAAGTCTGGCTATTGTTCTGTTCATAGAAAAAGAGGATAGAAGAAAAGTTGTCACTATTACATTCCATAATAATCACATCACTTTTTGGCTTCCAGTTGTCTGTAGTAAGACTTTACAACACCTTGAATAGTCAGTGACGTCTCAGAGAACTTTTGTTGCTCTGTAAACACTGAACCAGAAAAACTTTTATGGCCATTCCGAGTTCATGCTTATGCCAAATGTCCTCATACCCTTCTGAAGAACAGTGTTTTCTCCAAAATTGCGTTTGGAGAAGAAAAGAGTATTTGGAAATCCAGTATGAACCTCTGATCCCTTATAATCTGTCTTTCCTATAAACTAACAATCAACACCTTAAACATATGGCAATTCAAAGTCAAAATGTTGTTAGGAAGGAATACTGATTAATCCTTTCCCTCAGTGACATGGAATCCACTAGTGCAAAATAACAGCTTTGACACCTTGAAGAACACACATCTTTTTCAGCCTGCCTAAAAGGCAATAGGTAGAGCAAAAAGGACAAATCCTAGAAGATTAGAAAACTAAAAGAAAATTCAGGGAAAAAATATCAAGTTCAAAAGCTGGTTGATTGTACTTTATCTTCAAGAGCCCAACCTGAAATCAGACAAATACTTTTGATTTTTGGGAAGCCCCAAACTCACTTTCCAAAGACTAGCTCTGTAGGACAAGGCATATGGAGACTTCCTCATCCATTCAAATTCCTTTGAAAAGTATCGGCCAGAGTTGGTTTGTTTTCTCTTAGCTCTTCACCTAAGCTGACAAGTTGTGAGTTGCTCTTCTGAATGGATACATTGTAGGATGATTTAAGACTGGCTTTTCCTGAAAGCCAAATCAGCAATAAATTACATAAACTGTTAAACTAGAGCTTGTATAACTAGTGTATAACTATTAACTTGTATAACATGTAGAACAGTTACATCATCCTATTTTGTACCTGCCTTTTTCTATTTTATGCAGTTAAAGACAGTGTCATGAAAAAAAAAATCCAACAGGTACAGAACAAGTAATAATAAGAGGTTTTATAACCATGATTCTGGGAAGAGCTTGTTCCTCACAAATAAGTTACACAACTCATTCTTAGAAGTGACAATAAAGTCTTTATTCCTCTCCTTTCTCACCCTTTCCCATCCACACACACAGGCATAAATTTTTATGCTATCTGTTGGAAAAGCATACTTTATCACATTTTCAGATTTGGAGCCTGTTCGTCATTCACCTAGTTAATTCATTATTCTGTATCTGTGTGAGGCTTTTGACAGCTTCATATACATATATAAATATATGTAAATTCCTTCTTTATCCTACCCTTTTAATTAGGTATCAGAAAAAGCAGTCTTAAAATATTTTAGGTCAGGTCTGGAAAGATTCACTGCTAAGTCATGCTGTTCTAAACATACTGTCTTGTAAAAGAGCATAACTGGACACTTGCAGATTATTATTTTAGACTACTAGTATTCCAGCCTCTCCTAAAACTTTTAAAGTATTTGCAATAAACCTCCCAGCTAGAGAGTCATCTGTCATATAACAAAAACAAGCATTTTTAGAGGTAATCTTTTTAATCTATTTTGAAGCCTTGCATTTCACAACAGAGAGCACAGGATGATCTAGTAAGGCAGAACATAAACAGCCAAACTGTGCTGCAGAATTTGTGGAGATTTCTTGGGTCAGAGCAGGCAAGCAGATTTCTAACTGTCACATACTATCGTCCTCTGTAATCCTGAACTATGGTTTCCCTCTTTCACAAAGCACTTGAGATTTAGAGACTAAGTGCTTTTTTCCTGCTCTCCCCACCACCCCTGTCCCAAGAGGAAATAAAAGTCACAAAATTAAAAGGGAGTTTCTTGATCAGAAAAATGACAAAACCAAAACTGATAGGATACTGTCAGACATTTCCATGGAGCTTATAACAATAGCAGGTACAACTTAACAAAATCAGAAAAAGGATTAGATATTGAGAGATAGTCTTTCTGACATATATCAATTAAAGTTACACCAAGGCATTTAACTGAAAGATCTAAGAAAAAAACTAAACTTTTGAGTCAAACCACTTCCTGTGCATAAAAGGTTAGGATGGCATTTAATGTATGTGGGGAAAAAAAATTACTACAGCTGCTTGTTGGAGTTTTTTGGAACTGTGTTCTTCAGTCTAAGCTACCTGTCACTGGCTATTGGGAAAGTCTGACTGTGGGTTTGATCCACTGTGTTAACTCCAGCATATTATATTTTGCTGTTTATTGCATTGATAAAATACTATTGTTTCACAAACTAAAAAGACAAAAGTACTACCTAGTGCAATAAATTAACAAAGCTGGAAAAAGGCTGAAACAGTATTTCTTGGTTGTACTATTAGATTATGTGTGGTACTGGTGAATTCCTCTGAGGTGGCTCATAAATCTGAGACAAAGACTTTGCCTCCTGTAAAGTCTGAAAGTTGTAGGTGCCGCCTTCTGTAAATATTAATAATGGCTACAGAGCAAGTGCCACAAGCAAAGGGCACTCAGTCACACAGCCCACAGAGCCCAGCAAAACCCTCCCCACAAAAGAGACTACTGCTTGTTCTCAAAGCTTCATAGAAGGTTGTAAATGTAAGGAATATTTCTGTGCATCCCACAAAAACAGGTGGATTAAAGACTGCAGTTACTCCTACATTGCTCTTTTTGCATTTTGATTTAAATGGTTTTTTGCAGCATTTGGGAAAGATCTGGTGTTCTTTAGAACACTTCCAGTGGCTGCCCCAACCTAAAGTACATGCCCACCTTCTCTAACCATGCTCTAAAAATACTTTTCAAACATAAACTGCTTCAAAGGAGAATCATTTAATCTCTTTCAAAATCTAAAAATAAATTAAGAAATAAATACTTAATGGAACTTTTCAACCACTGTAAAAGACAGCATCCATAATTCTTCTAACAACCTGACAGTCTAAGCAGGTGCCCGGCAGAGATCCCTTGTGCCTTGCTTCCCTTGGTAATGAGGATACAGGCTTAGGAATGGAGCACAAACCTGCCAGGAACAACCCAGGATTTTTTCCACTTCTTTGCTGCTCTGTCACTTTAAAATATCTCTCAAGCATCTGCTGTCTCAGAAGGCAACTTGAAAGAGGCAGAAATTGTCATGTGTGTACACTCTCCTTTTGAATCCAGAGCAGATCAATGACTGTTTATTTTTCCTGAGCAAAGCAAGTGATATTTTTTTTCAAATTCTAGCAGACAAATCTCCCATCACTGAACCTGGCAGGGCACGTCACACAGAGCTGGGAATGGGCACAGGACTGCAGCAGGATAGAAACTGGCTGCCTCGGTCACCAAGGGAGTACAATTACTTAATGACAGCAATTTACCCGTTTTATAGTTTGCAGTGCAAAGGAAATACTGCTTGTGACAGTGGAAACATATCAAGCCTGAACTGGTAATTCAGCACAGAAAACCTGAGCTACTTCTTCTAACACTGAATATCATGGAATTTATTTCAGCGCTTCATTAAAGTTTTAGATGCCCAGTCCTAAATAGATTTGCTGGAAAGTTTGGGACACCAGTCCTTTTGAATAACCAGAAATTATGGATTAAAGTGTCTTTGCTTCTAGCAGTTATTAACTTGATGCTATATTTTTTCTAATGATTATTCGCTGTGTGCTACTCGTCTTCCAACTGTGAGAGTTATTTATTTGTGCTGTTTTCCTAAGCAACCCTGCTAACTCCCTACTGAAAGATCATGCATAAGCATGGGGCTATCGAAGATGGCTGAAGTCTTTCAGTGCAAAAGGAGAGGACATTAAG
This sequence comes from Cinclus cinclus, assembly GCF_963662255.1. Lineage (NCBI taxonomy): Eukaryota > Metazoa > Chordata > Aves > Passeriformes > Cinclidae > Cinclus > Cinclus cinclus. The sequence goes on along the minus strand of NC_085050.1, from coordinate 15,790,091 downwards.
AAAGAAAAGAGTTATTGAAACCACTCAAGGCTAGATTAATATCTTCACCTTTCCACATTAAATGAGTGCTTTTCAATTTTGTATAATCATCTGTTGTAATAGGAGTTCAGGAACAGAAAAAAAATATCACTCTTTTATATTTAAAATCACTTAAGGAGAAAAGACAGGAAGGGATTTGATTTAACAGGTAACGAACTCACAACAATCATCGGGAATAACGTCATTGGTGCACAGGAGGGGAAATCCCAGCTACATGTATTTTTCCCTGTTTATGTACAGCTTTGATGTTTTCTCCAAGTCAAAGGAAACAAATGAAAATCAAAATGTGAAAGAATCAGTAATTAAACTAGGGGGTTGATTTTTGACTAAAAAATTAATTAGCCCAAAAATCTAATAGTAAAAGGGTTTTAACAGCCAGATAACTTTCAGACCAAAAAACACTAGAAAGCTATCACTGCTTTCTGACCTACTTTCCATGGTCATGACTAATTCGATCTTCTTGCCTTTCATATCTCTCTGTCTCTGCCAACAGACAGATGAGCAGTGGAAGAACAGAAGAGGCAGGTTGGGTTAAGAGGACAGATCAAGACAAATAATTACAAGCAAGAGACTGGAAGATTTCAGACACCCAAAATAAGCAGACAATTATTATTATTATTATTATTAGGATGAAATCACAAATATTGTATGTCTCATAATTCTCCAAAATGTATTCATGTAAATGATCTCTGCCAGGATAATGTCATGTCTGAAATTATTATACCATTTATATTTTGAAACTAAATGCTACAAGAAGTTAAACAAGGAGATTGAATAAATAGTAGATATGGTGAAAAAAAAAAGAAACATCAGAAATTAGAGGGGAAATCAAGTTCTTCAGACATTTGCTACAAGAATTATTAACACTGTTTAAGAACTATGCTTTTTTTTTTTTTGAAACAGAAACAATTATAGGATGTGAAACCATCTTATGAACCCAGAAATCTACATTTGTTTTCAATTCAACTACTTCACTTGACCTGAACAACATAAAAGAATGCCTTTCAAGCTAATTGAATTTTGTTCTTTTTCCCCTAAGAAACTTTCCATATGTCCCAATTTCTATCCTGAGTCCTCCCACATTAATTTTACACTGATTATCTAAATAAATTAGGTTTAGGTAACAGTACTGTCAATTGACATCTGTACTGTAGGTCTTCCGACAGCTTTTCATCCCATGACTACATTAAAATACAAATTAAAAAAAATATTCATTTCTACAAATGTGTTTGCTAATTGAGAGCTGTTAGAAGAAGGCAGACTAAATTGCATTTCCCTATTTAAAGCAAGACAGTGTAACTCCAGCAGTTTCCTCTTTTACAGAAGTGTATACATGGACTTAGCCAGCCTCTGCACGAGCTGCTACATGCCCAGCCAAACATGGAAGTGATTACAGAGTTAGAAGAAAAAGAGGGGGAGAGAACTGGAGTAATAGCACATCAGCATGTTCTGTGAGATGAGAGAGAGAGAGAGAATTAAGACAGTGACAGGCTGAAAGCTTGTTTCCACCAGTATTGTCCCTATGACTTTCTGCCCCTGTCAAATTTTTCAGTAGCTCTCAAAATGAAGCAGTCATTATTTGCACACTCCTAATTAAATGTTAATAAACTGGTGGTAAAAACTTCATGAAAGAGAATGAGTAGGTAAACTTCAGATTTTAGGAAGGTTGAAAAAGAGATACCTGACACCAGTAACAACAGACACTTGATTCTGAGGATCTACATCTTCTGACCTTGGCCCAAACAGGCCACTGGCTGCATTGTTCCATGTCTGCAGCTCCTAAAGGCAACTATCATGCCTTTTGATGCTTGCTTCTAATAAACACATTGCCTATAGGATTAATTGCATTCATGAGATTAACAGTTTAGTCATCATCAAAAACTGTATCTGGACTGAAAGAGATATAAAAGTGGCAGGAGTGTCCTGTTACTCAAAGAACATGCAGATGTCTTCCCAGTCCCATGCATACACTACTGTAATCCTGTTTTAAAGAATGCAGGGATTTTTTTTTCAGCCTTAAAAAGCTAACTGGATTTTGTGGTTTTCACTTATGGCCACAGAAACATGTAGGGCAAGTTTCAACCAACAGTCCCAAGCTTTACCCTCTTATGCTGTTTTCTAGTACAGCTGTGTGCTCCTCAATACCATTAAATAACAGCACCTGTATTTTTATAATTTCACAGAATTTAATTTCACTTGCTTATTCTTGCTTTCAAATTTCCCTTTCAGAAAGCCATTAATATTGGAAATGAAAAATGTTTCCAAAATGCCATTCTCTCATTTGTTATATTCCTTTTAAAATCCCCTATAAAAACAAAACCAAAACCAAACCAGCAAACCAAATCACCTCAAAAACATAAATAAATCTGTAGAAGAAAAACATACTAATTTCAGTGAAAGACTTTGGTTCTTTATTTGGAAAATACCATGATGATGATGACTTTTCACCCAATTCTGGATGACAAAAAGTAGGTAGAAATACAGAGGTTGTCCAGCTCCATGGTTAAGGCTGCATGGTCTGCTACACCTTCAGCTAGATCAAATATGCTAGGCTTCACAATTTCACAATCACAAATTTGCAAATAATAATTCTTCAAAAAATGACAGAGCCAGACATACCATTTTTGTACTTAATCAATAACTTTAATACAGGTGCTGTATTCTGCAGTGTTCTGGCCACACAGAGAAAAGGAAAGGAGCAGGTGATTTCACTGCAACTTGCAGTTTCAGGGCTGCTAATCAAGTGTATTTCTTCCAAGAGCTGGAGTCATTCTTTGTGCATAACACTGCTATAGATTTTCTCTGCAATACATATTTTGTCAGAAAATATAGCTAAAATATCTGGAAATATTTTTGGTAATATTAAAATAATTACCAGGAAATGAACTCTTTACTATAAATGTTTTAATGTTTTTTAAAATTGTTTCTTTATACCATAGAAGATTAATATACCTAAAAAGATAGTAATGTACCAATCATTAAGACAGTGATACATCCCAAGGCATCTAGTAAATATAAAATAATATTTGTGTGCTTTTGGTTTGTTTTTGTTTTTTTGTTTTTTTTTTTAATCTGAACTCTGAGGTAAATGTATGTGGGCTATAGATAAAATATTACATAGCCTAATGACTTTAATTTTATCTATGTTGAGTAACCAGCTCTTACTAAAAGGGGGTTAGTTACTGTGAGCACAGTTGTTTACAGGTATTTGCAGAATAGCAGCCTGCAACATGGTGCTTTTAGAAAAGCAGATTCAACTAGGGAAGAATATGAAACACATATAAAAGAAATAAAATTCACCTTTGAAAAAAGAGTCTTTCATAGTATTTTTTAAACCAAAGGGGATTTTGTTTCTGCTGTTATTCAGAAACTATCATTTTTAAAATAGTTTTCTGCTTCCATACTTTTTTTTTCAAACCTTTGAAGCTATACTTTTGTCAGAAATGGAAAAAAAAATTCCTTCCCTCAGGATAACAGGAAGAAATTCGTCATGTACAAGTACATAGGTCAAAATCAGAAATATATTACATGCATTTATTTATAATATTTTACCTTCTACCTCACGTGGACAAAATATTGTCAGAGGATCATTTTAAACAACAGAAATTTTTCCATATACTGTACCATTGCTTCAGTGGTCTTCTAAAAAGTGCTTTAAAACTAATTTTATAGTTTAAAATGACACATGCTTTTTATAAGAATGTAATGGAATATTTAGTACAAAATTCTATAGTTCTCTACTGAAAGGAATTATGAATCTTCAAAGGTCAGCTATAAATATCTTTTCCAATGCCTTTGTGACTGAAAAGAGCTTCCTAGAAATGAGTATAATCTTTGCCTAGATTTTCTTTTTCAAGGAAATCACAATTCAGTAATTTCTACTTGTTAAATTGCTTTCTCTAACTCTCTTGTTTACAGCTACTCTGCAAGGTTCATCCTGTCATAGCAAAGGAGAAAAAAAAATCCAAACTGTTTGAAAGGAGCAGCTGGCATCACAGCAAAGTGGACTGAAAGTGTGTCAAGACATGGAAGAACATAATTTTTTATTCCTCAACTACTCAGACTTTAGATCCCCATGATGCCAGGGATTCTCTCATGGAACTAAGTGTGGCTTCTCAGAGAATAGGAATCACCCTTCAGGTGAGTATGATATGCACAGTTATTCCACAGCAACCAAATGAGGACAGATTTCAAAGTTTTCCCTTCAGTCTGACTCAAAAGTGCACAGAATAGTAAGACTTTTGCAGTTCTTTTTCCCTGGAAGTAGTAAGACAGGTAATCAGTTGACCCAAAATCCTTCCTTTTGAATGTCTACCAGCTATAAGTAGTGCTCAAAGGCTGTGTAATAAGCCAGATATCAGCTTCAACAGCCTGACCAGAGAATAACATGAATATAGAGCCAGAAGCAAGATAATACACCTCAAAATAACACAAAATGCAAGCATTGTAAGGGCTGAGTAATTACTGGCCACTGCATGATGCCAGATACAGAAGGGAAACTCAGCTACAAATGGGTCATCCACAACCAGAGCTAAAACTCTGGACATGTAAAAAATAACCAAACAAATGCAAAATACTGCTTAATTTTTAAATAGAATCAATGAGATCTACTAAAAAAATAAAATTTTAAAAAAAAAACTACTAGAGTAACCGTTCCTCTTTTTTTTATTTTTTATGCCTTTGAGGCATTCAGTGCACTCAGCACTCTTAACAGAAAACTGAGGATTCTTTCATGTCAAGGAACTGAAAGGAACTGGAAAGAGTAGTAATTTTAAAAGAGGCTAAATGCTGACTTTCCAGCTCAAGTTAATGCAGCAATAATTCATTATGTCTGAACTGTTGCAATTATGAATATAACACAATTCTTTATGTCATGATTCCCCAATTAGTTTATTTCAGTATAAATCCACACTACTGCTGAGGGGCATGAGCCTGTCTTCCCCTTTCCCCATTCCTATAACCTCTCTGGTGCTAGCACTAGCACTCAGGAAAACGCACGGTGCATCAAACATAGATCTCACACCCATGAAAATTACAGCTGGGGGGTTAGTTTTTAACCAGATCATTGCCAGACCTAATTGACCTTGCAGTTCGATCAATGTTCAGGTCTGCTCAAGGGAAGGAGCAAGAATAAACAACTAAAACTCTGCTGACTGCTGTTGGACTCCCAGGTGACGGGGAAACCCTAAAACTGGAGCACAGAGGCTGTTGCCCACTGTAGTCTTGCATAGGAGCAATGACAGTCATTCCTCAGTTATCTCTCATAGTTGCTTTCTCTGCCTGGCACTTCATATATTTTTCTGTTACTTAAGCAATTCAGCTGCAGTAATTATAGTTATTTTAATACAGTAACTAATGAGAATAATTGCCTATTTTCACCTTTATTACATCCCTCCTTTCTCTTTGTTTTTGAATAGTTCTGCTTCTTACAGTACTTCTTTCCCATAAGTTGAATAGGGTGAGTTTATTTCCACTGTGCCTGCTAACATAGGATGTTGGTTTAATAATTATGGATTAAATCCCTGTACAAATTAAATCAAAAGCATCTCTCTTATTGAATTGCTGCTTCAATTAACCCATTGCCTTCAAATGCAGGAACTCTGCTAGAAGATCTCCATTCCTTTCTGTCTGGGAACCAGCATCCTTACTTGTGCTGTAACTTCCCCCAGTCCATACAGATTTTGTAGTTTCTCTGACATGCTGTGAAGGGAGTTGTATTTTCCAACCCACAAGCACACAGACCTCCCACAGCTGCCCTTAGACTAATTTGAAGACACATGGAGAATTTGGCAGAAACTATTGCAGTGCAGTGAATGGAGCCACTGTAGTTAGTAAGGGCTTCATGAACAAGCCCATATTACAGTGTCATAACACAAATATATAACTAATTAACTAAATAATGAAGGGGAAACAAAAACAGTTTCTAATGCCTGGGGAATTATAGAATTTATAGATGAAACAGCAGCTTTAAATAAATATTTCTTTGTTTTTGTTAACACAGGATGCTTTATTTTAATACACATTCATATTAAAATCAATTATAATGTATATTGGATTTTGTGTCTATAATTTGTATTTTCTGCCTTATGTGTCACTCACTCATTAGGTTCCTAAATAACAGAGAACACACTTAGTCAGTTGGCATTTTCCAGTGTTTTAATTGCCTGCTGTGATATAATTATTGTGACATTTTGGGATGTTTTTAACATCCTGAATTAAATATTCTGACATCCCACAGAGCACTTCATGAAAACAGTCAAACTGCATTCAAGTCATTAACAGTCTACAGTTGTCCTTTAATATTAAAATTATTTTTGACAAAAAAATGCAGATAAAATTAAAGTGCTTAACAGCTTATATCTTATGTCAGTTTTCATCTTTAAAATTTTAAAATGCTATTAGCATATAATGAGCAACTGTGGAGCTCAAAATATCACACTAATTCATATTTTATTTTCCTTTTTTAAAAGCAGTAATCAAAGAATGTCATATAAGGAATCCTATCAACAAAGCTTAATTTTTGGTGAATTTTCACAGCATTATATCACACAATTATTTTAAAGAATAAAATAAATAATTTCTTCTGATTCTTCTTTCACAATAGCTATGAAATACTGTACATATTTAAAAATTATTTTACTTGACATGAAACAATTCATGACAGAACATATTACTGAGCACAGTGTGTGTAAAATTAATGTCCACTGTAACTTTGGAGAGAACCTGGAGAGAGATAATGGAGATACAACCAAGGGAAAAATTTGCAGTGAGGATGTTACTTTTATGTATACAATTACCTGTCTCTTCTGTAGTAAAGTTATGGCTTTACTTAGGTGAGCACTTATTTACTTTATATCTTTCTGATGATTCATATTGACTTAAGCGTGCCCTAGTGTACTTACTACAATAAAATTCATTGAAATGATCACAATTATATGATCAAAATCTTCAATAACCCATCTGGCATTTAATGTTGACACACTGTCCACCCATCAGCCTTCTATGCACACTTTAGTCTTTTTCTGTTTAAATCATATCTCCACTTTTTATATGTCTTTAAAACAATTTCAATGAGTTAATTACAATTCCAAACAGCAGATGTGGGGATTAAAAGCCATAGGGTTTGCACCAACAGGATATCTGAGCAAATATCCTGTTAACTTGCAAAGATACGGAACCAAGAAATTAGAGATGAAAAATAGCATGGGTAAAATTATCCCCACAAAACCTGTGCTTGCATTTATAGGAGATCATATAGGAGCAGATCACCACTGGTCTTAATTTAGTCTGTTATTGAGCCACTTGTGAATAGGTTATAAGATCATGAAATTCAATGAGACCAAGTTCAAGGTCCTGCATTTGGGTCAGGACAATCCCAGGAACAAACACAGGATGGCCAGAGAACGGATGGAGAGCAGCCTGAAGAGGAAGGCTTGGGGGTGTTGGTTGATGAGAAGCTCAACATGATCCAGCAATGTACACTCACAGCCCAGAATGCCAACAGCATCCTGGGCTGCATCAAAAGCAGCACAGCCAGCAGAGCAAAACTGCTGTTAAATGTAAGACTTTGAAAAGACTTTCTAAAAGTTTTATGGGATTTTTATTATTATTGCAGGAATATTTACTAAATATTTTTGGTTTTATATGTTGAAAGATGCTAAAAAACCATCTCCTCACTTTTCTAGAAAATAAGCACCCATTTAACAAAAAAACCTTATTCTTTCGTCATTGAATTCATTACTTGCTCTGAGATAGTATGGAGTTGCTGTCATGTATTTACATTGCTCTTCCAGGTATATCAAAGTTCTTAGTAAAATAATGCTCGTGTTTCAGCACCATCAGCAAAGTACTGTTATTAATAAATTGGATCATTATCTTTACTGAAGGGCTATTACATTACATTAGCATTTTAGTTCAAAGATTACTGTTCTCAAGCATGTTTCCCACTCATTGCCACCTACGATGCTCCACTTCACATCATGGAACGGGTTTAGAGTCCAAAATCTGCATTCCTTCCAGATAAAACTAAGGTAGAAGGTATGTACCAGAAGCATGTGTAATAGTGTCCAGTCCTGGCCAGACATCTAGGCCAGGGGACAGATTACTACAAGTCCAAAGAAAACCACAAAAAAAAAAATATATGTCACAGGAACATAAGACACAATCACCAGTGCAAAACTCTTTAGGTTCAGTGAGGAAAGCCTCTTGCTGATACAAACATAGCCCTTCCATCCAGAAAAATGCTACAGGAGTTTTGATGCTTAAATGTACAAATAATTTAAACGAAATATTTTTAATAGAAATTATAAAAACTGTGGTGAATTAAACAGATGACAGGAAGTTGCTCTCTTCTTATGAAGTATATAATAATTTAGTGGAACATCAAGTGCTCCCTTGCCAATGGTTCCTCTTCTAACTCCATGGGTTTCCCAAAGTATCTAGTGATAAGCCATCCTTGAGACTTAAGCTTCCAGGTTATCTCTGACAAATCCTTATTGACAACACATCTTCACCTTTTAAATAAAAATCTCACCAAGATGATCCAGACTCCACTCTTGGTTCCATCTGCAGGGATTTAAACCTCTCTCCCTCAAGAAATATCTGTAACCAGGAACCTTTGGGTGATTTGGGGGGAGAATGTGCCCTCTCCCTATACCAGTGAAACTGTGACATCACACAGAAAGAAATTTGTCATAAATTGGATCAGAAAGGGGGAGCCCAACTTTAATTTATTGATTGAGACATTTCTGTTAAAGACAGGAATACTCAATAACAGTCTGTAGGTTGTGGTAGCTGCCATCACAAAAAGTGATTCCTAGCACTGATTTAGAAAACATTATAACTGCATTTTGTCAGGGGCCTAATCCTGTAGTCAGTATTAGGTGTGCTCTGAGAATACCTCCCAGATGAAGCTGCTTAGAGGATTTGGTAGACAAATGGTTCCCAGACTGCTGCCAGATTAAGGCAGAACACAGGAAAACTCCAAGCAGGACATGCACAGAAACAAGTGTCTAGACACATATACACATTAAAAGGAAAAGAAGCAAAGGAAGTCAAGTGCATCTAGAATGAAACAGCTACTTTGGGGATCACTCTTTAGTCTTCATAAGCCCTTTATTTGAGCTACTATCCAATTCCTCTGATTGTGAGGTCTAGTAGTAGACTTCCTCTGAAAGGAATAGCAGTATACTGGAAAAATAGAGGTGACAAACAGAAGGAAGCGTATATACTGCAAGCTGCATAACACATTAGGCTTTACCAAGGCAGCTGGAGCACTGGAGGCCTGTCAGTGGAAGGCAGCTGTGCTTACAGACCATTTCCAGCCCCTGAGCACAGTGCTTTCAGGCAGCTCACACAGTGCTGTGCTCTCTGTGGTCAGCAGGCGTAGCATGAAACCAGTGCAGGAAAGAACTTTTGGTATGCACTTAAGTTCATAATTAGGCAAGTGGGTAAGTGGATGCTTGAATTTAATCACCTGCTTAAGTGCTTTCCTGAATTAGAGCCATACACTGGTATAACTGATAACTATCTTTACATTTTGTGATTCTACACAGAAGCAGGGAAAGAAAGCATTCAGGTTAAAGGAAGTGAAATGAAGCTGAGTAAATTCTATTCATGCTAACTTTGTTAGCTTTTTTTCAATGCTGTCACACCAGTTTGAACTTTATTTAGAAATCTGATTGATTTTTTGTAATTTGAGATTGATATGTTTCTAAGCAATAGCCTATTTATACAAAACATTTCATTTCCCTTTTGCTTTTTGTTTTCCTTCTTATTATAACAATTTGTACCATTTCTTACCTCTATTGCAAAACAGATACGGTTGTTAGGTTTGCAGTAATTCCAATCATAATTGTTCAGTGTATACGTTTCCTGTCCCTCACCCCAGTGAGAAGCTTTCTGAGTAAATATTTACAAGGGCATAATTTCAGTGCAATTTAATTAAAATGTTGATTTTTAAAGAACTGTAAATACATACATTTGATATTATTAAAGCATATTTTAAAAATCACAATAAACAAGAAAACATGAGCTAGAATTAGTATAATCCTATTACCCACTGTAAACAACTGGACACTTGTTTCTGAAAATGATCATTCAGCATGCAATGTTTTACGTTCAATGAATTTGTGCAAAAAACACTTCCACACCTTTGTGTTTACTAAACATTCTCCAGAATGTCATAAAAAGCAGAAATATAGTTAACTGTTCTGAAATACTCCCAGCTTTCCATAAATGTAGCTTGTTCTGCTCACACCAGAGCTGACAGAGATAGTGGCAACAGTTGCAGCATCACCAAGGGCACCTATTAATCCATAGGTTGATCTTTGCTCTCTAAAAATTGTTTTTCAGGTTGTTAAGTGCTCACTCCATTTTATTTCAGGGGTAGGGAACTATCCTTGTGCCTGTTATATTTCAAGTTTGTTATCACACTTTTCTCCAGAAAAAAAAAGATACCATAGATAGCCTCAGAATTGCATAGCTTAAACAAAGCTTTACTAAACATTCACCTTGGGAAAAGTGACAAAAATTAGTTAAAGAATGAAAAAAGAAACAATTATTTTCAGATATAGAGCTGAGTAATGAAATAAGAACACAAAGATATTTAATTTTTTACCTGCAGTCAAGTAAGTTAGAATGGAATTATTGGAAGAGCAATAACTTGGCCACATAAATACCCTGGCAGGACCAAGGCTTCAAGTTATACAAAAAAATAACCCAAATTCAGCCAGAAACTTAATATCAGCTCAGTTTCTCCTTTTCTTAAAGTCACCCAAAGATATGACCAATTTATCACCCCTAAAAAGTAGCACAAACTATGTGTGTAATGAGTGCAAATTCAAAAATATTGAGATATCTTTAAAAAACAGTCTGAGAACAAATCTGTCCCCTACCTGCTAAGCCCCCCTAAAGGCTACAACCTTCCTTGAAGGTAATTTTTCTTACTCAGAAATTCCCCAAACTAAATGCAGCCTGTACAAATGCCTCAACAAAGAAAAAAAATATATCTTTTTATTCCCTCTAAAGCTTGACTATTTGAGTATTAACACTACTACAGCTTAACCCTAACTCTTTTACAAATTTATTTCTTGTAGAAATTCACTATGACCTCTTCCTCAGACTCTTTCTCACCCTACTAAAAAGGCAAGAGTTTTTCTCACCAAGTACTACAGAAATTATGCATTGTGAACTCCCAGGTGAACATTGGTAACTGCTCTCAGGGGGATTTTCCCCTTCTGCCTATGGACTTCACTTGAGCATTTGCAACACCCAGAGGAGTAGAGAGACGAAGCTTTTCTTTCTGTACCCTGTCATAGATTTATTAACAAAGCATAACATGGAGTAAGCTATAAACATAAAGTTCAATGGACTATTATAATAGGCCTGGTTATAGCTCTAAGTTTGGGTAATCAGGTTAGATAAAAATAGCCTTTGTGTTCTATTTTCTAATCTGAAATGCGTCTCTTTTAGAAAAAAAGGGGGAAAAAACTAATATTGATTATAGCTGTGTTGGTTTAATCTGGGGTAATTTTTTTTTTCCAATGGCTGGTATGGGGCTAGATTTTGGATTTGTTCTGAACACAGGGTTGATAATGTATAGATGCTTTTGTCATTGGTTGCTGGCTGGGGTGAAACCACCACAAACCCTAATTTAGGGAGTGATGAGCTTCTGTTTTTCATTTCTCAGCTCTTGTACTGGGTACTTTTTGAATATATTTTCCTTTGCTCTGGTTCTTTTGAAGACAGCATATTACAGGGTTCTTTTTATTCTGTTTTGGGTTTGCTTCATTGTTTTGTTGGTTTTGGGGTTTTTTTTAAATAATAAATCTACTGATACTGCCTAAAAGCCCACAGTATGTGCTGGAGATAGCAGCATTAGTTATGTTAGAGGCAGGTGGGCAGGTCTCCAAACAACTTTTCCATAAACTCCAGGATCCCCACTCCTCCTCAGCGAAAGATGCAAGAAGACTAACAGATCACTTAAGATTTTGAGGAAAGAAGATTTCTAAGCCATAATTTCTTCAGCAAGCTATACCAAAATTAACCTAAAGCTCAATGAAAGCTAAAATGAAACTTCAAGAAGCTTACGGAGCTTAGAGGTTTGTATACTTTGTACCAAGAGGATTTCCTTACAACCTCTTTCTCTAGCTACTCTTGCCTATCACTTGTACAAAGAAGATGTATTTCTTCTCAATGAGCAGTAGGAAAAACTGTCATACTGACCCTTTCTTTGAATACTTTTGCTGGACTGGTAAGACCCCAGTTATTCACGTCTAATTTTTGTCATATTTATAAGAAGGAATGTGAAGGAAGAAAAATGTGTAAGAATGTTTCAACATTCCTTTCTTTTGACTTTAATTTTCATCCTGAGCTTTGCTTGCATGACAAGGAATTACTACTGGGTTTTGTATGTGTACATAGGGATACTTATGTGTGTGTGTGTGTGTATATGTGGCTTTGTTTCTGAGAGAGAGAAAACTGTTGTGAGTGATCAGGATTCTGCGTGGAATTGAACTGTTTCTTCACCTTTAAGATGTTTTTACTGTTTTCAGCGTCACAAACTGGCATTTTAAGGAAGCATACTGGTTCAGAAGGATTTGTTTTACATGCATTTCTCTGCTCCATGGCATGCTATTGCTTGGCTGAATACCTCTGTAACTAAGAGGAAGTATCTTTCCAGATGATAAAAAGGGTGACCATTTTCCCATGTCTATAATCTCCACCGTTTAAGTTTCTATCTTTAGATAAACCTAGCACCTCATTTTCTCTGGTCTAGTCAGATCACAGACGTGCCTCCCAGAGTAAATTCTAGCTGTGGATGGTATAGCCAATTCCCATGTTGAGTAGAACAGCTGAACATCATATACTGTATGAAGGGTCACTGTGAAGTGTAAAATAGAAAAGCAAAATCAAATAGTTGAATGGGTGCACAGCCTGTTTGGTGACCAACAGTGTGTCCATAAAAGTTCTTATCATGAAGGCCAATCAAAGTTCAAGTTTCTGCTTCATTTGTTTCTCCAGCTTGTTTTTTTCATGCCTTCCCCTTGGCTTTTGTCTTCTACTGTGTGTATATTTATCAGCTCATCCTAGACACAGTTCTTCTATTATCTATTACAAAAGCAACAGCAGCATTATTTTATTAGCAAGCTCCAAGGTTTCACTTCTAGTGAAACAAAATGTATCCCAAATAATATATGCTGTAAAGAATGGTGATAAAAGTTGTATAATAATACTGAATACTTAATGATGAACTCTTCATATCTAGACATCCTTGCATGACATTGATTTGTTACATGCTGTGTAAGACTGTTTATGACAACTTTGATCAGAAGTACTAAAATTTAAGAAACAATCAGGCCACAGATGGCAGTTAATCTAGTGTTTGACTAAATTAATTGGTTTCATAATTGGGTACACATGGAGCTCTTTAAACATTAATCACAGTCCTCTTAGATATCTTTAACAAGAGAAAGTGTGTCTGTTCCAACCAAATGCTTTGTGAAGCTGAAAATAACTGGAGAGTGTTGTCCTACGAAAAAAACCCAAACCTCAGAATGCTGTGATTGTATTTAGTTCTGCAGTGATAAAAATAGCAAGGTGAGAATTGGCATGTTTGGTTAAATTTAAGAAACATTCTATAACTGCACAGCAGTAGGAAACTTGTTACTGTTATCCCTTCACTGGGAGAAGAATTCAAGATCAAAATTGCTTTGGATTTTAAAAGCTTATGCGATTTCTACAATGAGTTTTCTGTTAAATCTCTTCCAATTTCATAGACCTGTAGACACAATAATGGAAGACTAGAGCCCACTCTAAATTAGAAGCAACAAATACTGTTGACTTAAGACATTCTGAGCACTTCCTTTGACTCTCCAGTCTGGAGAGTATCTCACTAGGATCTATATTAAGGCAGCAACACCCAACTGATAAATTTTGAGGAAAAGCTGATTGTGAGAATGTATAAAAGACTAAGAATATGAGAAATAATCTAAATAGGAAGGGCTTATTACAAGGGTATGAAAAATACTCACTATGAAATTTTGTCAGCCAAATTTGATGAAGTGATGGTACAGCCTTGGCTTGTAAAAATATTTGTGTAATACTTAAGTGGTTAATTTTTAAAATTAACAGTAAAGCACTAAAGTTAAGATAGAGATTCTATTTTAAAGAGCAAAACATTGCCATCTCTAACACTAGCATTTCAAATTCTGCTGTTTCTTTAAGCCCAAGGCTCTAGAACCAGAAGACAGAGGCCTCTTGGGTATCCTTTGAAAGAAACTGTAAACATTATCGTGCAGAAAAGTTTGAAAACATACCTTGATTCAACCCTAAGCAGAAAGGCAAGAAAAAATGTAAAATAGAATGTAATAGACTAGAGAGAATGGATGGAGAAGGAATAGACCTGAATCACTGTGGCACTGGGCCCAAACTTCAAGGAGAGGGATCCCAGCATTGCTTTGAAATACGGCACAACAGCTTCCCAGCCAACTTGTTCTGCACTGTGGGGAGGTATTGCCAGGGAATATAGATAGCTAGCTGTGAATACATCCTTCATGGCAAATTAAACACTTAAGTTTTAAACAAGAGGAGGAAAAGGAAGAAACCTTCAAAATATTTGGGTTTTATGGGGAAACTGGTTTGCATAAGATAGAGAAGGAAAGAATTACTTCTCTTTGCATCTCAATCCATGATCACTTAAAATGAAAAAGGCTTTTTCAAGGATGATCAAATTATGGGAAAGGACAACAGAAATATCATACTTTTTCTCATTATGATCTGCAGTAGATCATCTCTGCTGTCTACTTTTCTCAGAAAGAATCCAATGAGGAGCTGTTCAGTTTGTCATATTCAGCCAACTGTGACTTCTTTTTTTTATTAGCTGAGGGGATTACTTAATGTAGTCCTAAAAAGGAATACTTAATAGGAATCTATACTTGTTCTGTCACTTTACATGAAATAGTCTAATACAAAACAGTCTTTAAAATTAATGTGAAAATGGTAAATGTGAGAAAATAATAACTTAAAAAAACCTAAACTACTTTAGAGATAACATGAACAAAAAAATCCATGTTTGCTTTTAAAATCTCAGTATTAAAAAAAAAGGGAAATAAGAAAACATCTTGCTTATGTTGAATTAACTGCCTTTACAAAATCAAAATGTTATTTTCAGTACATTTGCAGCACTACTGAGATTGATAACAACCACATGAAAATATACTTATTGAGAACCAGCAGACAAAAATCAAAATATTTCAGGAATGCAGTTATGTGAAGAAATCTAAGGTCACAGCAAACTAAACCCCACAAGACTGATCTAGCTACAGAAAGAGTTGTATTTCAGTAATAACCAGGTTCTTTTCTTTTCTTCAATTTATTTTGAGTTTGAGAAATCATGTTAATCTCCCTGTTTTGCTAAAAGGACAGTGAATTTCATACACGATATTCCCTTCTTTTCTTCCACTTCTTTTCAATTCAAGAAGTTTAGGTTGGAAATTGAGATATTGAGTTGGTAGGAAAAGAGCAAAAGGGAAGATCAGTGGGGGATTCAGAATCATGTGCAATTCAGTAAAAAGAAAGGTTATACATAAAATTGATGAGATGAAGCCCAAATATGTAATAAAAATAGTTTTTCTAAATAAATCCATGAACAGTTCTACTCCAAACGGCAATAAATCTACAAGTGATGTTACAGGAAATAAACTGCCTTACCCAAGTGACTCCCACTTGTGGTGGATGCTGGTTAAGTTGGTTATAAAATTGCAGCCTATTCTGGAAGCTGCAGCTGGAAAGAGGTGCAAAGGACTCAAAAACATTAATTTCTGCAGTAAATCAAAAAAAAACCTGCTACAGGCATACACCTTCCTCATCACTGACTCACACTCCTGCAGAGATGGTAGGGACCTAGGAGGTGATACCCCATGCTCTGCTTCCTGGGCAATGGCTTTCATGGAGCAGCCAACTTGAGAATGGGGTGTTGTTTATGCAATCTTTCATCTTCCTTGCAATCCTTTATGGAGAAGGATCCCCCTCCTGTGATGTTCCACACGTGCTGTACCTTGTCACATGCTCTGTTGCTTCAGCTTTCATACAGGGAAACCTACCCAGTGTGACATTCCATACAAGGAAGGGTAGGTTTTGGGGAAAAAACTTCATTCTTACTTTAAATAATAATTAAGCTGTAGTCTGCAACAGAAGTAGCAGTCTTTGTCTTACTTATCTTTAGCAAGTTCTTAGCTACTGTAATTGTAAGTCATACATGAAGACATAAACAGTTCTTTGTCTTTTCAATTATAACATAAGTTTGGATTACCAGTGCATTCTCTGATGGCTGGCTTAGTATTTCATGTCCATCTCTAATATTAAGCTGAAATTAGTAATCTATTCTCTCTGGATTTAATAGCAGTGTATTTTCAGCTGCAGAGTTGCTCTGGTGATGGCATACTTAAATTACTTGGCCACATGGGAAACTTTAGAGAGTGTAAGTGACATTACTCAGCTGTGTGGAACATAGGATAACGTTTTAAGTGGAAGGAAAAACAGCCATATTTGATAGATAGTGCTATAGAGACATCACTTAGGAGTATATATTTTACCTTCCCTCCAAATTCAATTTTAATAGTCAAATAATGATATGTTAAAACAGCAGTCCAATGTACAGTAGAGTAATTTGTTATTTTCTGGCATTTCAAGCTGACTGCTCTCACTAACACACCTTTTTCTGCCAGAGTAGTACTGAAACAAGATACATCATCCTTATAAGAACACTTCAAGAATTATAAATGTTTTAAATTAGTACTAAACAAAAGTTTCTCTTCTGCTTGTTTTTTTATAATATATCACCATGGAGTCTTTCATATAGTTGGATATTGATATTTTATTTCACCTTACAAGCCTGTGTTGTTTAGAGTCCATTTTTTTTTTGACCTTACTGAAACATAGCTCTGCTTTGAGGAATAATTCTATAAAGTAACATGATTTTACTATGATCAAGTGTGCTCAGCTCATCATAAAAGTTGTGTGATTTTTTGTTTTCCTAGCTCTAAGAGTTTGTCTTAATACAATGCAGTCTCCATACACGCATTTTCTTGCGTAGCAGAACAGTCTCTAAACAGTAAACAATAGACCTGAAAATAAGCTATGAGAATTTCACTGCATATTCTAAAATGGCATATAATGGAGAACTCCATTTGTGTTTTAGTTACCCACATAAAATCAAGTGCCTGTATTTTATAAACATTTACTGTAGAGTTTCATTATAATGCTCGCTTGCTACAAACAAGGCTAGTTTGATATATGGAAGTGACATTTCTATTTAACTGAACTAGCTGATACAAGTAGACAGGACATGAAGAATATTGGTGTTCTTGAAAGCCTGCCTGCTGCTCACTGAGCTAATTAGATGATGTGGTAAGAGCACATCCTCTCAGATACAAACTTTGTTTCACCTAGTTAGATGCTCACAGATTTAAGAGCACTACTGCTAGAACACAAGAATAATATCCCCATTTTCTACCTTCCTAGACAAACGACTACAATGTTTGTAAAAGATGGTCATCTGCCTGAAATAATCATGTTTCATGTACTTAGAATTAGGTCAATAACAGGAACAGAAATACAGGCAGTGGAATCAGCTAATGCCAACAAGAATCAGAAAAACAGACCCTGTAATTATGGTATTAGCAGTATTTTTAATTGTATATTCTACTGAAATACACAGTCATTGAACACTAAATATATATTCTGAGCTATACCAAATATGTGTGATATGATTTTGGGGGTCTTCCTCTGCAGGGCCAGGAGTTGGACTCAATGATCTATATGGATCCCTTCTAAATCACAGTATTCAACATACCCTGAAATTTCAGGTGTAAACAGAAAATTTCTTTCTTCATCTATAAGATATTTGACATTAAATTATAGTCTCTCCACCCATCACCATTTGTAAACTATTCTGAATTTTATATGAGCATAGACATAAAAAAAGATGTAAACCTGGAATGTTTACAAATCATACTTTTCCCTGGTGATCTAAAAGTCAAGGAAGAGACCTGAAGTTGCCTGACTTTTCTGCTCAGTTAAAAAGCTCATTCTTCCACTTGTGTATGAAATGGAAACTTTTCCAATTGTTTCTATTAGAGTTTGTTCTTTCATTTCCCTTCATTTTCATTTAGAACTGATGACAATGCAAAGAAATGTTTGGAGTTTAACTTTCAAGACTCACAGGGCCCCTAACCCAAATGTCAGCAACATCTGGATTATGAACATATTTTTGCATATCTTCCCACTGATTGAGGTTATTATGAAAATTCAAAGTCTAAACTACTAGATTAGGGATAATCTTTTTACCTGGGCTGTGCTGCTTCCACCCCAGACACGGAAGTGGTAGATAATGAGCTGGCCCCTCTCTAACAGCATTCTTGCTGTACTGCTCTACAGCTGCTGGTCCAGCTGCCTCTGCTGAAGGAAAAAGAATGATCGTGTCAGTGTTTATGCCGAAATGTCCTCTAGTGTCATTATTTTCACCCTTCTGTTTTCTGTTGCAGCATATCTTTCAAGTATCAATGATCATCTGCAATATTCAGTCATAAAACTATCACACAATTCATCATTTAACCCTTTGTGTTTTACCAAGACACTGACAGATTCAAGGTTTACAAATTGTATTCATGTGAGAGAGGAGCTCACCACTGACTGCATCTGCAGAAGGATTGCTACAAGGTTTTGACCGTTCACGTTAGACTGTTTTAATTACACTTCATCATTGCCCCCAGCTTCCATAAAGCAGCACTTATGTGACAAAGAGCCATGCAAAGCTATCTGTACAGGAGTGAATTTCATCTTTGGGGAATAATTATAAAGAGGTTTTGGTGATGAACAATTTTGCAATGCTTCAGTAAGATAGGTAAATCTCCCCAATATGTTAAAAAAATTAATTCAAAAATTAATTCAAAATGTCAGATGGGGTTGTGGTATCAAACTGTAAGCATCTCTGAGTGTTTTAATTTCTCTTTACTGCCAAATTAATATGAGATGAAATACACAGGAAGAACAGCAGTAATAATTCTTGTAGTTTAAAAAAAAAAATTGTACTGGACTTTGTCTCCAGAGCCATTTCTAAGTAACTGGCACTCTGATCCCATAAAAATTAGCATGAACAGGCAGCTAAAATTAACCAAATTGAAACTACCTCTCACTGCTTCAGCATCTGCCCTCAATCAGCTTTGTAGTTTTGATCCAACCCTTGTTCAGAAAATTGGAAATGTGCAAAAGTGGTGCAAAAAAGTGGTGCAAAACTAGTCTCTACAGCATATCTGATTTCTAGACAGTATTTTCAGGACTAAGAGTTCAAAACCTAGGCAACTCTAAAAATTCAGTTTGAAATGCTTTCTTTCTCCTTTTCTCCTCTCCTTCTCTCTGAAATCTGTCCACTAAGGTTTTTAGTTTATTTTTACTTTTTCCTTTCATGCCTGGAGAACTCTCAAACAGGAGAAACCTTGAAGCTGCAACAAATATTATGTTAATTTTACAAAATGGGGAGGGGGGAGGTGGGGGGGGAGGTGTTAGTTCCTTCCCTACTCTTTATTTAATCACAGAAACCTCAAAATAAAACTCTTCAGATGTGGGACATTTGTGTCTCTATGAAACTGAGTCACATCACATAAGCTCAGGGATTCAGTTAAACACCATTCATTTAAAATTCTTCTGTGTTGAATTAATTAAGCTCAATTAGCTGCTTTACAGAAGTGACAAAGTTTATTTTTATGAAATTTCTTCACAAAACAATTATGTGATCTGCCATCTATTCCCAAAGTTTGGTTTGTTCCAATGGAAGAAGAACTCAACTTCAGGGACCTCTACAAGCAATCCTTGAATGTCTCCTTCACCCATAAGAAAGGAACATCTTTATGAAGTTCAGAAGGACATATTCATCAGGTAAGGTTTGCAGCAGAAGCCAATTCATGACAGATTTGTTTTTTAACCAGTCTTACAGGAAAAAAAAAAGAAAGAAAAAAATACAGGAGGGGTACTATTAGTTTGAAACTGATGCATTGTCCAAATAAGGTTACATTTTAGTTTGTGTGGGTTTTGTCTTCCCTGAGTTACCTTAGGTTTTGCCATTTCTTTGACGCAAGAATGAGAATTTTTGTTGCTGTTTGGAAGGCCAGTGTGAGACCCAAGATACTTGCAACAGATTTGAGTGAAGAAGGAGATTGGTAAATTGCTGCTTATCTATTGCTGGCTGCCATGATGAAACATTAGAGGAAGCCAAAATCTGCCTTTACACTTGCACTTCCAGTCTTGCCGTTCTCCTAAAAGGCTCCACTAAAAGGTGGTAAGGGCTCCCTCCATTGCTACACAGCCTTGCTTCTGACTCTCTACACAGAGATGTAGAGGGATGAATGAGTGGGGACTAACTTCCCCTTCACTGTTCAAACTTGAAGCTCTTTTGCAGTTTTGACACAGTATTGCTGAAAATTTGGTACAGAGTGGTTGGGTTCTTTCCAGCCTTGCATCTTCAAAAGGGGAGAAGAAACGGCCCTTTGTCTTTTATGCGGCCTTATTAAATCCTGTTTTCTTTTACAACCTCCAAATAAGCGCAGAAAATGTAATTCCTTGCTGAAGTGACACTGCTTACAAAGACTGGCATGAGAAGGAAAGCATGCAGGAGCAGGAGCTGCTCAAATATGTACCAGGATCTGAGAAGACTGCAGATCTTGGTTTTTCTGTCTAGGGAATTAAAGACTGCTAATTGCTCTCTTGCAATGGGTGAGTGAGTGTCGCATTGGACTGGTGTGGAAGAATACGTGTTTTGTGCTGGAGGCACAACACGAGGGTGACTGTGCAGAGCAGCACAACCGCCCGTCCAAGGGGTTGTCAAATGTTCCAAAGTAATCCAACCTGACGTTTGTGTGTTAAGTTTCTTGCAGTTACCTTAATCTGACTTCAGTTTGTAGGTTGATAGTAAGCCTTCTCAGGCGTGCTCCCAGACACTGAACTGAATTGATCTGGCTCCTAGTTTTCACGCTAGCCTTTTCCAAAGGGGTGGTGGGATACAATGCTGTGTGACGCCAGTCCCCTGCAAACCTCGCTGTCCGGCTCCGCATGACCAACACCCCCGTAAAAACTGGGCTGAAAGCAAAGCCGTCGAGAACAGACTGATGAACCGGGCAGCAGTTCAGAGAACTTTGAAAATCTCCCCGCGGAGTGAACCTGGCGAGCTGGCTTGGAAGGCACAGCGCTGTGTGACAGCCGCGTCCGTGCGGTGGTGGCAGGGGCGGAGGGGGAGCGAGCTGGCGGCAGCCCGGGGGCTGGAAGAGGCGGAGGGGCACCTGAGCCAGGAGCCCCGCTCCAAGCAGCGCCCAGGATAGACCTGGGATGACGGAGAGAACCGCGCCGGTTCTCGAGGTTCTCTGAGCCTGGCTGCGCTGTCCGCCCGGGGACAAACCTCGGGGGCGGTGCCGCTCCCCTCCCTCACGAACTACAGCTCCCGGCCTGCCTTGCTGCCGCCTGCCCGGGCCGGGCCAGAGCAGGTGGCGTGCTCTGCCCTGCGGGAGCTGCAGGCCGGGGAAAATCGATGGGCAGCGGGGCAGTGGCGGGCAGGGAAGGTTTTTCGGTTCTCGACCCGGGCCGCGGTCTGTGAGGGAGAGCCGGAGCCCGGGCAGGGCGGGCGGCGGGGCGGGGCGAGTGAGCCGCGGGGAGCGGGGACGCGCGTCAATCGCCCCGCCAGGCGGCGCGCGCGCTCCCCGCGCCGGATGCTGAGGGGGGGAAGGGGGGGAGCGGGCGCGCGCTCGACGAGGAAAAGGGGGGTGGGGGGGAGGGAGAGGAGCCGGGGGAGCGCGCGCTCGTATGTAAATGAGCGGGCGTGAGGTCAGAGGCAGATGGAAAAGGGAACAGAAGGAATGGCCGCCGCGGCTCCCGCTCCTCCTGCCGCCGCCTCCCAGTGCCGGAGCCCCCGCTGCACGGCGGAGCGCAGGGGAGTCCGCCGAGAACTCGACTCCTGGCGGCACCGGCTCATGCACTGTGTGGGTAAGAGAGGGGGCGGCGGCGTGTCCTGGCTGCAGCGAGGGGGACCGAGGGGCGGGGGACGGGGCGGCGAGCGGGGTCTGAGAAGGGAACGGGCAGTGGGGCGGGCGAGGCTCTCCGAGCCCAGGTCTGTCGGGTGGGCGGAGGGGGGGGGGGGGGAAGGGGGGAGCGGCTCAAGCAGCTTTCTTGGAGGGCGGGAGCGGAGACGGGATATATAGGGGAGAGCGAAGGTCCTAAGCCGCCTCCGGGCAGTATACAGGGTGGATGTTAGGGCTTTGCCTGGGGCCGCTGGGTCCCTCCCGTCACCGCCGATCGAGACCATTTCTCGGCTCGGGTCCTTTTGTCTCGGCTCCTCGTCGTTCGCGCGGTGAGCGCCGGTGGCTGCCCCCCTCCTCTCCTCCTCCATCGCCAGTGCCTGGGGGGCGGAGGGGGGAAGGGAGCCCGCCTCTGTGTGTGTGTCTGTGTGTGCGTGCGCCTTTAAGAGCGAGCCGCTCCTGCACTGACGGTTGGGATTTGAAGTTTTCCCTCCCCCTGGAAGTTGTCATGGCGACGGCAGCTCTCC
Organism: Cinclus cinclus; assembly: GCF_963662255.1. NCBI lineage: Eukaryota > Metazoa > Chordata > Aves > Passeriformes > Cinclidae > Cinclus > Cinclus cinclus. Next base: position 15,767,464 of record NC_085050.1, on the reverse strand, counting down.
CCCCCCGCCCCCGGGGCTGCCCCGGTGGCTCTCGTGCCGGGAGGTTTCCCGGGTCACGTGACTCCCCGCGCGTGTCCGGCTGGCGGGGGCGCGCGGGCACCGGCGGCGTTCCCGCCTGGAGGAGCCCCGGGACCGGGGCTGCTCCCGCTGCGCTCCGCCCGGGCAAGCGCAGCCTCCTCTCCCGGCCCCGGCCCCTGTCCCTGTGAGCGCTGGCATTCGGCACGTGAGCCGCCTCGGGGCGGCGGGCGCTTCGGCTGGGTTGGTTGGTTGGTTGTTTGTTTTCTGGAGGTGGGGTACGAACACAGAGGCCAGGAACTGCTTATTTGTATTGTTTCAACAGACGTTTCCCTTCTTGAGAAAACAGAATCTTTGATCTTCGAGTAGAATGTTAGAGTCAGTGCCGATCCTCCGCGATGGCTGAGCGGGGAAATACATCTAGTGTGGCTGGGAGGGTGAGCAGCACTTCATTCAGTATTTCTGCAGGCGCTTGAGACTACAGCAAAGTAAGAGGTGAATACCTAATCACCTGGTAAACCTGTATTTGCAGGCAATTAGCACTGTCCGAGTTCGTGGACTTTTTTACATTTTTCAGTAACCTGGAAACCGCTTCATGTGCACAAGCTTCTTGGTCTTGCTGTGTTGCCCCAATAGCACTTGTAAACACCTGCTGTGACACCTGTGTAAGCTTGCAGTGTCATTTTATTCCTCCAAGCTTTGGTATTGTTTAGAGAATAGTATTTTCTAAACACTACTACGCTACATAACACTTCAAATAAAGAGAACACAGTTTAATTAGAATATACTAGAGTGCCAGTTTATTGGCATAAATGCTGTGATAAGGTGTGAAATCTGAGGATAGGTATCTCTCACAAGTGACACTTTCTGTGATTGCCTGTTGTTTAATGGCATTTCACTTAAAAGTTTAAACTAAAATCCTAGAAGTCTGCCTGACAGTGGATGACTGGAGGAACCTCGGGTGGTAATTGTATACTGTCAGATGTGTTCGAGAAACAGTTGCAGAGCACAACCCACCCTGAGAAGGAGTGTAAAGAAATACAATAGGTTGAGTCCTCTGCTGGGCAGATCTCCTGAGCTTAGCGAACTTCTTCAGAATTGCCTTTCCACTTAGCTTTTCCCTGAGAATTGCTAAGTGCAAAACTGTCATGTAATTACTTATATCTTACACTGTGGTGGTGCTTCACATTCAGCTTTGTCTTATTTGGAATAAAACTTAAGGGTACAACTTCTTTGTATGTTCATGATGTGAAATCCAGTTAATAGAAAGGACCCATGAAATTATTAGCAACTGCTCAGGAGAAAGGACATAGGTTATGGTTTAATAGTTAGTCAAGAGCTATCTCAGTTAAGAACTGTTACCTGGCAGGCCTGTTGAGCAGCCCTTATCAGAGAGAGAGTGTAAACAAAGTGGCAAGAAAGTGAGTGGTCAGGATAATGGAGGTAGAGTACGCTTAACAGGTTTGGGTTGGTGGTTTTTTGTGTGTGGGTTTTTTTTCCCCTTTACTCCTTTGAAATTCTGTTGCATTAGATTCTGTAAAATAACCTCCTACAGTAGCTAAAAATAACTTCTAAAGTAATAATGGTTCATTGTTCTCGCTTGCCAAAGTATTCCTAAGGATTTGAAGAGTCTAACAAAGTTAGTGTTGACTGGAAGGTCTGAACAATGACTGGGTTGATGGCTGAAATGGCAACGTGGTGGAGGAAGGAGTGGTGAGTATGATGGATTTGGCAGTCTTCTCAAGGATCATATGTTTGTAGTAAAGTGAGAAAAACAATATGGTAAGGCAATAGTCCCCCAGTTCTTGAACTTTTTGGATGATCAACTTTATCTTGATGTCTTGTGTCATTTACTGTCTCAATACTAAATTTAGTATTGGCATTTCTGTAGTATAATTAATTGAACACTGAAATAATTTATCTGTCAGGGATTCCTCATCTACTTTCTTTATGGAAGTATTAAACTGAGACAGAGGTAACAGCTCCAAGACTCCAAGGTTGAGGCTCACAGTGAACACTGGTCATATTTGTGACAGTGAGACTGAAATAATATTCAGTGGAGGACTAGTGATGGTTAGGGACTTCTGCTTGAAGGGCTGAGTTGCTGAATTGTTCATTGGTCAAAGCCTGGCTGCAGACTTAACTCTGAAGCCCATGTGTACATGTAAAAGCTTTGGGTTTGCCAGCCTAGTACGTTAATTTGTGACCTGCAGAATACTATTTAAATTCTCATGTCAAAATGTTCAAACACTTAAAGAATTTGAAAAGAAAAACAGTGATAAAATTTCACTGACATTGCTGAAAATTTGTTTATTTGATATCTAAACATACTTGAAGGTATAAAAGATTCCACATGGTAAATGGATGGAATATATTAACAGAAATTTGAAATAGGTGTTCAGTACAAAATGTCTGTTCAGCTGGAAATCTTTGTGTGTGTTATGTTGAGCACTGACATTCCTAAGATGCTTAGACTTGTGCTTATTGGGTGTTCTAACTCTTGCATGACTCGATCAGAGTCCAATACTAGATGCTCTTAAAAAGCACCTGGAGATCTCAATTCTGTTGGTGTCCTCACAGCTGTATAGTACATGCTAACAAGTACTGCTTATACTTACCAGCAGTGCTCACTGGTATGTTTTGTCTTCGGTACAGTCTTTGTGACATAACTAACACAAAATACCCTCAATTCTAAATTGTGTATTTATAGAAAAGTGCCAGAAAGCTCCGAATTGAAGTACCTGAGTTCTGTGGTGGTTTAAATTGCAAGGTATTTCATAGAGGTGGATATCAGAAGGATTAAAAAGTGCTGTCTGGTGCTCTTTGATTAGAACTTTGTAATGTGAATTGATTAATTCTATTCCATTGGATTGAGAGGCTTTGGCAGTATGGAGCTATAAGTCTAGCTTTGTGATCAGCCTTAAGAAACAGGATTTATGCAGGTTTTTTCAAGCAGTAATTGATCCCACTGCTCAATTTCACTTGAACTTTGTAGGTAGAATGTTGGCAAGTACTTTGAGTTCCCGTTATTTTCTTGAATAGGAACAGGACAGACCAAGTATGGCTGGGATGCAAGAAAGCTTCAAGCACAGGGTTGGGCTTTTTGCTGTTTTTTCACAGTAGCCTGTGGGTGAGGTTTGGAGCAGTAATAAGGGGCTTTTTAATGAAAGTGTCAGGTAATACCAACCATGGATGTTGGAATCTTGCTGGGACTCTGCAGTGTGTTATGAAAATAAGTGTCTAAGTAAAACTTTCAGTGAAAGATTAAGATATTATTGCTACTTTTTCTAAAAAAAATAATACGTTGCTATTTGGAGGAAGGGCAGAAGTTTTACTGTCGTTCTGCTGCTGCTCAAGGGCACACATTTGACAGGAAATTGCCTTGGTATTTCTTATGAAAACTGAAATTTGATCAAAGTGAAAATCCATTTTTTATATGCTAGATTTCACAAGCATGCAATACTCCTTGACTCTTGTTAAATCTTTTCGGACTCTTTTCCTTCAAAAGTAGGATACATTAGTGCATCTAATTGTTTTGATAGATCTAGAGTTTGTTTTTTTTTTCTTTTTTTTTTTTTTTTTTTTTTAGTAATTGAATTTCTGTTCCAGCTTACTATTTTCAAACAAGCAGTCTCAAAAGTGCCCTTTCCAAGCAGTGGAATTCCCCCCAAACAAAAGATTTATAGTTGCTTCATTTGGTGGTATCCCCACACTTGGCAACACTCCTGCATTAAATACCCTATATCTTTATTCCTACAATATGCAGTAGTGTTCTCACTTTTGATGTGGCTGTAAGTCTCCTTTGCAGCAGGTTAGTGTAACTTTTTTTTTTTTTTTGTATTATCACCATGGTTTTAGGTGATTTTTCTATGGTTGCCATTGTAGTCGTGGGAGAGCCAGTTATTGTGTTACACATCTGTAATGTTCTTGTGTATCTAATAATTATTTTTATTGTGGCTCAGTGCTCTGTCACTGAGTGGCTGTCAGGCCACTAAGAGACTGCAACAACTGCATGCAGCAGTGACTTCAGTATGACACCTGCTTTGAGCTCTTTTGCTTCCTTGGCACTGCAGCATCTTTAAACAGCCAACAAGCCTGCTATGGCCATAATGCTGTCATCCTATATTTTGGGCAGTAATATTGGTATAAGGTGTTCCTGTGGATCTGTTGTAGTTTGAGCTGTGAAGCAAAACCCTTGGTGTGATTCCAGCATGAAGCAGATCAAGGAAGTAATCTCAGTGTTACTGCAGATATTGGAAGAAGAACAGGAATTAAATCTAGATGTATGTCACAGCACAGGTTCACAGGCAATTTTTGATACAATGAGGGGAAGATGGTATCATGTAAGGGAGTAGCTTGAACTAGTATTACAGAGCCAGGTGTGCAAGTAGGCATTAGCATTGAACACTAATTGTAAACCACAGTTTAAGAATGTAATAAAGTGCTGTTTTGCATTGTCAAATCCGATGGAATTGTTACTAGAATGGAGTAATTGCAATTCTGATTACATGTTCGTACCTCTTGGATGTTTGCATCAGCACTCATTGGACCCCTATGTTACCTGCTTTAACTCAATATCTGGTCAACTGTTGTGGGTTTGGGGGTTTGCAGAAAAAAACCAAAACTGATGGCTCCTGCTGCTAGCACGAGGACAGGGAAGGACCTTTGCAACAGAAGCAGCATGGGTAGTAGCAGAAAGGAACCACTGGATTGGTTTAGCTGGCAGCAATGGAACACAGTCCTAAATGTACCATCCCAATTGCCCTGAGCAAAACAGGTTAACAAAAGAGAAAAAAATGGTCAGTGTGTGTTTATAGGTCATTGGAAGTTGCTGTGGTGTATGTATTGCATTAATTTTCGTTAGATTGAAGTAAGAGAAAACACATGGTGTTTGTTTTGTGTTGGACTACCTCTGTTTCAAATATGTAGTGTTAAATCACCTTCTTTTCTGTATTCTCTCATAATCCATTTCAACTCATCAGCTTTTCTCTCAGAAAGAAGTAATTCCCCACTGCTTATATGTTTTTGAATGGCTGTCTTATGATTGACTCTTGAGAGAAATTTATATGTGGTGAAAACAGTACAAGAAAAGTTAGATTAATGACACCCAGAGATTTAGTTGAAAAGGCAGAGGGAGGTAGTTCTGTGTATTTAGCTGTAGATGCAATACTAGTTCATTGATCCCTTGAGAACCTGCAATTGTAAGGATCTGTGGAGCATAATTATTATGAAAGATGAAACTGTACCTGCTACATTGACTCCATGGATTGTGTAGCATGCATGCAGTGCTTGAATTCTTTGCACATGGAACAGAAATGTGTTGCTGGGCATGCAAGCAGATAGGCATATTTTCAGTAGTGTTGATAAAACCTGTGGTTGTTTTTGGTGCACCCTATGTCTAGATATTGCTGTGTGGAAGCAGTTCAATTTTTAAGTGTTCCAGGAACTACTGTAATCTTAGTCAGTGTTTCTAGGCATAGCTTGAACTTTCTTTTTGTATGTTCTTGTATGGTAGCTGTGTACTTTTTATGTGCTGATAGAGAACTGAGAAATTTAAACTCTGATAAGTCTTTCTACATTATAAGCACTGAGAATTTCCTAAGCTGGAACTTGTGTAAACCAAAACCATGGAGTGCAAATAAAGTCACTGCAACTCCCTCTCAGTTTTTCCCTTGATTTTTGGCATTTAGTAACTCTGTACTTTAATGCTTGAGGTTGGTAACTTTCAGGGGGATTTTTTTTTTTTTTTTCTGGTTGATGCATAACACAATGTGATTGTTTTTTTTTCTTTCTGAACTCACTGTACCTACCTTCATGATTTATGTTGACTGGTATGAGCATTCATTTATTGAACAGTTCAACAAACTAGTATGAAAAACTAACCTAGAAAACAGGAGAGGAAACGTGGCAGGAGGAAGAAGAGGAAAGAAAAGGTCAGATCTAGTTTAACTTGGATCAGTTTTCCAATCAGGTTTACAGTGTCCCTGTTTTTTCCTGAGTCAAGTGTAAGTAACTTTGCTGGACAGAACAAGGCTTCTGATTTTTAGCAACTGCTTATTTTAGCAACATTTTTGCATGTTTGAAGTGTGTAAGTTGGCTGGAGAGTGTCCTAACCAACAAAACTGTTGAGAGAGAATACAGTACCACTAACAGTAAGATCTTTCTAGTTGTTCTCCCTTTGTAGTAGAACTTGTCTAGTCTGACAGTGAGCTGCCCTTCTGTTTTAAGTTAGTTTGGGAGGCCTACTGTAAATTTTTTTGTTGTTATTGTTCTGGGTTGGTTTTCAGTTGGGTCTCCTGACCTGCCTTGCTATGTAAGGGAAATAATAATAGGTATGTTTTATGCTGATAGGTTTATCAGATCAGTGTATGCTGTTGAGGAGCTGTAGTCCAACTACTCTCAAATAGCTAGTGCTTGTACTGCCAACAGTTAAAATGGGAAAAATTAGTACCTCTTTCCCTTTTCTACCCTTGTCTTTTTTATTTTTCTGCTACATTATATGGGTGTTTTGAGTAGATGGTTACAATGGATCCCTTTTTCTTGACTATGACTCAAGTATGAGGGCTTCAAACAAAGTTGTTTTTCTAACCTTTAGAGTTCAGTGTGTTTATGTAAAGTGTAGAGGTCAGGCAGAGCTTTATAGGCTTCACTAACTTAAAATTCTTTGTCCCAGTTAGAACTACTGTCTTTTATGTTATTCTTGAGCTTTGCTCTCTTTAATGTGCTTGGTGGGAACTTCGATAAGATAAGCTGCAATATTAATAGAGGTTGTAACAGAACTGAATTGGTGTGGTTCACAGGTACAGTACTAAAACTTCAGAAAAGTAAGATGACATTCTAAATTTAGCTACCATGTATTAGGAAAAAAAGTCACAGAACAGAAAACCAAACAAAACCAAAATCAAAACCAACCTTGTTTGGGGGTGTAAAGTCGTGTAATGCATCTCTTCTTTTTCCACTGCTAATCTACTACTTTGTCCTTCCATTCACTAAAGGCATAAAAAAGCCAGGAAGGTGTGAGGAGGGAGTAGAGAAGATGCATGGTAGTGGTTCATCTGTTTGAGTGTGTAAGGGCACAGAAGATGTATTGCAAAGAGCAGAGAACTCTGAATCTGCAGAAATGCATTGAGCTGTGGAGGCTGAATTCCTCTTTATGGGGTGTGGTCAAGCAGCATGTCACTCTGCAGTTCAAAGAGTCAGGGGTTTATTTTTCTTTGTTTTCACTTCTGGCACAGTTCAAGTTCCTGTGTAGTGTCTTGAGAAGCTGAATTAACCTCTTCTCAGATAAACATCCTATTCTTGGCAAAATTCTTATAGCATCTCAGTTACTGCTGTGTTTGGTTCTCAACGTCCATCCAGGCTTGTGTCTCCATAGCAGCATGTGTTGTACTGCAGGAGTGTGAGTTTGATAAATGTCATCAGATGCAATTTTTTAAGCTCACTGAATTTGTGACCTCTTTAACTATATTCCTTGCTTTCAGTTTCTCTATAACTACTATTAGTAGAGTCCTGATATAAAATTATGAGACATCCTAGCTTTAGTAGCACCTGGGGATTGATTACTCATATTCAAAGTGATGTTCAGTGGGAAAAATTACTGGTTTTCAGTGTATCTTATTATAAAATTTTGCTATTTTATTTTTAAAATGCTAAATTTTAAGATTTTAAGTATTTATCTTCCTCCTTCTGCAGTTAGCAGCTTCTTCAAATAATCTTAATTAAAGTCTAGTTAGTCTTGTATGTGAATAATAATTCTCACTGTCATAATTCTACGTTCATGGAATTTTACAGACTATTTAGCTTTATAAACTAGCTTTGGTGCATCTGTAGTCTGCTGATCCACTAATAAGTCAGAGAGGAGTACAATTAATCTAGGTTGAATATGCTCCTCCTTTTCATAACTATTGTCAAAAAGCTTTGTATATCTTATTTAAAAGTTTTATTTTCCATTCTAGAATGACTACACCATTTAGTAATGCCAGTACTGGTGTAAAACTGCTGGACGTCTTTTGATTAACAATGAATTAGCATTGCTGCCATATATAATGTAGATTGTAGAAGACTGCTTTAAAGGAGCCCTGCTTGTGATTGCAGCTGGCAGTTTGGCTCACAGAACAGAGTGTGCCACAGCAAGGCCCAGATAAATGTGACGATCTGACTTCACTTAAGTCTACTATTAAGCCCCCTAATCTGAAAATGGGGGAGGATTATCAAATGGCTAGTGTTTTGTGACCTTAGTTCAGGTGTAGGTCATTCTGGTGTTTGCCACTGAGGGGGAAGAAAAATAAAATCTGTTTGAATTTTACTGCTGCCTTAAACTGTTCTGTGTATGGGCTTGAGTGCTAGCTGTGACAAACTCTTTCAATGCTGTGCAATCAGCTAAGTAATGTGGGAGTTACCTGTGGTTCTGGTACATGCTCCTTCAATTTTCTTATTCTTCCTGTCCTGAAGGACATATCTGTCCTTCTCTCCAACTTTCATGAGAAGTATTCGACTAAAACTTGAAAGCGATATAGTACAATGGCTTTTGGGGAAATATGTTTTATCAACTCACTTCTGCCATTTTGAAAGGTGCTCCTACCCACAGCAGGGGGCTGGAACTGGAGGAGCTTTAAGGTCCCTTCCAAGCCAAGCTGTTCTATGACCCCTGTTTACTTGGCAATCTTGCCACCTGTTGTGTGTTCCACTCTGTTGTGGCTTTTGAGGTCAGAGATCTTCCTGTGATATTTCAAGTTTCAAAGCTCTCCTGATTGAAGTACTGCCACACCTCTTTCTGTTAATGCCTAAATCTTATTCAGTTATAGTTGTCCTGTGATCTATCAGGAAGTGAGTGCCTTGGGTCAAAGTAATTTCAACTGTGCAGCTCTTACTGGGTTCTTTACTCCATTACAGGTATGTTCTGCACATCATTTGATTAGATGTGAAATGAAGTCATTTGTTTATCTTCGAAGCCTACATCGTACTCTGCTGATGCAATGAATCAGAACTTCCAGTGTACTTTGATTTTATTTTAATTATTGGTTAAATGTATTTAGCAAGATAAAACTTACTCTTAAGGAAATTGTCTTCTTGAGGGTACACCATCTCCTTCAGCATTACTTGTTCTTGTCTTCCTCATTTTTGTCAGTTCTGCGCCTGTTTTACATGCACAATTCCCTTCAGGCTTGACAAAGTTTTGTCTTGAGATGCTAATTGGTGTTTAAATTGGTTAAACTCTGACAAGACCTCTGTCCTAACTCTAACTGATGTATACTGTTGTCAGCTCTGGCAAGTGCTCCTTGTCCCACAAACCTTCAAAGTGTGAGCTGAAGATTTAATGTATCATGGATTTCTTATTTAAGTAGTCAATGCTTTCTGCAGTTACACTGCAGGAGAAAAAGCTGTGAGAGAAACACACTGTAGTGTGACCTGAGAAAACTTGCATGATGAATTTAGGTTATTGAAGTCTGTGATATTACTTGCTGCATGTGTCTCTTAATTGGTGACTCTAAGAATACTTGTCCATTGGTTCAGGAAGGAGTTTTGCTGGCCCACACTTAGGTTTATAAGGCCTTTACCTCAGGTTGTCACATACAGTAGTATTTTGACAGCTTCTCCTTGATGTAACATGAAGTGATTCCCCACTGTCTCATATTGTCTGAGGAGATCCTGACATGTTTTTGGACTGAGGAATGGAATAATTCACCTTGTCTGCCTCATTCAGCCACCAGCATCATAAACTACAAAAAGCCAAAACAGCCTCTTCTACTGTTGTCTGCTGGAGTAGTTACTTGGTAGTGATTTAGATGGTGTATTTGAAGAGCTGTTAACTCTCCTTTGCTCTGTGTGGTGCTGCACTTCTCCACCTGCCCTTAACTGACCTGATTAAGTGGCATTAACTGGATACCCGGCAGCTTCATGCATTCAGCATCTCAAGTGGCAATCAGCGATTTTCTCCTCTTTCATTCTCAACCTTTCTGATAAGTAATAAATGTTTTTTTGCTCTTTATGTGAGAGGTATGAGTGATCTTGACCTATGAGACTGATTTAAGAAATTTGGTACCAAATAAGTAACTTAGTTTTCCAGAATGCTGGTACTGAGATAAATATTTCCTGCAGAAGTGTCCCTCTTGCTGGAAATGCAGACTGTAATCACACCTTCCATTTAAGAAATATTATTCATGTATTCTTGATCTTGTAGTTCACTTGGCTGCTGTGATTGTAGTTGTCTTTTGAAATTGTTTCATTAAGAGGGAAAAGTACTCTACTTATAGATCAGCTTGAAGTACTGAAGTTTCTTGTTTTGTCTTGCTTGAGATTTGTGGGAAGCAATGGGTAATGGCTGTCTTGGGTCAAAGAGACTCCCTAAACTGTGAGTGGAATAATGAACACTGTTAAAGATTCTGCCTTCTCTATTTATCTTATGGTTCTTATGGAGAAAAAGAAATTAACCCCAAAACAGCTGATTTGAATTTTTTTTTTTTCAGATGCTTGATCTTAGTGCAGAATTTGTGCTGAGTTGTTTGTTCTAAGGAATAAAATGGGGACATTCACTTTTCCCCTTTTTTGCATAGTGTAAAGTGAAGAGGCATCTCTGTTTTTAGAGCAGACTAATAAATTTAGAAGTGAGAATTACTGTCTGTGGAAATAATGAATGTTTGCTTTTGCTAAGGAAGAGACATAGTGCTGGAGCAGCAGGAACAGGGTGTTTGTAAGACAGGATAACTGCTGTTTAAACCCGTCTGCCTTGTGTAAGAGCTCTTGTCTGTTCCCAGCATGATTCAGGATCTTGCCACTTAGGTACTTTAAAAAATTATCTGGTTTTCCTTTGTGGTGTTCTCCCTGCTTCCCAACGCAGGTCAGACATTGTTACTAATGTGAATTTTATAGAGTCTAATCAGACATTCAATACAAAACAGTTACAAAAATCTCCCAGTGAATTCTCATTTCTAATATATGGTTGAATTGAGTGCTATATGAATTCTGTTCCACTGCAGATGAGTTTGAGTCACACACTTTGAAGCTTACCATTTTCTGCTTTATCTTGTGCCATTTTTTGATTGGGAGGAAGTTTATCAGAAGTTTTTACAGATGCATACTAATAGCTTAAAGGAAAAAAAAAAGCAGACCAAAAAATAAAAACAAAAAAAAAAAAAAAAATCAACCCCCCAACCATGCCTGCTTAATCTTTTGAATTGTGTCAAATACTAAAAGCAAGTCCCAGAGACTTTTTTGTGCTCTCTTCTTATATGTGACACCTTTTATCTGATGAAAATGCCCAGTGTGAAGCTAAAATTTATGTTTAAAGTCTTTCTTTCTGTGTTTCTGCTTTTCTAATCTCCAGGGAGAAATGAAAGGATTCAGCCTTTTTAAATCAAAAGTTAAGCAGTTGAAAACTTTTGTCTATTCATTTCAGTGTGTTCTAAGAGTTCAACAGATGTTGACTTAAATGATGCATATTCCAGGTTGGTTGTCCGTGACCTGTAAGCTGGGCTACACTGCCTACATGCCTTGAGCAATGTCAACTTTTCTTTTATTCACTGAGCATGTTTAAGAATTGGTTTAAAATCACAGTTTAGCTGAGTTGTTTCCATCTAACAGGAGCATCTGGGGCACTTGTAATTTTAGCCTTGAGCACCAGAAAATATTTTTTAGAGAAAGTAACCAGAGTTAAAAATTTGTATTTGTAATGACATTTTTAAATAGATAAAAGTTGGTTTCTTGTTTACATGTTGCTGGCTCTAAATTGTGTCTAATTTGCAAAGCAAATTTCTGCCTGGATTAAAAAATGAAGGCTGTTAGAGGGGCTTGGGGGGATTTAAAACTAGGTATTTGTAAAAATAAGCTGTAAATTAAAGGTGAAAATATATGGCATAGGTATTATAAAATGCAGAAAAGTGAACTTAAGACAAATTTAAGGAATTAACTGCTATTGGAAAGGTACGTTCCACTCATTTCATGCAAACATTTCAGTACTTCTAGGATTACTAAAATGTTTTTTTATGATCTAGTTTCAGCATTTGTGTTAATGATGAAAATTTGAAAATAAATATTTTGAAGAATCCGACACTGAGATTTATAGAGTTGATAATTCACTCACTGTGTTATACTTCGGTAGCTTGATACAAGAAGCTGTTCCTTCTGGAGCTTCATTATGTAAGAAAAGTGTCAGTTTTATTGCAGTCTAGTTGCACGATTTCAGTCAATTTCAAACTTTCTAAATAATAGAAACCAATAAATAGTTTCTCAATAGGAAATAGTTTCTGAATAGGAGGAAGATGAATATGCTGGGTGAGATGAATGACTTTTCTCCTGATCATAATTTCAAAGCTATTTATGGGAAATAGGTTGTTTGAGTGGCACAGAAATTATAATTGAAAAGAAACCTAAAAATTCCCTTGAAATGGATTCTCTTCTGAAATTCCTCTTCATTGGAAAACCTAGTGTCAGGCATCAGTTTCATGGAATGCTCTAAAGGCTTGTAACTTCATTAGTTTGCAGTGGATATATGGTGTAACACAGAATCCTTAGCTTCAGTTTCTCAAAAGCCCATCAGGCTAGGAATGTTTTGATTTTTTTGGCTCAGTGGGCTGGTGTTTTCTGATAACTGGTGTTTTCTAACAGCTTTTCTTAGCGGAAAGCCCAGTGTTCTTTGATTCTGGTAATCCAGGAAGTGTGCAAGACCTGTTTATTTGCTAGTTGACTCCTAGACTTTCTCCCAGATGCTGGTTGGATGTGTGATACTGCAGTAGTGAAACAATGTTGTGACCTATTCATTGTTACAGACTCACTGTGGACTTGACTTTTCTGTGGTTCAGTAGACATCTGACTGGGCCTTCATGCAGAAAAAAAGAATTTATCTAACAATTCTCAACTTGTTAGGTAAAATAGCCAAACTTTTTAGTCCTCCTGTAAATCTTAAAATGAGAATTAAGAAGCAGTCACATGCTTTAGGTACGTGGTTTTCTCAGAGTGACAGTTCTTTCTATGTCTTACTCGTCCATCATTCTCCTCATAAAACATTTAAATTGATACCAAATGAGGAAGTCATAAGCATTTTTCCAAGCTGGATGTAATCTTCTTTTACAGTGTCTTCCTCCCTCTGAATTTTCTTCTCTAAGGATGCAGGCTATGAACTGATTGAATTATTGCCAGCACTGTTCTGAGTTATAGTTGGTATCTAGCTAGCTCTGATGCAGCGTCTTGGAAAAAAGAGAAGGCAAGGAAAAGAGAAGCTTCAGTCTGAAGAACATCAATATTCACACCAGTTACATATTTAAATGTCCCAGTGCAGCAGCTGGGATTAGATTACTGGTCAAAGAGTTTTTAGAGAGAACAAAAATGAACTTTAAGTAACTGTCATTTGGAAGCATTTTTCTCTCCCTGTCCACAGAGCAGCATAGTCACTTCTGAAGCATCTTCCTTATGCCTTTTAAATTATAAATAACACAAGTGTCTCAGAATATCTGGCTACTGCATTAGAAATTAAATCTACTTTTAATTTTGGCAATGTCTGAAGGTACAATAAGAGGTGTCATGTTGGGCTCTCCTGTTTGCAAGTCTGCAAGGACACATTGGCATAGATTACTTTGGAGAAGGGAGCTGCTTTCCTTTTTATTGAACCTCATTTTTCTTGCTGTGGTTTATAAATACCTGAACTCAGACTTGATGCTAATTGCAGTCTTTATTTAACCTACAAAAACTTCCCCCTCCCATCTCTGTTGGCTTGCCACCCTTTTCTCTAAAATTGTGAACAATTGGGGGGGAGGCATGACATTTCCTCTTTTTGTTCTGTGTCTGAGGTATGGCCAATGTCAGTCTCTCTCTTTGTATTCAGCCTAATGCTTGTAACTGCTTCATGTTGCAGCTAGCTCTTTTAATGTACATAGTATTTTTATGAAATTGTATTTTATCACTGTCTTTATCCCCACAATAAAGCACAGCACAGAGAGTTGAAACCAAGGATTTTTATCCTAAGTGAAAACTAAGCAGTCAGCACTGACATGGTTCTGTAGTCCCATTTCAGGTTTTGGTCACCCTGTGTTGCTGGCAGCAGCAGTGTCCCCAGCTGCATTAGTTCTTGGAGTCAAGATTTGCAGAGAAGGAAAAGCATCATTTTAGCTATGGTTTGGAATTTGTATTGGAGTCTAAATAGAGGATTTCCTCCCTTTCATTTTGGAATCTCTGGTATGCTGGTTCCTGTTTGCTCAGGGAACTGAATCAATATGGTAAAGAAATTGAGCGTTTTAAGTTAAATGTTTAGAACTTTCTATTGTAAGAGAGCTTTGTAATGCTGTAAGCAAGAAATGAATTCAAACTAGACAACATATTCAACAGAAGCCCCCTCCCTGCTCCATTCCTATGCAATATCTGTCCTAAATTAAATCCCGATAATTTTTCTGCAAGAAAAATGGGTTACTTTTTACCTGATAATCCGGCCAACACTTTATCTAATAATGTATTTTAAGAATAGATATTCTGTAGTGGTGTTACAAACAGAAAAAATAAAATGTTTGAATAAATATATAATAATTTTTGCTTTGGTTATCATGCTTTGTCTTGAGTATTCTGTCTAGCAGATTACTTTTTTGTTTTTCTTGCCATTTGTATAAATGGCAGGAAGGTGATTGAGTGTTTGATTACTGGATTACTGGTCTGTGTGTTTGTATTTTTGGGGGTTTTGTTGGTGTTTTTGTTGGTTTTTGTTTCTTTTTTTGCTTTTTTGTTGCTGTTGTTTTTGTTTTGGGGGGGTTTATCTTTATTACTGGTTTGTGTGTTTTTATTTTCACGTTTGAGGTTATTTTTGTTTTGTTTTGTTTTTTATTTATCCCAGTGCTTGAGTTGTTTCATACTATAGTCAATCCTTTCCAGATTGTTGCAGTAGTAGATTTTTAAACAAATATATAAGTAGGACCAAACTAAAGCCACCATCAACAACAAAAACCCTGTGACTTGAAGCTTTATGTCAATATATAAGCAAGACTAACATTATTAATCCTTCTCTGGTTGGGGTGGACAGTGGCAAAGAGGACAGCTGCTGGCCTGTGGAACAAAGGGAGAGGCAAAAGAAACAGACACAGATCTTAATAGTTAAATTAAGTTTCTCTCTTAAACACACTGTTCCACTCCTATAAAATATTAAAATAATTCTCTTCTCTACAGAGTATTCTCCTTTAACAAGTTGTAAGAGAATTTCTGCTTATATCCTAATGGTGGGATAAAGGTAATGATGTGTAATAAGAAAAAAAATGTAATTATTTTGTTTTTTTCAAAATTTTGAATTTGGGCTACAAAAAACTCAAATTATTTTCTAAATAATTGAGAGTGGTCTGATATATCAAAGGAGCTTGGTGATGGCTGAGTAATAAACACATACTCTTAAGGGGTTTGAGTTTCTGATGTAATTAATTTTATTTTCCTGTCAGTTGGAGACAAAAGAAAAAAGTTTGGAGCAGATAACTATTTTTCAGGTAAACCAGTTCCCTTCTGTAGTGGTAAATAACGGTGGACAACAGAGTGCAAGCTGCACCTGGAAAATATAGGTGTGTACTTCAGAAGGCTGTAAATTCATGTGATTAGAAGCTAAAAGATGACCAAACATGAGCTCCAAGTCCCTTTCCTGTGGAAGGGGTAACTTATAAGAAAGGCAGATGGCTTTTTCAAGTAAGCCAAAACAAAATACTGCCTCCTACTCTTGCACCTTTATCATTTATTAATGAGAAATAATATTTATCAGTAAATATTGAAGTATTATTGAGAGAGAATTTGTAGAAAAGTAAAGGGTTTTCTTTTAGGGCAACTGCAGCTGGTGCTTTGTCTGCCTGGGGTACATTTTAAAAAATAATTAAAGGCAATTCTAATACTTGACAAAACCAGTGAAGCTGAATTCTGTCTGTGGTATGTTTGTTTTAATCCAAGGTAGCTGTCTTTGTAGGGCAAACCACAAAACTTCCTTCAGATATACTCCTTTAGGGGGCCAAGCTAAATAATTCAGTCATGGAAATGTACAAAATGGGGAGAAGGAGAACTGAAGTTTTTATTTCGATATACTACTATTTTGAATTATATGTTGTTTTAAAAAAAAATCTCTTTTCAGATACATGAAGCAGCAAAGTTTCAAGGGTAGTGGGGGAAAATTGAATTCATTTTTCTCATGGTAATGTCAGTTGTCTCGGGGAGTTTTAGCTCAGAACTTCATGTTTATCTGTTATACCTTGGCATGAAGCTACTGCTACTTAAAGTGTGTATGGGTGAAAGGGGCAGGTGATGGTGGAGGTTGGCTTCTTGGATGGGGCATAAAGCAGTGTGCAGGATCTGTCTTTTGTTCTTTATTTGTCCATGTGATTTTAGATTCTGAGACTCCTCATACAAATTGTATAATAGTCCTCATAGATCAAGAAACACCTCAAAATAACTCAAAATATAGGTTGTATGACTTCAGAATGGGAACAGAATTCTCATGTCTACTAGAGAAGTGTTTATAGAGGCAAATGCAGGAACAGAAATTGAACTTGAGTTGTTATCAAGTCTGTTTAACAACTGGGTAAAGTAACAGTAGCTGTTACCGCACCAAAGAAGTAAAAGAAGGTAGTTTAATGCTGTCTGAAGTATGGTGCTCAATCTCATTAAATGTAATCTTATTCTTTGGATTTTCCTTATTACATTTTAAAGACCATTTATTAACTTTGCAACCTTTTAAGAATTGAAATCAGCAGTTCTGAGCCTACTTTCAAATTAGTTTTGATTTGAAAAGCAATATTAATGGGATAAACTCCACATTGTTTATAATGTGCATTTTTTTTTTTTCAACTTTGTTTTCTCTGCTGAGAATATTAAACTCAAGAAACAAGGAGGATACATGAATCTTCGTTGCTGATGCTTGTTACTTAGCAGGATCTTAAACAGGAGTAGGGTTGAGGCCTGATTTTATGTAAGAAGGTCAATACAAGTGTTTTGGATTCCAGTAAAACAAATCAAACTACCATAATTCAGAAGTGATTCTTGGTGTACTAAGTCACAAAATGAAGGGTGATGAAAGTGAACTTTCAGGCACACAGAAGTTGTGAAGATTTCAACATAAACTGCTGCTAATTTTCTTAGGTGGATTAACAAAATTGTGTTTTGCAGAGCCTCTAGGTTCTTTTTTTTCCTCCATTGCCTCCAGAGGCCATAGTACTTAAGGCTAAAAGTCTCTTTTCATTTTAGCAAAAATACACGTACATGCTCTGTCCTTCGAAGCAGTGTGCAGCAGTCATACCCTGTGCCAAGCTGGTGATATGCTGGAAAAGAAGGGAGGAAGCAGAACTTAATTTTCATGCACCCAGAATCTTCCAAATTCTTTAAAACATAGAGCAGCTTATGACAGTAGGATCTCATCTAAAGGGTAACCTTTCGCATTAGATGAAAAGTAGAGCAGTAACTATGAATCAGATGAGCAATCTTGATAAGCAGCTCCCTCTTTCATTTAATTTTTTTCTGTACCTGTAAGGAACACTTACCTACTCTTTGTGGTATGCATCCAGAGGCATGAATAAAACAGTCTTTATGACTTAGAAAAATATCAAATCAGAAGTGAATTTATTTGGAAGTATTTGCACTTTAATCTTGAGCAGATGAACTGATAAAAAAACTTGCACTTTCTTAAACTGAAAAAGCTGCAGCAGATCAGAGGAGGGGAGAGCAAGTATAAGTAAAAAGTTTTTTAGGTAGCTTACTGTGCAGTCATTGGTGTCATTGTTACAGTTTGTGCAAGTTTTGTGAGGCACTTCTTGAGATTTAGCATGGTTGTGTTATAGCACTGAATAAAATAGCAAATAAAGTGCTTTGGTAATTTTTTTTAACTAAAAATGGTTACATTTTAGTAAAATGTCCTAAATATCAGTTTGGTTTTTTTTTAAAAAAAAAGGCCTTTTAGCTAAAGCCCTAGAATTGGATTACTTAAACAGAAACATGGAAAGTGGTAGAGAAGAAAGACTAGTAGTGAAACAAAAAATGAAAGGGGAAAGGAAATATATCTGCTTTTTTGAAGTGGACTTTAATTTGAAAAGAGCATACAAATCCAGGAGTTAGTATGACCAAGATTAGGGCAATCAAGAAATTAATGTGATGTGGAGTGCACCAAACCTATAAAAAACTTAATACAACCTGTGCATATTTTGCTATTCTTTTTCCCAGCTGCAGAGTAAGTGGTACTCCTATCTTCAGACCCACCAAGTGCTTCATTTGAAGGTGGTAGTCAAATGTCAGTTCCATTTATTGCATGAAATTTCTTCCTTTTTTTTGGCTATTTTTCTAACACATAGTCTGAGTAATGCAAGTTTTTTGGAAACCTACTTGCAGTCTCCATTCACTTACAGGTTGTGGGGATGAAAGGAGGAGATGGGTGTTGAATTCATCTTTGAGGCTAAAGTAACTGTTTCCTCTGAGAAACATTATGGAGATAAAGCTTTTGGAAAAACAATAGTCAGTGTATAGCTAAACCAGTCTTACCTCAATTTGTGTTGTATAACTGTTCAATTACTATATCTGTCCAAAATTAACCTAGACCAGCTTTGCATTAAAATTTCTGTAAATCTTGACCTTGTGATTTTCTCTAGGCTTAGTGCAGGGTAGACTATCCATTGCTTCCACAGTGACAGGGTCTGCATGGCTACTTAGGAGTTTGTGAATGGAAAAGGCTTTTGTAATTCACAGCCATGCAGCTGCTGCTGAGGAGTAGGATGAAGAAAGTCTGTATCTGGTCATGTGGAAGAGTCCCTGTATATTACTTAAATGCCTGTAACTGTATAAGTGGCACAGGGTTGGAAGCTTCCATGGAATACATCCTTTTAATTATTACTCTGTTTTATTAATGATGAAGAATTTTAGAGCCTGCACTGTTCATATGTGGCACTCTCTAATGTATAGATAGACTTTAAGATGTTTCAGACTCTTAAGTAGTTTACAGTGATAAAACCTTATGGAAGATTTTATGATTTCAGCTTTATGAGCAGCTGAAAGGTAGCTTCACTTCAAGATTTTGAAAGAAAAAAAACTTGTAAAGACAGTCTAAAGACTTGCTTTGGACTTGGTATCCTGTTTTAAATCTGAGTAAACTGGTAGAGACACTTAACATACTGGAATTAATTCACAAAGCATTGGGTTTTTTTAATCCTTCAGTAGTGGTAATTGCTCTTCATCTTGCAATTTCTTTGACGTTATAAAATATTTAGTAGGATAACTCAATAAAAACCTTGCCATAGGCCCTTGGCCCATATGAAACTTCTGTGATTTGTACAAGACGATATAGCATCCCACTTCTAGTTCCACTGTGCTCCCCCCATCTTGGGGGAGGGATGTAAATCAGTGACTACTAAGCCCACAGAAAATTAGTCAGCTATTCAAGTTCCTCACTTCCCTTGGGATCCTGCATTCTGTCTCATGGTTGCTGAGGCCAAGACCACTGTTAACTGTCCCATCACTGATTATCTCTTAGTTAAAGATGAGTAGCAGCTGGATAGTGCTCTTCCCTGTTGAGCTTGTCCATCACCTCAGGCAGATGTGTCCTCCAGACACCACAGAATCCCCCGAGTCGCTTGTGCACTGGCATGTTGCATTTCCAGCATGTGTCTTGGTGATTGTGCAGTCTTTTTTCTTTTCTTTCTTTCTTTTTTTTTTTCCCTTTTTTGTTGTAGTGGTGTTTTTTGGGGGTTATTTTTGTTTTTTGAGGAACTTCTACTTATCTTTGATTGGCAGTCTGTACAGTCTGTAATAGATGTTCACTATGATGTTTGCCTGGTTGAATCCTGGCCTGTAGATTTTTAACTGTCCTGTAGCCCATTCCACACTAAGGCTCCGTTTAAGTTAAAATCTAAGCACTTTTCCTTGACTTTCTCACTTTACATTTCTTAAAAGCCAGTATCTATCCACTGCAGTTGTGTGAACTGTCTCACCAGGTAGATTGTTACATTCTCTGGTTTATAATCCCTGCTCCTTGCTTCCTGTGCTGAATGGGCTCATGTACAGCTACTTAAGGTGTGTCCCTGCTTATGCCACTTGTTCAGGGAATTGTAAGGGCCTTGTGTGCATTTACCCTCTCTACCATTCTCTTCCTTTCTAGGCTTCAGTCTCCACTTTCCTGACAAACATAGCTTGAAGACGTTATGAGATGGGCCTGATGGTAATCATGATTTGCATTATCAAATAGATCCTGTCTTTCTCAAAGGATCCTAATGTTGTAAGAGCTGAAGTTCTGCTTGCGGCCATGTAGTCAGATGTAGATCCAACAGGATGTTTGTTTGCCCTATGAAAGCCTTCACCTTGGATCAACACCTGGGCTCTGGTATTTATTACATTGACACCTGGTGTCATTCACCATTGCCCCTCTGCTCCTGTAGTTAGCTCTGGTCTGCTGCAGATGACTTTTGGCAGTATCATGGTGGCTAGGTGGATGGGTAGCATGATATTTTCAGCAGCCAGATGACCCATAAGAGTTTCTCTGTAGCTGTCTGGGTTTGGACCAGAGGCAAGGGCTGAACTTCTAAGACAGCCAGTCTAGTTTCTGGGCAGAAGCCCCATGGGAGTCTGCAGTTACTGTCACCTCTTGCTTCCTTTTGGTGGCTTTGGCTGTGACCCATGGCTTATATGCCAAACCTGATAGAACTTGTTCCTGGGCTGTTTGCCTTTTTGGGACACAAATAGCTACCGATGGAAAAAGAGAGCCCCCTTCCTGTTGCTGGAGGTTACAGCTTCAGCCTCCTTACTCGTGGGAATTCCTGTCCCATCCCAGCCCTGAGTAAGGAAAGCAGTATCGTTGGTGGGAGAAAGGCAGGAAGGAGAGTTAATATGGGGGGGGAAAAAAAAAACAAAACTGTTCACAGCTTCATTCAGAAAAACAAACTGTGGAAACTTGTAACTGGGTTAAGAGACTACCTCTATCACAAATTTCTACTTAGAGTGTCAGATAATAAAGAAAGCTGATTCTTTCTACATGAAGATATAATAAATGTATTAGAGAAGGGAGGAGTTTGACAGATCAGGGTATTGCAAGATACTGGAGCCAAGGGTTGCTTTTCAGTTTGGAGCTTGAAAGTGTCAGATCTCGAGTAACACTTTTGAAAGGCAGTTTGGAATCAGAGGCAATCAACTACCATGAGACAGCAAATTCTGTAAAACTATTTTGAAGCAAATTTTTTCCATTAATGAATAATAAAAAAATACAAGCAAAGTGTATTTCTGACTGGTTTCTGTAGGCTCTGCAGGTTCTGGAGAGTTCCAAAGCTGCTACTACTATTTGCTTAAGCATATTGACTCAAGAAGAAAAACAAAAGATTTGTTGAACTGCTTGTGTCCAGGTGGCTACATTTTAGGAAACAGTGCTAGCATTTGTTCATCAATACTAGAAACTAAGATATATCTTCATGTTTAGGTTAAACTAAAATTGTATCGATTCTGCTGGAAGGCAGAAGTACTTTGTGGAGCATGGAAGTAACATAGGTGCTTTCTGGGAAAATTTTAGCCTACGGTCTGAAAAAGATTCTCTTGATGTTCTTAGGTTGTACAAGTATGTTTTATTTAAAAGAAGGCGTCCAGTATCTGAAGGTGAGGAAGCAAATGATTGGGCAGGGTAAGTCTGTTGTGGCTCCTTGGAGAGGTTCTGTAATACTTCAGGAAGAGCAGTATCCCCTTGGATGGGTAGGATGGAATTAAGTTTGGTGAATTAGCAAAGAAGCGGTCTGATGTATCCTGTCCTCAGGGTAAGAAAAAAAAAAAAAACACAAACAAAGCAAAAAAAACCATCTCCAACAGTGTGCTAATTGCCATCTTTAATACAGGCTGTATGGAAGTCTGTTTGGAGATTGCAATCTTCCTTGACAAACTGCTGTTTACAGAGCTGGGGTTTCTGTACTCATGGTTTTGCACAGGCAGGAGCAGGTAGGTGTACCTAGGTAGGGCAGGCAGATAAGGACATAAGTAAAGGCAGAAACAAATACCACCCTCCACAGGGTGGGAGGGGTGGTAGGTGGGATGACTGGGATGGTAAACAAGCTTCCTGTTCTTTGATTGACGAAAGTTCTGAAAAACAGGAGTTGCTGTTTGTTCTTTTGAAATAAGCAGAGCTGTCTCCAAGAGCTGCTTCATTCATTTCCTTACCCAGGGACAGTAACTTGGCAGAATGTAAGTAGCTGCTGACCTAAAATGGCTTACAGTCTGTAACATTAATGGCAATAAATATGGTGTGTTTTCTATTTCCGCTCTGTTGTGTTTGGAGGATTGCTATCTTAACTTCAGGCTTCGTCTCTCTTGCCTTTTTTGTCTGTAACCCTTTGAAGCCAGAAGAACAGGGGTTTTGTGCAATGCTAATATGATGTGAATTTATATTACATTGAATCTAAGAGTTGCTGGATGATGCTTTAAGGTAAATTTTAGTGTGTGCCTGGGCTTTGGGCTTTTTGCTTTCTAGTTCTTGTTGGCTGTTGAAAGGATGTGTGTATATGTATATATGCTAGAGGACAGTGGTTGTCATTTAATTTGTATTGTCTGTCAGTACTACATTTATTACAAAGAAAAGTGGAAAATAAAATCCATATAATTCAAGATCTAAAGATATAAATCCATATATAGCTCAAATAGCAGATTTGTAGACATAAGTGATTCACAGTACAGTTCATATATTAAAATTACTTTGCAATGCAAATTTTAACAAAATCTCACTTGTCAAACTGAAAAGCTCCTATGTGTTGATATCTTCCCTTGTCTGCTTCAAATAAGGTACATATTTATTCTTCTTTATACTTGTGTACATACAATCTAAACCAAAATGTAAATAAGACTTTTGGTGAGAGAACAGGATACTGTGTTGTCTTAAAAGATATCACATGATGAGCACATTTTATGATTCTGAAGGTTTGTTGTTGATAGCAGTTGTTTCCTGAAGATTTTGGTATCTTTTATGTGATGTGGTGATAAAAGGGTCTTGCAAAGTTCTGGTCTAGCAAAATAGCTACAGACAGGCCTTTAGTATAAAGAATGAGAAACTTCAAATGCCGCTTTCAATTATCCTCTTATTTTCAAATAAGCTTATTATTTGAAAGGAGAAATGGGAGCACTTGGAAACTGTTTCTGTATTGAACAAAACTTCTGTTATAGTGATGCTGTAAATTGTCACCATATTTCATCAGTTGTCATGTACTTTTTTGTGGGGTTGAGATTTTTTTTTTTTTTAATTTTGTTCATTTATTTATGTATCCATCATTTGATTTGCTCTGTGTCTCATGACCCTTATTGAAGTATTTTTTTACCAAATACCTAAACAAACTAGCTGGTAAATCTGTAAAATAATTGGATTTTTCTAATCCTTAATTTTAAACGTTTTTGTAGGGATACAGAGGACTAGAGAATACTGTCATGGTATCAGAAGTAAAAGAAGCTTGATTTTTTTTTTTTTTTTTCTATTTGTTGTAGTATTAGCCTGGTCAGATTATATAGTTTCAAGAGATGATAAGTTTCTGGTCTTGAAGTTTTCTCTCTTTTCATTTTTTCCTCTCTTTGTACATGACTCAGAGTCTCAGGCTAAGAGAGAAACTCCTTCACTTGCTGAGAGCTATGAGGCTAATCCTTCCACCTTTAGGATTCTGTGGTGGTTATTTTAAGTCTAATGAGGTTGTTGGGGCATGGCTTAATAGGCTGATTGTGGGCAGATGGCAATTGCCTTGTCTTATTTTTATCTTCTAATGCTGTTGAGTAGTACTCTAGTGGAAGGAGTAAATATTTGTTTGATGGATGTAACAATTTTTGGAATTGCTCTGAGAATTTGAGGATACTTATTGCCAGTTTTCTGGAATATGCTTCTTTTAAGAAACCTTTTATTTACTGTTTTAAATGTTTCTTTTGTCTCCAGGTTTTGAAAGTATTTTAGAAGGGCTTTATGGACCAAGGCTACGAAGAGACCTCAGTTTATTTGAAGGTAAATGAGCCAACTTTTGACCTTAACTTACTGGTTTTTCTTTCAGCTAAAACTAGTTTTAGGTATATGTGTTGAATTTTAAAGAGGAAATCTTCCAGTGCTTTTCTTTCCAATATTAATTTATTCACTTTCTTACCAATACTGTGCATAAGCAAAACACTAGGTAAAATAATACCTAGGTTTTGTTCCACTACAGGGGAATTTGGATTAGCTAAGATTTTCTGCAAAGCTCTCGTGAGAAAGACTTACTCTTCTGGAAGAGTGCATCTCCTACTTTGGTTTTGAACACCTTTTAGAAAGGGCAGACAAGCTGCTCAGCTTCCTATTGACATTAATTGGTAAAAGGAAGGTAGTGGATGCTAGTTTGGTCTTGCAATGGTCAAGAAAGTTTATGCTGTTTATACATTCATGTTTTTTACATCTTTATATACACAAAGCTTTTAATTTTTATAATGCTTTGTGTGTGTATGTATATAAAGTCATAGTAAGTTTAAGTAAGTGTGTGTGTATTTGCATATATTTACACCTTCTCCATTACTCTTATAAGACCTAGCATTAATCCAAATGGGTTTGGTTTTGCTGGAATAGTTGTCAGTAACACATAAGTGCTTAGTTAAGTATGGAATGATTTATCTGTCTTTGGAAACATGAGGACTATACAGCAAAAAATTGCTTTGGAATGTTGTAAAAATTGTTTTGCCAAGTTCATTTTATGACTTAAAAAAAATGTTCTTTCTGCTATCAAACCTTTAAAATGCTCCATCTCATTTCTTTATAATTCATTCTCTGATAGTGTAATTTGTAAAGCATATAATTTATTTAGTGCTAGTACATGAGGCAGAGTGGCACGTAGTGTATATCTTTGCTTAGAATACTTTTGGAGCAATTGCTTTAACTTGGTTATGGTTTTGTCCCCTTCATAATGTGCAAGTTCCTTGGCCTGTATCATATGCATAACACAGTCTTTTCATGGGGAAGGGGGTGAGCTTGGAATACCTCTTTGCTGATGCTTTCAGAATATTTTTTCCTGTCTCAAGCTAGGCATGCCACTAATATGACATGAAAACATTTATGAAATATGTACATTTGGATTAAACCTTGTTTTCATGACTGGTATTCTCATCTGCTGTGATAAGCAAGCATATTTGAAAAGGAAACAGGATATTGTTATAAGTGTGCAGTGGTTTTTTTTCTTTTTTTTTCTTATTGTAATTCCAATATATTGTATGTATTGGGATTTACACTGATTAGTAGTTAAAGCTTTATTTTTTTATATCAAAGGGTTTATTTACATTTTCTTTCTTTTGGTGGATTTTTTTGGTTGTTTTGCTTTTTGTTTTTCTTTTTTGTTTGTTTTAATAAGGCGGCAGAAAGTACTGAGCTAATGAGGTAGTGGCCAAAGTCTAAGCTACAGTTGAAGGGGCATTATATGTTACACAGTAAAGTTTATATTGCTCCTTTGGAGTTCATGTGTGCAGGTATTTGAGCTGTCTTAAGGGCAAAGTTTTAACTTATTTGCCTCATGCTGTTGAAGATTTCTTATTCCCATTGCTTGCATATCTTTGCCATTTGATGTCCCTGTGACTTGCAAATTAAATAAGTGTTTATCTAAAATGTAACGTTTCTGAGCTTTTTTCTTCAATTTCTGAAAGTTTTTGTCAGTAATATGCAACAGTTCTTCAACAATTAAAGTCTGTTTCCATCTCTGATGTATCCATAAAATTGATTTTAGTTCTGGAGCCAACTGCAGAAGAGAGATGGCATGGTAGGTTGGGATGCCCACCTTACCTTACTCTATTTTTGGTTCATTTTTATAGATAGAGTATCAGTAACTTCAATAATACTATGTGCAATTGTTTATACTGGCACAGTAGAGGTCAGCTTTATCATTAGTATAGTAGGCAGGCTATTTCTGAGTTGAAATCTGAATTTTGTTGTAAAGATTAATACAGAACTCTCAGGTAAAAATTGTACAAATCTTTCTACTGTCCTAAGTGCCACTTTTCATTTTACAGATAATGAAACTAAGATACAAAGTAAAAAAATTTGCTTTAGTTAGAAGGTATGGCTGGTAGAATTACAATTCATGTTTAGACTCTAAGCAATGTGCCTGAATTACTGCATCTTTTAGGCTGTTAATTTTCCTCATCATAACCACTAAATTAATACTGTCAACATGGAATAGTATGGCTCATTAGCAGAAAGAGTATGTTTCCTCAAACATACCTCAAGAAATTGTGGCTTTCTTGTGCAGAAATATGTGAGAATTGGCTGAAACATATGCTGCTTAGATCCAGTAGCAATTTTTTTCTTATGATGTTGACTTTATCTATTGTGACATGAAAAAAAATCAATAATGTGCATAAAGTGTTACATGATTGATGTATTTCCTCCTTAGTTTTCTCTTGAAATATTATTTGATCTATAAATTAAAATACTGTATTCTATTATCTTAAAGTTACTTGAGTGAATAATAAACTGTAATGACAAATTTAAATGGTAAAAGGTACACTTCAGTTTTACTAGACTATTACACTTTTCCAAGAAGATACCTTTTAAACCTTTCTTTGTGTCTTGAAATTCTTGTATATGTAGGATTTACTTTGAACTTGCTAAAGTGGTTCTTGTCACCATTATTCAGCACCATTTTGTTTTCCTGACTGCTTGGATTCTGCAGCTTCTGGTTGCAGAGGGGTCGAGTTCTGTGTCTTGGCATCTGACCTTGGCTCAAGCTCTGAACTGAGGCTTCTTATGTCATTGAATCTTTAGGGCTTTCTAATCCTTTCCTTATACCCATTTTCAGCTAAGTAGATTCACATATAAATTGTTATTCTTTATTCTTACATATGGATAGTTAGCTAAACTGTTAAAAAGCTTTTCCTCTAATCAAGTGGTATGTGTGTACTTCCTTTTGGGGGGGATTATGTGCTGGGATTCTGTTCTCTTAACACTGATGAAAAGCTGTGTCTTGTTGGAGAGAAGCAGATCTCAATGCTCTTTCTCTGCCTGGAAAAAAATAGTCTTCATACAGAAGGAAAGGTTTTATTTTTTCTTTATGTTGTTTTGAAGTATTTATAGTAGTGAAAAATTACCTCAAACACAAAAATCTAATAGAGTTGGAGCTTCTATGAAATTAAAAATACAGATATGATAAACACTTCAGCTGTTTTAATGTACTTACTAGGAAGCAGTAGTGCTGTGTATGAAGAAAGGGTGGGATATGTTAAAAATTGTCACAAATAGCTGGAGAATCTTCTGGAATGTTATAATCATAAAATATTGGTAAGTAAGAGTTGAATTTTTTAAGCTATTTTGTATTTAGATTTACTAGGCAGTTACTTCATATTATAAGATATAAACATGGAATCTGTTCAGTACTACAGATGTCGGAATTAATTTACTTAATTTGGCATTACTTTTTGGGAAATGTGGTTTGGCGAAACAAAGATGAGAGCCTCTTAGGAAATGAAAAAAATTCTTTTTGTCAAAGCTCACCATTTTATTCTTAATAAATGGAACTAAGATTAACAGCTTTGTGCTAAAGGACTTTGGTTTCAACTAATAATCTGTACTGTGTTTAGTGTTAAAATCCTGTTTGCACAGTCTTAGCAACTATTTCTCATGGACTGGCAAGCATTATAGGTTGTCTGCAAATCTTTCATCATCTGACCCCAAACAAGATAAAATGGGGAAGGAAGATGATGATCTTCCTAAATTCAGTGCAGCTGAGGAAAGTTTGTTCGCCTTGAAGTGTGGTCTGTGACTGATTTTTCTGAGAGTATGGCTGCCTATCTGTAGTTAAAAACTTAATACTGATCTCAGGATGTTTCCTGTGGTGGTGACCTGAAACTGTTGGCTGTTTGGCATTTGATAACTTGTATATATCTGATACAGTTTTGCTTAGCTCACTGGCAGACTTAATATGTCTTGTACATGATTTATACTACTTAGAATACAGAGTTTAGTGTTAGGTAGAGCTGATGTTTCTCAGGGTTGGCTTTTTTGGCAATACACAAGGATTGCTCTCTAGTTTGACTTTTACCAGTGGAAATTCAGCATCCCAAGGCAGAAGAACTTCTCTGAAAGTATGAAACCTGTCTTAGAGTTAAGTGTCAAATTCCATGGTTCATAAATAGTTTTCATGGTTGCAAGGAAAACAATGAGCTTGTCATGAAGGAATAGTGTTGTTTTTATGCTGTGGCCATACTAAAGGAATAGCTCTAATGGGTTGGGACAGGTAAATTAATTCAGCAAAAATGACTCATTATCTCTTGTTACTGTCCAGCCAAGAAAAATACCATGTCTGTTTTTAAACATCAGCTGTCCAACCTGTAAAAATTGCTGTTTTGCATTGCTGAAAGCATATAATACAATAATACAGAATTCGTTCTCAACTGAAGAACCTTTATTTTTTGGGGTAATTTTATTTTGATTTCTGCCTTTTAATAATATCTTTGAGAAGAAGTAAAAGCTCAGAAGTTGTGGGAAGAGGGTGGAGGAAGGTGGGCGACAGGCAAACCAGCCCTGCAGACAGCAATGTCAGAAGGGAGAGGTGCTCCAGTCCCTGGAGCAGAGATTCCCCCTGCAGCCCTTGGAGAAAACTGTGGTGAAGCACATAGAACCTGCAGCCCATGGAGGACCATGTCAAACAGCTATCCACCCTGCAGCCCCTGGAGGATCCACTGGAGCAGGTGGAGATGCCCTGGAGGAAGCTACAGCTCATGGAGGTCCCATGCTGGAGCAGGCCTCTGTCAGGAATTGCAGCCTGTAGAGAGGAGCCCATGCAGGAGCAGGATTCCTGGCAGGAGCTGTGGGTCTGTGGAGTGCTCTCTTCCTGAAGGACTGTGCCCTGTGAATAAAACACATACTAGAGCAGTTCATGAAGAGCTGCAGCTGTGGGAAGAGCACTGGAGCGGTTTATGAAGGCCTGTAGCCCATGGATGAGACCCCAAGCTGGAAGCAGGGAAAAAAAGAGAAGGAGTTGTTATGGACTGAGAGCAGCCTGTTTCCCATCCTCCTTGCATTGTTTGGGTGGGGGAAGAGGTAGAGGAGTCAGGAATGAAGGAATTAAGCTGAAACCTGGGAAGAAGGGGTGGTAAGGTGGTTTAGTGTTTTCCCTTTCTTACTATGCAAATCTGTTTTTATTGGCTATAAGTGAAATTGATTCTCCCCAAGTTGACTCTGACTTTCCTGTGACAGTAATTGGTAAGTGATCTCCTGTCTTTACCGTGACCCACAAGTTTCTCCCCCTGATTTTCTCCCCTGCCATCTTACTTCCTCACCCCTGCCCTATTAAAGAGGGGCAGTGAGAGTATCAGGGGACTGGGGTTGGCAGCCAGCCAAGATCAGGCTGCCATCATGTGCTATTGAAAGCAGATAATCTCAAGAACCTCCCTAAACACAATTGACTGTAGTTTAGTGGTGTGGAGAAAAGGAGGAAACATACCTGGGAATTAATAAGGGGAGTGAAAATGTTGTTTAGGTTGTAAGCACATGAACTGGAAGTGAACAGGATGGTGTTGTAGTGAATAGTGTTTGGATTCACCTGCCAAAACACTGCAGCTGTAATAAAGGCTGCTGCATAACTAGGATACTGTAGGAAAAGTACTGCCTGCAGTGTAAGGAAGTCTGGTGTAAAGGTAAAAGACATCATCTTGAGATTTTGGTTCCTGTGTTCAGGTGAGACTTGTGCAGAAGAGATGGAGTTGAATCTTGAGGAAAACCAGGTGGACTAGATTAGCCACAAAATGAAGTGTAAAGGGGATAATGAAAGGCTGTAAATGCATTGAGGTGCTAAATACCTAGTTATTGTTCATGGATACAAGAATCAAATTGCTACAAAAGCAAACTGGAATAAGTTGCCCGTGTGCAATTTTAAACAAGCAATTAGAAGCTTAATTTTAACTATTAGCAGCACAGTTGGTTTGGGAAAAGTTTTAAAGTAACTTGTTTGTGAAGCAAAGGGTATTGGCTGAAAATTTTTAATTTTTTGAAATGAAGCTTAGTGGCTTGTTTAAAAAAAAAAAAGTAGATTATATGTCTCCATTCAGTATAAGACTGGACTTGATATAGGCAATGTAAGTTTAAGTCCTGCATTTCCTCTAGACCAAAGTACATTTTCTGATAAAACGTATAAAAGTACTTTCCTAGATAAGTGAAGTGCTTACAAGTGAGCATAAGGCTTGGATTTTCCTATAGTGATTATATCAAATCAATTAAGTTATTGTGAGTATAATGCATGTAGCTCACGTGGTGAGGAGCCCATATCTGACTTTTAGCTTAGTTTACTACAGGTTTGCACACTTCAGTTGAAAAGAATGAGGTTTGCAATTCAGAGCTTTCTTTGCAGTATTCAGATACCTCTGTAATTATGTAATTATGACAGATTGGCAATTGAATTACACAAATTTACCTTTTCCTTTAAGAAAGGCACTCTGATCTTTGTAAGTTGAGCTGCACAAATTGAGTATGACTAAACGCATTGTACCAATAAATCCATATTATATTAGGGATGGAATTTATTTAAGAGAATTTTAGGAAGTATATTTTGTTTTCAAAAGCCGTTTTTGCTTCTTTAAAACATTGAGCTTTCTTTTCTTCCTTTAAGACTGTGAGCCAGAAGAGCTAACTGACTGGTCTATGGATGAGAAATGTTCCTTTTGTAATTTACACAAAGAAACAGCCAGTGTAAGTATGAGCATTATATTAATCATTAATCCCCAACGCTCATTTTTTGATATGAAAGTAGGAAAATTGAATTTTGCTAATAAGTAAATTCTGCATTTTGACTCAAGGTAGTTTTGATTTTAGTGGTTCTGTTCCATTCAATAGCTCCATAATTTAATTGTGTATTTTACTACTAGCAGACTATCTTCTGAAAGACGTTATGATCTTCATATGTTTTCTAGGATCGTGCATCAGTTTTCGGTTCTTCACAGTCAACGCCTACAGAGGAACTGTCATCTCAGGGCCAGTCCAACACTGATAAGATTGAATGCCAAGCAGAAAACTATCTAAATGCACTCTTTCGAAAGAAAGGTAATAAAAGCATGTCTTTTGTGTTAGGAAATATGACAAAAAGTCTAGAATAATCAAGTTATTCAGGGTTAATTTTATTTCCTAAGTATTTCTAAATTTATCTACTGAAATAGATGTTTCTGCTGTTTCTCTTTTTTTTTATTCCTTTGGCTTTCCTTAATCATTTGAATCACCAAATGAAGTACTGCCCTTCCTACTTGCCATTTCTCTTCATCCTCTTGTATTACTTGTCATTCTTTTGAATTGCTGTTCATAAATTATTTTGGATTTTTCTTTTTACCATGAGCTGTTGATTTGTTTTCATGCCAGCCTCAGTTGTCATTCTCTGGAATTCTGGGCATTTAAACATTTTCTGTTCCTAAATTCTCGCTTCTGGTTTCCAATGGGAGAAATATTTTGCATGAGAGAATGTGCTTTGCAGGTTGCAAAATGGAATTTGGGATCTTCTTGCATGAAAGTTGCTCCTTCAAATGCATCCGAGATGGAGGTTAAAACTTCTTGTCAAAATACAGTATTTAGTAGGTTATTAATTCTTTAACTGTTCTTGTTCTTTGACACTCATCAAATAGAGTAGTACATGAGTGACTGACAAGTCTGTTTAGTTCATGAAAGTTACTTGGTTACTCGCTGTCAGCAAGAGCAGAAATAGCAATTTTCCTCCTTCAGTTCATGTGAATGAGGAAATGTGAATGAAGTTACTGTGAATGCAGTAACTACAATTTTCATAGATTTTTCTTGGGTTTAGTATGTGTATGTGAGCTGAGTATGGCTAGGGTGACAGCTCTCTCTTGCTTATAATAGAGTTAGTCAGATACTGTCTCGTCTTCACATAGGTGGGAGAAAAAAAGCAAAGTTAGTTTTCTCCCTTTTACATTGCTGCAGCAGGAGAGATTATGTCCTTGAACCTGGGATATGTAGACTCTTTTTCTGTATGGATTTTGTCTACTCAGTATACATTTTGCTTTTTTTGCATTTTAAAGAACTTAAAATGGAGTGCAACAGGATTTTGAGTCCATATTTTGGCTTTCTTTCAAACCAGCTATTTTCTACTTGAAATAAAATGTCCAATGAAGTTGGGACCTTGTAAGTTCTTAAAGTTGTGTTATAGTCTTATCACAGGCTCAATTGCGTGGCATCTCCCTAGGCAGATATTTTAATTCCTTCAAATTTCTACTTCATTATTTCTTCTCGGTCTTGATGTGTACAATGTTTTTCTGTGTTCGCCTGCTTTATACTCTTGCTGCAGATGATCTCTTTTGATACTCCTTGAGAGGAACTTCTGTCGGGAGAAGTGAAACTTGGCATGACCTCACCTCAGTGGAGTGAATGACTTTTAAGCGAAGATTTTTCACAAAGAACATTTGGCTTTAGCATCTTCTTTAGGTTTGATCTGCCGGATCAGTAGTGCTAGGTTAAAGAGTTTCTGTCTATTGATTAAAAAACCATGTTTTTTGTGATTATCTGCAGTATTTCTGTTCTTGGATAAGAATTTACTAAGAATATTGCTTCAGTTCAGGTTTTAACAAAGCTTTTAAAGTTGTTCAAATTATGGCAAGTGAGAAGGAAAAAAGTAGTCAAGGGCGTGTGAAACCAATTTATGAGGTAGTCAAGTAATGGTTTGGATTTTAGGAGGAAGATGAAGAGTTGTACTAAGAAAATCCCAAGTCTGCTTTCTGAATTTTTGTAGATTTTTGAGTTCAAGTATCAACTTGGGAATATAGGAATAAAAAAAAAAAATCCAGTAATTTTTTATCTAAGAAATAGTTCTTATACCTGGTCCCAAGACAGATGTTCTTTTATTGCTAGAAAATGGTAAAATTCTTTGCTGGCTGTCTTTAAGGTAGAGTAACGCTTGCTTGGGATGCAAACTCCTCAAGATGATCTACTCTCTTGCTATTGTAGCTAATTTAGGCCTCTATTAACAACTTCTAAGACTAGTGAGCAAATTTGAGAGTTCATCTGTTGGTCCCATTAATCTTCTATTTTGAAGAAATTAGTATATGGCTTCTTTAATTTGCAGACTAGTTTGAGGGGATTTGGTTGCGGGTTTGGTTTTTGTGTTGTTTGGTTTTTGTTTTTTTTTTTTTTTTTTTTTATCAAGGAACTTATTCAGAAGATCTCAAAACATGCAACAATGGTATATTGCTGCCTGGAGCAGACAGCCTTCAGGCATTATGGTTTAACAATTTGTCTATAGAATCTGGGATAAAAGATGATGAACCCCTGCCAAAATGAGTAAACTCTTGAAATTCTGTAAACAAGTACAGTCTTCCCATTAGGAACCCAACTTCGCTATGTATTAGTGAAAGACCAGTTTTGTACTCAGTTGTCTGTGGGAAAGTCCTGTGCTCAGCAGACACGTCAGCAAACCCAAAGTCCTTCTTGCCATCAAACACTGATTGTTGCCATTAAACAATGTGTCTGAAACCCAGATGCTTTCTTTCCAAGTATGACATCTCTCTTTACCCTGTTGGTGGTGTAAGAAGAGTAGAATTAGGTGCTTTTCCACTTACATAATGCTGTTCTGTTGTGTTAAGGGAAAAAAACAGCGTGCTTTACAAAATACATATTAAGTCTTTTTTTACTATGAGTATTACATAATGTGACACATGATCATTATTATATCACAGTTGTTTAAAAGCTTGATCAGACATTTTGTTTGTGGACTATTTCTGTATTTTTAGTGCCATACATTGTATTCTTAGAAGCTCATTTTTCCATGCAATATTAATGTGAGTCTTTAAACAAAACCAAAGAAAAACAGTTGTGAATCAGGTTCCATCTTCAGGATCGATGATCCACCAAGAGACAACTGAGATATGAGAAGCTCTTGTAGAATATAATGAATTAGGCACAAAATTATAGAGAGAATGTCTGAGATTCAAGTAATCTTTTCAGATGCTGTGGGCTGCTTTGTCAAGTGTCTTCAATGCCAGGTTTCCCATCCCAAAGTAATTCTCCTGTAAGCTTTTTAAAGCTCTTTGCTATTTCTAGATATCCCTGTTATGTTCTAAAATATTTCCATTCATAAATATAGCTTTCTTATACCATACCATATACCTGAATTTAACTTTGAATTGTCCTGTTCATTTTGTAGTTTCCTTTAAGTTGTGTAGCTGTCACAAGCTGGTTATCCTTCTTGGACAATGTATATTTAATTTAGCAAACCTATGACAATGAAATTGTGCACATATTATCTCAGACTAAAAAAAAAAAAATGTTTCTTTCTGAGGTGTAGTTTTGAGTTGCACATGCTACTTCATCCAAAACCTGCAGTTTATTTTGATTAATAATCTTAAGAAATCTACTTTCTCCTTTCAAAATCTGGGAGGTTTTCTGTAATCATTGATATTGACACAGTTTGTGTGGTAAACTTCTGTGACAGCTTTGCTGTCCCTCTTAAACTTCATCAGGAAAAACTATTCAATTGGGTTTCACTGCTTTTTTAAGGAGATAAAGCATACTTTTAGTATTGACCACAAAACTGCCAGTGTTATTTTCTTCACTGACTGCATTTCTTGGTTATTTCAGCTACATTTATGAGGATTCATAGAAATATGACTGATATAGAGTAGTGAAAATTGCAATTGAATAGAGGAAGAAAAAAGGTGGAACATTTATGAGAAGAGAGGAGTGAACTCCTTCTGTTTGTTGATTGGTCAAGTTAACTGAACTAATTGTGATACATGGTTCAGAATAAATAACTGTATTCCTGTTTTAGTGTGCTGATAGCCTGACAGTAACCTGAATGATTTTACAAGTAGAACTAAGAGTGTTACTGGGACAGTTTGGTGGTTGTTGAGGTGAGGTTGTTAAAAGAAAATGTGACCTTTTTTTGAAAAGGGGAGTGATGGAGTGAATTTATAAAACACACTGAGAAGCAATCATGTGTTCTTAGTCCTGCTCCTCACACAACTGGATTCCTGGTATAAGGGGGATTGTGATTCCCTGCGGCTCTTCACTGCCTTTTGGCATTGTGTCAGAAGACAAATTAAGTCATTAGGTTAGCTTTTTAATGAAAAAGTACTGATTTTTGGTAAATGGAGTACTGTTGTGGAACACTATTTTGGGAGCTTTTAGCTCACTGTTCATTATCCTGCCAAACAGTCAAATCTGTCACTATAGACATTGCAGTCTAGTGATCACACACAATGTTAATGTGCAGAATAGTTAGTAGTACAGACTTGAGTAGTTATAAGCTCATGCTGCACATAAACTGAGGAAGTATTAATCCTAAAAGTGAGCTTTGAATTAAAATAAATCATTGCAATATACATTTAGTCATAATTACATTATGTTTATTGCTCTCTTCTCTTGCATTCACACCATTACCTTGACAATCACAAGCAGTAAATATCAGATTACATCATACAAATTCAGTCGTCTTTTATCCTAATAGCATTGGGTCTGCAGTGATCTGAGAGAAACTAGAATAACATGAGGGCTTACTTTTATTCTAAACCTTTAGATACTGTTCCACTACATTTGAAGTAGTATGTATGTACATACATGATCCATGGACTAAATACGGCTGCCTTGTATTTTGTAACAACTTAAAAATGGGAATTTAAGCAGATGCAGATATGTAAATTGAAAACTTTGCAAGTTTTAGCTGTAATCACGACTCTGAATGAAACATCTTAGAAAAAAAGCCGATTCAGGTCATACCAAGTATATCTGGTGCCATCTGCTGATAACAATTAAGAAATATTTGGTAGTGGTACTAAGTTCAGAGTTCTAATACCTTTCTTGCCCAAAATACACTTCACTGTGTTTAGAAATTTTATATGAATGATTAGAAATGTCTTACATGCAGTGGAAAATTACCACTATGAATCACAGGATAGGTGAAGTTCTTACCCATTTTGGGTGGAACAGACTGGGCAGTAAGCTACTGGACTCCTGGTCAGTGGAAAGTTGAACATGAGCCAGCAGTGCCCTGGCAGCCAGGAGGGCAAAGTGTGTCCTGGGGAGCATCAGGGACAGCATCACCAGCCAGGCAAGGGAGGGATTGTCCTGCTCTGCTCTGAGCTGGGGCAGCCTCACCTCGAGTACTGGGGGCAGCTTTGGGCACCACAGTATAAGGAAGATGTTAAACATTAGAGGGTGTCTAAAAGAGGGCAACAAGGGTGGTGAAGGGTTTTAAGGGGAAGCCATGTAAGGAGTGGCTGAAGTTACTTTTTAAACCTGGAGGAGGCTGAGGGGAGACCTCATTGCAATTACAGCTTTCTCTTGAGGGGAAGGGGAGAGGCAGGCACTGATCTTTTCTCCCTGGTGACGTGTGACAAGACCTGAGGTTGACCTCAGTCCCAAAGCTGTGCCTGGGGAAGTTTAGGTTGGATATTAGGAAAACATTATTCACCCAGAGGGTAGTTGGGCACTGGAACAGGCTCCCCAGGGAAGTGGTCGCCCCGCCAAGCCTGACAGAGTTAAAGAAGCATTTGGACAATAATCTCAGGCACATGGTGTGACTTGGAGCTGTCCTGTGCAGAGCCAGGAGCTGGACTTTGATGATCCTTGTGGGTCCCTTTCAACTCGGGATATTCTATGACTTTAACACAGGGTCAAAGTCTTTACAATGGTTCGTAGTAGGATAATGACAGATTGTGAAGAAGTTGGAATTGGGAGGTCCTTTTTAATGTAAGGAAAAATGAGGACAGGCAAGCAGTAGAACATATCACCTAGAGGTTATAGAGTCTCCCATCCATAGAAGTATTCCTTACCTAACTAAGCAAGATGCAGAGGAGCTTGCTTTGACCTCAAAGATTACTACTTTGAGTAGTCAGTTTTACTGGAGACCTCCCAAGGTACTTCCACCATTATTTATCAGTTAATGATTTACATTACAGATCAGTCAATGTGATAGTAACACTATTTGCATTTATTGCAGGTAAGTTTAGACTACCTGAGTCTACCCCTGTTGATTGAACGTGCATTTAGCAGCAAGAGGACTTCAGATGCAACCCAGGAATGCATATTTCAGAGTATATGCTCTTATATGCACACACTGCCTCATCATATTACATTTTTTAGAGTAAATTAACTTCAATCTGTGAACTGACAATAGCTGTAGCAGTTGAATATATGAGAAATTCTGCTGCATGTATTTTTAATAGGGAGTATTTGGAAATCATTGCAAAAAATTAAACTAATACTAAGAAATTATTATAAGAACAAAAAGCAAATCCTTTACTATTCTAACTAGGTAAAAGATGCCTTTGCTCCTAAGGGAAAAGCTGACTTCTCCAGCAAGTGCCTAAAAGCAATATATGCTTGGCTATTACAGGTGCAGAGTCTGAAGTGGAATAGAAAGGCAGTAAAAGCTTGTAAATTCTGAATTAGTTTTGTCTTGCAGTTTTATAATAATTGATGCAGGGGATGGTGATTAATAAGGAGAAATCTGTTCCAGGCTGTTGTGTTTTCCTGCTAATGGTCCTCTGTACTCTCTGGTCTTTTGCTTCTTAAAGGTACAGATTCCACCAAGATGTAAAATAAATCTCCCATTTGCACTGATGATCCCCTGTTATCCAGAAGTTGTCTAAGAAGTTTTTGTAGTGTGCATGCAACAGACTAATTGCTCTAAGTGGGGTCATTCCAGACCCTACTCAGTCTTGATAATGTTTTGTATAATTCATTTTGTATGAGTTTCTGATTACAGGCAGTCAAATTTTTTGGTTTTCAAGCTAAGCTGTTGATCAGTAGATTTCATTGCCTGGAACTACCACTCCTCTGTCATGCAAACACTTTTGTTCCTAGGTAATTCAGTTATTTAATTTCATCTCTTCCCATGTTCTTTTCTTGTGTTTTGCACATGCATCAGTGTTTTACACCTACTGCCTTACTGTTCCAGTATCTGTTGTTGAATTTTTTCTTCTAAGTGTATCTCTAGGATGGTAAATTCCAGTTGAACATTTATTGAGTTCATTATTGAAGAATCAGGAGATAGGTATGCTCTGTTTATCTTGCTGTGCCTGGAGGTTACATGGTGGGGAGAGATTTTTCTCTTTGTAGGTATCATCCATCATTTAGAATTTTACCTCATACCTCTCTTCAAGAAACACCTGCCAATTTTAGGTATTTTGGTAGAGAACTGGTTTGTTGGCATATAGAGCTTTAACCATAAGCAGATTTGTTATGTCGTGTCTTGGGTAAGTTCTCTTGAAGCCAAGATGTCTTAAAAATGCTGGAACTTCACCATACATCATCAAGCACTGCGGAGAGGCTGACCAAAAGGTCTTGACAGGAAGCATCTGGCAGAGTCAACTATCCTCTTGTGTGCTATAGGCAGCAGATCTCATAGCTGCAGGTTTGTAATTCCTTGCAATGCTCTGTTGGTGCAAATGAATTCTCAAGATGGAATATGTTTTAAATAAATCTGAAATGAAGAAGCAAAAGATCTTTCACACATTCATCCTAAACCTGAGCAGCATTTCTTGATCAATGCTGGCAGTCACTCTCTTATAGTACATGGATAAAGCTTCACTGGCATAAAATGCTTGAGCAAATATTCTGTGTGATCCTCCAAACTTCCTGTTAGAAAATATACATTTTGCATGCAAACATCTACCCTTTCAATTTCTTCACTTCCGTGAGAAAAAACCCTCAGTTTAACATCTGTTTTATCTGTTTCAGAGTAACTTTATGATCCCAGTAACTACAGAACCATGTCCTTTGGTATTTCCTCCAGGCAGTCAGGGCTCACCTAAAAGCTGATTCCTCTTCATTGCTTTCACACTCACTTGAAATCCTTCTTCCTTCTTGATGGAAACTTTTCACTCATTATCTATGAATTCAAGGATGGGCCATGGTTAAAATATTGAAAAGGATATTTATATGGGTAGGGGTGTAGAGCTGAAGGGAAGAAGGAAGAGTGGGATAGTGAAGTAAATACTACTACTGCCAGTTTAAGGGAAAACACAGATCTCTGAGTATGATCAATTTTACTTGTCTTGTGAAATGGTGTGTTGCAGCCATCAATGCAGTAGCACAGCTATCAATGCAGTAGCACATCTTACTTGTGAGTTTCTTAATTACATTATTTATGCTAAGTTACATTTTGCTTTTTTCTGTTGCTTCTTTTAGGTTTCTTTTTGGTGATTCACAGTTGCAGTTTCAGTTATGCTTTTTAATAAGAGGTTTTACCTTTTTTCTAGCTGATAAGTAACATTAAAATAAAGTCATATGTGCCATGTTTGATCCTTTCATTTCTGAAATGAGGTAACTCTTTCCATTGAAATGTTACATACACAAGCAAAAATAGGATATACGCAGTTTAAAATAGAAAATAAAGCTGCTTTTTTTTTTCCAAGTGTTTTTATTGCTAGCACTTTGAAAATCTCCTGAAAATCCTGTAAGATTTTATAATAAAAGTTTAAAACTTTGTTTGTATTTAGTTGCTTGTATTACTACAAATTGTCTGGGACATTTCAAATAGCGTCATAGCAGTTTTTACATTTCAATCCTGAACCTGTAGTGGGGATTATTATGCCAGAGTGGAACACATGTCTTTTTGCTTTTTTTTTTTTTTTTCCTTTTAAAGATCAGTTCTTCCAAAGTCCAACTCTTCTGTGTTAAGAAGAGGATTTATCTTTAGAACTACACTTCAAAATTATTTTTCTTACGTTCCTGCTTTGAAAGTAACTTCCTTCTGTATTAATCCATATCTTATTTTACTTTCATGGTTTTATGGTATTCAAAAGTCTTTATTTTCAAAACCAAAAATTAACAGTGCGCGAATGAAAATACAACTCATTTGCCAACAATACAGATTTTGAGTCCTCTAAGTAAAGCAACCCCACATATTCTTGCTTGCATGCTATGATAGAGGAGTAAGGTGAAAATTAACGATCTATGCTAAAAGCTCTTCCAAGTGATTTCCAGTTAGGAATGCTCATTAAAAAAAAACTTGAAAGATGCCTGAATTAATATGTGCATTGCATATGTACTTATTTAACACATTTATGTGCTTACAGGAAGCATTTATTATAAGAAAAGTAATTAAGTTTGGTTCTTAATGTATCTGTTGCCTGTGTTTTTTATTTCTAGATCTTCCTCAGAACTGTGATCCTAACATTCCCCTAGTTGCTCAGGAATTAATGAAAAAAATGATCCGTCAGTTTGCGATTGAGTACATTTCAAAAAGTAGCAAAATTCAAGAGAATAGAAATGGTTCATCATTTGAACCAAGTCTGATGTGTAAAAGTATCCAAATGAACCAAACGGAAAACTCCCTTCAGGAAGAACAGGATAGCCCTCTAGACCTCACTGTGAATCGAACTCAAGAACAGAATACTCAGCAAGGTAAATTTCTATATTTGATAATCTGTGTTTTGCTGTCACGTGCTTACTTTATGCTGTCTTATTCCCTTAAAAATAAATGTCCATGTCAAATAGAAACATTTTTTTGTGTGTTAGCAGATAACTATTCTGATTTCTGAGTGCCTGTGTTAAGTGGCATTGGAACTTCTCAGCTTTAGAATACTGAATCTAAGTCCTCTCACCTGTGCTGTCACAGGTAACAGTGGTTCAAAATTTTGATGAAGAAATGGCTGTCAAGAAGCCTGAGAAAAGAGTAAAAGATGCTGGGATTTCAGAGAGCAAATGTCACTCAGTCTGTATCAGCTCTTGAACACTTTGATTCTTTAAATACAGGCAGGTTAGAATGATGGGAAAAGAAGATTATCTGGGAGGAAATTTCCATACTTCATACCTTAATCATTAGAGGTCTGTGCAGCTTTCTTAACTGAGAGTAAAGCTGGAAAAACAAAGCCTGTCTCACTATTGTTTACAAAAAGGAAATAACTTTTTTGTCTCAAGGAATATTGCTATCCAAAACTGATAACAGTATAATCACAAGAATGTTTTGGACTTTGAACTAGATTTGGATTAGCAGCAGTTTTCAGGAAGGTTTGTGACTGTCATGTGCAAATGAAAGCAGTGGCAAAAGCAGCTTTTGTCTTTTACAGATACTAGGGTCTGTGTTAATCCTATAATACTGCAGACCAAAGGGAAAAGTTGACATGTATGTCATGTCCATACTAAAAAACTTGAAAGAAGCCAGAACTAAGTTTTTTGGGTTTTGTTTGGTTTTTTTGTTTGTCTGTTTTAATATACATCAGCAGATTAGGTGTGTGTACCTAATGATGCGGTCTTTAATTGGAAATCCTTGGGGGCAGGAAGTTCTGATGGATTCCTCATGATAAATATACCTATTCTAGGTTATAGAATGCTTTTTGACAGAAAAACCATTAAGAAATACTGGAATTCTTGCTTTTATTCTGTGTAGTCAGTGGAAATAATTTCATGACAAGGTTAGTAAGTATTTAGTGTTTTTTCCTGAGGAAATACCTGTTGTGCTTGGATGTCATTTTGCCATGGATGAATTATGGATTTTAGAGGTTTATAATTGGCCAGATTGAAGCACATTTCTTTTGCAAGAGCAATAAAACATACTTTCCTGATAACAACACTATAGCATGTATCTTACTTCAACAGCTAGTTTTAAATAACCAGTCTTAAATGTTCATGAAGGAGCAAAGTCCCCAAAGGCAGGTTCTGATCAGTGCTGAGCCCAAATAAATCTTTGAGGAATGAAAGGAAAGGTGGAAGGTGGGCAGGGACAGGAAGAAAGTTATGCTGCCACTCTTATCTAAAAATCCATTGATCTTTTATTTTAAGATTTTTCTTAAATATAGAGAAATTGAATTATTTAAATAATCTTTTTATAGCTAAAATAGTTGCTCAGCACACACAGTCTGAGTTACACATTAAACTATGTAAGACACTGCAGAGTCTCAGGACTGGGACTGCCATGTTTGCTGGACTGCTTTTTAGATGCTAAAGATAACATCTTGCTGTGAAATTTAGAGATGCTGAAATGAGAAATAATAGTGGAATAAGACTGTAGTTGGAGAAAGGTGGCTTGAACATCTTACCTACCAGGGAAATTGTACTGTGCTTTCTGTTTTCCATGAGTGTTAATTTTTGAGCTATTTTAGCTTTTCACTGTAGTGATGGCAACACAAGCAAATAAGTTCAAGATGAAAAATGTGAGCCTGCTCTTTTTATTTGCATTGTGTTCTAAGTGCAAAGATTAATGAAAAAGTTATTTCAATTAGCTTGTGTCAGGGACTG
The DNA here is from genome assembly GCF_963662255.1 of Cinclus cinclus. Taxonomy (NCBI): domain Eukaryota; kingdom Metazoa; phylum Chordata; class Aves; order Passeriformes; family Cinclidae; genus Cinclus; species Cinclus cinclus. The sequence continues at coordinate 15,725,355 of NC_085050.1, read as the reverse complement.
TGTATTATTATTGCATCTGTCTCTCAGTTCTGTACTCTTCCTGAAGACAGCTTGGTTATAATAAAGTGTCGTACACTTATGGTAAGGAATTACGAGGTTTTTTTTTATTTGATTATTTTTTGAAATGTCTGATTCTCTCACATTGTATACTTCTTTGGTCTGGAGACTTGTAAAAGCTGTACCATGGTTCATTCCTAGTAATATTTTTTGAATGTCATACAGCTCTTTAATATTTGCTATTTCTAATTCCTGTTACAATTTTCAAATCAAATGGCAGTAGCAGAGGAGGAGGTTCAGATTTGTACATTGCTTTGATGGATCCTCAAAGTTGAAATCTTTAATTCAAATTCTCTTAAGATAATGATCCAAGTATAAATTCTTGAGGTTCACTTTCTGCTTAGGCAGCTGCTCTATTTACAATAGTTGTCTTTGAAATGAATTATCTAACTAGTTAAATAGACAATCTTGCTCCTTTACTATGAGAATGATTCTTGGGATTGAGCAGCAGGAGTAAACTTTATTTTCCAGATTACTAGAAACTCTGAGCAGATCCAAGCTAAGTGCTAGCTCAGCACTGAAAAGAGATCATGCCACTGAAGTTTCTCCATTAAAGAAGACTTCTTACTTTCCTCCAGTGTCTGGAGGCCATCTCTGAAGCCAAGAAGTCCTCAATTCTGATACTTCCAGACCTGATAGCCCTGATTTTTGGGCTTACAAGGCAAGGTTTTAGTAGTTGGGGAGGGCTGTAGGGTGGCATCTGTGAGAAACTGTTGTGGCTTTCCTGTGTGAGGCTCTGCCGCAGACCCTCCCCAGGCTGAAGTGGAGCACAGGAGTTGGGCTCATGATGCTACTGTGAAAGCATATTTAAGAAAGTGCAGAAATGCTGGACAGGCAGAGGAGGTGAGAAACAGCACTGGGAACAGTAAGGTGATAGAAAGGGGAAGGGAGGTGCTCCAGGCACCAGAGTAGGTACTTCCATGCAGCACGTGGAGAGGACCATGGGGGAGCAAGTGTTCCGCTGCAGTGTGTGGAGCAGATGCTTGTTCACGTTGCAGCCTGTGGAAGACCCCACATCGGAGTATCTGGGTGTTTCCTCAAGGATCTGTGGCCTGTTGAGAAGGAGCTGGAAAGACAAATTGTACTGACTTCAGCCCCCATTCTCAGTCTTGCCTATGCCATCTGGGGATGAGGGAAAATAGAGGGCTTGGGAGTGAAGTTGAAAGCTTGGGAAAAGATAGGGGTGGAGAAATGTTTTAATTTTTATCATCTTCTCATTTACCAAACCTATTTTAAATTGCAATAAATTAATTTTCCCCAAGTCTGTTTTACCTGTAATGGTAATTAGCAAGTGATTTTGATTATCTTCATCTCATTTCTTCCTGCCCCCCACTGAAGACAAGGAGTGGTAGAGGGGCCGAGTTGGGATCTAGCTACTGGCTGTGGTAAACCTGTTGCATCTCTGGAACTGCAGCATTTAGTACTGAGTATGAGTGTTTAAGTACTGGCAGTCCAGGTATGTCTAGCTGACGCCTGACTGGTGGTGGAGTCCCAGGGCACGCTCAGCTTTCCTCTGCAGGTGCAAGTGTGGTAATTTAGCAGGGTGCTTTAATTCCTGTGTACCTTGCTGGTAGTCAGGCAGTCATTTCACTGTCAGTGAATCAGGAGCAACTGTCTCCAAAAATACCTGTATCTTGCTCCTTTTTCTGATCCATGTAACTCTTTAGATTGCCCAGGCTTTAAAAACAAAGACTCTGTATTTGTAAAACAAAACCTGCTTTCCATGCACTGCGTCTAACAAAAGTGGAATGTTACTTTTGCAATATTGCTTTTCCTGTAAACTAAGCAAATGAAGAAGCAGCATCCTTGCAGAATGAAATGGTGAGTAAGGAACAGTGTTGGAATATCCTGCAGCAACTTAGGTCCTCATGCAGTCATGGGGCTGAGCTCTTCCAGGAATGTTCCTGGCAGCAGCAAAATTTGTTGCAGAGGCTTCTTCCACTTCATAGATACGGGAGGGTTGGTAGTTCTCAGGCTTGTAAGCAAAGTGACTTTGAGTCAGAAGTAGAAGCTGTACAAATATATGATGTGCTGGTTTAGCTGCACAAACTTATTCTTGTTTCTGGATTTTTCTGGAACCACACACTGATAGTGTGTAAACAAAGGCAAAATAGACAAGAAAATTTTCATTATTCCCTTGTTTTGTTGAGCCATCATAGACTGGAAGACATCAAAGGATAACTGGTAGTGTATTGAAAGAATTCCAAACTTTACTGAAAAGAAACTTCTTTTTCTTAAGATCCTGTTTTTACAGTATATATTGGTAAAAATACTATGCATTTTGAAGATGTACGTGCTATGTTCTCAAGAAAAATGTATGAGCTGTAAGTACATTCAAGAAACAGTTTAATACTTTTGTATGAGAAAGTCACCCTAAAAAGCTACACTTTGGAAGGGAGTAGGTGTTTTTCTTCCCTGGCTGCCATGGTGGCTAGCAGCCAAGCTCCTTGTCAGATGCTTGCTTGTTTACTTCTCTCATGATGGCACAGGGGAGGAAATGGGATGAGCAGAAAGGAGGGCTTACAAGTTAGATAAAGGCATGGTCATTGCTTACTACTGCTTGCCATCATGCGCTAAACAGACTTTGCTTGGGAAAAAGAATTTTAATTATTGCTTATTAATATAAATACTTCACTATTAATTCAGGCAGTGGAAACAAAAATAGTCATTAAAACACTCTTTCCTCTCTCCTTTCTCAGGCTCAGCTTTACTCCAGGTTCCATTGTTAACACCACTGCCACCCCAGTAGTGCAAGGGGATTGGGTGTGGGCTGTCCATGGTCTGTACCTAATGGTTTCTCTCTGCCACTGGACTTACCTTGGGCATTTTCTTTTTTTTTTGTTCCCATTTTTTTTGTCCAGTAGGTCTGGAGCCAGCCATTTGTGTCTGGCAGAGGGCAGCCCCTGGCCTGTCCTCACAGATACTGCCAGGACTGTGCCATGATCACCCAATGTATGGCCATATACTTCTCATCTGCCATTTTTTTTAAGTTACAAAATAATACTTCAAGTCAAAAGGGACTACTCAAAGTAGTAGTTAAGAATTAATGGAAGGCTTTGGTGTTCCACCAAACCTTTCTGACAGTTTTCTGAAAACTGTTCAGAAGCACAGAAAATAGACAGCAAAAGGCAAGGCACTATCAGGAAAAGTATTGAAGACAAGACTGTTGTTTTGTTGCTGCAAAGCCCCTTATCCTGTAGATGGAAAAGGTAGAGTTGTTATTTATTAAATCTCACTATATTAAAACTAGGTAAGGGTCTCTGAAAATTCTTAGAGGAAGCAACAGGTAACAGGCAGGTTTTGCTCAACAGTTCTTAAACATGGGAACTGCTGTAACATGAGGTCGTGGGTCACTGGGTTCATCAAAAAGGGCTGTAGACTTCACAGCTAACAGAACCAAGGCCAGAAACTAAAGCTAGAGTAGGCAGGGATGAAGCTCTGAGATCCCTAAGGCATTGGCTTAGGATAGCAGCTGCTAGGAGAGTAGGAGAGGAAAGAGCTGCAGGTAGTAGCCAAGCTGGTGTGCTCTTCCACACTGGAAGTGAAGTGCTCCCCCTGCCTGGAGACTGAGGACTGATAAATAGATAATAAAATCTAATAAAACAGTTTATAATAGCTAATGAGTGATTTCCTGAAACCCAGAAAAAAATCTCAGTTTAGAAATCAATGTAGAAATACCAGTTGTAGGAACTCAAGGCTGACCTAGTTTTTGTTGCTTCCCTAACATAACTAGTCTGGAGGAGTTTCAAATGATTGTGGCCCTGATTATTTTGGAAATGAACTTTGATCACACTTAGTTTCATCTTAGTATTGGTGCATAGATCTTACACTGAGAATCAAAGGCCAGAGGTTGAACCATTTCTTTGAAGATAAGAATAATTTAATTTGCATAGAAATAGCTGCATTAGAAGACCATGAGCAGCAAACCTGAAAAACATATAGTTTTCTATATTATCCAGTGTTACTTATTTTTTTTATGAAGATTCACTTCTTAGTAGTCATGGTTTCACCTAAAGAGTGGAAGTAATTTCATATCTTTTATTAAAACCACCTTACAGAGTGCTTTTTTCTGTTCCTGGTGTAATTGAGTTCCTGTCCAGAAATCTTGCTGTAATACCAGTTTTGACTGATTTGCAAGAAATACTGGAAAGTTCTGGCTCAGTTTAGAGAAGACTATTCCTACTTTGCAAGTAACAAGCTTCCAAGATTCATAGTCCACATGTAGGATGCCTCTTTGCAAACTTATTGGTGGTCCTGTACCTAATGTACCAAAGTGAACATCTTGACTGTGTATAAATACATAGATTAATTTCACTAGGTATGAATTCACTATGTTTTAGAGCTTTACAGCAAATGCTCTCATTTTCCTGCAAGTTTGAGGTGGGCTTTTGTGAGGGTTATTTCTTGTTGGTTTTGGTGGGGTTTTTTTTTTGTTTGGTTGGTTTTTGTTTGTTTGTTTTTTTATTGGATGGTTTGGTTTTTTGTTTGTTTTTTTGTTTTTTTAATTCAAATGAAATTACTTTAAAAATCTGTAGTCCAGTGACACTATCTGGTATTTTGCATGTATATCAAATTTCTTGTAGGATTCTTTTTATTGAGTATCATCTTCCCGTAAAGCATTGTCTTTAGGGAGATGTCATGTACTTAATGAATTTGCTGTGTCGGAAGTACGAAATGTCTTGAACCTCAAATTACTTCAGTTCTCCGTATCCTTTAGAGGCTGAAAATGTGTCTAGTTTTTTTGTTTCAGGCTGATTGCTAGCATGGTGTTGTCAAAGCCAATTCTGAAAGATCGGGAATGGAAATTGTTTTCATTATGGGATATTACAAGAGCCTTTGGATTTTGTTTATTTTTTGGGGATTTTTCTTTTACTAAAAATCTATCTAGCTTTGGCTTTTTTTTTTTGTAAATTGGTGGAGAGACAATTAGCTTTTTATTGTGAAGTTGTCAACTTTGAAGTAGTTTTTTTTCCAGTGATGTCCTCTAAACTTTTTTGTGATGTCTATGAGTATCAACTGAAGATGGAGAAACTGTTGTAAGAGGGAATACACAAGCAGTTAAGAAAGGGAGATAGATTTTGTGTGACTGACAGAGCACAAGAGACGAAATCTGTTGCACAGGACTCAGGGACTTGGATTGAGCTTGGGTATTTCTGGGTAGACCAAAACATCCATGTAGAACTTTTCTGTAGTGTTCTTAATTGGCTTTTTCTTCTGTAATATCAGTGCATCAGGAAGGTTGATTAGCATTAGTCTTTCCTCTAACTCTCTTAAGTAAAATTTTGGAAGGAACATATTCAGGTGAGAAGGAGCACCCTTGCCACTTGGCATATTTATGTATATTCATCCCCTAATGCTGAGTTATGATGTTACTTTTTCTTTCTTTAACCTCCTTCAAATAGTGCAAAATAATTTTGGAAGACCAGTCAAAAAGCAGTCCAAAACCAAAAATCTGGATTATTACACTGAATTCTATTTCTTTGCATTATTGGTATAAAGGAGAGCTAACCAAACAATTTCCTTGACTTTTTATTTGACTGTTGGCATTTGGATACGTCAAACAGTGTTTCGTTGTGTGCATCTGAGGCTGTGGGAAAATATGTGCAATTGATGTTTTAGAAATAATAGGCAGTAACATGAAAATGACACTGTAAATGCAATAAGGGGTAGTATAAGGGTGATTATAGAATTGAATGTTAAGCTACATGTTGAAACTCAAAATTGAATTCGCAGAGCTCAGGCACACAAAACAGCCCAAGTTTGAAACAGAGAACCAAGGAAGAAAGGTATGAAATTAAATATATTTAGGGGATGTAATTATAATTTAAATGTTACTGATTTTTTTAAAGAAAAAAATAAAATTTAAAATTACTATTTCAACTTTTAATGTTTTTAAATACTGATTTTTTTAAAAGGTATGTTTTTCTATTTCAATACTTCAGAGAATTTAACAGCCAAGTATAAATCTTGAACTTAGCATTTACCAGTGACTGGACAGAGTGGACTCCAACCCCACTTTAGGTCTTTCATTTTTCTAATTTCTAATATTATTGCATATATGGGGAGGCAGCAGGAGAAGCATGTATAGTTAATGTGTTAGAACTCTGTATTAGGCTCAAGCTCTTTTCCCAGGTATGGGGAAGCTACTGGGAAGTTACCCAATTTCTGGTACCTGCTCATTCAGTAACGTGGGCTGGTGTCATTGCTGGCCCTGCTCTGAGCAGGATGTTGGTCTGGAGGCCTCCTGAGATCCTTATTAGCTTGAAATATCCTGTAAGCCTACGATTTAGTTATGTCAAACTTAACTTCAGCATCAGGATTGTATGTTTGTTTACAGAATGTAAATATATGTTAATGTAAATATGAATAATAATTGTAATATCAAGTGCATTTTTTTTTGTTACCTGGAAAGTAAAAAGTGCAATATATATACATGATTTTTAGGAAAGCAGTCATGTTTGGTTAATACAGGTTCTTTTAAATTTTATTATATCTGAATGGGTTTACTTTTTTTATTTTTTCTCAATTTTAAAAAAGTTTGGTTCCAAATCAAATAGATAAAATCATTTCCTGATGTCTGGTACTGTAATGGAATAAGGTATCAGAAATTTTACAAGATAAAGTAGGTGCTTGAAAATTGTACCGTAGGTGCAAATACATTTGCTGACAAAATCTGAGATCTTCCTTAAAACCACTGTTATCATCACTACTCGTTCTTTGCAGGGGATGGAGTGCTAGATCTCTCTACAAAGAAAAGCGCAAGGTTGGAAGAACCAAAATATGATCCACTGTGTTCTGAAAACTCAGTGTCTGGGTAAGCAATGTTTAGGACTCTCTTTGGCTTATCAAAAAGGCAATCCAGGTTTCTCTTCTCTGGCCAGGTTTTATGTTCATAACATACCTTTATATACTGGCACACACATGTGGTTCCTATTTTGCTTTCAAAAGAATTTTTGTCACTCATAAGTGTGTGTCTATGTATATATCATATGTTTCATTTGTCTTTTTCCTTTTTTTTCTGTTTAAAGAAAAGTTATCAGAACAATCACCAAACTTTAGTTCATGTTACTAAAAAATTACATTAAAATTGATTACATAACACATTAAAAGTAAGAGACTAGTAGAAGAAAATGCAAATAATTATTTTAGAATTTATTTAGGGAACTTCAATTTTCAATGAAAATGACCGTGTTAATAATTAGATGCAAAATCTTCTTCAACTAACATGAACAAATTAAACAACTATTATCGATAATATTCCTTAATAGAGAGAGAGCAAGCGTGTGAGAGAGAGCTCTTAATCATCATACTTATAACTTGCATCATGGTTCTCACTATGGTGTGTGGTGGCAAATGGTTAAATTTCTTTATTCAGCAAGGAAAACATTATTGCATCTGCTGAAAGCTGCCACAGAATTAGTGAATTGTTTTGTTGGATTTTATGATCTTGGCATCCTCCCATCCACTAGCCATAGCAGGACCCTTTTTGTCACCTGTACGTCTTACAAATGACTTTTTACAAATAGGACTACAGTAGCAGCATTTGTTGAATGATGTAAAAGTGCATTTATTAATTTGCTGATATGAAAAGGTTTGAAAATATATGGCTTTGTAATTAGTGAGCTGTAAATAGCGAGTAGAAATTTTTAAAATTGTGTCTTATTTTGCAAAAAATGGACTTGATTGTTAACTACAGCACTTTATCTTCTTGTTGTAGAAAGCCTAGTTTTGTGTAAGTCTGGGATGTTTGTGTGTAGTTATGTACTTCTTGCTGCAAATTTTCTATGAGGGGGTTGACTCTTTTATTACTTGTTTAGCGGTAACGTCACGTTTCTACTAACAAAAACTCCTTCAGGATTTGGGTATTTAACGGAACGTTAATTGTATAATTAAAATTATAACAGTGTTGCTCTGCAAGCATGTGAACAAGGGAATATAGCAAGCACTTGAGACTATTACCAAATACTGAGCTAGGATATAAAGTTCTTGGAAGGGCTGCTGTAGAAGCCATGGTATGATATTTGACCCACTGTCCTACCAGAACTGTAACATTTTGCTAGGATAATCATTTAACTACCACATCTCAAAGGCTAAAAAGTATCAGAAGCAGTGATGTTACCGAAGCAAGGAGTATAATAAAGGAGTGGACCCTTCCCTTCCATAGCTGTGTGAGAGTCTCTCATACATCAGTTTACCATCGTTTCATTCCATCCATCCAGGAGACTACACAGAAACAGAGAGGACTATGTGGAAAGAAGTGCTGAGTTTGCAGATGGTTTGCTCTCAAAAGCTTTGAAAGACATTCAGTCTGGAGCACTGGACATAAATAAAGCAGGCATACTTTATGGCATACCTCAAAAAACTTTACTTCTCCACTTAGAAGCCTTACCAGCAGGAAAGCCTGCACCTTTTAAAAATAAAACTCGAGATTTCAATGATAGTTATTCATTTAAAGACAGTAAAGAAACTTGTGCAGTCCTACAAAAAGTAGCCTTGTGGGCAAGAGCTCAAGCAGAGCGCACAGAAAGTAAACTCAGTCTACTTGAAACCTCAGAATTAAAATTCCCAACAGCTTCCAGTTACCTCCACCAGTTAACTCTACAGAGAATGGTCACTCAGTTTAAAGAAAAAAATGAAAATCTACAATATGAAACTTCAAGTCCTACTGTACAATTAAAAATTCCTCAGCTAAGAATAAGTTCTGTGTCCAAACCACAGTCTGATACTGCTGGTCTTCTGGATGTTATGTACCACGTTTCTAAAACCACCTCAGTCTTAGAAGGATCAGCTCTTCAAAAATTGAAAAATATCCTCCCTAAACAGAACAAAATAGAATGTTCTGGACCTGTAACTCACTCAAGTGTTGACTCCTACTTTCTGCATGGGGACCTCTCTCCTTTGTGTCTTAATGCTAAGAATGGGACAGTAGATGGAACCTCAGAAAATACAGAAGATAGTTTGGATCGTAAAGATAATAAGCAACCAAGGAAAAAACGTGGCCGCTATCGGCAGTATGACCATGAAATAATGGAAGAAGCAATTGCAATGGTAATGAGTGGGAAAATGAGTGTTTCCAAAGCACAAGGAATTTATGGGGTACCTCACAGCACTTTAGAATATAAAGTAAAAGAAAGATCTGGAACATTGAAGACACCACCGAAGAAGAAACTCCGATTACCAGATACTGGCTTATTTAATATGACAGATTCAGGGACTGGCAGCTGCAAAAATAGTAGCAAGCCTGTGTAGAATAATTGTTAGCAAATTGTTTTGTGTGTGTGTATGTATGTCTGTATACACACACGACGTGAGAAATACATATGCTCACTCTGACAGAAGACATGAAATTTTACAGTTCAAAAACCACATACATGCCTTTTGAAAAATAGTTTTATTCAGGGTTTTCACTGTGGACAGAATTATAGAGTTGCTCACTTAATTCTGATAGTGTGTATTTAATATAATCCTTGTATAAATAGGTGAAAAGATTCAGGTTTTATTTAGTAGTCACTAGCATAAAGATGTTTTGGGAAAACAAGTATTTGTCATGTGAAGCATAATTTTTAATTGGTGAAGAACCACTTTATCCATTCAATTATCCATCTTATTATGGAAATACACAACCAAGGGTTAGCAGACTTTTGTAGTTCACAGAATACTTGCAATAAATTGTAAGTAACTCAGATTATACACAGCAAGGGATTAAAAAAAAAAAAGATAGTTCCTCACAAGGAAGTGGATTTGTGAAGTATTAGTAGGATATAGTACATTCTGTGAAAGAAAAAAGTTCGTTATTTAAATATCCAATACAAGTAAGAAAAACATTTCATTACAAAAATGTGTGTTTAGCAGGCATAAACTGCATTTTTTTATCATTTTAAGAAAATTTTGTTGTTGGTTTAGAAAGAAATTGGTGTTTACAAAGTGTACACTTATGAAATCTGAGAAATTACTGTAGTTATAGAATTATTAAATATTAAATAAGATGGAATACTAAGAGCATAAAATAATTTAACAATTTTTCTTTTTAGTTTGACAAGGTAACTTGTAAGGTTTAAAAAGAAAGTTGGAATGCAACTTAGAGCATGTTCATAATGTGCACAGAATGAGCTTGAGAATGGTTGGTTTTTTTGTTTTGGTTTTTTTTTTTTTTGTTTAAACGTGCTGGTTAGTTGATGTTATGACTACTTAAAATTTATTTAAGGATTGTGTCACACTCCTATTGAAAAACCTCACTGTAACTGTAATGTATTTGCTGCTGTGACATTTCAAAACATTTTCAGTTTATCAAAATGAATACAAAGTTACATTATCATCTTGCTAATAACCAAATTTGCAGTTCAGGGTCTTGATAGAAATACAAATACAAAACAGTGAAGCTGTTTTGAACTTTCAGTAATATAAATTCTTTATAAATTTGGTAGTTAGAAGTTAGGCAGTTCATTTTAAATACATAACTTACAATTTGAGGGAAACCAATTACCTGCATATTGCAATTTTACATGAATTTCAAAGTATTCACATTGGACTTTTTATCGCACTTAATTTTTTATGTAATATCAAAAGTATATGTCTGCATCTGACTGGGGGCTTGCTTCATACATTCACTACTGAACATCAATGCCCTTTTCCTCTCAACATGTCATTTTTTCTGTATGTATCTAATTTGGCATTAGATTCTCCAACTTCTATACACATGATGGACATGCAAACATATTTTCTTCAGTTTGCATGTGTATGGGTTAATTATAGAAATTAAATGGGACGTTAGATACATATGGGCCAAATCATGTAATTTCATGTACAGATGAACTTGCCATTAAATTCAGTGGAGAGCATACTGCAATACTGGTGGCAAAATCCAGCCCATATCTATTAACTCTACTAAAAAATGACAACTGCCACTTTAAAACAGAATAGTCCTTTGAAACTGCACAACCAGTATCTCAGTTCTTTGGTCTCTCAGAGCTATACTGAATCTTCTTGAGTCATTAAGGTTTACTTGCATATTACAGAATGAATCTCTCAGGCACATGATTCTTGGGGTGTCCTGTGCAGGGTCAGGAGTTGGACTCCGTGATCCTGGTGGGTCCCTTCCAACTCAGCTTAATCTGTGAGTCTATGATTTTAAGCAGAACTGTACCTGATAAGGAGTTGCAGAACAGATGTCAGGGTCATCTTTCATTTTAAAATAATTAAGCCATATTTTGTGAGGGCCAGAAGGATTAATTTGTGAATATATCCCCACTGAAAAATGCAGCTGAGAAAACCTTAAAAGTTTCAACATCTGTCTTTATACAGTTTTACTTGCAAAAATCTGGGGCTTCAATACATTGCCTAATATTTGTACCATACTGATGTTTTCTACTCCTCGGACATTGTTAGAAATTTGAGTCAGAACTTTATATTGAAGGCAAGTGACAGTACTCTTTTTATATCATTTAAAAGATGACCTGACCAAAAACTTAACAGGATTCATAAAATCAGGGATCATTTTACTATTGACTTAACAGTACTCAGTAATTTTGTATGTAATATTATAATTAATTTTCAACATTTTAGTACTTGTATTTATTTTTTGGTCAGAAATAGTAATTAAAATATTTTTTGATAGTTTATAGATGATACTCAACCTGTAAGTGTTAAAGAACAGAATTATTTGTTTCTAATTATTAGGCTAGCATTTAATTACACAACTAAGGAAAGGCAGGGAACTGTGTAAATTCTCCTCCCCCAACCCCTATGTATTTCATTAATGTCATTTAAATTATACATTTTGAACTATTTTATAAATTCAGTTACCAGTCACTACTTAGTAATTGACAATTTCTGAAAATTCCTGTTTCAGCAGAATTTTAAATGAAGGTGAAAGCAAGCCCTACATGCTTTCTACTTATTTGAATGTTTCTCAAGTATTTTATATTAAAAAACAGTGCCTCTGTTTTTAGAACTACTGCTCAGTAAAGTTGTTTAAACCATTTCTGGTAGCTAATGACAATTTTATATTAAATTGTATATTAACTTTAGTGAGACTGATTTTTTTTTAGTTGTTTACAGTACAAATACTTGTATTTGTTTTTTAATTGCAGTATTTCCATTGTCGCAGTAATTTAGTAAAACTCTGTGGCTGCCTTGATTTTTGACAGATTTTTGTTAACAACTGATTTTTAGGCAATTAGTTATATTTATGCATAAATCAATTGCACTATAATTCATGAATTATTTATTACAATATTTTCTAATGAATTCATGTATTTGTCTTGTGTTGTAAATGTACTGTAATTCTGTTTCTTCTTTGTGTTGTTATATTCCTAAATCTGATTGTATGAATTTAATTGTTTAGTTAACGTGTTTCTACGTTGTAATTTGTAGTAAAGCACTTCAATGCTTTTGCACATAAATTTACAACACTGATGTGTGATTGATTTGCTCATTCAGTAAAAAAAAAGAAAGAAACAAAAACCTGTACACTGACTTATTTGACTTATTCCTGAGGCAAAAGTTGATTAGCAGTGGCATAAGACCAAGAACTGTATAAATTAAGCTCATAATGACTAATTTGCTATGAGAATTTTATCAGAAATAGTAGCTTTAAGGTAGGGTGGTTTATTTTCTCAGAATTGATTAATTACTAATGAGAAGAAAATCAGAAAATTAATTTTCTAACACCCCCTTCAGTTAGCAGCTAAAAATTATAAATAGGATATAGCTTTTTTGAGGTATTTATTTACTTAATAGAAGTCAGAAAACAAACATTTCTGTAAGATAGCTTTATATTTCTATAGTAGTTCCATGCTGTTTGTATGAGTACTTGAAACTATGTTCTGTTCCAGTTTTGTTCCTGTTCCCAGTCTGTAAAGATCTTGCTGGAGTGATCTGTCCTCTCTTTGGCTGAGCTGACAGGGGAGGGAAGGACCTCTTTTGGGAGTCCTCTGATAGAGCTCTTCCCTGATAGTTTTTGTGGAGGAGGAAAAGTTTTACCTCTTTATATGTAAATTAATACACTGGAAGTCTGGTCATTAACCTTATCACATTGATGCCTTTGTGCCATTTTTCAACTCCAGTCAATCCCCACTCCATGTTATTAACTGCCCCTATCTGCCAGAAGGGAAACATCATTCCATGCTTAACCTTTCTCTTAAGCAAAACAAAAGGTACCAGGGTAGCAGTGCATATTGATCTTCTCACCTCTCAACCCACCAGTTTCCTGCCCACTTTCTCCAGCCATCTTTTTGTGTGTGATTTGGAGGAAGTGTGCAGTTTGTCAACGTGATAGGTCTTCCTTCTATGAAATTATTGCTTAAGTCTTTTATTCTGAGGACAGTCTAAACTACAGTGTGACAGCACAAATTTAAAGAGATGTAGGAAGATATTGCAAGGAAACTGAAGTATTATTCCATAGTTGTATTGAAAAGCTATTAAAAATTAGTATGTTTAAATATATTGACATCTCTTCTTGGAGAAACACTTCAAAGAGAATGTGTTGCTTTAATGCTTTGTTTGTGTAGTAAGCTCTGCTCCCAAGTGGTGACTGAATAAGGGCTCAGTGTGTTTTTACGAACTCAGAAGATCATTTGGACTGTGGTATTATTGCATAGAATAGATGAAAGTTGTCTGTTGTCTGTGAGCTTTAGAAACTAACTCACATTAAGGGGAAAGCAGGTGTAGATGTCACACAAGGGTGGATAATCAAGAAAGAAATTCTTTTAGAAGAAGGTCCATTATGTCTGTAATAATCAGAATATTGTTCTATACAACAAATTCATCTCCACACAGCAAATTCAAAACAGTCTTGAGGCCTGTGGATGATTTGGTCTCTCACTTTGGGAAGGTTGTAAGGCTCCAGAAGTTTCTTCCACCAATGAACAGGCTTTAAATAGCAGTTATGGATACAGGTCCTCTACAGTCAAAAGCTCTCCATTGATACTATAGACACACCTTGCAAGTCTAGACAGATAGAAAGGTACCTGTTTAGAAATTCAGTCTAAAAAAGACTCTGCTATAGCTGTCTTTTTAACAAATTGCAAAAAAGCAAATTTACTCTGGTTTACAAATAGAATATGGGAAGTAAAAGCCTAGTGGCATGTGGATTAATTTTTTTTTTAAGCTGGCCTCTCAAAACATAAATTAAAATTGTGGTGGGGAGAGGGCAATTACATTTTTTCCTTAACTGTGTTATTAGAATAAACTTTGTTTTTACAAGTGTAGTGATTTTGATACTTTGCGACCCACAAATTTCTTGGAGTAACAGTCAGGCTTTTCTCAGTGTAATGGCATTTCAGAAAGAGTCCAATCCTGACACTCACATTCCCTTGAATAATGCGAGTTTTACTCTAGATTGCAAGTGCAAAGAGGGTTTTGGGGTCTTTTCTTTTTAGGACATAATTGTTTCAGATTAAATATAATCCCAGCTTCAACTAATACCATCACAATTATATTACAACTTTGAGTTAGTATCATCTAGACGCCTGGTTTTGAATGTATACCATTTCATACTGAATATTACAGGAGAGGGAAAAAAACATGAAGAATTATGTACACTTGGCTGGTTTTAAGCTCTAAAGTTTAAAATCTGTCTAGGACAATAAAAATACAAGCTTGCATGTAATAACTTCCAGTAAGAGACTTGAAGCTAAAAGTTATTGATGCTTATAATTTTGGGTATGAATTAATGAATTAATATGTCACCATATTTAAATACAGCACATTAAATTTTAAATATGTTTGTTCCTTGATCAAATTGTAAAACAAATCAAAATGAAAATTTTTGAAGTATAGGCTGAAATGCAAAAAAAATAGATAGGGGATAATAGTAGGAGAAAAAAGTTAGTGTCATGTTCAGAGTTTGGTGATATGTTTAAACTATACATACTTTTCTAAAACAGAATTCTTCCAACATTTTCTGCTCATGCAATTGGTTTTAATAAAACATTTGAACTAGTTGTTAACTATCTGTTGATAGTTGCTATCCAGCATAAGGATTTTGTATTTAATTGAAGAAATACCTGTATTAATTTCTACCATGGAAAATTTTCAGCTTTTCAGTATAAGTGATTGATTAGGTAAGTAGTGACATTAGTTTTAATAATTTATGAGAAATTGATTAAATAGTTAAAGTAGTATTTTATAAGGTTATTTTTAGTTAATACATTTGGGAACAGCTGCTCAGCAATCTTTAGACATAAGCCTACCCTATTTAAAGGATATTAACTTTTTCTTGGAAATTACTTATTCCAGTGGTGATTCTCTCTGTTTAAGGAATTTGTGTGTGCACACATACTTGTGTCTTTAATATATTGCAAAAAAAGTGTGTGATGCACCACTGCAATTTTCTTAAAAACTGAAAGGGAAAAATTTATCTGCAAAGAGCACTAGGCTATTTTTTTTCCATTTTCTGTTAGCTTGTTAAGTATTCTTTAAAATAAATATAGAAATAAAAATGTTTTTAGAAGTACCTTTTAAGTGTCTCCTGAAGAGCACTCAATACACTTGAGAATTTAAATATCTAAGAGTGAGATTCAGTAGAGATGGATCCATTCTTTCCTCTGCCACAACCTTTAAAGCTCAGTCATTTGCCTTCTCTGTGCCCCAGTTAGTGAAATGGGAGTAATACCAAGCTTGCCAGGTTCTTGGTGAGGTTTTCTGTCACTAATAGTTAAGATATTTTGAAATACCAGAAAGTTAATTTTGTTGTAATTAGTTAGGTTCAGTAAGCAGTATTTCAAATTATTCTTTTTGCCTTTAATTTCTTCATGATTGTTTTTCTTTATGGTAGTTTAGTGCTATCACTGATAAGATGCACATCATTGCTAGTGACACTTGCAAGCATGATTGAATACTGCAAATAGAAGAGAACTGTTTTGTAAAGCCAGGTTTTTAGGCTTGAGCTTTACCATTATAACAAACATTAGATGTGCTGTTTTACTGTAATTTATATTTTGTTTTGATTTGTTTTCATTTTCAGTTCAAGCTCAACAGCTGATGCAAATTCAGAGGAAACAGCTAATTTGGAAAAAGGAAAATCAACATTAAACAAAGTTTTGGAGTCTTTTTGTTCATATCACTGGCAACAGACTTTGGCTATGTTAAAATTCCTAATACAGGATGAAAATGTTCCTATAGTTTGCAGTTGCAAGCAAACACATTTGGTCCACTCTGAAACTCCCAGTTCCCTTACTGAAGAGGATGTTCACGTTCCATTTTGCAGTTGCAATGGACAAATGCTGACAAAAAGGTGCTGTTTACAAAATCAAAGGCCTAACACTTGTTTACCACCTCTGTCTGTTTGTATTAAAGATTTCCATTCTTTGTCATGCCAAGCTGTAGCAATTGGATGTATTAAGACAATGGTGAACAAAGCATGTAGTTCTCCTAAGTATTGTGCTGACCAATTGCAAAATTATAACAGGCATTCTGTGAAAGCAGCATCATGTACATATTCAGCTAAGGACTGTGACCTCATAAGCAGCATTAAAAATCCAAACAGATCCCGCAGCCCATCACCACCTCCGCTATCACCTGTACACAGTAAAGAATTTGAATTATCAGAAGGAATGGTTATGGATTTTCCAACTTTAGAGAACAACAAGCTTGAAATATCCATCAACCAGCCTCCATCCCTCTTGCCTGCTGAAGGAAGCAAGGGAGAATTTGAGTATGAGGGTAAGACATGCAGAGGAAAAGAGATTGATTATTCAGATGGAGCACTGGTGTCAGCAGACCAAGAAAGTAGTGATGGTTATATGAACTCTGAGAAAGGTGAACATTCTGCCATTTTTCAAGATTTAATGGACCGCATTAATGAGAAGTTGAAATCAATAGACACTACAGATCTAGCAACAAATCTTGTAAAACTTTCTAGCAGTGACAGGGCGCCAGAAAATGATGTCAAGTTGGGAGACTTCATAACTTCTCTTTTGCATAATGCTAAGGCAAGTGATTACAGCTTTATGGAATTACTTCACCAACATGATAAACAAGTGGAAAGTAAAATTATCCAGACAAGATTTCGCAAGCGTCAGGAAACTTTATTTGCCACATATAATTCTCCTGATTCACCAATCATTCGACGACAGTCTTTGCAAATCAAGAGGGAGCTTGCAAGCCTTGATGAAACTCTTGTAAGAAAAAAGTCAATTTCTGAGAGAAATACAAAGAAATTTACAAAAAAAAATGATAAAATGCATCCAACTAAAAGACATAGTTTTTCTGTGATAGAAGATGAGACTTTGCAACATCTTGAAAGTAATCCATGTGTGAATTGCCAAACCAAACCTGTGTGCTTTCCAGTCCACCAAACAGAGTCTTTCAAACTACCTCTTACTAATTTTCAGACCAGCTCCAGCTTTTTAGTTCTTTCAGAAAGCAGTGCTCTTACAGCCAGCCAGGCAAAACTTCCAAATACAGGAGATTGTGCAACCTTTAAAGAGGCTGGTCAGATTCCTCTGAAGGGAGAGAGTAAGGAAATCTTGAGTAGAAGTAAACGTACCATTGTGCCTCCTGGGTGGTACTCTGTGTATGTAACAAATAATATCATGTTTAGGAAGTCCTCCAGTACAAAAAAGTCTTTGAGAAGTTTGGAAAAAACGAAAATAAATAAAAATATTCATGCTGAAAGATGCAGTGATATAAGTAAAATTGTGAGAGACACAAATCTGCAAGTGGTTGTGGAGCGTTTAGAAGATACAATAAGCTTAGCCAGAAAGACTAGCAACTCACTGTTGGGTAGTTACAAAATAAGCCACAAATTAAAAGATAATGCTTATGAACAGGTTATGAACCTAGCTAATAGAAGGGGCTTACCTTTCACTCTGAGTGAAACAGGATGCACAGGGCAAAGCTTCCTTCCACATTCACATGTTCCAAGCAGCAGTAAAATCAAAGCAATTTGTGTTGCATCAAACACAGAAGAAACTGTTATAGATCAAGAAATTAATGATGGCCTGTTGAAATCTCTGACCTTTAATTCAAGCAGTTCAACTTCCAGTAATGGGGACTTGCATGTAACGTCTGAAGATGGGGAGACCTCATCTCCCTTAAACTACTCTAGTCCTATTAAGCTTATGTTTGTCTCAGAAGTTAATAGTCATGAAGGAGTCAAATATACTTTGACATCTGCAGCTGCATCTTCTAAGGGAAGCACAGATCTTTGTTTGTTTCAAGGGCACACAAACACTTTGTTAGATAAACAGGCCACAGCTGACCTTTCTCAAGCAGTCTGTGTCAAGGGTTGTGATTGCAGTGAAAATGATGCTAAGGAGGGGTCAAGCTGCATTTATGCAGAAGCAGTTACAAGCTCTTGTCCAGTTGGTCAAATGAATATAAATGACTCAAAAAAAAGAGATGAAGTTGTGGAGAAATCAAGCAATAGCAGTGAATCAGTTTTCAAACGAAAACCTGGTAGACCAAAGAAAATAGGTCCTCAAGTAGTTAAACAGGTTAAGAGACCTATTGGACGACCTCCTAAACCTAAAGTAGACATGAGTGGAAGCACAAAACCTAGACATGAACTTGGCTGTGGTGGTAAGAGTATCAAGTCTGATGCAGCAGCAATGGAAGAAGTTAACAGCAACAAAAATATTACTGTGACAGTTGTTTTTGGAAGGTCAAGAAGAACTAAGAGACATGTTTCTGAAGGTAATCTAAATCTAATCAGCATTCTGCCCGCACAACATACTGACTCTAATATTGCCAATGATCCCAGCAAAGCAAGGCACGATGTAGAAACTGGAAATGCTTTGACTGAACTGGTAAAAGCCTTCCAGAATCCTTCTACTGAAAGGGAGTTCTCTGGTTATGACTATGTCAGGCCTATCAAGAGTAATCTGGCATCACCACATCCTTGCAGCAATGTTATACGGCAGATCAAGAAACCATTAACCACCATTCGAAAACCTGGCAGGCCAGCAAAAGTAAAAATTTCTGGCATATCAGTGACTGTCAGTAGACTTTCCCCTCAGGAAAGAAAAGTGAGCATCAGCAACGGTTTGCCTCCTTTACAATCGCAGAATGTGTTAGAAAAAAACATACCACAGGAGAGAAAAAATCAATTGTGCAATAATGTGGGTCAAGTAAAGAACACACAGAAAGATTCTAGAGAGGATGGATTACTCAACGTTACTACAACAGTGTCAAGAAAACGTGAAATTCCGTCAAGACACTCTGCTAGAGACAGAAAACCTTCACTGCATTTTTTGCATTCATTAGCATCTTCTAGTGCATTTACTTGTAGAAGTGCCTTACTACATAAATCTTACAAACTCCATTTGAAAAAAGCTAAACAGCGAAAGGAAAAACTTACGCAATCAAATCAGAACATGGCATCCAAAGATACCTCACAACTGAGAAATTCAGGAAATGCTAGAAAGGATCTTAAGGATGGTGAATTCCGGCCCATTAATGAAGTATCATCAGATCCCATTTTTTCATCAAATCCCTCTCTCAGGTGGTGGCCTACTTCCACTTCAAGTGACACCTTGTTGGAAGAACTAAACAATAGATTTGAACAGATGACTAATACCTGGTTGAGAGTGGGGGGAAGTGACTTTGATAAATGTGTATGTGAAAAAAGGGATCCTATTGAACAAGAGTGTAATACTGAAATGTCAGACCCTTTAGACTCCTGCCTTGTAGAACTTGAAACATCACCTATAAAAATGCTTTTCCAGAAAAAGTGTAATATGAATGAACTCTGCACCTGGTTTATGCAAACTACAGAAACACAGTCTCTCTCTCTTGTGAGAAAGGCAAATGCTCGCAGTCCCTTAGAAGTAGTTAGCACTAAAGAAATAAAGGTGGAAACTAAACAATCTGATCCTAGTACTTGTCCTTTCAGAAAGCACTTTAAAAAGTTTGCACTATCCTCCCCTTCAAAACCAGCAGGGAAATTGCAAATATTACATAACATGGTGAGGTCTCCAGTCTTAAGTGTGAAAAGTAATTTCACTTTAGCCAGATTAAAAAGAAATGAATTTAAGAAGTTGCAGCGTGATAGGTGGGGACAAACAAAAAAGCTCTATAATCAGGCTTCTGGAGGCTGGAAATCAAAAAAGAAAAATCTGCAGTTATTTTGCCAAAGTCAGTTGTTTAAAAGTACAAGTGGGGAAGCCAATGATGAAACATCCAAGCTCCAGGAAAAAAGTACAGTAGAAATCCAGCCCACTCAGACTTTGGTAGAGTCTCAGAATAGCCTCTTGCCAACTGAAAGTGAAGCCAGAGATGCATTTGTTCAACAGATGATGGGATCTTCGGACTTCAACCCACATCCTGGTTTAGCAAATATACTTAAGTCACATTCAGAGGCAAATGGAACAAGTCGTTGCCAGCAAAATGTTAGAAAAGAACAAAGCCAAGATAAACTGTTTCAAAATACTTGGAAAGCCAAAACCTTTAAAGACTGTAGGATATTTCTGAGAAAAATCAACCATATTGAGCAGCACAATTCATTTAAGTTAAATAATGTCATCTATTCTCCTGAAGCTGTTGACAGTAAAAGCACTCAGGCCTATATGGAAGAAAAGAGACATCCTCTTTTAAGGTCCCA
Organism: Cinclus cinclus; assembly: GCF_963662255.1. Taxonomy (NCBI): domain Eukaryota; kingdom Metazoa; phylum Chordata; class Aves; order Passeriformes; family Cinclidae; genus Cinclus; species Cinclus cinclus. The sequence goes on along the minus strand of NC_085050.1, from coordinate 15,704,756 downwards.
TTCTACTAAACAAAATACATTAAAGAAACAAGAAAATGAAGTGGAAACATCTAAAGGATCTAATTCTTCTAAAGTGACTGAAAAGCTGGATGGCCAGTTTCACAGCAGAAAATTAAGTAGTGGTGTAAACCAGGACGATAATCCTGCTAGTAGTTCTGAAGGTCATACTAGAATAAATAAAAGAAAAAGTCCACAATGGGAGACCACTGATACAAATTTAAGAAAAAGGCATAAGAGACAATCATGCAGTAGTGGACAAATGGCACCTTATTACCCAAAGTACCAAGTAGGTAAGTTCCTGTTCCCCACTTCATCTTAAAATTGAAATCCTAAAGAATTGGAGGTCAAACAGCTAAGCACCTTTTTTTTTTAATTGCATGTTTACTCATTTTAATTTCAGAAAAGTCATTAAACATTGCATAACATCAGAATAATTCAGAAAGTGCAATTTTAAAATGTGTATACTATTTTGCACCATTCTTTCAGCTCTGATAAGCTAACCAGTATAGTTCAGACAGACAAGAAGTCAAGTTCTGACATTCTGAAGTCAGTCACAATTGATTTGACTTCAAAAGGAACATAATTTCATTCCATTGTGTAGTTTCTCATAGTGTGAGGAGGCATAAGCTATAAAATGAAGCATAAATGCAGTGCATTAACATATAGCTGGTTTTAAAAAAATCTCACTGAACAATTTCTGTTACAAATCTGTAGTAGTTTTGTAATTTTGCATTAAAAAGATAGTGTTTTGTACTTCTGAAAATTTTTCAGAGAACCATTTTAGTACCCTTTCCATGCCAGATGAAATCTGCTGACTCTAAGGGGTTTGCACATTGAATCCTTACACAATGATTTAAAATGCAAAAATTATTTTTGACAAGTACAATATAGAGTTACTATGCTAAGTACTTTGGCTTGGAATCTTTTTAGGCTAGTGCGAAATTAAATAGTTTTTTAAAAGGTATTTATAAATACATTGTAATACTATTGTGATCTCAGGCATTATATTACTTAGAAAGAGGGCACATTTGTGTAATTATTTCTTCTGTTGGGTGAAGAGATCTCCTTAAACAGAAGTCTCAACACATTTCAACATAATTACTAAGGTGTGAAATCCTCACCAAGTAAAACACAGCTCCTGCAATGTGATTTAAATGACTGCCTTTGTAGAAATAATATTGTATTAGTTAATCTGATATACTGCCCAAATAAAGAAACCTTATTCAAAATATCAGAGCAAAATCTTAGGGCCTCCTTTGTATTCTATCTTTTAGAAAAGGATCTCTGATAATAAATTGAAAGGTTAATTTAAATTGTAATATACACAACTTAATGCCTCTTGTATGCTTTCTTTCTCCTGTACTTCATGTGATATGTAGAATTCTTCATATTAACCTCATTCAATATAACCCTGCTTTTTCCAAAGTACAGTATTTTTTTTTCTATAGACTACTCTTTTCTATTTTATTTCATCGGTCCGGAGCCAAGCTCAACAAAAATAACTTCTTTTTAAGAAGTTCAAACTTTGAAACAAAATTGCTGTAAAAAAAAAACTAGAAAAGGAAAGGATTGCACATATCAATTTCTGTATTGCAAATGAGGAAAGAGCTCTCTCATACTGTAACTCATTGAGAAAATGTTACATTCCAATTATATTTATCTGCGAATGTTTTTTTTTCCTATGGTAATACAAGACCTATTACTGTGATATGGTCTCATGTTAGTTTTAATTGGGATTCAACTTTATCTACCTGATAACTTTCATTCTTTAGTTTTGGATCTTCAGGAAATCTGATAACTATTTTGGTATTTTACATTACTTCATTTACAGTTTTTGTTATTTTCCCTTTTACTCATGGTTTCTCATGTCAGTCATTGTCTTTAGAAAGACTATGATAGGAAGTTCATTGATAAAGAAAATGTTAAAAGACAAAGAATGATGATTCTGGAATTGTCTCCACACTTGTAACCCCAGATCTTTCTTAGGGGTGCTATTGCACTATCAGAGGATTTTCTGATATTGGAAGGATGTCTTGTTTTGCTGTGTTGATTCAACATTGTGTACTCTGCACCAGCCAAGGAAATCATACAAACATTTTTAGTCTAATATAGCTATTCCCTAAAAAGAAGCAACATGATTTCTAGCTGTGCATGCATGTGATTTCAAACATAATTCCTGCATCTGGAAATTTAATGCACATGAAAACATCGTGTTTTGTTCATATGTTCTTTGGATTGTATTTTTGTTTATGTGATATCATAAATTATATCATTGTTCTGTTGTCATGATTGAAATGTTGTTATAGATACATTTATGGTCAGTATTTGAAGTTTTTCTTCAGCTTTTGTGGATCTTGGGGTCTTATCAAATGTTCTTCAAAGAGAGAGATGTTGTGATGCTTTTTTGTGTGAAACATTGTGTCAGGTGCGCAGAATGTTGTTACCAAATTTTTATGTACACTTGATTGTCATTACCATGTGCAAGCAGGAATAAACAATTGAATTTTTACAGCTCAAGGTAGTGTCCAGCAACCAGAACTAGCCATGGACTCAGTGCAGCAACAGAAAAGAGTAATTGTTTTTTCTCATTGCCTGTTGTATTCAAGATAAGGTGGCTGGTAGATACATTGGTGCATTTGATGTTTGTTGCTACTTCTGAGCTGTTGCTTCCACGATGCATTTCATGTGTTGAGGAGCAGCTCCCTTTTGCTCTAAATCCATCTTCTGGCAATTTCAATTTCTTTAGCAAAGCTGAAACACTATTATTCTCCGTTGTGTAAAGAAAATTACATAAGCGTGTTTTTAGGAGAGCATTTATTTTTTTTTCACTAGAGTAGTTTACTTGTAACACTGAAGGTCACATTCACATTCTTTGGACTTGGGCAAAAGGTTTCAAAAAAGCCAAGCTAAAATACAAAAATCTATTAATCCAATGATAAAACCAGGACACATAAAATACTCAATTTTATGATAACATACTGAAGATTTTAAAAATCTGCTTCAGGGGATATGGACTTCATACAGATGGAAAAGAGACTGTGAACCTTCTACAGTAGCAGGCAGAGCTGACGTCACAGACCTGTGCACTTGCCCTGCACATCAGTTTGCATACAAAAGCTTTTAAAAATCAATTTCTATCACTTAAAGTTAGGATATTTTAATCTAACATGAACTTTTTCATTTTTGCCCTTACATTTTGGATTTTATTCAAATATTCTGGAGTTTTAGATCTATTGGATTTGTTGGCAGAGAATGTGACTTCTGAATTTTAATTTTTTTATTATGTTTGAATGTGGTTTTTAAATTCTACCTTAATGAAATCAAGTTAGTGCTGTACTTGAAAAGTGAATTAGCTAATTTTTATAGTGATTTCAAAGTTGGCTGCAAAAGTGAAGAATCGTAACTATGAAAACTTTGGTTTTGTGAGTCTAATTGGTCTCTTCATTGTGCACATAAAATAATATCTGTATTTATATTACAGACAAACATTTTCTTAAACTAAACTTCCATTACTCTAAGTTTGCTAAAAATTGGAAGAGAAAATTCTGTGAATTCTTTTTTACACATCCGTGTTAGTATGGCTTCAATATTCCAGTGTTGCTACTTATTTGTCTCAAGGTAGTGCAATCCAGTAATGATAATACTAGAAATTCCCTACTATTGTGAATGAGCTAGTGACAAACAAGATTGGTTTTAGCAAGTTGTTCAGCTTTCATGAAGGACCACATTTTACACTCCCAATGAGTGACAAAATTTAAAATACTAGCTTAGGAAAAGTGCAGAGGAGACATACTGTAACAGTCATTAAATCTCTTGATTTTAAGAAGGCTCCTTTGACAAAGGTTTTTCATCAGAGGGTTACTTGGCTCTAAAATAAGTTTCACCTGTGATGCAGAGCAAGCAGATAGAAATTTTCATACCTGTAGTTGCCAGACAAGAAGCTACCTTTTCACAGGCAGACATAAACCTAAGTAAGAGCATTAATAGAAGTATGAGAAGAGTATTAAATGAATGAATGTAAGTGGGCTGTTTTTAATGCAGAAGTGTAAAAGCAGAAAGGTACACTTGATATATAGTTGACTATACCTGTGTAATAAATCCTTACTCATTTAAAGAACTTAATGGTCTCTGCCTCATTCCCCATGATGGAATAACAGCAGCTCCCATGCCACAGTCTAATGCTCCATTTTGTTTTACACTCTGGAATTCTACTTGCCAAATGACGTACTCTTCTTTCCTTTTCTTTTTCTCACATCATGTCATCTAATGCGGGGTGTGTAGGTTTTGGGTGCCGTTTGGTTTTAAGCTGCAGTTATTTGCAAATTACCTTAGAGTATGCTGCTACTCATCTTCTTTTGAAGCTTCTGAGCTAAGGACTTTTACTCTTGCTTCTTAGAATAATGGACTTTTTAAAATAACTTGGTTCTGAGGTCTTCTAATTTCTTTACCTGCTAGGATATGTAGTTTTCTGCTGTTTAGTGCCATGATCATTAATCATTTGTGTAGGATTTATATACCCACTTCTGTACTTAAGCTGGGGTGCTTTTTACATAATTTTATTCGGTATTGTTTTGTTGTCTGTTTTTAATTTTACTTCTTCAAAAACTAAGAAACTCGTAGTCATATTTTCCTATTTGTCCTCAGTCCTGAGGAAATGGCTACATTTTTCAGCTTTCTTTAGGGGACTGGTAATACTAAATAAATATAGACAATCTTCTGTCTTTCTTTGTAAGCCTTTTTCTAGAAGAGAAAATAGCAGCTTTCCAAGGCCTGCACAGTGCTTTTGAAAATCTGTCAAGTACATATCCTTTTTTAAATCCTCTCTTCTGTTGAGAGTTTATGGCCTTGAAACAGAGCTTCTGTTGCTGTTAGAAAAGGAGGGAATCAACAGAGCCTGTGAAGATGTAACCTGTGAATTAAGTATTTATGTAGTCTGACCATGACCAGAGCAGATTAATTTTGCTGAGACAATTCCACATTTTGGTGTTGAAAATAGTTCAAGAGAGATGCTTTAATTCATAGAGGCCTGTGCACTATTTCTCTATTGTTTGTATGCTAAAGCTAGTGCAGCCTTTTTACTTTCACCACATCTTTGTAAAGTGTCTTTTACTGGAATCTTCAGTTAATTACATCCAAAAAGTGTGGATTCTGGTCCAGAATCAAAGGGGGAAATTTAAAATTGTGTGAGATGACTGGTTGTTGTTTGTATGTATTCTTGGGTAGATTTTCCTTTCCTAATTCATCCTTCACTCATCAAAGGATAGTTTTAGTCTGACCCTTGATGGTTTGAAATCTTTCTCAGATTTTTGAGCCAAATATAATGCCACATTTATTCACTGTTCATCCTTTTGCTTGCAGTGTCCTTTAATTTTCCTATAATTGCACAGTTGTGCCTTAAGGATATTGTTTAAACAACCTTTGAGACTGATAGAAATGTTTTTGTTAATCAATAACTGGATATTAATTTAATACAAATAGTATTTTTGTCATATTTTAAGGACAGTATTTTCTTATCAAAAGCCTTTTTCTCTCCAATGTTTCCTGTGGTCAACATGGAAAGGAAAGGCTTTCTAAAATGTCCTTGAATCTTGGGTGTCACAGAATGCTCTGTGTTTCTGAAAGCTGTTGACAACCTTCAGGTTCTAATTATTTTTTAGACAGTTTTTTATAGTGATAAACAACTGAATAGATGGATGTATCTGAAAGGAAATTGCTGTATATGAGAAGCCTAATATTTTAAGAGCAGCATTTTGCAATATTATCCTGCACACCCCACTACAGCATCACAGCTTGGGGGGTTTGCCTTTGGTGACAGTCAGGGCAGTGTCGTGCATCCTGTGTTCAATGTCATGTCAAACATGATGGTGGTTTTGGGTGTGTGATGTAGATAAAGAAAATCTATGGAGTCCTCATTACCCATGTTTGCTTCATAGTTATTTAAAGATTTTATTAGATATTTTAAAAGAAATCAGAGGAAATTATTTGGAAATCAGGGTTTTACCAAATATATTTATATAGAAATATAAAATGTGTGTATAAATTGTGTGATTTGTAGACCTATACCTGAATGTATAGGGATATGTGCTGCTTGTGAACCTTTCTAAGGAATGATTTTAAGAGAAAATCACTTATTCGAAAAACTGCAAGTAGAACCTTGATTGAGATACCAATTGGGAAGTTAATTGGAGTTTTTTACTTTGTTGCTCACAAGGGTTTTTTAAATACTGCTTTATGAAAAGCTAGAAAAGTAAATCTTATTTCACTGCTAGTCAAATAAAAGATAGAAATTATTGTGAGTAATAATTAATACATATTCCACAGTTCTAACCAGGTTAGGACTGAATGTTCTGATTGGTTGCAGTGTAATTTGTTAAAATAATGCTGTTCCTGAGACACATTCTCCATTGTCTCCTTTCAGTCAATGCATGAGGTATCATCTTGAAAGCCATCAATGAAAACCAGCGTTTTCATATCTCCTCCATCTGTTACTTCTTTTTTCCCATTGTTGGATTGCTAGCTTTCAGCAGACTGACTTTTCTCATCTAAATGCTCACTTTATATTTCATTCTCAGTGTGTGATTTTTCATGAACCTTTGTGTTAATTACTCGCTTAATAAATCAGATGATCTATGTTTTCCCTGCAGTTTCGTACCTTTTTCTAGAAAGGTGTGCACACTTTTTCAAGGAGGGTGATGAGCCCAATTGGGATGTCAAGTTATTGCACATCAGCTCTGCTCCTGTAGTGAAAATTGCACCTTTGCCATTGGCCGTCTCTTCCTGTGCTGGCTGTCCTGGTGCTTTTTGTGTCTCATGACACTTATTTGTGGTGTTGCAGTAGTACAGCACTGACTTGTGCTTCATCTGTGTTCCACGACAGCTGCCCGTGCCTTTGTCCCAGAAGTGCCTGTCCTGCACTGGTGCAGCACCAGGGAGGGTCCTGCTGAGCTGTTGTTCATTTCACAACATTGCTGTTATTAATTTTGTTTATTCAGACCCACGTCTGAGCCGTGATTCAGACCAGCCAAGCTGTTACACCCTGGTTGTTCCACATTTCTTTGCATCCTGCCTTCATACTCTGCTCTCTTTTTGTACCAAACCGTAACTGATTCTCAGATTGTGCATCAGCTTTCCTTTTATCCCAAGCTGTGTGTTTGTGAGTGCCAAAGGATATTCTGCAGAAAATGAGTGCAGCTCAGTTTTAGTCCTGTTTTGATTTTTTTACTGCATGATTTTCATTGTGTACTTTGGCTGGTCCATTCTATCTGGTCCGTACACCTGCCAAGAGATTTTTAATACCATGAGCAAAATGTCAGTCAGCTTTTGTCACAGATTTCTTCAAACCCAGGTATAGAAAGTCTTTTGTAAAAAGATAAACCAGATTTTTAATGCATTTTTTTCATATTGATGACCAGGTGATTTAATTTTTTTCCTGAAGTGTAAAGATATGTCTTTTCCCAAGGTCAGCATATTTAAACGTATTTCATCTTGCTGTCTCCATGCTTTTGGGCCAACAGCTCTTCATGCTTTATAACTCTAGATAAGTTACAGTTTTCTACAGATTCATATTCATGGCAAATTGCACGTTCTGTTCTTGTGGGATAGGTCAAGCAATTTTTGTTTCTTTTCATTTTTTTGTGACTGAACGGGGACCATTTTCTGATGCTGATTCCTCTTATGTTCCAGACATCAGTAAAGGCTGTTTAGATTATTCTTCAATTTCTTTGGAGTACAAATAATGGTATCTTTTGCTGTGTCGAGAGGAAGTAAACCTTTAGTGGGAAACATCATGATTTATGGAGGCAATGTGCCCTTTTCTCTATTCTTTTCTTTGGTTTCATCAATCTGACTAGATTTTACTATTTGATTTGTCTTTTCAACAACAGAAACTCACCTGACTTATGTCTGCTTTCAGCTTTACTGTTTCTTACCACAAATTAAACTTAGGCAGGAGTTTCACACTTGCTTTCAGTGGCTGTGCCACTCACCTACTCTGCATTCTCCACCTACTGCCACATGCTCCTTTCTGTCTCCACTTCTGGGCATCCATAAGAGGAAACTGCTTCTTTTATCATGGTTTATCTGTAAGTGGGGCAGTTATTTTGATTGCAGATCTTTCTTCAGTTAAGATCAACTTTAGACCTATTTCTCTTACTTCATGCATACCAGTAGAAATGGCCTTAAAATTAACTTAGGTCTTAAAATACTTTTAAAAGCCTAAGTCTGAATTTCTGCTTGGTTTGGGATGTTTTATATCAGTTGTCAAGCCATCAGTGAGTAATGTGACTACAGTCAAGTTTTCTAAGCAAGTCTTATGTAGGTATTCTTATTCTTTGTTTTCATTTTGTAGCTCAGGGTAGAATTTTCGAAATTATGATTCTGCTAGGAATTAGAATAATTAGGCTCTCACATTTCATACTAAAATACATGAATACATGAAAATTAAGATGATCAGGGAAGTCACTCTTTTCACATAGATCTTGTCAAAAGTTCTTGTTTCCTAAGGTATGGATTTCACAAATACTCAAATTATACTTGGTATTTTACTGACACAGGCCTGCCCTCAAAGCTGTCGTATTTCAAACTACTGAAATTTTAGTCCAAACAATGGATTATTTCCCTGTACATAGAATGGAAACTTAGCTGAAAACATCTTGTCTAGAAGCTTGTAGAATGACTTAAAATATTTTTCTTTAAAAATAAATTCTTATTTAAATTGGGCTCTCTTGCCAAAGTGTAAAGTCTTTCATTTTGAATGCAGGGTAAATTCTAGGGAGAAAAAAACTACTTAAAAGTTAGGCTTCAGTGTTTTTATTGGGGCACTTAGCATAATTTTCAAAACATTCAATAAGAATAATTTATTTTTAAAATTTAAGAAGTTTATTTACGATGAAAGTGAGTATTTAAGAGTTATACTTACGGTACCAGTTCTTAAAATTTGGTGGTTCTTGTTACCTGTCTTTCTAGTTTAAAGTTCTTGAGATATGTGTTTGAATAAATTCTCTTGTGTATCATATTTGTTGCTGACATTTCCTATTTATCAGTTTACTACTTACAGCTGGTTTTAAATTACATTTAAGTAGTAGAAATCTCAGAATAGGAAATTACTTATTTGCAAATTGCTGTTTGACCTTCCTTAATTCAGAAGTCTGGTGGGTTTTAAACCACCCAGGGACTGTCTCATTGTATTTCTAAGATGATCTCTCTGCATGACATAATTGCATTTATAATGTCAAAAAACTGTTATGGATTAAAGATTTGAGCTCAAATGAGAGGACTTCCATAGCTGCATTCATCACAGAACTGAGATGGAGGCATTGTGCTTCCTCAGAACAGCCTGAACCAGCAGCACACATTGTTCTGAACCTCCAACCTTCACCTTACTGTGCCTCATTCAAAACCATTTTTAATTATTATTAGGCAGGAAAAAATAGCAAAAGCTTTTCTTCTGTTATGGTATGTTTGTAAGTCAAATACAACAGTGCTCATCTGCACAACAGGTGTTTAGGGGTTTTAATTATTTGCATGCTGCTACCTTCTAGTAATAACTAGAAATTAGTTTTCTTTCAGGGAACTGATGATCAGAGGAGGGCTTGTTTCATGGTGGTGCCTAGAGGCTAAGAATTCATTATGTTCATCATCAAATTAATGATGCTGCCTTTCAACTGTTAGAATCTTAGCTGCTTTTTGTTCCCAAGATATTTTAAGACGGTATTCTGTTAACAATTTGAGATAATAGGATTATTTTTTCTCTTAAACAGTTTGTATACTATCATCACTAGTAAATTACACCCTAAAATTTTATGACTTCTTCATGCCCACTTCAGTGACAGCTTACATTAATATTCTACTTCCTTGTTCTTGAAGAACCCTGTGCCTTCTGTGGACTGCTAGGGAGTCTGTAATACCACAAAAATGGCAATTCTTGTCAAAAAGATCACTGTTCTACATAACCTTTTCAGTCAGGCTGCTTTAAAAAACTGTAACTTTAGAAGGGGGAAGGAATGTTGTAGCTATTTGAATTTGTCAATGTATGTTCAAGTCTGCCCTGTATTTTGGGGAGCCATTAGAATGGAGCTCTGTACTTCTATGGCTGTGGAAGCCTGATTAATTTATTTTTTAAAAAGTTTTAGTTCCTGAATTCTTAAATGAAATTGCAATTTAAACTTTTTGTGTTGCCTGTGATCTGTTTGTAATTTTCTGAGGCTAACTGGTTTTGGGGAGAAAGTTATGTTATTTCTGTGACTACACTCTGAAACTGTTGCCATCCATTCCACTTGCCAAATGTTTACCTGAGATGTAGCCACCTGCTGCTCAGTACTGCTGTATACTATATATACTATAGCTATCTATAGCTATATATTACTGCTTGTCTCTGTGCAAGTTAAACTTGAAGCTTGAACAGTGTGTGGTTGTCTCAATATATAGATTCAGAAAAAAGCTACCAGTAAGTAATGCTCTTTAACTGACAAGCCAAGAGTACTCACAAATTCCTAGTTGCCTCTTCTAGCTACCTTTCTCATATATTTTGTATGTATTCCATTCATATTTCTTTTTTTTTTCCTCAAACCAAAGAAAACAACTCTGAGTTAGTCTGAAGACCAAAATAAACTTTCCACCATAATTTCAGTCGGGGATTATGGCTGGTTCTGACTTCTCACCCTGTCTTTTTTTGTCTCCATTCAGTTCAACTCCTGTCCTGGTATTCTGTGCTGTTTTGTTTGTCTTAGCACTCCAGCTGTGTTAAATTCGACTGTTACATCTAACTTTTAAAACTCCTTGAATATTGCTTATCTCCCCATCTTGCTTTGATTGATTTCCAGGGCATTTCTTTCTCTCTCTGATTCCCAAATGAGATTCCATCCACAACAGTTGAAATATGTTATTTCATATTACAGTGAGAATCCAGTTAGTAAATGGAAATGAGACATTTAAAATTTTCTTTGTAGATTTCTCTTCTGCAGGGTTTTGACATTGTGGAAAAAAAATGAGTTAAAATTTTAGAGACAATCAGTCAGGCTGTGGATGCTTGGTTTACCTCTTTTTAATATATATTACATTACCAAACCAGTCTCTGTTGGAAATCGTACTGAGGCTACTGTAGTCATTGTAGATTGCCGTTGTGGATTTTAACCTAGCATGTTCAACTGGTTCCTTTTTTGAGAAATTGTTTGAGTGGAGTTTATACAGAGAACATTTCTTTACATTCTGCTGAAGTTTTACTGTTTCTGCTTTGTGTTTTTGAAAGCTTTCTGTAACAGCCTCGAGTCAGTGCTGTGTGCCACAGATGCTCTTATGCTTTCCAAGCTACCAGCCTGCAATCACTGCTGGTAGTGTGAGAAATGCATTTTGCAGAATTTCTGTCAGACAGGATGGTAAAAAGCAGTTTGACCTTGCTCCCAAATAGTGGGGAAGGATATGTTTTTACCTGTAGGTGTTGCAAAAGACTTTGAGAAACATAGCCCTACAGTGATACTTTCATAGCTGTTTTACAGCACACGAGCACACAGCATTTACGGCAATCTCTGATGGGAAATGCTGGGGACTGACCTAACAGATAAGAGACATTTTTACCCATTCCTACTTTTTCTTTTCCCTACTTTTTTTCGACATGCTGTGACAGATTAACTCAGCAAATATATGGACTTGAGCTAGCCAGATTTTCTCAAACTTTATAATTTTCATACAACAACAGGTGTCAAATATCCTGTTTTTCCAGAAGAATGTGTCTCCAAACTGCAGCAAAATTAAGCAGTTCAAAGAATATTATTTTCCTTTTGTACTTGGCAGCATCAACTTTTCCGGTGTTGCTCTCCCATCCTGCTATTAAAAATCTGTATTTCTAATACTAAAATGATGATTTGGGTAAAACTAAAGAAAGAAATGTGAATTAAAAATAAAAGGTTTTATACAGGCTGTTTTAACAGAAGTGTGGAAAAGAACAAGGTTTTCTTTCGTGCTTAGAAGCATGGGGAGGCCACTCATTGCTTGCTTTAGTAGAAGGTTGAGTTCAAACCTTGCTATTTATTCTTTTTTATTTAACGATAGAAGGGAATTTTTGTGTGGAGAGATAATTCCTTTAGGCCCCAGCAGGTCTGGAAACTTAACTACACACAGGGTTCTCTGCTCAGCCAAGGAGACCAGAGAGGACCTGAGAGACCATCAGTGTTACTCTGACCTGGCTGCTGAGTTAGAATAACACAGGGGTGATTTGTTACAAAAAGACAGGCAGTCCATGCTTTCTGCAGCGCTGCTGAAAGGTGGTAAAGTCAGAGGTGATTCAGTAATGCTGATGGGGGAACTGGGAGTGACACACAATACCATCCTGAAGTCCTCACTGACTGTTCCAGACCCACTGCTTTGGCGAGCAGCAGCTTCCAAAGAAAGCCCAGAGCGTGTGAGGGCATTCCCAGCTTGCACTGACCCGGCAGTGTGTGCCCTCAGTGCCCTGCCTGCCGCCCCTCTGTGCTCCGCACGGCTCTAGGGAGGAGTCAAACCTGAGACTCAGCAGGCCCCTAGCACAGAGCCATGGCACAGCACCTGCTGAGGGGCTGCTGAATTTGGCTTCCCAAGGCATTTCTTCAGACTGCTCTTGTTTCAGACCAAAAAGTATAGTCACGTTTCTATATCCCTTTATTTTTCTGTTTACTTTCTGAGAAGAAACAACAATTACATGGATCAGTTATTATACATGGTGAAATATAAAATCTTTTCAATTAAGCAGTAAATATGTTACCAGCACTTCAAGACTATTTAGAGAAAAAGGCTAGGAAAGGGCAGCGTAATTAAAGATTAAGAAAAACTGATGAATTTTCAAGACATCTCACTAATTTGTCACACAAATTATGAAAAAAAATGAGATGGCTGTCATCTTTTTCACTGGGATTTTAGCACTGTTGTCCTGTCTTCAAATTGCCTAACGAAAACAGAGCTATTGGATAGCTGGAGTTTATGTTCCACGTCACAGAAGCACCTGTAGCTGACTGCCACAGATCACATGCATGGAAGCTGATTAACTGAGTTGGTCCCAAGTGAATAAATACAAAACAGATTATAATTGCTGGCATGATAAACACATGGTGTGTCAGAATTGGAAATTCTAACCTTTTTAGAGACCATTATGTAAGGTCAGTATGTGCCTGTTGTTTAGGGCATTAATTGGAAATCGGTCTTATTGGTGTGAGTGTGGGTACTGCAGAGCTCCAGGGGGCTCTAAAGTGGGGATACTCTTCCAGGCTCTCCTGAAATAGGCTCCATGGCTTCTGGGCTGTAATCACAATTCCTGACAGGAGAGTTGTTGTGTGTAACATTTTCTTTTGCTAGGAATGCTTGATGCACTGTGGAGCCTGTGCAGGTAGAGTGGAATAAAATTTGGAGTAGAATCTATTGGGTTTGACTGGAAAAATTCAACTGCTTCTGTTTAACTTTATCCCTTTAATTACATTCTCTGGTTTTAAAATATTGAAATACACTAATGTTTTACCTTGTTACATCAGCATCTGGAAAATAAAATTGCTACAGGTAAAGGAATGAAAAGCAAGATGAAAGACTAGGTTCTTGTTTAAACAAATACATTAAAGTACTTTTTGTGTTCATGTTCCTCCATACCAAGGAACTGGGGACAAAACATTTTTCTATTCCTGTTCTTAAGCATTCATTTAAAAAACAAAGTCTTGAGTTTCCTAGAGTTCTTCTCTGAGAGGTAAATGGATCACCACATGTCAATTATCAACACATACTCCAGTTCTAATTTTGCAAATTCAGTCCAGCCTATTTCACCTTTTACAGAAACCTGTACAAACCTAAAAGATGAAGAGTAGGACAGTCCCTGACAAAGCTGAGTCCTTGGAAAGGGCTGTTTGGTACTATAATGGCACTCAGCATTTTCATTTGCAGTCCAAGCAAATGAGAAGGAATGATGGCCACAATTGCACCAAATCCTAGGTTATCACCAGCAGTGTAGTTTGGAAAATGGCCCTTACCAGCTTGGTACAATTCCTAGTTGATCTACAGAAGGAATGTGCCAGGTCATACAAAGACCCCAAATCTTTGGCTTTTTCTGTCTGGCACTTGCCCAGCATTCAACACAGTTTATCTGTCTACTGCTTTAAAGACAGTAGAAATGCTGGGTTTGAAAGCATTTTGCAGGTATATATATTACTTCATAGTTTGCAATTTCTTGATTCCCAAGGCATTTATGTTCCTTTCAGATAGCAACCACCACCACCACCAGAAAAAAAAAAAAAAAAAAAGAAAAAAAAGCCCACAAAACCAAAACCACCCCAACCCTTAAATAAAAACAAACTAAAACATTCCTGCCCTAGCCTTCATTTAGCTGTTGGGTAGTTGTTAAAAGTTTTGTTTTGCTACCTGGCCTTGCCTGAAAAGTACAAAATCATAGGGGTGGGGAAAGCTTCTAACTGCAGAAGTCACCCTTAACACCATCTCCCATATGCACTTGATCCCACGGTCATAAGGAAAAGCCTTTGACTCTGAGGGCAAAGATTCAAATTTGAAGAAGTTATCGACTCATGAAGGTAGCCTTGCCAACTGAAGTCCTGTCCATCATCTACACCTGCACTCCTTTTCCTGCAGGAATGAAAAGATTAGAGCCACGAGAGGAAGAGGGTACAAGGCAAAATCAGGCAAAAGATAGTGGCTGAATAATGACACGAGGAAATGTGGGGCATGGGAGCAGTGCACCAGTTTGGAAAGTTGGGAACTAGTGTTAGTAAATGAGAAACTTCTGTTTCACTGCCATGTCAGGGAGCACACAGCCTTGAGGGACACTTATGTTAAAATGTAAAAAAATTAAGACATTTTCTGATATCTGTGACAAGCGACAGTGAATTGTTATTTTAGCTGTTGCTCTTTCCCTTTTGCTGTGACATAAGAAATTTTAATCTAAGTTAGTCCTTGGTATTTGAGTAACACAAGCCAGTGTTTGAGGGTATAGTCCTACACTGACTGACTGTCCTGAGGTACTCTGCGCACCCATGTGAGCACGACACTACAGCACAGTCAATCCTTCAGAATGTGCACCTGAGTTCTGTGATGAACCTGTTTTCCTGAAATGCAAGTAAAAAATATTTTTGCTGCTTAAATACCGCTTTGATAGGAAACTCTGTTCAGATAGGTTTTATCATGATGATTACCTCCTACCCTTAATTACAGGATTTAGAACATTGTTTTTAGTACCTCAGAAATATTTTCAACTTTTTATCATTCTAGAAGTTCTCAAAGAGTTTGAAAGGGGTGGTGAGAAACAATGTATCATACACAGGAGGACAAATCACTGCAGGAGGTAGACAGTAAAATAAAGTGAATGAAGAGGTCTGAAAAGAGAATTGAAATTGTCTTCCGAGTGCTTTTATATATTAAGGAAGACATTTTTGATGATGAGGATGGTGAAACACTGAAGCACTGTTGTCCAGACAGATGCTGGACATGCTGGATGATGCCCTGTCCTTGGAAACATTCAGGATCGGGCTTGGATGGGGCTCTGAGCACCTGGACTAGGTGAAGATGTCTGCTCATTGCAGGGAGGTTGGAGTAGATGACCTTTAAAGGTGTCTTCCTACCCAAATTGTTTGATGGTTCAGTCCACACATCTGTCCTAGTCTGCTCAGTGATCCTCACAAAGGACTGGGTTTATTTCCCTTCTTGCTTTTTTTTTTCCCTAGATTTAAAACAAAACACTGGCTATATGTGAGTCCTTCCTGCACTAAATTAGTATTGCTACAGCAATAAAACCAAGCCCAAACTCTTGCCCAGTTCCTGCTCTGTGCCTTTACAGTAGTCAGCTGGAGATGATTGAAGCAAGGCCAGCTGTTACTGCCCCTCCTGCAAAGGAACAGCAGGAGCAGGAGCCTGACCTGGGATGGGCACTGCCAATGGCCAGGGCCTCAGCCATCCCCACAGAGACAAACCCAATCTACAGCACAGCACAGCACAGTCGGGTTCTAATCTCAGTGCTGCTGGAACACACTGCACTAAAACAACAAAAATCCCTGACAGAATACACAATCTGCCACCACCTCATCTTGCCTCTTATCAGCTTGTTTGCAGGACAAGAGGAAAGTGTACTAAACTTTTTCTCATTTTTTCCCTCTCCTACCCTCACTTTTTTTCTCACAGCACGCTACAAGTGAAAGTCTCGGAGCCGCAGAATTCAATAGACATGAACACAGAAAATGAACATTTGAAGTCCATAAAGATGTGCCTTAATCAGCCCACTGAGTGGAATCTGAGTTTTTCAGCAGCATCTCTCGCCAGCTGTAAAGTTTTTAACCAAAATCTCAAAACTGATGAGAGCAAATAGATTGCAGCTGTTCTTGCACTATTATTTTGTACATTGTTCCTGATTTTTTTTTTCTGCTAAATAATAAGCATTTATTACATTGATCTTGAAATTATCTTGTGTGATTTGGCTTTATATACTACTAGCATTATTCAGTTTGATGTACTTTTACTTTTCTAAATATGAAGTTTCAGAGCTGACCATCATGAAATTCTTGCAGTACAAATTTCTATCAGAATCGGATGTTCCCCTTTAATAGTATTGTGATTTTTCTATGTTCTTTAAATTTAACTATGGTTTCCCAATTTTATTTTTGTGCACGAAAGTTAATATATTATGTAATTTGTGGCATAGGTCACCATGTAAAGATTTATGGTAATAATTCAAACAAATCTGTAACAGGTGGAGACCGACTACCTCGAATCAAAGCAGTACAAAGGTAAATTATCTGAGGATCTCCTTCACCAAGGGATTGAAATGTGTGGAAGCACCAGTTTGTTTCTGCAGTATGATTTCATCTTCACTTGCCTTGAGAACTGTGTGACAGTGTTTAATAACCCTAATGTCTAAAAGAAAGACCAAGTGTGCTGGAGAATCTCATGAAAGATTGTCATTCAACAAATCTGTATCTGCACTTTTTGAGGTTTCTGCTAAATGGTCTTTCTTCCCCATTTGTTTTTATGAATTTATGCCTGCCACCAATTAAAAATGGATGTAAATGCTCTTCCTATTTCATTTTTTCCGTGTACTTTGGAAATTCAATGTAAAAATCAAAATTTTATCTCTACTCAAAGAAGTAGTAAATGGTTGTAGCTGACCACATTGTAGACATTCCATGCTTAAATGATCTTAGCAAGATTCATGTACTTCATTCATCAAAACTTTATTATTAATAGAGCTATAAAAAAGTGTTAGAATAAAACCATATAATATACTTCTCTTTTCTGGAGTCATACATTCAGTAGCTAGAGTAGAGGTTTCTTAATTCATGATGAGTTGTCTGTCCTTCACTTGACAAGAACTAATTTTCCAGAAGGAAATTTCCTTGGAAGACACTGTATTATACAAAACAAAGGTTTTAAGGATTCACCTTACAAAAACGAAGATGCACTTCCTCCTTATAGAGGTTTGTTGGTTTGCAGGTACAATCCAATAACTGAAATAGAAGTTGTTATGAATTCTGGTGTCACGAGATCTCAAGAGGGTATTGAGTCTCTAAAACATTGGACATGATGAAAAGTGCAGAATGTGATTAAAAGAATAAACTTCATCCTGTTTTGAGCTGTTTAGAAGGTCTTTATGTATCTCAACTGTATCTCTGTCTATCTCAACCGTTCCATGCACGTTGATTCTGTGGGAAAGAAAGCCAAAATGAGAATTTAACTTCCCAGGGGAGAGGCACTGAAGTTGACTTCTGTGGAGCCCCACCAAAGCACAAGGATCAGTAAGGAGGATATAGGTTATAGGGCAGTAAGGAGGATCACAGGAATCTTACAAGCACTGGAGCCAACATAACTGGAATTTTGTGTGCTCATGGGAAGAGATGCCACATGGATTTTCTGATTTCAAAGACCCAGTAAATACCAGAACCTTGCTAGTTTAGACATGTCTCCCTCAGCTCCAAGCAGAAGTCTGGTTTTTGTTAACAACTATTATTTATTATTATTAGTAGTAGTAGCAGTATTAATAATAATAATAATTTTATTCCTTTGAGTCTTAGTTGGCTGCTGACTCGAGAGTTTTCAGGTATAACCTAAGCTCACCAGCCCCTGCTGTCCTTCAACCTGGAGAGCAACTGGCCAAAGGGCTGTTGTCAAGAGAAGCTGTTTTAGTACATAAGCTGAAAAGACTGAATACACAAGGAAGCATGAATCGCAACATTAAGAAACAAAAATTAGTGTGGGAATATACATGGTTTCTCTAAGTTTGATGAGTGACCACTGCTATTTTACCATTATTTACTAGGCAATCAAGTCTAGGTCTAGTGTGGTTCACGTTTGACACCCTGTTGTTTAGCCAGCAGACAGGGGAAGGACACACAGTAACTGGTCCAGAGCAACAAAGAAGCTGTTTTAAATAAAATATTTTAGGAATTAAAATTTTATTCATTAATTAAGCAGGCGGGAAGTTAAGTACATAGAATTAAAGTAAAAAATCAGCATTATTTTAGCTAGAAGAAGTGATGCATACCAAATAGAAATTTTTTTCACGGTAAGGATGATAAGTTCAGGCTTGGCTCCTTGTCACCTTCGGATGCATTCTTGCTACCATGTGCCTTTCTCAGGAGGTCAGCTGCTTACGCTGAACCCTTGATTATCAGTGAACTTCGAGAGACCGTGCACATCTGATTTTTCCAACCTGCAATTAGGCAGCTACCCCTCCTGGAAAGGTAAAGCAATTTTACAAGAACACATCAAATTTTGTATTACACAGAAAACCCTTTCCTTCATAGGGAATTCCCTTTACAGGCAATGTGCCCAGAGGGGCTGGAAATTCAGTGCCAGTTGCTGCTCAGGTATTTGGCCTGAAAGGATCACAGGGTAGGTCCGGCATAAAAGGACATCAGGAAGGTCCATAGTTGTACACCCTGTTCAAATGCAGCCAGCTGTGAAGTCGTTCACACCTAGGCCTGTCTTAAAAACTCCTAGGACAGAACCTGCACAGGCAATCTGTTGCAGCAGTTTTTAACCTGTTCCACTGCCTTTTTCACCCATTGGTTTTATATCCTTTCACCATAAGCAACAAAGACCCCAATTTTATCTTTTTACTGGACTCCTTGCAGGTTACTGGGGATCCTCCCAATATTCACAGGCTCAACAAGCCCAGCTCCCTCAGCCTCTCCCCAGAGGGCAGGGACTCCAGCCTCACACCAGCCCCAGGGGGCTCTAGTTAGACAAAGTAAATTTTCTATGAACACACATCAGTGAAGCCACATCCACAGCAGACATCCACAGACTAGGAGGTGACTTGAAGGAAGCCTTTTCAGTCCAGCATTCCCAAGAAATGCCTGTATATGTGTGACAAAACCTGCACATGTGGTAAGGCACAATAGAACAGCAAGAAGGCAAAGCTGAAGTCTTACTCAGGAAGGCATGCCCAGAGGCTTTTGTAGATTTGTTTTGCTCCTGGTTTGCCTCAAAATTAATTTCAAGAAAAGAGGGGACTAGCACCAGTTCTTCAAAGTGCAGTAGCACTTAAAGACGAGACCACTCAAGAGAGGGAAGATGAGAGAGAACTTGAGTTTATAAAAAAAAAACAAACAAACAAACACAAAACACATTAAAGCCCCAGGGAAGCTCTGACATAACTGAGAAAAAACCCCCTATATTCTTGGCCCATTTCAACTATGTTCAGGCAGCACTCAAGGAACAGAGAGCATCTCTGATCTGAAGTGGCTGCATGTACACAAAGTCATACTGCAACACAATTTGGGGATTTAAAGAGAGTTACCAAAACAGGGAGGTCAGGACCTCAAAATTGTGTTTCAAATTACAAAATTAATTCATCACAGTAACAGAAGCTTCTGATTAGAGCAAATACCAGCAGAAAAGCGTGTCATGGTATTTTGCAGTTTGACAGGTTTCCAACGAAAACTGCAAAGGAGGAGAAGCAACAGAATCCCTCTGTTTCCTGGAAGCTTGGAAACAAGCATAATAGTTTGGGCATTACATTTTAGGAACACTAAATTTCAGTTGTGTCCCTGAGAATCTCCAAAGATCATTTATAGCATATTTACCTATTGCAAGTTCCTTAGCAAGCTGCATTTAGCATCAGTAGTTGAGATGTGCATGTTGAGGAATCGAGGGAGTTTGTTCCGACTGCTCTGCGGACACGGACACGACTGTCTCAGTGTTCCAACACGAGTGAACCTGCTCACCCACTACTGACTGCTGTGTGAGCACAGCTTCCTCTACTGTCCTGTGAAACTCCTGACTGTTCCTGTATGTCTGGAACTTGAGAGCTACAAAGAAATAACAGTTGGATACTGCTTTAAAAAGACACAAAACTTGATTTCCTATTTTGTACCACAAATAAATTTTATGCTTTTCTAAAAGCACATCACTGATGCTGTAAAACAAGGCCAGCACGAGTAGACTTTCAGTATCGTTTGTAAAGTCAGTTACTCAGTTTTATCACTTTGACATTGTTTAATAAAGTGGGCACACACCTGCAGGAAGCAGAACTCCCAATTAAGATCAACTATTTTACATTAACATGAACAGTAAATACCTGCATCTGCTGCCCAGGTTTTACTGTTATAAAACCTTATAAACATGAAGAAATAAATTAAATGTGCCATAAAAGTAGGTACATTCAAAACTGCTGCCATCACAAGCAACCACTCTCTGCTGTATTGTTAAATATCAAAACAGCTTTAACTATGGAATATGTAGCACCAACAGCAATTTTTATTTGCAGGTAAGATGCATTCTTCTCTATAAAGTAAAAGAAAAAACACCCAAGTTTTGTTCAGGTAATGTTTTAATACATTTTTATTACATGAATGCGGGACTTCATATCAGGAAATACAAGAAATACAAACATCTATTTTAAAAAAACTAATAGAGAAATATAGAATTATAAATGATTCATATAAAAGGACTAAAGAAAACTTGCAAGAAAAAAAAAAATCTTATTTTCAGGTCTGATGTTAACTACCAGTGTTGAAAAAGGCACTTTTTCCTTTTGTCTTCACTCATCTGCTTCCTCATTCAACAGTCTTGAAAGATTCATTCGGGTTTTCTCCTGTGCCAAAATTTTTGCTCGTCTTTGAGGCCTTGAACTTGACACTGGGACTGGTTCTGGAATTTGATCACCACTGAAACAGATTATTTATGAGTTAGGTAAAAAAAGACTAAGAAAATGGAAGAGCTTTTATAGGAACGAACTTGAAAAATGGTCTTAAAGTGCAAAAATACTTCTTAACAATTAAACAGTTTTTTTTTTAATAATATACTGGTGTTTTCCAAGTGATATAGCAGCATCAGTAAAGATAGCCAAGTGATAAGCAGTTGCAAAATAAGCAACATTAGATGGAACCAAATCCCCCCAAAATTAGATGGAATCAAAATAGGTAAATGGGAGAGACTGACCCTGGTCACAATAAAAAGTCCACAGTAAATGGATTATTTGCTGAAGAAAGAGTTGAGCATAGCTGAAAAGTACTAAGACAATGTTGTTTTTATGCTTATATCCTGCAAAATCAATAAGGAATGAAATCCATTGTCTATATTCACTTCTCAGTCATTTCTAAATGCTTGTCAACTACATGTTGGACAACAAGCAACAAAACTGTTGGGGGGGGGAAAGGGGAAAAAGGAAATCATATTTTAAAAATGTATACTTCCACAGAACAGATTTTAAAAGGCACAAAAAACTAATTGGAAGAAGAGCAATAATGTACACTAAAAAAATCTGACTTTTTTCAGCTAGAATATCTGTTGACTCAACACACAAAAAGTCTGTTAAAATAATATTACAGGCTTCTTGGCAAAACCTGCCACTTTCAAAAGCAGCAGTTCAAAAAATTTTTTTCCTTAAATATTTATCAGTGTTTTAGGAGCAGAGGATATCAAAACATATGGGTTTGGGAAAGAAAAACATTTGAATTAAATTTACTTGCTAGAACAGACACCATGGTTTTGATGGTGGGGAGACAAGGATTTACCTTTCAAGACCATGTTTTACACTCGCACCAGTTTTTCTTCTGCTCACAGACCTCACTTCTGTTGCTTTCCGCTGTCCTAAGTATAAGCAAAAGTCATTTTTTGTATCTTGATACCATTTCTTTTCTTCAACTTGTTTTGTCTCTATCTTTCTTCAGTGTTTGATATTGCATTGAAACACAGACATAAGCAGTCAGCATTGATAGAATGTGGTCACAAAAAACAAACAACAAAAACCCCACAACCTTCTGCTTCTCCCAGAAAGACTTGTACATTACTGTCAATGGCTATGGCTGGGTTATCTGCAAGCCTGTAGGACAGTCCTTTTCTCTTTTTTGAAATCTGTGTTATTGGGAGAGGCTAACAGCACAAAAATTTAACTACTTTAATCTTTTAACAAATACAGTAGTAAAAACTACAGCAAAGTATGAATGGCTTTCCCACCTATACATTCACAAAAAGTTAGTATGAAATTATTTTATTAAAAACAACTAATATTATAGTCACTGTACCTTTGCCAGTTTTGCTTCTTGTAGGTCTTAATTTTGCAGTTTCTCTAACTTCATTAACTGGAGTATGAAGAGTATCTTTATTATTTTCTGTTAAACAGAATAACACATGCAGAAGTCATCAATTAAAACTTCATCATCTTAAATACCACCATTTTAAATTTTGGCTGTTACATTAAAAAGGCACACAGTTGAACCCCACTTTTTCTTTAAACCAGAAACCAGCTAATAAGGCTAACAGGAAGTTTAAAATATCACTCAGCTGTAACTTCACCCCAGCTAAGGTCAATCATACATAAACTACTCCTGATAACTGTTTAGCCTCTTCCACTGTGTTGGAAGTTGAGGAAGCAGGACAGAATATCAGCTTGTCTGAACAGGGACCTCCTTGTGAAGCTCAAAAGCAAAAAGGAACTGCAAGATCTCTGACAGCAAGGTCAGGCTTTGCAGGAAGATGACACAGCTGTGGTTGATACATCCGTGGAGAAGGCACCAAAGGCCAAAGTTCAATTATACTTGAACCTGGTCAGTGCTCTTAGAGATAGTAAAGAAGAACTTTTGAAAGTACAGTAAAAGCAGGAGAAGGTCCAAACAAAACACTGGACAAAGTGAAGCTGGTCATTCACCTGACCAACAGGATGAGAGAAAAAGCAGAGCCATTCAGTACTTTATTTGCTTGATTCGTTAATATTACGGATAGACCTCAGGCTGCCCGGTCCCCTGAATCAGAGGACCCTGACCATGGGAACAGTGATTTTCCATTTGAGGACACTGAAACTGTAAGGGACCAGCTCCAACAGCTGAATGTCTGTAAGCTGAGCATGAGCCAGCAGAGGCATCCTGGCTAGTACCAGAGATTGCAGCCAGCAGGTCCAGGGCAGTGACCATTCCCTTGCACTCAGCATTCATGAGGCCACCTCAAATCCCATGGTCAGTTTTGAGCCCCTCACTGCAAGAAGGACATTGAGGTGCTGGAGTGAGTCTGAAGAAGGGCAATGGACCTGGGGTTGTCTCCCAAGTTCTATTACTTCTTATTTTCATAACATCTAAACAATTCATTGAATTGCACACCTGCTACTGTACTACATCCCTCCTGAATTACCTTCTTCACAGTGAACAGCATTTTCAAACAATGTGGTGTCTCTTTCCTGTGTCCTTTCAGAGGGAGCTGTTTCCTCAGTTCTTCTAGAGTGGTTTTTGCCCACATTAGGATCCTTGGTCAATTTCATTTGCATCTTCTCAATAGCTCTTTGACATAGTTTATCTTCCACTTTCTGGAGAACAGACATCTAATGTCAAATGCTACTTAGATCTACAACTATTTTCTTTTATCCATAAAATATGCCTTCTAATAGGATTAGTTGAAATTACTGCACAAAGGATACATGTGACACAAAAGTGACCAGTCAAGCTGAAAGGAGAAACACTTTCTCCATCAACACTAGGCACTAAAATACCAATTTTTTCCATAATTTTCTTTAAAGAGAACCTGAAAAAAAAATTAAAGCAACTGCACATGGAGTACAGCTACCTCAGGATGACATGCCCACAGTGGATTCAGCATTCTTACCAAATTTTCTATACAGCATTGTGTTCATGTGCCACACTTCCATATTTTAATTTTTTTCTATACTGATAAAAACACCAAAGTAAAACTCTTGTAATCCCTTCCCACTTGATCTTAAATCAAGCATCCTCTTCATGTTGCCTAATGATCTTCCCATTATACCTTAAGTTTACATGTAAAATTTCAGTTGTTAATAATTAACTAAAGATAAGCTGAAAAACTGCAAGACTTAATAATGAATTATATTTCAACTTAAGAAAATAACTACATCACTTACTGTACTGTATCAAGTGTATCAAGTCGGGCACACTGTTTCAAGTTGCTTATACTCTCTGTGGTTTATGCAGTGTTATCAGATCAGATTATTGTAAATGATTCAAAAATAAATTCTCAAAACTGATTAGAGGAGAAATTCCAGTCATATTGTCGTAGTAAACAAAAGGCCCTTCATTTTTAAGTGTATCAGAATATTAGACTACTAATGATTAAAAAAGTAAGAACCATGTTATTTATGCACTACCTCTTGAATCTCACTGAGCAGCACCAGAAGATTCTCTGTAGAAGAACTACTGAGTTCTAGCAAATTTAAAGCTTTCGCATAAACACGGACATCTGGTGCAGTTGGGTCCGCCAGGATTTCATTGCAAATTTTCATGGCTAAAGTATCATGCACCGTTAACTCCTGCAAAGGAAGAAATTAGTTACCAGTAATTTTGCTGGAAACTATTTCCAAGAGACAGCAGTGAGAACAATCTGATTAAAACAGTAGGCTAATTTTACACAGCCAACATTTTCCTAAAATGTACCATTTTCAGTACATTCACCAACTAATATTTATAAATATCTTCCACAACAGAAACAATCAGTCATGTGCGAGTTCCTACTAGCATTTTTTAATTGTAAGCAGGAGGGGAAATTTGGGGGGGGGGGGGGGAGAAAAGGGGAGGAAAGGGTCAAGCTAAAATACCTCACTACTTGAACCGGCACTCATTTAATCCAACTGCTGACACTGGCAATCCCAGAGAGGCCCAGACAGGTAGCAGTAAGCAAAGGGGGAGCAGCTCTTAATCTAACACAAGTACTATTTTCCTACAGTTTAACACACTGTACCTGATAGTCCTGAGACTTCTTGGACTGATGTTTCAGTCCACTTGGTCTGGTCAGGTCCACTAACAGTTCAGAAACGTTACTGATATCTACTTCAGCCAAAGGTGATGTTGCAGGAGCATTTAACAGCGTTTGCAGAGTTGGAACATAAGCTTCTTCAAAGCACTCCTGGTTAGACCTGTTTCAGTGAAGTCAAATATTAGTGGCATAGTAAGGTGAAATTAAGTTCTCTTCCATTATGAAAGTTCTCTGACTTGGTATATCAACCAAAGCTAAGTGGGAACAGCCAAACTTGGTAGCAACAGCCAGCAAGATCAAGATACCAAAACTGTTTCACAGTACCATCTGAAATTTTAGCATGCAGTATTTTAAGCAAGTTTTAAGTAACATTTCCTTCCTCTGAAGAATCTGAACATTCGTCCTTACTACTGAAAACCCAATTGATATATACATGTTCTATCTCAAAGGACAAGAGAAAACATTTCCATAAATACATTTCTGTAATTCATTTTCATATATTAATCTTCTTGTCTGCTCATTCCTCCTTTCTTCTAGCATTTTTCTTTTCATTGTATAAGAAAGCAAGGAAACCTGGCAAAAAAAAAGTATGCAGTGGTTAACAGGATTTTCGCAAGAAATGCTCCTGATACTTTCTCAGAAGAGTTCATAACTCCTGCCAAGCAAGCCTAAAAATCATGTTTCACTTGGTCCTGCAGCAAGCTGTCTAGAAGTGTGGCTCCACAAGACTTGTCAAAACAATTTAACAAGTAAGATGTCAAAAAGTACAAGGCACGGTTGAAGTGAAGCCTTCACTCTTGCTGATACTTATATTAACTTCCTATTTGAACCCAAGTAACTACAGGAGAAAACTAAGAAAGCAAGTAATTTTTAAAAAAGGAGATTATTTGCTGCTGGATTATGGAGCCAAACCAGCTGACAAAAAACCTTTTGAGCACTACAACTGGCTACAAAAGACCCAAAGCAAGAACTCTGCCTTTCAGCAGCTTTAAGGCTTTATACTGGCTCAACCATTACTGAAGTATCATTCACGTTATTCCCTGTAAATGAAAAGCAAGACCACCTCTAATAATACACAGCAACAAGGCAGAAGCTTCTCCTCCTATGCTGCCTGAAGGTTTAATACACTATAGAAGACATTCCATGAATAAGATTTGTTCACTGGTTACAGGACCTTCTCCCTATTCTAGGATCTCATACCACCTTTCTGACACAACAGATAATTTAAAAACTCAGGATCAACATTTTTTCCTCAGAGTTCAAGTATTTCATTTCAAAAAGTAAACCTCTTGATTATATCTGTGACCAGATGGAAAGATTAACAGAGCAGCACCCAGAAAACAAATGGAATTTTAAAATTCAGTGGGAGATAAGTATCAAATTTAGGTATGAGCCTCTGCCAAATCTCATTAATTACCAAAATTCTCCTTTACTGAATGGCAACTTGGAAGACAGGTTCTGAATTACACATGGTATTTAATAATTCGCTTCCAATAATGCAGTATCCATCACTGAAGAAAGTAAATTACTGAATTTAAAATGGACCATTGGTGATCCAGGATGCAGATAATGTTTTGAGACAGAAAAATGAAATTTCCTAAATAAACAGAGATTCTCAATCAATGAGCCAGACTAAGACATAGGATTTTTATTTCCAAAGATTTTTCTGATTTTTGCTTAACACATACACCATGTTATTTTTGCAAGAAAAAAAGATCATCTGTAAGGTGCCACAAGAAATTACCTCATTTGCAAAGGACTTGGAAGTACATAGGATTACTCATGGCATAAGTATCCATGTAGACCACTATCAAGGGATAGGTGGGCAATCACCAGAACTCATGAAAAAAGAGAATAAAACTCCCAGCATCAGAAGATGACATAAGATTATCAATGTTAAAAGTTTCAATTCATTACTCATTATCAGAGATACTGGAAACATATGAAATCAATTTTTCTGTTACTTTTCTATGAATTTAAGTAGGGAAAATCCCATTCTATAAGAAACTGGGTATTTTTCTTTGGCTTTTTTCTGACAACAGCAAAAATATATATTGCTTAGGGGTTTTTTGCCTCTCAAGACAACCCCCATTTGTACTATTCCTCTTAATGTGGCAAGGCCATACAGGCCACTAAAATTTAATTCAATTTGGTTTGAAAAATAAATAAGGTAACATAACACACTCAAATTAAAACTTAACTACAAAAAAGCAGATAAATACTTAGTTTGTTGTAACTCAATAAAACCACTAGCAGCTACTGAAAAGTAAGCTTTCAGCAGCAGGTAAAAGGAGATGAGAATTGCTGTTTAGGTCTATAAGCTCTCTACCTCTTCCTCATCACCAAAATAAACAGGAGATTTGAATATGCTGTGAATTTAAATTGGAGTATTCCTTGTTTCAAAAAGATAAAACCCCCCCAAACCACGACCCAGCAGCCTGCTGCTTTGATAACTGCCGGGCACTGACTACTTTCTTTCGAAGTGTTCCTGCTAGCTACTTTTTAGTGACACTTCAAAGCCTACCTGTAGTGCTCAACAGCATAAATAAATAAAGCATATATTTTCAAATTAATTTTATTCAGTACCTTTGAGAGCAGTTTCAACTGTAGGCTTAGGAAATGAAAAATCAAAAAACATGCAAAGCCACATGGGTAACAGGGAATGAATGGAAAGTCTTCAGAATGGCCACAGGTTAAGATTACGTATTTTCAAAAGCAATAGGCATAGGAGGCTGAATTGGATGTCGACATCTAATTTGCATTTGTACTGTTTCTACTTGTGCAAGACCAAAAAAAGGTTCCTAAAGCTGCTAGATGAATGTATATTGTCGTAAAAGGAATTACAAAGAGCATTACCTATTTGCATAAGCAAATAAAGGGAAGAAAACCCCCAGACAGTGTCGGAGCCGAGTATCCTCTTCAGTCATGGGATTGTACCACAACAAAACAAGACGAGAAAGGAGCTTGGCACTGATCAGCCTCCCAGAGAACATCAGTTTGGCAATGCCTTCTGCAGCTTCTGTCCTTAGTTCTGAATACTGAAGAAAGAGCTCATCACATACACAGTACACCAACCATAATGCTTTTCACTAATACTTTACTGTTAATAGCCTATATCCTATCTTACCAATCACTTCTCTACATTCACATATTTCCACCTGCACACAAAGCAAAGCAGCTCAAGAGTAACATCAGCCTTGTAAGTCATTTTCTAGGACAGGTATTTTCAAATTAGACCATTCATTTCACATCACATCCCATAATATTCCCAGGCAACTTAATGGGATGATAACCATCTGCAAAAGTAACTGCAAAACAAAACTAAGGCAAATGTTATAATACTCCTTACCTCACTGTCTAAGAAACCAGAAAGAAGCTTCAGAAGGCTGTGAACTGTGGCAGTCTCCTCTTCCTCCTCTGTTGTTTCACTTTCCTCCTCACCATCTTCAGTTCTAATGTGAGCACTTTCACTTTGAGAGTGATTGCCTCTTTTTGTTTTAAAAGGCTCAATTCCAAACAGCATTAGTTGATCAAAGATTGCCTTTAAAGCACTGAGCTTTATCTTTACGTTATCTATTTGCAAAACCTAGGTTTAATAAGGAAAATAAATATATCATCTTCCAGTATACCATCAATCTTGAAATTAAGCACAGTAAGATTTTTCCTTTAATAAGACTGATTATTTTGGGAAACTTTTCTATAATACTTGAATAAATTTTCAAACTTTAGGAAGTTGTGATACAAATTTAAATCTGAATTTATAATACCATCTGTGAAATAATTTATCAAGTCATCTATGCAATTTGTACTACATAAAATCAAATTAATTTCACTCCTGGAGTGAGCATGCATGTGTGAGACGTAATTTTATTGTTCAACCCATAAATAAACACTGGACAAACAAAGTCTGTTTGCCTGTGGTAGCTCCAGAGTGTTAGGCATTACAGAAATATAGCTAAATAAAAGTACATCTTAATTAAAATCAACAGTATGTAAAAAGACAACAGGGACCAAGAAAGTAATAAGTCACATAGGTTACCATGTATTATAGTTCAAATTACATGCAAGTAAAACCATGAATTGTGGGTTAGCCCACAGATTCTACACCTGTTTCACCCAACACCCTGCTTCTGATGGCAGCCTGCATAGAGAATGTGGGGTTTAGTACCTGCAGAAAGATTACTTAACTCAAAAATGTAAGGTACTAAAGGTAACTGAAATGCTCTCCAAACAAATTGTTTTTAATGTGATATACTCAAAGGCAAATTAAAAATAATAGTAAATGTTACTTTTTTAGGAACCCGAAGTTCTCCTACTATGACTGATAACTCAACCATCTTGTCCAAGCCAAGTACATCAGCTCAATTCCCACTGTCATTTCTCCAATGTCTGCCTGAACACACTCTTAGAAAAGCACCCACACTTCCCTCAAAGCCAGGGTCAAAAACCAGGGCTAACAAGTGTCATATTTGCTATAATTAGCTTGGTACCAGAACATTCACCACAAGGATGGGAATTGTGGATAGTATAGCATCCAGCATACTCCATATCCAAAGATGTTTGGCCATGCTATTGTTTATTAGTCTGAATATTACATTACCCTCCAGTTAACACCCTATTCCTTAATATAAATATATTAATAAACTCTTAATATAAACATATTAGTTATTCAGAATTTTAATCAGAAACCAAATATCACAGGTAAGTATGCAACAGAAATGTCAAAACCATCAGACACATTTTTAGTTTTGTTTCCTAAGGAAGGCTTAGAGAATTCTACAGCTTCTCTTTTCTGTATTGAGTAACAAATATTCACAAACATATTAAAAACAAACAGGTTTATACTGTTACAAACTGTTATACAGAAATAGTAACTAAGATTTCACCCAGATTTGGAAGAGAAAGTTAGACCTTAAAGATAAGGAATTCTGAGACCTTAAAAAGGAAAAACATGCTACTACCAAGATAAAACTGAATCTTACTAGGCATCAAAAAAATCTACAGGAAACCACAAATCAGGAATTACTGGCTCTCAAAGAACATTACTATGCATTGTAGCCTGTTAGAGATACAAGACTAGATTTATTTACTAAGTCACAAAGACCATCATTTTGTTTCTCATCATATATTTTACCTGTAACAGCAATGGAAGCTGTTGTTGGGCAAACTCTTTGTTCTGAAGGGTACAGCAACCCAAACACAGAACTGCCATATTTCTCACAGCTGGGTGGACATTAGTTACACCTGGAAGTATCTGAAAACAATAATATTAAACTTCTCATAGAAAAAATACATAAATTGAAAATAAAACTCTGACAACTAAAATGTGCTTACCCTGAAATGAAAAATAATTTATTTTGATTCAGGACTGGAAAATGGCAACTACCAAATATTCTGTTTATCTATGTATAAACAGAAGTGGATTGAGTATGTTGTTTGAAATCAGCAACAAAATAAACAAAATAATGGCAAAAGTCATATGAGTGTTTTGCTTTGTGTTTGTTTTTAATAAATATTTGTTTTCAAACAAAATGGAATTGATCACTCTGGGAAATGAAAAAAATAACACACAACAACAAGCCAACACATTTCTTCATAAAAGACATCTACATTCTTGCAGAGAAACAATACCCAGTTCCAAGTTATGAAATACAGATGCCACTCTGATGTACTTGAAATAGTTTTGAGAAGACAATTGTAAAAAGCCACACAAAAGAAAAAACAGATTAGATACACTATGAACAATGCAATGGCTTAATTTAATTATTTTGCACTTACTAAGGAGTTTAAGTTATTTTGTATTCCTACATACCAGAGATTGAATGATTTCATTAATGGTTGGACTGATTCCTTTAGAAAGTGACATGATCTTCAGAACCTCATAGCACATCATCAGACACTTCAACAGTGTTTCAGGATCATTCTTCAAGTTGGTCAGGGAAAAGAGGAAAACATTATCAGTACAGATGATGGCTGTGGTAAGAAGAATGGGGCTATTAATCATAATTTTTCCCTACCAAATAAACACTTCCTGTCCACTACACATTTGTTGTGCAAGAGCATTAATAATCTTTCTATAAGCTATGATCAAAATTAATTCCTTTTATGTTTTCAATTAGTTAAGAGTAAAAAGACTAAGAACAACACCCTTTTAGAAGTCTTTAGTTATTCAAACAAAAGAACAGTTTAACTGCAATTTGCTTTTTCTGGAGCATACCATCAGCTTCTACACAATTTATCTTTTGCTAGAGCATACTGTTGGCTTCTATAACTGCAGAAGAATAGTAATACCATAAACATTTGGTTTCAATTTTAAGCATGTATTTGAAACAAGACCAAGCTACACTTTCTTTTAAAATTAAGAATAAATTTTAAAACATAACCAGCACTTAGGAATACAGAAAGGGAAGAGACCTTCTCCACACGCATTTCTTTAATTTCAACTTGCTCTGCAGCTTTTATCAGATCATTTTTTGTTTGTTCCAACTCTGTTATTTTCTCTTTTAATACTGACGCTGTATTAAAATCCTGAAGAGTAATGCATTCTTCCAAAGCTTGTTTTGCTTCAAAAAGTTTCACTTTTATTTCAGCAAGCTGAAATACAAGGTAAAAAGAAAATTAACATAATAACCTCTGTGGTACTAGCCAGTGATACACTATTGATGCTAGCCAATATTAACTTACTACATAAAACTCTAGAAGATTAAGCTTAATTTTTTTTTTTCCTATTAACTAAAATCTGCTCACCTTAAGCTCCCGCTTTCTTATTTCAGCAGCATCAACAGGCTGGTCAACTGCAACAATTGGCTCACGAACTTCTGATATAATTTCTGCAATCTATTGTTACAAGCAGTATATTAGTGTCATTAATTGCAGTGCAGATATATACTAAGCATTTAACTTCTCCAAATTTAAAATATTATCCTTCTGAAAAAGTATTGCACATCCATGCAGTTTCTTTTTCCAGCTTGTTCACTGTAAATAACTCTCAATTTGACAACACAATGTGACAATGAACACATTTCAATCCCATTTTCTCCCATCCAGCTGGGTAAGCAAGGAACAACATGATGTTAAGTCCCTATCTGAGCTAACAGGAGGGAAAAGAAATATGAAACCTGGAAATCTACATCATTCTCACTTTGAATGTTTTCATCAAAACACTTTGCATCTAACACAATAAAGTATTCTGGAACAGGCTACTGAAGTGTAACACCTTCCTAGTCTGAGGACTGCATTTACAACACCAGTCGCATCTTTCAACAGAAAGGACTCTAGAAAACCATAAAATTCAGCTATGCTTAAAACCAAAATAACAACAACAACAACAAAAAACCAACAAAAACACCCAACCCCCAAATAATCCAAGGGGGAGAGAGGCAATATTTCAATGTTGATATTTATTTTAAAATGTTTCATAAAAGTTGTTTGATTTATGGAGAAGAGAGACTATAAAGCAAGCTTTTACATTTACTTACAATTTGAATCCTTCTGTCCTCATCCTTAACAATACTGAGCAACCGTTCAACAAGCAGAGGTATAAGTGCTGCTGAAGTTGAAGGCAAAATGAGAATCTTTTGTAAAATAACTAGTAGATGCTTTCTGGATTAGAGAAAAAAAAAGAAATAAACGTTTTCTTATTCAAGAAAACGGAAGACATAAGAGTTACTATTCTACCAACTTGGAGATAGTATGATGAAGACTTCATAATACAGTATCAGAGGAACTTTTCTCCATGGCTACATTAACTGCTGAATGTATCTTTTTATTTAGCAATGTTTGTTTTGTGTTGATTTTACCTGTTTTTTCTTGATTAGAAAATGTTGAATTTCTAAATCAGATGTCCCTACTGTCTAAAGAAAAGTCATACCAGCAGAAACACTCAGTATCAACACTGTAGAACGCTTTAATGGAAATTATCTGACTGAAAATTTAACAAAAAGAAAAGAACAATTTAAACTATCCTACCAGTCTGGCACACATTTACACATTCCACTGAGAGTTTGAAATTATTGCTGTGTTTATACTATCAGAACTGCAAGTTTTCACAAAATGCCTGGTATGAATTTCCATATTCATTTGCTCTTCTTACTTCACACCAAAAGGCTGTTCAAGTTATAAGAATGACTCAGTTAACACAGTCCAATTTAGCCTGGCATCTAAGATATTTGTAGCCTTTTTGGCCTTGGCAGATTATAGTTTAAAAACACAAGAAACAAATGGGCTACTTACTCCAAGTCATCTGTTGTGAAGCAATTCATTTTTCTTCCTTTATTTTTTACATACTGTGCTCCAAATAAGAAGTTTTTTAATTTCATGAAAACAACTGAATTTGTTTCCCCCCCCCCAACAATGTTGAATCTGCATTAGAATTGGCTTTTCCATAAAAGCAAGCAGACAATATCTGGCACAATTTTGGGACCAATCCATTAAGGAGACTGATTTCTATTCCAGCGAGCATTAGAACTGTATTTTGTCTGTTTGATCAAGTTATTTTCCAAGCAGAGGTTCTATGCCTGTCCTCACACATGAGTTTCTTAAGTTTAGTAACGCAAATTTGATATTTAAATTTACCTTCCTCCCTCTTCCATGGTATCCATGCAGCCTATGATTAGAATCAGTTGCTGGCCTATAAATTCTTTTGTCATCAGGTTTTCAAAACAATTAAAGTCTTCTTTTTGCTCTTCACTGAGAATTGGCATATTTTGAAGATAACTGAATCCAAACAGAACAGATATAATTACATTCAGATTCATTGTTGGACAGTAATAAATAAGTAAATAAATAAATACCCTCCAAACAAATCCAAATATCCACTCATCCCCCACCCCCAATAAAACAACTCACCACTATCTTGCCCTGTATAAATAAATGGTTACATTAGGTATAAACTGTAAAAATTAATTATTGTGTTCTTTTCATGGATTATTTTTCAGGAAGTTATTTATACCAAATAATGTACAGTTTCAAAATAATGCACTTCGTTTAAAAATATCCTTTTGTGAATGTAATACAATAAGAAAAGTAAAGTGTAAAGTAATGCCATATGTCATTTCAGTTGTGTAAAAATGCATAAAGGCAACACCTCAGGAACAAATGTATATATGTACCATTTTTCCTACTATTTTCTGCATATTTAGGTACAATGTATTTTTTTAAAGTTCAGAATTGTTAAATTGCCTACAAGACAAAATACATGAAAATCATGAAAGTGTACAGTGACTTCTTAATCTGATTAAATATATCATCACAGAAAAATAATCTGTTATCAGATACATTCAGCCATATTGCATTGAAAGCGTAATCAGTTTGTTCCATTTCTTTATTTTTCTAGACTCAACTGGTTTTCTACCAAAATTTTATCTACCAGTGAGAGTTACGCATGTTCAGAAAATCTGGAGAGAAACATCATGTTCAAAATTTAATATCACAAAATATAATTCAAATATTGACATGAGCTGAGAAAAAGATGCTTTTTTTCTACCCCAGCTTTGTAGATATTTTTCAGTAACAGCTTGTTATTTTTAAAAAAATTTTTAAATTTGTTCAAATTTAGGACAAAAAAAACTTGCATCCAACTACTATTTAAGAACATTTGAAATGAAAATCAAGTGTTTCTGCTCATTTAATAATGTCACCTGCACTGGGTAACAGAGACTATCAAAATGCAGCACAAAATCCTGCTTTTTTCTGAAGTCCCAGTGACTTCCATGTTCTTTCTTCTCCTAACCTATCCTCACAGTGCACTGCACAACTGTAGAGTGTACATCAGAGGACTGAGAACAAACAAATCTTACCTGAAACAACAGCTCAACAATGAGGGGTTTAACAGTTGATACCATAAACAATTATTAGCAAACCTGATTAATTTTAGCCTCACCCAGAAGAATAATGTAACTGAAGGCACTTTGAGTAAGATCAGATGGAAACAGAACAAATGTTCTCTTGAAGAACAGATGTTGTGGAAAATAAATGTTTCATGGACTGTTAAATGAATTACGAACAAAAACATTTATACCCACCAGACTGGATATACATTTCAAAACTAAAGAAGCACAGATGCTTCATTTATTACATGTTTATGAAACATGTTAACACATTCCACACTGAAAAGCAGCAATGACTTCGATAATTACTACCAGTATACTACACCCACTACAGTGAGAAAAGAATATGCATATTTTAAATTGGAAACATGCATCAATACAATGCATTTTTCAGCAGATCTGATTTATTATCATTTCAGGAAGATTTCCCAGTACTATCCATGCTCAGAAGCAAACTCTGTTCAAAATTCATGTTAAGACTAAAGAATCCCAAGCCAAAAAAATCCCAAAACAATAAAAAAAACCAAAAAAACCAACCAAACAAACAAAAAAACTGAAACGCACAAACACCCCACTAAATAAAATAAATTACCATTCTTCACCTTAACAGAAACATTCACTTCCACTCTCCTGCACCCTTCAGTTAAATAACTGTTCAGTAACTGATTCATTTTGCAGCGCTATCACTGCCTTCAAATAATTTCCTAGGAAGCATGCCTGCCTGAGCAGGCAAAAGAAAAGGGAAGTTTCAATTCAAAAATGCTTCTCTTAGGGACAGCAGCAAAATTTTACTTTATTTTCACAAATTACAACAATGGAAGAAGTGTCGGTTTCTGCAAGCTCTAAAAAAAAATCCCTCAAAAATCTTTTTTAAAAAGCAAAGCAAAGTTAAAATCACTGTTCAAGCTCAATTTTGGGTTTGGAGGATACCTGAACACTTGAATAAAAGAAGTATTTTCTCATTAAAAAAAAAAAAATCCCTTCAGTGATAAGAGATTTATTTTTAAATGCAATGTACCTTAATAAATAATCTGCATATATAGCTGGTTCTGGCAACACCTGTTCTAGTACAACTTCACCTTCTTCACCTTTTGATTTTAGATATTCACAAAGACATCTCCAGTATAACACATTCTCAGCTGTTAAGTCCTCCAGTGGAATCAGCTTTCTAAGCAAGAATAAATAAAGCAATATGAAGACATGAATAAAATAGTCTAAAACGATAAATACACAGATTAGAAAATAAGAAATAAATATTACCTCCTAAAATGCAAATAAAACCCTGTCAAAAGTATTCCCCACAGAAATAGTTACAGATTGAGAAAAATAACTCCTCCTGTCTTGAGGACACAGAGCTCCACAAGCCATTCACTACACTGCCCTTCTCAGTATTTTAACCCAAGGCTGTTCAGACCAGTTTGTAGAAACATCCTGCCCAACCCTTCAGACTTCCTAGAGCAACCACCCAGGTACTTTATGAAACATTGTTATCACTGCACAAGTCTGGAAAACTCAACACCATTAAGCCACAGAAATGCAAAACTGCATTAAAGTATTTTTCAGCTTCCATGAATTGTTTCTTCCATTCTTAATACAAGATCTTGACACAATAATGGAGTAGTAATCATAGCATGTCAAATGCAAAACCTAATACAACTTCTCAGCAGCTCTGTAAGCTCATCATCTGTCTGCCATCATAGGTAGATCACCCATCATGAGACACCCACTACTTTTTAGATTCATAGTACTTTTCATGCCAAGCCTGGCAATTAAGCTTTATTTTCAGAAGCAAAACATTAAGTTGTGCATTAATTCTTCCTCAAAACAGAGAAGACACTATCACTGCAGTGGTACTTTTTAGTCCTTTGAACCCCATTTTACTTGTAAACTATTGGCAATTTTGGTTTTGCTTTAGATTGCTCACATACAAAACAAACAAAAACACCCGAGGCAACATGTAGATGAAAACTGATCCTTTGACAGCTTCTCATTAATCTGACAGGTCTTTATTTAAATGCAAATTTAACAAAAAAAAAAAAAATCTCAAGACTTCAAAAACGTAGCCATTTATCATTCTGATACTCCATCATTCAAGCTGTACTCAGAAACTTCATACAAAAACAACCCTAGTGTTTTCCATAAATTAAATTAATGTAAGCTTGATTACAAACTGAGTAATTTGACTTACTTTTCAAAATGTCATTAGTCTAACAGATCTGCTACTTAAAAAATTCTCAGCTCAGTTTTTCAGAATGGAAGCTTCATTTTGCTCAGGATCCAAGTCAGACCAATCAGAATGGAATGATTTTGAACAGTGGTAGGAGTCTAATCATAGATAATAAAATTAAATGACAAATTGTCGCTGATTAAAAAGCAGTTGCAAGATCTTACTCTGTATTATGGGAGGAAATGCACAGTATCAAATTAAGTGCCTTGCATTCTTGTCAGTAGCATGACAGATGTTTTGAAATCAGTAGATGCTACACGCATTGCACTCCAAAGCTATAGATGTAGGCCTGTCTGGCTTTAAAAAGCACCTGTAATAGTGAAATAACTTTCTTACAGCCTCTGGAAATGTGCCAGTATTTTAAGAGGTTAAAATTAAACATGTCTTATATTCTCATATATAATACTCATCTTTTTTTTGGACATGAAGAATGCTCTGCATACCTGCTATCAAGGATTTTACAGTTCTGAACAATGTCATGAAGTGGAGATAATGAAAACATAGCATTTAGTACTGAGATGGCCACTTCTGGGCAGTTTTCTATATCCAGTCTATGAAGCAATTCTAAAACATCCCCTTCAGTGAATTGTAACCAGGCTTGAAGTAGCTTCTTCTTCATTACTTCCTTAACAGCATCTAATAATACAGGAATTCAAACAGTTTAAAACAAAGTTTAAAAAGTTATTACATTTTAAACATACTTTCACAAAACATTTTTCCATATAAGACTTCTTGCAAAAAAAAGTTACTATACAGTTAAACTTAACATTACCTTAAATAAAGAAAAACCCAGTTGAGCAAGAACTACTTAGGACACCTTTCTTCAAAGGCAATGCAATTTTTCCCTTCAGAGGGAATTTAAAAAAAAACCTTTATCCAAAAAACTTGTACATCTAAAGACAGTACCTCACCCAGAAAATCTACAAACCACAAACTCCTGTAGAACAACAAAATATTCAAATTCAGAATCACAGAATAGGTAAGACTAGGAGGAATCACAGTGGGTCCTCTGGTCCAACTCCCCTGCTCAAGCAGGACCATCCCAGAGCACAAGGCACAGGACTGTGCCCAGACACTTCTTGAGTATCTCCAGTGAGGGAGACTCCACAACCTCCCTGGGCAACCTGTTCCAGTGCAAGGTCATCCTCACAGTAAAGAAATTCTTCCTCACATGCAGGCAGAACATTCTGTGCATCTGTCTCTGCCCATTGCCTCTTTTCCCATTGTTTGGCAGCACTGAGCAGAGCCTGGCTCCATCCCCCTGGCAGCCTCCCTTCAGATACTGACAGACATTGATGAGCTCCCCTCTCAGTCATCTCTTCTCGAGGCTGAGCAGGCCCAGCTCCCTCAGCCTGTCCTCGTAACAGAGATGCTCTAGATCCAAATATTCTGGGTAGCCATTGTTATATACTTGCTCTGTTTCAGGAATCAGCCACTTTTGGAGGCAGGATAATACACGTGAACTGACGTACAGAATTCTCATGACATTTCAATTACGTCAATGGATCATGAAGTTTACACGCGATATTTTAACTCCCTGTTAACCACTGCCACAAGAAAAAGCTCCTGGACCAACAGAGTACTATTTAATCAATGAGAAAAGTATTTATGGGAACATCCAGAATGTATACATTAATAATGCATTCACCCAGACTTAAGCAGGAAAGTTGAAAGGCTAGGAGTCTGATGGAGGTAAGAACATAATAATTAGGGAGTGAAACAATTACACTCCTAGGCTCTTTCAGAAAACAATATCCAGTATAAGGGAAACAAAGTCCACAGACACTGACAACATTCATCTTTCCTCTTATATGTAACTCCTCATAATAAATGCAGCACTGGAACATAGCTTAAGAGTTCAAAAAGAACTGTAAAAAGGCCTTGAAAAAGCTAAAGTACGGTCCTAAGAATAAGAAACCTCTCCAAGAAGGTGAGAAGTGCAAACTAGTAGAATACAGTAGAATGAGAGCCGACCTTACCCTGAAAAGTAGAACTAAGCAGAATGTGGATTATTTATTCTAGACCTCATCTATTATAAGCCCTTGTTCTGAAGCCAATAAGGAAAAACATCCAAAATTTCAATGTCAGTACCTTGAATAAGCAGGTTCCTCACTTGTTAGCTCAGGAGTTACCCAGATAAGCAGATTCAATAAATATATATTCAGGGTTACAAGATTTGCAATATAGAACAGCCAATTTGGAATACAAATCTATCTTACCTGGCAAAGAACATATAATATCAGTCAAGCTACATACCCTGGCACATGTTTTCCCCTGTGATTCTAGATGTCAAGAAAAAGAAAAGTCCAACAGATGGGATGTAAAATCATCCTAAGGAAGAGACAGGCACTAAGAAAGTATCTCTCCTGGATCATAAAAAAGGCACTTGTTGATGTTGAAAACATAAATGTCACCAAAAAACAGGCTACACAGAAAGGCTGTACTTTCTCTTTGAGGGAATACAACAAATACTTGCTCCTGAGAAGTGAAGGATCACATTAAAAAATCAGGGAAAATAGCTTCCTTCCCAGTTTGGAAAGATTACTCAGAGAAATGCATTCACCCGAAGAAGCATCTCTCAAGACCAAGCATTACTGGGTGAGTGGTGGCAGCTAGCAGACAAGCAGCAACTACTTAGATAAAACAGCAAACTAGTGTATCAGTAAGAAACAGTAATTCAGAACATAGGTTTCTCAGTGCTGGACTACAGAAAAAAAACATGGCAAACTTCTGGAGGCTACTACAGATCAATCCAGGATAGGTGGGGCAAAGTGACTAAAACTTCTCATACAGAAGGAGGTGGCCTTTTTAAGTGTAGCTCTATACAACACAAAAAAGAACTCAGCTGATTGCCCCTTCCTTTCCTAGAACAGAATATGATCCCCAGCTAGCCAAAAAGAATAGTAGATCATTAAAATCATATGCATGTATGACACATCTTAAAGAGTTCTAGTTCCCAGAAAATGCAGCACTTTAGTCTTGTTTTCTATGTGAATATCCACATAGACCGGAATTCTCACACTTCCCAAGCAGCACATTACTACTGAGCAAGGGAAATCCTCAGAGTAAAATTCAACTCAGTGCAGACTTTCCAAACAAGGTAGGGAGAGGACACATCAGCACTCAGTAAAACTGGTAGCTTCTATTGTGCAATTCATGCATGTAATTGCTCCTGCTGGGTGAAACAAAAAAACCAAAATGGTGTTCTATGTAGGCAGGCCAAAACTGTCCTGCGCAGATGCAAGTGATGTTCCGATCTTTTGGCAACACCACCACACACAATTATGGGTACATTCTGAATGGTTCTTTCTATAGAGTGATACAGTACAAAAGACTTTAAAAAGAATAAAAGCTGCCCCATGGTGAAATGCATAAGGGTCAAAGTTCATTTTAAAAAAAATCAAGCTAGTTAAACAAAAAAAAAAAAACAGCACTGAAGATTTCTCTCTGAAAGCATATAGGAAGCATTTTCAAACTGATTTCATATTTAAATTCTTTAATACACGTATTAGTTACAAAAATATCTGTAATGAAACATTTCTGAATACACCAAATTAATTACATTTTTCCTACTTCTTTATTTAATTACATTATTGTTTTTTAATGTTAATAGAATTTGGTCCTATTTTTAAAGCTCATTGGCTTTCAGGTTTTTTGAAAGAGGAATTCTTTTATGGTTTGTTCACTATAAGGCCTGGATAAACAAAGCAGGAAGTAAATTTCACGTGTCTAAATACTTCCTGGTACTTCATTACTCCCTTTGAGCTCCTTATTACTGCCATCACAGCTTATGCATACATCACCACAACATATTAGAAAGTATTCTCTCAAACATTAGTATTAAAAGGTTAAGAAACCTCTGATCTCTTACCAGATCTGTCATTAAGTCCTTGTTGCAACAATTTTACTCTCTGTGCTATTGTCAAAGCTCTCATGTGGACTTTTTCTGCCAAAACCTTAAAAATAATTAGGACATTAAAATACATTTCCACATATGATAACAAACAAACCCGTTATCTAACTATGGTTTTACACTTTGAGTTTTTAACTATCCACAGAAATCCTAAATCAATAGAAATCTGTAAGACCTATACCAACAGCACTTTACCAACACATTAACAATCAGATCCTCGTGCATGGAAGAAATGTAAAGTAAAATAAACAATAAAGTTAACTTGTATAGTTATTTAAGTTATTTAAAAACTTAAATAAACAATATAGTCAACTAATAAAATAATAGCTTGGAAGATCATCAGCTCTGCTTGAATGCAACACCTGGACATGAAAAATATCCTCTCTCTTTAAAGTGCCCAGGGTAGTGAATACCTGCAATAAATTACAGAAGTTAGTACTTTCCTTAAAAAGCCAACTAATATAGAGACTAATTTTGAAAAAAACTATCTGAGATAAGAAAGCAGAAGATGGTGCTGTGTAAAACAATTGAATATTTTGTTTCAAGATCTCACCTAAGATGCCTGCACAAGAAAAAGACATGTTAGCATACTTATCTCTGCATGTAAACATGAGTAATGGTTGATACTTTTCAAAATTGCAATACCAAAACCATGCAATATTTTACTACTGCTGTCATCCTAAAATCCATTATATAATAACAGAGAAGCAAATTTGCTTCAATAACATCACAAAATGCATAGATAAAAACCAACAGACTGCATACATAATTTATACTGTTAGTACCTGATCTTCAACAGAGAAATTCTAACACAAAAGTAATTTCTATCAAGCAAGTTCTACAGTCAAGGTCTAGCTGTAACTAGAAAACTTGTATTAAATCACTCCCCCGTAAAATTTTGGTAAATGAAAATAAATTATTGGACTGTTCTTAGTGTTAAGTGAAATATAATAGAAGATTTAAAGACTTTTTCCAAAGTCAGCCTTTGAAATTAATGGTAAGTGATCCAATTTACCTCATATGCCAGCTTTCTGACAGCCTCCCTTATGTCCATAGTGCGGCCTACAATTTTTGGCAAAGTCCTTTCTGAAGGAGCGATACATGACAGCACGGCACGTCTCACATCTGAGTTTGAATCATTTTCAAGCAACATGCTGTAAACTGAAAATAAAATAGTCATAATAACGCTTTCATACAAGTTTGAAAAACAGAAAAACAGACAGTACTTTTTAAAAAAAAATCAGCAGCTGTTACCAAAACCCTTCTCCTGCCCCTGCAGAGCTCATAATTTAGGAAACAGTTGAGGGTCACAACCCCAAGATTTTATGCTAACTACATGCTGAGCTGTGATGTCAGAAGAAATAATGTTCGCAATAACAAGTAAGATCATCAGTTAACTCCAAAAATTGCTACTCTAGATCCCATTCATAAATAACCACTTTGTCATTTACTAGTGGAAAAAAATTTCCACAAAATATTGGCTCTTTTAGACCTCTATTCACTAGCTGAACCTCTTCATAATCTTTGAAGTAGATCCTCAAATTTTCCTGTAAGTGGAAAATCGCAATCTCCATTAAGCCTACCACAAAACTCTTACAGTAAATCCCTCATATCCCTCATGTTTTTTTATTATATTCTTGAATCTTATTCGAAATTGAAAGCAATTATAAAGTTAGGTTAATCAGGGTACACATGAGTTCATCTTGCTCTGTGAGACAATGGTTTACTGTGAAACTGATGTCCTCCTAAATAAGTAACTTATAAATAGCACTTAGAAAATAAAATTTCAAAGAAGCTGCCTTATCAACAGAAAACCCCAACTAAGTAATTCTTCACAAAAGGTACTATGTAAAGATTAATCAGGGCACAGTTTACATATCAGCTGTGCTGGTGCAAACCTACACTTTTTCTACCTCTAGGCAAAGGAAGCAGAAGCTTAATCAAGAATCATACAATACACAAAGAAACCCACAAACATCATCAACATACAGAGATGAATCTCTTCTTGAAAAGTGGTAATAATTTGAGACAATAGTTTTTCTCTATCATCTCTACTCTTCTAAGAGTTTTGTACTAATTCAATTAATGGTACCAAAGGGTCCTTAAAGGGCAAGAACTGAACAAACCTTCACTCTAGTTTACAGAACATTTTCACATTTCTACATTCAGTTCACAGAGCAGCCTGAGCCCAGTATGATTGTCTAGCAGATCTCTGCTAACAGTTCTGTCTTTTCCCCTCCAACACATGTAACACTTGCATCTTTCCCATCTCCTCTAGCAAAGAGTTTCACAGTTTACAAATTATTACAAGAATATTCTCTAACATCCATCTAACATCTAACTCCATGCTAAAAAACAAACCCAAAGTAATCAAGCTTTAAAGTAATGTAAATTAACAAATATTCTTAGACAAAGGAGAAAGACCAATACTACTTACTATTGACAACAGGGCAGTTTTCATCCTTAGGATCTTGAAGTCTTGACAGGGCCAAGACAGCTTGAATTCTCACACTTGGAAATTTATCTTTAAGTCTAATAATCATAGCTTCATTAATTTTATCAAATAAGTCATCGTCAATCTCAGCATTCTCTGGCATATTTCCCAAAATCTTATTAACAAGCTGGCAGGTTCGAAACCTAACCGCATGGCTGTTCGCATCGTGAGACTTAGGGAAAGAAAGAAAGAAAAGGTAGTCTTATAATCACACTTTTGTCATTTCCAACATAAAGCTACTAACATGCATATCCAAGTGGCTAACATTCTAAAGAATAAATTAAATACGCACGTCTACGTTTCAAAAGCTTTTCCAATTTGATTATATTTTTAAGATTAAGTAGTCACAAAACTGAAAAGCAATTACAGCCCATTGCCTGGATCAGTGACTCTAGCAAAATGGCAGTGCCTTCACAAAGAAAGCAGCATGCTGACCTACTGCTCTGACTCCATAAAACATTAGAAGAGGAAAACAAAGACATTAGCAATTATGATTAGTTACCTTAGGCCT
Organism: Cinclus cinclus; assembly: GCF_963662255.1. Taxonomy (NCBI): domain Eukaryota; kingdom Metazoa; phylum Chordata; class Aves; order Passeriformes; family Cinclidae; genus Cinclus; species Cinclus cinclus. The sequence continues at coordinate 15,660,620 of NC_085050.1, read as the reverse complement.
GATCCATAATCTTACCATGGCAAATCAACAGTTTAGGAAAAAATAATTCTATTAGTGTGTTCATGCTACTAGAACTGTTTATCTTCCTATGTAATACTTGCAGTAAGCAGAAAGGAATAATACATATACCAACACCAGTTGTATAGAAGTTGTATATCTCCATAATTTTTTAATCAAAGGAAGAATATAAATTAATTTCCGCCACACTTCTATAGCTTCCTGTTTATAAATACACCTATAGCAAATCCTACAGTGACATATCTGACAGCCATATAGGAGAATATTCCCTTTTTCTCAAATACCCAAATTCTGAAATCCAGTTGTTGGAATACTGTGTGGGATGTGGTGGATCTTTTTGTGTTGAGGGAATGGGGATGGTGTTACTTGTCAAGCACTAGCTTTGTTTTGCTTTCACTTCTTAAGTTCTAATTTGTAAGTACTGTCAAGTATCAGCAAGTTTTCCCCACTGCAAACAGCTTCCATTTTCTATATCAGACATTTAAGAATAAATGTTAACTGTACCTCAAGCAGAAATTTAAACACATAATTCAGAAGTAAATTATCTTCTTCCCCCTCCTCACTACCATCTTCTTTCTCCAGCTGATAGAATGAAGTAACAAATCTAGCTGCAAAATTTATCACTTGTTCCACTGCTGGTTCTCGCCTGTAGATTATCATAGCATACTTGAGGAAGTGAATGAATTTTTCATTAAAGCCTTCTTTATCATCCAACTGGGGAAAAAAAACAAACGAAAAAAACAACAAAAGTTAACTATCCAGTTTCAAAGCTGTACCACAAAAATCCAAAGTAAGCGGGCTTACAAATGACAGCTTCCAATTGAATTTAAATTTTTAAAGGGCTACAGGCAGTAGCCGGGGCACACCCGCTGCCGTGCCCTCCTCGGTGAGTATTTTGCAGTAACCACAGCAAGGACATTATGACCGCTGCTGACAGATTTCAGGACGACAATCAACAGCCCGTCCATTACATCCTGTGTCACACTCACACCTCGGGTGTCCAAACATCGTCCCGCGGAATCGCCGACACCGGCGGGCAGCTGTCACTGCCGCGTTCGCAGGACACAACGGTGCACAACAGCTCAGCGGCCTGATTTTGCGGCATTCGGCTTGGTTTTCTGGGGAGGGTTGGGGGTACTTTTTGTGTATTTGTTTTTAAGTGGCGGGCTCTCCTGAGGCACACTGGGGCTCGTTTTAGCGGAACACCGCGGAGGCGGCCCCTGCCCCCCGGAGGACCAGCGGAGCAGCCGCCGGGGCCCTCAGCTCCCCCCGCGCCGGGCCGCCGAAGGGCAGCCGTACCTGAGCGTACGTGCTCTTCAGAGCCACTACGAGCTTCGCGTGGTTCTGGTGAGGCTTCTGGGCCAGCTGAAAAGCTTCCTGGACCTGCAACAGCTTCTTTTTGGCTCCCATGGCCGAGGAGCGAGCGCGGGACCGACCCCTCACAGACACGCGCGCGCGCGCCAGCAACGGCCACAGCTCCGGGCGCGCAGTTTCAAACCGAGCGCGGGAGCCACTCCCGATCTCGCGAGAAGCGCGGCCGGGCGCGAGCTCGTGCCCGCGCGCTGAAGGCGGGGCGGGGGCCGCGCCGGGCCGGGCGATGGCGGGCGGCCAATGGCCGCTGTTGGCCGGCAATGCGCGCGGAGCGTCGCCATTTTTACACAATTACCGAATGAATTGGAGGGGCGGTGTGCGATCTTCGAATCCAAGCTGTGACCGAAAACACCCCCATGTGAATTAGACCATCGCACTGACTGCCACGTCCAGTCATTTATTGAACACTTCCAGGGATGGTGACTTTACTATCTCCCTGGACAGTCCACTCACCCTTTCTGTGAAGAGTCACCCTGTCTTATCACCCTTTTTGTGAAGAAATACTTTCTAATGTCCAGCGTTAAGGTGACGCATTTTGTTCCCTGGTCCTGTATCGGGTTACCCGTAAGCAGATGCCGACCCCTATCTGGCTATAGCCTCCTTTCAGGTAGTTCAGTGATAAGGTCTCCTGAACCTCCTCCAGGCTTTACAAACCGCAGCTCCCTCCGCTGCTCCTCTTGGGACCTGCGCTCCAGAGCCTTGGGGCCGGGCTGGACGGAGCGGGATGTGCTGGGGCCGTGCGGGGCTGCGCTTTCCCTGCGGCTGTCCCAAAGCCCGTTCCCGCTACCAGCCCCGCCGCGGCTGAGGGGAAGCGGCGCGGCCGAGGGCTGCCACGATGACCTTGGCCCAAGTAGTTAAATGTGCCTGACAAACCCGCCCGGAGCCGCGCTCCCAAAGTCCTCCCCGGACGTGTGCACCAGGGAAAGTAAGTACAGACGGGTTTCGGAAACCGAAGCATGTGAGGCAGCGACCTGAGAAAGCTCAGCCGCTGTATAAATAATAAAAGCTCATTGAAACTCCAGCTCTTGTATCCGCTGCGAGGGGGATGACGAGGCCAACGCTGCGGATGCAATACCCATTTGCGTACCTTCCAGACTGAATCCTTTATTAGTGGAATTTTCCCCGTTTGTTATGAACCTAATGCTTTCCCAGAAATCCTTTAACTTGGGAATACTAATAAACCCCATTATCTCATTATCTCAGTATTTCATTAAAAACAGGAACTATGATAGCAAAGCTCAAACCCCAGAGCTGCGTTGCTGTTAATGAACGTACGGTGAGCATTTAATGGCACGGTTAACGGGAAACGAGGCCGGGGGTGATTAGATGAGGGGAAACATTCTGAACAAATATCAATTACAGAGTTATAGACGGCATTCAAAGTGAGCACAGACCGTGTGGACAGCAGGAACTTAAGGTGTTTGACGTACATATGTGGTTGGGCATTAAGAAAAAAAGTGCCTGATGGCCCTCAAGGGATGACAGCTATTTATTAAGGACAGGTGACAAACAATGTAACGACAATAGGTCAAATAGGCAGGACCCGTCTTGAAAAACAGACTAAGGGAAAAAAAATTAAAAATAAAAACACTAGGGGTCAGTCTTGTTCTACATCTGAATCTTCCTAGTGTTTTATTTAAGAAGCAGATTTTAATCAACCAAATAATTGGAATTATTTTCTCCTTACAGTGGTGTCAAGGATTATGGGATATATATGAGCTGTACGTGAAGAAGGGAGGGCAACAGCTGGAGACAAAGTATTTTCTTTTATAGATAAAAATTAATTCTAAAATAATTTAAATATGTGGCAGAGAGCTTTTTTTTTCCCTGATGTATTGTACTACCATGCATTTGTGTGTGTTTAAAAAGATACTTCAGTATTAGAGGTGAATTTTTTTTTTAACTTCTAAAACATATGGATCAGGCCTAATCCCCTTCTGCTCCTAGAGAGTTGGAAATGGATTCTATATGCACAAATACAGTAGTAATATAGAATCTTACATGTTAACATTTTTCTAAAAGTTTTTGTTTTGTGTTGGTGAAATAGTCACTCTACAAAACCGCTTTAATAAACTGCAAATCCTCAATGAGTTAAACGTTTTTTAAGGTTAAATTTTGTGGGGAAATACAATGTGTAAAAATCTTTCTATTTAATGTAGTTTTACTAGATAATTACCTTCATATAGATTTTTTTTCTGCAACAGAACCACTGTCTGTGAACAAGAAGATGCAAGCAGGAAGATGAGCAGATAAATCTTTGTGATTCTTGTGACATTAAAAGCACAGGACATTTATTTTAAGTGAAATTATAATGCAAACAGAACGATTTTTCATTTGCATGTTTATCATCCCAGTTGTGTCCACCTGCATCTCAAGTCTACAGGAGAAGATCTTCCTTGGAGAATACCTTATAGTCCCTTACCATAGATTTCATCTAGGATGTGAGATTTGTTTCTTCCCGACTACTTTAAATATTTCTGCTAGGCTTTGTGTTTATAGGTAGAAATAGAAAATTCTCAGTACAACTGATATTTCATCTGTAGGTAAATAACATGCTGAAGTAGGATCACAAATGCTGGCCATGTTTCTGTGATACCAGGTACCTTGTTCAACTGGTAGAAGTGTTGCTGTCATAGTTTTTACAGCTTACTTTTCAGGGCCTTGACTTCTCTAATCGGCTTTAATGGGCCCTGACCTGCCTGAGGCCTGAAGCCACAGGCCTTTGTCTGTGGGCCCAGGAATCCATTCCAGCTCCACCCTGTACCTTCAGTTCCTTGCTGAGCTGACTCTGGGGGCTCAGTGAGGACCAGCTGCTTCCTGAGGGATGGATATAATGACTGACTAGGAGGGTAAGGATGTAATGAAAGCCCAGAGGTTATAGCCAGTGGGCTTGCACAGTTCTATCTGGAAAAGAATGATGAAACTCTGAACCTTGGATGATGCCTCAGGCCCTGGAGGGTAATGCACTTATTAATTCCAGCTTTTTTCCTTGTCTTTTGAAGTAGTGACCTCATCTGCTGTGATCTACTTCTCATGACTCACTATTCTAGATCCTTTATCTTTCCTTTGTCGATCCTGTAACATGAGCAAATACAGTGCCACAGGGTAAGCCAAACTTGCTGCATGCCAGTTACTTTGTGGTAATATTAGATGTAGGTCACTGGATAAAAAATATTAGTAGCAAAAAATGGAAGTCGATGCTATCCTGTTAGGTGTTCAAGGGCTTTTATGTAATGTGTGTCTGGTTGGTTCCAGTTTCCATATTTAAAACATAAAAACATAAACATAGTGTTTCATCCATAATCAAGCCATCATTATGCAATAGAATCAGAGCTTATGTCCACCACCTTCCTCTTAAACTTGCACATATGTAAGTAATCTATAAAATTGTATATACATTTTTTAATAGTTACTGTTTTCAGTCAATGAGGAAACCAGTAGCCCTTTTGTTGTTTTTGAAATCCTGTCTGTTTTATGAGGTGGGAATAGATTAAAAATATAAAGTAGTTATCTATAATATTTTATATGTAATTATGTATAATGTAGGTAATTACCCAAGATGTATCAGTGGCAACACTTTATATTTGTCATTTTTCTTGTACTCAGTTCCAAAATAATTTTCATTGGAAATGGAATAGTGAATTAGGTGAGCAGTATAAGTTATACAAGTCTTCTGACTGTTATTTTAATCCTTATTTCCCTTTTTTTTTTCCTCTTGTCAAATAAAAGAGAAAATAGTTCCTGGATTCTCTATTCTGGGGTCAAAAAGCTATTCTAGGACCAAAGTGAATGTAAGTGGAGATCAAAACTGAGGATAGTGATTTAGGAATTGGATTAGAATCTCACTTAAGGGTGTATTTTCCTTTATTGACACACTAACTTGGGAAGTTTAAGTCAGTTTTAGCAATATAGCTTTTTCATATGAAACATAGAATCACAGGAAGGTTTGGGTTGACAGGGACCTTGAAGATCATCTGAATCCTGCTGCCACCCCAGCACCGCTGTGAGCAGGGATGCCACCTGCTAGTTCAGGTTGCCCAGGGCCCTGGTCATCAGTTCTGACATAACATGACAGTTAATGACTAACTGTTCTTCTACCATTTTTAAAGGCAAAATTTGTTGGACTGCAAAGCAGCAGTAGAATGTAATCCAAGGAATCAGTTTAACTTTGCTGTTGTGTATATATATATATATAAAATCTCACTGAACACTGGTGATCAGACAGAGGGAAAGAATTGGGCTGTGCTAATTGTGTTTTAGGAAAGCTGTTTGCAATGTTAAACAAAGGTGCAAATTTAGGTATTAAACAGGGATATATATTTTCTATAATAAACAAAATCATGTATTTGCAACAGGAATTTTTTTATGTCTTGGAATTTGAGAGTATGGCTCTTTTAATTAATGTATCTGAACAGCAAGGCTACAAACCTGTGTACAGTTAATCAAAGACTTATAAAAACTATAGTGACATGATCACCTTCTCTCACAATTTACCGAAAACTAATGCAGCAATTATAATTCAAGCAGAAGTGTATGCATTTTCTGGTTAGATTTACAATTTTTATTTTAATTTTTTTTAAACTGTTTTTACCATCTACTGCCCCAAGTTCAGACACATTCTATAATCTACTTGTGTTCCATGTGGTAATTGCAAAACCCATATTTGTATAGTATACGTTTAGATTATGCTTTGTGACATCCTTGTTTTGTCATCTTATTTATAGGTGATTCCTAGATCAGTTACAAGAAAAAGAAAAGTTAAATACTTACTGAAACATTCTGGCATTATCTGCTGAAATTTTGTTATTAAAACTAAGTTTGGCTATTTTGAGTAATGAAACTAATGAACTTGAGTCATCCTTGAATTTATGTTCTGTTGTTGTATTTTCTGGTGCCTGACATCTGACTGAAACTTTTCCAGGGCTTGAACTATTGCCTGAAAAGTCTTCACTGAGCTGAGAGTATTTCACCAGTGACAAATTATGTTCTGCTGAAACATAATCTTGTAGCAAAATCTCAGTTTCTTTCCCACTAATGCCCCAAAATTTATTAACAGCCTGCTTGAAGATATCTCAGTAGTTTATTCCTTTTCCAATATATCTGAAGATCTGTGCTGCTCTGCTCATGCCCATCAAGTCTCTATCCACCCCTGCATCCAGGTCCAGTGTTTAATAGAACAACCATAAATGTTACTGTCCACCTGTGTGATAACACAGGTAACTTCTTGTAAGTACTTGTAAAAGCTTTTGCAGTTTTCTTAATTTGCTTTCTATTTTCACTTAGTTTGTTCTATTTTTTCTGAGGAAACTGTGTTAGGACTTTGGTCCAACCCTTGCTCTTCTTTTGATTGTCCTAATAAGCTTGTCAATTTAATCAAAATCGTACATATAAATAATTTTCTAGGCTTTTTCTTAATTTGATGACCAGATAGAGAAGAATATTATAAAATATTAACTGAGTTAAACTTATATGCAAGTACGTGTCTTAGCAGATATCAGACAATTATCAGTGATATGTCACAGAAAAAGTTCCAGCAGCATCTTGGACACTAGTGCCAGTGAATAAAGAAACTGTACTTTGTTATTCCTTTGTGCAAGGATCTATTTCTCACCTTTTCTAATTAATGTTCTTTCTTGGCTAACCATAATTTCCCTGCTTAGCATCTCAGCAACTGTGAACATTTTCATTTATACATTGTATTTCCCAGTCTTAATTTCCTCTCATTCCTGGAGTGAAGATTGTTTCTGCCTCTGGAGATTCAGAGTCTCTCCTCCTGCAATCAAGGGTTTGGTTTCCCTGTCCCAAGGTCGTATCTTCCTACATCTTTAGTGTTCCTTTTCCCCACTGCCTTGTAGGTACTCTTCTGCCCTGATCTTTTCCATTTAGAAGTGTTAGTCTTAACAGTTCTTTGTCTCTCTTTCCCCTCACTGATGTTTTTCTGTTTTCCTTCTGTCCTACCATTAACTGACACCAGATATCCTCCTCAATTCTTATAGTCCTCAGGAAGCTCTTTTTTTTTAAACCCACCACTAGGAAAGTGGAAGTTTCTCACCCAAGAAGGATGGCAAGTACTGCCAGGAGATCAGACAGGAAAGCTGCCTGCCTTTCCAGGATAGGCATCAGGGAAGCAGCAGCCTCATGGTCCCTCTGGCTGGCTGCAAGTCAGCAGGGTCTGAGGTGAAGCCCTTGGCACTTCCATGGGGTCTCTTGTGCTGGCTGCAGTGACACTGCAAAGGGGTGTTAGGCAGCTCTTGGTTTCCCTTGTCTGTTCTTTCTCTCTTTTCTGCCTTTCTTACTTCATCCTTCTTGGCCTTCTCCTACTTCTTCTCTTCTAGACTTGTTTAAATGTGTTCACCATCAGTTTTCTTCTTGCATAACACTTCACTGAAGCATTCTCTTTAAAAACCCCATTATCTTAATAGCTTGCCTTTTGTGTATGTGTGTATTTTTTCTACCTTTTCTGTTCCTTTATTTATTTTACATGTCCAAGCCTGATCTCTTTGAAAGTGTGCACATTAAAAAAAAAAACAAAAAAAACCCCCCCAACCTGTAATTCTGTCAGTTTTCTTCAGGCACTTTTCCAGTGCATTTAGTGTAACTGAAGGGAATCGAGTATCCTTGAATAAGGCAGGCAGACTGGATCCTGGACACAGCTCCTGGGCTCAGCTGTGCTCTTGGGCCCCTTGGCTACCATTCTGCTTTCAACACAGCAGCAAAAAGTGAGCCAAGGTTTTCTTCATCATTTATGAGCCCATCCTGGTTTAGAAAGGATTGCCAAAATAACAGAGCTTATGAAAGGTGCCAGCACTCTCTTCTCAGATGACCTCTGCAGTCCTTTGACGCTTAAGGACACAGCATGATTTAATCTTCAGGCAATCTCTGCTACAACACACCCCGGACAATGCCTGTGCTACCGTCTCTAGGCTGGCTCAGCATCTCCAGTGGGGAATTTGTAGCACCTAGCCGCTGGCGTGTTCTCCTGGCGGAAGCTCAACCATTTGAAGAGAAGGGGAGGGAAAAAAAAAATCCCTATCAGGACGTTTGCACATGCTGTTCTCTGCTTGCTCGCCTGGGTGTTTTTCTGAAGGACTGGGACATCTGCAGAGAAGGGGGAGCGGCGGCGGCTGGAGAGTGCCCTGTTCGGGGCTGAAGTTCCTCCAGCTCCGGGGGCTGTGAGTGAGCGCAGCCGAGGGGGAGAGCGACGCGGTCGGGATCGCGCTACCCGGAGCGTACGCGGACAGACGTGATTAAAATTCAAGCCTAATGGCCTCTGGCATAAACAACATTCATCAGCCCGGGACTTGCAGTGGATCTAAAGCCGCTCGCAGCAGCTCGGCAGAGGAATGCAATCGGGAAATGCACATGAAAATGTGCAAAAAAATTGCTCAGCTCACTAAGGTGAGTCTCGCTGTTGCAATCTTTGCAGGGAAGTGAGGCTGCCCTGGCCGAGGGTGTCAGGGAATTGTCTCCTCTGATGTCCCTGTCTGGGCGGAGGGAAGGGAAGGGGGTCCTCTCTTTTTAGATCGTTGCCGAGAACATCGGTGTGCACAAACTTCCCTCCCCGCAGGTCCCCTGCGGGGGCTGCAGCCCATCCTTAGGGGTTGCCTTTGTGGCAGACGATGGACGCCTCGTACTGAACTGCTCTAATTACCGTGCGACCATAACGAGAAGAGCTCCAGCTCCGCCAAGACGCGGGGTTTGTCTGGAAGCTGTTGAGAGGGATTGACAGTATCCGCTTTTCTTCTGGAACAACAAACTGCAAGTAATTTGCGTTTTATAGGTATCCAAGTAATATTGTTGCAAATCTGCGGCCAATGCGTGGTACTACAGTACGATAGTACTCTACCTCGCAGCTAATTGTTCCTGAAGTGCGTAAGAAGAACTACTTTGGATGACGTTTGTAAAAGGAGTTGGAAAAGAGACAGGACTAAATTACGTGGTATATTGTACTTAAAACTTTTGGTCAATACTAAACTACTTGGTATGTTCCACACCATGGTAAGAAATAAGAGAAAATATGTAGGAAATGACAGTTATCTATTAACCTATTCTTATGCTGCATCTTTGTCAGTGGGAAAAACCTATTTGCCACCCTTGTTTACTAATAACAGCTTTTACATGTTCCGTAACCTTGCTGCAACTGATAGGGACTTATTAGCCATGAATAAACATTGACTAAAAATACAGGTCAAAGAATAAGAAGTCGTTTAGATGTTCAAGTTAGTTTGGCTTACTAGTTACAGTGCCATCATTCTCATGATAACTGTACACGATAATGTACATCATCTGCGTCAATACATAAACAAGAGCTACCTCTAATTACATATACTTCCTGTACTATACCAATACTTACTTTACAGGTTATTTGATTGGATGTTTGTTTAATAGTATTTGTGCACAGTAAGATCCTTACTTTTTGCCCATACATTGCATAATTTTATTGCAAGAATTTTTTTCAGATGTCTTTTGCAAAACTTCTACTGTTTAAGTATGTGTGGGTTGATTTCTTTAGTTAGGATAGAATTTTCCCTCTAGATACTTTTCTGTTATCTGAAATGAACATGATTTATACCTGAAGCTCAAAAAAGTACTTCTGAAAAGCAAATAATTCTGTTTTGGAATGTGGCTTTTAAGAAGCAATTTTCTCTGCAATAAGACTACACTTACAGAGAATTCATGGCACAAATGGAATTTAAATCATAGGCTTTCCCTTCTGAATTCTGTGTAGACTAATGCAGTACCAACAGCAAGCACCCTAAGAAACAAAATCTGACACCAGATCAGCTGAAAAATGGCTGTATGGGAAATTTGTTATAATAATTTTTGGCCTAGGAATTTTGGGAGCTCCCTTTAAAAGCACTGTTTTCTTCATTATATTACAGTCAGAATGATTATAACAAAATCCCTCCTAAATTTAAATGGGCCATATTAATTTCCTTTTTGTTTCTAACTCAGTATGCAATACTGCTGTATGTTGTTGAACAGCTGCAACTTCCTGTTTCAGTGACTTTAGATTTTCATTGATGAGGAGATAATTATCTCATTATTCATCCACTCAGTGTTATGCCAGGTGAGATGAATACAAAATATGTAAACTAGGTATAAAATATAGATCTTGACTTCCATTCCCTTTGTCACTAGGGGCCTCCTCCTACCCTCAAAGGCAAAGAAGTGCATAAAGGTATCAACAGGAGCCAAACTGGGGGAGCTGATTCTGTCCTTGCATGTAGTGCTGATTATGTCTTAAGATATTGGTTAGGGGAATTCAGGGATCCAGGGAATCCCAACAGGTAATTTGAACAGAGACTTTGAGAACTGCTGCCACTGTACTGCCCTGTTATTTTTGTTTTCGAAGACATAGAATGTAGTTAAGTTTTCATACCTTCCATCATGTATTTTTTCTGTTCTGCACATTTTTGGCTGTAGCCACAAGAAGTACAAATCTTTAGCAATGTTTTGTTTGCTTTGGGCCACATTTCTCTTGAAATGGGTGTATTTGTATTGTATTGGATTGTAGCAGAATGCCTGACTGTGTAGTGGTATTAAGCAATACCAATAATGTTCAAATTACTCCATCAGACACTGGACCCATGGCATGCTGCTTCATGCTTCCCAGTTCTTTGTATTTCTGTATCTGTTTAGAAATAATGTGGAGTTGAAGATACATGGTGACTTTTATAAGACATGGGGTGTCTACTCCCTGCTGCCTCAAGCTATGGATTTGTAACATCTACTGGCTATTTTGGGATTTTCATGTGCTTATGGTTTCTCAGCATAGTCCTTTGCACTTGAAATAGGATGAGAAATTCAAATGAACTCTTGAAGAAGAGTGTTGAGGAAAGTGGATCAGCTTTCATTAATAGAGAGAGTTTGGACAGGGCTGACACGAGCTAGACACGCTGTAGATATCCATGCTATCCAGGCTTCTTTTCAAACCTCTGCCAGTGGGCTCAAACCAAACCTGCTGTCCTGGACTGCAGTTCTGAAACCAAGTCTATTTAATATGAATACCTAGGAAGGTGACAATACCTGGTGGTCAGAGAGCTACCTAAACCACAAACTAGTTATGTTTCCTTCTTAGAAACAAATTCCTGGATACCAAAGAAAGGGTATTTTTTAATGAAAGATAACAGTTATTCTCAAATACTTTTTTTACCTCGGGGTTCATCTGACTCTATATTGTGAATCTGGGAGCCTTGTTCTAAGAAGCACATTTTAAATTGCAGTATTACTGGTCAAGTAGATTGCTACTCAAAAAAAAAAAAAGTCAAGTAGTCTGGCAAGATTTCTGTGTATATGTGTTGGATACTGTCAGTTGTAATAGAGGAAGAGAGTGCTGATGCAAGGAAAAGTTAATTGCTGGTAAAACACACTTGCAAACCCTTTTTTCCCTTTAAGGGAAAGAAATGTCAAAGGGAAGCAAATGTGTTCCTCTTCTAGAAGCATCAGCATAGGCAGATGTTCCTTAATGACTCTGCATGGAGCAGTTCAAAATGTTACATGTTCTGACTGCCTATCACCAGCAGTCAGGAGGAGGTTTAGCCCCTCAGCTCAGCCAGCAAGGTAGAAAATATGACCATTATTTCATAAGCTTCAGGGAAAAATCAGCCAGAAAAGCAAAACTCTTTCCTTTGTTGTTTAAGGGAGGGATGGCTGACTTCTGCACTAAAATATGTGCTCATATTTAGTTCTGCTAGCTTCACTCCTGTGGGTGGAAATTTATCAAAGAATTAGCAAGTGACCTGGCATGTGTGTGAGGGCATAGACTATTTTCACAACTTCAGTGTTTTGTAGCAGGGCTTTATATTAGATCTTTTAACCTTTCATGCTTTATTTGCCATAGAGCTATCAGCCATTTATTGGTTTTGAACGTGAAATATCATCAAACTTTAATGGTTTATTCTGGAAGCACCTAACAGCTGGGTAATTCTAACAGAGCACTTCGGTGGTCTACTCATGTTCCTATTGAAAAATGTTGCCTTTTTCACTTAGTTTAAGTTTATTGACCTTGTTTGCTGCGGTGTGTTAGCAGTATTCAGTAACTAATGCTTAGTGGTTCAGCTGTTGTGCAGTTAGTTATTATGCTACCAGAACTCTCCTGTGTGCTTGAGGCTTTTTGATCTCAGCTCTCTAGAGACGTATTCAATATTCTACAAAAATGAAGCAAAGTAGAATAGAATAAAAACTAGGATCATTATTTTGGAGCAACAGTATTTTTCCTTTGAGGAAGGAATATAAAAAAAATTATTTCTATGTAGGTAAATGGAGAGAATCTATTTATCAAACTGCTTAAATTATGTGCTAACAAGACCAACAAAATCAGCCATCCATATCCCCCAGTACTTTCTGATGTATTTGTTTTCATGATTTTTGTGTACAATTTACTATCAGGATTTCAAATCCATCATTATTTTTTGCCTATGAGCTGACAAGAATGTGTAGGCTAAGATTTCTTAACTTGTCATTACTGTTTTTCCTTGCAGAAAGTTCCTCCTTAAAAGGAAACTCCTGGATTATTAAATGCATGTGCAATATCATAAAACTCTGTTGATCAGCTAGTCAAAAGCAGTATTAAAGCCAGACTTTTATTTAGGAAAAAGCCTAGTATCTTATTTGGATAGCTAGAAATCATAATTTAAATTAACTCAAGGTATAAGAATGACATCTGTGTATGGAATTACTTCCTTACCATACAAATTTGGCACTAATAATATCAAGTTTGCAGAAAATATGATGTTCTTAGTAACTGCCAACTCAAGACTACTTTATAATGGAGAGTACATAATAAATTCAAGTCTCTTTATCAAGGAATCCTAGTTAATGTTTATATACAATGCTTTGCATATTATTAATATGCAAATTATAGGCAATAGGCGATAAAATATCTAATGATCCATTAATTGCACAAAAGAAAATTGCAATCTTACAGCTTTTTCATGTTCTTTTTTTTTAATGGTAATATTTGAAAGTACCTTTTTCCATGACACTATAATAGTACCTCTTTCCTAATATTTCCTTTAACCAGTATGTACATGCCAATGTTTTACAATTGTGAAAATTATACCCAAATTAGAAGTCTAGAAGACAGTGGCAAGTCAGTTGAAGACATTCTCATGTAAATATTTTGAGCTATGTATTTTAGGCTTTTCAACACTCCAGCATTGAATATTGTATATTAAATACACTTTTTCTTTAAAATATCATGTTCTTCCTCCCCTCCCCAGCAGTCACGTCCTCATTAGTTAAAAGATTTTCTGTGTTTTATTAAAACATCTGTAACTGAGGTAGAACTCCCTCTGTTGCCACCTCTACAGTGAAATCTATCTTCCAAAGCTTGGATAGAGCAGAACACACACAACTAGATTGCTGAGGAAATATTGCCTTTATTTCATAAAGAAACTACAAACTGACTGTCTGTTTTCAAATAGGGATTTCTTCTTTTTTTTCTTAAGTTAATGACCTGGGTTAAATTCTTCTGAAGGAAGATTATATGTTTTTAATGTGTTTGTCATTCAGAACTTTGTCTCACGTGGCTTTTAGGCACATAAAATAAACACAGTTTTAACTTTGAACAGTTACTACCAGAGGAGTCTTCTATTTTAATTATCTTTGGAAGCATCTGGCTGTGACTATGCACTGGCTGGTTGTAACTATATAACCCTCCAAGAGAGTTATAGAAGAGCTACCTTTAAATATGAACCTGCAGCTGATTATTTTACTTTTTTCATTCAGCAAGAGACAACTACTAGAATTTGATAACAAGGCTGTTAGTAACTATAGCTAGCACTTTTACATGTTTTACAATGTTGAAATGTTTTTACTAAAATACTGATATGCCTTAGTGTTTAATAAAAATAATGAATTTTCTGTGGACTACAGGACATTGCAATGCAACTTGATGCATTGCCACTACACTCTTTGCAGACTGCTTCCACTTTTTCTGATGATAAATGGTGGTTAAACTTTCTTGGTTTTGGGATCATTGATGCAATTCCAGAAGGTGTCCAGCATATGCTTAATAGGAATATCTTCCTGAAATGAGAATGTGAGTAGTGGCTGTATTCAATCTAGCTCCATTTCACTGTTACAAATATTTGTGTAAAAATGTACTGGGTACATAGGTAATAGTGTAGTATTATTATGTATATTATTATGTAGCCCTTTAGCTTCATAATACTACATTGACTTGGAGTCCAGTGATGCTGCTTTGAAAACAAAGAGATGAACTGAAAGAAAATATCTTTTAAAACACTGGGCTGAGGTCTGTCTGGGACAATAGCCTGATTCTGATGGTACCCAGAGTGTTACAGGAATATGACACACATCTGGTGTTCTTCTTGTCAAGAGTTTCATTGCCTTCGTCGATCTGTGAGATTTTCCAGAGACTGGCAGAGTATCTTAATGTACTTCCTTGACCTAAATGGATTTTTATTCAATACATTTTACAATCACTTCTTGAATCCCTGTGATCTTTCAGTTGAATTTGCTTACAGTAGCAATAACTTAAATTTTAGTGCCTGTAGTAGCAGAAACTGGTATTATAAATTCATAGATACCTGAGGGTTCACATGGTTTCATTTCTTAATTAGCAAAGTATCTAGAATGTGTAAAAAATATTTAAAATCTTAAAAAATCCTCTCTGAGAATGCGAACTACAGGAGAGCAAGAATTTGATCCAATCTGTATAATGCTTTCATTTGGATTAGGAAGAAACATGACTCATTTTATCTATGATTATCACAGATCTACATAAGGGGCAAAACTTGCAATAAATACTGTGGTTTTTAAATGAATTATATTTGTCTCTGCATGTATTTGATTGGGAAAAATCTCTTCCACCTCAAACTGTAATTAAACCAACAGTTCTACAACTTATATTTACAGGTCTTCCAAATTCTACTATATTTAAAGTAAATACTTGGAAAGATGGGAATCAAGTAAGAGCTTACTTGACAAATCTCTTTTGGTACTGTATTTATTGTAAAATTGGACAGTGTTGCTTTATTGTAATCTGCAAACCAGAAGGTATTTTGGAGGCATAAAATTTTAGGTAAATATCTAGAATACTTAAAAAAAAACCAAGCATAACTTTTGAAAACACTGATCATGTCTGCAATTTATACTCTTTAAAGTTCTTTGGAAGTCTGAGATGTAATGAAGCATTTCACAAAATAGTGTTATTTTGGCAAATGAATTCTATCACCACTGTATTTAAATCTGGTTGATGAAATCCATTAGCACATATTTTTGAAGCATAATTGAGATCAACCTTCTATGAGTTTTAGATTTATATCCCAGAAGAGCTTGATATGTAACAAAACCCAAAGCTAAATTATCAGTGAATTTCATGCAAATAAGGTCTTTTTTCTTTTCCTTCCATTGACACAGAATTGATGACTTCACTTGTCTACTAAAAATTCACCTGGTCTGGAGTAACAGCAATGGACAGTGTACATAAATTTGTCAGACAGATCCTTTACTTCTTGTACATTATGCATCTGACATAGTTCCGAAGATAAAGTTGAACTCGTCCAAGACTATAATAGCCTAAGATATATTGGGAAATTTGAGATCTTAAGGAGTTAAGCATTTCACCAAGACAGAGATTGCAAAATGTCAAGAGAAAGAACTCTGAAATCAAACAAATTGGCCTTTCTGCTTGCCTCCATAAGAGTGTGTGTTAATTGACATTGATTTTTCAGTGTCTAAGCATAATCTTTTCAAGTGTTTTCATCTAGTTCTGTGGTTTTTAATAGACAGACATTTTACCTAATTTAGCTTTTACTGAAAAATAATGTGTTCCTCTGACAACATTTGAATACAGCTTAACCTGATAAATATGCTCGAGATGAATTTGAATCACCTCAGGGATAAGAAAGTAGTAGAAATGTATTTCATATAAATGCCATGCCGACTGATTTTATTTATTCTAGCTCTTAATTGCACGCAGAATCTACCAAAAATTTTGTGCTTTCTATTTAAGTTTCGAGAAATTATTTCAAATTTATGTAGAAAAGGGTTTTGACATATAATATACAACATGAGCCAGGAACTATAAGAAAGATTTACGTCATAATGTAGGGAGGCAGATACTACAAAGATGTGGGCTAGATCTTGCATTGTTTCACATAGTAAGTAATGACCTGGAAGTAAAAAGAAACAACATATTAAAATTAATAGATTATAATTATTCAAAGGGAGTCATAAACATTTTAAGAGAATGGAAAAAAGTAATATAGATGGAAGACAAACTGCATTCAGTTAACACCCAATATCTGTTTCAGTTTGTAAATTGTTGGTAAAACAGCATGAAGTGGGTATATAGAAATGGAATCAGTATGAAGTGAGGCATTGGTGCAAGATGGAGAGAAACCCTAGAGAACAGACAATTTATCAGTTTCAGCCTCTGAGAATGGAAACTTTTACACTTTGCATGGGACTCTTTCATCTATGTAGAAGAAAGAAGACACTGGAAGTGGGGTATGCAGAAATTATATAAAGCAATTATATTAATTAATTCATAAATGAAGCAAATAATTTCACTTGTGTCACCTGATTTAGACATCTGTATTGGGAAGGGAATTATTGTCTTTTGGAGTCACTGTCTTCCTCCTTTGACTAACTTGGATTAGATGTGTAGTGATGCAATGGATGATGTTGGGTGAGATGAATCCCATCTCATATGCAGAAAAAATCTTCCTGAGAATCAAATGTGTAGGGTTTCTCTAGACATTTCCTTGCAGTAATTTCTAGTGGCTTCCTCAGACCTCCTTATGTGGTAGCTGTGTTTCAGAACAACCAGTTTCTCTCAGAATTTCCATGTCAGATCTGGAGAAGTCTTTAATGTTTCCTCAACTGTTTAGGAAGACCTGTTTCTTACCATGCTGCGGAGGCACGGCCTACAACCAGTCATAGCAGATGGATTTGTGACCAGTGTAAAGAGAAGGGATTAAAGTTGAGTAGATTTTATTGAACAGTTGCAGAATAAATTTCAGTAATAAACTCCCTGGTATTCTCCCAGCAGAGGAGTCTCTTTCTAGAATTAACTTCTGTAATTCTAAAATATATTTTTGCTTTGCTAAAATCGTTGGAATGTAGTACTGGTGACCAATATGTTCTCATATACAGATGAGAAGTGGTTAGACATAGAGAAACAAATTCAGTAATTCTGGAGACATTTTTGGGGTTTATACAACACAGATTAGACTTGTGACACTTACTGCAGTGAACATACTTCCTGGATCCCAATTAACTTTCGTGGTTCTACAGCGTATTTTTTCTTTGTTAAAATTATTGGGTTTTTTAGCACCTGTTCTGCTTGTGGAAATATTCTTGCAATATAGTTGTACCTTCCTAATTCTTAAATTGCCTAGCAATTATTCTTGTAGCTCATTAAAAACTGTAAAATACAAATGAGGGACAACTGGATGTCCCTTTAGTAAAATTTAGGTTAGAGCTCATTTTATGTTAGATCACACTTGTGATTCATAAATCCCTAAACTACCATTTTCTGTGTTCAGTATTACACTACAGCCAGCAGAAAAATAAAAAGGTAAGAAAATGGGACCAAATAATTGTACTGGTGTAATTTTCTTGTATTAAATTTAAGCTAAAGAGGGCAGAAGGAACAAAAGGAATGGCAGAAAGAGTCAAAAAATGTGCCTAAATATATTAGAAACCTGTAGGTATTTTATGTTTGTGCTTTCCTGATACATTTTAGTATTTAATTGTATTTTTTTGACTGACTGCAATAGATGTTACATGTAGGAAAAGGAGTGATATGTTCAAATTTGAAGAATGTAGGATCAACTTGCCCTCTTCTACTGTGAATCTCTAGATAAGACAAGATTGAGGTGCATTCAGGCAAGATTGAGGCACCTCTTCTGAAACACTTTGGGATGTTTGGAGTGACAATTTTTTTAAAGCTTCTCTCATACTACACAACACTACATATGTGTTTAGGTTATGAACAGTTGCTACAAATATTTGGATGCATGGAATTATTCCTGTGCTTTCAGTGAACCACAGAGAATGCAAGGAGAGAGCTGAGACTTAGTTCTTTAGGTTACAGGTCATACCTTAGAGCTGTATAATTTATCACCTATGTTTGAAATCAGCATAGGTGTAAAATTGGATCAGCACTGTAGGTAATCATAGCCTAGGCCTGTACCTTAATTAAAATACATTATTCTTCAGTGTTAGAACATGAGAGACTGATTAGAATATTAGTTAATAAATTGTGAGAGGTGGATTTATTTTCTAGAAAGTCTGTGGAGTTGGTGGCAAAGGGAGCTAAGGGATAGAGGAGCCATTTGTTTAAATAACAGAAGCTATTTTTGATAATTTCTCTGTCCTTTGCTTTTAAAGAGACCATTTAAGGCTGGCATGTTTATGAGTACCTCACTCTGCTCTGCTCAGCAAGTAGATGAATTAAAGAAACAAATCCATATGCTAGTGATGGCAAGGTGGTGTTGCTACTAGTGAAAAGGAGATGATGCATAGAGTCACCTGGCATCAGTGAGCCTCCAGAAAACCTCTTCCTTAGTAACAGAAGTTTGTCTCCTTCCCTGCTTTGTGTAGAGTGCTGCAGGGAGTACCCTGTTTTGCATCTTTATACAGGGCCTTCTCTCATTATTTTTTTGTTTGTTTTTTTGTTTTGTCTTTTTTGTTGTTGTTTGTTTGGCGTTTTTTTTGTGTTTTTTTTTTTTTTGGGAGGGGGGATTGTTTGTTTTGTTTTGTTCTATTCTGTTCTTTTTATCCCCCCTTGGTTTTTTGGTTGGGTTTTTTTTTTTCCCTCTCTGCTAGCTTGGGCCTGAAGGAACAACATTTATGATCTTTTGCTTTTCTTTGATTCATCTTAACATCCTCACTCCTCACCTTCCATACCAAATTGTCTTACTTCTTATTCAGCTAAGAAAGCAACCTTCTTGAACCAATTTTTTTGTTATGATAGTCAGTTTCCTCTAAGCATAGTATTTAACACTGCTGTAGGAGGAGAGTAATTTTTGGTTTGAATGCTTTAACTCTGTCTTCACTGTTAAGGTGCAGTTGAATGGTTTATTTTTCTATTTTATTTGTTTTTGTTTGTTTTTGTTGTTGTATGTTATTTTATATCACCATAAGGAAAATGAGGAAGGAAATTCTATTTAGTTTTACAGCATTTGGAGGATAAAATGTAATAAGATGTAATAAGATGTATTCACATTCAGTGCACTGGTAATAGTCAAGTGTATGTATGTAGTAATATTTTTACCAACTTGCCATGCAACACTAGGATGCTTTAAATTCAGTACAGTGTTTCTCAATCCATTTGGTTTTGGAGAACTTTAAGGAGGCAGAAGCCATTAGTGTTATGGTAGCAACTCCAAGAGCAATGATGTGCTCTTTTCACTTGAAAGGTATTCTGTTTGTACTGTCAAATGATCAGTTTTAGAGATGCTTTTTAAAAGCTGTTTATCAGCATAGCTGTTAAGAGATTTATACCACATCAGTGTACACTCACAATGTACAGGTCTGAAATAATTTTTCAGTATTTTTCCTTTCAGCACATAAAGCACCGTATTCATCTCATATAATTCCAGTCTTCAAAATATTGTATCTGGAGTAGGAATATAGGAACTGTTCAGTAGGGAGTGAAAGGCACATGGGAAGGGCTTAAATTTCATAAAGTAGAGAGCAGCAGACGTCTCAAAATTCAATCTTTTAAGAAGGTTAAGATATGGAGGAGTAAGTTTCAGCACTCAAGCTTGAAGATTAAATTTAAGGGCATGCAAATCAAAATGCTTCATTATGGTTCTAGCCAGTATTGAACAGAAGTGTAGGATTAATAGATGGGGCAGGGAGGCCAGGTTCTTCCATTGCTTTAGATAACTCACCTAAGGTGCTGGTGGTAGTCTAATGCTTAGTGGAATTTGGAAAACCTGTATGATTAGGACAGATTGTAGAGGAAACCTGAACATGACATAAGACGGCATGAGACAGGCTATGGTGATTTATTAGATAAATTTATCATTAAGTGAAAGTCTAAGTCACAAAGGATGCATATTCGTTTCTGGTTTGCTGGTGGAATGAAATACAGAAATGTGATCATCAGCATCTGACCTAGTTAACTGAAGAGTTACCCAACCTAATTACTGATCATTTAGTGTGGAAAATGTGGGCAAGAATAATCTTGGTGTTTTTATGTCTGTCTTCTGAATAGAAAAGAATTGTTCATAGAATTATTTTAGTTAATGATATTAAGAAACCAGCTCAGTATACTGTAACTCTTTCCATTTGAAATGAAAATGGTTAAAAATAACAGAGAGGAATTAATGGCTTGTAATCTAAGGCCCCAAAATACACTTATCTAAATGTAGACAATAACTTCTTGTCTGATATTTTTCTGAAATATGATGCTGTTGTTCTGTTTCATCAAATGCTTTTTGAGAAATATATTCAGACCATGTTTTTCATTTGTGACTTTTTAAGGCTTCTGTATGTAATTCATTACTGCCAGGGAGGAAGTTGACTATACACAAGATGTATTTATGTTTTTGCTTTCACTTATGGTTGACTGAAATTCAATATATTATTCATATACAGATAGGACAAAAAGTGGTTGGACATAGATAAGCAAATTCAATAATTCTGAAAATACCTTCTGGACTTATATAACACATTGCAATTACTCTGGTCAAGACATTTACTGAACTCTCAATTGAGACTTGCCCTGATAAAGGCTTGAAGATGATAGGGCCACAATTCTAACATAATTAAAGAATTGTGTCATTGTTTCTGTATTTATTTATTTATCTACTTGATTTTCTCAAGGCTATGATTTTCTCATTGTCTAAGAATCTTTTGATTAAATTCTATGGGCTCAGGCCAGACTGAAAATGTCTGTCGTAACTTGTGTAAAAATTTGAAACCTAGTTTTTTAGAGCAGTAATTTATCCCTAAAAAACCCAAACCAACCAAGCAAGTAAAAAACCTTCATATATAATGTGTTGTTCTCCTTGAGTTAATAACTATGTCCAGTCGAAACTGGATTAGCCCCCATATGTCCTTGTGGAGGTCTGAAAAGACAAGCATATGTCTTTTCAAGGCAGTTATTCTGTTGTGCAATTATATATAGCTGTAATTTTTACTTGGGCATTTACTCTTCATTTCAGGCTGCTGTGGGCTTCTAATAACATTTTCTTTTTGAAGTAACAGTGTGATGCTTGTACAACAGCTTCTGTGAGAGATATTTGGTTTATGTTATGGTAATAGATGAAGCCGGCTTCGGGTAATATGGTCTTGCAAGTTATGAGAATTATTATTCTGCATTTTGTAAAAGAAAATAAGGCATTAAAGGGTTTAAATCAGTTGTTTGGAAAAAATTACTTACTACCATCAGAGGTTTGCTTGAGTCTGCTAAAAGCTGTTTTGAGATTTATCACTGTTACTGAAATTATGGGGAAAAACCCAAAAACCCTGAAACATATTGCCCAAACACTTCTCAGAATCAAGTCAAAAGATGCTTGCAGTTGGGCAATACCTACCCTGAAATGCTGACCAAACTGCCTTGTCAGGAATATGATTGCAGGAGTGCATCTTCCATGGTGTTCTGACTGGAGCCAGAAGTGCAAAATTTAATCTGCTTTTCATACTTTCATTTACATCAAGTGCTTTTGGTGCACATGAACTGGATGTCAGGACCTCAGGTTTCATATTCAGATTTCCCACTACTGGTCCCCAGCACTTTGTCATGCTAAAGGCAATGTGGCCTGCTGCACTGAAAATCAGATGAACTGGACTTCAAATAAATAGTCAGTTAGCTGGAAAAGGGACACAACTTCCTTCTTTGTATTGGAGATCAAACTAGTGACATCAAGTGTCAACTTACCTAGAATAAAAAAGAACTTTCTGACAGAAAGTGAAAAAAATTGTCACAGCATTGTCTCCCTTTTTTATAAGGTTTTGCAGTTTATAATTGTCCGTTCTGTTCCTACTGGGAAAAAAAAAACAACACAAAGAGGCACCACCACCAAAAAAATAGTAATCTATAGCAGTAATTCTCTTCTGGGATTTAACATCTTGATAAATACAGTAACTGAATTAATGGCTATTGTTCACAAGATACTTTGCTTTTCTATTTTTCTTGTTCAATAGGTGATATATGCCCTGAACACTAAGAATGATGAACATGAGGACAGTATACAGGCTCTGAGAGAGGCTCATGAAGAAGAAATTCAGAATATTCTTGCTGAGACAAGAGAAACAATTCTCCAGTGTAAAAGCAAAGTTGAAGAAGAGCAGTTACTGAGAAAGCATATTCAGGCCCTTGAAATTGCAGTAGCACAACACAAGAGATTGAAGGAAGAAGCCTTGGCAGAGTTAATATTGTGTAAAAAGCAAGCAGAAGAGAAGGAGTCAAGAACAGAAGTGAAACAAGCACAGATAGACCTTTCTACAGAATCAGTAGATACCAATGCAGGCTTTGAAAACAAACTTCTACATTTAAATCAGGAGTTTGATGGACTGCTAAATGAATACAGAGCATTTAGAGGAGAAAATCTAGATGAAAAAGTAAATTCAGATGAAAAATGTAGTGCAGAAAGACACACTGTAATAAATGAGATGGAAAACGTGAAGAGCAAGAACCAGAAAACAACCGAAGAATACATTCAGAAAACAAGAAAACTGCAAGCCCCTTGTGAGACAGAAAAAGAGTCTTTGAAAAAAGCCATGCAGCAATCTGTGATAGAAACAAACTGTCAGCAAAGAGAAACAGAGCAAAAGAAGAGCTCAGAGACCGAGGAAGATTTTTTGCTACAGCAGGTAAAGAAGCTGGAAGCAGACCTAGAGGAGAAAAGCCAGAAGATAAATGAGAAGAAGAAGCATTCCCAGAAGCTGAAGGAGAGAATACAGGTAGAATATGAGACTGTAATCCCTATCTCTGCCTGAGAAAGTGAAAATTATCAATTCTTTAAAATTTGGGTGAAGAGTGTCTTATAAATATCATGTTGATTCAAATGCTTTTTAAATAGTAAAGCAGTTTTAGAGGCTTAGAATGGAAATAGGAGTGGTATAATGCTGACAGCTTTAAATAAAGAGTTAAGATGATTGCTAACTCATTAGGAGAACACTTTGAAGACTAGAATTTGTATTCCTTGAGGGAGGAGCAAAGTAAAATTTATCTGTTGGCTGAACGGAATTCTACCTTTCCTGCCTGGAAATATGACAAGAACAGCAAGCAAGCACTGCTGCCACCACTGAGTGTTTACACAGTATATTCTCCTTTTTCCTTGTGGTTCCAATAGCTCCGTGCATGGCTATCAAGAGAGCTAGATAAGAGACCTGAGCCAGCAGTTTAGGAATCACATTTCTTTGTATGACTCTTGCAGCAGTGGCTTGTACCAAGTGCCACTTAATGAAGTGTCCTTTACACTTGTGAAGTTTTCTGTGCTGAGCCATGAGACTTTCACCATTGGTTCTCACCTTGCCCTTTGCCTGCCCACCCTCACTGCTGTGTATCTCATACATTTGCAGCACAGCTCTGCAGACCCTTCCTGGTTGCATCATGTGTCAGATGCAGTTTCAGAGGTTGGCATGTCCTGGGAAATCTGCTGCTTTTGGTACATAAGGTCAGAGTGCAGGAGAGATGCTGATGCACAGTGCTGAAACTGGAGCACCCAGCCATGCTCTGTGCTCAACAGTTCAACTTCCTTCTGATACTTTTGGTCCTTTACTTCACCTAAACTCAGCTATCAGACATGCCCCCAGCCCTATGACAGCAATCTTGAATATTAGATAAGAAAATACCTTGAAGGTTTAGACTTGGAGCATTGCAGAATAACAAAAAATGTTCCTTAATGAAAAAGATTTTCTTCCTTTAGAGGAAGAGAGCCCCAGAAGTCTGTAGGGAGCAGGGTCAGCCCAGTCAGCTGTGATCTTCCAAGGCAGATCCTAACTCTTTTCACCATCTGCCCTCACAGCTTGCTTGCCTCTATTGTTTTGCTGATGATGCAGAGTTCTGAGCTATTTTTTTGAGGATGTTCTTAGAGGGAGTTCAGCCTTCAATAGAGTCACTACCTTTTTGTTTTACAAGATCAGAGGATGAATTGTATACACTTTTCCCAACATTATTCAGATTTCATTGTCTCAGCATGTAGATCTGTAGCAGAACAACCTCTATCTTTTACAGGAAAGTGGAGAGGATACAATGAATGGCAGAGATGCAGACAAGCCCTTTTTTAAAATTGAGTCAATCTGTAATGTCTGTTTCAATACTAAAAATTATCCTGGCTCTGTAGAAGCTGGAAGCATTAGAGGGGAAGAGAGAAAGGAAGATTTTGATTTTTTGTCGGTACCCTAGGTAACATTCAGGGAAAATGAAGAATAAACACATCAAAATTTATGCACATGGTTCACTCTTCTGATTTATTGAATAAGAAGTGCATTAATTTAGGAATAAATAATGCAAAATATGATAGAAAGTGGAAGTAAGAGGGTGGTGTCATTAACAACTCATTTTCTAAATTCAGTATCAGGTGGATAAAACTGAAGTATTTTCTGAAGGACGTATGTTCAACTCATACATTTCAAGTCCTCTAAGTGTGGAATGAGGTTGATTTACATACCACTGGAGCATATTGCCTTGAATCTTTGAAGAGATACCCTCAGACTAGGATATATCTGGAAGGAGGGAAAAAAGACACGGTGTTGTCTTCTGTTTCTTTACAGTTTAAACAAAAAAATATAAACATTTCTCCTTTCTAAATTGACAATCTTTTATGCCAATATTGAATAATTTCTTTTCAGACTTCTATGGACAATGGCAGACAGGAAAATAGAAACATCTTTTTAATCAGAAATACCTTTAAGCATTAGTAAATACTAGCAGGGAAAGCTATTAAAATGGTTGAAAGGTGAAAGGACTGTAATTTCAACAAGATGAATTTTCCTGTTTTCTCCTTAGTATATGCCAAGAGGTTTGAGGCCTTTAGATGAAACACATGACATTAGTACATGTTTATTATTATTATTATTGCTGTAGAAGGGAGAATACAAAGGTTGACAAATCATTGTCTGATCTGTCCAGTCCATCTAGGCAAAAAAGGCAATTTTATCTGAGCATTGCAGTATTATGCTAGGCATCTGAAACTGCAACTAGAACCTCCAGAAACCGAACATTAAATGTGGTTCAAATTTTTTTCCATTAGTTGTGGAAAGACAGCTCCCAGCAAAGTCTGTAGAACCCAATTTTTTCTGATTTTAGGCATCTGTATAATGGATTATGTTACAAACTGTTGTATTTCAGCAGCTGAAAAAAACATAATTAATATTAATTAACTTTTGACGTAAGTTGTAATGAAATTATTAGAAGTATAACCTATTTCAAGTTTAGGATAATCTCAGGCATCTTTTAGATGGTAACTATTGATGGGTATTCACTTTATGATGATGCCAGCTACATGTGGGGGAAGGGCTCCACATCACAATTATTCTGGCAGCAGAGGCAATTTAAGGGTATGGAAGAGCAAAAAAATGTATTTAAACGAGCTCTGTAGGTGATTTATATCATGGAACACCAAGAGAGAAAATGACCATTTATTTCTTTTTACAAGAAAATTACCTATGTAATAAATGTGAAAGTAATGTCATGCATATTTTAGGATTTGGAAGTGTAGCTTAAGTGAACACAGCAAGAAATTCTGAGATCAAAATGTATAGTGAAAAAAGAGGAAGAAGATCTAAGTGTAGTGAGAGAAACTCACATCAAGAAAAGGAAATCCTGCATAAAGCAGGTAAGATGCTCATTAATGTCATTCTAGAGTATTTCCCATGTTAGTAGCCAGCGACATTGGAAATTCTGCAAGTTATTTATGCTACTTGAAATGTAAATTTTGGTACCACAGAAGATATGGCAACTATATTGAATTCCAAAGCAAAACTGTTAATAAAGCAGGTGAACTGAAACATCAAATAATGCAGCTGCAGCAAATGACTTGTACAAAAGAGAGTCAGAAAAGGAGCAACTCTGAAGATATTCAAGAGCTTTAGCAGGTTATTTGCTTCAAATATTCAAAGACATGACATACCAAAAATACTGAAATCAATGCGGGGGGACGGGGGGACGGGGGGGTTAAGATTGATGGCTTTATTGTACAGGAATCAATCCTGTAAGATTCCCAGATCTCTGAGCTCATTCAGTAGAGCACTGACTTGTGTTTATAACCTGAGGTGCACGAGTTTCTTCACAGACAGCAAAGGAGCTGCAGACATCCTTGGGCTAGGCCAGTATTCAACTGCTTCTGTAACCAAATCCTTAAAGAGAACAACGTCTAATGCAGACTTTCTCTGCTGAGGTCAAGTTGGAATATTGATTTATTTATTTTTAAATATATAAAATAGTCATTCTAAAAAGCTTTGCAGAAATGATTGCAGGAATAAACTCAGTAAAATGAGGAATGTGTGTATCCTGAGAGTACCCTCTGTACAATATCTCCCCTTAAGCAACTGTTCAGCCCTGAATCTTTTCTATACTTTTTAGTTCTCTCAAACTATTATGTTAAGCTACCATTCAGGAAAATTAGACTTGACATCAGAGTCAGCAAATTGTCTACTGTACTTTTTCCCAGGCCTAAGGTTGTCCTTGAGGAAGCCTACATGTTTGGAAGTGAGTTACACACCCAAGTTCAAACCAGAACAGCAAAAAACCCCAAATCATTCCTAGATTGCAGAAGAGGCTTGCCATCTTGACTCTGTACAGTTCCACATTTTTAACTAAAGTAAAGCCAATATTTTTCAATGGAGTATTACCACCTAAATAGCATTTTCACTGCAAAATAAACTACCATGACCCCAGAGTTCTACCCTGGTTTTTGTTTTACAATATATCTAGTGTGTTTTGTAGACTATGGAAACTGCAGCTGTTTACAAGGAGGGTATGAATAAAAGAGAACTTTGTTTGTAAAATCAAGCATCAGTCCTATAAGGAAAAGATTTGTCTAAAGGATTAGCTGTTAAAAGGAATGGTAGCTCATGTTATGAAGGATATGAAGGAAATCAGGCCAGTTTAAAACTTCATGGAATCTGGAGAAAAGAAATAGCAGAACGTAGGAATGCTCTTCTATTTATGGATGCTTTAATTAATCTGGTTTTAATCTTATTGGTTACAGTAACATCATTTGAATTATGCTCACTGTAGGCACTTTGGATTGTCACAAAATGCCAGGATTTTCTTGGAACAGGAAAAAATCAGAGAAAAAAAAATATCAGACTGATGCATTTCTGTGAAAATCTCGGAAGACAAGAAGGTGAATTTATCCTTGTTGTGATAAATGGGCCTTCTTAGCAATATTTATACTTGAATTCTTTGCATGTGGAAGTTGTAATGTTTTATATAAGATCCTTCCTGAAGAATGTATTGTGGATGTTATTCCAATTTCTGAGTAAAATTTTCAAGGATTGCTGCTGTGAAATAATCAGATTAATTTGTTTAATCAGATTTTTGCAATGTTTAGGCAGAGGATCTAATTCTATAAAGTTTTGGTAAATTAGTTCAGCCTGCATGTGTTACCAGTGAAATAACAATTATTTATGAATACATGAATACATACATATATGTATGTCCTTATTTAACTTTAATCAGAAAGGTGGCTCATCTTCTTGTAGATCCAAAAAGCTTACCTGAGCAGTATCTTTTTTTTCAGTGTGTTTTAAATGGTTAAGATGTTATTTTTGTTATTGATATGCATTAGCAGCAATTGGCGTAAGGGATTCTTCAAAGAATTTCACTTTCATCAGCGCTGCTGTCTGTGACTGAATCCTTTGGCTTTAGGAAATTTGCAGTCTCTAATGTTTCTGTGCAGTAGGAATCTAAACATGAGCTGAATTCTATTCAGAGGGAGGATAACCTTGAAACACGTTTAGTTTTAAGCATGTGCTTTAATGACTAGTGGAGTTCACAAGTCAGTGCACGTCGAAGTGATTTGTCAAATTTGAGTGTATGCTAAGGGGGAAGTTAGTTTCTGACTCCTAATAGACTTTGGTGTTCATCAAAGATCATCTAAACAGTAGAAGAGGATTAATATCAGTAATTTGTAGAATGGGACAATCACAGTACTGGTCAAGTGGTTTTTAGACCCTTCTTGGTGCTAAGAGTGAGCTTCTACCCATTTTCTGCAGTTAACACTGCTATAACTTTCTCAGTTCAGCATTTACTTGAGAATGATCAAATACTTGCTGAGAAGTTGTGAAGTCATAAAAAGCAAGCAGCTGCTCTCCCTAAATGTTGAGCTTCACAGTACCTGCCCAATCTTGGAGACTAGGAATGGTGTTTAGTGCTTGCCAAAAGAATTAATTTCTATAAAACTGCTGGAGTTTATACTTGCATACAATCTTATTTCTCAAAGTTGAACCCAGATGAGTAAATTATTTTATCTGCTTGTGGAATGGCTCACTTTTGATCAGTATCTGAAGATGAAGTACTTCCAGGTACATAGTTGCACTAGTGAAACCGTATGGAAATGACTTTGCCTTTTATAAAGTATATTCTACTTATTAGCTTGTATATGTATTCTTAAAATTATGCTAGGCTGAAGCTCTTTGTGTGAGTCAGATTGAATTAAAGTATCAAACAGTTCATACTTTAGAGAAAAAGGCATACTAGTAGACATTTATTTTTTATAGGCAATAAATGTTATTGCTTACAGTAACTTCTTAGAGATTCATATTAATTTAATCAGAAAAATATTGAGTTAGTAGAACAAATAGAATTACAACTTTTTTCATTGTTGATACTGTTTATTTTCTTCTATTCAACTAAGACCTGTAACAGCTGTTAAGGAAATACCTATTTTTTAAGATACAAAGAAGACAGTCAGTTGACAGAGTTGAGGTGGGAATGTTGCACCTGTTCTTCATTTTTTAGTCAAAAAGACAGTTATAGCTGCTCCATTTTGTACAGGCAAAACTAAAGCTAATTCCTCCCCTGCAATATTCATGTAGCTGTTTAATTCCATCCTTTAATTGCTACCTAAGTTTTACACAGGGATGTATGAGAAGGAGCTGTACAGGATGGGGAAGGTGTTAAATAGTTATTTTTTCTGTTTCCTACATTTGTAGTGTCTGAAGACACTGTAGATTGTTTTTTGAGTTAGCAAATGTGCACAGATAGGAAGAGCAAGCACACTAATAAACTTGTAATGCATAACACTTCAGGAAGTTTCTAGAAGTTACACATTTAGTGTTTCTACAATAAGTAATTGCTAACACTTGCTGTAAACAATTGCTACAAGCTCTTGGTCACTGTCTTGCAAATGATGCTCTCAGTGATTTTTTAACTATTTCCAGAAACATGGTGATTTTATAATCCTCATTTTTTAATTTTTATTTTTACTTCCTCAGAATTATTTTCTTTATGGATGCTGTCAGATATTTCTTCCTTTGGTTCTCTTTTCCCCTAATGGTCCATTAGTCATCTTGTTATTTATATGGCCCATGTATATTTATGTTTTTTTTCAGATCTTGTGGGTGACTCTTGCAGACTAAATTATTTTTGGACATTAATACCACTCAAGGAAAAACAGTCTGATTCTTCATGCTGTACAGTTTTACACCTTAGGAAAGCTTTCAGTAGATTAGGATAATGTGAGCTGTATTGTCTCACACTAATATTAGAAACCAAACCAAACTGTTTATAAATTTTAAATTAAATAACACAAATGACATTAAATGACAATACCATGTTTTATTGTGTACACTACGTATTATCTAGGTTAATGTAGATTAAATGTGTTCTTTTCATACCAAATGTTCTGTACCTGCTATTGCATGCCTTTATTTTTTATTTTATTTTTTTTTTTTTTGGTGAATTTTAGGAGCTCCAGACACAGCTAGATGAATTTAAAAGAAAATCTGAGTGTGAACTAAAGCAACTAGAGAAAGAGAAAGAAGTTCTAACCGGGAAACTTCAAAACTCTTCACTTGAGGTAAAGTGGGCATAAATGTAATGCAGTAATAAAAAGTATCTTCATTTTTCATTCCATCTGAGAGATTTTGAATTAGTTTTTAATACTATTTGTTGTGTCTATCATTTATAAAATATACAGGGACTCTAGACAGGATAACAGAAATAACTGCTTCTAAATATCTGTGAAGATTTTGACAAGCCTATTTATTTCATATATCACTGTTATAGTTTGGGTTTGCCAATTTTTCATATATTTACCTTTTGTTGTGAAATAATATTAGGAGTAGAAACAAAGCAGGTTCAAAACTTAACAGAGGATAAAGAAAAATTTTATTAACAACATAAAGGAAAATAGTAATAAATTCAGAATAGATCTTCAGACCACTTCCTCTTTCCTCTTTGTTACAGCTTAACAACATACAGAGACACTTCAGTCAATTCCTTAAATAATTATTTTCAGTTCACTTTAGGGAGAGGAGTTTCTAAATGTTTAGCTATATAAGAATTTTTTTTTCGAGAGATAAAAACCAGTTCTTTCTTGACTCAACTTTTTCCATGAATAACAGTCGCCCGGACCTGCCATCATGAATCTCCTCCCACTTCAGAGTCTTGACAGAGCCGTGCTTGTGGGTTATGTAAAAGCCATGCGGTATTTCTTTTAAGGGTGAGCTACTTAAAGGCGAAAGTTTTTTTCAGCTCACTTTTCTCTGTTCATACTTCATTCCCAGGAACAGAGATCCCCTTTTTCCCTCGGGGCAAAGGATTCTTCAAACACTTTACACCTTACTCCACCCCCCCACGGTTTAAAGGAATTTTTTCGTGAAGCACAGTCCACCTCTGTAACTTACAAAAAGATTTTTCAGGCAACCTTCATGGTGTCTCCTCATTCTCCTTCCATTTAGAAAACTTAGCTTTTACTTCATTGACTTTAGTGTGTCCTTTCTGTTCTTCTCCCTCTCACCCAAGGAAAGATCAAAGTCTGTAAGTCTTATCTGATCACTGGTAAAAAAGTTACAATCTCACACAGAAGTTGCAGGGGCTGGGCCAGGCCATGCTGGAGCTGTGTCAGGATCTCAGGGCCAGGACGAAAACCGCAGAGTCCACGCAGAGGAGAAATGGGTGCCAAGGCCGTGTGTCCATGGCTTTCCCCCGGCGCTGCCCGCCCCCAGCTCCAGCCGCAGCCCGGGGGTTCTCCCTCTGCCCTGCCCAGCACACAAAGCCCTGGGGGCTCTCCCGAACCTCATCTTAGCAATGAGCTTCTCTTCTTTTGGCTATTGGGGCCCCGGTTACAAACGGGACCCAGCAGCCTCCCGAGCCCGGCCCGGGCCAGGTCGGTGTTACCTTGTCAAAGGCCGGCGATGCAAAACAGCTTTCCTGGGGTTTACTTGCTTCAAATGTGATTCACGGAGCGAACCGACTTCTCCAATTGGTTTCTCAGGCTGTCAACAACTAAAGCAGCCTCCAATTGGTCCCATCAATTCACAGAGGGAGTTCCTATGAAGAGAAACTTCCTAGTATCCCTTCCCTTCAGGTGCTTCAAGATAAAACCAGCATAATCACTCTTTGGAGATGTGCTGAGGTGAGAAGTTTGGCTATATCAGGGTAGCACAGTGACTCTGATTGTTTGTTTACAGGACAAAATGAGATTAAAATCTTCCTTACAACTGCTGTTAACTTTCTGATTTTTTTTTAATGCATAGAGAGGTATCTTCACTGATTCTAACCCTTTTCACCTCCCTCAAGTTCAGTGGGAGTTTGCATGGCAGCAACTCTGCAAAAGCTGAAGACCTAGATCTTCTTCAGCTATTTGTAGACTCACAGTGGCCATAATAAGGTCTCATTAAGTGTTTGAAGGCAGAGAAAAGACAGGTTTATCAGGAAGCTAAGCAAAACCTTGTCCTTCCTTTACTGCCTCTACTTTCCCACATGCCATTACTACCCCTTGGTGTGCATGTTCCAGCAATCAGGGCATGTGTTGTGCTCATTTAAGATAAGCAACGCCTGGTTTTTCTCCCATCTGTGCTATACTAGCTGTACTAGTTATGAGAGCAGTATGGGTTTTCTTTTTCATTTCTCCTCTAAAACATATTTATATATTCTGTCATCAAGCAGTGACATTCTGACATTCTATCTATTTCCCAGTCTTACAAATACAGAATTTAATGTTCTGAAAGTTCTGGCTATTTCTGAGTTCCATTACACATTTCTGCATGCCACTGTTTCCTATAGATTCTTCTCTGAGAGAATTTCAGGTCAATCCAACCTATGTTGGCCTATTCAGAGTGAAAGGTTTATGACATGAAGGTTTATTCCTCAGGTTTTGCCAATGCAAAAACTTAAGTTTGTGGGTCATAAAATTGCTTCTCTTGAAATCACATGTTCAGGACAGTGAAATATGAAAGAAACTTATGTTTGCTAGCTGCTCATCCACTCTCATCACAAGATCATTGTAAGTTAGCAAAGAGTGGTGGAAAATTATTGCCTCTATGAACGTAAACATAAATAATATCAAATAGTACATAGCATGCCATATGTTATGTTCACAGCACCATGGTAAATATGAACAGATACACTAAGAAACATTTTATTGTATCTTAGAATCTGACTGCTCTCAAAAAGGAGGAAATGCTCCATTTGAAGAGAAATTTTGCTTTCTTGATTTTTTTTCCTTGATTACTCCAAAAGTTACTTTCTGAACTAATTACTTGGCAGTATTGCCAGGGTAGTGAAGTTGTTTAAACTTGCAATAGTTTCCTGCTGTAGGTAATGAATATTCACAGCCAAGAAAGCACCATAATGTTATATTTCATTGAGGGCATGCTTCCCATCTGGGAACCTTTGCAATGGCTCAGCCCAGAGCTTCCACCTCAAAGGTTAGGCAATGTGCTGTTACTAATCCAGTTCTAACCTGGATACAATTTCAGATCTAAAAATAGCTTCTTTGGCTGCCTAAGACCTGTTTTTAGTTGGGCTGACATAGCTGGAGCACTATGTAGAGTAGAGAGAAGCATGATAATTTCATCTCTCTGGGGTTGCACTTGAAAGTGGCAGTATTTCTGTATTAATAAGATTTCTATGGATAAAGAAATCAGACTTGCCTCTGTTTGGTCATTTGGAAGGAAGAATGTGAGTTTCTGTGTAGATTGAATGCTAATTTACTAGGGACCTCCAGTTCCTTGGTTTTGAACCACAGGATCTCTTCAGCATGTGTTAAAGGATCTTGGTGGCACAATATAAGCAAAAATATGAAGCTATTAGGAAGTGTCCAAAGGATGGCTACAGAGACGGTGAAGGGTTTTGAGGGGAACCCGTAGGAGGAGTAGCTGATGTCACTTGTTCTGTTCAGCCTTGAGAAGAGGAGACTGAGGAGAGACCTCACTGCAGTTAGAACTTCCTTGTGAGGGAAGTGGAGGGGCAGGCACTGATTTCTGCTCTCTGGTGACAGTGACCAGACCCAAGGGAACGGCCTGAAGTTGAGTCAGGGGATGTTTAGGTTGGATATTAGAGATAGGTTCTTCACCCAGAGGGTGGCTGGGCACTGGAACAGGCTCTCCAGGGAAGTGGTCACAGCATCAAACCTGAGAGAGCTCAAGGAGTGTTAGGACACTGCCCTCAGGCACATGGTGTGACTCCTGGGGATGGTGCTGTGCAGAGCCAGGAGTTGGACTTCTATGATCCTTGTAGATCCCTTCCAACTCAGTATATTCTATGATTCTGTTCTATTCTGGAATTAGAAGATGCATAAAATGAAAGTGCAAATATCGTCTTGTCATGATACATCTCTGAACAATGCAATGCCCAGAGTTTTTATGGATCTTGAAGATTCCACCAAACAGCAGCCAAAGAACGCAGTCAGGAATTCTTCTAGTCAGGAATTACCACAAGTTTAGGAATATTGTTTACTGTGAACTTAATTGAAGTAACTCTGAAATAAGCCTAAAAAAACCCGTAAAACACAATTTATTTTTTTTTTTACTTCTTATGCTGTATTACTGTTTGTGTTATGTTAGATGTTTGCATCTCTGAGATCACTTTATGAAATTCTGGTGGAGAAAAGTGCATTAGTAATGGAATTAAAGTACATTTTTTTCAAGAATTTTTGTTTTGCAGCAGGAGGACATTATAAAGCACAAAATCCCACAGCGTTGATGCTTTGTCAATAATGAAAACATCCAAATACATTCTGGATTGATGTGAGTTGGCATAGTTTCATTGGCTTAAATGCTGCTTTACCAATTTAAGCAAATTGAGGGTCTGGCTATCTGTTAGAAGTCAAGAAATGCAAAAAAAAATACTTGGGCACTGCAAAACATTCCAGAGAAGGATTTTCTCTAGTGGATTTGAAAGCCTTTTTAATTGCTAGACAGGAGGAGGAAATCTGATAGGATGGAAATGTTTGTTTCTTAACCTCTAATATGTTAGAAGTACCAGGACTCATGAGAAATAATCTGTTTGTATGCCTGGTACATTTCTGTAGGGCTTTCCCCCTTAATCACTGAAAAAATAATTGTTTTAAAACTACTTTTCCATCTGATTTCTTACTACATTGTGTTCGTGGCTTAGCTTATTTCTAGTTAGTATGATCTTTTGTTTCACGTTAGAAGTGCTTTGGGCCAATAATTGTCTGTGAAGAGTTGGAGAAGTTTATAACGTTGTGGTCACAGATGAAGTTTATATAGGCCTCTTTTCATCTTTCCTGCCTAGATAAATAACTTGCTTAAGAAGTACTCCAAGTAATATTTTTCCTGTTTCAAATTTTTCTATTACAAAATATACAACCTATTGTTCTGGCACATTTTTTTCAGTCCCTTTATTTTCAGGAAGCCCATAAAGAATGCATACTTGAGTGTAGTGATGCTAATGCATATTGTATCAGCTGATAGGAGGGACTGTACAGCATTAAATATTTCTCATCAAAGGTTAGTTTTATAAGGAACTGCAGTACCTAAAATCTTCAGTTTCCTTTCTTTATATAGGAAAACGTTGGCTTGAGTTCAGTAGGTGTGAAGACAAAGTAGTTTTTCTGCCTGTAACCAGAAACCAAAGTGCCCTTTGATTAAATCTTACTATTTACCACTTATTTCTTTAAAAAGCAATTAAAAAAAGCTCATCATCTCTTGAAACAAAAGTATGGTTGACAAGTGGCACTGGCATGTGTGTATTCTTGGAGTGTATCCAGGCAACAGACAGATCCCATTACACAGATATATTAACAACAATTAATGTTTTTCATTGTGAATGGTGTTAGGCAATTATTCTTCACTAGCTTGATCAGACAAATATTTTTGTGTGTGTTTCATTGGATGACACAGTGGAAGAAGCTAAGAAACAACTGGATGAATAGTTAACTTAAACTCAGTCTGAGGCAGACAAAGCCAGGTGCTCTTTAAAATTTTTAAAAATTTTTAAAAATATCAGTTTTGTTGGATAGCTTCAGCAGAGCCTTAGGCCTGCCTTGTGGTTTGTGCCATATTATTGTGCAAATTGAACTATGGATTGCATTTATGACGTGGAGACAAATTTTTAAAAAGTACTTGATGAGCAACAGACAGGATATGGAAAAAGGTTGTCATTCTTCACTGAAAAAATGGCTCCTTGCACAAAACAAGCATCTTGTTATTTTTTCATAGAGCAACACAAGCTCATAAAATGTACTCGGCATTACATAATTCCTCTCCATTGTGAATGCAGCCATTAATCCTATCCTGCTGACTTACTTTTCTGGAAGGTGGCTCAGCTGAAGCAAATATTAGAACAGCAAGCAAATAATTTCAAGGAGTCACTGAAGAAACATAATCTACAGTCCAACAAAGAAAAAGAGAAGCTTTTGCAGGATCTTCAAAACACCATTAAAGAAAATCAAAATGTTAAACTGCAGTTGGAGGCATCACACCAAAAAGTCTTAAAAATGTTGGAGGAAAGGAAGAATCAGGAACTCAAGGTCAGTTTACTACAAACTAATGTAAAAGAAATATATATATTTATGGGGTAAACCATCTAAGTGAGAGCCAGTTATCAAAACTCAGTTACCGCCGATTAGTTTAATGATGGGTTGCTATTGTTGCACATAATGAATTATTCTGTAATTTTGAAATCTCTTCATCATGCTGGGAGGGGTGGGTTGGTTGGTGATTTGTGCGAATTTTTTTTTTTAATAATTTAAACATTTTAACTTAGACCACAGTGTGAATATAATATACCCTACAGTTAGTCTGCAATGAATACAAGCTCCTTGATCTGTGCGCCTGCTTCAGAAATACAAGGGAATTCCTGAGTGTATTAATAACAGGACTCAGTTTTATTATTTTTCATCCATTATTAATTTACACATAAATACTTGAGAAATACAGTAGATGCATACAGTGATGTATTGCCTTATATACCTTCAAGAAATCAATTCAGTAAGTGGATAACCAAAGCTTTTAAAGGTTCAAGTGAATTTATTTAAATGGCAAAGTTAATGCAATATACTGAAGTTCTAAAGACTGTTGCTGTCCAAGAAAAATTCAACTTGAAAAATGTACATGTGATTGTGATGTGGAGTTCAAATATCCCTGTTGGTTCCCACAGCTTAGAGAACTTTATGAAACCTAGGTAATAAAACTGCCCTAAGTAGAATTTACTGTCTTGTTTATATATTCCAAATAAAATTCCAGTTTTGACAAAACCAAGCAGAAGGCAATGAGTTGGTAAGAATGAAACTGAGAACAGGAGTTTGCTTTCAGAACCACTACAGAGCAACTGTTCCATCATTTACAGTGTGCCAGCAGTGCTTCTAGTGACAGTGGGAGCGTGACCCAAGAGTCATACAAGGAAAGATAGATGCCTTTGTCTGACACACTGTGATAAGTAATGACAGGTCAAATCTGGGGACTTTTGTATGTTGAATAATAAAATGTTCTTTCTAATGTCATATAGTGCAAAAGTATCAGTGTTACTATTTCATCATGCACAACAAATCTAAGAAGCAATACACTGATAATTTGTCTTGTACCTCTTAAATGTTAAAAATTAACTTCAGCTCATTTTTATGCTTGCATTGGTAAAATGTTTTGTGAAGTGGTGATGAAAATTAAAGTTCTATAATGAAAGGCAGATTCATCCTAGCACTACAAGTTAAAAAAACAAGCTGATAAATAGGCTCCAACTACTTTGTTTTCGGGGGGACTTTTGCTTACAGGAGGCAGAAGAACGTTTGAAAAAGGAATTTAATGAGACTTTCAAGATCCAACATCAGTCTCATAGGCTGGAAATACAAACCTTGGAAGAGAAAGCAAAGAAAGAATTACATGATGAACTTGAGCAGATACAGAAGCAGCAAGCCTTGTTGCTAGGTATAGTGTCTCATATCATGCACAGTTTCTACTTCCTGACTGTATATATGCTGAGAACCACTGACTTTCATCCCTTTCATTTTCTTTCCCATCTTCTGGGAACTCAGGTCTTTTTTAATCTTTTTTTTCATACCCTGCAATTTCAACAATACAGTCTTAATATCCTTTGTTAACCAGGCTCTCAGTTGTCAGCAGCAAAATGTTGCTGAGAGAGTGGTATGGTTTACAGCATTCAAGTATGCATTATCAGGCATATTAGATTGGAAAATTATAATTAGTTTATGTGACTTTGTTCTTTTTTTATTCTATGTTGAGATGAATTTTTATATGTGCTTCAAGTCTGTTCTATTGAGTTCAGCAGTGGAGATCAGTTGCTCCCTGTGTACTGTTTAGACAGTTTCAAAAGTGCCCTAAACTGTTTAGAACTAAACAGAACACTGCACTAGCAGGATGTGTAGTATCTCCTGGTTTAATCTCAGGTTATTAAAGCTCATCTATAAATTTTTTTTTAATTAAATAAAGAATAATTTGAAAGTATTCTGCATACAAACTAAATCTTATTCTTTGTTTTTTCCGCCAGTAATTAAAATTTGCTAGAAAGATTTCTAAAGTTTATATGTTCAATAGATAGATTCTTTCTTCAAGAAAAATTATAGGGAGACAACAGAGATAAACATTTTTTCCTTCTTGTACTTGAAAAACTTGTACCTAATATACACAAAAGTTGCAGTATGTGACAAATAAGCTTGCATAAGCATTGTACTTCTGTAACACAACCAGAGCTCTCTTCAGTCTGCCTTATGGCCCTCTACAGAACTATAATTCAACACCAGTTGAATTAACAGGAAAGCTGAATGGTGCTCCAGTAAAGTTCAAGATCAGAAGAAACAACTGGGATGATGTAGTCTGCAGTACAGCTGCCACAGGATTACCTCTCTGGCTCTGATGTTGACTCATTGCTTTTGTAAATCCATATCATCTTACTATTGCTCAGCTGAGTTACCTCTGTAGTAATAGGATGTCATTAT
This sequence comes from Cinclus cinclus, assembly GCF_963662255.1. Classification (NCBI taxonomy): domain Eukaryota; kingdom Metazoa; phylum Chordata; class Aves; order Passeriformes; family Cinclidae; genus Cinclus; species Cinclus cinclus. The sequence continues at coordinate 15,621,927 of NC_085050.1, read as the reverse complement.
GCTTAACGAGGAAGGAGTTGAGGAACAAAGCAAAATGTAATGTATTAATGTTTTCACCTACATTCCCTGTATCTGCCTTCCCCATCCAGCTGGCCTCTGACTGCCTAAATGATTGTCTGTCTGATTGTTACTAGGATCTCTAAGGATGGAACTCTCTGAGCAACAGACATTATGCACAAACCTAAAGAAACAAATAGAAGATTTACAAATAGAGCTGGGGAGTGTGAGGACACTGAAGAAGCAACAGGCAAGGGACCAGTTTGTACTTCATTGCCATGTTATGTTTAGCAAAAGCAATAGTACCAAATTTCTGTCTCCGGTGATAATAAAAGTGTAGTCTCTTCCAGAAATGGAATGGGTTTTCTGCCTTTATGTCTCACTTTAAATGTTTATAGTTTTTTCCCTATGGGCAGGCTTTTTTCTTTCCAATTTAAGATCAGAATCTATAAAAGAAGCAAATGAATGTTACAATAATATAAACTCTTTGGAGACTACAGAAAATATTCAGGAAATTTTGATCACTGGTTTTGTCTTGCACATATATATCATGGCACATATAATTGAAAATCAGATCACAAAAATGCAATACACACAATTTTGGAAAGATGTTAACATTAAAAATAAGAGGCTGTGAATAACTAAATTTGGGCTTTTTCTTAGGAAGGAAGTAGCCAAAGCCAGATCAGATATCTTCATGATGAACTGGAAAAATGTCAGAATGAAATTTCTGAACTCAAGAAAGAGAATTTACTTTTAAAGGACACAATGGAGCTGCTCAGTGCTGAGTTGGAGTCACAGAAGCAAGAAACTGCACAGCTTCAGGATAGAGATAAACAGCACACAAGGTTTGCCTTGAATTTACACTTGACAGTGTTACCCAGAGATTCAATAATAATACTAGCGTGAGTGGTGTTCTAAGTGTGATGCATGTCAGAATCTTTCTAAAGTACTAATTTTAGAAGCTATGAATTTTGCAAAAGCAGTAGTTCATTTCATATTTTCCTCCAGCCATAATAGATGCATTTGAACTAATTGTTCATTATATGTTACAGAAAAGTATGTCTAGTGTATCCCCACAGGACTGACCTGAGAAAATGTGCATAATGTGAGCCTTTCAAAGGCACTGGAAGTCATAAATCACAAACTCACCAAAGAGCTATTAAAAATATATATATATATAGATGTCTCTGAGAATAAATATCAGATTTTTATACGTGCTCTCTGTAGCTGAAACCAATGAACTGTTATTTCCAAAGAGGACACTTGAAAATGCTATATATACACCCTGTTAAGAATTTGCTTTGGCTGTAGCAGCCAGCTGTGCACTGGGAAGTAAGGGCAGTGCCAGTGGATACTGACAGTGCCTCTGGGCTGATGATGAGCCTGGCACTGTGAGAGGTTGTCAGGGCACAGGAAGGGCAAGGTCACTTGGGTCTTGGCCATCTCATAGAAGGTAAATTATCTTAGTGTAGCCACAGACTCAGGGCATGTGGTGCAAATGGGTCTTCCCATTTCTGTCCAGTAAAAGTGCAGAATCCCAGGATCAATCAGTTTGGAAACGACCTCTGAGATCATTGAGTCCAACCTATGACCAAATCCCACAATGTCAACTAGAGCATGGCACTGGGTGCCATGTCCAGTCTTTCCTTAAACACATCTGGGCAGCCCATTCCAATGTCTAATCACCCTTCCTTTGAAGAAATTCTTCCTAATATCCAACGTAGACCTCGCCTGGTGCGACTTAAAAAGGAGACAAAACTGGGTTCATTGCCCACTGCGTTTGTATGGCTGTTGAATCCTTCGGAATTTCTGGATGAATATATATTCTCTTTGCAGAGAGACTGAGGGATCTGGTATGTGGGTACTTTTCAATTCATTTTTGCAATGGTGTAGAATGTACGCCCCTAGCTACACAAGCTGTATATGTAAAAGGATTTCAGAAGAGTGTGCCCTTAAAGGAATCTTTAAAATTATGGCCCATATAGGCAAGAGAAAAGCACTCAGTGGATAGAATGTCTCTCTGCAGACTCTCTGTCACACTGGCCAGAGTAATTTCATTCCTGTCTACCAGTCAGTAGATATTTAAAGAATGAGTAACTTTTTTTTTTTTTTTGCCATTACACTCTTTGGAGAGTTACTTCAAAGTGAATTTCATTTCAAGCTTTTGAAGCAAGATCAACAGAGAAAATTGCAAACCAGAGAGTTTCATTAATGCCCTCAAGCTACCTTGAAGGAATTTAGAGCCTCTGTTCGTGAAGAATTATTCACGTGTCAGCGATGAGGTCTAAAAGGCCTCAAATGCTAAGGCTGCTGGGCTGGAGGATTTTCTTTACTGGGAATAAATGGTGTAGCTCTACCACAATAAGCATTTGGGAAGGAAGCATTAATGGAAATTATGTAAGGAGAAATCCTTCAAATAACTGGAGGTAGGACCTAGGCACCTGATACAGGCTGCTCTGAAATTAACCCATGGAAGACTTGAAAAACTAACTTGCAGCTCTTGTTTTGCTTTTGCTGGACTAATAATTTGTGTAGGGGAATAGTTAAATTGGTACATATAAGTAACTGCTATTTTTAATTTTAACAACAGTGCCCCTGTCTTATGCCAGTTTTTGTTCTGATTTGAAAGCTGATAGTGGCTTGTTATTTGCATATGACAATTTTTTATAACAGATTACTTAAAATTACTAGTTCTACTGTTGCCAAGTAAATGAAACCAGTAATCTGCTTAAAGCAATAATTCTCTTTCCATTCTCTTGAATTGTGTGAATTCCACCTCCAGCACAGAAAGGTTTTACAAGGATTAGCATAAGAGCAGACAAAGGTGTTTTTATGGGAAGAGAGAACAAGTCCCCAAATGGCTATTCTGAAGGAGAATTTTCTACTCTTGAAGATTCATTTCATCAGTCTCCCTTTTTTACCCTTATTTTTCTGCTGCTCATTTTATGCTGAGTACCAAATCACTCACTTGCATGGCTGTTCTCTAATTTCAAGGGGAGAAACCTTTCATGGACCTTTCTCCTGAAGCCTTTCAAAAACAAGTGAAAGACACTTGGGAATACATTTAAAAGTATATAAAATACATTTAAAAGTAGATGGAGGAAAATGAAAGATAAACTGAATGTCTTTGTGAAATGTGAATGTGAAAATTGTTAATATGCTGAGCTGAGGATGTCTATTTCAACTAGTAAACCATAGAACATGGGTTCTCTATTGAGTTAATGAAAATGTTTCTCCAAGCAATAGCAAACAAAAATCAAACTATGATTCTTCAATAGATGCCTATTGCTTTTGGGATTGGTATTAGAATGCAGTGTTATGGTTAGACTTGAAAAAATATTAGGCATTTTTTAGTTTTCAGTTTATGGTGTTAATCATATAGCAGTACCTTCCAAAATATATTGTCTGGAAAAGATTAATGTTATAGCTAAAAGCTTTGTTACCACATTTCTTCACCTTTTTTTTTTTTTTTAATTTTAGGATGATAGGCAGTATTAAATGTTTCTGGTGCCATGATGTATTGAAATATATCATGAGAGTGTCATGTTACAGTCCCAGAAATTTCAACATAATTTTGCTTAATACAAATAAGTTCCTACATTACTTTGTTGTCATGTTTTATCATTAAGGTTGATGAACGAACTAACCCTAGACAGAATATCAATAGCATCATTATATGGAATAGACCTTCAATTTCCTGAAGGGTGAAGGTCAAGTACTTTTCAGAATAATTTTTCTCTTCCTCAGTGTTAAAATATTTTTTTCTCATATTGCAACCAAAATTTCAAAGTAAAATCAGTAAGCAGAAGCCAGATCTTTGCCCAGTGAGCTACCTTTGGAGTCAATAAAACACCTCAAAACTGCATGCTTTGATCAAAGATGATAAACTAGTATTGAAGCCTGAGAATTCAGACTTATTTTAATACTAATGAAAGGCTACTGGTAGAAGACCTCAATATCAAGCATAAAAGAGAACTGGATATACTGAAACAAGATCACCGGAAGGAAATTGAAAATATAGTATCTGATTTCAGCAGCACTCAGGCACATCTCCAAGCAAAGATTTTCTCCTTAGAAACTGCGTAAGTAATTTAACAATAAACTCTGGCTCATGCTGGAAATTAGTTCTATTTGTATTTATTATTCTTAGTATGTACAGTTTTTATTCACCATAAGTAAAATATTATAAGGATCAAAATAGAAATGTATAGGTATTGTCTTTGCAAACCAAAAAGACCCAGATATATTGTAATAAATTCTGGATATTGTTTAATCTAAAGCACTGTGAAGTTTTACAATGCTAAATTAAAACTTGCATGTAGGATCTAGAAATTTTATGAAATGTAAAATCATCTGTATCACAGATGATACCAGAGACCTTGATCCATGATCTTGTATTAATTTTGTTCAGCAGAGCAGCATCATTGAGTGAAAGCTTAACCTCATTCTAATTCCCTTAAAAATTTCCAAGAAAAATGATGCTCATGTAAATAAATGGAGTTTTCAGCCCCCTGTGGATTTAAGAATTTCTGTGGTGCTTCAGATTGATCAGGAGAGACCCCTCAGAAATAATCCCTTATATATATATATATCCCTCCTCCTTTTCTCTTATCCCAACTGTGCAGCAGAAGTCCAGAAGAGAGACTTGGCATGTAAGGAGCCCTCTAACTTCTTTCAGATGAAAAGATTTATGTTTTAACTCAGAGATAACTCTAAGGTGATATGAGTCAGGGGTAGTCCTCTCAAAAATGCTTACCCACACATGAAAAAAAAAAACAAACAAAATCAAAATGGTGTTTTGTACTCTCTAATACATTTCTCAGTATGTGTCCTGGTTATGGTAGGTGAATCATAGCATTCAGTTTCTCAAGCAGCAAAATTCATGAACCTGGCTGATGAAATAATGACTTGTGTTTTTATGGGCCAATGAAATGTATGTTTCCACACTATATCTAAGAATGTGTAATTAGCATTTGAATCTTTTCCCCTGATTAAGGAATTTAAAAAGCTGAACTCAGACTACAGACTACTTAGCAGGGTTAGTAAAGCAGCATGTATATCCAAGCCTGTCTTCATGAAATTTACAGGAATTGAATAAATCTGAGGATTCCAAAGTTACTGGGTCAGAAAAGAGAACAAATAGATGAATATAGATATGTACAGATACTGGGACACTGATTTCTTTCTTTAGGAAAATTAACTAGCAATATGATGTGCAAGGTTGTTACTATTTTTCACAAGGGGCTAGATTTTACTGGACATGTTGTTGTGGATTAACCCTGGCAATTTATTTTGGAAGTCCAGAAGATTCTATACTTCTACATAAAGCACATACAGGTGCCCATTTTTAAAAATTCCTGGTTTATTGGAAAGGCCTGGCTATGTCCCTGCATTTTAGGCTTGGAACATAGGGCAGAGGATATCCGAGCTGTCTCTTGAACCTAATCTGAGGAAGTTTTTTTCTGGTCTGCATTTTCTTCGGTACAGACTTAAAGAATTAGAAGAAAAGTCAAGGAAGTGGGAGTCCAGGCCTGAAGATACACACCTTATAAACTGTCTGCAAGACGAATTAAGTGAGAGAGAAGAGATTATCAAGCAGCTGGTGGTAAGACTGCTTTTTATATGGACATATGTATTTTGGAATCTATTGTAAGGCTCTATTCAGTGTTTCACACATTGCTTCAGACAGGTTGTTTCTTTCTATTCTGGAATACTTTGACAAACGTATCTTTCTATATCAGCTTCCAACAAATACATGTTTCCATACACATAACTTTGTTTCCCTTCAGGAAGGAAGAAAATGTCAGCATTCACTTGCAGCCAACGCTGAATCTTACAGGAATCGATCATTTTCTTTCAACCCCAATACAGCATGCCTGACTCCCTTCATGAAGGTAAGATGAGCAATGCAATTAAAATTAAAAATTGTGATAGTTTTTATTAGTATTTGAATTATATAGGCAATCAGGACAATAAAAATGCTATCAATTTTTTATGATAATGTTATTCGGTAGAATTCTTTTCAGTGCCAACCTACAGTCAATTGTTGAGCATAGGAGAAATTCATTAGAAGTATATATGCAACACAGATAACAGGTATTTAAGCCAATATAAAACACTAGAACTCTGACGTCGGTTTTCCACTGGGATAAGCATGGCCACTGCTTGCAGATTTTGGAGTTGCTAAACTCCTAAAGGATAGGATATTTAGGATAGGAAATTTAGGATATTGCATGCATCAAGTAAAATTATGAATCTGTTTGAGTTGCTTGGGATCTGCCCTTTGTCATTCCAGCCCCTCTGCATGATATTGTCTACAAATAGCTGTAGAAACAAGGGAGGTCAAATTGGTAGAAAGCACCTTGATGTGTCTAAAATGTTAGGGTCAAATAGACAAGTTGTTTTTATTGGATGACAATATCCATAGATTCTCACAGCACACCCTGAGAATTTAATTTTAATGCCTACAGAAAAAGATAGAAATCTTCCTATTTGGGTGTTGCTTGTAAGATATTTGGGAATGAGGTATTATTGAGGTTTCATAGAATAAATTGTAAAAAATGTGTATGTAATGAAGTTTTCTGTTACAATAAAAAGCAGCAGAAGAAAACGGTTGAGGTGCCCAGTCGTGTTGTCAGCGTTCCGAATCTAGCTTCCTACGCAAAGAGCTTTTTGAGCTGTGACTTGAGATCAAAAAGAAGTGCTCCTCAAATAACAAAATCTACAAGCTTAGACCAGAGTTCTGGCTGCCTCAGGGTGGGCTCTCCATCAACACAGTCTTCAGAGAGCAGTGTTGCCACAAGGTATTTGTCTATTTTGTATGACAATAAATTAATTCATATCTAAAATCTTGTAGCCAATTCAAACACATTTGACATGTAGAAATACACAACAATGGTTCCTACTCTGCAGTGAACTCTGTATGTTTGGTTTTCTGCAGACAGATCCAGAACTTTATTGCAAAAGTGGGCTATAATCCCTGCCCAGCAGACCTTATGCTTACAACCCATTGTAGCAGGAAAAAAAAAAAAATCACAAAACCAAAGCAAGCAACCAAAAACCACAGACACACACATACACAAAAAAGGGTAAAAGAGCTGCAAGTATTTAACTAAGAATGTAGTTAATTGTGAACATGAAATCTTTCAGTTGCTCTGTTAAGGATGTGTCTTCTGTGTCTTCCTTCTTATTGCCTTGCCTTGCACTTGGTAGATGTAGATGGCATGTTTTTATTTTAGGAGATATTTGAATGAATCTAGGCTGATCATTTGGCAAAAGTAAGAGACTTAAACTGATCAGTAGATACTTAACTTCTTTGGTTTTTTCTCTCTAAGGAGCTTCAATTCTTCAAATTTATGAGTTACGTAAATGATGTTCAGTGTTTTATAACATAAACCCTCTCTTCAAGAAATTGTTAAAAACATGTGTAGCTAATAGACAGTTAAAAAATCCCCAAACCTTACCACTATATTTCAGGGCAAAGTCCAGCCTTCTCACCTATCTCCTGGTGGAGATTAGTTATCCTGTAAATTATGTGCAAGAGAGTTCTTCCCTTGAGGTTAGATGTTGCTGATGCTAATAAAAACAACCTGGGACACAGGCTTAGCTCCTGTTTGGCAATTCCCACTTCTTAAAGATACAAACATGCTGTGTCATGCCAGATGACTGCCAAGGCAAATGGGATTTCTGGTTTTAAGGGAAACAAACGTATAGGGAGACTGAGAGTTGCTTGGCTACTACTCAGTTCTTTTGAATCAGTCAATTGTAAGTTAAGTCCTATTTGCTATCATATGTTAAAAAACCCCTGAATTATGGAAAATCAGGGACTATGTAATAGGATTGATTATGAATACCAGGTAGTATTCAGATAAATCTTTCCGTTTCAAATAGAACTTTTACACACACTTTTATTGCATAAATTATATTTTTAAGAGTGAATTGTAGCTGCCATTCTCTGATTTTCAAGACTTCATACCCTTGAAGCATCCTTTTGTTTCATTTTTTTGGGGTGTCAAGTTAAGAACTATGTTCAAATGTTTCTCCATAGCTGTTAAACTCTGCTTCATGCTTTTCCTCATGTTACAACCAGTGCTGCTAGTCCAGTTATGTGGCTGGCATAGATCATACTAAAACTGTAGCTGCACCTTTTGGCCTCATCCATTCATGTGAGCACAGAACTATTCATGGGATGATGAATTTTTCTGGGAAAAGTATTACAAGTTGGTAAGGTAGGTAAGTAGGTTGGTGATGCTAATGCTTATTTGTTTGCACAGGACATATGGCAATGAACCACCACAAACCAAAGATGACCAAAAACAAGACCCTCAGCATCAAGAATGGTTTACTAAGTATTTTTCGTTTTAAAGCGAACTATTTCCATACGTCTCAGACTTACTATAAAAGTCATTCCTGTTTTCTTTTTAGGAATGATACCCAACAGATGATTTAAGGGAAGGAAAAAATACATAATTTTTCAGTAAAGTTAGGAAATGCCTGCACACTTATATCTAGTAACTATGGAGTTACAGGCATGAATTCAGGAAAATGCATTTTTTAACAACTTCTGTAAAAATGAAGGAAAAGTTTGGATACAGTTCTATGAAAAGACTTGTTAATGAAGAGACTGTATCACTCTATAGTTTCATTATATATGGAATTTGGATTGTGATACGTTCTGTCAATTTGGCACCAGCTGAAAAAACATCTTCCTTCTGTACATTTATACACTGGCTCCATCAGCTATTTAAAGTAAGTTCTGCATATAACAATATAATTTTTAGAAGTTTTTAATGCTTTTTGTTAAATAAAATCTAAGCTGCACAGCATGTAGTACACCTTCAAAAATAGCATGTTTATTGGAGGCTGGTTTAGAAATAATTTCTGGTTTGCTTCATAAACTGCTTTGTATAGTCAGCATTGCTATGTAATATTCCCATTGAATTTCAATATATGTATCAGCCTGATAAATTAGGATAATGTATAAGTATGAACATTAAAGCTTGTAAATTATCCAATTTATGTTTCTCAAGAGTTCTGTTATGTTGAAGTAAGACTTGTATACTGGGTACTGCACCCTTGTACCTTTTAACTCCATGCTAGTTTTATACCCACATAAAAGCAAAATGGGGGAACGACTACATTTATCAGATCATGCTAATTCATTGCTGGCAGGAAAGAATCCATGAAGAAGTTGACTCTTGGGCAATTAACCCAGTAAGTGTGAAAGGCAGGGAACTGTGCAACCAGAGTCTGCTGTTTGACAGGATGGTTCCTCTTCAATTGCTTTGAATCCCCATTAAGTTTCAACCATCAGGGCCCAGCTACCTAAAAAAATTTTACATGCGTACCTCCAGCCTTCCTCTTCTCACATGCAACAGCCAGCAAGAGCTACCTCACCAAATGCAAACAGTCCATACAAAACAGCCACTGTATCTCACTGGTGATGCAAAAGTGGAAGGAAAGGCAGAACACTTCTACAGGCCAGTACTTTCCATCCCAGCTATCTAGTTTTTTTTCCAGGAGAAACTGCTTGGTTGGAAAAGTGACTTTGGCAGCAGATATAGCAAAAAGGCACTCTTCGTACTTGTAATCAAGAAAGAGATTAAATAGTGTACTGTAACACTGATGGGTACCTTGGCATCTGTGAGGATGGAAACGTGCAGTGCTATTTTCATTACTTTTCATCCATGCTGCCCCAAGAACAATGGAAATTTCAATACACAATTAGCAATTCTTATTTCAAGGGGTACAACTAAAAAGTACATGTAGAAAAGTGGTTATATGGGTGAATTAAATTTATTGTTTAGTAATACCCAGGTCACACAGACCTCCAAAAATTTTTTGGCTAAATTTACCTTACTAAATAGAGCACTGCAATAGAAGGTAAATCTGTATAATGAACAGTGGTGGTGAGCCTACCTCCACAATCAGTGACTATATTTTGGGGGCAGGTATTTTGGAACACCTCTTCAGTAGCCTAAGAGTCAGAACATCAGTAACATGAGGCCTGCATTACATATCTCACCCTTTTGTGTGCATTCTTCCATTTCAGTTCATCCTGTAAGAATCAAATTTGTATATCCAAAGACACCTTCCATGAGGTGAACCAGTCTGGTAGAGAGTGACAATTCACTTAAAAAAAGAGTGATCTGACCTACATACAGACAATTCTAAGGGTGTTTCTGCAGTAGTACTCATGGATAATTACTGGATGACAAAACATTTAAATATTCCAGAAAAATCAAACACTAATCTTTGCAAATATTTTGATCATACCAAAAAGACAAAGGGGAAGGAAAGGGTCACCCTTTGTAGAAGGAACAGGATGGATGCATTGTGAGAGACACACTTCTACCACAAAGCATCCTGAACAGCAACTCTGAATATTTTCCATTAAAACATAAAACCAATCCCTATTTCTGTAATCAAAGAAAAGAAGAAAATTTATTTGGCTTAATTGTTTTAACTATATTTGCAGTACAAATTACATTATACAAAAAGCATACAAAGAACACCATTGCTTTCAAAATATTGAGCTGTGTAAACTGAAGATTATGTTTGCTTCATTGGAGCAGGAATATTTGCAGATGCTTGTTCTAGGTAAGCTAATGGACCTTGTGGCATTTCTGCAGGCTTTTTGTGCTGTACACTGATGTCTTCCAGGACCTGTTGCCAGTGTCGCAGTTTACCCAAATGCTTCTGAATTAATGCTTCTTTTCTCTGCAATTCATTTCTTAATTCTGAAACATCCTAAGGATGAAAAAATTGTGTATTAGTAAACAGTATTCAAAAGAATAACCACCTCACATAAAGAGCATGTAACTTTTTTAGACCTTGAGCTTTCAAGCTGATCTTACAGTAGAAAAATAGAATAATGGAAAAATGTCTAATGATACAGAGGGAAAGCACTGTGAATGCACTAGTGCTGCTCTCCTATGTCACATATTTCAGAGATCACCATCCCCAGCAAAATCTAACTATTTTGTCTCTACCCACAAGTGTTCCAATACTCTAGACAGCAGCAGATATCCAGCTTCTCCATGTTCATGGTGAGAGTTATGGTAACAGTCAAGTTCTACTAACTTAAGGTACAGCATCATGTTGAGAAAACCAAAATTATGAGCACAGTGATTAAGGTACGTAGGTTATCTGATCTAGCACAGAACAGGTAAATTAACATACCTCTTTAATTACTTGTTCTGGTTTCTGGACTGATAGCTGCAGTCTTTTTTGTAGAAAAAAGCATTCAGTTTGTCTTGCAACATCTAGAAACTTTTGGATGCACTGATCAACACCTAAACATGCAACAATATTGAAAGAACAGCTTCCAGAAAATAAAATACTTCAGACTAGTAATGGTAGCAGTCTATTAAAAACAGTTTTCACAGTACCTTCTCGAATAAAAATCTTCAAAATATCTAAAATAATGCATTTATAAACCAGTAAGTCCCTGTGAAAGACACTGCTTTGCAAACTTACAAGTTATTTTAAAAGTGCAAGACAACACTTCCAGGTTTACTTCTGACAAGTAGTAATAAAATAATTCATGGAACTTATTTGCATGCCTCAGCAACAAGCTCAGACTAGGGTTCTAAAATATGCACTTATTGAGGAGAATATTCTGCCCTCATATGCACTATTGTTTTGGTAATAAAAGGTGTCTCATGCCAGCACATGAAAATGACCAAATAACTAAAAAGTTTTGAAAAGCATTTGTGCCGATTTTGAAATGCCATTCGAGTGAAGTTTCAGAAAAATTTCAGAGACAGCTGCACTTCTAAGGAGTAGTCAAGGGCCACTTTTCAAACTCCAGTTCACACCAGTATTTATTCCAGCTCGTCCTCGAGCACCGCTACCGAGCTGCCTGGCCTGGCCTTTCCCATTTCCTGTTACTGCTTCATAGGGCTTCCCAACGCATCCCATCACCTCCCCGGTACTTGAAACGCATTTCACGGCGCTCCAATACAACCCGACCGAACCCCAGGAGCCAACCGGCACATTCCGCCTTCCCACCGGAGCCCGGCCATTCCCGGGCCGGCTTCTTTCCTGCCCCTGCTCCCAGCAGCGTTCCCCGGGAAGGGCTCACCGGTGCGGATCTCCTCCTGGTCCGTGCCGTTCACGTAGTCCTGGCTCACCAGCGAGGCGAAGCAGGCCTGCGGGAGAGGGAAGCACCGCGCTGAGCGGCTGGGGGGAGCCGGCGCGGGCAGGGCAGCGCCCGCCCGCTGCTGCCCCCCTCACCTCGAAGGACGCTTCCAGCTCGTCCACCAGCGTGGTGTTGGGGTTGCGCGGCCCCGCGGGCGGCGGGATGAGGCCGGGCGGGCCGGGCGGCCCCGGCGGAGGCGGTCCCGGGCCCTGGGAGCCGAACATTCCGCCCAGCGCGCCCGCCATGGCGGGAGCGGCGGCGGCGCAGGCGGCGGAGCGGGGCGGGCCCGGGCGCGGCCCCGCCCGCTGAGGGCCGGACCCTCGGGCGACCGCTTGGTGTGGGCTCGGTCACGGCCATCGCTCCTCGGCCTGGCGCTGGGCGCCGCTGAGAGCCGTCAGGCACCGTTCTCCTCGCACCTAAGAAGGGTTTTAATGTACCGATGAGAACCCTTCTTAGATTTCCCCAGACTAACCAGACCCAGCTCCTGCAGTCTGTACTCATGACAGATGCTCCAGACCCTCCATCCTCCTCTCACAGCCCTCTGCTGGACCCTCTCCAGTAACTCCACGTCCTTCTTGTATTGAGGAGCCCAGAACCGGACAGAGCACTCCAGAAGTGGCCTCACTAGAGCAGAGGAGGTGGGGAGAGTCACCTCCCTCAAGCTGCTGGCCACACTATTCCCTCTCCACCCCAGGACAGCATTGCCCTGCTAAAACAAGGCAAGCAGAGACAGCAAAGCCATCATCCTTCCTTCCCAGAGGGACCCTCCTCCAGCCTTGGCCCTGCCTCTGTCTGACACGTGTGAGCCTGGTTAAGCACTGTTTCAGCATCGCTTGTTCCACAACAGCATTTAACAAAAAAACCCACCCTAAACCTTGGATCCCCTAAATTGTCAAGAAAACATCACCCCACATTTTAAGTTTCAGGACTGTTTGATGCTTGAACTGATTGTGGGAAGAATGACCCTGCTTGGAGTGTGGCCACCTCGCACCAAGCAAAGGGGAACTATCAGGATAACAAAAGCCTTGTGAGATGAGGGCAGGTCCCGCTAAAAATCACACAAACACTAACTTGCACTCACTAGCTTTCTGTAAAAAAGTTACAATATACACACTTCTTAACATGTTTATAACTTAATACATAATTCTGTGCTGAAGCCATGCTAACGCTAATCACACAGCATCATTTCTGCCTCAGTACATACCAAAAACAGTTCCGTTTTTCTAAGGAAAAGAATGCCAGAATGGTGTTTTTAGGAACAATTTTATAAAGTTGCCCTTGACATGACCTACAGTTCACCCAAAACTGAGGCACATCTATCATAGATTGTTTATTCACTCTCAATCAAAGCTCACATCCAACTAAGGTTATTTATTGTTTACAATAATTATGCCTACTTTACATATAAAATAGGTGTCTCAATAATTTTCATTATGATATTTCAGTATTAAATATTTCAATAATTCAAACAGAATAATCTTTATTTTAAGCTGCATAATATGGTATGGGATGACAAATCTCAAAGTTGAGATATTCTTACCCAATTTATAAAATGCATTTTTAGTTAATTGCCATAGTGCTTGGGGCATTCATTTATGAATGATACCTTTTAAGATTTTTTTTCCTTAAGGCAGAGTGGATGATTTTAGAACAAGTATTTTTATTTGGCATTGTGACTGTCTTGACTTAATCGAGCTGCAAACTCAACGAGTGTTCTCGTGGGCCGCCCTGCCATGCCCTTCCGAAGATACGGCACCTCATCTTTATTGGACATCACCCCAGCTATATCCAAATGAGCCCAGTGAGAGGCAGTCACAAATTCCTTCAGGAATGCAGCAGCTGTGCATGCTCCTCCAGCTCTGTGGGAAACAAAGATGTATTGTTTCCAAAGCAATTCCAGCAGCACACATATACATACATACATACATACATAAATCAGTTGAAAGAAAGGGGCACATGGAAGGTATTGGTTCATCTTACCTGCTGTACTTTCCAATGTTACTCACATCTGCAAGAGGACAGTCTGTGACTTGTTTTGTGTAATGCTCAAAAAGAGGCATCCTCCAAACTCTGTCCCCTGTCAAAATGCTGGCCTGAAAAAGAAACAATGATATTTTGGGCAATTTTTTTTAAACTGCACTTGTAAGTCCTGTTTTCATGCATGATTGTTTTTGTTTAGGTTTTATCAGTCTAAAAATCTTCAGCCCACATCATCAGGTTTTTGGAAATACACTGTTTGCAAAACAAAACAGGCAATTCTGCTTTTTAGGTACTTAAGTGTTACTCAAAAGGCAACATCAAAAGAACACATTTTTTATCTGTTTTTCCTTTTCCCTAGCAACAGAAATCCTTCCCCTCAGAGGCTTCCTTAATCCATCACACTTCAGCCACTCAAAAGGCCTCTCTGAATTCCTACCTCTGTGTTGCTAAGCCAAGATCAGTTATCTTTTTAACATGAACTAATTACTGCCAGTAGTCCAGAGTTTATGCATATGCAGTGGGTTATCAGAGCATGGAGATCCTTGAGATGTTTGGTGTATATTATATCTCACTGAAGCACTAGTAATTAATAGTCAACATATTTTTCAAGCAAATATAATACTGACATCATCCCTCTAAAATTTTAAAACATAGTAACATCTTTCAGATTTGCATAGACTTTGAGTAATGTACTAACTTTTCAATAAGATATAACTGAATTATTGCTATTATGATTTAATCATAATGCTGCTAGCCTACCTCATAGAGGTGAGTCCAAAGCCAAGATGAATTTGTGAACACTCCAGTTGCAGCAGATCCCAATGCAACATCCATGGCACCTAAAGAAACACAACTTCAAGTTTCCATGACAAAGGCAAAGGTGGACCTGAGCTATTCCCTTCATCCTGACTCCTCACAGAACTTTCCATTTTTAATTCCCATTATCAGTAACAGGAATTTATCAGAATGCAGAAACTGAAGACTTTAGTACACGGACAATTTTGAATGTATGAACATTTAAAAAAATATTTATATATTTTAAAAAAACACAAGAAATCACAGAGATTATATTTTGTTTCCCATGAAACTAAATATTCTGATTCCAGATTAATGTTTCTTAGAAATAGTTCTAAGATAATGTATTAAACAGTAACAGTATCCTCAAAAAAAGCTAGATATTATTATTTTTATGTATAAAATAGAAGTGAATAGGTTTTTTCCAGTTTATATACCTCTACAAATTTTGAGCTTCATTTACACAGACTTTTGCACATCATGTCTAAATTTACTTTATTTATATTTAATTCATTAAAGTAAACCTTATCAAAATATGAAACCATGGGATTTATCTATTCGATGTCCCAGAACTGATTATCTAATACCAACACTCAATCCTTAGTGAGATGAAAAAAAAAAGTAGCTTAGCAAAATATATCAAAGGAATTTCTATGGGATCTGTCCTTCCTGCTTGGTGCCCAAGGATCCCAAGACAAGAATACTTTCATACAAGCCAACAATCTTAAAATCAGTTTTCGTTCTGTCAATTGAAATTTTCCACAGCATTTGAACTGGTAAAACTGACAGAACACAATTTAAAGCATTAGCAGAGAATCTATATAAACATGATTATTTTGCTTAGCATATTCATTAAGCAACACAGTGGAGTCCTGTCTGAATTACTCTTGTGTCTGCTTTTATTTCAGCTACAGTCACCTCACCCATGACAGCTTGTTAGTAAGTTCATGAGCTGCACAGACAATTTCTGGTTTTAAATTTAAATTTACAACTTCATTATTATACAACTGTAGAGATGAAACAACTAAAACACATTTCATAATGCCTAGAAGTATGCAAACAGCACAAAAATTAGGAGGTACTTCAGTCAAATGAATTCCTGTGGAATGATGATGACTCTCCTGTCACCATGAAGCCTGAGCTAGCTCTCAGAGTGGGAGAACTGGCACTGGCTAGGTCAGAGCTCAGGCACTCAGCAAGCCATTCAGGAACCTGTCTGGGCTGCAGCGTGGTCCGTGCCAGATGGACGGGGCAGGATTCTTCCATGACAAGTCACTACCTCTGCGTGACACAGGCCTGGGAGCTGCGAGGGTTCAGCCCAGAGATGGAAGAATCACAGGGAAACACTGAAGTCTGTGTCGGTTTTCCTGCTCTTGGTTCCAGCTGGGCTGAGCCAACCCAACTTCATCTCCACTGCTGAGCATGTACCCTGAATGTTCCCTCCCCGCTCCACAGACACACAAGCTGTGCTCACTGTTGTCCTGAAATGTGTAACATCATCTCAGTTGCCTTTGAATTAAGGTTGGTTTATATACACAGCCCAACTAATGAGTAACACAAAACTGACTCCAAAATGAGCAGGGAAGGGACACTGCTTACCTGTTAAGGTTGCAGCATTCACAATAGCCTTTGCATTAAAATTGTGGGCATAACAGAGAGCATCAGCTAACAGCAGTCTTCCTTCTGCATCTGTGTTATCTACCTTCAAAGGCAAAATCAGTAAAAAGCCAGATAAAGTACTGTAAATGCTTCTTTCACTGATGTATTTCTCATATATTATCTTAAATAGCTGTTGGATAGAGGCCCTAGAAACTTCAGGTAATGAAAATTTACTCAAACTACACTAAAAAAAGAAAGAAAAAAATACAGTATTGATACACAGTTATGTGTATAAAGTAAAAGCTATCTATAGCTGAGGTAAGTCATCTTTCAGCACTACAGCCTCCTCTGCATGATGGGTCTTTGTACTGCTGGCTCCTCAGAAGTCTGGAGAGGTGTCTCAGGGGAGCACACAGACTGCATCATGTGCTTGGAGCTGTCAGCACTTTCTTGCAGACTTCTTCTTGGTGGGGGAATACCTGCCCAGTCTTTTTCCCTCAAATCAGAGGGTGACAACTCAATTTTCAGAGATTAATGTCAAAGAAATGGAAGAGCCAGCAAGTCAAAAGTGGCAGAATCCCAGAAATTCATAAAAAAAGAAAGCCATCTACTTCTGCATTAAATCAATGATCTACAGCACAGTGACTTTTTTTTTTTAATTTAATCTATTAGATGAGTATGGAACCATTTGTAATAAATATGGGTACTGATTTGGCAAGCTCCTTTGAACCTACAGCTCCTGTGACTGAGAGCTCTGACTGTACTGAGCATTTTGGCAGTGTAAAGACCTTGGTTACATCAGCAGGAAACTGATGCTTTACTCCAGATAGCAAGGAATTATCCTGAAGGGTCTGCTAGAAGCAATTAATGTTATTTATTCAGACTTAGAGCCTGCATTTATGAGCATTGCAACAATCTCTTGTGCCAAAAGCATGCTCAATAAATGACCTTTCTTTGCAGCTTTTCTTAGCAATTTATGAAACATGTCCCATCTCTTCGATATATATTTGAAAAAAAACCTATGATAGCAATTTCTAGTTAGTAACATGCTTCTTACAATTTTAAAAACGGTACATTTGCACTGCTTATCTTTAAGGGATTTTTTCAAATGTACTCTGACTACACTCAACTTGGCTGATTAAACCAGTTCACTAAAAGCACACAAAATCCAAGTTTCACATGCATACCTGTATTGTTTTTCCATTCTTGGCTCTAACTACATCCCCAGGCTTGTTTGCCTTACCACTTGGCATATTTTCACAGAGCGGTGCCAAACCTCAGAGACAAAAACAAAGTGAATTACTAGTTTTCTTCTCAGAAAAGATTTAGAAGAAAACCACTTAGATAAACTCCAAACACCTCCTTAAGAAAACAGTACAAGTGTAATTTTGAAATTAAGCTCAAAATCCAAATTTTCCAAGTTAATGAGACACATGGTCCAGTTTTCAAACAGGGAAACTCCTCTGCATGATGCAACACCAGGCTCTCTCACCTACACTACTTTACCACTAAGGTTTTCTTCTACATTTTTCCCAGACAAGTGATATCAGAGAAGCAATAAATATTATTTTGTCTCTCCCATATATAATTATTCACATGTAAAGGAACTTCTTTCTTTCTGCAATTAAAAACTTCTCAAATAAATGCTCTGAGCCATTCAAGCTCTGCTCATTGTATAATGTCTAGAGTGGTCCAAGGACTTATCACATAACTCCAGCCATACCAAGAACTAGAAAGGAGCAAAAAACAGGCTCAGCATCAAAACTGCAACTATGACTGGGATCATGGAATGAAAGGGAAAACTCCTAGGGAAAACCTGTACCTGGCTCAAGGTCCACAAGTGGAGCACCACTTTTCAGTGGCATGATGTACAGACCGGCTCCACTGCCAGCCCTCCTCATCCCACACTTCGGGAGGAAGGCCGTGAGGATGTGTGTGTGTGTGTGTGTGTGGGCATCGCTGCCCTCTCCTGGTTGAAGCACAGAAATGACTAAAGTAACAGTTAACTCAAAGTCGGGCTTCTCAAACTAAAACTTATCCTAGACCACACTGTACGTCATTGCCAGCTGATCTTGTCAGGATGTCTGAATTTTACCTCCGCAGAAAGAAATAAACTTTTTTTTTTTCAGAAAAAACCAAATCATTGCACATACATAATAGTATCAGCAGACAGGCTTGGTTTGTTGTAGTTTTCTGCTGAGACATTGACCTAAGGAAACTAGAGCTGATCCCCCTTCCTGTTCAGTTGTGGCACACACTCATGGAGGTAGCTTGGCACTCCTGACTCCTTTTCATTCTAACTGCTTATATAGAGATGCACATTCCTTCTTGTAATGAAGGACTGGGACTTTTCCAAGACTCATTGAAAGTATCTTTAGTGACAAACATTTCTCACTTAAGATCTAAAAAACATACTTTAAAAATCTTGATTTGGTGTTCCAATATTTTATTCAAGTAAAGAATAGGAGGTTTTGATATGCAAGTAAAAATGGAAGAGAGGTTGAGCAATGAAATGAGAGAAGTAGGTGTACAAGAGTCCACGATGTCAGTACATGGCTTTTATCATTGCTAATACTAGAAAAATATTCTCTCACAAAACCTTGTAGAACTAAGATTTTTGGATTCTCCACACAAAAGCACTTACCAATTATGTTCAAAGGTAGATTTAGAGCTGCTGCTGTCACAATGGCTGAACAGACAGTTGCTGCTCCTCCCATATCTGCTCTCATTGCATCCATACCCGATGATGGCTTCAGTGAAATGCCACCACTGGAACAAACAGCTCAAGTTGTATGTCACATGCACTGATGATGTTCTGTCCATCAGTATGTGGTAACACCAAATATCAGTAAATGCTAGACCTGATGCTCCAAATACTTCTGCAACCCTAGTAAGCATACTGAAAGCAAGCTATCTGGGTTTTCATTTCAGATAGAGTATTACCTCCTCATAATTAGGAAACCAGGTAAACTGCAGTGGAGTAACTGACTGGTCTTCATAATAGCAGTGCACAAAACAAACAAAATAGTACACTTGGTAAAAATCAAAATATGGATGGGGAACTGACTGATAAATTCTTCAGTGGTACAGAAAAGTAGTGGAAAGCAGTTATAAGGAATTGCTGCAAAGAATGAACTATTTTCTATTTCCTCAAGCATAATCTAGATGTCCAGTGACATACTGCAATTCAAAACATGCCAATCCTTCCTTAATCCACAGGTTCGTTCAGCACAAGTAAATAAATAGCACCTTCTTTATTTTCTTTCCCTCTGAATTTCCTTCTTCCCCTTACAAGATGATGGCATATTAATTCCTACTTTGGACAACTGATGTTGCCTCATTACCAGAAAAGGCAGCATAAGCTGCTATATAATGCAAGTTTAGTGGAATGGCATTGGAAGACACACTGAGAAAAGAAAAAACATCTCCCTGTTGCATACAAATAGCAGGAAAGCGTTTTCTCCCTCTGGTAAATAAAATATTAGCATACAAACATACACACCTGTCAAATGTAACTCCTTTTCCTACAAATACCAACGGGGAGTCATCTGTATTAGGACTCCCTAAATAGTGAATCTCCAGGAAGATGGGAGGTTCAGCTGAACCCTTAGCTACACTCAGGAATGCTCCCATCTCTTGTGTTGTTATCCAAGACTCCTGTCTGGAAAAGAAACATGTATTAGTTTTGGGTTTCTTTTTTTTCAACTGGACACTTTGACGAAGGTGATGTTTTTTTAAGGGATCGTGATCCTTGAAGGTTTGTACATAAACCATTTCATTTTAGTTAGTTACTTTGGAAACTGTAGTTTAAATCCAACCACTACTACCTTTTTTGGAGAAGCACAGAAATACTTCCTCTTTTTTTATCAAAGCTGGTCTTTGATTTTTGTTTTGTCTTGTTTAAAAAAAATCCCAACAAAACAACAGCTTGTCTACAGTTTCTACATTAGAAAAACTGATCTTTCACTTGTCTGTGAGGCTGTAGATGCTAAAGGTATGCGAAGTAACAGGTTACATTTAGCTTTCTGCTAGCAAGATTTCCCCCAGTCTTTTGCTTATCAACAAAATATCCTCCACAACCATTGCACAACCATTTCCACTATAGAGCAGAAAGTAGAAATTCAGGGGCAAGAAGCACCAGCTGTGTAAATTCACTTCCAAGGGCTTTTATGGCTTCATCTCACATTTAAAAAAACTATTTTAAAAATCCCAACAGTAACAGCAATAAGTAGATATTTTATTACCACATCCACACACACACACACAAAAAGCAAAGGTATGTAAAAAAACCACTTGGGAAGAAAACAAAAGGTACTTAATATTAGCCCTCTATTCACTGAGGCTTCTTTTCACAGCACATGTGTTAATTAATCAGTAACTGACTGCATGACTTAACTGACAGCTAATAATTTTACTGCTTCACAGTATCTCGCTTACTCTGCAAACCAGCAGCTCACTTAAGCCTTGAGAACAGCCTGCAGCCTGGGCATCCTTCTTACCTTTTCCCCAAACACTTCCCCTGCTTTTGTCATTTGAAGTAGCAAAGGGAATATGAGACTTGAATAACTTCAGATCTGAATAACCTAGAAGGTATCTTGTCTTACTGTTATGGTCCTCTACCCCACAGAGGAATCATTTCCATGGAATTTACCTTATGTGCACCTTTACATTGCTGAAACTTCTGAGCTTCTGTTCAATATGTTCAGCAAACTTGATTGGAGTTATATAATTAGCTGGAGCCTCCATAAGGTACCGAGCAAGGTTCTGCCCCTCAGCGTAGATAACACCTTTTTGCCAGGCACCACTTTCAGCACTAAACAACAGCACACAATGATTAGGACTACAGACATTTGCAAAAGTAAGATGTTGTCAGCATTCACATATTCTCTTTCTTAAAATGCAGTATCATCAATTAGGAGCAATTAAAAATATCACCGTTATCTTACTACAAGGACTCATCTAGTAACTCATCTCTGGTTCTAGTCAATGCCAAATACTTCAGAGAAAGCTAGGAGAATCGAAGACTAGACAGATGTAAAATTATCTATCCAATTAATTAGGTCTTATCCTAATCCTTACTAATCAAAGATTGGCTTAAATTCATAAACACAAGGTTTAATACCCCTTCAGAAGTTTGTAATCACATTACTATTGAAAGTTTCTATTTACCATATATATAAAGTCCCCAATTCTGCTTTTCCCTTTACTGAAATATGATTATGCAGTAAGAGTGGAATTTGGATCTAATTTCCCTGTGCACTCAAGGTGCTTCACTAACAAATGACAGAGAGACATTCACAGTACTGCTTGTGTAGGAAATGGGGAAGTGTCTCTGGTTATTCTGCCAGACAGCCAGTACAAAACCTTTCATTTTACTGAAACAACTTCCTTTATAAGTTATCACAAAGCAATGCGTTGAACTGGATTTTGCCTCTAAAAAGGGAAGGACAACTATAGAGGAATATAGAAATATTGCCTGGATATGGGAGGATGTCATTAAGAAGCCAAATGTCAGCTGACACTGAAACTGGCAAGAAGTGGGAAAGGTACGGAGAGGATTTCAACAGGAATAATACTGTTCACTTGCTAAATGGTGCAGGCAACCTACTGAACACTGAGAACACTGAAGTTCTCAATGCTGGCTTTGCATCAGCCTTAATAACAATGAAGATCTGCTTCCAGATTCCCTAGTTCTTTGTGCTCAGCAACAGAGTTTGAGGAAGAAGGGCACTCCTCATAACAGGAAGAGACTCAGGACTTAGCTTAAGGCTGGTGGACATCCACAAGTCCTTGGTAGCAGGCAGCACATATCTGAGGCTTCTGAGGGAACTGGCTGGCATCACTGCAAGCCTGGGCTCTTTCAATTTAAAAGGTGTAACTGAATGCGGTCCCTGATAACTGAATAAGACAAGTACATATCTTTAAAAATGCCAAGGAGGATATAAGGAACTACAAGCCAGTTACTCTAGACTAATTCCTTAGAAGTTAGCACAGAAAGTAATTTTGAAAGCCATTTCTAGGTATATGAAGGACAAGATGGCCACTGGGAGCCATCATGTTAGATTTGGGGCAAATTCCTGACCAACATAACTGAATTCTGTGATGAGAGGGTTTGTCACAGAGGACCAGAGAGGATGTAAGTGATCTTAAAGGTCTTTTCCAGCCTAAATGATTCTGTGTTTTTCCTTGACTTTAGCTAGGTTTTCACACAGGAATTCTTGCAGACAAACTGAGAAAACATGAACTGAAGCAGGCGGGTGTCTGAACAGACACATCTCAGAGTTGCACAATAAGACAGTAACAGAAAACAATCTCAACATTCAACAAGGAAAAATGTAACAGGACACAAAGAAAAAAATTCACTATAATTGTAGTTAAGCACTAGAACAGATGGTCTAGTGAGGCTGTGGAATTTTCAACTAGGCAGATATTAAAATGTGGACTAAACAAAGGCCTGACAAATCTGACCAAGCTTTAATGTTGTATGTAATGCCAGGTTATCCCTAATCCAAGTTGGAGCTGGACTGAATGACCTCCAGAAGTCTTTTCCAACCTAAATTACTATATAAATATTACTTCCATAACCAGTCATAGGACATCTATGTATTCAGAAAGTGTTTATTTAATACAAATTTAATCCATTTCTAAACTGCCATGCTCCAAAATATGAAGAGTGTTTATTTTACATATAACTTATCAAGACATGCTTAATCAAGAAGCTTCCACTTTATTTCACTAACTTCTTTGTAAGGAAGAACTTGTTCCTGTTTAAAGTACATACAAGAAATACCTCTCCCTTGCATGACAGAATATCCTATACAGAACATCCCAAGTCCATTCAGATAATTGTTCTGAAACCAAAAGCTCTGTTTCTACTTTCTGCTCTCAGTAAGTGATGCCTATTCAGAGACCAGAAGAATCCAGGCTTCTCTTCTTTCATTATACTCTGTGAATGAAAATACATCAAATGAACTATGTAAAATGTATCTATACTGCACTGGTCTGGTGTCAGTTAGTGTTTCTTGATTCTCCAAAGGATTTATCCATTTATGGAGTTTGAAATACCTCTTCTCCACAATTCTGGCACACAATACCAACAGAAGTCCCACAATATCACAACTTCTTTTCAACATAGCTTTTAATTTTATTTTTATCCTGCTCCTTCTTTTCCATTAAGCAGCATTTATTTGCCCTTAACCTCTGAATATGGCATCAAAACACATGGAACAAACACTATAAATATACTTGAGATGTAAAATACTTCAGGAAATTCAAATGAGTAGGATATAAGCAGAGTATTGTTGCTAGTCCTATCCTTTCAGTTTTGTTTTTCTCTTGCACAAACATGCCACGCATACAGTTTTATAAATGAGCAAACAAACCGATGAATAAATAGGCAAGCTTTCCTTTGCCATCACCTTCCATGAAGCTGAGGAGTAACTACAGGCTTCTTTTTTTGCTTCAGCTCATTATATTCATGCAATCCAAGGACAGCACCTTCTGCAGCTGCTTGTGCATCTCCACAGGGGTCTACTTCCACACAAGGGATCTCCAGGTCCTGGATCTGCCTGCAGCCAACTGAAAAATACAGCACAGGAACAGGTGTCTGAGGTGATCAATGGGACACTGAAAGGAAAAAAAATAACTTTAACTCAAGATATCTGAGTTTATAAGTAAGTCAGTCAAAGAGATTATGCAGCAAAAGAATTGAAAATGCTAATGACCATATACTGGCAAATTTTTACCAGAAATATCAGTTCATTAATTATAATTATTAAAATGTTTTACAAGAATAAAAAAAGGAAATATCATAGTTGCTCTGACTCCTTAAAGCTTATTCTACAGCAAAGCAAGGCTCTACTATTCTGGAGTGCTATGAATTATGGCTATCTACAGGTATCAGGAATTTGTCATAATTTAATTTTTACCAAGAATATGACTGTTCTTTTCTTCCAGTGAATTAATATAATCTTTTATAAACTATGCACTCCATAAATTCTATTTCCTAAGTATGTTCCCAAGCAAATTAACAATGTTTTAGTCAGCCACAAAGTGAATGTTAATTAACAATGTTAATGGCAGACACAGGCTTGCACTTTGGACATAGAGCTGTCATCCAATCACGGACTATAAAAGCCTTCAGTGAGAACTCTTAATTCTTATTTTACACACTGAAGATGCAGCAGTCATCCTTGATTAAGATAAGCCCTCTTCTGTCTTCAACAGATAGCATATTGAATCATAGTACTGATTTCTGAAAGATGTGTTTGTGATTTTAACACAAATATCTCAGCTACGAAACAAGTGGAAGAAGTAAATATAGGTGCTTACTTAAGTGCAGAGTGACCATAAAGTGAATTGGTGATGCTTCCTGGCTCCAAAATACTAATTAGACAATTGCCTTTTCAATATCACACTGTTTAGGAAAGTTATTTGATATAAATAACTGCAGTTACCTGTCTTCAGATTTGATTTACATTCTTGATAACTCCTTCCTCACTAAGGAAAAATTTACATAAGTATCAGTGACAAGTAAATGCATTTATGAAACCATGCAGTAAGTTGTGCTTTTCAAAACAAAGGCATACCTAGACTTGGACTTGAAAAATGGAACATGCTGCAGAACTGCAATTGTTTTACAGACAAAAATTTAAAAAATTTTAAAAATAGTTAACCTGCAACAGCTGTACGAATATTTTCTTTGCCTTCATTCCAGTTTTCTTGTTCATTTATTCCAGCATTCTTCTTACCCAGGCCAACTACTGCCACACTTGGGAAGTCCTAGATGAAGTCAACACACAAATGGACCCACTTTCCTCATTGTTACAGATATAGCAGAGTTGTTAAAAAGACTTTACTTTCCAAATCAAACCAAGCACAGCATTAAAATACATGCAGTAGTTTTTCTATATCAGGCACTTTTCATTAAGAGTGCCTGCATGGTGCTGCTGTCCTGTGCTCCCAATCATTTGCCACAGGAATTCAGTCATTCTGTTATCCAGTTAATAAACATGAGCACTGAACATAGCAGACAGGGCTTTATGCTCAATACATGGTAAATCTGATTCCAAGGGCAAGCCTAAGAGTCCTTGGAAAGCAGATCCAGCTTTTGAGCTGTAAGAAAGGACAGAACTTATCTGGAGAACTGTATCCTTTTTTGGCACAGTACTATATTCAAGAAAATAAAATCACTCCAAAAGATCAATGTGTTACTCAGGAGCTCCGCTGGCAGAATTTGCCAGGTAGCAAACCAGAGCTGCACAGAGGTACACCTCTCCAGAACTCAGGAAAACAATGTAGCACAGCAGACTACACATGCTTGCCTTATAAGCTGCAAGCAAGTGGAAGGAATTGGGATCAAAGGAGCCTTTTAAGAGTGAAGTCAAATTTGTATAAAACTCAAAGCTACGTATGGGAACATATATAATGTTCCTATAGCTCTTAAGAAAAAAATAAAGTTAATCTTAGGCTTTCCCTTCCATCTCTGTCAGCCTCTAACAATCAGCTTTCAAACTGCTACACTGTAGTAAAGTCTTTTAGTCCACAAAATGCTGAAATTTGTATTAGCTTTGCAGAAAATCAGTGATACTTGTTAACATTCTCTTGTCTTCTTTTGCAGAGCTTTGCTACTCACTTCAGAGCCCATCCTGTATGCAGAGCTGGGATAATGAAACCTTCAGTGCACTCAACTTCCATGAAATTTTTACCAAGTCCAGTGTCACCTGCATGGGGTGTGCGCACAGGAGTTTATATGTGGTAGGCAATTCTCACTACAAATGGATTTATTTCAGATTATTTAAATACCCTTAATGTAAGATTCAGTTCCTTAGACAGGAACACCTAATGTCACATCATATGCCTACCCAGGCCTTAGCTAGGACTCCAAAAAGGCACAAATCATTCCACAGGGGTTAGCTTCACATATGTGCATTAGGTCTATCCCGGCTTCTCAAATGGCACCAAAAGCCTGACTTTGAGGAGATGAATCCTCATCTCATACCCTTGTGATCTGTCATGGTTGTGCAGACAAAAGTCCTGCTTGGAGAACAGACTCATATCTTGTTTTCAAAGGTTTCAAGCACCTGACTTAAAACCTCTGACAAAAGCCTAAAGGGACTACATTGTGTTAGAACTGTCAGGTCTGGAAGGTCTTTGCACCTTTCAGTAATTCCTTACACACACCCCTCCCGGACACAGGAGGCACAGAAGTCAGATCCAAAACTGCCACGCTTTAGCTGATTCAGGAAGAAGAGATTCGGAGTACAGCACCTTTGGAGCAGACTTGCTCACATCCTCCCCATTTGCAGCATGGTGGAGGGAGTACAGGACTGTGCACAAGGCTATGCAAACATGGGCAGTGCAAAACAGGAGTTGAAACAGTCCAGACAAGAGAAAAAGAGCGGGCCATTTATACAAGCACAGCAGTGAATTCAGCATAAAAATTAGATGTAAGGACAAAATTCATACATTAATCAACTAGCATACAAAACCATAAAGTTCATACCTGATGCAAACCATGAAATATGCGTGTTTTGCCTTTCTTCAAAGGTGGCCCACACCTAGGATACAAAAAGATTCTTTCAATACAGAGAGCCTTACTTGTGATAAGCTTTACAGTACTACATTTACTCTGCAACCACACAGTGTGCCACACATGCACTGGGATGCCTGGCTCTGTGCTGATTCAGAGTAGAGGATGGGTCCCATGAAATTTCCACGTTTGCTCAGTGATTGGTTTTATCATGGGAGTTCCCCTCCAAACCGTCAAAGCTAAATACCAGCCTGACAGTGATACGGACACAGACAGTAATAATGACCCCCCCCCCCCACCCCCCCCAGAAAATACAGTTCCTACTGGTATTTGTAGGTACTTTAGACCATTTCATAAGCTTATCACATACTTACAGGGAAAGAAGTGCTCTCAGCTTTCCAGACACAAGCCTATCAAAAGCATCTCCTGCACTAGTCAACTGGGAAGCACCATCATCCTTTTCACTAGAGTAGGCTCCCAGAACAAGACCCTAGATAAGGACACGCGTTAATGTTAAAACACGAAATTTAGAGACCCATCAGAGAGGCAGTGAGCATATTGTTCAAACTGTTGCTACGTCTGTATGTATTTATCTCATTTTTGAATTTATCTAACGTGATGCACAGAGTAACACTTCAGTAAACCAGCATCAACTACTACAACTACTTTAAAGTTCGAAAATTAAATCAGATACGACATAACCGAACTTACAACAATCTTGCCGATCACATAAAAACAAAAACTCTTTCAATCGGTAATTTTAAGTACAAAAGAGCTTCTTCCCGCCAGTGCAGACCTCCGGTCTGGTACACCCAAGAGGAGCAGAGAGAGCAGAGCCACTGCTGAATGAGCTCCGAGAGGCACACGGGGGGCTCAGCCGAGAGCCGCGGGCCGAGCGGAGGAAGGGACACGCGAGCCCCGCCGCCCCTCACCTTCCCGGCCGAGCCGCGGCTGTAGCCCCGCGGCGAGGGGCCCTGCGCCGAGCAGCTGCAGGCCCGGGGCACGTCCCGGGCGAGGCGGCGAACGGCCACGCTCCGCACGCAGGGCAGCAGCATGGCACCGCGCACAGCACGGCAGGAAGGCGGCGGGGAAGGACTCCGGCAGCGGGGCGGGCCCGGCGCGCACAGCGCCTCATCAGCCGGCGCCGGCGGGGGGAGGCGGAGCGCGCTCGGCTCGGCTCGGCTCGGCTCGGCTCGGCTCGGCTCGGCTCGGCTCCACGCGGCTCGGCTCGGCTCCACGCGGATTTTGGCCCTCTCGTAGCACGTTCTAGACAAGTGGTCGTACTTCTCTCACAGACTTAGGCAGCCCTAGTCTGCATACTGCATATTTAATGTGCGTATTTGTGAAATATTATATAGTGGTTCGTGTCATTATAGAAATACACCATGGGATCAATATAAACAAGAATACTGAACTGAAAGTAAAGCATGGACATGAGACACAGGAAAATACAATGATTTCATTATATTTGTTTCAGTCACTTTTCTGTGAATTGTTAGGGGGTTTTAATGTATTTTTTATTATTTTGCCACTATAATTAGGAATGGTATCCACTTTTTATGTATGAAGAAAACGCGGACTTGTGCGAACATGAACGGGCTTGTCACTGCTGTTACCTGTTTGTTACCTGTTTTCAGAAGTGTAACCTGAAAACATGTTCGAGCCTTGTCCAGACCTGGTGGGGGCTTGTAGCCACTGCTGCTTGAGTACTAGCCAACATGTTCGGGCTTCCCCGGTCTCGTACCCCAGCACAGTAGGCGTGACACAGCCCAACGAGAAACTGCCTGTAAAAGGGGCAGGACCGGGGGTAGGACGGACGTGTTCGGTGGAGCGCGAACTCCCCTCGTTCCCAGCGCAGATACTACTCATAAATGTTCTCACCTGGGATTTCAAATCTTCCAAGGTAAGAAGTGCCCCCAGAGACGTATTCATTTCCACATGTAGAGCACGCATATGATCAGATACACTATGTGAAGCGCAATAAAAATGCGTATATATAAAGTTGCACATTTTTAAAATTAGCTTATGAGGTACAAGGCAAAGCTGAAAAGGTCTAAGCGATAAACTTACCCATTATTAACCCCAGGGTGGGCTTTGTAATTGTACATTTCAAATATGTATGTCTGCATTTAACCTTTTTTTTTTCTCCAGACAAAATTTCCCAGGGCAAATATTTAATGCATTGACCTGTCAGTGTATCTTAGCAGTGCTCAAACTCAGACAACCTGTGCAGCTGAAAGTTTAATTTAGCCTTACATCTGTTTCATTAAGTTTAGTTCATGCATGGTAATACTCCTGTTCACTCTGAAAATACTGTTTTCTCACAGGTCACAATACAGTCACTGAGTGATAATGTTTCCTTGGTCATTGACCTTGTGCAGCTATAGTATCCCAAAATGATGCTTTACAGTTCTGCTGTAAGAAAAATCTTCTCTTGGACCTTAATGCAGAGTATGCTCCATTGTTGAATTGATTCAAACCAAGAAATTACAACGCTAATCAGCTCAGTTATCCCCCTTTAACTTCATGCATACAGTGCATTCTACAGATTCTTTCAGAGCTACTGTGACCTCCCTAGGAATCCACTCCAACAAATCTGTAATCTTGTCCTCACCTGAATAGTCCCATGATTCTTATTCAATAATATTTTTGAAGGGGGTGGAAATTTGGGGGCCATCAAGCAGTGCATTATCAGTATGAAAATGTGTTGCAATACATGAATATTAATACTACTGAAAAGCATTTCAAAGCAATCACTCTATGGAGGATTTAAGAATATGCTTTCTTCTCACCTCCTGAAGAGAATTATATTTAGTAAAAGCCAAGTTACACGACACAATATAATTCTTTCAATACAGTAATTACATCTAAATTATACATGTTCATAGAACAATTACAAATTATAAGTAGTACATTTTCTACTTGTGCCATTATGCTGCCCTTCAAGTTTTTCTGTCTCAAAGCCACTCAGAATTTTCTGGGAGGGGAAGGTGGTGGTACCACAGGGACCCCTTTGGACAGTTTTCAGGACAGTACTGTGTTGTTACCATCTAAGACACCTTCGTAGCTTGGGTTTGTTTGCTGCCTATCCATGTACTGGCTATTGCACCACCTTTCTGGAGTTGTGGCCCAGGGTACAGTCTGAGAAAAAGCACCAGTGAATTTAGAAGTACAGTTAAGTAAGAAGTTGGTATAAAATAGGAACTTTTTTCTGCTTTATTAAGTTTCCTTTATGCTAAAATTGTAACAGTTCTCTAGACTCATCATAATTTTCCATCTATCTCTTAAATTTTTAGAAATAAATTTCAAAATAATTTTAGTGCTGCTAAAAAATAAGTGGCTTATGGTGTCTTGAAGAAGACAGGTTAGTAGGGCTGAGTGCAGAGGCACCCTCACAAATTTCTGCTTCATTCATAATCCTGCTAACCCTGTAGAGCCAAACCCAGAAATGGTAGAGGCCACTGTATCCATTTTTAATGATATCTATATATTCCATATTTTCTTAAAAATATTCACTCCTCAGGACCTATGAACTGGTGGAATCCATGTCAAAATTATGGTACTTCCTAAGAAAGTAACTTTTCCATCCATTTAGCCAGTTCTATTCATTCCAATACTGTTTAATCACACATCACTTTTAATGATTTCAGATAGACTTAACAATTAACACAGTTATGAAGAAAATTAATGTCAGATTCATATTTTCCAGGTTATCTAAAAACACTATTAGCCTTAATCTGTTTACTTCCAGAAGCTGCAGTGAAACATTCATCTAGCAGATAATAATTTTTAATTCATAGACTAATAGCATCCCATATACATTTCTCACTTCTTTGCCTTGTGGTATTGGATAATTTCTGTTTTAAAAACATTTCACACACACACACTTAGCTTTTCCTGCCCCTTAACTTTAGGCTCACAGATGATGTTCTCTTTTTTAATGCTGTATAACATCAACAAACATATATGTCCCTCTCAATATGCTCTAGATCATTCTGTGAAAGCAAATACCAAATATACATTCTTTCTGCTTTGAAATAACCTTATAGTTTCAAAGATTTGTGATAAACATGTTGTCTTTCTAAATAAAGAAGACAGTTGGTTTGATGAAATATTTTACCCTAGTTTTCTAAAATACCCCAAAGTGCAAATGTTCTAAAAACTGAGAAACAGTATATGTTCACTGCAGATATCAGTCTATTTTGAGAATAATTGTATTTATAGCATTTGGGTTTTTTTATTTTTTCACAGACACGTTAATAGCTGGTATTGTAGACGGACATCTTTACTCAGGTTTATTCATAAATCACCTATCCAAAACAAAGGCTGAAGAGCCAAGAAGCTGTTCCTGTCACAACAGCTGACTTCACCAGAAGAGTTTTGTGTAGATTTGTTAGTACATGATATCTTCTGCTGTAACATTCACTTCTTCTGTTTTAGTCTTAATTTTAGGGAAATGAATCCCACTAATGGCTATTAGCAGCAAATTCACTGCATGTGTTGTGGCACTTGCCACACAAATCCAAAAGCAGTCTTCAAAGCGTTCTTCTAAGATAACGAACCGAAAGACATTTTCCCGAAAATTGGCAATTCTTTCTGTGAGGTGATGAAGTTTCACAGCAGCCATGAAACTAGTGACTGCAAGTACTACAAATCCACCTGCAACAAAATGAAGTAAGTATTCACCATTATCAAATCAAAACAAGACAGATATTTTGATTGTGCTTCAAAAAACTTATTGAATACATCAGTGAGCACTATACAGAGTAGGGATAGACAAAGGCATGGCTTAAAACACCTTCAGAATGCTTAGGCCTTATTGTATGGCCAAACCTACTTCTATCCATGACATAAAGCCTAAAGGCTGCTATTCATAG
Source organism: Cinclus cinclus (assembly GCF_963662255.1). Classification (NCBI taxonomy): domain Eukaryota; kingdom Metazoa; phylum Chordata; class Aves; order Passeriformes; family Cinclidae; genus Cinclus; species Cinclus cinclus. The sequence goes on along the minus strand of NC_085050.1, from coordinate 15,590,003 downwards.
CTCCTGTTAAACGCTGACTAGATGAAATAGGCCAAGATGCCACTTGTAAGTTCTGTTTTGATTGGTGTGAATTCACCACCAACTTCATTGTATTCACAAGTATTTAAATCAAACAGGTATTTAGTAAGGTGAAAGAAGAAACTTGTATCATTTTCTATGAATGTGACTAGAGAAAAACACTGGAAAATTTCTTTACCTGCAAGGAAGTTCCAAAGACATGCTCCTGCTGGACCGTTAATAGCCCGGTAAGGAACTTTTATTGCGTTAAGAATGCAGAATCCAAAACTGACCAGAGAAAAGAAAATGGCCACACAGAGGAACATTATGATCATCACATGCAGGCCTGTATTCAACTTTTTCACCATGTGTGGGAAAACTGTCAAGAAAAAATAGTGTCTATTCAGTGTATAGGTTTTCTTGATGATGGTAAGCATCACACTGTGCTGGTGCTTCAAATTCAATTTATATTTAAGGAAGACTATTTTTTATGGAGATGAATTCAGCTAGCTGCACACATCTCATTTCCTGATGCTTTGTTTTTCAGTGCATCAGACAAACCAGGGATATTCTGCTACAGGAATAATCCCTTACACAGGATCTGTGAATAAGGATTCAGGTTTAAGTCCTGTTTATTTATCTATCAGTGTTAATGTCTTTATCTCTGCTGCTGTATTGTCTGTTGCATACTTTCCTGTCTTTTTTTCACCTCTGTTCTTGGTACCAAAGTGCTGGTTTTGAGCTTCTCATTCCTGTCTTGTGCTTTTAATCTCATCCATTTGAAGTCTGATAGTTTCTGTTTCCTTGTTCCCTTGCTGCCTAAAATAGTATCACCTTTTCTTCTGTTTATTTTCTCACGTTATTATTCTTTTTTTTTTCTTTTTCCTAATCCTCTCTTTACTGCTGGCTTCAATGAGATCTGCCTTGATTTCATACATCGTAATCACACATGTTTGCCCTTTAAGATTCCCTTCTTGGTTTCTCTTCTAGTGTTTATGGCTCCTTTACGCTTTTCTGGGCATCTGGCAGTGTTTTAGCTACAGATGTAGGAAGCTTGTAAAGTATTGCAGTCAAGTGGGCTTTAGGTGAAACACTGCCATGTTTTGCTATAGGCGCAAGCTCTCCCTCAGCTGAGCCTGCTGCTCACTTGTCTCTAGAGAGCAGTAGTTTTCTTGGTTCTATCTTCACAGACACAGTTCCTTTGTTGGAGGGCCAGATTGCCCAGCAGCAGGAAATGTACACCTGAGTGTTTAGTTTATCTGGCAGCCCTCTAGTAACAGAATCAGGGGAAGTCTGAGAAGGGACTTGTAGGTGACATGTTGACTGGCTGATTGAGAGGAATCCTAAAATACAAGGTGATCAAGAGGAGACCTTCAGCTAGCACAGCACTGCACACTCATACATGTTTTGAAGAACTCACTCCCTAATTACTAAAAAGCTACTACAAAGAAGGTATACTATATTATAAATAAATTAATTCCAACCTGTGCTGCATAACTGACAAAAACCCCAAAGTCCAAACAAGCCACCTAAAAAGTAGGCAGCAATAGTTGGTAGGTGTCACCGTGAACTTCAGGAATATAATTTGATCTTGACATGAGAGCATTATAGTAGATTCTGTAGGAAAAAAAAAATCATACTGTACAAATCCCATACAAAAATTATATTATTCAACAGATCTACCCTTTCAGTAGCTCATTCTGGGTTTGTAGTTGGGCCTGGTGCACAGAAGAGCTTCAGAAGACTCTGACAACAAGAAATGAGGGCAGTAAACGAGAATCAGAAGTATATACGAGAAATAGGAATAAAAAGAGTAGGTTGCTTTCTGACTGGAAAATTACTGGCAGTGTAACAACAAAGCACATGGAATGTGTTCCTCCTTACAAACCATCAGAGATTTTAGGGTAGTTATAAGGATTATTTGGTCTCTTCTGAATCACAATGACCTGCCCAGTAAGTCTGGCTTAGTACACAGAAATAAGAAACCATGAGAAGGATATTGCCATGGAGACTCCTGACACAATCCAGCAGTGTTTGCTATGCACAGGCAACATGTGTGGGTTCCCCAGCTTGTTCTCAGGGCTTGACTCAATTCTCAAAAGAGAAGCATCTTATGCCAACTTAGGTGCCTGAGGACCATCATAACAACTACATGGGTCTAACATACATGCGTATAGATGGGACACTTCCAGCAGCTGCAGCTGGAGGCCAGATGATGCATCCTGAGGGGTACAAAAGAGCAGTGGACAACTATTATGGCAACTAAGTCATGCTGTCACTGTCCCAGCTAAAAGTGTGTGCCAGCCATAAGTCTACTCTAGTGAATGTCAACAGAGTGAAAGGAGATGTACCAATAACAGTAAATTCTTCCAATTTGGAATTCTGAAGGGTCAGAGGTACTGCAATACTGCACCATATTATGTGTTAGCTTTGTCTTGATCTATGGTACCAGTGAAGTCCATTTATATTATCACATTCGCTATGCAAGTCTCACAGTTCTTGCTCCCCAGTAAATTCAGAATAATTGGAGATTAAGGGGGGCATTCAAATAAAAAAAAAATATCGTCAAACCCAGAACCCCCAGTCCTGTACACCATTGTGCAAAAGTAACAACTTTGTGTATTGTTGCTTGAAACCAATACTGTGAAAATATCAAACTCAACAGAGTTATTAAAATATTTAAAATGGAAAATCTCTGGAACACTTGTTGACTAAAATGCATCTTTATGCCTACTGCACTTAATGTTTTACAGTTCTAACACAGAATTATTACTAGCTTCAGTGAGAGCTCTGTTTGTCTAAGGAGTGCTGGATCACATCCTGCAGTTGCAAATCGATGTACTCCAGAGTGACTGTGGAACATTATTCCTTACTCTCAGATTGCACAGTAAAAAAACCATAAAGTTCATTAAACAGTCCAGAAAGTTGTACAGAGTTTTAAACGAGATTGGCTATTTTTTTTTTTCTCATTCCATCTGCCAGGATTGGGTGAAAGAACTGGGACTGGATGAACATGACTGCTATATCCATGTCATGAAGTTGCAGTTGCAGTCAGAGCTCGAGAAATAATTTGGTTACTGTAAAAGTGACCAATCCCTGATCTAAGTTGAGGTTGCTCTGGTTCTTTTCTCCATTCCCTCTGAAGTCCCACAGTCACACCTGCCTTCAAGTTTTTATAGAAGTGCTTGTAGAGTTGCATAGTCAGACATGATCCTATGGGAAAAGAAGTATTTATTTTTGTAGGTGAAATTTTTGGCCAGTTTAACTTCTGAACTACCTCACCTCAACTACCAGAGCCATTGCGAAGGATGGGACAGGACAGCATTTCTGTGGGCCAGGGAAAGGGTGAGACTGCAACAGCTTCAACTCATATTGGTTTAAGTTTCAGTAAATCTGTACACTGGACTAAAAATCTTCAATACAAATTACCATTTTCACTACAGAACAGAATGAGTGAAATTTGTAAATCATCCAGCGTACAGATCAGTGCTTTCAAGACCAAGAAAATCTTTTATGTTAAAAGGAATACATTTAGAAGAGCTTCTACATTTGTTAAGAGTTCAGCAGTTTTTGGTCTCCCAACTTGATAGAAAAGAAGGTAAGAATTTCTTCAGCATGTTAATAAAGTTAGCGATATGTGCTATGGTAGGCATTTGCATTAGGACAGCCAGAGAAATATAGAAATGTGTCCAGCTAAATAAATCTCTGCTTCTTAAAGGGAAAAAAAACTCAGAAGAGTTCAATAGAGAAGGCAAGGATATAGGCAGAGAGACAGCAGGGCTAAACTTGGCATAGGAAAAAGTCAGTCAAGGGGAAAGATGATTTACAGGGTCATCTCCAAATGACTTTCACCCCTTTCACAAGGCTAGAAGGAAACTCTCCATCTAGCCCTAGGGAATTTTTTCCCCAACTTGATTCCAGGATTACAGAATATAACTGCATCAAAAAGCATTCCTGAAATGATAGAAATTTTATATTCACACGCAGAATATCAAACCATAAAGACTGCATATTATTTAATAATAATAATAATAATAATAATAATAATAATAATAATAATAATATGCATTCTACAAGTTCTGTAAACAAAAGTAATAAAGTGCTAATTTTGAACTAGACTTCAGACTAAATATTCAACCAAAATTGTACTTACTTGTGAATTTGGAACGCCGCCCGCCCAAGCCACACTGGCGTATTTTGCCGCCCTGAAAGAGTCCATAGTAAATTTCTCCAATGAACTTGACAAGCTCTGGATCTGTGGCATTGACCAAATCAGCCCCTGTTTTGCAAAGGATCTTTCCAGTCATCCACTTTGGGGTCCCCATTGCAACAACAATCAAGATAAAAGACACAAAATTTATCAGAGAAGCCAAGGCAAATAATGTCTTTTTAAAGCAGCCAGGCATCCTAGTGCTTTCAAGAGATCATCTCCAAGCCCTCTCTGCAGCAGTCAGATACATTTCCCATTTTTTATCATGCTCTGAAATCCACAGCTGAATACCAGGCATTTCATAATACTTCTCTTTGTGTTTTGAAGGTCCAGCAATTAATCTGTAGGGTTAAAAATCAAGGAAAATATACATTTTGCTGCAAAAGCATCCTGAAATGGTTGTAAATAACGGCTTCATTACATTGTAGCGCGGTGATGCTTCTTTCTGCAGCAAGTAATCCTATCTCTATGGCCTGTCTAATATTTCCTCAGGGGTTTAATTGTTGAACTGCTCAAATGACAGCAAGTTTTTTACTGCAACCTCACGTGAAGAAATTTTGGAGAAGAATCCAGTTTCTTGGATTACGTTAAAAAGTGGGTAAATATCTGTCTGCAAGGGACAAAGCATTAAAACAGTGTAATTTGGCTGAAGGATTCTGCTGTCGCCTCAGCCGTGCTGGCCTTCCCGGCGCTTGATCCCACCCAGCCTCTAAATGTCACTGCAGGCAGAGTTATCTGAGAGACAGAAATGATGGGTCTGGAATCTCCTGAACTACAGCGGGCGGACGAAGCCCCTGACAGCCGGTGTGGCCCTGCCGGCCGTGCCTGGCCCAGGGCACTCCTGAGCTGTAACTCAAGGGACGGGTGCGATCCAGGGGCGCTAAAGAAAACCGGCCGTAATTGCCCGCACTTCTACGGTTACTGCTACCCGAGCCCTGGGGGGCCTTCACAACCACTAATTAATTAATTAACAGCACCAGGAGCCTTGGGGACTAGTAACACGGCCACCACCTTAGCTGGGCCGAGGCATTGAAACTCCTCGCTCGCCTCCCCCCGCTCGGCACGGCCAGGGCGGGTAGCCCGGCTCAGCTCAGCCCGGCCCGGCCCGGCTCAGCCCAGCCCAGCCCCGTCCGGCCCCTCGCACCACCCACGGCCCGGCGCTGCCGCCCCTCGCCCGCCCCGTGGGCCGCCCATCCGCGCCGGGGGCAGCAGTGCTGGAGCGGCGGGCATGGCGGCGGGCCGGGTGCTGGTGTACGGGGGCAGAGGGGCGCTGGGCTCCCAGTGCGTGCGGTACTTCAAGTCCAAGAACTGGGTAAGCGCAGGGCCGGGAGGTGGCGGGGCGGGGAGCCCCGCGGGGAGCGGCCGTGCCCCGCCGGGCCGGGCACTGCGGGCCGCTAACGCTCCGTTCCTCTCTCTCGCCGCGGCAGTGGGTGGCCAGCATCGACCTGGCGGAGAACGCGGACGCCAGCGCCAACGTGGTGGTGAGAGCGACTGACTCCTTCCCCGAGCAGGCCGAGCAGGTGGGTCGGCGGCGGTGCCGGGTGGAGCGGTGCACCAAGCCAGCCTTTCCCCGGGTGTGCGCGTCCCTTCGGCCGAGCCATGCACGGAGCTTCCCCCGGGGAGTGCTCGTCTCCTCCGCTGCCGCGTGCAGTGAGCCGGGGCTGCGGGGGTGGGCTCGGCTCCGTGCAGGAAGCAGGAGCGCGGTCAGTCACGGTCGTGCGGCCGTCGCGAACCTCATGGTCTTTCAGCTTCTGCTCGTCACTTCTTTTTAATTTGTTGCAATTCCTTTGAACTGAATACGCAGAAAAAGCGTGGTCTGGAATATTGGAGGCTCAGCGCATAAGGCGGTTTTGCTTTGTTTTTGTCTTGACTTTTAAAAGTCACAGACTGAACGAGGTGAGTTGTAATGAAGATGAGTAAGGACATCTTAAAATGCAACACTTCTTTCAAAAACCCTAACTTATAAATGGGTTGTGTGTAAGTAGATGGCATGCTCAAAGCATATGAACCTAAGCCCCAAGGAATCCCTAGGGGAACACACTGGTTTTCGTACAATGTACGAGAGTCATAAGCCAGCCTATAAAATATTTTGCTTTATTCTCAATAGATAGGTTTAATTTTTGTGCTTTAAGTTTTGAACCAATTTCTATTACTGATATACTGAATATCTAGCCCAATATGGGTTTTTTATATCCACACAACTCCCATGGCTTTGGAAGAGTAACATAGAATGTTTACAATACAATTTTCAATATGGTTTTGCAAAAGCTATTGGTTCTTCTTTACTTGTTGAGAGATGGATTGTTTGCGACTTACTTTGACAGAGAAAATTTGTAGCCAACGAATTCATTACCAGCTACAAGGTCTTATATTTGAAAGAGAACAAATTATAGGTATCTTAAGCGTATACAAGCTCAAATTTAGTGGCCAAGCTCAAACTGATAGTTGTGGTCCAGACAGAAGCAATAAGGAGGCTTATCTTCAGTTGTTCTTCTTGCATTGTCATCAAAAGTTACACCAGTAGTCCTGGTCAGGACTGGAGTTTCATTTCCCATCTTAAACAATACCTTACTCAGAAGAAAACCTGTTAAAAGCAAGTAAATAACTATTTTTGCTTACAATAGAGGTAAGGGTTAGGTGTTTCAGCCTTTATTATCACTTATTTCCAGTGACATCACACTCCATGGCTTTCATTAGTCTGACTTTCATCTATAGTTATTTTTCAACACAGTTGTTTTGAGTTCAAGAATCGTAAATATTAATTTTCTGTATCTGTTTATATTGCTGTGTCCTGTGTTACTCAAATACCTAACTCGGAAAAAGTAGCTTTAAGCATTTGTGGTGTTGATCTCTTTATATTATCAGTTCAGTGGTTTCAGTATGTTTTTGTTCTATGTGTTGAAGGTGACAGCAGAAGTTGGGAAACTTCTTGGTGAAGAAAAGGTGGATGCCATCTTGTGTGTAGCAGGAGGATGGGCTGGAGGCAGCGCCAAAGCCAAGTGTAAGCCTTTGGTAGACGTGCTTGTGAAAACATTAGTGATATATGAGAGAAGTCCTTAAAAATCTTTCTTCCTGAGTCCAGAAGAGGACAAAAGCATAGAAGTACAAAATAGCTTAGACACAGTGCTTCTCTGAATTTTTGCTTTCTGTTAAATTTGCACAGCATTTAGTTTCTTCAGTAATGTTTGTTGATGCAGTCATTTTTATCAAGAAGTTTTGATGTGCTTTCTGAAGGAGCTAGCATTGTTATCCGTGAGCTGACTTTTCCTGAGATTACCTGTGTCAGGCAAGTTATGAGAGATACATTGATATTGTTTCTTAAGTCATTGCTTTATGCATAAAACTTCAGTTGCTTCCTGCAGTTCTCTGAGCTGTTACTGCCCAATATGATATTGGAAGGCACTGCTTAATCATGCTACAGAAAACCATGCTTCAGAAAAAAACCTTTCAGATTAAAAAAGGGCTTTAAAACATGTAATACTCATAATGAAATTTATACTTTGCCCACTGTTGTAGAGATACAAGAAGAAAAAGAGCCTTGTTTTCTGTCTGGAGTAAATCTGGTAAAATGTGTCCCTTTCATCCCCCTTCTGGTTTGGATGTTACAGGCTCAAAGAGAAAGGAGATACAAAAGGCAAATGAATATACAATGTGGAGGTAGAAAATGGTAGAATGCGTGTTTTCATAATGCTGTTGCACTCTGTGTAACAGTGAGGAAATCAGAGTTAAAAGTCTTCCTTCTGCTAATTTCACTAATTCTCTTCCTAATCAGCTTTATACAAAAACTGTGATCTGATGTGGAAGCAGAGCGTTTGGACATCGACGATTTCCAGCCACCTTGCCACAAAACATCTGAAAGAGGGTGGCCTCTTGACTCTGACAGGAGCTCAAGCTGCTTTATCTGGGACCCCAGGTAAAATGCTATTCATGACAGCTGCAGGGACACCAGCAGTTAAGAGATGGTTGTTTATCTGAGCATTCTGATTTGTGAAGCAATAGGTTCACATCCCAGTTTCTTGACATCTAGCACAAATGGGACCCTGCTGCTGAAATGTGTAAGGAAGGTAGCAAGGTAGCAATAGTGACACTCCTGAAGCTGTAGTGAAAGCACATAGAATCAGTATATAAACAGTATTTGATGTGCACTGGTGAGATGTACTTGGCTAGTATATGATACAGAATAAAGTTTGGAAGATAATGAAGGCTAGAAGCACACAGCAATGCAAGTACCATGCTTAGACAAAGTTAAATTTCCTATTTGTGTTCTGAAAGACAGAGTCCTTAACTGACCAATTTTTCTGTTGGTGTTGACTCAGCTGATTCTGATAAGCATGCTTGTCCTGCTCATGTTCTGATTCCAGTCTACATTTGCTTCAGATATAGATAAGCTTGTTGACTGTTGGCTTTGTCCTCAGCTAGTTAATTAATAGGAGCTTTATTGGATTTTTAATCTCACTTCTCAACCATGTTGGCCTGCATGGAGGGAGAAATCTGGAAGCAGTTTAAAATTTAAAAAAAAAAAAAAGGCAGTGACAAACAAGCCCACAGGCAGCAAGAGGAAAGTTTGAGACAAATTCTCCTTCCCAGGCTTTTACTAGTGTCATTTCAACAATATTTTTAAGACACAGATACTAAGGTTTTAAAACATACACAATTTGTGACTGTTCTTGAAAGCTTTGCCTAAAACTTTTAGGTTGAACATACTTTATATATTTTCTAATGATCAACCTTTTGTGTTTATAGTGGCATCTGTTACAGTCAAAGATAAAAGGTTTATTTTTGAGAATAAGCAGATGAATAATTTCCAGTGTACTGCTGACTGGCTATACACAAATGAAAAACAAAGTGAATTCTGGCAAGCTTTCCCAGTTTCTGTTTGGGTGGTCTTGGGATGTAGGGACCACAACACAGGAATTAAAGTGATGAGCCTTCCTCTTTTGAACTAGCTGGTTTCAGCTAGTCTGGATTTTTCTAAAAGTCACAGCAGTGCTTTGGGCAAACACATGCAACTTATTAACATCAGGAAGAATTGGGAAAGAGTTGTTACTCAACTTTTGCAAATATGCCTTATTAGGCTTGTATGACTGGCTGTTCTGGAAAAAAATGATCTTTTTCTCGTTTGCTGTTCTTGAGATTTTTCTTTTCCTATGAGAAAATCTTATCTCATATAATGCAAACTGAAGAGCTCTGAAAAATTACGTGAACAGTGACAGAAGCAGTGCAAATATGGTGTCTGAGTAATGTAGCAGGCATAAAAGGGTTTCTAAGAAGATTTAGAATGTTTGGTTTAAGCAAGATGAGAGGAGTGTGATACAGATGTGAATATTTTTATCATAGCAATAAAATAAGTTAGCTAGTGCTGTCCATGATTCCTCCTAATAAAAATGCATGTTATATAATACATCTAATTACATTGTAGAAGTATTTCTATTATATTCAAAATACTTCTTTAAGAACATTGGAAAAGGATTCAGTGCCATATAGATGGGTAGGAAGAAAGACATTCAGTTGAAGCAGACAAAATACATTAATGTTCTCTTAGGCACTTTATTTGTGTCTGGATTTCTTGACAGATACATGCCTTGAGACATCTGAGACCTCTAGCACCCAGATTGTCCAGATCTTGTTCCTGAGCAGTGTGCCTTATGCTGTGGTTCCTGCTGTTCTTACACTCCTAAATGCTGGCTGGCTAGAAAGCATCCATTTTTAGGAAGAAGCTTGCTTTCCCTGCACATTATTTATAAATTTTCTACCATGAGAGTTGTGTTTTTTTGTAGCTTTCTCCACAGGGCTTGTCAGACCTGGGATGCTGACCAAGTGAATTCCAGATTTGAGAGGGAAGTGAGCTGTATCTGTTTGGGTCCAAACTCACAAATACCTTATTTATATGATGAAAATTAATAGAGGAGTGCCTTCTTAGAGTCTATGAGCATCTTACTCTGTTAAATTTGTAAAACTGGCCCTGTAGGTCACATCCTTCAGGGTGCATTTGAATACATTGACTAAATGTGCTTGGATTGGTAAGATGCTTATTCCTGTAGTGCTAAGTTAACTGAGTTTTGTGATAGTTTCTGGATGTTTACTAAAGCCTTTTCTTTAATATTATGATTTTTTTTCTTTTAATATGTATGCTTTAATATGTTTTAAAAGTCTGATTATTTTCTGGCTGTGGTAAGTGGTCTTAATATTCATCAAACAGTCTTTAGTTTCTGTCATGTTACTGCTGATATTGAGGGCTGTTCTGAGTGTGCTCTAATTTGGCTGTTCTTTAATTTTTAGGGATGATTGCCTATGGCATGGCCAAAGGAGCAGTGCATCAGCTTTGTCACAGTTTGGCTGGTGCCAGCAGTGGGCTGCCACCTGGTTCTGCTGCAGTTGCCATTTTACCGTAAGTGGTTGCTTAGTTGTCTCTGCCTGTGTTTAATTTAATTACTGCTGTAACCTAGAGCCACACAGATATGTTTGCAGTGTCCTGTTCACAGCACACAAACAGCTTCTGAGACCTGCTCACAGAGAAAGGGTGCACCTTGACTGGATGAACAGTTACACAAGTCACCCTAAAAATGATTATGTTCTTTTCTTTGTCTTTGGAAAATGGTAGTGGATGTTAGGATTAACATTTGGTTTACTTTTAACCTGTTTAACTGAAGCCATGCATTAATGTATGATTTCTTTATTTCAGTATAGACAGAACTGTAAAAATGAGATGAACTGTTCAGCAGAGTTATAGACTTAGCTCTGTGATAAGAGTAAGGCAAAGGATTACTTGACAGGTTTTCACTTGATTAAAGATACTTCTTCATAAGGTACTGCATACCTATGCTTGATTGGTAAAATTAGGTTACTTTGAGGACCTGTAAACCAAAAAAGTTGAACTTGCTTTCATTTTTGTCAGGAAAGCTAGTAAAAAGTGGATGGTTTAGTAGGTCTTCACTATGTTTAGTTTTTTCAATTCTGTTGCAAAAATTGAAAGTATTTTTCTTGCCAGGTCTCTATCTCATTCAGAACCCAAAATGTAAGACTAAAGAGTTCTATACAGAGATTTGGTACACTACCTGAATTCTCTACTTTTGATTTCCTCACACACACTCTTAACACACTTCTTCAGGTCAGACAGGAATGGCATTAAATATATTTGGATAATTGACACCACTTTCTAGAGAAAGCGTAGGCAGGCAGACACCAAGATCGTTGTATTCATGTGTGTGCTGCTCTTCTGTAGTTCTCATGCAAAACTCTGTTGTTAAGTGAATTTTTGAGAGGGTAAATGCACCTTGGATCATCAACAGCATTTCAGTGAGGCAATTCTGGAAAGTCAACCCTTTCATGTCATTGTGTGTAGCATAAATATGTATTGTCCAAGTGAAAACTTCCTGTATTTATGCACTCAGTCTCTCAAGAGCTGCCATTCCCCATGTGCATGAGAGAGGTGGGAAAGGAGCTGCAAGCTCCAATGGGCAGTTCCTCAGCTAGCTAGGAAGCTGGGGGATTCTTAGTTGGAGCCTTGGGCATACACTGAAAGTAATGACTATATTCTGTTAACACACAGGGAGGATGCAAGGGAAATACACAGCACATGTTGTAAAAGTCAGTCACATATTACAGCAGAGTATTGAAACAGGTGGTGCTCATCAGAAACATGACATAAGTAAAAGGCTTGCTTATCTTTTTTAATCACAGGGTTACCTTAGATACACCAGCAAACAGGAAATCAATGCCTGATGCAGATTTCAGCTCCTGGACACCCTTAGAATTCATTGCAGAGTGAGTACCTGTGGGATAACTAAACAGTTTCGCACTGTCCATCTTGCTGCTGCATCTCAGTGCCCATTCTTTTTAAATAGCTGTCTTGGATTTGGGTGGATTTTTTTCCTCCATCATCATATTGTGTATCTTTCTAAATCGCATTGAGTTTAATTGTACAGGCTTCCTAACTGGAGAGTATTAGCCTAACTCCATCAACTTCAGCTTCAGTACATGAGTTATTCCAGCAAGGAAGATAGCCTTAAGCAGCTGGAAGCTGGAGAATTTCTTAAAGCCTGTAGACAAATTAAATTGCAGACAGCAGGTGCAGGAGACACCTGGCTTAAAGATAAACTGCAAATAAGCATGTCAACTTGGGTGGGATTCTTTTTCTTCTAAACACATTTTACTGCCCAGTTTATGGCACATTATTAGTTCAGCTCTCTCAACTGGCAGTATTTCTACTCTTGTTTAGAAAAATTTAATAAAGATTTTTTTTTTTTACTATCCACAAAAACTTGTCCTGAATGATACTGCGAAATGCTGAAACTTCAACTGTAGCTTATAAAATGGCAGGCTGAGATTATCTGCCTTAGTGTTTTCATTCCTCATGGTTAGAGAAGGTGCAACATGAATATTGCCTTCTGCCATGTGATGGGGAGTAGCAGAGTTTCTGCTGAGGGTGAACTCTTACACATTTTAAGTCTTTTGGAACGACAGTGGAATTAGATTTACCTATTGCTAATTGTTCAGAGTGTAGTTTAGTTCTGACATCATATTTCCATTTTTGTAGATTTATTGAAGGTGAATGCCAGAGATGGAAATGGTTTTAGTTGCAGCTGTTTAGTTTAAGCCTCTGCAGTTTCTGATGAGGCTCTTTAAAACAGGCCCCATCAATTGAATTTAGGTGGCCTGAAAATGTTCAGAAAAAGATCCTTAATTTACTGTGCTCCAGGGACAGCTTAGCTAGATGTTGCAGTGTTGAAAATTTATTTTTTTAGGTTTAACTTTTAAATAATTTATCCTTACAGAGAAATTCAGTTGGTTGATTTGTTTTGTTTTGAATTCCCTGAAGTTTAACCCCAGTGCTCTGAAAACTGAAAATCTCACTGTGCAACATCAGCATCTGTTGCCAGCATCTACATCTTGAGAAGGATGTAGGAAATCCTTTCCCATATGGCACTTGAATTTTGTGCCCTGGAAGCTCTTGTTGGATAGTGGGGTGTTGCAACATGGCAGTTGCTATGTGCTCTCTACTGGAAAGGCTGAAGGACCTGTAAAATGCACTTCACTTTCTCTATTCGATTTTGAGGAAGGAGTTTATGTTGTGTTTTGATAAGGAGTCTCCTGGTCTGCTAGCTAGAATGTGTCCATCTTACTCATATTTTAGATGTCTTTAGATGACTTTTTTTCCTCCCAGCTGACGCAGTTAAATAACAAAATGTTATAATGGCCTGTTGTCAGAGTATTGGGTTTAGCAATCCTGTCCTAGCCATAAAACTGTATTTCTTTTATATATGTGCTATAAAGGCAACTAAAGTAGCTCCTCCTTCACCTTTTGTGAATTTTTTTTTAACTGGGAAAAAACCTAGCTACTCTTGACATTTTAAGTTCCTGGCCTTTTCCTGTGAGCTATTTTGGAAATTCTCTGGGCCCTCTGTCTTATTCTGAGGGTCTGAATCCGGTGATCACATCACATAGAAATCACTAGAGAGAGCATTAGGAAAAGAAAGAAAAGTATAGGCTTGTATTTTAATCTTCCTGTCAATATACCCAATAGTAGTTGTAATTTTTTTGTTCTCCCTCACCCTGTTTTATCCATTTGTTTTAAAACAGAACCTTTTATGACTGGATAACAGGAAAGGATCGACCAAGCTCTGGCAGTCTAATCCAGGTGATCACTGCAGGTGGGAAGACTGAACTAGTTTCAGCAGCACATCTTTGATGTCAGTCACTTAAAATAATGAAACTTCAGCAAAGGAGAAGCTACGGAACGTCTCTCCACCAGTGTAATTTGAATGGTCTTCTGTATCCAGTGTTTATAGTTATTCCATTAATGGAAACAGATTTCAAGTAATATTTCCATACTGTCAGTTGTGAGCTATCAGCATTTGTTTGCGAAATAATACGAACTTGTCTCTGACAGTTGCAGGCTTCAAAGTCTGTTGATGTCCTAATTCTGAGCCTTATATGGCAACTTACCTGTTTTCTGTGAAATGGGAAATGTGCTTAACATGTTATGTGATTGCATACATAATGGTTGGATTTTTTTCTCTGTCAGTAATTGTTTCTGGCAACTTAACTGTGAATCTTCCAGTATCCTATCTTCTTCTGTCTGACTCTATAACCCCACCTTTACATATTATGCTGGCTGTAGCCATAGGGAACACTGCAGTCATGTATCATGTGCTAGTCATGTAACACTTTTCTTGTGAATGTTCCACTTGAGTTAATGGAACTGAATAGAGATTACTCACTTGAGAAGGAATTCCTAACTTGCCTTACAGTTCATAAGATGCTCTCAGGCCTATTGTAGGATAAAACAGTTGTTCTGTCAAATGAATAGTATGTCTTTCTCTTAGTCATGATGGTTCTTTTTTTTTTCAAAAAGCAAAATGCCATAAAGTAGTAGAAAAAAGTATACATGCACTTGAAAATGGAACTTTCTGTGCTAAATAAATATATATTGTTTTATGTACTGGGCTGTCTCCATTACTCCCAATATCTTAATTTTAAAGGGTTTAATTGAACATACTCTTTAGTTGTGGTAAATTGTTGAATTTTTAAGTATTTAATTCTGATCATGGTGCATAAAGTGTATGCTGAGGATCTACTAGCCATGCATAGAGGGAAGCCTTCAGCTGGGGCAAATTTTTTCTCAAATCCAGCCATGTTATGTGGAAATACAGTTCAGATAAAGAGTGCAAGCATTACCTGTTTTGAGCATAGACTTACAGGAATCAGTTCTGTTGGATTTTTGGGAACATTTTGAAAGCCATTAAATATAAAAAGTTGTTTGTATGTTTTCCCTCTGCACTTTTCTGTTTTTATGAACTTCAGGGATGTGTTGGAAGGATTTATTGCCATGAGTCAGGAAACCTTTCCCCTCTTCCCACTGGAGAAGCTCACACGTGCCCATGTTAAAATTAACATAGAATGATTGCCTGTTTTGCTATGACTCCCCCCCCCCCCCCCCCCCCTTTTTTTTTTTCTGGATGCAAAATAGAGGGGAATGTCCTGTCAAACAAGTACAGGACTGTCAATTGCTTAATATGCTTTTGATTTTAAACTAAAAGCTTGCAATGATGCTGCTGCACCAGAAACTGCAAGGGCCTGGTAGGGAATGAAACCGTAGTGTGCTACTCAATTATTCTAGAAAAGGGGGTAGCTATTATACTACAACCTAACAGGATTTGAAGGCTTCCCCTTGCCAAGCTAGCTAAAGCAGTGAATAGTGTTAAAGCATAATTGTGAATGCAAGACTTCTGGATTAACTTTTATCAGTTTGCAGGTATGAGCAGAAAGGTACAAAAATGACATTATTGAAGCTGGATAGTGAGAATAGAGGTGAATGTATGACAATGAGCCAAGTGTCTGTCAAGCTTGCTGCTAAAGGTGAGAGATTAACTTGAGGAGCTTGATGTTAAAGAGGGTTGTGGCCTGGTTTGTGACCAGTTTCATCCTGTATCTCTCCAAATGTTCTTTCAGTTAATTGGCCAGAAGAAAAAGCCACCCTGACACTGCAAGCATCTGGGTAGCCAGGCTTCTTCAGTGCACCCAGAGAGCTGGTGGTGCTGCAGAGAGCAGAGATGTGTCTGTGTGTGGGTGTGTGGTCCATATGGATGAACTCCCTGCAGTGCCCATGCACTAGTAATGGAGACTGTAGTCCTCTTGTGAAGGTTTTCCCAGAATTATGGCATGGTTTGGGCTGCAAGGGGTCTCTGAAGATCATCTAGTCCAACCCCCCATCAGGCAGGGATGTCTTACTGCTTATTACAGAAATAAGTCCATGATGAATTTCCACTCCAGTGTTGATGAGAACCTCTGAATTGTTCATAATTTGCATTTATATGGCATGATTACCAACATTGGAATACCAAAACTGGAAAATTTAGATGTTTTTTACTTGGGCCTGTACAGCTGTTGTCACACTAAAAAATTCACGTGCCCAGAGCCTGTTTATTAGGGTGTTTTTCTATTCAACCTTCCTTCAAAGAGGCGTGCTACTGTTTACTAAGAAGGAAGTCAAGTGGGGTGAATAATAAAAAGAAAAATAAAACACAAATCATGCCTGATCAGTCCTGCTTGCACTGCAGCCCACTTGTGCTCAGCATTCTGGGTTTCACAGGTGTAATATTGTTGGAAGTAAATATTTCTAGACCTAAGCCAGTGTGCCTTGGAGAAGATGATGCAATTGCATGGTCCATCAATCCATACATACAGTTCCAGTCTCCCCAAACAGGGCTGGCTCCTGCACATGACATTTGACACAAAGGTGCAGAAACAAAACATGTCATGGCCTCCTTTGTCAGAAGGCCAGGGCAGCTGGGGCAGGCCTGCTCTGAATGATTGGGGTTTGTTCCTACAGATTTAGAGAAAGTAGATTTTAATATAGCACAAGCAAAAGAGGCTTGTATAATAGAATAGCAGTAGTATTGTTATAAATCTAAAAACCTCTGAACACTGTGCAGGAGCCTGTTTTTGACATTCCTGGTGTTAAGTGGGTAGGATCCTGAGCTGCTGTGTGGACTGTGACTGCTTTTCTGCAGAGCCTGACCTGTGTCCAGTCCCCTTGCTTTGCAGAACTTTTTGTTCATTGCAAGACTGAGTCCAAAATGTTTTCAGAGTTCATTGGGAAGTGAAATTCACATATTTTACCAACAGGTTTGAATTTTTTAGTTACATTTTCATGAGAAAGTTAGTTTTCTACGAATTGCCTAATAAAAATTGCCACAAAATAAAGATTTTTAATCATGCCCCTCTTCCAAGGAGAACAGAGAAGTTTTCAAATACAATAACATCTGAGTCAGCACATCCAGTTCTACAGTAACCAAAAATTGCACTTTGAAATATGCTAAACAAGTGTAATTTTTTTTGTTTTAATAGTGGAATGAAAATTACTACCACAACAAGAAGTAACATTTATTATCTTTCTTTTTCCTTGTATTGGCTCACTGGAAGAAAACAGTTGGGGAGCGTAATAGCATGTGGAGATGCTTCAGACTAACCCTTGCAGTGTTGAACAAGGTGAGAAATAGGCAGACATCTGAAAGGCATTGCAGAAGTCAATAGCAAATGTCACTGAGATTTAGATCTCTGTTGTTCTTGCACTTCTGACACACCGTGTTGTGAAGGCTTTGCTCTGTGAGCACGGGCTGTGAGGGCTCTCTGTACCATCACAGACTCCCACGGCTGAGCAAGGCGGATCTTCAGCAATGCCAGTAGAGGGCACAGACTTCCACTGGATTGGAGAGATTTCTCTACTGCTAAGGAGTTATCTTTTTATCAGCCAGGATTTTAACCATTCCACAGCCTCTCCTGAGAGGCTCATCCCTGTTTTTTGCTTTAGTGCCCACAGTCTGACCTTTCTGACCTTTCCTACACCAAGCAGCCTACGCTGTATACCAGTTCCAGAAACATTCCATCAGCTTCAGGCAGAACAAACCCCAACAGCAACAAACCCCAACAAACACCACCACCACCACCACTAATACACAGACCCATGCACACACACAGAAAACCCCAACAATAAAAAAAGAGACCAAGGCTGTGAAGTGAGTCCCACAGCAGGGTGTACCATTGCTGTTGGCTTGTTATCAGCAAGTAGAATGACAATCAATATTCTGCAACACAGCTTTAAGGGCTTGGACACAGTATGAATAGAAGCAGGTTATTTAACTGCTGTACTGCACATGAGGGTGTAGGAATTTCCTAACCCAAGCAAAAAACCAGTAACTGTTCAGACTGGACTGGTATTAACAAAGAGGTGAAATTTGAAGACATAAAAATTAATTAGTATGGGGTTTTGAGTATTAATTTTTAACTCCTTTGCCTGTGAAATAAAGGAATGGATAATATTTTTTAAAAGCTATTTAGGAGGGAGCAAAAAATAGCAAGCCACACAACTGTGATTTCTGTAGCGTAATATTTGTTATCCAGTGCCTTCTGTAGATATGAACTACACCACTAATCTTAGTATTTTCCTTGTATGAACTTCCTCTTAAGCACTTTCTAAGTACATACTAGGATGTTCTTACGAATGGAAGGCATAGTAAAACCTTGAGATTGAAGCCCCTGGTTTCTGCTCCTGCTTTGGCTACTGGTCTGGTGGAAGACTTTGAATACATCTCTACACCTGTACCTCATATCCCAAATATATGAGACCATTTTGTACTGCATTGAGATTTATTTATGCATCAGAACATATGAATAAAACACAGTTAGCTCAATGGGTACAATAATAGAGGCTCAAAATACCTCTTTTGTTCATTGAATTTAATTTAAAATTGTGACCACAAGCAACAGTCATATCACTTTGTTACCTCCAGTCATATTTGCTGATTTGCAAAAGAAGTGCTGTGTCAAAGACTGCCTCAGCCTGGTAGTTTGGACATTAGTTACCTGTGAATCTGGTAGTATGTTATGATATCTTCTCTCAAGTACAACAGGAATTAATTTTTCATGACTATCACAGCTGGAATTTAAAAACACCTTGTTGATTTTAATTTTGAACAAACCAATTACTCTTTCTGTCAATCTATCCTTACATCTCAGTGAGACAGGGCTGAGGTAATAAAAGAAAAAATGGGCCTCGTAGTAAATTCTGGATCAATATGAGTTAGTGTGATGGTTAGCATTTTTATTTAAGAACATACACATATATCACCTGAAAGAAAAGGGTCTCTTGTGGCCCCAGGAAGATTTTTTTTTCAAATTGTTGAGATCCTTCTCATATGCTCAGTTGTCCATATTTTTTTCCACATTCCATGAAAACAACAACCAGACTCCTAAAGTGCTACTTTTTAGTTTTCAAAACCTGTGAATCATATCCTGGGCAGCAGGGCATAGCTATGTATGCCCTAAGTGCCTTATGCATACATGGTTGCACTAATCAAAAAAATCAGTCCATAATCCAGCAGGGGTTAATGACCTACTTTATCCAGATGACCTGATAAATAGCTTTAACATGACTAAATTTTGTGAATAACTTATTTTCTTTTTCCTTTTTCTTTTTCCCCCAAAAAACTTCCTGTTTGCAAATTCAGACCTCTCTTCTACCAGAGTGTTACCCTGTAAGTCTTTACGCCATCTGTATAGTTAGCATGTAGGTAAACCATGCTATTAGCAATATGAAGCCACACAAATGTGTAAAAACATGTATCCTCCCCCTTCCCTAGTCTCAGCTTCTCTTGTTTTTCCCCTGTGGAGTACAGTCTCTCAGACCACATTTGCTCAGAGAGGTGTCAGGCAGTGTAGGAGGTTGAGGTGCTGTGCTTCTAATGGTTTTCTCCTCCACTTTGCCTGCTGGTTTTCCTGCTGCTCTGTCCCCTGGTGCCCCTGCTCCTGCCACCTCGCCAGCGGTGGGTTGAAGGCTCATCTGATGCGATCACATCCATGCACCATATCCCTGCTGCAGAGGGGGTTTGTCTTCACTCTGCTGCTAGAGAGGAAAGGTCTAAGTCATGCTTAGCATGTAAATGTCTCAAGTGCTGTCGAAAAAGACATGGACATCGTGTGCAGGTTAAATGGAGTCGGGAGGACAGGTTATTAGTGATGTAGGAACTCCTTAGCTGGCACGCAGTCATGTATGCACTTAAGCATTTTTTCTTGGTGGTTATTAGGAAGGGCCAAGTGGTGTTTGTATAATCAGAAGATGGTTTGAAATACCATTTGAAGGGGCAAGGATAGTTTCCCAGCTGTGGGCTGCTTGCTGGGCACTGGGTACAGCAGGCATCTGGGCAGCACTGCAGTGTGCCCAGGCATGTGGCTTCTGCAGCCCCTGGTCACCAGGACCAAATAAACAGTTGGATTCAGGGTAACTGAGGTGGATAACAGTAGAGAGCAAGAGTTGAATTTTCAGACAACATAATAGTTAATTTTTTCATGAGAATCTGATACCTTTTGAAATACTGTTTAAAATTCGAACAAAACAGTAATTGTCACTCTTGAAGTGTCTACTGCTCATTTCCAGTGGGGGCTGAGTTTTCAAATTAACATTTCCTCCTTAACTCTTGAGCTTTTACTGGGTAACTTGCCAAAACCACTGGATTTCATATAAGGGGATACACCCCTGGTTTATCTAACTTCTTGTTTCAAAATTTTTAAATGGTTTAAGTCAATATTTTCTATTCAGAAAAAGATCTGGTGCATCTGCTGTTGCATGCATCTGCTACAACAAAATTACTTGGGCAAATACCTTCAGTATTAAGACTTTCTAAAAGCTGTAGCAAATTTGAGTTACATTCCACCATTTAATGCATTAATTTAACTATAGTCAACAGGGAACAGATGAAGACAGAGCAACTTCTTTGTGTATGGCAGCATTATGTGGATTTCATACAGAGACTTTGACTGCAGCTGAACATGTCATAATTAAGAAAATTCCTAATGTTAGGGTTTTTTCCTATAGTACTTTTTCACTGAGGGTGGCATTTACAGGGTAATTTTGAAGTTCAGCAGGAAAAAAAGGATTGATCTTAAGCAGTTTTGTTCCACTTCCTCATTGTTAAAATTATTATTCTTTCTTCTATTCATTTTTTGAGATCTCAATCAAAAACCCTTTATGTGAGGCATGATTCCAGCCACTGTGATTATAGGTTTCTTTGGATTGGTGAGCAAAGTGGAAGTGTTAACAGGAGAGGGTCTCTGATGTGGGTGAAGTTATGCTAGAGCTTTTGGGCACAGTCTGTTCTGGTAGAGAACAAGTGGGAGCAGCTCTGGAGGCTGATGGTGGTATTGAAGACTGCAACAGAATGGATGAGTGAAATAAGAACAAACATGGACATGAGAAAGAAAGGGGTTAATCTTCAAACTGAATGTAAGAACATAATCCCAGAACACCAGTACATGGCAAGAAGTGGAGCTGTGCAATGCCCCTGTTTTCATGTTGAATAACAAAGCAAACCTAAGGTTGTACTAGCACCAGTTTGCAGGGTTTTGTGAGAAGGTATCATCACCATACTGAAGGACCAATGTTTTAGGTTAAGAAGGAAATCATGGATATATGTCCAAGAGGGGAAAAACCACTCGGGAGAGGTGAATTTGAGTTAATTATCTAGAACAGGCATGAATTTTAGCAAAGTATTTTCTTCTATTTCTTGATTATTTCTGTGTTCTTTATGCAGTCCAACTAACTTGGTCCATGTCCAATACAGTTGAAATTATCAGCCAGGTGATAGAAAAAATGTACCTGTTCCATCAGAAAAGATGAAATTTTAAGTCCGGATTTGTATTTGCTGAACAAACAAGATTATCTTGTATTGGTAACCTCAGGAAAAAAACCCTCAGCAAGACTGTTAGGTGGATAAGAAAGTGCTTGTATGGTCACATCCAGAGGGAAAAGAGAAGGCTTTGGAGTGAACTAAAGCCTTTAGGACCCTTCTGGCACCTAAAGGGAGTCTACAAGAAAGGTTCAGAGAGATTCACAAGAGCATGTGACGATAGGGCAAGGGGCAATGGTTTCAAATTTTACGGTTTTGGTATTAAGGGGAAATTCTTTAGGATGGGGGTGCTGAAGTCACCCAGAAGTCACTCAGAGAAGCTGTGGATGCCACATCCTTGGAATGTTCGAGACCAGATTGGATGAATCTCTGGTCTCCTTGGTCTGATGGACAGTGTCCCCACCCATGCAGAGGGTCTAGAACTTTGTGGTTTTAAAAGTCCCTTATAATCCAGACCATTCTATGATTCTGTGATTCTCCTTGTGGTAATGCAGACCTCCCACAGTGTGGCATGAATTATGCTGTCTTTCTTTTAGAACAGCCCACTGTTTTTATGGGAGCCTTCTCCAACCACAAAAATTAATATTAAAAGACTATCAAGTATTTACTTG
Source organism: Cinclus cinclus (assembly GCF_963662255.1). NCBI lineage: Eukaryota > Metazoa > Chordata > Aves > Passeriformes > Cinclidae > Cinclus > Cinclus cinclus. The sequence continues at coordinate 15,568,002 of NC_085050.1, read as the reverse complement.
TGGCATAAATTGTGATTTGGATTAACACATACAATGTGGTTTCACTGAACCTAGGGAAACAAATAGGTTTGTATTTTAATTCCTTCTGCTTGTACCAGGAGATGGAACACTTGGAACACTGAAAATTGAAAATGTGGTTCTTTTCACTGTCAGCATCTTCTGTTACTCCAAGAAGTTGCAATTACTAAGTCTCTCTTACAATAATTTACAAAGAAGATAATGCCCAAGTTTGGGACATTTTATTTTAAGGAGTGTAAGAGATGAAGTTCAGTCTTCTTTCATTTCTTTCCATTCTTTGGAAGACATTCAGATAACTTGTCATAACCAGTGTGAAATATCACATGGGGTAAGATTGAATGTAACTATCAATGCTTCAGTGCTTGCATTGGTCATGAAAGTGGCATTTAGAGTTCTCAGTGCCCTGAGAACTGAATCTTCCCCACTGCTTCTAACTTCATAACTTGAAGTTATAAAATGTTTCATGGCAAGTGCAGTGAAAATGAAACTAAAACATGTCCAGTTCATGGCTACACACAGTTGATCTTACCCTGTCAAGAGCCCCATCTATGGAACTCTTTGGGGCCAGTACTCAAAAGCCAACTTGTCTTCCATTCACTGAAAAATGAGTGTCGGTAAATCAAACATTTAATTTGTAAATTTTTGGCTAATCAGAAGTTTTTTTTGTCAAGTGAACTGGTGTAAGATAGGAAAAGTTGATCTTACAAAGTTTCAAATCAGATTCTAGCAGTGTTAAAGTCTCTCCTGTGATTCTTTTTAGTCAGTGTCACTAATTCTAGGCACGCCAAAGTCAGACATCTTCAAAAACATATACTTTGACCTATACAAAGTAATGAAGTCCGTGTAGACCCTGAATGTGGCTTAGTGACATCCACTGTCACCCAGTCAAGCCAGATGTTTCCAACTGCAATACAGACTAGTTTTAAATTAACCCAGATATGGCAAAAGTGAAGGCATCACAGGTCAAGGTTCAGCCTGAGCTATTTACTCTACTTAAAAACTGTTTTAGAACAATTGATAACAAAACACCTGTAATCTTATTTGAAATGCCTTTCAGGGGCTCAGAGTCTTCAGAAAGGAGAAGGACCAAAGAAAATATGCTTATTCAGTTAACTTTTTTTGGTTGCAGCTGGAAATTAGTGTCTCAAGTAGCATGCTTGTTTCTGACACAACTTTATCTCCTCTTTGCTCTTCTATTGCTTGATTCTAAAATTCTTTCCCAAAGTGGCCTATACTGCTCATGGTTGGAAACAGAATGCCAAGACACTGGACTTTGGCTGTGGTGTAATGCACCACTTCTTATATTTCTTTTGTATTTTTATCTTACTACTAAACAGACAGGGTCAACCTAGGAATTAGAATAAGGTTCCAGTCATTAGATCTATGAGGGTTTGGATGAGCTCTTTCAGTGGGATGGCTTTTTCAGTGGGATTAGAGAGGTAAATTCTGTCCCTTTTTCTAGATGGAGCTTGTTACATTTATAAGTATTTTGTGATGTGACCACGTGTGACATGAGGGGCAAGCCTTGCTAATCCTAGGAGCTTTCTTCGTTCCAATGTTTTTTATGTAAAACCCCCACAACACTCTGCTCCTTACGAGTCTCTTTTGCACCTCTGGAAGCCAGAAATAAGGCTGTTTAAAGATGATGAGATGAGTGCTGGCAGTAGAGATAGCAACAATCTGCCTTTCTCTTGAGAATAAAGCAACAAGATATATTCATTTGATGGCAGATGTCAAGTCATGGAAATTACAGATTAAAAGTAATTTATGTAGGAAACATATTTTATATCTCTCAACTTCTATTTTGAAAGAGTGTCACATTAAAGCACCATAATATAAATGCATCATGGGAGCAAAGAATATGAGAAAGGCTGTGCACTAACAGTGACCTACATCCTGGGGCATACCAAAGCCTCAGCAACATCAGACAACATCTTCAGAGTGGCCATTTAACTGTCAGCCACATGATTTGTAGCTGGCTGCAGTAAGGACTAAAAATGTAGCGTGTTAGACAAACATTACAGAGGAAGGAAGAAAGCAAAATAAATTGGCATCACTGAAGTTTTTTTTCAGATTTTAACTGGAAAATGGGGAATTCTCACTCACACTACCAATTTAATTGCAAACTGTTTATATAAGAAAGGCTCACTTTTTCTTTTCACTTCCTCTGAAGGAAAAAGTAGTGCAGATATGAAAAGCACAGGTTAAAAATAAGTACCACATAAAGGGGAGCACAATATCTTAACTGCCTGTAGACTGCCAACTCAAACAGAGTTTGTCTCTCAAGACAGAGATTAACTCTGAGCTAAGGCAGAAGACACAGCTGTAAACCTGTTCTGGCCCTTGAGAAACTGCAATTATTTTGTAATTAGTGTCTTTCCAGTCTTTAAACTACTTGCGGTTCTTGCTGTTTCTGCTCAGCCACTATAAACCCTAGATCAGTGGCTTTCAGGTGTCTCTTCAGTGCTGTCCCTGTCCCTGTAATACCTGCCTTCCTGTGGTTTTGTTCTTGCCTTGTGGAGTGCTGGGCAAACAGTGCAGCTGATTGTTCCTCTTCACAGGGAAGAGGAACCATCAGCTTAGAAATGTGTTTCAGGCTCTCTCTGCTGAGGAGAGGGAAACAGAAATTCTCATGTGATGAAGCATCATGTCTGATGTGCAATCAGTACTGTTCTTCTTTTTTTAAAGGAAGCCTGCTCTGTGTCCAAGAATGGGGGCCAATAGCCATTGGTGTGTGGGCAGACACTTCAGAGGTAGGACAGGTAGTATGTTGAAAATATCCATGGGAGAACTTGCAGACCACTGAGACTTGTAGACTGCTCCCAGAAATTTCTGTTATTCCTATTGCTGCAGTATGTTATTGCTGGTCATGCAGTATCTGATTCTAACTGTGTGTCTGCTCTGCCCTTGGAGTAAGCAGCTGTACTGTATTTGGATAGCATGTCTTGTCCTCAACAAGGACACTGGTTTTTCTAAGGTCAGGAGATAGGATTCAGAAAAAAAGAAAAAGAAGAAGAATTTCAGTAGTTAGAAAAATCCATTATTTACCAGGTATTCTTGAATTTCTCCATGAAATATTTCTGCTTTTGCTGATGTTTTGAATGATGGTTTGCAGTAATGAAAAGAACTGTTTCACTTCTATCACAGCTGAAGTGTATCTAAGTTCCCTGCCTCTAGTCCTTAAAGCAAGGCACTACTCTGATATTTTGTTGGTAATTTTTTTAAACAATCCCTCCTATTATTAATATCCTAAGAGAAAGGCAGCAATGTTTTCTTGCCCGTGCCATGCACAGCCTTGTCAGGCAAAGGTAAATGTAATCTACAGCCTATTCTGTGAGCCTTATATTGCCCAAAGCCTGTATTCTTTGGGATGGAGGTGAGGCTTACTGGATGGTAGTTTGCCAGGTCCTCCTTTACCTTTTTGAAGATGGGAGTAACACTGGCATTCCTCCAGTCATGAGGCTCCTCTCCCATTCTCTATGATTTTTCAAAGATGATGGAGAATGTCTTAATTGCCAGCTTTGTCAGCAGCCATGGGTGGATCCCATCAGGGCCCATGGATTTATGGGCGGTAAGTCTGTCTAGCTGATCTCAAATTCAACTGTCTCTGACTCGAGGGAAACCTTCCTTTCTCCAGCATTCCTCTCTTACCAGGATAAGGACTCCTGAGTGCCAGCCTCAGCAGTAAAGACTGAGGCAAAGAAGGCATTCAGTAATTCCACCTTCCCTGTGTCTGTCCAGGACACCTCTCTGGTTCTGCAGCAGCCCCATATTTTCCCTACCCTTCCTTTTGCTGCTGATGTACTGGTAGAAGCTCTTCTTGATATCCCTTGCCAATCTCAGTTCCAAGTGGGACTTGGCCTTCCTCATCAGATCCCTGCATACAAGGGTCCTACAGTTCTCCCATGTGTCCTGTCCCTTTTTCCACATCCCATAAATTTATTTCTTCTGTTTGAGATTTGCTGGAAGCTCTCTGCTCATCCATGCAGATTTCCTGCCCACTTTGCTTGATTTCTTGCTCACTGGAATACACTGGAAGTGATGCTTCAGTACTGACCAGCTGTCTTGGCCTCCCCTGACCTTCTAGAGTCATAACCCACAGGATTTCTCTAGGGGTGCTTGTTACTAAAATGAGCTTTTAGTACAATGGTTTGAGTTGGAAGGAACCTTAAAGACAATCTAGTTCCAATCCCCCAGCCATGGCCAGAAACTACCACACAGCATAAGGAAATCATGGATTTAATCTGCTAATTATCAGATGTCACTCTATAAGCATTTATTTATCTATTAAAACCACCCAAGACATATATATTGTGGCAGTAAAAGTACACAGGGAGGCAAACAAAGGATGATCAGGAGTAAGTGGGACTTGAATTTACATACACTATGATGGATGTACTATATTTCAGAGCAATAATTCATGACTGAAGGTTCACTGGTTTTCTGTATAAAAATCAAAGCAAGAAGCTTTCTGCAAAGGTTTCTTAAAAGTCCAAGCCTAAGAAAGAAGTCTGACAAGGATTTAATCAAATTCTTTAGCATGGTGGTTCTGGTATCATTACAAAGAGAAAATCACTAATTTTCATATTAGCAGCTATTCTCTAAATAATTTAAACGTAATGGCAGAATCATATGTGTACTGAAAGATTTCAAAAGGGAGAGGAATCCAGGCACAGAAATTGACACAAAAACTTTCAAGTTTTATTTTGAAGATTTGATTGTTTATCTCAAGTGCACAATGGATATTCTGGTTTGGACATCTCTTTCGTGCAATTATGTTCAGTAGTTAACTTGATCTACCAAAGCAAGTCCTTTTTAGAAGAATTAAAATGCAGTCTGTTTTAAGAAAGAGAGAAAGAAAAGTCATGAGGAGGATCAGATGCTTTTTAAAATCTCATTTAGGGAAAAGAAAAGGTAATTTAATACTTTGTAATGTCTGAAAGGCTTGATTTAAGGCAAAATTACTAGCCAGTTAAGATTATTTTAGCACTAATGGAATGGAATTTTCCTATTTTTTATAGCTAAGTCTGTAATGAGGAGATTCAAGCTGACTGAAAGTAGTAAATAGATTATAAGTGCATTTTGTGAAATTGGAGAAAAGGTACTTTATTTTTATGTATATTACATTAAACTATCAAACAGCTTTCAGAAGTCTTTTTTCAGATGGGAAAAATTTGTCCTCTTCCTTTACCTCTACATAATGTTTTTGGTATGTGAATGTATATAAAATGCAGAAAACAGTGAGAAAGTATGGCTGAAGAAATTTTTGGGTACATCTTTTTCTTCCTCCTTGAAAAAGAGGGAAATGGAGAAAATGTGGTAAAAACTGTAAATAATTAATAGGAAATTTAATTGTGACTAAACCAAATTTGGTTTTCTATAAGAAACAAATGGAAAAATTCCCATCTGTTTTACCAAGAAATGCTAAAACTTGTCTTTTGAGTTAGTTACTGATTCAGAAGTAGTTTAAAAAAATTATTTTCTTTTTTATTTCAGAAGATTAGTCATATTTAGGATGTGGCTTCCCCCTTCATGGAATAGGAAGAAGACTGATTAATGCCAATACATAGGATGAAAATTCCCTTCCAGTCCACTGTCTTTGAAAATAATTCTTTATCTGAATGTTGGCAATCCAAGGCATGCAGGAAATATTAAGATAATGTGCATTTACAATCTACTAAGCATAAAGCAGAAGAACAAAACCATTGGATAAACATTTTTGTTTACATAACATAGCTGTATTATGCCAAATTACAACCAGCTTAAAAAAATCATTTAGTCATACCAGATAAAACATATATTTTTCCTACATTCACCCAGTGGCAAATTGTTGTGTAATCGCTTTCTTGAAGATCTATCAACTTGTGTTCCAGCTCTCCTCATTCCTTTTTAATACTTTGTACCCCTGCCAGTGTTTATGTGAACCTTTTCCTCTATCACCAACATCACTGACTTTGTTTAAGTGGCAGCAGGGTCAGTATGGTTAGTAGGGGATTCCTCATTTTCTCTGAATGTACATAATTTTCTTTGCTGTTCAGTGCTGTCTGCATAATCCAATGAAGATTGCAGATGGTTGCTGTAGCTTCTTATGACATAGGGCTTTTATTTTACTGATTCTAAACCCACTTGTTTTCTCATTGATTTGTTTTCTTTTTGACTATGCAGAGTTAGGACTGAGGAACCTGACTAAAGGATGAGTGAGGAAAGAATGGATAAGAGTGGATATTAGGGGTGGCTTTTTCTAGTAGAAGGGATTAATGGAGTAAAACCTGTAGAATCAACCTAGACAAAAAGGATTCAAACATATTACACCACAAGATTTTCTCATCCTCTACCTCTCTACTTGTGAATCTTCCTTAAGAAAGGAATGGTTTTTGGTTTTGGTTTTGTTTTTTGCTTTCCTTGTGGTAGACAGATTTATTTTATTTACTAATTTTCAAGAAGCCCTGGAATAGGAAGGGAGAGTTTTAGGCAGAATTAATAGGCACCATTCAGCCAAGAAGAGAAGGAAGTTGTTTAGAATCTGAACAAGGCTGTGCCTGTCTAGCACATGGTCACAGAACAAGGGGATCCTAAATCTTCACCTAAATTCTTCACCACTACCCTTCATTTATAAACAGTACTTCTGTACTTACAGAGCAAGAGGTGTATGTTGCCAAGGATCATATTTGGACACTGTATTTGATGGGGCTAGAAAATAGGAGCTTTGACTTTGTATTAAGCTTTGCTTGGAGTCTGTACATGCACAACCCAAAATAATCTTTTCCCTAGTCTATTAAATTAAAAGTTTTCCATACAGGATAAGGAGGAAATAATTTCTTGAAATACTTAAGTAGGATAACTTATTTTAAGAAAAGTAAACCAAAATATTTATAAGATTTGCTTATTCCTCACAACCTGTAGGCAACATGTGTGTAATACCCAACCAAATATTTAATTTACAGTATATTAGAAAACTTTGAAACAGTAGAGTTCATCAGTGAATGGGGGTCTATAAAAGTTAGTTTAATTGGTGCAAAAGCCAGGGTTTTTAACTGTTTAATAGGGGAGGTTAATTAAAGATGTGATCATTCTCTATTCATGAAAAAATAATGAAAATGGCTGGTACTGAAATTACTTCAGTTTTTTTCTTCAACTTGATTATGAGGTAAAATAACACTAAATACCTGTGCAATGAGAAATATGAAAACCTGTTAACATTATTTTAAAGAGACAGTATAGCCCAAAACTTACATAAGAAGAAACACTCATCAGTCCAAACATTGCACATTTTGCTTGGTAATGTACTATATACTATAGATGCTTATGTAGAAGTCTCAATATTCTTAATATTCTTTCTGACTTTGAAATATCATCAAGTGATACGGTACCATATTAATAATTAGACATACAAAATTAAGCAAATCAATGAAAGTATGTGCAAAAATCTGAAAATAATAGAATCATCATAAGTAATAAATTAATTTCATAGAACATCTTTCCAGACTTCTAATTACATTTTTCATCTGTTTATACCAAAGGTATGATGTCTACTAAGTGATGGCAGCAAAATACTGATTTCATAAACATAGGAAGTTTAAAATTTGGTAGTTTTTTTTGTTTGTTTGTTTGTTTTGGGTTTATTTTTTGGTGTGTGTTTTTTGTTTTGTTTGTGTGTTTCTTTTTTGTTTGTTTGGTTGGTTTTTTGTTGTGTTTTGTTTTTGTTTTTGTTTTTGTTTTTTCTCCTTGGCTGCCACTTGGGTTTGTCTCTTTCCCTGTTCTATCCAGGCACCCACCAGTGAGTGATGTTCTACAGTGTCTGAAAGAACAGTAATAGTGCAGGGTGCTAAAGGGAAGTTATTTTCTTTAAATTTACTGTCCTTTGAGGTAATTTCAGGAACATGTGTGTGCTATTCTGACAGTACCCATGTTAACACTCTTTTTTCTGTGGCATCACCAACCTTTATTTTTCCCTCTGAGTTACACCTCTGATTTTTGATTTTCCAGTGTTATGTCAAAATTAGTTCAGTAAAAGGTCCTCCTGGGTCTAGACTGATTGCACTGTGCTCTTCTGATTTGACATAAACAGACATTCAGGACTGAATAGCTGCCTTGCCATCACTTCAGGCTTGTGCTGTAAATATAACAATTTCAACAAGGGCTGAATTACTCTTCCTTTAAGCATGTCTGCTTTCTGTTTCATGTATTACTGACAATCTACTAAGGAGGAAAATTGCAGTCAAAAATCATGGCAATTCAGGTTGCCACAGGATAGAGAGAACAACCATACAAAACGTTAATTATCACAGTATGTGGAAGAAAAATTTACCCAAATTTTCCTTAAACTGAAGAGCAGTGCCTTGCACAGTGTTACTTCTGGGCTAATGCTGAAATGAGCTTTTGAAAGTAAATCAATGAGTAAAGGCTTAATACAGTAGATTTATGTATGCTGTCAGTTTCTAGGCAATATAATTATTGTCAGTTTTCTGCCTCCAGCTACTCTTTTAGCTTCTGGGAATAATGAGAGAATGTGTTCAGCCATGTGACATTCTTTCCTTTGCAGAGCTAACCGCTGTTTCCCCTGTGGTGAATCTTGCATTTTAAAGAGCTCTCACACATTCTTCCATGAGAATTTTGCAAAATACCATGTGACAAAATACCATTTTACAGTATTGTAGCTGAATTCTCTTTCCATATCACATAGGTTGCTGAGAAATCAATGTCAAAATTTGGTCCACAGAAATGCACTGTATCAAATAAACTGCAAATCAAAAGATGCATTCTTTATAAAAATCTTTATAGAAAGCTGCAGAGTGACCATATGACAGATGGGTTTGATTCATCAAGACAACACACTGCATGGTCAATTGCTTCTAAATATTATTTATTAGGGATGCTCTTGCTTTTCTTCCCTCTCTTTCTTGTTGTCCTCTCTCTACACCGTTAGCCCAGAATGGTTGCAGATCCTACAATTTGAGTGGCTGTCCTTAAAATGATTCTTAATCTGACTCTGAAGGCTGGTGAATTAGTGTGCTGTAAAGTCTCTAGATTAGCAGTTGTTTAGTGTTTAACTGTTTCAGGGAAGCAAGACTGCTTTTTCCAATTTGTAGTCTTTATTTTGGTTGGGAGAACCAATATTTTCTAAAGCTTTTTTTTTCACGCGTCTTTTAAATTAAATTACAGTGAGGATTGTCTCTGTTTTGTAATTCTGCGATGCTGTGAGGTGTGACTGGTTAAATCCATGGTACTGTAATTTGAATGTACAAAGCCATATTGGTAAAAATGTAGTTTTCATTACTGACTCTATGTTCTGTCTTCCCTTCCTTGTAAGGCCATGCATTTTGGATCAAAATACTCACAGAAGTCCATGGTCAAACTAAAAATGCATGTTTGTATTAGGAATAATGTTCTGGCCTGACTGCTAAATCCTAGTAAGAAAGGAAAAGTGATATATATTTTGTAGTCTGGAGTTTACTGGGCAAAATGGATGTGATCAGTAGGGTCTGAAGTCAGACTAACTGGTTTCAGCTGCTGACTGTAGAATTAATGGTCTCCCTGTTTCCTTGGGGGAAGGCAGGGGAAAACCAACACAATTACTTGTTGTCTTTAAGAACTGTAGCAGAGAGAGTTTTATTTGGATCTGGATTTTTTTGTTTGTTTGTATATAAAGGAAATTGACTTACTTGTGTGTAAAAGAGGTTAACTTGTCCCCTTTCATTCCTGCTAAGAAGTAACTTGTCATTTTTAGGTAAATTAGGTTACAAATTAGGAATGCAATGAAAAGATTTCGAGAAATGGAAATACGATCTTAAAACTTTCAAATTTAATTGAAAAGAGATCACATCTCAATATTTTTCACTTTTGTGAATTTATGGGAAATTATAATAATTTCTATCAATTTTAAAACTTAAATAAAGTGCTAAATATAGAAAATTACCAATAATTTTCCTCCTGTTTTAATAAGACCTGACTGGAAATTAAAATGTTAGGTCAAAATCAAAACCAGATCAAAGACTCCCAAAGATTAATTTAAAGTATAACCTTACTATTCTGCAGAATAAATGTGCACAAAATTATGCAGTTGGTAGCAGTAAAGCTTTCATGCTTCACAGACTAAACAGCCAAAGAAATAGTTTTAGCTGTGATAAACCTGTAAAACACTGACATTAGGGGTGCAGACATAGCATCAATGCTCAAAAAGTCTGTGATAACTTCACACAGTAAGTGTTAAGTTTAAGGTTTTGAGTAAAATTTCACAGAAGTGCTTGGTGTGCCAGTGGATTACTGCATTGCAGATTTACCCATGTTCTCTATTCCTCTTTAGGTCTTAAGTGGAAAAGGATTTGAATGAAGACAACACCTTTGTATATCACAAAGTTATCACAAGTTAATAGGATTTATTTTCCTACTAGAAGTGTGTTAAACTGGGATTAAGATGTGCTGTGTGGAGTTATTTTATTATTATAGTATTTATTTGTGCAGTAGCTTTTAAAGCCATTATTGGAAATAATAACATTAATTGTAAAAGGGTAAGCTTAATTTTGTCAGTCACACAAGGTTTAGCTGGTCTTCATGTGTTTTCATGAGAATTAGACAAATGTTTCAAGAGACTATAAACCAGCATTTACATGGCTACTGTAATGAGCAGTACATATACAGCTCCAAAGCTCCAGAGATACCTAACCTGGGCAGAAGTTAGCTCAGAACTGTCTGAATTTACTCTTCCCTGGGGTTTCCTATACAGGAAAAATGTTCTTAGAAAACAAAGAAAAATATATTTAAAGAAAGAAAACTTTCAACGTACTTTTCTTATATATAAAATACACAGAATATAAAAGTTATTTACGAAAATGGAAAACTATGGAAAGGTTGGTTTTTTGAGGAGTTTTGAAAGTTAGCTCTGATGCAACATGTATCCTTGCTATAAATATGGCAAAAGGAGAATTTTTGGGCCTGATCTAGCTTTGGTATTTAATTTGTTTTTCCAATTTAACTCAGCCTTCATCATTTTCCTGATCTAGCTCCAAATGTGGCCCACAGAAGGTGGTGCAGGTCAAACTGAGATGGTCCATATGCCAGAATGCAGGACAAGAGTATTTTAAGTCATTGCTGCTGCTCTATTTTATGAATAACACAATATTTATGACAATAAATGCTTTCCATGATAATCAATACAGGGTCTTTGACTGAAATTGAGAATTTCTTTGCAGTTCAGGTTCGCCCTGTTCACACTGTTTCAAATACCTTCAGTAGGTAGTGTTTGACATTGGCTGCTTGAGCCTGGAGGTGGCAGAAATGCTAGTGGCAAATGCAAAGGTTGATCAAGGCACAGATTAAACTCCAACAGGCAATCATTGCCTCTCTTCTCCCATATTCCTGCGGTGGCTGAATAATCCGATGATATACCACCAACTTCCCAAATCCTTTTCCTCTTTTAGCATTTAAAATTGTTACCTGCTGTACCCATGTGGGGAAGAACTCCAAACTTGAATCTGAATTTAATTGAAAGTTAAATAGAGGTCTGAAGAAAGCGTGGAATAGTAGGTCTGAGAAGAGTGAATTGCCCCATGTCCCCTTGGGTACTGCCTGGAATAGCTTCACTGTCCTACTGGGATTCTTCGAGGTGTCCCTGTTCTGGAGTAACACAGCATAGGTAACATGGCATGAAGAATTGACTTTTGCCTGCCTTGAGAATGTTGTCAGGAACAGTGGGGGATTAAGTATCTGGCAAGGTCCTTTGTTCACCTTACATAACCCACCACAGCAACTCATAACTGGTTGCAAAAGCCAACCTACGCTCTGGGTTCTTGTCTGATGTGAGAGAAACTCAGGCAGCTTACAGGGAGGTGGAAAATAGTGAGGACTACACTATGGTATTAGATGACAAGCTGCTGAAATTGTCAGGCTAATTAAAACTTCACAAAATTCTTTAAATATCTGATAGGACTATTTTTGTATATGTCATATTAACTTCGTAACAAACTATTTGAAAGTCATAAAATTAATCAAGGTTTACATTTTTGGATTAAATTTTTTCAGATCCTTGATATTGTTTTTGTTAACACAAGAAGGCAAGAATAGAAACACAACTATTTCAGGCTCCAAAATTAATTAACATCACCTGATGTAGTCTATTATGGAACATTATTCTACCATTACTGCTTAGGAGCTTTACTGTAATAAATTCCTAATAGTATCAATGGGAATCTTCTGAATAAATCTTATCAGCCCAAGATGCTCTTGTGCTTGTTTGACTGTTACTGATGCAATGTGTTTGCAAATTATAATGCTTTCCTTTTATTCATTTTTTGTCCAACTTGTAATGTACAGTTTTGTATTTGAGAATTAGTTATGCAAATTGTTAGGCATGCACACAGAACAATTAACTTCTCCAATAAAGTTACTCACATAGGCTTTAGTCTGCTAAAATGTTAGCTTTTTTCTTACTTTAGAGTTTTTTCTTTATATATTGTTGATGTGATTGTGGCAGATGCTGGTACCTACCATGTATGACTGTAACAAACATCACACTCATCCTTGTTAGGATGGGGTAAAATTCCTTACAATGTCAAATCTAATTGTTTCACCAAATTTCTATTACTGATTTGTGTTTTATAAAGATTAAATCATAGCCTTTTTTAATGCAGGGATCTTAGGCTTCCTGATTGTGCAGTGACATAATTTGTTTTAGACACTAATTTGCATTCTCCCTGAAGAATCCATGATCCCCTGAGCTTTGTTTTTAAAAACTTGCCTTCAGCCTTATACAAACCTGATTTTTATGTAGCTGTCTCTGGAGATGGTTTCATGATGTCAACTGTCTTCTTGTAGGATATGCCATTTTATATAGTTAAAGTAGTTTTGGTAAATAACTGGCAGTGTGTATCATTTGGAAGATAAAATAATCCAGAAAACTTGTAAGGAATCCAAGGACAATAGGGGAGAAACCAAAAGCTAATCATAATGAGGAGTCAAAGAAATCCTAGAGGTGCTATAGATACATTACCAACAGGAGATAAGTTAATACTTAACAATTATAAAGAAGATATAGAAATATTCAGTAAGACCACATTCTGTACTTGGAAAACCATGTGTTTGCATTCCATGAGGATAAGAAAGTGCTTTTCAGGGCATAAATAGACATTAAAGGATAAACATTTTCAGAGTTGCAGATAATTTGTACCAAACAGTCGTTAAAGAACTAAAAAGACATCTGGAATGCTGGTAATTTTTAATAAATGTTAAAATACTAGACAAAATTCTGAAGAGCAGATGGGAGAAAATGTAAATATTAAAATAAAAAGGACTTGTTGGGCAAGGTAGCCAATGGTAGCGTGTTCAGATGGATGCAAAAGCAGATACAGAAGCTACAGGTCTTTAATTTTATTTTTCTCTCTGTGTCGAAAGTTTCTATCATAATAAATTTAAAAGGAGAAGTGATTAAACTGTTGCAAACCAAACACACAGAGAATGTGTGGATATTCTATGATTTGAAGTTCTCAGATCAGTCATACCCGTTTTTGGGAGGTATGTTTGAGTCAACCACATCTCAAGGATTCCATACTAAATTTGGTGGTCAAATGGACTGAACATTGCAGAAATCAAACCAGATGATGTAGTGGCCTCTTCTGGCTTTTGATTTTAACAATATATCAAGTGCTTCTGCTGTATTTCCAGCTGGGAAACAGATCTGATTATCATGTGAATATGATGTGTCTGTTTAGTCTGAGGATAGTAAAAAGTAAAAAGGCAGGTTTTTAAAAAAATAATTGCATCATATTCTTCAATTATGATTTTCATATCTCTTTGCAGACAAGAAAGTTTATTTTCCTGAAAATATGTAATTGTATGCGCACATATGTATATATTTGTATCTATGGATTTCTTCACAGAAAAAAAACCAACATGAAACAAAATTTGAAAAGAAAAACACCTTTCAGGGAAAATATTTCTGACTTTTTATAGAGTGCTATGACATGCAGAGCAGTGAAATAATACCTTGGGTATAGGCTTCCCTTTAAAGCAGGGCATTGATGCAATGTCTACTCACTGGAACAGGATAGTGGGGCTTTTGTGACATTTCAGGACACATCTGACCCTCATGAAGTAAATGTCATATGTTGGACAAAGGGGAATATACAATTTTAATACATGGGGTAGGATTTGAAGGCAGTCTTGTGTACTTGAAGCCTTGTCTTTTTTTCCAGCTGTGCTGAATTAATGATATATATTTTATTTCCTCATAGTAATACATGCAATAATGTATAATATATATATATATGTTTAATTGCTGGCTTGGTTCTAAAAGGTATTGACTCTTCTCACAGTCCTTTTCTTACTATTTCCTGGTTACACACACTGTATTCCTAGGCATATATCTTGTAAACATTAGAGTTCAAAGAAAAGAGAGATAAGATGTGTAAAGACTTACAGTGACCATATTCTAGTGTGAGAATATTCAATTCATTAAATTGTTTCTAAGGTACTCTAGATGGAAATATGCCTGCCTGCATGTTTTTGGCTCAGTTTTGGCTTTTTTTTTCATAACACGACTGTTCTCCCTAGTTTATAAAATGTCAAGGTCAAAGAGAGGTGAAGCTGAATGGTGCTGGGAATCTGAGATGCAAATAGGTTTCAGATAATCCATGTGATGCTCAGAGGCCATCTAGTTTCACAGAGCCATTAGCATTCAGGGACGCTCATTAGCACTTAGGCAGCCAGTCAGTACACATTAGCAAAATGAGATGTGTTGATTAAAGTTACAAATTATGTGTTGAATGTTTAGACTTCAAGCCATGGTAGCCTCACATTTATGAGAGTGTATTTCTATATTTTCACATTAAAAAAATGTTGACTCTCTCTAATTTTCAGTTGTTTTTTGGTGTGTGTGAGAATGTGTTTGCATGTGTTTGTGTGTATGGGAGGAGAAAGAAGTGAGCACAATGATGGAAGAGGTGAGGAGTTAAAGCAATTTCAATATCTGATGTTTTTGTTTGAAGTGCCTTTGAAAATCTTACAGTTAGGACTGCCACTGCTCTGATTTTAAAGTAAGAGGCAACATGAAAAGTATCAAAGAGACTAGGAAGATTTTAACCTTTAATCTGTGCTATCCTAAGTACTGGCCTATGTGAGGGAGCTAGCACTGTTTAGACAGCAGTGTCCCATTGATTTAATGAGATGGAGAAACTAATAATTAAAAAAATCCTGACTCATACTTCAAGAAACAATCAGCGTGTCTTATCTGATAACAACGCAGTGGGATCTGGCTAAAAGCATCGGATTATGTGGAAAACAATTATACAGTAGTTATATGTCCATATTATTTACTTTTATCACTATATCATGCTCGTATTGCATGGGTCTATCTTGTGTAAGCATAATAAAAAAGGACACTGTCCTTAACATTAGGTGATCAGCATTTTGGGTAGCGTTGGTAGAATTTGCCACCTTTAATGTACATTGTCCATTACTGCAGACATTCTAGAATAGCTACCTTAAGCAAATATAGCACGCCACTCCAACACTTGTTCTTACATTTTGTGGTTCTGTCAAAGGGTTTGGGAAGACCAATTATTATGCAGATGACTGTATTGGATGAAAACATGTTATGTGATACTGATATTGGGAAAGTGATTTATTGGCAGGATTAATAATGAAGTACTTTATTTACATTCTTTCTTGGATCCAGAGCATTGTCTAATATCTGCAGCTGAAAGGAATCACAGCGAAGGTGAGAATTATTCTGAGCATGACTCAGCAAAGAATTTCTTTGTTCTCTGGGTCTGATTTGAGTAGATACTCTAAATCCAGATGTAGCTTTTAGGAGTAAGGTCTTGTAATATTACTCAACACAAAGGTCCTTGTGGGGAAGACCTTGCTGTGGATGCAGATCATCTCTGAACACAAGATTCTGTATAGAAAAACAGCATAAGGTAACTTCTTTTTCTTTTCCTGATTGTGTTGCCTTAAGAACTTTCTTAGTGGGTTGGATGGAAGTATCAGGTCAATATCAGATGTTGAGTTCAGCTCAGTGTTTTCCTCCTGACAGTGATGCCTCTGTTCCTGGGCAGACCCTCACTTGGCAGCACCCATCAGCTACTTGGGTGGCTGTCAGGAATGCTCTGTTTTACATCCCTCACCAGTTCCCTTGCTATTGCACTGTTGATGCTCTGACCTCTTTCTTTAGTTCATTTGGCTCATCTGGTTTTTTCCATTTTGTTCTCTGTAGCTGTCTTGCTCTCTGTAAGGAGTTAGAGTTTGGGAGAAGTCCTCATTGGCAGCCAAAGGGGATAGTCTTTGAGACATGATGGGCAGAATGCTGGATGTTTAGTCCAGAATTACCATTCATGCTTTGTTTCTATGTGATATTTCCTCCTTGAAGTAGTCTATTAATGATAACAGAATCTCTTTCCTACTTGGGATCCTCTTCTTAAATTCTTAATGTTCCTGTTTTAGTTTGTGTTTGGTGGTTGTTTTGGTGCCTTTTTTTTTTTGTTTTTAATTTAATTTTCATCACTTGTATCTGCATTACTTGAAGTCCAGATTCTATGCTTCAGAGAGAAGGCTGTTTGTTTCAAGCTTATTCCTTGGGTAATGCAACAAAGATAACAGCCCACATAAGATGCTGAAAACATAGAATTGAAAAGAGACAAAGTATAAGATAAGTCTGGTGGGTTTTAGTACATCCATCTGACCAGAAGGTCAGATGTACAATTCTACCACCAGGACCAATAGGTATCAATAGATTTTTTCCTTTTGGTTACATCATTTAATTTCAGTACTATTTATATTTTTGGGTTTCATGATATTTTGTGACACTGAGTTTCATAGTCTGATTTATCTAGTTCCTGCTGCATAATAAAAACACAACCCCAAACCTCCTTCCTACTCCCCTGTTCTGTTCTCTTGTTCTGGTTTTGCCTAAGAGAATTGCCAGCCTTTGCTTTACAGTTGTCTCTAAACACCTGAGAGAGTTGTGATTCCTTCAGAAGAAAGCACAGGTTGCTCTGGTAGATTCATAACATTAGAACCAAGACCTATTTTAAATTAAACTGCTTATAATCACAAATAATCCTCACAGAGGCAGGGTCCTTCAGACATTACTCAAAGTGAATTATTATCCATCTAGTTATTAATAGCATTGACAAATTCTGTTCTCATAAAGCTAAAACTTGTGTGTGAGATGGTATTCTGTTTTGGAATCCAGAACAAATCACTAAATATAAAGCTGAAAATTTACCAAATTGATACTTTAGGCTTATTACAAATTTTTGAGTGTTGGTTTCTAATCTCATAATCATTGAGATAAGATCTGTGATTATTCCCAAATGAATGAGAAATAAGACAATTAGTAAGACACTCTGATGGATTAATTGTCTTAATATATATTTTAAAAAATTATCTTATGATGCTATGATACAGCAAAAGGCTTTATTTTCACAAAAAACATACATGTGAAATTAGTATTAGACACTTTTCAGAGATTTTCAGTAGAAAGAGTAGTCTTGCTTTCTTTATTGCTGGGAAAGTACGCTTTTAACTGAAGCAAGTAGAAGTAGTGAATTTTCAGTTAATTCAAGGAGCACAGCAGCAATGTATCTGAAAGGGTTATATATTATTAAAATATTATTTAAAAATATAAAAATATAATTAAAAGTGTGTTTTTACTTTACCCAGATGTTATTTAGCCATTTCCCAGGGTGTGCCACTCTTAGTGAAGATTTCTGAGAGAGGAATAAGCATGTCTGCAGTGAATTGCTGTTGTTACCCACCTTTACAGAAGAGGATCTGTCACTTATGCAGGGCAGCACAGGTAGGTCCTGTATGACAGCCAGAGTACTTTTTGTCAGAGCTGGATTTTTGGAATCTGAGAACATATAAAACTGTATGAGTTTGCTTTCTGAAGCTTCCAGAATCAGTTGGGAAGTAAGAAATGTAACTAGTTTGTTTCTCTTCTGTTTGGTTCACTTTTTATCATGTTTCAAATGTACAGAAACATTTCACAGAAAAAAAAAATCATGAAGGTCAGAAGTGCTTCCATACTTGGGAGTTCTAAGAGGTATATTTAAACCCTGGCAGACTTTTAACCTTTTCTAGCTTACAATAAGTTTGCCATTTTCTTAAAATCCTTTGATTGTATGGCTTTTGTTCCCTTGAAAGGGGGACAGGGCTGCCTGGTTACTCAAGCAGATGCCAGGCTTCTGATTTGCATTTGATGAAAGCCACTTGTGAAAGCAGAATCAATGCTCAGATTTACAAACAGTAAATGTGGGTATTGGCTTGTCATTTCTTCCTAGGTTGTTGTCCTATAAAGCTGTTCAAGTTCCTCTCTTCACAAGAACATCTTCCTGCTTTCCCTGCTGCCCATAAACATTATGTTAGATCGAGATGAAGGGTGAGTTATTTTTTTACTTCCATTATTTGTTTTGTCTTTTTTTCTTTATTTAACAGCAAAGAAGGAAAAGGGGAAAAAAGAATGAAAATGCAGCTATTTAGAATAATGCCTTATAAGCTGATGAACCACAATAACCAAACTGTGTGTCTGAAGGGGCCTAATTACAGAACACCAGAGACACAAGTGGGAGCTTATTGTGGACAACAAAATAGTGCCCTATTAATGCTGTCACTGTACTGAGTACAGCTTCAGCATTAATTTGTGTGGTTATATCCAGGTAGAGACTGGTACAGAATGCATCAAGAACAACAGAAATGAGTCTGAGAGGGTTATGTATCAAATCAAAGCTAGTAGTGAGAGTGGCTTTATTTTGAATGAGGCAAACTGAAAGCAAGATGGCAGTGATTGAACTAGTGTTTCTAAAATAAGGGTGTTTCTGACTAGTCTGTGTGTAAAGTCCTAGGGATTAATGTCTAAGGTGTGTGTGTATATATGTTGGAGTACATGAGTAAGAGAATCAGCAAGGATGATTTGAAGCCCAGTCTGTTTGAATGTTTTTATGCAATGAGATCAGCTGTTATAAACTGTATCAAGACCAGCACTCAGTAAGAACAGCTGTGGATATCTCTTTTCTCCTGTTAAAGAGTGTATATGTTTTTGCTTTGGATATGTGATGTAATATTATTATTTCATTCCTAAGACATCAGTAGAAAAAGCATTGCATCAATAACTTGACCTAATTAAAGGACTAGAGAAGAGGTGTTAACAGTTTCCCTTTTACATGAACTTGGAAGAATCTAAGTTGCTTTGGCTAGGGTGTCCTACTTCACTGGTGTTGCTCCATAAAACCTTGTTTACTGTGATAAAACGCAGCCATTCAAAAACTGAAAGCTTCACATGTTAAAGACAAACACTTTTTGTAGTGCATGAGACCAGATAGAAAACTCACCCACAAGCAATAGGACTGAATATAAACCTTAAGGTATTCAAACGCTCCTTCTTTGTTTTGGCAGTTTCTGTTTTTCTGTGCTGGGCAGGGCAAGGCAGGGCAGTGCATGGGCTTCTGAGGCAGACACAAATGAGTGCTGTACTGTAACTCTTACTGCAGTCTGGTCTTGGGCTAACTCAGCTCTCTTCCTGTGGTACAGCTGCTGTGTCAACACAAGATGAGTCAGCTTTCGTAGATTTATACTTGAATAGCATCACTGAACTGCTTCCTGAGTCTGATCATGTTTAGCTAGTGCCTCTTTGGGTATCTATGAGTATCATTCTAGATGGCTACATATGTGGGAAGTTTTAACAGATTAATAAATTATTACCTTATTAGTGTCAACTTTTATTTTCCCAACTCATGTGTGCATTAAATATGCCAAAATATTTTTCCAATGTAATATTGCATATAAAGTGATTTTTCTATTTGTTTTATGGTGCAAATATTTTATGGATTTATTTTTCAAAATCATAATTTCTCAATAGAAAATTAATTATTGCTGTAATACTGGTGAGGGTCCCTTGACCAAAAGAAAAAAAGAAGTAACCAACAAAATTACCTCATTTAGTGACTACTTGCCACTTAATTCACAAGGAGATCAGGTAGGCTGTTGTATGGGGTACATATCCATAGCTGGAAACTTAAGGTAGGAATACCTCCACAGAAACTCTGGGTTTAATTATTGTCATTGTTGGGAATTTGTTTGCTTCTTTAGTTTTCTTAACTTCTTAAATAGGAGACAAGGTTGCATTACTTGATTTCTTCTAGGTCTGGATTTTAGTCCCCAAGTACAATTCTGGTTTAGAGCCTGACTGCAAGTATCAGGACATGAATTTGATTGGCTCAATTGCATGAAATTTCATGCTTCGTTTGATTGTTTAGTTTCAGAGAGTATAAAATGGAAAATTTTCATCCTGAAGTCAGGTATTATGGTACAGCTATATCCATTCCAAAGCAGGAGTACATGAACTGTACTAAGGTGGTAAGAGCCAAGTGAAACCTGTAGTGAGAACTGGGCTGGTGTGTGAGGAAATTTGACTTGATGTGTGTCAGTGTAAATGGAGTCAGTAGTTACAGTGAACCTGCTTGGCTCAAGGTGCTACTATTGCCTTCTTCAATGAGATTTGAATCTACTTAAGTCCATTTATTTGGAGGTCAGATCATACCCTGGATAAACTATTTATACCTGCTCAGTTTTTAAGTTGAGGGCATTCTAAAACTTTCAGGACCAAAGCTGGGAACAGCCTTGGCCAGCTGTGGCTGGGAAACAAATAAAGGAATAGTTTCCACGCAGAAATAGGACCAGGAAGCAGGAATGGATAAGAACTATTTCCAGGTGGACAAAATCTCTTCATGTTAATGAGAACTTGTTCTCTGGCAAAACTATAGCATCTGTATCTTCTTTTCCCTTTCCTCTACTGTCTTCCAGTCACACCAAGTGACTGAACTTTATTCTTAGTTAACAGATTTCACTACAAACTTCACTCTCTTATGGTTCTCTCCCTTTTCTCTCATTGACTCAAATTCAAATTCTTCTTAATGGCCTTCCCGAATTAGAATTCTTTCATGTTATTGTTTTGCATACTATTATGTATACCTCTTGGAGACTTTATCATTCCCACTGCATGCCCCCTCTGCAGGTACCTGACCACTGCTTTGTGACTCAGTCTTTTTGGGCCAACTCATCTCTGCGGTTGAAAACAGACTCTTATATTCTGGCACTGCCCACCACACTGTCTCTTCAAGTCTCCCATTAAAACCATTTCTCTCAGTTTATTGCCCTTCACTTCATCTGCTTATGTCCATTCCAGCCCTCAGTTGTGGGTTTGTCTAAAAGAAAAAAACCCAAGCACCTATAATTATAAAGAAAAAAAAAAAAAAAGACACAGAACACCATCCTGCAAGTAGAAATTTTAGAGTGATCTGTATGCTCCCTTATTGCATGATCACTCAGCATTTTTTCATTATTACTTTACCAATATTCCACACTGTTCAGACCAGGGATCTGACTTTCTGAGTCACCCATAAGGTGCAATCTTTTCCAACACACTGTGAAAACCAACAGACTCTTTTGTTGAGAACCCAGTTGTTTATGTATTCAGAAAGAGAGTTACAGTGGGAGTTCATTTTCTGTGATCTCTTTTGTTTCAGACGGAACAGATGGCTGAGCAAAATAAACATCTGTATATGAACTGTTACATGTTCATGTGTGTGTGACAGGGTAAAGGGAAACATCACTACTTATCCACAAACTGTTTCTGAGGGAAGATTGGAAAAAATTTGATTTAACACATAAATCAGTAGAAATATGCTGAGAACTGACAAAAAAGAAGAAATCACTGGCTATTTCTGTAGTCAGTAATGAGTGATGTCCTGTGCCCCATACCACACAAAAACCTATAGGCACATCAGTTCAGGATCATGGGATTTCTTTTGTAATCATTTTACTGTAAGAATTCCTGTAAGCTAAGACAAGAGGAAGTCAAGGACAGTCTGTTACCTGCTCATCATCTGTTGTCCTTGCCTCTACCTTTTTTGATGTGTGAAAATTACAGTATAGCAATCTGAAACATCCTAATGGTTGCATCAGCTGATATTTTTGTGATCATGCCTGAGAATTTCTATTACACTCAGTATTTGAGCTATGACTTCTTTACTGAAACTGGACTCTCCAGCTGTACCTGGATTTCCTCCTCTCTGGTTTAGGGGAAAGTTCATGTAGTATGCAGATATTTAGTTAGCAGATCTTCTGTAGTCCTTCTACCATCACATTTGAAAGAGGGACAATTTCTGTTCAAAACTGAATAGAATAGGAAAGGTTTATAAGGGAAGATAATATATTCTATTGCACATACTGATACCTCTGCAAGGATGTGGGTGAAATACAGACAAGTCTTTGGATGCAAAGGCTCTACTGTAATGTATTTACTAGTTATTCCACATTCTTTCAATTTCTCCATGTTGTGCCTGAGGTTTTGTATTGTGTCTGTTCTGTTTGACTAACACATAACTGTATTGTAGAAATTGTTACAAGTGGAGAAGAAGGATTAGACATCTGGTTGTGGAATAATTGATGCTTTTGGCTCTCGGAGAATTGTTGGAGGCTATTTACTCTTATTTGGTGGTTACTACTTGGGTGATGGGGAGGAGGTCATTCCCTTGTTATAAGCACACTGGAGAGAAGAGAATTTTGTTACTTCTTATTGTCTTTCTGTCTATTTTTCTAGTGAATGTAATGTGAAGTCTGAGTCTTATACAAATACATGACAGTCTGCAAGCCTGTGGTCTCTACTTCTATAATTATTGTTTGATTCAACGGTTACAGATATGCACAATTATAAAAGTTATTGGCAGTGAAAAATAATGTAAATGGTATAATCTCACTTTTCATAATTTCAAGATAAAACCCTCTTGTGATAAATATGGCAGCTCAAACTTTTCAGAACTTGTTTTAGATTGTAGTGTCTTGGATGAAATCCTGATTCTACAAAAGTCAACACCAGAGTACCAATTGACAATGACAAAGCTGGGGATTCAATGAGGCTTCAAATTCCAACACACTTAATGACCAGTTTTAGGCACAGATATATTTAAATGAGGTCCCCCAAAAATGGAAAGTTGTATATGCTTATTTAATGAACATATTCTGAGTAGAATTTAAGTAGAAGTATGACACGTCCTCTACTTTTTATATGACTAATTTTTTTTACTGATATTGACTAACTAAATTCATAAGTCATTTTCATTGCAGACCTACTCTTATTTTTCATGTCAGTTGAGTCTGGTCAAGGAGTTTTATTTCAATGGTAAGATGAAGAACCCAGGGTTTTAGAAACTAGGAGATGCCAATATTAAATCTAAAGGTCCCAAGGTTTTTATCTGCAGAGAGAGTTCAATTTTGTTTTCAAACAACTTACCTTGTTCTATTGCAATAAATTGAAAATCAAAATTGGTGTTAACACTGTTGTTATAAATAAGTCTTGTCTTGTAGTAGTAAAGAGCAAAGAACAATTTAGGGCATTAAAAGACCCTTAGATAATACCAGAGCAGTCAAGCTCCTGTTCTTGAAATCTTTGATACTTTACTTGTCTCCAATTCACCTTGGACTTATTTTCAACTTTATCTAGTTCACTAGCAACAGACAACTAACTCCATTTGACTCTCTTCTAATACAAGGTTACTGAAAAAATGTTGTTGCATAAGTTCAATATCCTTGGTGCTCATTATTTCTTTTTACTTCAGGTCTTTGAGAAACCTGAGTGTTAAACTAGTCAATAACAGAAATGAAGGAAGAGTAAATCAATGAAAGTTGACTTTGGTGCATTTAGCATACTTACTTTTCATTTTCAAAACTTTCTATCTGTTTCTAATTAAATCCACCCACCCAAACCTGTTTGTTTAAGTTCTGTAGTCAAAGAAGAAATTAAAAACATACAAGTAATTCTAGGTGGATGTTGTCCAAAATTAAAATCAGCTTTAGAAAGAAAAAAAAAAAAAAAACCAGGCATGAAATTCAGGACTTGGAAAGGAGTATATCATGCCAAGGCAGTCATTCATGCATATAAAGCACTTTTCTTTAAACCTTAATGAGCAAAGCTGGAATCTGTCTCTGATTTTTCCTAAGTCGGTTTTTCCTTCTTTAGCTGTTCTTGACTAAATTGCATTAAACAATTATATTGCTTGTCTGCCACACAGCTGCAGTGTTAGGAGGCACTTATGTTCCATAGTGTACAAATAGCACAAGGAAGACTTCCCATTTCATGTGTGATTGTCAGTGTCTCCCCTTCCCCAGCTGTCAAAAATAAGAAAAGACTAAAGAATACTAAAAGTTTTAGCAAAACAAGCAGTATAAAATTAAATGTAGTGTTATTGTGGGTGTACTTCACTGCAACAAATCATTATTCATCATACTTTTGCTTGAGAGAGGAACTGAAAAATGTAAAAGGACATTAAAAAGTAATTTAAATGGAAAATACTGTGTTATTTTGTAAAATAAGGTGTTAGTTTTAGTTTTTCATCTGCCTTTGCTCTTTCCTATTACTTTTTATTTCAGTCCTCTCATTTATTTTTTATATCATATATTTCTCTCAATGTACTTGATTGTAGTTTGGATGGACATGATTTATAAAAACTGCAAGAATCAGAGTTTGTCTAAAATACTTGGGGAATGAGGTAGCACCAAGGCAGTAGTAGAAGCAGACATGCAAAAGTCTAAATTTTAGAGTTCATTGGGTGTTTTACCCCTCCAGAACAAAGAAGTAGGACAAAGTTTAGGATCAGGAACTAAATTTATGCTTGATCTCATCGAGATCTCATCTACTTCAGCGGATCACAGTAATATAATTAGCTGTTATCCACAGAATCAGAATCTTTATTAATCCGAACAAATCCAAGACCACAGCAGGTATGAGAAGCGCAAATACTTTGTGCTGCACATGAGAGTTATTGAGGAGGGGAACTGCAGAATCTGAAGTTTTGAGTGGACAAGAGTAGCCTGTTGTATTCTGTTTTAGGATTGTATTACATCAGTCTGAACTGCAGCTGGAAGGAGATGTCCTTACCTTGCAAAACAAGCAGAGGAGGAAAAATTCACTCATTTTCAGGTATCTATAGACAGCATGACTACACCTCAGTCATGTGAAACTATTTCAGCTAAATGCAGAATTAGTTCCTAGTTTGAAATTGGAGGCAACTTTGTAACATTTCCTGCAGGCAAAAATATTTCTTTCAAATTATATTAATGGGAAGCAGAAACTTAGACCTTGTTCAAAGTTTGTTTGTCAGTGGTTAACTAGGCCCCGGTGCTTTGGTTTAATTCTGTGGGAAACAGAGGGACTGCTAAGGTGGTAGCAGTTCATTCTGGAACCTTTCTGGTGGATTTACAGGTGTAGTTTACTCAAAAGTGGTTGTGTCACTGCAATTCACAGGATCCAGCCAGGATTCCCTGGGGCACGTGGTAAGTTATTCTAAAGGTCTGAAAATTTCTGACAATTCTTTTAACCATACAAAATTAAAGACTGTGTCAATGCCAAGGGAAGATCTGTGAGCAAATCCCTAATTATCTGAGAGATCTTGGTACCCTGCTTTTCTGTAAAGATATTGTTAAATATGCAGATTTTGCCAGATAGAAGGTACTAGTGTCAGTCTTGAAAGTCCCCGTTTGAAGCTGGGCAGAATCTATCCATCGCACCGAGAGGTCTTGTGGGAGTGGGGCTGGAAAGGTACTGCTAAATAAAACTTCAGGCTACTAAAATATTTCTCCCTTGAAGATTTTAATATGCATTATGCTGATGACTTTGAATGAAAAATCAATCTGTGACTCCTTTTAGAGCAAGTGCAAGGATTCTAGTTGGGAGATAAAGTATATAGTCCTGATTCTGGTTGGACTGGAAAAGGGCTGTGGGGAATCAGGTATTAAAAAGGGTACATGAACAGGATTTGATATTGCCATGATAATCACAATGTACAAAGCACCTTTGTTAATTTTCAAGTTCTTTGTTTTGTGATTGGTAAAATACTTTTTTGACTTGTGCAATATGTAATGGCAAAGCCTTCAATATTTTGAACTAGGAGCCTAAATGAATGTGTAGATATTTATGCATTAGTTATATTGTAGTTTTGAAGTGCTTTCAAATTTTTTCAGAGGGTTGGAACAGGCTATAACTTGATTTGGCCCTGGAAACAGACAGCATCAGGAAGGGCAGAATAATTCTGGAAGTTACATTAGCTGTTAAATTGTTTCGAACACTTCCTTGGGTTAAGCTATGTAGTCACTTCTGCAATAATTCCCTCATTTGTGCTTTTATGGCAACTTACAGGCCTATTTGTTGCAACAGATAACCAAGTATCTTTGTGGATAGATGCGGTTCTCAGTCTAGTTCCAAAAAGTGTTGAGGTGGTCACAAGAATTAAAGTTAGTGCAGAATTTCTTGGTAGAATTTTGCTGCTTAGAAATATAGTCTTGAAATTCTGGGTTTAGGCAATGTATCATTCTTCTTCCAGGCTTTTTGTTCACAGTTCTGCATGTCTACCCTCTGATGCATTAGTGCAGCTGGTTTGGGGTCATGTGGTGAACTAGATCTTCCAGTGGCTTTTCAGCACAAACAATCTGGGCAGCAACCCATGCATTTAGCACTCGGTCTAGCAGTGACTTCACTACTAAAACCAACGTATAAATTTTGCTGATGTTTCTGCTGCTCCTGTATCTCCAAGAAAATATTTTTAAGAAAATATCACCTCCCTGATATAAAAATAGAGTTATGACCTTAGTTTGTCAGTGATAGTCTCTAGAACTCCATGAAATATTTCTATTTTTGCCTTTGTACCTATATACCATTAACAAATTGGAATTTACATCAAAGAGGAAAACTGATAAAAGAGTCTGAATCATGACTAATGAAATGTATTCCTGAGTATGACCTTTCTTTTCAACCAGCAAGCAATAAAGGTTTTTTGCTTACAAAGCTACATGTTGAACCAAAGAGCAATAAAGTAAGGGGGAATAGAGAATTTGTCAGTTTTGTCAATTTTAACAGGCCTACACTCCTCATCAAGTTCAATATCAGCTGAGTGTATTTTCAGTACATTACACTCAATTTTGTTGAACTTAATGATAAGATCATTAGGCAAAAAAACACATAAGAAAGAATCTAAGGGTTGATGCAAAGAAATAATAGATCTGATTACAAGGTTATGTTCTTGAATCTTAATGCGCTGTTTCATTTGGGGAAAAGCTGAATTTTTACATGGGAAGTAAAGGGCTTTCTTATTGAACTATGTACATATCATTTTATGAAACATCAAGATAATCTCTCTCCCTCATCACCCTAGTGCATGTTCACCTGGGTTTTTTTGCAATTCAGCATTTCAGATCACAAAACAGAAAAATAGTAGAGGCTATAACCTCTGGATATTTAAGGTACTCACACTGATATAATAGGAGTTGTACAGCAAAAAGCTAAACATCCATTTAATATCTGCAATACGTATTCTGTACTATAAAGCTCTGACTAAGGATTTTTCTGTAATTGGAGCTAACAAGTGTGTGATCACCTCACTTCAGATGTAATCTACAGTAATTATGAAATACATACATTATGCTGTGAATAGATACTGACCTTTTTTTCACTATTTATAAAGAAAGACACCACATGAAGAAGGCTGCAAATCTTAATGCAATATATAGTTAAGTTCACTTCAACCTAAGGTATAAATAGGAGATGTTACAATATACAGCTGATTATTTTAACCTCAAGCATATCCCAGTGAACTTTCCGTAAGGTCACAGCCAGCCCACATTGAAGACAGGAATAAAACTAAAGACCTGCCAATTTAAGGCAGTGGCTGTCATTGTTTTCGTTTCTGTGGACCTCTAAAGGTTTTCCAGTAGTGATTCTGACTCTTAGAAATTTCCTGAAGGTCAAATAATGGTATATTTCACTTCCCATGGATCTCTTAGCTATACTACAGAGACTCAGGGCCAGGGTGAAAGCTGCTTATCAAAGACCAGTCACACAGAGTCGTTCTCCGGAGTTCAGAAGTCTGTGCTGCTTCTCCATTTAAAAGTAACCACTGTCTTGCTAGCAGATTGAATCAACAAAAACTTTTATTCCTCTTCAAACTTACCTGTATCCTGTACAAAACAGGCCAAGGTACCTGGTGAGTCTCTAGTTATCTCGCAGGCAGTGAGAAAAAGACATAATGAGGGAAATATGGGACCTTTCCCTTTCTCTGACCTTTGTGCTTGTTTTGAGGACTTTTCCAGGCTATTAGATTGGGATAATCAATTGGTCTCTGCTGAAATTTTTCCCTCCTTCTTTGAGGTGGTCTCATACTAGATTGGGGTACAGATAGGAAGGAGCACAAGTGAATTCTAATGGAATATGGGGAAAATTGCTTGTAGTGAGCAGATTATTTTGGGGTTTATTTCTGACACTGCCAGACACTGCCAGTCACACTGTGATTTTTTTTCTTTTTTTTTTCTTTCAATCGGTCAAGGTTGCAGCTGTCCTCTTTTGGTAAAACAAAATTCTAAAACCTTCTTTGTCATCAATCCCCACTCTTCTTTATCTCAGAAATTCAATGAACATGTCGCATTTTTTTTGTATTTCTGAACAATTTTTCTAGTGCATCGGTCGTGAAAACTCCCAGAATCTGTACAGGTTTTCTGGCTGTATGGGTCATGATCTCTTTGCTGCTGGTCATGGATGTTTCTCCTTTCCCTCAAGTTCTTTTTCAGCTACTTTAATCACCTGTGATTTTAGCTGTTTTGTGCAACAACCTTGCAGGAACCAGCATGGTTTCTCCAGTTTGAACATTACAAGCCTGCAACTCTACTGTGTTGCAGCGTGGAGTCACTTTCTCTGAGAAATGAGCACAAAGTAAAGATGAAGGAGACTGATGAAGGCTTCAATTTCCACTTGTTCCTATGAGACTAAAAATTATTTCTTCCACTGTAAGTATAGTGTGAGACATATTGCATAAGGAATTGGCTCTACTTTTGAACTGTACATTTCTGTTTTGATCTAGAGTGTACATTTTCTGCTAATCTCTTCTGCTTTGGAGTTTGTCCAGGTTTTTATTCCTTAAACTCTTTTCCCCCCCTTTTTTGACTAATCTCTTCCTCTGAAATGTCTCCTAACATTATTCCTGGGCATCTTTTAAACTTTTTCTATTTCAAGTGCAACACAGAGTGTTTTACAAATCTTAAAACTGGTGAAAACTGGGAAAGAAAGAGTGATTTTTAGGTAGAAAGTGGCAGCCTTTCTGCCAGGAGCAGAGCCTGTTTCCATAAGAGTGATAAGCATTACTGCAGTTTCTGTGTTACCATCATGTGGGAAAAGGTTACTGTGTGGATAGCATGGCACAAAGTAAAGGTGACTTAGAGGCTGGGGCCAGCCACCTAAATGGGGAACACATCCACAGCACTTCCCAAGCCATATAATATAAAATTTGTAACAATACAGGACAAGCCTTTTGGGGAGACTGTAGACTTTTCAGCATTGTCCTGCAACCACAAGTCACTGATCCGGGTAATGATCAGTAACCAAGTAATTTTTATTATACTAGTATGGCCAGGTATAGAGAGATCTGCTCTGGTGTAGGTGAAGTGGAATAACATACTTCAGCTATGTTGGTGAGACTTTTCTGTAGCAATACAATATTCTGGTAGTTATCCTTTCTTAATGAGATATGAAGAATAGATTTTTACAACTCGGGATTATTCCCTGCACTGTGGACATCATGCATGTGTAGGAATGCTCTGCCCCAGAGCCTTGCTGGGTTTCAGTGAGTACATTCTACTTGTCCAAACAGTTCCTTTCCTGCTTATGAAAACATCCCTTCCTTTCTTTTTGATTTGCAGAACACTGTTCTTTATAGGAGATGTAGCGTTTCTGTAAATTTAAATCACCCCATAGCTAATGTCGTCTCTTATTTGTTTTATGTCCTGCCACACCCTACAGTTTCTGTAGCGTAATCCAGCCCCGCGCAAATCGGTTCCTCCGGAGCGTGGTTCCTTTAGTCTTTGGTCACTAGGTGTCACTACTGATCTAGAAGAGAAGCCGAGCTTTGTTCTTATTTCAGTTTTAAATTTGTCCGAAGCAGAAAATCATTTGTACATAATAACTTCTGCATTGTCTATAAAACCTCCTACCTACGGTTTCCATAGCGAGGTCAGTAAGGAGTTGTGTCCCCCGAATTCAGCAAGTGGTCTGCTGTGCAGTCCCCTTTTAATTGCACAAGGAAGAGTTCGTAACTCTTTCCCCCCCCCAGTATGTTGGCTGTTTTGAATACAGAATGATTTTAGCTGCTGTTCAAATCCAGGACCATAAATGTAACAGGGAGAATAAATTCCTTTTTCTGAAAAGAGTACAGCAAACTAGGTTGTAATGGATTAAGAAGTCAGACTGTAGATGCAAAAATCAATTGTCAAAGTACACTTCAGCTTGGAATTTCATTTGGGGCTTCTAGATTCCTGTTCATGTGTTAGAATCAGTAGTTAGAGAGATTAATCAGCCTGCACAAAAGATATATGGTGATCTCAAGCAAGGCTGGAAAAATCAGCCTCCAAACCTGATTAAGTATTGAATGGTCTGGCCTTTTACTATTGTATGTAGGAGAACTAAATTTGAATCTGGACATAAATCTTGTTCACTTGTTCCCAGATAGCTCTTGGTAAATGTGAGGCACCATTTTGGAATGTATGCTGCTATTCTAAGAAAATGAACTTTGGCCTTTTAGTGAAGGAAAGCCTGCTTCTTTTGCTGCAGTGCTGTAAAAACATCTCCTACTCATGTCTATTCTCTGCTCTTGGGATTCAACAGAGCTTAAGAAAAATATTTTAATGGAGAATGATTTCTAACCCTTGCTGAACAGCTCAAGAAAAAAATGTCTAATGATTACATTCACATCTCTTCTAATCATTTAATGGTTAGATATTGGCAGCAAAGTACCTCACTTGAAGGGGAAGGAAGGCCAAGGGTGTGTTAAGGGGTCCCTTCACAGAGGAAATGGACTGTGTTTTGGTGATCTCTCTGTCTCTCTTTTTTTTCTTTGTTCATGATTTTGTTTGGGTGGGCTTTTTCTTTCTGTTTCTTTTTTTTTTTTTCCCTGTGTTTTTGTTTGCTTTGTGGAGAAAAGCTGAGTTACCTGTGCCTGAGACACCTTGTGATGATCCTATATGAAGGTGACTGTGTAACCTGTCAGTGGTTTCATTTTCTCTGCTGGGAGTGGCAAGTTTTCAAACAGAGGCAAGTGATGGTTTAGCCCTGCCTGTTGCAGATGCTTTTGAATACAAAGGTGTTTTCAAGGCACAGAGAAAAGAGCTCAGTCTTTAGCTCATCAAGTTATACCTGCAGTGCATGGCTATAGTGCTTTGGTATTTGTGTATTAATTATTCAGGAAAATTATCCCCAAGTACTGCTGCAGCAGGATTCAAAAATTATTTTGTACCTTACCAGAAATCATCACTTTATTTGCCGTGCTGCTTCATCAGCTACTTCAGACTCCTAATAGACTTGTGATTACACTGTTAATAAAGCACTTTCTGGATGGAGGTTTTCCTGGCTGGTCACTGAGTCCATCGGTGCACCTTGCTTGTGCATAGAGCCCTTGGTGATTGATTATAGAGGGCTTCACCCAACTTCTCTATTGTGACATGAGAGCTGGGAAGAACAGTTTAGCAGTACAACTATCCAAATGTTAAAATGTAGAGTTTTTTTCTAGAATCATGAGTTCATATCCTCAGAGGCTGACTCAGCCCCTTTGATGGCAGAGGTGCATAAGGTTAGGATTGAGGAAATCTTTCTTACTCTTCTGAAAATAACAAAATAACAGAAGTCTTGTATCCATGCCGAGCAAGCTAATAGTTGTTTGTACTTCTCTGTCAAAGTGGCTTGCCTTTCTTCCTTTTTGTCGTCTTCTTCTTCTAATAATGATCATTATTTACAAATTTAGTTGCCTCATTGTGCAGGGTGTTCCTTCAAGAAGTCTTAGGCAGTATCACAACCTCTAAGGTAAAATATGTCCCTAAACAGATTAAAACATGTAAATACCAGGAAAGGGAGAAATTAGACTTCCCTGACAGAAACTGGAGGGAGACACGAGTGTGTAAGAACAGTCCTAAAAGGATTTTGTGAACTAAAATCTGTGGCACTTCAGTTGGACCATATGCCAACAGCTCCAAACTTACATTCTTTTAAAGTTATTTGCTCCCCATCTTCCTAATTTAGCTTTCATATGTCCTATGTACATAGAAAACTCTGAAATTACCTCCCCAAGGAGCCAAGAAAGTGTTTTCTTTAAATCTGCAACAGCAACGGTATGGTTGCTGTCCACATGTGTCAAAAGCACAGAATTACAGTAATGCACCTGTGACATGTGAGCAAACATAGTAAGTATTTCCACAGTGTCTGCAGCTGAGGTTTTGTAGCACTCACTGCTTTAACCAGTTTAAATAGAGCAAGGCAAGCTTGAACTTAAAAACCCAAATCTGATTTGCTAAACTAGTTCTGTCTTGACTCTTCGTCTATATCCTAAATCTTCCTCCAGCTGTTAGTCAAAACAAATGCATAATTAAGAAGAACTACCCCTTATTACTGCTTAATTTCCTGATAAAGACATTAAATTAAATTAAAAGGAATTTCCCTGAAAGCCCTCATTCAAAACTGAATCCCTGCACTGACAAGCTATTAGATTTGTTTTTTTTTTTTTCAAAATAGAATAGCAAACAAAACAACGACAACAACAAAAATAAAAATCTACTTTCAGGCTTTTAGATTTGGGCAGTTTAATTGTTGCTCTGTTTCCCTGATAAGGTGAGACTAGTCCCATGTCACTAGGGGAATGGTATCCTGCTGTGTTTTTCCATCCTCATTTACAATGATTATGTTATCAGGCTAGCCAGGCAAAAGGGTGGAGCAACTATAATTTCAAAGCAGGATTAGGTTGAAATAACGAGGTCACCAAGTTGTGGTTGCCATGGCAACGTCACATCTAAGAATATGGGATGCTTCTAGGAGATGAGGCAAGCGTGGAGTCTCTCTCGCTTTGCACAAAATCTCAGACTATTTCTGTAAAATTGCTTAATTGCTTTTAAACATTTATTTTTGTCCAAAGTGACTCTTGCTACAATAATGAATAAAAAATGGTACTTTTTTATTGACAGTGTCTTAAGAATATGTTTATCTCTGATCTGCTATTGATCCTGTTTCCCTGTCATCTTCTGTGTATGCATTTTGGCTATCTTTAGAAGATCTTTTGTTTTAAATATATTATAAAACTTTGGGTATTTCAAACACTGCTCAGGTGTTTTGATTCTCCTTGAGACTTTACAATCTTTTAGCATACAGTGTTGTCTCTCAGGTCATATCCTGCCCTGGGACCTCCCACAGACTTGCAAGTAAGAATCACTGTTTTGCTGTTAACTCTTGATTTTCTGTGCTAGTGCTAGTTTTTATCCATTTCTTGGTATTGTTTTATGCTTTTTAAGAAAGGGTTTTTTTTGTTTGTTTGTTTGTTTGTTTGTTTTTTCCTGATAGTGCCTGAAAATTC
Source organism: Cinclus cinclus (assembly GCF_963662255.1). NCBI lineage: Eukaryota > Metazoa > Chordata > Aves > Passeriformes > Cinclidae > Cinclus > Cinclus cinclus. The sequence goes on along the minus strand of NC_085050.1, from coordinate 15,534,568 downwards.
ATATTTTTAAATCCATTTTTGTCAGTGTTACAAGTTTTATTTGAGTGGCTGTGGAGCCTTACTTCGCCTTGTCACTGCCCATCACAGGCTTTCATGGAAACTATGGAACTGTGGTACAAACTTCTGACAACCACAATATGAAGCAGCTGTGTGACTGCTTGTGGTTTTATGTCATTCTGTAAAATATCACCCAAAAGATTTCCTTGCATTACTCTTACCTGTGCTTTAATATTGTGCAGCATTGCTCAAGATTTATTTCTAATGAAATCAGTGTGATTTTTGTACTTTCTCTTTGCTAAGCATCTACTGCTTTCAGTATAATGTAGTGTTTAAACATGCCAGGCTAAGGGATTTGTGAAACAAGGGTGTAAGTCACAAAAACTATAAAGGCATTGAGGTAATTTACAATGGGAGGCCATGGGGTTTCATATTTAGTTTGGAAGCATGGAAGCCTTAATTGTCTTACAATATTTTGTCTAAGTTTTCTTCAGTGACTGGAGCACTTTTGTTTCTGAGTTCCACAGGTCTCCCTGATGGTTGAAGTTCCATCCCATTATTTATGTATCAGCATAGTGTCACATTTTTCCCAACCTGGAAATGAAACTCAACGTAATTTTAGTAAGGAGGTAATATAAAAGGGGATCTTTATTTGAAGGCCTTCAGAGGCATTTATAGAAAGATATCCACAAAAACCCACCCCCAGGGGTGAGTACCTTTTATAGGTTTTAGGAAATTAGCTGATAAAAGGCACCCATTCAAATGATGATATTGTTCCCCCCCATGCCCAGGTCAAGCCTCTTCTCTGGAGTCCTCCCTTCTGCACCAGTTGTACTTTGGCAATGAAATGTATCTCCCAGGAAGGACCAGAACCACTGGGGCCTTGTACCCCTCAGGGCTTGGAGCTCTGGAATTTGTTTTGTCTTTTTGCTTCGGGGAAAAAAGTACTGGAAAACTAGCTACTAATACAATAGGTGACAGAATTACAAATATATGTGTGAAGAATACAGAGAACACATAAAAGAAAAAAAGGCAAAACCCAAATGGCATCATAGTTATATGGAATTTGCCACAACATAATGGATGTAGAGACCACTGCCTTTTCTCAGGTTTTGGTTGAAAGCGGCAGGCGGACGTTCAGACAAACACCTAGACACAGAGAATGGTCACACAAGGCTCATTTCTACAGATCTTAAATGAGACTGTAGGATGAGAGTTCCTACAAATGGGAAACAGACCAAAAAACCCCCAGGGTTTTATAATGCTATGAGAAAATTATCTAGACTGCCATATATACATTTTCTTTGGTAGGGCTTTTGGTTAAAACAAAACAACAAGAAAATAAAGTAGACAGAAAATACCATATTTAGCATCATGTTTCAGAAAGGTTGGAGAGATGGGCAGAGAAGAACTGTTTGAAATTCAACAAAGGCAAATGCAGAGTCCTGTACCTGGAGAAGAATAACCCTGGGCCAGCACAGGCTGAGGGCTGACCTGGCAGCTCTGCAGAGAAGGACCTGGAGGTCCAGGACTGGAGCATCTCTGTTATGAGGACAGGCTGAGGGAGCTGGGCCTGCTCAGCCTCGAGAAGAGATGACTGAGAGGGGAGCTCATCAATGTCTGTCAGTATCTGAAGGGAGGCTGCCAGGGGGATGGAGCCAGGCTCTGCTCAGTGCTGCCAAACAATGGGAAAAGAGGCAATGGGCAGAGACAGATGCACAGAATGTTCTGCCTGCATGTGAGGAAGAATTTCTTTACTGTGAGGATGACCTTGCACTGGAACAGGTTGCCCAGGGAGGTTGTGGAGTCTCCCTCACTGGAGATATTCAAGAAGTGTCTGGGCACAATCCTGTGCCTTGTGCTCTGTGATGGTCCTGCTTAAGCAGGGAGGTTGGACCAGAGGACCCACTGTGGTCACTTCCAATTGGACCAATTCTGTGATTCTGTGATATGAGATGAAAGGTCTAAGGGCAGATGGTGTTTTTAAGGAATGCAATTTTCAACTGAGAGAATGCCTTCATAGACAGTATTGAAGTTTTCTGCTTCCCTTCCTCCCCTTTTTCTCCACTATCCAGCTAGAGCTTGTGAGAAGCGTGGCATCTTGCACTTTGCTGACATGCTGGGGAGTAGGGACTGTGCAAAGCAGACGATTTCTATCAACAGTGAGACTAATTGCTCAGTTCTGAGAGTAAAAGGAAAAGGAAATGTCAGCTTTGGTGTGGAATGCACTGTTTAACCAACCAGTAACAGAGTAGTATTTTCTCTCTGACTTTAGAGGATGTGTATGCTATTTTTCACAAAAGATATGATCTTTCCATGGCCACCTGGAAGAGTAGTTGAGTAGCCTCACCTGTCTGGACTCTACTTAAAGGTCTGCCACCTACAATGGCATATGAAGATAGGAATTCTCCACACCCCTCTTCCTTTTTGCAGATTTCTGTCTTGTCCTAAGAAGTTACAGATTGCCAATGGATTGATTGAATGTATTTTTTTTCCAGTAACCTTATGATGTATGTATTCTTCAGTATGCTGAAGAACTATCAGGGAGATAAAGAAAAAATTTAAGCCAACTTGTCAGTGGGTGTATCCACCAGATGGTGATGTTCTACCAAATTATTTGCACATTGATCCTGCAGTAAAAAACTTGTCATTTGAGGGAATTCTGATTACTTCTTAAATTTCAGATGAGAGAGTCTTCCTGTTGCTTGACTGCTAACTAGGTTCAGAAAGAGAATATGTTTCTGTGTTGAAGAGTCTACCTTGTTTGTGCCCAGAACAATGGACGCAGTGAGGAATGGATAAAAGAAATCTGTAGCTTCTGCCATGAAACAGGGCAAAAGGTGTTAGAATCCAGGTGTGCATGGCTATTTTACAGTTATGGATGACCATAAACCTGACAGCCTTGTTTGCCCTGTAGGGCAATTTATTTCTGCAAGAAAGCAAGCACCACAATGAAAGGCTGAGGAGGGCTTGTACTGCTGTATTGTTTCATGGCTCCTCTTTCCTTAGCCTGAAGGATCTTGTGGACAAATGCCAAAAGTTTGGTTTGTGGGTGGGACCTCATCTGCATCTCAAGCTGGAAAGAAACAGCTCTGTTGCATTCACCCTCCCTTTCCTTGGCTGTTTGTTGAGCTGAAGAACCCTCAGGAAAACTGTGTTATGGAAAGTTACACAATCTGAAGTCTAGCTTTTCCGTCTTGGTATGCAATAAACATTACTGCAGTTTATGCACATGCACTGCAGCCATTCAAATTGAAAGAACTTTGCTATTAAAAATTGTTAGTTATTGATTTAGTTTGAGGAGTGACTGCCAGCAAAATTGGGTCCTTCAAAAATCTTATCTGATTTTATCTAACAGAGTAAAAGATTCTCAGAAAACACAAGGAATGTGTTAGAAAAATCAAAATGATAACTTGCTGGTCTGTTTTGTATTTGTCTGTTTCTCACTGCCAGTGACAGTGTTCACATGCAGAACTCCAGTGAAGCTATTCTGTAGAATATCAACTACCTGTAAATAGAATCAGTGCTGTATTTGATCCAACAAGGTCAAAAGTGAAAACACACCTGGAAAATTTACTATTTCAATGGGAATGCTCTTCCCAGGATAGGATATCAGTGATGATAATGCTAAACTTGAAGTTAGTTTTGCCAAAGAAAATATTTGTTACTGCTTAAATCCCCTCCCCCACCAAACAAAAACCACAATGAAATCAAAATACTATTGTACAAAATGTCAATTTTGAATCAGTAAATATTATTTCTGTCAATTAATTCTGTATTGTAAGGAGTGTACTGCCTTTTCACGAACTTAATTTAGGAGGGCTCCACTTAAGGGCAGGTCTCATGGTGGGAATACCAATACAGTTGAGACATCCAGATAAAATTTTGCTCCTTGCCACATACTTCTTGGTAGAGGTGAATCATCTGTGGCCATAGTATGTTTGGAAAGAAATGGGGTGATGTTCTTTCTTCTTGCCAGGATGATATTAATTGCATGCTGTGGGTGCTGGCCATCTCCCTCGGTACTGTTAATCCAATTCTCTTCATGTCCTTTTCCTCCCTGTTCTTAGCCAGGACAGCTGGGACTCATTTCTGTGTGGTTGCATCAACACTACAAGCACAAATGTGGTAGTTCTCCCTATCCCTTACCACAACAGCTGTTTTGTAGAGCTCACCTGTCTATGCTGAGAGTTTTGTGGATTTGGGTTTCTTTTGAATCTGAAAAGATAAATGACTGCCCTCTCTCCTGGCCAGTATGCATGGGTCACTTTTTGTTATCACTCTGGTTGGAAATTTTTCTGTATTTCCTCATTCCACTCTGCACTGCCATTTGTTGAGACAAAAAACAAGCTCAGTTTGCTGCCACTGGTCTTTAGAGTTCAATACGTCTTTGACTGAGAGTTTCTGTGTAACTTTGCAAGTAGCCTTATGAGTGAAATGGCTCAAGGTGTTTGGACTGGACTGTACCAGCTAGTGAAAGCTGTCACATAGGCCTTTCTCTTATGCTGCAGAAGTCCATGACCTGTTCACTGAACATGTTTTCTCCTGTGGCCAAATGTCTGATGGATGACACTGAACATTCAGAAAAGTGTGAGAGCTTGCTGAGTTTTCCATGTTCTGCGGCATTCATTGGGAAATTACTGAGGAACTTGCAAAATCTGAAAAATCCAACAGATATTCTGATACACTCTTGCTATGTGTAGGTGGATGGCACTGTGCTTGCCCTGTGCAAGCTGAGAGCGCTGCCAATTTATTCTACTACACACATGGAGTGTTTGAGTGGTGGCCAGAAATGCTTGTACACTCTTTGGGACTCTTCAGAATTTGCCTTCAGGTATTTGGTTTCGCCACGTACTTTGATGAGAACTGTGATCAAAACCAAGTTGTTATGTGAGCAGCTGTCCTCTTTACTATGGATTGTGTCTAATGACTGTATTCCCTTCTGTCTAGTACCAGTGAAGTTCTGACAAGAGCTTTTCCCACAGGTAAGGCAGCAATAATTTGTGGAGAATTTCTCTTGTCTAACAAGGATTTAGTTTACACAGTTGAACTCGGGTCTCCCCTAACCAGTCATTCACTTTAACAAAATGTATAGAAAAATAATAACTTTGAAAACATTGCCCTTCTGTCAAATCTGTTTGAGATTTGCCAAACTTCTGTATGAAAGAAGAGGGCAGACTGAGAAATCAGGAGTCAGACTGTGATTGCATTATCTTGTTTCCTATGAAACTAAGCTAGCAGGGAAGCATTAGATGGCTGATCTTCAAACCTGTCCCAGACAAGGGAATCTTGCAGAGGAAATGGTGCTTGTAGTGTCATACAGACTTATCTTTGTGAAACGTATGCTGGTTTGGCACCTAGACTTTAGTGAGAGTGCCCAACTAAAATGTTAGTGGGAGCTGTGCCATCTGAGCAGATGGGCATGTGTAGGCAGTCAGCAGTCATGTTTGTTCTTCATTTATGGGAATTTAGACTAGGATTTGAAATACCATGAAGCATAAAAACCAAAATGCCCGGGTAGGTTATCTTTAGGTTTACATCTGAACTAGGTATACTTGCCCTGTTGCAGAGGGAACATCCTCTTAGTAAGCAAGTCTAGGACAGCACATCTGACAGAAATGGAGCTTGGATACTTCATACATCTCAATATTCAGGTTTTTCAATTAATTCTGTCCTACCAACCCAAGCCATTTTCTCTGGAAAAGGACTCTTTAGACCATATTTTTGCTTTTGAATCCTTTTAACGATTTTCCCATATCAGTTTCATTTCCAGCTTCCTTGCAGTCATAACTGAGTGATTCCAGCTGTGCCTGGAATTCTGCTCACTTCTTTCCACATCTTTTTGCCCATTTGCTGGGGTAAAGTTACTTTTCAAAGCACGTGGGTATATACACACGTTGCCACGAAGCAAGCTAGTCTGGAAACCTACAAAGTGTCATCTGCAGCCCAATATCTACCTAACTGCATTCTCCTCCTGGTTGTAAGCCCAAGCAATTCTTACCCTTTTAAATGTGTGCATTACAGGCACAGAAATAGTTCCTGAGTGCCAGATATGTGTATGTATGTTGTAACTTTAGAGTAACTTCCATGTGCATTTAGTCCAGGCTTTCCTCAAAACACTTAGCCACCACTTCCAGTATAGCACCTGGTGATTTTGTGTCACCTATGCTAATATTTTGGACTGAATTATTATGTCAGACAGGTGTGATTTTTGGCAGTTTCTGTCTTGATGGGGTAACACAAGAAAATCTTTACATGCACACCTGACCTTACTGAAAGCACACATGCTCTGCAATAATGTTAGATAACAGCAGAGTTGAGTGATGAAATTTTGAGCCTGGCCTTTCATCTGTTTCTGCTGTGTGGTATTACTTTTAATGTCTGCACTAGGAGTTCTGTCTTATTTAAAGTCTTACAAGACAGGGACAATGTTTTCTTCTTTGTGTCACACAATCTCATAAACCTTGATGGCATTCAAGAAACAATAGACAATTTAAGGGCAATGCTGTTGAGAGATCAGCCACATATGGAATGTTTCTGGCCCATTTGATGCAGAGGAAATTCTATGCAGGAAGTCAAAGAGTTGGCTAAGGTCAGAACTTGCGTTTACAGAGTATCTGGCAACTTTCTTAGGCACATGTTAAATCAAGTGTTCTACAGATTCCAGAGGAATCCAACAGGCAATATGCATCACCTGCTACACAACTATATATGTGTATAGACCTTTTCTCAGATACGGCTTTCCATGGTTATTTCTCTGTCTATTTGTTTGTAAACTTTGTCTCCAATTTATGGGAAATCATGCTAGACTAGGGGGTAACCATATGTTTTGTGACTTAAAAGGGACCTATATAAACATGCTCTTCTCAGTTCCTTGCTAATAAATGAATGGATGCACACTTGCACAAGTGCAATACATGAACAGAACAGATGTTCTGTTACAAGTTAGGGAAGGGGAGAAGAGCCCAGATGTCCAGAACAGGGTAGTCTGAGCAGTCAGTCGACAGCCTTAATAATTTTCTAGGCAGAGACAATTTGAGAGCTGCCAGAATAACTGCCTGTGGATCTCACCAAGGAGCCAAATACCCTGGCTGAGACTATAATATACAGACTGGCATCTGGGCTCTCTGATTGTCATCAGTCCCTGAGCATGATAAAGGAGGAAGTGGATAATAGTAATTGAAATGCTCACTGCAGCATTTAAAAATTTATTATTTCAAATATTTTTCTTAAAAATGCAACAATTTAGAAAATAATTAAACTTTTTTTTTTTTTTTGAGAGGGCAGAGACAGTGCTATCAAAGCACTGCAAGACTGCTTTTAAGGGACTGTGGTTCAAATGTCTGTATATTGTTTATTTTGCTTAGATGTTTCACTCCACACTGCACTCCTACTCCTCAGTTTGGCATCAAGATTACTTCCATTTATTCCCATAGACTAAGTCATTGCTATTTGTATGGAGAAAGGTGTAATACAGTTTAAGATAAACTGTGGATGTGTGTGATTGCACCTCAGTTTCTCTTACGTGCCCTGGAATGTTCTTGCACTACAAAACTGATGTATCCATTGGATACATCAGTTATCTTCAAGAATGTTTGTTCTCTCACAAACTTTGTAATTTCCCTTTTGTGGGCAGTCTTGGATGATGTGAGAGCCAGCAGCCTTAACGTGGCTTGAGAGGAATTAGTTCTAGCCTTGCATCTTTACCTCCTGGTATGTATAAAGTGGAGCATAGTAGACACTAACATTCCTAGCAATGGGCTTCCCATGAAGTTATGTAAAAATGTCTGAAAACCTTGCCATTCCTGTGTGCCTCTAGGCATTCCACCTGCACACATATGGCATGTCTTAGTAGTGAGAACTGGGGAAAGGTTGGCCGAATAGAGGGCAGGAGCCAGCTGTCCAAAAAGCTGATCTATGCTTGTCTGCATTGCCATTTTATGTTCCTGTCACTTGGCAGTGTCTGAACCTGCATGGAGGTTTCTGATTTTTCTGCTGGGAAGGTGGGGAGAGCTTTGTCATTCTCAGCCATAGGTATAGGGGCTTACACATGCTGCTTTAACCTATCTGGGGATCTGGGGTTCTGTCTTTTGTGATCCAAACACAAAAATTTTATTTTTCTTCTAATGTCTGTAAACACTATACTGCAATATCTTCCTAAGAAGAATAGGAAGAAAAACTGAGCAGCTGCAGTGTCTAGCACTGCTGCTCTACTGTGCAATCCTCCAGCAAAGGGGACCTGAAGATGTAGGGCTTGATTTCCTCTATATAAGCTGGTCTACATAGATAAGAACTCCTTTTTATGTATGCTTTTTTTTTGTTTTCCCTGGAATGAAAGAGGTGGTAGTTGTGATTCATAAATTTTTGAGCTAAATACCTTGCTTTAATTATGGCCACAGGGGATGAAAACCAGTAACAGCATTCTATAGAAGAGTCATTGAAAGGATCACTGGAATTATTTTTTTAATGGCTTTCTATTGTTGGATGTTCTACTTAAAAAGGAATTTAGCCTTTGCAGTAATATTTGGCTTGAAATGCATTTTTTCAAAACTATTTGTGTTTTGTTAATGTTTGTAGTTTCAAAAGTACAGTCTGGGTGTTGCAGGCTTTGTAGGTTCAACAAGCAGAGCAGTATTGAAGGTGAAGTTTGTCAGTTCAAGAAAAGAATGGACACCCTTGCCTCTTTGAGTTCTGTAAAGGCCAAAAAAATGTTTAATATCTAATATTTAAATGGTTTCTCCTTGCAGAGAGGAAGGTCCTTTTCAGCTTAAAGTTAGTGCATATATCAGAGGACATTACTAATGAGCTGTAGAGCCTTTTACCTCTGACCCCAAAATGAGGATATAAGAAAAAAATCACTGTACGAGACCAGAGATCTATTTGTTTGTTTTGGTCACCTTTGCTCTTGTTAAATGGTTCTACGGGACCTTAGTTCTGACTGCAGCTTTTCATGAACAAAGACTCCAGCTCGTTGCTCTTCTGTACTGGCTTCTTCTGCCAAACTACTCCAAAACTTTGGCCCCTGTATTTTCCTAAGCATCTTTCAAGTTTTAAAAAGCTTTATCAACTCTGTCTCCACAGACTAGGAAAGTAATTAATTCTGTAGTAAGCACCATTGCTAGCCTGCTGTCCTCTTCTACTTCAGAGGTTAAGAAGATTTTACCCTCTGATTATGTCATTCAGCTTGGGGAAACTTCAGATACTTTGATTCGGGTGAAATCTCACCAAAGAATACTTGAACACAAACTGCTTTTTCAGTGGTGGTTCACCAAAAGATTGTATTTCATACTCAGAGATACATCAAAAGTCTTTGTCCTGTACTAAATAGAGTCTAAATTTACCACATCAAAGTGTCATGGAAGTGTAAGTAATTGAAGATTTCCTTATTCCAGTTGGATCCTCTCCTGTTTCTCAGAGTAGAATGTGAAAAATGTGGGAAGAACTCGATTTGCAGGAAATAAACTTTTGTATAACTCTCCAAGCCCAGTGTTTCTATGTGGAAAAAGAAGCCACACTTTGTCTGAGGTACAGCTCAGAAGAGCAGTCGTGTGATAAGAAGCCTGAAAAAGAAGTATTCCTGTCTTCTCTGGCTAGAAAAGTACTGGCCTTTCCTATCCCTCTGCGTCTCCCCGACCTGTTGGGTTGGATTAAATTAACAATGGTGACATAATTATAGTAATCTTTTAGATTTTGAGAATAGAATATAATCAGATAACTTGAAAATTTTCTCTGCCAAAAAAGAAAACCCTTTTTATATTTAATGGAAGTTCAGATTTTCTTAAGATAACAACTGTTAAGGAACTGGAACAAAAAAAGCACCAAATAAGCAGATAATTGAGCATCTTAGTGGTTACAAAATTCCAAGTATTTTTAGTATCACTTGGCCTTTGCCATTTTTCAGAAGGAACAGTTGATGCCAAATCTGTATTTCTCAGAATGGAAACAGGAGCATCCATGGGGTGAAATGGGCGAGTGTGGTGATGGGCTTAGAAATGAGGGTCTGGAATGTAAAATAAGAGCACCAATTCAAAGAAGAGGCCAGGATGAAGGCGAGAAAATGAGTATATTTCAGTTTCATCAACGATGCCTATATAAGTCCTTTTCAGATGGGGAGGAACCTGGCATTCTAATTCCTTACCTCTATGAAGTTAAAATTTGGGCCTGTCAAGGGTTAGAAATGCTGTGCTACCACAAGAAGCAGCAGTTGAGAGAGTTTGTTTTTCACATGCTACCTCTGAGACTCCTTAAAACACCATGTGAGGTTCTGCTTGGTGTTCTGCCAGTTTCCTTTGGCATAAATCCTGACACAAATGCATGGCACTAGGAAGTCTGCTGGGAGGAAAGGTTACAGCATTACAAAACTGCTGCAATATCCTTTGCACCATGGGCTGTTCGAAAAGGTCACTGCAAAACAGGGGGTGGACAGTTTTAAGGTGGGAAAGCATGACTTGCAGGTATGCAGAATCAAAAAAACATCGTGTACAACCCCCCTGCAAAAGCATAGTTAACTAGAACAGGTTGCCAGGGTTATGTCCAGATGACTTTCAAATATCTGCAAGAATGGAGACTCTACAACCTATCTGGGCAACCTGTTCCAGTGCTCAGTCACCCTCACAGTAAAAAAAGTGTTTCCTGTTACTCAGAGGTAACCTTCTGTGATTTTGCCCATTGCCTTTTGTCCTGTCACTGTTCACCAATGGCTCTTTCTTCTTTATAGTCTCATTTTAGATATTTGTAGACATTGATGAAATCCCCTCTGAGTGTTCTCTTCCATAGACTAAACAGTTCCAGCTGTCTTAGCCTTTCTTCATATGAGAAATGCTCCAGTGCTTCGTCTTTGTGTTACTTCACCTGATTCTCTCCAGTAGCTCCATGTCTTTCTTCTACTGAGGAGCACAGGAACGGACACAGCACTTGGGTGTGGAAGGGTCGCCTCCCTTCTGGTAACATTCCAACTAACTCAGTGAAGGAAATGGAACAGGTCTTTGCTGCAAGGGCACAGTGCTGCCTCCTGTTCAACTTGGTGTCCATCAGGAGCCCCAGCTCCTTTTCTGCAAAGTTGCTGTCCAAGCTGCTGACTCCTGGCATATACTGGTGTTATCTCCTGCTGACAGTGCTCTGCTGGAATGCCTGAGTTCTCATCAGTCTATTTATCCTGCCATACAACCTGAGAGAGGTGCAGCACTGACATTACCTACCCTTATCCTGTGGCTCTGCTAGAGGGAGTTGCAATTCTTTCATCAAGGCACCTGCCTTTAATAAAATGCCTCCATCCTTGGAGGCAGAGCTTTAGTTGTTTTGGTACCCTATAGAATGATGAAAGATCAGTGGATTCTATCTTTTCCAGGTAATTTACTTGGCAGATGTTCCCATTGTAACTTGAATCTTGGGCCTAAGAATGCCATGCTTGGTTTTGCAATGCCTAAGGCAGACAACAGGAACAAGAAGAGAGTGTCTTTAACTCAGTTGCCAGGTAGAGAAACTGCAAGGACTAAAAGAAAGCACAGTCTTTAAGAGAAGGAAAACTAATGAAGTAGGTCATGACCAGGAATGTGAGTGGCCTTTTGCAAACATAGCACAAAATGGGGCTTTGCAGAGACAATGCAATCTGTGACAAGTGGAAGAATGTTGTAGTACAGTCTGCTTGGAGATTTTGATAGGAATCCTCATGTTAAATCAGACAGAGAGAATTTGAATCTGTCATTGCTCAGCAGAGACCTAGACTTCTTGTCAGAGGTAACAAAAATCCAATTCAATTTTTATATCAAATTGCTTGCAAAAGCCAAAGCATGAAAAAGAGGCTGTGGCTATGGTTGCATCATCATTAATATCATATCTTTGTTGTGGAGAAACATTCAGCAAGACAAATTAGATCTGGATCAGTCACAAGCACACAATTGCATTTTTGTCTATTTAATCAGAACATGGTATTAGGTTTGTGCCAGCTTTCTTACTTTTACACTGATTTTATGATGATTGTAGAATGGCAGGCAATATTTGATCCATAATAAAACCTGCCAGTGCAAATATTTTTGAATATGATTCGCCAGAGTGAGTATAAGCTCTTATGTAAGGTCTGTAAATACAGATTTTTTTCATCTGCTTACTTAGGAATCCTCAAGTTACATATATTGTCTCATATAACAATATAGTATGATTTGTTTCCAAAACAGAATTGACCGACCTACCAGTTGTATTATGTGCATTTCTGGTAAAAAGAAGGGTTAGCTCTTGGTGGTACCTTTCTGCCTGTCCTGTTCACAGAACAGGATGCAGATGAAAAGCTCAGTGCAACATCCCAACTAGTATTGGTTTTACTACAGTGGCCAGACTGAACTGAGAAGGCTCAGCCACCATAACTGCACTGGCTACTGAGAATACTTACTACTAAGATGCCTTACTCCAAAGACCATTTCTTGAGGTTATAAAAATGTCTGAACCAGAGGAAGCACCTTGGCTATGGTATTTAGTTCTTCTATTATTACTGTCTGGTTTAACCTGGCCTTTCTTCTCTGCCTTGAGTTTTGACCTTTGTGGCTAAAAAGGTCTCTTTTGTGACACTGCCATGTACTCATAACTTGGAAAGCAACTAAAAGCAATGTCTTAAGCAGGCTGATGTTGGTGTAGGTCACTCAAGTCCCATGGTAGCAGTAGTAGTCCCTTATGGAGTGTCTGCCTTTGTCACCAGGGAGGTTGTCAAAAGCCCTGCATTTTCTGACTCTTGTACTTTTGCCTCAAATTTAGGTGTGTGTTTGTCTGACTTTGTTTTCAGGGAAGCAACACTGAACTTTAACAGCAATTCCCATCTGTATAAACTGTTGCTAAAAGGACAGTTCTTACCATCTTTAATATCACCTGAAAGATTACCAGGACTCTTTCCCTTTAAAAGTGTCTTTACAAGTAAAGGGCAGAGGTATAAGATATAGTTAATATGAAAGTGTGAGTTAATACTTTAAAATTTCAGTTCTTGGACTTTTTTTTTTTTTTTTTTTTGCATTTCATCTTTGAGAAAAGGTTAGTGATTCTTAATAGTTCCTGTTGCAGGGAACTAAGACATTGAAGATCAGAATCTTCTCTGCTTAGTATTAGACTGTAGAAAGACAGGCAATACCCAGGTCTATTTCTTCCGGGAAAATCAACCCAAAGTAATTTGTCTCAACTCTGGACTTCAGGGCATAAGCAGGTCTTAGTTCCATGTTCTTACCATGTATTAAAAATGCTCCTTTAATTGTCATAGATAAAAACCCCTGTATATATCATTTAACCTGAAATGATTGTTCTAAGTAAAAAAAAAAAAACTCCCTGGAACTTTAGTTCCAGGTTGTTCTCTAACTCTCATCCTTGCCTCAACCTCCAGCTCAATCTGTGTAACAAACCCCCAGCTGATACTTTCCAAAAGCACTAATCAAGATCCAAAATCTTATTTTTTTTCATTGTTGTATCTGATAACAAAAAGTCTCTTAGGAATTAGATTTTCCCTCCTTGCAACTCCGGAAAAGCAGAGAGAGGAAATAAAGCAGTCTCAACATTAATTTTACATCTTATAACAGTCTTGCTTTATCTCATCATCATTATCAGTTAGGCCTGATCTGATTCTTGTCATGTTGACATGGAAATCAGAAGACAAAATCTGTGTGAGGCACAAGGAAAGTGGTTAATGCTTATTGTTACCTCTTTGTGTTAGCCTTATCATATGATTACTACAATGAAGTAAAATCTGCCTTCCTATCAATATTTGATTTTGTTGTAAGAAAAGTAAAGGTGTAAACCTGTCTCTGTATAGCAGCCTACAGAGTGAAATTACTGACAAAACAGCAAAGGCACTAGAAAGGAGTGGATAGACTATACAAAGTGCCTTATTAGTGAGAATTAGTTGTCAGATAACTTTGTGCCACTCTATTTTCAGATAGCAAAAGTTGAGTAAGGGAGGTCCTTAAATCTCTCATACTTCTTCCATTTACCTCTTTTCTTTCCCTGTTTCTCATTTCTAACTTAGAGGAGCCCTTTGGATCCACCCTTTGATCATTTAAGGGAGAAAAAGGTTTGGGTGTTTTGTTTGTTTGTTTGTTTTTTCTCATGTTAGTAAGAGTTTGACCTTCCTCAGTTTTATAGAAATATTTACAGTAAGGCCTAACAGATTGTGCTTCTTGAAATACCCCTGCTATAAATTGGTCAAGCTATGTGACCTTCCGTATTTAGCAGCACAAGAGAGGTTTTCAACATCATGTGAGACTTGTTAATATCATCAGCCATCAGACATCAGACAGCAACTCCTAATTCCAGGCCAAATTATGAGATACCCGTTCACAGCTGAGTAGGCTGGATCAGGGCAGAGCTTTCCCTGTCTTAACTGGCTGGCCTCTGTTTATCATGAAGGAGGGTAGCCAGAACTGAAGTACTGAAAATTTTAAAAAGACTTTGTTTATCAAAAATATTCACTTGTCATTGGAGACAAGTAGGTGCTAATAAGTACCAGAAAAACAGCAACAGTTTAAATAGTATTGACAAATACTTCCTTAATTGGTGTGTGCTATACAGGAACTGAGTTTTGAATGTACAAGCAAATACTAAAAGTTGTTTTCAAGCCTTACTCTCTCCTCAATAAGACATCAAAATGTTGTCACCCAATCATTTTTACTTTATTTTGTAGTTCAATACTTTGATCATTCCCCTCTGACATGGTTCCTGCTGTACCAGATTAGCTAGCAGCAAGTTGCTAGCTAGATGAAAAAACCTTTTAATGGGTTCTGTTTAGTACTTCATCTGTAAATCATTTATGTAAAGAAAATGTAACCAAGTCACAAATTGGCAGATAATTTCTTAGACATTTGTGTTGGTTATGAAATTATTACCCAGCTTTCTCTTATGCTAAATACTCTTTAAAATGTTGATATAAACATTATGTTTAAAGGAAAACATGTTGAAGAAGATTTGAGGAAGCTATTTTTTCTTTGAGAAAATAGTATACCTCTTAAACACAGGAAATGCACTCCCTCTAATCCACTGAAAGTCAATAAAGCAAATGATGTGGTGAAATAAGGAAAAACACTATTTGAGTTGGACAGATGAGAGTTGGTATAAGTAGCTGTGGAACTGTTTAGAAGACAAAAAGTAAGAGGGGAAAGGAAGGACCAGAAAAAAATTTAGCATTGTAGCAAGAGACCTTTAAGTACACAAAGAGATCTTTCAGTACACAAAGGATCTGGGTGAAGAAACCATAGGTATTATTGCCTGGTTGAGACTATTTCTACATTAATTTTTGTTGGTACAGTCTAGAGCTCTGGAGTAAGAGAGTTGGGATTATTGAAGAAACATGAGGAAACGTCCTTTTGAGGATTCCAATCTGATTAAATGTTAGGAACCAGAAAGGTGAGTTTTAAGGTCACTTCAGAGGGGATAAGAGTCCCTAGTGGAGACTCCCAGAGGCCAGTGCTAGTACCATTCCTATTCAACACCTTCATTAATGATCTTGAGAAAGGAGTTTGCAACGAAATCTTCAAGTTCGTGGACTTCAGGGATTTCAAATGGCACACTGGTGAAGAAGAACTCTTAAAACACCTTGCAAAATTGAGTGAGGGCCAAAAATGTGTCAAATGAACTTCATTATAGATAAATGTACAGTAACACAACTGCAGAAAACCAAATTTAAATATACATAGCGCTGATCTTGTAATTGCAACACAGAAAAGAGAACTTGAAAGTTATTACTGATTTCAGTTCTCTGAGGCAATTGGTTCATTGCAGTGTCAGCCAGAAAAGCAAAAACTTGTCAGACATAATCAGAAAGTTTGAGATCAAGACAGGGTATCATTTTACTGCTATGTAAAGCCTTAAAGAACCCTCAACTGAAGTGCAGTAGGTAATTCTAAATTCTCTGTAGGACGGAACAATTACGGAAGAGGACAACTGAAATTATTGAGGGGATGACAGCTGTTGTATTGTGAGGACAGACTAAAGAGACCTTCCAGCTAGGAGAGGTAAAAACAGAACATATTACACCTGGTGTTTGCAAGGAAGGCATTGTTATTCAACACATGCAGCAACAGCTGATTTAGGGATACTCACTGAAAGTAGCAACGAACAGAACTGGGGGAAGAGGAACTTTTTGCATCATGGATGGTGAACTCATTAAACTGTTGCCATGGGAGGTTGTGGAGAGGAGACAGATGGAATCATCATATGGAAAACAGGCTAGGAGAAAATTCCAACAAGGCCAAGGCAGAGGCTAAAGACAGAGACAGGGATGAATCTCTGAATTCCCTAATCCAAAGATAGCATGTGCTGGAGAGCGAGAGAGGAGTGAGGTGCAGCCTGGTGTGCTCTCCTGTGCTAGGAACAGTCTCTGATGTGGCTGAAGACAGCAGCTGACGATAGGTCTGACCCAGCAGGACACCTCCTGTGCTTTTGTTTAGACTTGGGTGTAAGGGAGCTTTATCCTTGAGGTTTTGCTCTGGCTGCAACCTACATAACACCTATGGCAGTCTTGCCATTGTTCTCCAGCTGAATGCACAGGGCATGCAGTTTTCACAGGTTAAAGAATAACTGTGTTTGGGTAGATGTAGCAAGAAGGAATGCCTTCAGCAGTGCAGAGATCAGAGTGATTTTAGTTGTAAAATGGCAAGTAAGGAGTTTTAGTGAGTGCTTTAAACTTGGTAGGTTTTAAAGTTCAAAGCAGAAGGATTTCCCTTGTTTTTATGGGTTATATACATATTTCTGTCTCTTGTGTATCCACTGACACCATCATGTTTCTATTCAGAAAGTATTTAGTATCTTTTGTGGTTGGGCTGCATAGATGAACTTTTTTTCCCTGAATATTTTCAGGTTTGGATTTTGTTGTTATGAATGGCTACTTTGCTACTGTGGCTTTTACTTAGTAAATGACACCATACAAGGTGGCTCAAAATTAGAGTGTTTTGTAAATTAAAAATATCAAATTTAATTCCTAATTTTATTTATACCGGTCTTCAGAGTAGCCATGCCTTGCTACAGCCCTAAATGTTCCTTTCTGTTCTTGATATTTTTGCCTTTCAAATAATATTGCGGTCTGGAACAGTCTCTTTTGTGCTGCATTTCATGTGTTACTGCTGGGGCAAAAAAGATATTTTCACATGTTCCACATTTGCAGATGATTTGCTGCCAAAAGAATTTCACTATTTTATAAATGTGCAGATATGAGTGGTTATCACAGGGTTGCATAAAAGTGTGCATTTCAGCTTATTGACATTTCCATTTGCCTCAAGATATTGATGATTTTGTTAGTCACTAAGGGACATCTACCTTGAAAGTTAGACAGATCATGCCTCATTTTTTTCACTCAGTTTTTGTGCAACTTGCAACATATCAGTTTTACTGTTAATTGACTTGTAATTAAGAAGTGTTCACAATTGGTTGAGTGTGTGTTTATGTGGTGGATTTTCACTGGCACAGCTCTGTTAGCCAGGTAAATGATGCTCTGCTGGCTGATCCTACTCCAACTTACAAGTCTGGATTTCTTTGAAATGAGACAAGATGCTACTGGATTTAATTTTTCACATTACCTCATTGCTATAAGTGAGAAGAGGGAGCATAAAGGAACACAGATCTTTGTTATGGGTGCTCCAGTTCACATTCTTCTATATTTTTTTAAATTGCTAATGAAGATGGGCTTGTGCTAATCTGTGAACTTTCATTTGCTTTTGTTGTCTCTGCTGTGGGGGCTGTTCCCTCTGCCAGGGGGGTGAGGAAAAGAACTGCAGTCAGTAATGTCTTAAATCGTTGCAGCAGTTTCCTTTGCCTGAGTCTGTTACATCTAAAAAAATGGATTTTCATTAGTGCTAGATTTTAACTCTTACAAGAATGAGGTTGTGCAAGATTCAGTCTGAAAGTACAGCAACATCTGCTTTAGAAGCTTTACGCTGATATAGAGTGTGTTATACTTCATAGTATGCAGGCACATATAATCTGTTTATATAATAGTAATGTGATACTAATATAGCTATGGTCTAATTGATGTGTAGATATGCTCTGATTGAATTAGCTGCAGTGTGGCTCATCCAGGATAGGAGAACAGGGATTATACTTTATTGATTGGACTATTTCTCACTTTCATTATTCTTACTTTTAGCAGTTTCAAGCTGCTATTTCTGCTTCAAAACCTCATAACTGTGTTTCGCATAATTCCCCTTCATCTAGCAGCCAGAAAAAAATGGATTCCCCTTCTAAAGGTGTTCATTAAATGCTCTTATACACCAAAAAGTCTGAGAGAAAATGTCAAAATACTGGGCAGAAGCAAAACCTTGTTGTATCATTTTCTGATTCTTGTGAAGCTTTTCTGCTTCGTGTAACATGAATAGAATAACTGGACTGCTATTGTGGTGTTATGTGTCCACCTGCAAAGGCTTACAGGCCTGCTTTAGCCTTCTGCAGAAAGGCATGACCATGGCAGCCCACACCAAGGCTCACCTTGAGATGCTGACTAAATCAGCAGGTGGGTCATGTCACATTCTGTGTCACTTTAGCTCAGTTACCAGTGTCACCTGAATTAGCTGGTTCTGATCCAGCATAAAAGAGCTATGAAGTAGTCAGACCTTGGGTCAAATTCAGTTGGAAGTCCCAGAGTCTGGTGAACTGTCTGCTTTTACAGCATTCCTTTACAAAGAAAACCAGAAAAGTGTTTGCGTATTAATATCCTTAAGTTCCTAGATCTTTAGATGGTTTTGCTCTGTTCCTTGATACACACCCTTCTAGCTTCAGGGTATAGCAATGAAGTTCTCATTGTGCAGGTGCAACACCATCAAGATGCTTCTTTGGTGCACACACCCTGTCCCCTGTGCTGGAATGTTTTTCACACAAGTCAGCCCCTAGCTGAGAGCCTTGGAGAGGGCACTGAAACAATAGCTCTGACAGAAGTGACAGCCTCATTCATTTCAGCACTATTAATGCTGATACTTAGTTATACTGTAAATTCATGTGCTGTTAACTGTTTCATTGCTCATCAGAAGCAGGATTAGTGACAGCTGCAAAGCCTATGAGCCAGAGCTCATTTGGTACCAGTAGTACCAGTGTCAGAGATGAGCCAGCTCTTTACCTCCATCAAGAAGTAGCCAACTGTCCCATCGGGACAATAAGTTTTCCCGCTCCTGTGTTCTTCTCTTTCCCTGCAGTTGCTGCCATTATTTTCTTCGTGAGCAACAGTTGGGAAACACATTGACTCATACAGAGTTTTTTGAGCTGTTGAAAATGAGAAGCCCATAAAACTGATTGAAACAGTCAAATCCAAGTGATGGGAACTTGTCACCATGGAGCTCAGATCATATTGAGAATGTCTGCACTAAAAGCAGCATATGACTCCTTACAATAGTAGAAGAAGAGATAGATTCTTCTGCAGCCAAAACCTGGAAAGGACTATGTTTTGCTCCGATGCTGCCAATGGGTTGTACCACAATAATATGGTCTTGCCCTTGGGGAAGTGCCTAACAGAAAAGAGGTGACAACAAATTACAACAGGACATCCTATGATTTGGGGTTTTTTTGGTAGGAAAATAGTGTAGCTGCTAAAGCAAAGCATATATTACTAGACTGATTATGCTCACTTCTAGTAGATTGCACAGGGTTAAACTTCTAGACTAGTCCAGTCCAGTTTATCTGCTTTCTCTCTATGCTTTCTACAGAGATGTACTGTGTGATGCTAAACCAGAGAAAGCTGTTGTTTTCTTTTGATCACCCTTATTTGTAATGTGAAAAGACAAGCCTTATTTTTATTCTTCACGGTGCTGCTCAGTAATGCCTGTTTTGAAAAGGCTACCAATAATGCAACATAGAGTCACTGCAGATTTCCATCTCTGTGCCCTACCTCTGCACTGATCAATATTTCTCATACCCATGGAAGAGGCATTGCTGTTTGTCCTTTACTGCTGCTTTAACACATAGGTATAAGCAAAGAAATTAATTACTAACCATGAATCAGAGGACTTGTCTTGTTTCAGGTTTGTTTCTTATCTGGTTATTTATGATCAGTGTTTAATTTTCTTTCATAATTGATGCACTTGTAATACCAGAGAAATTCATGTGGACCTCGTCCCCTTTTGATAAACCAGAAACAAAGAAGTAAAGTTACAAAATATGTGCAGGGTCACAGTTGTAAGACATGTGGTTTTAATTAAGTTTTAACTAATTCCCTTTATCTTGTCATAGTAATTATGACTGTACAAGTCATGTCACATTAATATGTGAAAGCAGCACTTTGGCATGGCTGGTCAAGGAACAAAGCCTTTATGACCTGCCTTGTTAAATTAAACCAGAGAGACAGATCAACTTGTATTTTGCTATCTCCTTTGATAAATTATGTTAAAGATGAAGAAAAGTGCCAAAGGGCCAGCACACATCGATGCTAAATATTGCTGAGCTACAGCAGCAAACAAATTGAGAGAAGAGTTCTTGTAGACCTTTTAAGCACCCTGGGCTTTGATAACAAAAAATGAAATGTCATGTAACAATGGAGTAGCTTAAGTGAATTGATAGTACTTGAACAAATCTAAACTTTATCCTTTTTGTATGATATAGTTGGATACTCTAGAGTTTAAACTAATTTCTCTATCTTCTGTTTAAGCAGAGGATGTCTTACACAGAGTACACCTATGAGGTTAACTAGAGTGTGGCTCCACAGTACAATTGCTGGTTTCTACTGCCAAATTATCCAGACACTTACTGAGAAGAATGAGTGCAAGGTAGTCTTTCAGACTTTGGTAGGGCATAAAGTCTGCTTTATTTGGAGAAAGCTACTTCTCACCATCTCAGGAAAGTTGTTTGAAGGAGTAATATACTATAAATTTGTGTTCTGGCCCACTTTGCAGTAGATTTCCTATCTAGGCAAGCTCATATCAGCAGCCTTGTAGCTTAGCTAAGTCATCTTCAGTTTTAGCCTCTGTGCTGACTTACGTATGTTTGAACTACAGCAATTCATCTCTTTATTCCAATGTGAAATCATGCTCATAAAAACTACAAAAAAGATTAATACCTTGTGTCAAATTCTTGATGGTGACAGTCTTCTTCATCACCTCACCCCTCACCCCACCTCACACGCACACCTTTAAGGAGCAAAAGAGAAGTGCTGTGTTTCTCATGCTATGCCAATAACTACTGGTGGGGTACCACAAAACCCCTCTGATTGCTATGTCAATCTTTATTTTTTTGAGTCGTTTTTTATTGTCAATAACTGTAGTGTCTGCTTCTGCTGTTTATGCAGTAAGCTGCTGTAGGGACAATTTTTGAAAACCTGGCTGGATTCTCAGCTGAGGTCTATGGCCTTTTCATAACAGAGACTTTAATCAGTTTTGAAATTCAGTCCCCTTTTCCATGAGGAATATGCTGAGTAATAAGAACATCATTGCCACACAATCTTGCAGAAAGATTCAGAAAGACAGCCCTGTTTTCTTTTCTCATTTCTGCATTTATTTCTTTCCAGTATCTTGGGAACAGAAAGGACAAAAAAAATTTCTTTTTCATACAAAGACATCTAGGAAAAGGGTATGCTTTAGGTTCTTCTGTCTGTAGGAACAGTCACTGTTTGATGGTGTTCTTCAATAGAGAGGAGATAGATTATGTAGGAAATTACAACATGAGTCCATTTTACTACATACAAATTTTAACATTATGTACTTAAGTTTTACCTACATATAGAAAAACATTAAAGGCTAAGATGGACTGATTTTGAAGAATAAGTAATCAGGAAGATGACAAGTAAGAATAAGAGGCTTACTTAAGAGTCTGAGGTCACCACCTGTTTGTCCACACCAAGATTGGGAAATTGCCTATAATTGCCATGCCAGTAAAATGAAACACAGCAGTATGCTTTGAGGGAACTCAGAGCTTCCAAGACTTGTAAGATTATTTATTAAAAAAACATAGCAAAGACCATGGAATTCAAATAGAGGAAAATATAGTAATTTAGAGACACTTAGGTTGAACTTTAAAAATACTCTGAGGAAAAAAAAATAGCTTAACTTCCAAAAAACAATTTGAAATTTTCCCACCATTTCAGTTAGCATTTCTTAAACTATAATGCGCCAAGTATCTTTTGGCTGCAAAATAGACCCAACATCTGATCTAGAAATATCTTTTTAATAAATTAATTATGCAGGAAAGTAAGTAACTTACTTTGACAAGAGACTTATTTTACAGGCACTTGTATGTTAGGCATTTTAAAAACTGCCTACCCATTAAACATTTAATCAGACTCTCCTATGTTATTTCTATAGCTCATTTAGAAGTTAAACAGCCCAACAGCAACTTTTTCTCTGGTCAACAGAATAACTGAATGTTTTTTGAGAAAACATTAGCCTGGGAGCATTTACAAATCTCTGTAAATGAAGTGTCTGTAAAGGTGCTTTCTACTTACATAAAATATAATTGTATTTTTTTACTCAATTTTCAAAACAATGTACAAAAATGTCATCCTGCTTTTCTCAGACATCTTCTCTACTTCCAGATTCACAACTAGCAGTACACTGCAAACCTGCATACTTACTGATGTTGTTTATTGCTGCAAAATCTGCAAACAGGAAGCACCTGGGAGATTAAACCTCAGAATGGGTTGTTAAAAGGGCAAGAAATCTGAAACCCTGAGAAGGCAGAAGGTGACTGCTGATATACTGAGACCATAAGAAGTATCAGAATTATGGATCAAGCTAGTGATTGGCAGAATTTTTGTTTAACTAGAGGATTGTGATGAAAATTAGTGGCAAGTAGTAATTGAGAAAATGTGAAAGTTCTGTCTCTGCTTGTGAATAGGGAAGGCCTGGCTGCATCCTGGATGTGCCCTAGAATGCATCACTAGACTTTGATAAAACAAGCTTCTAGTGGTTTTATGCTTGTTTATTTTTAATTGTGATGGAAATGTATGGAAGTTGTTTTTTGCTCTCCAGATAATTATCTGCCAGTAATTATTGAAATGTAAAGGTTTGTGGACACTCTTTATCAACTGGGGGAAAGAGTACATGTTAGGAGGGTTTTAAAAGCATCCATATATAATTGTTAGGATTACTTTCCTTTATTTTTTTCCCCTTGTGCTTGAGTTTTAAGTGAATAGGCCTTTTAGCTTTGTTTCAGCTTGCTCTCTATTACAGAAAGAATTTTCACCATCTGACCCTGCATTAATCTAAGATATGAAAGACTTTAATCAGATACTGCAATGTGCCCATTTCCTGCAGGCTCCTAACATGAATTGGAACCTGCTGGAAACAGAAGCTGACTTTCTTGGTAATTCATTGTTCAAAGTGAGCAGGAGATCTCAGGAGTGGCACCTTTTATTCCGCAGCAGGAGTAGAACCCCTGCTTCACCAGAGGGGAAAAAAAAGATGCAGAAACACTAAGAGTGAAATGAAAGGTTAAGGAAATAAGGCCTGAAAGTAAGAAGGGGGTTGGGTAGAGGTATTAATGCAAGTCTGATGGAGCCTGCTTTTCAGGATCATGCCTTTTACTTCAGATCTGCTTGCAGAGCTTGTCAATGTACAGGGTCTGCAGTGAGAGGTGTGTCAGAATTCCCCTTCTTCCTACCTTGTGCCAAAATAGGTTGTTAATTGTATTAATAATATTAATTTTAATCTTGTTAATCTTAATCTATGTTATTAATCTTCTTTCCATCACAGAGCAACTAATATTTTCTCAATTTTAACTGCACCCAAACTCATATCAGGAAGTTAAAAAATCAGAATATTCAATAATCTACATTCTAATTGTATCATTCCCTGATATTTAAGATTTTCTCCCCATCTGCCATAAAATTAGGGAACATTTTCTTTGTAATGTGAAGAAAACTAATCTACACTTTAAAGGGTTTAGTGAGCTAGTAACATTATAATAATTTTTTTCTTTGGAAAAAGAAAACCAGTACTCAGTTTCCTGACGTAATCTTCATTCCAGTGCACTTCACTGTTCCTCAAAAAGGAAAAAGATCTGCTTTTCCAGTCCCCCAGTTCAAGCAATATTTGTTCAAAAACACCACCATGCTTCTCTAAAACAGAAACTAACACAAAACAAACCCAGCAACAGCAAAAAACAACCCGAGTTTTACAGCTTAAGGAATAGGAAACATCAAATTCCTATTTCAGAGCTTAGCCGGTGTGAGACAAAAACAGTGGATCCAAAAGTAAGGGGTGCAAAAAGAACCCTTATGTATGTACATTTAGTGGAAAGGAAATGACAATAACAGTATTCTAATTGTAAGATATTCCTTTTAATTTGGAAGTGTTAGCACTGCTGCTGGTCAAAGATTAGCCTAGGAAAAGCCACTCCCTGCATGTCCTGCTTATTCAGCTCAGTGCAGCAGCTGTTCCAATAAGCAATTTGATGTTTAGCACCTGAGAATTTGCTCTCTCCTTCAGCCAGGATTGCAAGCTCAACAAAATTTATAAAAGCATGAAGTTTCATAACTCTTTCCCCCTAATGCAATAGCCATAGAAAATCTGGGTTATGGTGCATTCATTAGCTTCCTAGTAAAATTAGTTTTTATATTTTAAGGCTTTTCTGTTTTTTTTTTTCCACACAATGAAAATTTCTTCTGTGCATCCAAAAGGAAGGATTTAAAAGAAAAAGAAGGGATGGGGGAAGAGGATAAAAGAAAGATGGTACTGATTCTTACCTCCAAATGGCTTGATAAAGATATTCTTAGCTTGTAGCCTACAATCAGATTTACAGCCAAGATGATGAAATAGAAAATTAGTCTTCATTATATTTTTCAGGTATATTTTAAAAATGAAAAGTGTTTATTTCTCACATTCCCAAAACTTGAATTCACATAACTTATAGCTACTCTCGAGTGGACTTCCCTCCAAGTTTCTGGGTTTACTCTTCTAGTTTTTTCAGCTCCAGCAGATTTCAAATTAATGTCACTGTATGAATTTTAACTTAAACTCCTTGAGTCATGGGAATTATTGTTGTTGCTTTCTCTTTATTGCTTCAGAGATGTTGGCCCAAACATACTGAAAGATTTCAGGGGCAAAACTTTAAAGCCATTTAGGAAAAGACTTCTGTTCTAGGGAAATATTTATAATTTTTTTTTTCTGTATTGCATGGATTCTTCCCAGAGTGGCATTACTTCCTTAGGTGACAAACTGTTCACCAATCCAATTCCTGATTTTGCTTCTAGGACAGCTCTTGGCTGATTTTATTTAGGGTCCTCAGGCTCTTGCCACCTGAGATTTGTTGAGTACATGGAGGATGTAGCCTGAGAAACAGGAAAGATTTTGTGAAAGAAAGATTTGTCAGAGCATTTTCACTTAAGAGCCCCTCAAAATGTGGTTAGATCCTTTTCAAGTGGATGTACTACTAAGTCTGAGTACAAAAGGGAACTCTGCATTTGTTTCCAAGCATTTAACCTCTGCCATTAAACTTCAGTAGGATGGGTGCAGGAAAAGGGAAATGGGGAGGGACGAGCTTAAAATTCTCTCTCACTGGATGCAGCAGTTATTTTTCAAATGTTGCATTGCTTTTTTTCTGAACTGTTTAGCAGTCACCAGAAGTACAAAGTTAGACCATGAAAATTTTCTGGTGGGGATGAGAGAATTAAAAACCCCCAGTAATGAATCATCAGTTTCTTTTATGATTTAGTGCTAAAAAGGAATTTTTCGTCAGCTGTACAAGCAAGAAGATATTGCTGTCAGCTCTGTGGTTGTTGCTTTTGGAAAAATCTTAGTGTGCACCAGAATAGATCAAAGGAAACCCAGCCTCATCTTGGAATTAAAAAATAGGTTTGTAGCTTGCTAACTGATTTACCAGGATTACTAAGAGTTTATGGGCCTTTTTTTCTGTGAGACTCTAAGACACTGAGGAGAAAGGATTTGAAAGCTGAAGGTGAGGTTTTCAATGCTTGCAAGGTGGGTGCAGGTGGAGAATATAAACCAAGGAGAAAGTGAAAAGGATCCCAACTATCTCTCCTATCTTCACCAGGCATGGCATGGTATGAAGATAATTTTACAAGATGATGAACTTTCATGGTATTTTTGAGGAAATTTATATTCATTTCCTCAAAACAAAGATTTCTTGGCTGTTTTTTCTATGGAAATAAATTGCAAGATGCATCTAAAATCTTTTTAGTTCATACCTATTCAAAGATACCACAGATCTGTAATTTGCTTGAAATTACTGTCTTCTGTTTCCTCTGTAGACTTCAGTGAGAGTTTACTTATATAATTGTTTTGGTCACAGCAAACACTTTCTGTTATGCCTCATCTAGCAAAGGACTACTGTCTAAAAAAATCTGAGAGGAAATTTGGAAGTCAAAAATTTTCATGTTTGGCATTCTGTTGGAACAAAAGGGATGAAGTTACAGGGAGAACGATCATCTTCAGTATTTGTGCAGTTTCAAGAATGACATTCTTAAATGTAGTTGCTTGGATGGGAGAAGTTGATCCTTAAACAAGAATCAGAAACAGTGTATGTTAGTACACTACTTATATGTGTAGTAGTGTTGTCTGAATACTGATGACTGGTATTAGAGTAGCATTTGGCAGATCCTGTGCAATGTGATTTCTGGATATGTCACTTTTCTTTTGTGGCTCATTCCATCCTTCCCCTTTTGTCTATTCAGACTGTAACTTTCTTGGAGTTAGGGGATTGTGCAATCATCATAATAAAAGACAATGATGAAGCTATGAGGAATCTGTTCTTTCAGAGGGTATTCTAGACAGTGCTGCCATATGTGAAGTCATCCAGCATTAGGGAGCAGTCTGGTTTTACTTCTTTAGTGCCTTTGGAGACAAAAGTATTTTGTATCTATATGCAGATAAAAGTTCTTTAAATTTTTTTGGATCTAATTTTAATTCTGTGGACATGTGTATGCTGTCTCTGTGTTCAGTGTTTTGTGATCATGCTACAATATTAAAAATACAGACTGTCATAGAGAGGGCTGTCAGTTGAGGCAGACAATATAAACAACACAAACAGTGTGTTTACCAAGCTTGGCAAGATCATTATTCGGGGGGGATTTTAGTTAAATTAGTTGAAATGGCAACGTGTTTGGAATGAAATGAGATTCAATGGCAAATTGAGATTAATCAAATGAACATGGCATGCCTTCAACTGATAATGAGGTTTGTGCAGACGTGCACTGCTTTCACTGTTCTGGTGAGTCCAAGTACACATAACTAGGTGAAATGTGTAAAGTGTAGTATTAAAACTAGCTGTAACTTCACTGATCTCTTGTAACAAGAGGTTACTTTTGCTTGAAATTCAACAACTACTCAAATTCCAGGAAAGAGTTGCTATTCAGCTTAGGAATATCCTTTCATTTTCTGTCTTCTGGTTCTAAACTTGAAGCTCTCTATGTGAGCACATGGTGCCACATGACACAGGTTAAATGTCAGCATTGTGGCAGCCAGCTTCCTCTAAGGGACCTCTACTAATGACAGCTATTGATCCAGTGCTCAGTGTAGCTCCAAGGTAAGATCAGCTTCAATTCTTTTCCCTTCTCCTGCCCTCTCATTTATAGTGAAGTTGCCCTCTGACATGGCTTTCACCCTTAGGGATGGAACCTACTTATTGGTGAAGTACCCTGTGCATTCATTTATCAGATTTTACTGCTACACTTTTATTGCATGTTCGTAGCTAGAACTTTCCACAAGAAGAAATCTTTAATATGACATGAAAATATCTACAGGCATCATTCATATTACTTCAGATGTGAAGATCTTGCCCATCAGTAGTACAATGCTGTGTAGAGCAGAAGTGCTTCTGTGCTCAACATGGGGTAACTTTTAATGCT
This sequence comes from Cinclus cinclus, assembly GCF_963662255.1. Lineage (NCBI taxonomy): Eukaryota > Metazoa > Chordata > Aves > Passeriformes > Cinclidae > Cinclus > Cinclus cinclus. The sequence continues at coordinate 15,506,835 of NC_085050.1, read as the reverse complement.
GAAAGACATTTAGAGTGCTATTACAAAATAACAACTGTCTGGTTATGCTGTGTAGCCTCTCAGTATGTCTGTTGATTACCATAATATTCGAATAGTTAAAAAATATCTTCAAATAATTTTTTAAAATGGAAATTAAAATTTGATAAATTTATGTTTTCGAATATGATTATGGAAAACTCAATTTGATATCTGGCTTTTAAGGAATTCAGAGTGGTACTAAGCAAACCTTTAGGCTTTGATTCTTCATTTTATGGAGCACATGAAAATTGAAGTAAAAGTGATGTACAGCATCTGTGAAATGCCTTGACTCGAATTTTCACATCAGTGTGTTGTCTGTGTCTATTATATATTATGCATATCTAAAGAAATATGTACTTAATGGGTTTAAATAATGACTGGAGAAATTATTGGCAAACAAATCTACCATCTATTCAGGTGGTTTTGTCTCTCAGTAGCAAATACACAGAGTCTTGAGGGTTCCTAGAAAGTAACTCTGTGTTTTCATGCTGTTGGCTACAGCCAGAGTACTGACAGGACTGGATGGACCTGTGCTGTAAGTGCTGGCATCATTACTCTAGAATGCAAAATATAACCCCCTCACCCAGTGCATGGAAATTAAGCCGAGACCAGTGTAGTTTCAGTGAACATATTCTCTCCTTATGAATGGTGAAATGGAAAATTCAGCAACATATTGGAGTTTCAAGAAATTTGTTTGTTTGGAACAGGGAAGAAAATGTAACTCATTTTTTCACCCCTCCTTTTAAAACAGAAAGAAAGCTGGTGCTATGAAAATCTGAATCTAAGTAATTTGTATTTTCCACCTTTAAAATAATCTTCATCACGGAGATAAGTCTGCATGGTACTTTGGAGACAGAATTTGTTATATATATAGTTAACTTGAAGTAATTCAGAATTAGAAACTGTGGAATGATTTTCTTCTTAAATGCCTACTATGCAGTTTGAAATTTAAAACATTTGAACCGTATTTTTGTTGATAAGTCCTGCTGAATAAAAAATGTTGTATGTATAATTGTTGTTCTAAATAGCTTGCTGGAAAAACACGAGAATATCCATCAAACAGTAATGAAATGTAACCTATTAATTTCAAAAGGTTCCCACACAGAAATTCCTGAAATGTAGTGTAACATCTGTAAATGCTTCTGATGCCTGGGACCCTGTTCTTAGCACAGGCATAGACTTCATCCCAAAAGAGCCTTTTCTACTTAAAATGTGACACACAGAGATAAACCAAGGGAGAGAGAAAGGAAATGACTGGTGAGTTTGAACCATTAATATGTTAGGCATGTCAAATGCCCCATGGAGCCATGCAGTGCCTTAACCAAGGATTAATTTAGACTGAACCATAAACTAAAGATAAAACAAAATTGCTGTGAAATGCTAATAAAAAATTTTCTTCCAAAGCTACTCTATCAAGCAAATCTTAAGAGAAGAAAATGTTCCACGGCTGAAGACTGATTAAAGAGCTAAAATGGATTGAAAGAAAGAAAATAATAAAAATCCAAAATAATGCAGAAAGCAGAACTGTCAGTGCTAGGTATGCTAATGACCTTACTGCTAAATCACAGGCTTTCAGATCACTTGTACTTCATAAATTTTGCCTTTCTGTGAAGATAAAGACATTGAAATAAATGGGATTGAGTCGAGGTGAGGGTGGGGTTAATAATCTGATCAAGAACAAGAAGATATAAACCTCAGTTTAACTAATATTCAAATGAATAAGTGTAGAGTTTAACATTATGGTGGTTAACACCAGGAAACAGCCTCCTTTTGGGACACAAGTAGCTCTGCCTGGAAATTGTATTCTAACATTTAACCAGGTTGAGAAAAAAAATCCCCAAGTAATTCAACTGGATGGATAAAGCTTAATTTTTTTAAGGAATTCCCAGTGTCCCAAATAAAAAAAAAAAAAGCTAACAAAAAACCTCTCAGTACCCTGTCAACAACTCGGCTGCTGGTTGTAAAAATGCCAGGAACAGATTCAGTGAATGATTGTTGTTGTGGTTGCCAATATGTTTAAAATAGAATAAGAAAAGACACTGTATAAGAAGACCAAAATAACAGTTTGTAGGGGGTTTTTTCCCCCTTAAAAAATAAAGAGAAGAAAAGCTAAAGAGAAACCAAAATAAAAAGGCAGAAGTAATAGAAGCTAGTATGTCTCTAATATATGTACAGTAATGCTGGGTGTATTTGTCCTGTAAAAAACTCTCTAATCAGAAAAATATGTATAAATAGTCACTCATTGCAGTACACAGACACATCTTAAGTTTTTGTTTGAAACTCAAAGATTTTGTTGCATGCATATAAGCTACGCATTCCCAACTACAACTTGAGTATTCACTTACATGCCTTGGTAGACCAAATGAGAAATGCTGAAAGATGGTCTTAGCAAATGTTAACGTTACCAAGTGCTTTGGCATACACAAAAATGTGCTTGTGCTTGACCCTATAATGTACTGTACCTAAAAACCCAACAAAACTGCACTTTGCACCAAAGTGAACTGTGCTGGAAAATCACTAAATCTGACCCAAGACTTGACTCCATACCCTGTGGCCTCAAAGGGAGTATGTGTTGCTTGGAGAGCTGAAGCCAAAGTGCTCATCCTTTAACTGCTGACCTTCTGAAATGCAGCATGATTATTCTACAGAAGGTTAATTACTTTCAAAGAATGAATTAGGTTTGCTTTTATTGTTTTGTTTTGTTATTTTCCCAAGAGTTTTAAAAAATTAGAACCTTCATAAAGAAGACTGCCATGAGACCAATCTCTCTGAATGGATGTGGGCGTTCTGGCCCTGAAGAATCAGAGGGCTACAGCTGGAGGCTGTGTGGGACCGTTTTATCTGGCAGAACACTGTTCTGTGTGTTCAGAGAAGCAAGGAAGGGAAAGGAAGACCATCAGCAGAGCACTCTGTGAGAAAATGATGTACTTCCCCACAGTATCTGCTTCCTTGTCTTTGTATATCATATTAGGGTACTGATTTTTCAGGACAATCTCTGGGAATGAGGGAGTTTCTGTGTTTTTGAGGGATTGCTGACTCATGCTCCCTTCCTGGAAACAAAAGGAAACTTGTTCTATTAAGTTCAGTTGCTAAATATACTGACTTCTTAATTCACATCATAGAAAGGAGATATTAGTAGGGTCAGGAGATGAGTGATTCTGGATTCCTTCGGCTCCTGTTCACGCTGTAAAGAAGGTGATTATTTGGCCTTGGATCTTCTTCAAATGTTTTTCTACTTCCCTGTTAATATCAGACATCAGTTGCTTTCAGTGACCTCCACAAAACAGGCTGAACAGAAGAAAACTGGCTCTGCTGCAGCCACCCCGTGGAAAATCAATCATTCTCCTTGGCAGTGCAGCAAAAAACCCCCAGACAAACAAACACAACCCAAACACCACCCTATGCCATACATCAAGTTTCACAGACTTTGCCCAGCCGGGCAGCTCTATGGCAGAATTTTAAAGTACCAGTTTTGGGAAAGGTCCAAGCAGTGGGACTACTACTAAAGGAAAAGCTTCCTCATTCAGGGCATCCACCTCCTCTGTGTATTCAAGACAGCTCCATTAAAGAACAGAATTAAGATCGACATAATTTGGTTGCTCACTATATATATCTTACACATTTCAAAAATACCAGATTCAAAAGAAGGATCCAATATGCCTAACTATTCAGGAAGCAATTATTATGAATTCTATTTAGGCTAAAACATAGGTTATATAAAACTTGGTTTAGATAAAACCATTATTTAAAAATGCAAATGAAATAGTTCAATAAATTCTGTTGGTTAACAAAACCAGTTTCCTGGTTATAAAACTTGCAATCTTTAGTTCTTAGCTAAACCATTTCTTACTTTATAGAGGTTCAGAATTATAATGTCTTTTTCTTCTCTTCAAAACAACCTGATGCAGAAGCACAGTAAATTCTGGTGACAAAAGGTCTTGGGTGTAGAATGAACTTTGAGAGGACATTAGGTGAATCAAAACTGACCTTCTTTAAGAAAGGTTTTAAAACCTCTGTGTCTGATAAAGTCCTTCCATCAAAACAATTTCACTTGCAACACCAAGCACTCAAATTTTTAAAATAATTACAATTCTCTAAAATATCACCAAGAGGCCCAACAAACAGAAGGGCCAGAAATTCCACATGGTTTACTAGAGATTTCATTAGCACTAACCAATTTTATGTAGAAACATTAATATTCTCCAATAGCTGGTGACAGTACAAACTCACATAAGAGGAAGAGGGGTTTTGTTGCAGAAAGATTTATTTTTTCATCGTCTTGCCTTTCAGCATAAATCCTGTAGGCTTTCACAAGTACTGATCACTTACAACATAAGGGACGTGGAAGCCTTGTGCTGGATGAAATAATTTTGAACTGTTGGACTGTGATGCATATAAAAGACAAAAATGTGATGACTTTTTTATAGAATTATTTTAAGTAGAATTATGTTTTCTTAAATATTTTATACCAGGAAAGTGAAACTGAATATGGTTTAGGGCCAAGTTCTTTTTCCAGGGTCATGGCTTTACAGCTAAATTTAATGTAAAATTATTTCATGGATTCTGATAAAAAAAATAAAAAACCCAAACCCCTTCAGTTTTCTGAAGAGCAGCAAAATTATTCTTTATTTGTTACCTCAGCCCTTTGCTGTAGCTCTGCAGAGGTAACATGCATTGGACCTGCTTTTAGCTCTTGATGTCTTCTCTTTCCCACCCCACCTCAGCACAAGATTTGATGCAAAGAAAGTTCAAAGCAGGATAATGAGGCAATTTTGCAGATGCTTAAGGGCACTGCTCCAAGCATAAGCAGTAGCACAGAAAAATGTACAGGTTTTATTTGATAAGAAATGAAATGGGCAGGTTAGACGGATTTATTGGATCAAGTCCAGTTGTCCTCTCAGCTATGAACAGAAGGATTTTTAAGTGGTGATGGGTGGTATGCATCAGGTGATGTATCAGGTAGAGATAAAAAAAAAATTAAAGAATGATGCAATACCTGAAAGGAGGTTGTATCAAGGTGAGGCTTGGTGTTTTCTCCCAAGGTGAGGCTTGGTGTTTTCTCCCAAGTAGCAAGTGACAGGATAAGAGGAAATGGCCTCCAGTTGTTCCACAGGGCATTTAGATTGGATATTAGGAAACATTTCTTCACTGTAAGGGTGGTCAGGCATTGGAACAGGCTGCCCAGGGAACTGGTGGAATCACCATCCCTGGAAGCGTTTGAAAGCTGTGTGGATGTGGCACCTGGGGACAGTTTAGTGGTGAACAAGGTCGAGCTAGGTTATCAGTTGGACTTGATCAGTTGGATGTCTTTTTCCAGCATTAATGATTCTATGCTTCTTTTATTCCAAGAACTGGATGAAGATGGGGGAAAAAACATTAAAATGGCTGAGCTGTTTCTGTTGACTTGTAGTTTTCCCTTCAAAGAGAAAAGCGGCAGCCTCTGGAAGCTTGGTTTGGAGATGGGACTCCTGGCACTAAGCTGGTGCATCAGACCTGCTTCTCTGCTTGACTTGCCATAAATTCCCTTCCATCTCTCCAGTCAGCATGAAAATTTTTGCTTGGTTTGGAGATTTTCTTCTTGCTGCTAGATTAGCTTGTCGCTGCTTGAGCTTGCACCAGAATCAGTGTATTTTGGAGCCTTTATATGGTATGAGATCTGCTTCCTCAAAGTGGTCTCTGTGTTAATGTCCAGTAAAACATCTCAGTTTTATGAGGAATGGTAAAGCTTTCAAAAAGAAGATGCAGCTCAGGAGGAGTTTAAGATCTATCTATGAGGTATTTTGTAATGATGATGCTTTTGGGAATACAAATTAGAACAACTAAACCTACTTTTTAGATAGAAGAGCCAACAAATGGCAGTCAGTCTCATCACTGCATTTTTCCTGCATGTAAAACCAGCAACATTATGACTGTAAGAGCAGAAATCATTTTCTTTTCTAATAAACAAAGCAGGCATAAGCAAAAGGAAAATCGTTAGATGGCCCAATGTGTATAATGTTAGACTTGTACACACAGTGTACTTCAGATGCACACCACAGGGGTATAATGGGGTGTATTTAAGCAGCAAGTATTGTCACAAGACTGCTCACAGCAAAGAGCTTCAAGGACTTAAGAGATTCAGTAATATGAAATTAGATGAATAGCACAGTGGTTACCCATATAGAATAAAAAGTGATTGTAAGTGAAGCTATTTCAATTTAGGTAAAGTATTAAATGGGGTCCCTGGGGATCATTACTTGAATTTGTACTGTTTCTAATCTATAAAAAATGCCCTAGGTGAAAAACCTAACTGCAAACCCATACAGTTTTCTGAGAAATAAACATGGGAGAAGGTAGAGTACAGAACAGTCAATGAACAAATGTAACTTTGAACTAGGTCAGCAGATAGCAAACAGAATCTGTTAAAGAATACATAGCCAAGCAGATGGGATCTCAGAGCTGGGTAAATCTGACAGGAATAGAACTGTACTTGGTTAAGAAAAATTTAGAACAGAACACAAATGAATTGTGGTAGAAGGCAAGAAATATCTGGTCATGTAGGTAGGCTGGAAGGCTGGAGACTCTGACTCTGAAAAGTATAATGGCAGAAAGCAATATTTCATCTACAGCAAAAGAAAGTGGAAAAAACTTGCAAACTCCAGTTCACTTTTGGAACAAGCAATTCCAAATTAATTTAAACATGAAACCTGATCCAGCTTACTCTGCACCCTGAAAAAAGCTAGGAAGGGTTGAGATGAATGCTGGCAAAATCTACTGCCGACCAATTTAGAAATCCTCTAGTGATCTATCCCAAAAACCTGAGCCAGAATCAGATGTACTCCTTAATGCCTTCCAGAAGAAACTAGCAAGGAGACTTGGAAGGAATAAAGGGAAGTGTCACAGTTTTTATCCCAACATTTAAGAGTAATACATGAAAGAGTTTTCCCTGTGGATTATGCACCTTAGCCTAATTTACTTAAATGCCTTTCTAAGTTAAAGATTTTCCTATTTGTTTTTGTTTGGTTGTTTTTTTTTTTTTTTTTTTTTTAATATGGGGTTTATATTTCTTTGATTTTGAAGTGAGATTTATATTTCTGTAATTTTGTTTTGTCTTAATTGGTAGCTCTGCCAAAAATTGCCTAGAGTTTCCAAAAATGCTTTTCCATTGTTTGTCTCCAGTTAAAAGATTATCTAAAAAACTCTAGGTGTATATGATAGGATCAATTGTGTTGTCATATATAACTGGGTATTATTGACTGGAATTCCCATATGACTATGAAAAAATGGTTGGCTTTTTTTTTTTCTTTTTCCTTTTTTTTTTTGTTATAGATGGATATGATATTTTTTACTAAACCTTTTTTAATATGACAACCTCTCACATTATATGTGAAAAATATTTTAATTACATTATATTCCTTCACTTCTACCAGTACTTTTTGTTTATCAGGAGCAAAAATGCCTGTATTTTGCACACCTGCTCCTTGCTGGGTAACATATCTGTAAATAAAGTATGGTCTTGATTTCTCTATCTCTTTTATTTCTTCTCTTTAAAAAATGATGCACAGTGTGTGCACTGTTATCTGTTTCTCTCTTTACGCCCAGAACTATGTGTCTCCTGGGCTCCTCTTTTGGCATAAGGCAAGAAAAACATTTCTACAGGTGATGGAATTAGCTATATTTTGTTTTCTGGAGTGAACTTTGTCTGCAGAAGACTGATTCAAACTCTTCTTTAAAAATTTTGGTCTATCAGTTTGATGAGACTGAATGTAGGATGAGTTTTTAACATGGTAACAATTATTTCCACTACTGACACTCAGTTTCTTTCTCACCCGTGTGCTTGGTGCTTAGTTCCCTCCCCAGAGGGAACAGTCATTCCTCTAAGTTGTGTTTTTCACCCATTTATGTTCCATTATCTGTTCCTAGCTACTCCCTGGTGCATGGGCTGGGTTGATGTACAAGAAAGCAATGTCCTGCTTGGTCTAGTCAAGTTATGGACTATTCACCTGTATTGGAGCTGTGAGCTGACAGAGGTGCTGTTTCTTGTCAGTAACCCACGTTGCTGGAGCTTGCTAAGTGCTGTGAAGTGATAACATCAATTTCATCTACTTAAGTTAATTCCTTACCACTTTCTGTTGTGGCAGTTTACATTGCCATAATGGCTGCAAACTTTGAAACTCACCCATAACCTTCTGCTTGTGTTCTTCTGTTATGCACACTTAATTGTGACTTCAGTGTCAGAGAATCACTTACCTTTCATAATCCCCATGTCTTTATTGTATACTGAACAACTGTGGTTGTGTTGTAAGTTATAATTGCATAGTTCAGGGTTAATTCTGCATTTTTCAGTGAACACTCAGTTTTTATTCCAAAATGATCAGATCTCAGTTACAATCTTATTTCATATCTGGTCCTAGTTAGACTTGTAAAATTGGCTTAGATTGATCACAACCCTGTCTGTAATTTCACATTCTTCTGTGCCCTGATTAAAAGCACATACTTCATGTGTTTCATTTTTACAAGGAATGCAGTGCTCCTTGAATTTCTGGTACTGCTTCATACTTACACTTCTCTAAGATAGCTGAAAACTATTAAACATTTTGCTCTGAGTCAGCCAACCAGTGCTAAGTGAAAAATCAGACCACCTCCCATGTATCTTCTCATTTTTTGGCTCCTATTCTTTGCAAGTACAGCTGAAGTGCTGTGTGAACCTCATGTTTTTTTCCTTTTGTAGATGTTTCCAGCTTTCTTCATGCTTTTAGCTCCCTCATTCTTCCACAGTGTGCATAATTTAAAGAACAAAAATGTCATTACTGCACCAGTTGCTAACCTGAAATCAGTCAAAGTTCTGTGCATAGTGCAGGTTATCCCAGCAATTTGAGCAGATGTTGCCACCTTCAGAGAAGTCTTTGTGCTCACCCCTGCAGCTGGGCTGTGCAGTCCTGCAGCCATCCTGCTGTATTGCAGTGTACAGCTGCACAGTCAGCCGGACCTGCCAGCCAGATGAGGTTGTCTGTGTGAACAGGCAGAAGGAAGAGGTGGCAACATAAATCTGGGGAGGAACAAGAGGGTTACAGCTACACCTTTCTGCACTGGCTGGCAGTTAGATCAGTTCAGACAAACCCTGAAATCACACCTGCAGACTTCCATCATCCAGTTTTGCTTGTAGCTGCTTCTGTGTCCCACATGTGAGGTTGTAGGTACAACAAATTGCCCTTTGCCTGTCTGTGCCTCTCGTTCCTTATCACCTCTTTATTGAGGACTCTGGACTATGTTACAAGCTTAAGCATGGTTAAAGATCGGCAAATCCCTGAGAAGCTTTAGTTTTCTTGGGTTTGAGCTCTTTTTTGCCCCAAATTCTGGACAGTATTACTGTACTAGTATTTATTAAGGTAGAAAAATGGCCTCCATGCTGAGAGTACAGGCAATTATATTTAGCTTTATATCTCTTAACTTAGAGATATTTATCTGCTGGAGCATATTTAGAAGTAAAATACTCACAGAAAACCAAAATCTTCCCCTTTGTTGTGCCTGGTCCTTTCAGCACAGCAGAAACGATCCAGTACTGAGGTGATGTTTTCCAGGGTAAAGAAAAGTACATTAAATAACAAATTCTTTTATTCTAACAGTCACATTTCTACTGAAACATGGCTGAATTTATACATTAAATGCAGAGATTAAAGAGTTCCACCACTCAATGCAATTTTAAATTTTAAAAAGCAACACTTTCATTGTTTTTTTTTTCTATTTTAATTTTCTTCATGAAACTAAATGCACGTCATGGGAAAAGAAAAAAAAGAACCAACCTGGTGTTTATAGATGGGCATTGGAACGGAAGCAAGAAAAGCAAAACAAACAAAAAGTGTTTTTGTACTGAACTGCTTTCCTCCTTAACCTTAAATAGCAGATGTCTCAATGTTGTTGATATCCGGGGCATGGTGGGAAGAGCTGAGATCCACAGCCAGAGTTGCAGCTGGGAATTGCAGCATTTTCATGAGACTCCTCTGAGCAAAGCATCCCATCTGTTTGGTAACACCATAGCCTGTTCCTAGGGCCACCTGTGAGACACAGCTGGTCGGAAGCCTGAGGGGTGGTTTTTGGCATGGGGGGTTCCTGGAGCTGGAGAGGGAACCCTCTGTGCTGAACTGGGAATGAAGGAGTTTCCAGCATCACAGCAGGGCACAACGTGGGCTCTGGAGGAGACCCTCCTGCACGGACAACCCTGAAGGGAGGTTCCTCACCAGAAAATCACTGGGATTCTAGGACAGCCTCCCACAAGGACTAGTGTGACAAGAAAGCTAACTGGTTTCAACATCAAGTTTTATAAATGTACGGAAGTGATTTTATGCTGTTGTTGTATAAAACCAGGGAATAGTGCTCTGTGATTGAAGATATTTTTGCTAGATTTAAAGTCTAAAGCAAATAAGAAAAACATTTCCTCAATTGAATGTAAGTGGAATGATGGAATGGTTTCACTGTGAAAACCTTCAGCACATCAGAATAGGCTTTGTCACAGAAACCTTAGCAGAAATTTAACCCTGGAACACCAAAATGCTCATTGTGTATTGATGACTTCAGTACTGGTGGGTACATCAGTAACTTCTACAGAATGCTCATATCCTGTCATCTTGAATCTATCACATCCTCCTAGGACCTAGAAAAGTCATCTGCAAATTGCTGGATGACCAGGTTGCTTTAATTTTACCAGCAACCTGTGATGTGGTAATGCAAATGGCCTCTCAGTCTGGCCATTGCAATGAATGGGACAGGAGTGCAAAATAAAATAAACTGTATATAGAAGAAGAAACTCTATGGTGAATTGTGAATCTTCATGTTTAATTAAAAATCATCTTATTTACATGGGGATGCTACAGAATTTTTAGTTCACTAGAATTGCATTAAAAAATCAGACAAATTAGACAGAATTGGTATTTTTGTTAGTGCAATTTTTAGGCACTGATTATTAAATCTGTCTTCTCTCCTGTGAACAGAGGATTTCCTGTATAGTCTTTTGACCTCTGGTGAGGAAATCTGCAAGTAAACCTCAAGTATTTACAAAAAAGGGAAACTTGACAGATACAGTTTGGACCATTCTAAAGTTCGAATTTGATTAGAAAGACAAAAATTTCTCATCTTTTAATTAAATGTATAGTAAAAATATTCTGAAATATTAATATTAAAACTGACAGTTATTACAACCTTAATTTAAACATTATTTCAATTTGGCCAAATATAGTTTAAGCTGTCTTTTAAAAAATACTGCCATACCATGAGCATCTCAGAATAATCCTTTATATTAACTGCAGAAGGCTTCCAAGAATGCTCTGATAGCAAGACTGTGAAGTGCAAGCTTACATGCAGTGTTGAAGATATTCATTAAAATTGTAATTAGGCTCACGATTAAATTCAGTCGCAGTAGAAACTTTGTGTGTAAGTGTTGCTACAGGAAGAAACCTCCAGTCTGAAAATTAGTTCAACAGTCTGAGCTATTTTAATTATGCAGAGTTGATTATCATTGGAGAAAGAAACCTTTATTACCAAACCAGAATACTGATTCCTTCCACCCCCCAGCACACTGCTTGTTTTTCTGGGTTAGAGTGTGGTCTGTTTTCCTAGCCTAATGATGTTCTGTGTAAATAGTAGGAAAGTTAATCTGAGTAAGTTCAGGATCTTATTATTGACATTTTTTTAAATGACCACTCATATGATAGGACCTATCTTGCTTAACATGTTACAGCGGTAGCTTCTAGTTGTATATAGAAACTTTTAGTGAGGTGTTTTTTAATTTGCAGAATTTTACAAAGCTGCATTCCAAGGCAACATCTTGTTTCCATTTTTGCAAACCTAAAGCTAGTGACAGAGATGTTGATGGATGGCTTTAACTGTCTCAAATGTCACAAATATACCTAAATTTGGCAAATCTGGGTATAGCAGAAGGAAATGTCCCTCCCCCTATTCATGTCTAATTTGATTATCGACAGAGTCCCCTATCTTAGCAGCAGATTTTATACATCAGTTGAGAAGAGTTTCATTCTCTGAAATGGAACTTGACTTTATTTCAAGTGAAAATGCATAGGGTACAGCACACACTCTCCTTGCCAACCCCTTCAAGCACATGTCCCAGTATGGTTTGGAGGTGATGAGTAGCTGTGCAAAGATTTTGGGCAGCGTAATCTGACTGCAGCACTGTGCTTTGCACCCACACTTAGTCTGCAGTGGCTAAAGAGGCAGGGCAGTTGTTGCCCTGATCTGAAAGGGTTCTTCCATCCCTCCCCTATTTTTCATCCATTGTCCTGGAGTTTAATTTCCAGGCTTCACACACAGATTAGTCATTTTTTGTGTGTTCTTTTTTCTTCATGATTGCTGCTTTTCAGATGTGTGTTCCTTTTCCAAATGTGCCAGCTTTCTCCAAGCTGGCTCTTCTTTGTATGTGTATCTGTGGTTTTCAGACTCTTGGAGATGTGTAGGTATTGAAACTTGGTGATGTAAGCCATGTAAGGTATGAACTATTTCTTTAATTTGTAATAAAGCAATGGATATGTCAAAATAAATTGATGCATTTAGTCAGATTTACAAACTTAAATCCCAGCTACCTACTTAGGTACTCCAATGTGATAAATTCTACTTTTGCCCTACTATCTATATTTCAGTGCCTAGAAATATGTATTTTTATTTGAAAATAAAGCATTTAAGGTGGAGTTAGGTTTATACATGGCAAAGCATGGAAGAAAGATTGGGCAATTCACTGAACAATGTGGCAAGTTTGTTCTGTAGTCTAATATAAACATGCAGTTCATCCTCTTGTTATTGTTACTGCTTCTAAAAATAGAGAAAATCCTCATCTAAGACTTCAGACCAAATAGATCTCACTGTTGTCACCTCAGTTGTAGAGAGAAGCAGCAGCTCTTGTAAAACCAGAATAAACTAGAATACATTACCTTACTTTTTTTTTTTTAAATTAACTGGTTTGTGTCTGCCTGAAAATGTTTGGTTTATTGGATGTACAAGTTTAAGATTAATTCCTGATTGCTGTAGGTGTTGCTACATGGCTGTTTGTTGTGTTTGTAATTGTTTTCAATAGGACACTGTAGTAGGTGCTATCCACATATTGCTGGTGGAGCCTGGCAGGTTATTAATGATGTTCCACGTTATTCTTTTGGGAGGGAAGAGAACAGACCTACAGCTTTGTGATCTGGTTGAATTCTGTGCTGCTGGCAAATGTATTTTGAAAGGATAAGGAGGTTTCTGGTACAGAGCCGGCCTGGGTTGATATGTGGGGGTAAGAATCCCAGACAGTGACATGAGTGGTTTCTTGTGATAATTAAATACTTGGTTTTTCATTGGCTTCATGTTGCCAGGAAGTGACTGGAGCAATCCTTTCTCCACAATAACTAAGGCTGGTTAACTTATTTGTTGGGTGCTTTTACAATAACAGCCCTGTGAGAGGTACCGGAGTACCGGAGTGTTTTCTCTTTTCTGGGAAAACTGTTGATGTCCCATTTACCCCACAAGAAGGCACAGGGTATTTGTCCTCTTGTTAATTTGGTCAAGTTGTAGGCAAGTGGCCAGTGTAGGCAAACAGTTCTGCATTGCTGCTGACAGGTTTTTTGCAGGGTATGTTGAACGTGTTAGATAGTCCCAAATTAAGTCAGACATGAGTGGGACTGTCCAATGGATATTCCATAAAATTCTCTAATATTCCTTTACTATGAGGGGATTTTAAAAAATGGAGGAAGGATGGAAGGGAAAGACTGAAGGAGATAGCAGTGCAGATCTCATCCTGGGCCTTGAAGTACTTTCTAAAAGGATTTCAGACTCTTGATCTCACTGAAAATTATTTTTAAAGACACCTCAGTGGTTCCTTTTTAAGACTTTTAAATTAAGTTTTACTTTATACAGTACAAGGTACATGGTACTGGTGGTTTTGGGTTTTTAACTTGTTTACAGAATACATTTATTCTTTCATGTTATTTTCTGTCTTGCTGTCTGTATTAGAGAAATAAGGGGTAATAATATATTCATTGTGCTTCTGCTTGGTGACAATTGGTGCTGCTGTCTTTTTACTACAATGGAGGCTCTTAGTCATGTGTAATCTCCTTAATATGATTTTTCAAATAAATAAGTTTTCCCTTTATTCTAGCCGGTTGTCTGTGTTTATAATGTATATATCTTTCTCCATTGAAATACTGAATGCAGAAAAAATATGAATTTTAAGAAATATTAATGTGACATGATCAATACAAGCCTTACCAGGTTTGACAGTAACACAAGTGAAGCTATTCCTTAGTCTGTCTCTGTCGTCTTAAATAGCTCTTTGCAGATCAGGGTGGATGGATTGACATGAAAGTAATTTAAATGGTCATTTTTATTACTGATTTAAAGCAAGCTGGAAAAAATGTCTCAAGATTTTTAAAAGGCTTTTCCTCCCACTACTTTCTGAAAGAAGAGTTTGTTTGTGCCAGTTGATAGCCAAAGCATTTGTATTTTGAAAGTTGCAGCTGCCATTGAATATTAATTTGCCACAAAATTTTGCCTTTACAATACAAAGAAACACTTGATGGTTATTCCACACTATTTAAGGTATTCATAAAGAAAGAAGCATATATTCACATTACTATTTGAAGTATATTCAAGGATTTAATGTTCTACTATTCTAGTGGCATATTCTATATTCTATATGTTGTATAGTCTGAACACCTTTTGGAAGTAAATGAAATTTTGTTAATAGATATAAAAAGTTCCTGTGAATTAAAAATTTCATTTAATTTAAATATGCTGAATGTATAAGTATTATATATGTGTATGCATTAAATATGTATATAATATGTATATTATACACACTATTAATATTAATATTAATATTAATAAATATATACTATATAATATATAATATATATTATATAATATATAATATATAACATATAACATATAATATATAACATATAACATATAATCTGTGTGTATATTATTATACATATGTATATGTATATTGTATGTATATATGTATATACATATATATATGTATATGTATTAAACTTAAAATTAAACAAGTTTATGAATATACATTTCACACACACACACAAAATATTTAACAATATAAATGCTTTCTCCAATGATGCAACTGATGTAATACCTTCTGGGGGAATCAGTCTGCCAGGATTTAGAAATTGTAGATCTCACTCATTAATGCCTAGTTCTAGCCCTAGTCATGGAGGAGGAAAATAAGTTGGGATTTTTTTCAGGAGGTTGCTCTGTTTTTCATTATCTAATTACTGAGTTTGCTAGTTCGATAAGTAGTAGTGAAGAGAATATCCCCTCTCCCTGGTCTTCAGAGGCTACTGCAGTAAATTCAGCTTGAAAAAAAGCTGTAGTGTTCAGTTTTCAACGAGACACCTTCACACTGCTCTTGGACATTTCACAAAGACTGTCCCCATTTGAAATGTAAAGTCAGTTTATTTTTTAAATGAAAACATTTATTTTTAAATTATGGTTTTCACATAAACTGCTTAAACATAGATTAATTACTCCTATTAGATGCTCATTTGGTTTATCTTTTTAAGGTGTCCCTATATAGACAATAGCAGTACTGGTATTTACTGGAGTTAATAATAAATTAAAGAACTAACAGAAATACCAGGTGAGACACATTTCTACCCACCTCTTAACTACAAAAGGGAAAAATGAACAAAAATCAGGCCATGGACATCTTTTGTTTTCTGTCATTTTACATGCTTGCACTGCTTTATGTCAAGCTGCTGAGGAGCATGTTTGTACAGAGAAGAGCAGATTTAAAATGGGCACGGAGTCTCCATCCTCTAAACTGTGTTCAGCAAAAAGCCTTTTCAGTGCCTGTCTGTTTCAGGGTACATGGGGTATTTAACATGCTAAAGAACTGAGTCCTTGCCTTGCAGCTTGTATGTGCAGTGGAATAAGAACATACAGATTTTAAAAACATCCGTGATGTGCTTCTTACTCAAGGATCTTTCCAGCTTGGGTCTGTGATGATTTAATGAAAATGTGTCTTGAACCATCTGTTGGCAACAACTCTGAATTTGCATGTTGGGCAAAAGTGCCCTGCAGCAAGGAAATGGTGGTGGGGGATAGGGTTAAGTGGTAACAGGCTAAAATCACTTCCTCATCAAATTTGTGTACAATTTCTGGGCATTGTCAAGAAGTCAGTAAGAAAACTTTTGCTTAAATAACCATGTTTTTTTTTTTTAAAAAAAAACATATTTCAAAAATCCGTTCTTTGGGTTTAGCATCTTTTTGTTGCTGAAGAGAAAAATCTTGAGTAGGTGTTATGGAAGGATAAAAAAAGACCTCTAAGATTAAGGCCTCACAGCTGTTTGACAGTATATATTAAAAGATCCCTTTGCTTTTTTAATTTTTGATTTTCCTTTCAAGTTTCTCTTGGTACCTCAGTGGAATTGGGGAAAAATTATTAACACAATACTATAGCTTGCAGTTGCAAGGAATTCTATTTGAGCACTAGACAGGTAGGCTAAAAATGGCTTAAGGGAGTAACAAATATTTTTGGTATGTGTTTTAAGTGCTTGAGAGTGAAGATGTCTGAAAAGCATCGGGGGAAATAATGAAGCAGCCAAACCTGTCTGAATATTTATTTTCTCTCAGTCATGTTTATATACTAGCTATTCTTTTTTTTTTTCCCTCTTTTTATTTTAAAAGTACCTTATAGCTGCAAACCCAAAATAATCTCCTGGGTTCCCTCCCTTGCAGTTTTTTCCCTTGTGGACAGAATTTTACATATTTTTTTCCTGTTATAAAGCATGCTGTCTGCCATGAAACCTATGTAATTTTGGGATTTTTTAGACCAAGAACTGGCTTTGAGGAGGCAGTGTAGCAATTTAACTCTCTATGTACAGCATGATGGCACATTGCTGTGAAGGCAATGATTTAGAAATGATAGCCTCTCAAAGGAGACTGTCACAGAGCTAGTGGTGATAGGAGATCAGCTTCACAGAGGTACTGTGGGCTGGCAACAAGGGCTGCTGAGAAAAAAAGGGCCCTTTCTCACTTTCCTTGCTGAATACCTCCCCATGGGGGGAACAGGAGGGTTATTTTGCAAAGGAATAGATATATAAATGTACATGTATAAAACGTATAAACAAGACAATACTGTAAATTTTATGTGTTAGAGAAGAAGAAATACCAGAAACAAACAACAAATTGCTGTAAGAATTTTAGCTCAAGCTGGGCACTAGAGTTAAAAACCCCTTCATTCGCCTGCCCTAAAGATAGAGGGCTTGAGTGTCTGCAGATCCCCAAGATTAAATGCAAGTGATAGTAGACATGGTATTGCCTGTCTGAGTCTTCTACATTTAAGAGGAGGAGAAAGAGACTCTGTAAATGATGGCAGAAGAGAGTCTGATTCTCCAAACCAATATCTCTTTGTATCTTGTGGGAGACTCATATGCCAATTCAGCTGTCTCATCTGACACACCTTTCCCTTGCTTCAGTTACTTGCTACTATTATTTCTCGTGCCAGGTAGCAATCTTCACTGACAACCCTGCACTGGCTGCCTGTTTGCATTAGACACCTGTGGTCTTGCAAGTGTCCCCTAATACTTCATACTCTACCTCAGGTCCTGATGGAAACTAGTCATCTAAAGGAAAAAAGCCACGCAAGCTATGTGCCTTCCAAGATTTTTCTTCCTGGAGAAAAAAAGTTTGAACAGGTGTTTGAAGCCAGTATACTCCCACTAACACTGTAGTAATGCTTTACTTGCTGCAAACACCGTTTGACATTTCTTCACCTGTGTTGAAGGAGCAGTGGCAACTTGGCTGATGGATGAAGGGCCTTGTGGCTCTCTGGCTGTCACTGGCCCTTCTCTATTTACAGCTCAAACACTGCTTTGCTACCCTCTGAGATGAACTCTCAGGAAAATCAGATTTAAAAAATATTGTAGATCTTTGAGCACATGCACATTGTAAGTGAACATTCTTTTTGTGTGCATATATAAATGGAAGTACGTCACTTCATTTTCCATTAGAAAGCGGCATAACATTCACTGCTCAAGAAACCTGCATGTAGGGCAAAATGTTCCTTGTTCTTCTGGAGCTGCTTGCAAACAAAATATGTTCCTTTTAAAATTGAAATAGAGAAAACAGTCGTGCTATTAAGTTTCCTCTGCACTTACTTTGCCATCTCACAAAGGCAGGTATCTTTTTTGACTAAGAATTTAATGATTCATGTGCTTGCTGGATGGGTGGCTGAAAGGATTATTTCAGTTCTGAAACATTGATTTTGCAGGAGCAAATTATAGTTGCTGGGCTGCTTCTGCATGCTGTAAAGCCAAATTAATAGAAGCAAGTAAAACAACACTTATAGACAATGAGTATAATGTAATGGACCTCTGGAAGTTTTACCATCCTTATTCCCTATAATTCTGTTAGTTTCATAAGACTGGAAAGAATAGGCAGATTTTAGTTGTCTGCTTTCATAATAAAGGTGTCACAAAGCAGTCTAGAAGAAGAAAAGAAAAATAAGCAAGACTGAGTTCTAGGATTGTACTGGGAGATACAGTCAAAATCCTGTGTTTGTTGATTGATGTGATTGTGTTAGGCATCTCAACTTTCCACCTTTTCAAAAAAAGAAAAAAAAAAGAATAAATAAGTATGACAATACAAGTCTTTTTAAAAGCCAGAATTTCTCTACTTCTCATTCAGATGATTGCTTAGAAAGAATTTACCAGTTTGATTAGAAGCATTGTTGCCATGTGGTCTATGACACTTTTCAATTTGTGAAAAGAGCATTTAATAGAATATTGTCATTTTAACCCCTTAAATGCGCAGTTCCTTTCAAAACAATGTACACTTGCCACAGCTTTCTGAATTTATGCAATTGTGGAGAAAAAGATGAAATGGAAACATAATTATGTGCTATTTAACAATAAACAGTTCACTGAACTGTGCTACCACCACTGGAACTAATACTTTCTGTCACTGGCAATCTCCAAGATTTTATAAGCTCTGAAAATCTTTGGTTTTACCTTCTGATGCAAGCAGAGAAATCAGGCAGAGGAGTAAGGTTGCTTCAGAAAGTGGAGCTGGTTTATGTAGCGAAATTCCAGAAAGGATCCTGGACCCCCTGGTATGGCGGCCGTCACGAATGTCCTTGATAAGTGGACCACAGTGGTGCTGTGCCATTGCAAAGTGAGCATAACTGTTGCAGGTGTGCTGAGGAAAACCTGCACTTCAAAATTATTGGTTTTTTAATCTTTAATTTTGGGTACGGTAGTGAAATATAATGCCCTATAAAGGAGTAAGGAGTGAATTACAAGATTGTCGATGGCTAAAATACTTGTTTTCATTGTCTGAGCTTGCAGCCTAAATCCTTTCCAAAGTGTTTTTAAAGATGCTTTTCAGCATGCCTGGCAAAACCCATACCTCATCAGTAATCATGAGATGAAGCTGCACTTGTCAGTAAGTGGTCTATCTGGGCAAAAGCATTTCAAGCCAGAACACATTTCAATAAACTTTGGTAGAACAATGTAGAAAAGGAACATGGGTAGGCCAAGAAATTTCTGTATTGCTGAAACATGAGAGAAACATTACAGACAACTGCCCTGTACTCACTGAATAGGATACAGTTTCACTTCAGCTGAATTCCTGAATGAAAGTTCTAGGTCTTTCTATTAAATAGGGCAGGGCTCTATTGAACTGTTCAGGATTTACATATTTTGTAAATTTTTTTGGGCAACCTGGTCTCATTAAAGGTATCTCTGCCCTTGATAGGGGAGTTGGGACTGGATGATTTTTAAGATCCCTTCCAACCAAGAACATTCAAGGCTTTTGAAGTCCTCAAAATTTGAGGTGTGGAGGAGATGATGTAGGATCAATGTATTTTAGAAGTTTTATGACAGTAGTGATAAGGAGATTCTCTCAATGATTCCATAATAGAAGATAAAAATAATTATAATAAAGAAGAATGGAAATGCACCGTTAATGGAAGAGCAGTTAGATGGTTATCTCATGATTTTTTTTAGCTGTTGCAGAGAGTGAAAACTGAGGTAGCCCTCTGGGCTGGGGAGTCTTGGACTTTATTTCTGAATTATCCTGATATACATAGGCTTTTGTCAACAAGGGTAAATCAGGAGAAATTAGACACATTCCTGGACATCAGCACAGGGTCACCATTTCTAACAGTGAACAAATACCAAATAGAGTGCACAGGGTCCTCTTCATTGTGCATGTTATGGACAGCTCTCACAGAGAAAATGCATTCATCACATTAGACAAAATTCTTGCCAACAGAATAAGAGTGATTTGAATAGAGTTTTAGAGTAAATAACCACAAAATGTGATGGAACAAGAGACAGACCTCAACAGTTATCTACACATTACTACACCAGTTTTAGAACTTAAACAAAATATGAAAGGCTGATTGTTATTCATGAGAAAACACTGAAGAAAATTTATCAGCCAAAGACCCTTTTTGCATTAACAATACCAGTAATGTTCCTACCCTCCTTTCTTCCTTGTTGAGGATACATGAGTACCTGTTTAATCTTGGTTTGAGGTAAATATTCAAATAGCAGCAGACTTAGTGATGTTTCCAGCAATATATGTACTCCTGTCTTTTAACTGATTCCTTGATGCCATCTGTCTGTGCTGCAACATTGCTTCTTCAGCTATCCTCTCCCTGGCTGGATCATGGACTTCTGGACCATGCAGGCTGGTGTTGGGGCAACTGTGTTGGGGACTGTTCTTTCCCTCAGGCTCCTCCTGCCCCAGGGGTTCTTCTGCTGAAGTGAGCATTGCTTTTAAGTTGTGCGAAGTGTTTGTCACACACTCCTCGCTGAAAATGGAGGCTCAGATTTTTTAAGACTCTTCGGAACAAATGGCATTATGGTACTTAATTTGCTTCCTTTTACCTAATGCTTGACTGCTCTGGAAGTGATTCCTGCAAAAGTTAGGATCACCACTCTTGCAGTTGCAGTAACTTTCCTGCATTGCCTCAGAAGGGCAGAGTTGCCTGCAATCACTGCAAAACTTGTCCTGACAGATCCCTTTGGCTGTCTTCACACAATTGCTCCTTCATCACGACTTGCAAAGGGATGTCAAGGAAGTAATTCCTTCTCTGGGGAAATCTCTTCTAGGACTTTTATGTCACTACATTCCCCTTATGTGTATATGGACCTCACCAGTAGAAATAAATTTTTCCCTTGAAGATTTTCGGTCCTAGATGAGATTAAAATTTCCACTTTTACAATCCCAGTGGAAAACCAACAGGGACAATACTAGTTTAGGCTGTTGCCCATTTTTGTGTTTTTCAGCTTCATTGCCTGAAATCAAAAGTACAAGGCTAAACTGTAGCTCTTAACTATTCTTAACTACGGACATGTATAACTATTTAGGGAAGTTTCAGGAGCTGGTAGATAGGAAGTTGTTATAATCTGCAAACTATAAATAGATGCCATGAATAGGTATAAAGAATCCCCACTGTTATTTTCTGACAAAAGCTAGATTTTATATGTAAGCTAGATTTAAAAAATTGTATTAGAAACTCTTTTGGACCTGATTTTAAATAATTCTTTGAAGAACTGACCTCCCCAGAATTGCTAAATTAATGTCTTAAAAGATCTTCAAATATATAAAGCTGACCAAGAAACAACTGAGAAGTGCTTTTAACCCCTCACTTAAAAAAAGTTATGATAGAGGGAAAGTTTTTGACTAGAAAGAACAAATCACATAATGCCATTTAGATAAAAGAAGACAATTTCTTATTTATTTCAGTTATATGAATTAAATATTCTGGTATCAGCTACCAGTACAGAATACTTTTTGTAAGTACATACCTTTGATATTGGTGTAAACAATGTTGACCTGCTTTATTAAAAAGATGGAGAAATATCACACATTGAATAGCTTTCTGTAAAGTAGCTATGCAGAATTATTAGAATATAATCTCTATTAATGGTCAAATGTTAAAAATATTTTTCTGGTTTCATGGCACTAATATCTCGTCCCTATAATGCTTGTGTTTCTTTCTAAAAGATTAGTAAACACACTGCAGTAGTAACTTAATTCATATTCATAGGAAATAATTGTCAAGGGAGTTTGTTGATCTTTCAATCTGAATGAAAGTCAAAGTAGATTTCTGTTGGAATTTTCCTTTTTTTCTCCCCTTAAATTGGAACAACACAAAACACCCACAAACTAAACACACACACACAAAAAAAAAACAACAAAAAACCCAAAAAACCACCATCTGAGAAAGATTCTGTCATACTGATAGTACTACCAGCTGTCTAGGCACATAAGTAATATGAGATGATGCTGTGATGGTGCACTTTCAATTGTCCTATTCCTCCTTGCCATTAGACTCTTTCTTATTAAGGAAAAATATCTATTCCCTGGTTAAGAATTTGTGTTTTGAAATGAGAACACATTTTGAGAGAAGGAGTAAGATTCTGTCATTAGCGTTGTAACTACGTTTTTTACATAATCTTTATGAAATAAGAACATAAAGCAAACAAAGCTAAGGAAGGCCTGTGCAGCGCTGTGTTACTGTGTCTGTAAAACCTTTTTCTCTCTCATTTTTTTCTCTCTGGAATGCTAAATAGGAGCCCTAGCTTGGGAATCAATAGTTCAATTAGATTATATGGTAGGTTTTTGGATGGCTGTTAGCATAGCCAGGAGATTACTTTCCCTGGATATTGGGGAAAAGCTGCTCTGGAGTGGGAGGCTGTAGCTGCACTTTGAGCCAGCCTGCACTGGGACAAAACTGCAGTATGAAACAGCCATAAGCTTGTGGTTTTGTTTTATGCTTGCTGGATGCCCAGGGATTGAAACATAATTAGCTGTCCTGCATCCAGAAGGAAACAGAAAGCGTTTGCAGTACATACAAACAATGAAAGGAAGTATTAGGCCCAGGTCCCAAAAAATATGTACTTTGAGTTTGCAAATTGTTGCACTGGAGTAAACAGCACTGTCTAAGTGCTTTAGAGTGCTGGAACATGAGTGCTGGAAAACGACACTCTGCAGATATTATGGGATAGCTGACTAGAAGACTTCATTCTAAAAGTAAAAAAAAAAACAAAAAAACAAAAAAGAATTTGTCCATGGTGAAGTAAAATTCAGACTAAAGTTTGCTTTTAAAAATCTTTAATAAGCATAGATGTAGACAAGTAACCCTGCCTAATAGCATCAAAAATAGCTCGGGCAACAGAGAGAATGCCCTATTGACCTCCTAAAATAAATGTTTGTAAATTCTCTTTACTAAAATACCTCAAAGCAGAGTGTCTGCTGTTCTGTAACATCAACATCCATGTACATTCTGCAAATGCCATTTTGCATATTTGTTGGATATCTAAGAGAAATATTTGAACATGGACTTATGTTGTGGCTATGAGATCATTCCTATAAATTACGCTAGATTAAATAGGCTTTGGTTTGCAGTTCTCCACAAACACTCCTCACATAGGAATGAATTGCATTTCATTTTCATTCACTCCTCACACAAAAATGAAGTGTATTTCATTTTGGGAAGCTTAATTTTTTTAATATTCCTGTAAAAATATTATGTGGATTGGAGTAAAAATAGGCATCTATTCTTCATGTTAAATGTAGGGTATAATTTCTAAAGCAAATGTTGGCATCTAGGTGATCTTCAGGTAATGTTTTAAAATAAGAAATAAGTTTGAATTGTTAATTTACAGAGGGCTAAGCATTTCCTTAAAGATGTTTTATCTGGAAGCAACCTTTTTGATTTTTAAATGATCTGTCTGTTCAGTAAAGTTAATATTGTAGCCATTCTCTGTGAAGCTCAGGCATTGCTCATTTTTGTAATATTTTCAGAGAGGCTTGAAAAGGTTAGTCTTTATTCTTGGAGTTATCAATTTAGAGAAGATGTACTGAATCAAAATTAGAAAAATAACAGATTTTATGTTGATCACATTCCGATTGCTCACTCCAAGGATCAATTTGATAGGAACAAGAGCAGCAATAGGTGCTGTGTAATTTTGAAGTTCAGAGCATATTAAGAGAGCCCTGATGCCTATGGAATCCTGGCTGCTTATCTGGGCAGAATTTTCTATTTTTGTTGTTTGTTTCCAAATATGTCCATAACTGTCCTTAAAACCATGACACCTCTTTATAAAGACCACCAAGATTGGTAAAAGTAGGAATGAACTTAGCAATATTTATTCATGGCTTCTGTTCCAGGAGAGAGAACAGAATAGCATCTGATCCCTGAGAACAGAGACACCAGGGAAGAACTAGGGACACCAGTGTCTCATTCTCACAAAAAAATGCATTATATGGGATAGAAATATGTTATCTAAAACCTAAGTAACTATCCCTAGGAGCCTAGGATAGAGAGCTACATGGCATGCAGTGACATTTGCCAATGTCCCATGAACAGCTTTTGGACTTTGCTTGGTGCTACTATTTCCAGTACAGAAGCTGTCCAGAAACAGGTAGTTTCTTTTTGATTGAAGTCTATTTACTTTCATTTAGTCATCTTTACAGTGGGCCAGAACTCAAAGACTTACAGTGACACAGCAAGAACCCTGTAAATGTAAACAGAAAATAACTAATGGGGCTGTTACTTTAAAAAATGAGTTATCCGATGAGAAATGCCAGCTGTTCCTGATCAAGTGTGGTCAAAGGAAATGGAAAGTAGCTTCTCAAGTATTGGAGGGTGAGATGGGCAGAGATAAGCTTGAATAGACATATCAGAACCAAAGCAAATTTACATGATTTAGAAGATATATGAATTATACATCTATATTTTTGATAACCATGACACGAAAAACATAAACCAAAGGAATAAAGTTTTATTTAAACTACAAAATGTATAGGCAAAATTTCTTGGAGAGAAAAAGAAAGACACTGATGAGCCCTATAGAGAAAACCAAATTCCATGAGTGCAATGTGGTGGGACTCAAACAACACATGCAACTCACTGTGCAAACAGCAGTGAATCCGTGGCATATGTATGTATGGGTTGGCAGAACATGGAAGGTTCCTTGGTTTTCACTAAAATAGAGTCAAAAGTAGCCATGATGTATAAGGATTCTGGTTCATCCTTTAGTCTGCTGCACTGAAGTCAAAAAAGAAAAGGAGTCTCTGTTTATTTGGAAAGTGTTGTCATTTCACATTATTTTCACAACAAGGTAGAGATGACCCCCAGCAAGAGAGATCCATATCTGAGCCTCCCCAAAGACTGGGAAGTATTTTTATTCTGTGCCTACATGCCCATGCTGAACCAGTAAGTGGCTAGAAAGCCATTGTTCCATGTCTTTATATGATAGATAAGGAAAGACTTGATTTGCCCGTCCCCTAAGCATCAGAGCTTAGCTTTGAAAAAATGCTGAAGAAAATAAAATCTATAAAAAGCCCTAGACTTAATTGGCCACTGCATCTTTTAAGGGTCACTGCCTTAGGCAGTTCTTCTGGTTCATCAACCATGCCTACATGAGGGACAGGCTGCCACTCCTGCAGTGACTTGTGCTCTGTCCAGTGTCACTGGGTTATTCTCCCTCAAGAAAAAACAGGTGTAAACTAACCTATTTTCAGTGCAGCTGCCACCATGCGAGTGAGAACCTGTCATGATGCTGAAAAATGCCACTGATGCCAATGGATGGGTGCCCCTTTCTTCTTGCTCCCTCCACTGAACACAGTTAAAAGGTGAAGGCCAATAGCTGATGTCACATTAACAGCAGCAATGGATAGACAACTACACTGAACAAGTACATTCAGCATGAATTACTGTTTCACGTTTTCTCTAGCAAATCAATGACTAAAGCAAGTAGAGCATATATCTGCAAATAAAATTTACCGCTCCCCAAATTGTTTGCCTTTGTCATATCTCTTTTGAAATTATTAATATTTTGTGGTATCAGGGCTTTAAGTCGAACTGGAGACATTACTAAAAATCTAGAAGAAACAACAAAAAGAACATTACATGTCTGATGGAACTTCCAAACAGCAGTGTAGGTTCCAAACTTTCTTGGTAATCTAAAACTTTCATGCCATAAAATAGCCTGATCCCTAGAGGTACTGACTGCAGCTTAGCAGCTGTTTTGAACACATAGTTTATTTTTTCTGCAGACACAAAGGGAAGTGTGGAATCTGCTCCAGTGACATAACATGAGAGGGTTGGAGATAAAAAGTAGACATGGAAAATACTTAAGATTAATCACTTCATGTGATTGCAGCTGAAGCAAATTCTGCCACCCCAGCTCTCTGGGGAAGAGAGTGTTTCTGTGGGATTGTGCTGCCCCTTGAAAAAGGGGCTATGTCTCACTCTTGCTTATGAAGTGTCATCCCTTCCTCACCTTCCCACATGTTCCTGGATATCTTGGCCTTGCCATCTCTTCCAGTATCCACAAGTTAACATCTACTGTGGATTTCTGAAGATGCTTTTTCCATTAATTCTTTCCTAACAAAAGGCAATAGATCTCAAGTTGGAGTGTCCCTGTCTTCCTGCTTCAAAAAAGGCAGTAGCTATGAGTCTGCAGGCTGTACAAAGGAAGGAAGTACTGCCTCTCTTTTCCCAAAGAATTTTGTAGCCATGTATAATTTTCAGGAGCCCTGAAGCAGGTAGTTGCTGTCCAAGTAGCTGTTCTGCACTAGATACTATGCTATAGCCTGAATGGATGTGTTTTGTGGCTTGAACGTAGTCTGAAGCCTGCCTGTTATGTCACGCTGATCTGAAAATATTCCTGTAAAGTAAGATACACACACCCCCTCCATCCATTTTCCAAATTTCATTCCAAGGTTTCTGTAAGAAATATGCTGCTAGTCCATGACACCCTGAGCAAGGACATCAGGTACACCCTCAGTAAATTCACCAACAACACTAAGCTGGGGAGGAGTTTTGATCTGCAGGAGAGTGGGAAAGCTACTGTGTCTAGTTCTGGGCCACTCACTTCAGCAACCACACTGAGGAGCTAAAACAAGTCCAGAGAAGGGAAACAGAGCTGGGGAAGGGTCTGGAGCCCAAGTCCTATGGGGAGCAGCTGAGGGAGCTGCCATTGCTTAGCCTGGAGAACAGGATGCTCAGCAGGGACCTTATTGCTCTCTACAACTACCTGAAAGGAGGTTGTAGCTAGGTGGGGTCTCTTCTCCCAAGCATGGAGAACTGGACAAGAGGACATAGCCACAAGCTGTATCAGGGGAGGTTTTGGTTTGAGCTCAGTGAGAATTTCTTCACTGAAAGAGTGGTCAGACATTGGAATGGACTGTACCTGGAGGAGGTGGAATCACAATTCATAAAAGCTTTCAAGAAATGACTGGATATGGCACTTTGTGCCCTGGTCTAGTTGACAAGACAGCATTCAGTCAAAGGTGGGACTTGATGATTTTGGAGGTCTTTTCCAATCTTAATGACTCTATGTTTCTGTGACACTAAATTTCCAGTGAGGAAAAGGAAGCCTGGATGTGAGGCTGGTGTTGTAGCCATGACAACCAAAACAGAGATGTGAATGAAGCAGGCACTCAGAGCAGTGCAGGGCCTGAAGAAAAGACCAGATCCTGGGTAAAAAAGAGCCTGGAGCTGCTTGCTGGTATATAAGAGTTTGATCAGACAAAGCACAGTTGCATTTTCCAACATGCTGTGCTTGTGAATGGTCTATGGAGACTTTTATGCAATGAGAGTGTTGCCTCTAAAATAAAGAAAAATAGAGCTGTAGAAATGACTTGTAGGAAGAAGAATGTCAGGTGATAGGGTTTCAGTGCAAGGAGAGGTGTCTATCACGTCTGCAAGGAATACTGTGATATTGACTGTGACACTGTAGGAAGAAAAAGACAATTAGGAATGGAAATTAGGGGTGTCCATGTTTTAATTTTTAGTTATTCCAGTTGGAAATGCCAGATGTGGTTTTGGTTGGGCAGAAATCAGATGCTCCTCTACACGAGTGCAGATACACAACTGAGCTCTCAGCAAAATGTTGGCAGTTGAAACATGTAAATGGCTGCACCTACCCAGGAAGGGGTGTAGGAATGGGAAGTAAAGCAGTAAATAGTTTGTACATGGATATATATATCTGGATTATCTCTAAGTTCTGTCCCTAAAATGCTATGTGATATTGAGCAAGTAATTTAAATCTATTTCTTATCCTGTCCTGTGACTTTATATAATTCACAAAAATCCATTAAAACTATGCTTGAGGTTTTTTAAACTATCTGTATGTGCAAAGTTTACCACATTTGGTGTCACTTTCAGTTTGGTCTTTTAAATGCTACTTTAAGAAATTAAAAGTAAAGAACAAGTAGATGTAAAAAAGTCTAAGGAGCAGCGCAGAATATCCCAAAGTCACAGTGAGTTACTGCCTCTTTACTGCTAATACTCATTACACAGGGAACTTTTCCTTCAACCTGAGTGCCTGGATTATGAGTTCCCCAAAATGTCTTTGGTACCCTATAGAGCACTCTGTGAGTGCTAATGGTGTTGAGGTTTCCTGCTTCTAAAATTATTGACTCCAAGTCTGTGAATAATGAGTTTAAAACCATTCTAGAGTTATTGTACTTAACAGTAAAACATTATTGTTTGAAAAAAAAATTTCTGTTTCTTTCAGAATAAATATTCAGTTTTATATATATACATGCATATAAATATACATTTATTCTAAATGATCTAAGAGTTTGATTTTCCTAATAACAAAATACAAAGTGAAGCTACTAATGAATGAAAGCCAATGAATGACAATTCTCTTGTTTACTTCTTGATCTGATTCTTGGCTCATTTTGGAGAGGCTGTTAATTTGGTCTCCTTCCTTCCAATCCAGGCTAGTATAATTGAGAATTTTTCTGAGGTTACTCATTCTCTTGGCATGTAACAAAGCTTGCAGTGCTTATAACTGGTCACATTTCTGGAGGGTGGATGCAACCTTTCTCCTTTTTTAACTGTCTACATGAAAAACAATAAGCTGGAGTGTTCTTCAGAAAGACATGGATAAATTTTTACAGAAATTTTAGATAAATTCAACTGAGTAAAAAAGAGATTAAGGCTAAGTAATTTACAGTTTATGCTTGAAAAACATGCCAGCTGTGACATCTTGGTGTGCCCTGCTTTCTTTCCAGTTTCATTTCAGCAGGGAGACAGAACTTGTGGATCTGACCACCTCACATCATTTGCTAGGCTGCTCAGGGCCCATAGAGCTTTGCATGCTGCTGGCACACCAGTAACTGTGGAATCATAAATCTGACCTGTAGTCTTTTCTGTTTTCCTGTAAAGGAGCATGTGTATTCGTTTTGTTTCCCACAAATTATGCTGTTGCTCAGAGCACATACAGTATATGGGCACTGTGCTGGCGTGGCCACCAGGCTTGATATCAAACAACAAATTCATACAGGAAATCACTTGTACTCCTGAAGATTTTGCCTTTCAGTCCTGGGTAAAACAAGAAATAGTAACATGAATTTATTTTAAAAGATGGCATCATAAATTAAAATAATCTTTTTATCTTCCTATCTATTTAAAGGTAAGCATGATCTTTGTGGTATTTTGTGGCGTGTCCCTTACAACCATAATTTTTAATGATAAGGTTGCTACCTAAAGAATTAATTTCGGGGAACATATACCCAGAGCCAGAAATCTCCTTGACCAGCAAAATCCAGACTGAGTTGTTACTTTATTGCTTCACAGCCTAGTAGGTTTTGCTTTGATATTTCTCCTTTTAGTTACTAAGAAAGCCACAGATGCTTTCTCAAGAATTGTGCAGAGTGGAGTAGGTGTTTCTTATTACCTTTTCAGATGTTTACATTTTT
Organism: Cinclus cinclus; assembly: GCF_963662255.1. NCBI lineage: Eukaryota > Metazoa > Chordata > Aves > Passeriformes > Cinclidae > Cinclus > Cinclus cinclus. The sequence continues at coordinate 15,477,105 of NC_085050.1, read as the reverse complement.
AGCACTGGAGCCTCATCCAATGGGCAGAACCAACTTTTGGCTTTGGTCTTGTGTCCATTATTTAAATACTTTTGACTATCATCACTACATGAACAAAACTTCATGCACCATCAATATTTCAAATGTAAATAAAATAGTTATTTAAAAATGAAGATCACTTGAAACATAGTGCTGCTTGAATGTTGAAGAGCCATTATGTTTAATAGCATTTTTAAACTATTAAAGTTGAGTGGTTACTTTTTATTTTGCATTTAGTCACTCATGGGAGACATTTATTTTGTCCCATACTCTGCAAATAGTGATGCTGTTAGTAGAGAAGGTTCTCATTTTGAATAATGGTCTCATTTATATAATATCCCTTAGTATAATATATTCATATCTTACAGAGAAATGAAAATTCACAAACTGTTAAGGGGTGTACAGAAAATCAAATTAAATGTATATTTATAAAAAATTTTGAGGAGGGCAAGTAAAAGGGTGAACACCCACTTTTGGTAATTATTAGGTTTGAAGTTAACACTCTGTTTTAGCAATGATGACATCAATAGGAAATAATAAAGAAATAATTTTTATTATTGATTAGATGAGGTTTTTTTCAATATCCTTGGACAGCAAACTCCAGGACAATTCAGAATGGCTGACTGCATGAAAACACAGAAAGAAATTATGGAATTAGATGCAGCAGTTTTTATAGCCCTGACTTAGCTTTATGTAGGCATTTGAGAGTCATTCTTGCTATTTTTTATACACTTTTTATGGCTATTCCAGCATGTTCCAGTGATTCTCTTTTTATGCTGTGGTAGCACCAAAAAGAAAGGCTCATTTATTTGCTACAAACCTTGCAGAAAAATGAATAAAAGACTGATTCATCGTTTGTTCCACACAACGTATTTTTTCCTATTACTTTTGGGTGCTTTGCCAAATGCCGGAGTTTATGTTTCCTGATCCTGAGTGATTTGAAATTTGAACCAGAAAAAAGGACAAATTGTAGGTGTAGGTGTACAAGTCTTTTTGGACACTCTTGATTAAGACAAAGTGGGAACCAGAAGAAAATACAAATTTATTAGTACTTGAATTATTGGTGGAATGATGGATATTGGGTAGATAAATGTGCACATGGATGTGCAAATGCTAAAATATATGTATTTAGCCCCCTTCTTAAATATATAGCTATTATTTGTATCAACAGGAATTTGACCAAAATAGAATAGATCTCTACATTTTAAGTAAAAACTGCTTTTAAAACAGTTATTTATAGCACAAAATTAGCATTGCCTTTGCTCGACTTTGCAATTACCAGAGCTGCAAATGGAAAGTCAGCAACAAATTTTGGAAGTTTTAGTGTGGTGCGGGTCTCTGTGATCATGTCAGAAGGGACAAATCAATGCATTGCAGCTTAAATTGTATTGGTCTGCTAAAGATTCTTTAGAAGCAAGTGAGATAGTAAAAAAATCTGCACTACAGGACTATCACTTTGTTATGCTATTGTAAATTTTAAAACATACTTTAGTTTTAAAGAAGCAAACCTTGAAAATGCCTCTTTTTCCTAAAGCAATCAAAATGGATTCAGGCAATACCTTTCTTACTAACCATGTATCATTCAGCTACCCACTTGTGCTTTGTAACCTTGACTTGATAAAGCTGTTAAAAAGTTTTAAGAAATCTTTTGTATGGAGGTTCGTTAATACATGGAAAAGATCCTATTACTTTATCTAAAGACTAATGCACTACAGTAGCCTTTTCAGTGAATATAAGCTATCTTCTCCAGCGTCTGTAATTCTGTTAAATATCTATTTAAAAGATGTCTAACAGTGTTACTAAAGTGATAGATGTTATTTTTACTTTTAAAACTAAAAAGTGCAGCACCTTCTGAAATATTTTAAGATCGTTTATGCACAAAAATGAATGCACATAAACTTTAAAGAATAGATTTTTCAACTCGGTAATTTTTGCACTCTTTGAGATTGTTTCAATTGCTACAATAAGAGAATTTGAACTCCAAATAATTGGCAGCGCATTGTGAGTTTTATGTGGAATCTGTGGTCTTTTGAGCATAAAGCATAATTGCTCTTTGCGTTTGGAAAGGTCTTTTTCCAATAGCATATTTTCTCATTCTCATTAATGGAAATTAAATAAGTTGTTGGTTTTTTTAACTTGCAAAGTTTAGGCAAGTTTCTGTCTAAATTTATATCTCTATTATCTGTCTAATTCATGCACTACAGGTATTTTCATAATTTAACAATTAGTGTGGCATACAAACGCCATAGCTAATTGATGCATTTTATATCGGGCTGTATAGCTTGGTGTAAAATTTTAATGTAAGCAGGAATTTTAAAGGAAATTTTCAAAGGGAACAATCCAATAGTAACAATAGTAATAATCAAATAAATTTTTATGTCCTATGTTATAGATATGCATAATTTATACATATTTTTCCCTATCAAAATGAACTTATATGGAAATAGAGGTATATTGAAGGAATTGCTAACCAATCTTCTTATTTCCTTTGCCTTCCACTATCTTCTAAAGAGCTTTTAAGCCACTAGATTCATGGCAAATCTTGCTTTTGTAATGCAAATAAAACAAACGTTTTCCATATGATTATGGTTACTGGATCCTTGTGCTGTACTCTCTTACATGCAATACACACTGCTCACTGCCAAGGCATGGCTGCTGTCCAATGTATACAATCTAAAGAAGAGTTTAGGCTCTATACTCAGGTTTACACTTTCAAATCACTACATTTGTGTGATCCATAGTATGTGCGCATAGTAATCAACAGTGAAATTCCTTTCTCACTACGACAGTGTTTGGAAATCACTGTATCTTCTGGTCCAATATTTCTATGTATCTTCATAATTATAAATGTTTAATGAATTTGAAGCTACTGCATTCCTTATTTTGGGACCTTTTCCTGGAGCTGTAACAGGTGTGACATCTAGGTTTAGTCAAAGTAATATTTCTTGTCTGTGTGCAAGCTTTTTTAGCTCTAGAACAAAGCCTGTGGTCTTTTGCTCTTCGTAAGGCTACATATTCTTACTCACCATGGTGTTGTTGAAAAGCAGATTCATGGATATGTACAGTAGAATAAAATGCTGTACACTAGTTTCCAAGAAGATGCTGTGTATTGCCCTTCCAAATCACTGTCCTAGTTCCTACTCACAGACATAACTTCAAAATCACTGTTCCTTCTTGGAAAAAAAAACAAAGCAAGCAGACTCTTCCCATGCACAAGAGGAAATTTTAAGGGAAAATGTAGATGTATTGAAAGTGTTTTGCTGAACACAGTGCCTCAACTCTCAAGAAGTTGCTCATTTGGCATGCAAGCTTTCTGGCTCACTGAGAGACACATATTTCTCCTGCAACTGAATGGGGCAGAAGAGTCATACCATTCAATATTGATATTTGTTTTACGAGTGACTTGTTTATGTTATTGATCTGAAACATGCACTGTATGTGTGGCTTTTGTGCCTAGCATCAGACATTTTACAGCAAAAGGGAAGCTCCCACTGATGACATGAATTGTTGTTGGTTCATGGTTCCTATGTGACATGGTCTAGAAAGGTCTGTACTACCTTAATTTGTAGAAAATATGGGGGAAGACTAATAATGATGAGTTCAAGGAATGAAGTTTGAAGTGAAGTTCCAAGTACCCTACAGGAGCTGATATATACATGTGCCCCAGAAGCATGTTTCTCCAAAGCAGAAACTTTTTTAGCAAAACCATAAGTTTCTTAGTACCAAAATGAAATAAAAATCCTTATTTCCATCTGAACAAGCAGTTTTTCTGATATTTAAATTTATCAGTATTTTAGTTAGACATTTTTTGTATAGGCCATAGAATTCCACTGATTATCTCTTCAATCATACTAGTTGTTTTTGTTTGGCTACTCTTGATTTTTCTCATTGATTTTGATTGAAATTTATCTGGACATAGGGAATCCACCACTTCTCTTGGTGCTTCCAATAATGTTTTGCTGCCACTGATACAATCGTACTTTCCTTTTCATATTTATTTTATATGTATATAAATTCCAGTCATGGTTCCCTGTTCCATCTGTTTCTGCAGAATTTAGAAGCCATTTGCATCTTCGTGATTTCTTCTTTTAAGGATCTTAAGTGTTGTAATCACATCTCAGTCTTTTGCTAATCTACATACACCAAATTTGAACCCGCATTGTTAAATTCTCCTTCTGTCACATAATTTTTGTAACTCCCAGATCAACTTTTAATATACTTTAAAAACCTGTTCATCAGAATATATGTAATGTCTCAGTACCGCTGCATTCAAGGGTAAAAAAATCTCCCTATCACTGCAGGAAGTGAGGGGAGAAAAAGAAGTTGCTGGTATTGTATCTTATTAAGGGTTGCTAGTTGCTTAAAAGTAAGAAGAGTTTCCACTCCTACAGATGTTGGCATATAAAAGTTTAATTTTGCAAAGTCCTTATTCACATGGCAAACTTCACTGATTCATCAGGTCTGATTTTGCCACCATTGCCTGATGTGGGCTGTGTCTGCAAACTGACAAAACAACTGAAACCTTGGAAGGAAGGAAGGAAGGAAGGAAGGAAGGAAGGAAGGAAGGAAGGAAGGAAGGAAGGAAGGAAGGAAGGAAGGAAGGAAGGAAGGAAGGAAGGAAGGAAGGAAGGAAGGAAGGAAAGGACTATCATTTAAAAAGGAATTTCTAAATAGTACTTGGCATACTGGATCCTACCCTAGTTGCATCTTTTAGATACTATGAAAATATAAAAGTTAAATTTATTGCATAATAAATGACTGAGGGAGCTGTGCTGCTGAAATCGATCAGGGTAAGATTAAACAATAAAAAGCTGGTTCAAGTTGAACTCACAAGTAAGGAGGAGCATTCATCGGACTTTGGATCAGGCCCAAAATTAAAAGTTTCTTTCTTAAAAGAGATTTTATATTTGCTATTGTCCTACACAATTTTCAAGAGTATTTAAGAAATAGCGTCTTAAAAATTATCACGTTTCTTATGTTGTACATTACTTGGAGGTATAATTTCTTAATAAATCAGTGATACAAACTTAAGTAGTTAAAAAAAATGTTTTTTACTTTGCAAATACCACCAGCATGTCTTAAAACAAGTCAGATTCTGCCTGTGTGGGAGGGGGAGAGCTGGTGTATTGATCAGCTGAAGTGCTGCAGAGACTATAAACTCATAGTCAGAAGGAGGGGAAAAAAATCCAAAAAGAAATCACAGGAGAACACATAGCAGCATAAAATCTGTGGAAAATGATCCAGTGCTGTCTTCTTTTCAGTTTGTATCCCCAAATGAGACTATATCTCAATCTGTTTCTGGTCAAGACCAAGCATAACAAACCTTAAACATTTGGTTTATATTTTTTCTCCCTGAAACTTTGTATGAATTATACAGAAAATCACGGCACGTCTTTAAAAATTCTGATCAGGTTTCCTCTGGAGTCTTGCTGCTGGAAGAATGTCTTATGGGTAAATTTCCACTCTCTCAGTAGGGCAGTGTTTTGCATGAACCAACTCCCAGGAGAGAGTGTTGTGTGTTTATTCTGTACAACAAGGCTCAGGCAGCATCTCCATGTTACACTGACCAGAGGGAGGGAGGAGAAGCAGTTGACCTGAGGGGAAAAGAGGAAGGTTGAGGACCAGAAGGTGGTTTTATTTCCAAAGCTAGACAGCGCTGTTTATAAAACAAACAAACAAACAAAGAAAGAAACAAACAAACAAATCAACCCCCCAAATCCCCCAAACTGAAACCAAGCCCAACAAAAAACAAAACAAAAAATACCAACCAAACAAAAAACACCCCAAACCAAACCAAAAAACCCCAAACTACAAAAAAAGCCTTCTGAAATATTTCTGCAGGTATATTATCACAGTAGAAGATTGTGAATACCACCTTCTCAAAAATACACTCACTTAAGGTATGAGATAAAGTCCTCAAACAAGAAAACCTTGTGCCAAGTCATTTTCTTGTCTATTTTAGTGAAAGTTGGAAAAATACTCCCCTTCTTTATTAATTTACTGCCTGGACTTCAGATTAATTTTCTGCTTCCTTAAAAATTGACTTCACTTTTTAGTCCTTTTTGAACCTGGTTGGCAGTACATACTGTTTCACTAATGGATCTTGTTGTTACTGAGCTATTTCTTGGTATAGTTCTGTGATTCAATATTTTTAATTATCTTTTTATTACAACATGCACCAGGTCCTAGCATACAGTAGATTTACTGATAAGGCAATATACCACTTGTATTGTATTGTATCCATTTACAGTCATTTTTATAATGGTATCTTGCTAATAAAATGTTATCTTATTCATTCAATTTGTGTGTAATAAATCAACAGCCTGTTCGCTTTTTTTCTCATGCAGATATCGGAATAAGTATGTACGACTGTGTGCATGTACTAAACCTGATGATGTTGCTTGCATACAAATGGAAATTAGCCTAAGAGCATTTCATTAATGAAAGTGTAGCTGTTTTTCTGTGACCCAAGTAAAATTAATACCCCAAATACATAAAATAACACGGGAATTTATTTTATCTCACACAAGTCATTCGATAAAATGCATCCAGCACATTTTTGCCATGCCATTATTCCCATATTACAGATTTCAGAACCTAAATAATTGTAAATCAGGGTTTTCTTCTGCTGTACAAGATAAATCAGGGATTCCCCAGTTTACATTTCCTGTATAATACCACTGAGATGCGACATTAGCTAGCTGTGGAAGTAGCAGCAAATCTCACTCTACATATATGCAAATGAGGATGTATTTAGCAGCTTACACTACATTGATATCACATTGAGAAATGTGTGATATACATAATGAAAGATGAAGTAATGCTCTATGCCCTTGCTTTAAAGGTGGCCCATAGAAAGCAGCACTTACATTGTACCTCCTTTCAGAGGAACTTGAATAAGACTAAAAATATCTAGAGGATGTGATGACAAATACAAAAATATCTTGGATTTAGTCTGGGTGAACTGTTGAATCTTTATCTGTGAACTGCAATTTTTAATTCAGAGAACAAGTGAGAGGTAATCAATATCTCTACAGTATTCCAGCCATAGCTTGACCAATGTGATAGCCTCTGATAGAGACGAGAAAATTCTATTGTGTGTATACAAGCTATTTGATGGTTTAAGTTATGACAGGTTTTAAATAATTTTTTTCATCTGTTGATGAAAAGACCAGTTTGAAGGCAAAACTAAGCAGTATCCTTTAAAAGAGCATCCAGCATGTTAAGAGTTGAAACGGGATAACTATGTTAAATTTGTACACATTTTCCTTTTTTTCCCCTGTTTTCTTTCAGAGGGAGTGTTATGAACTCATAACAATGGTCTTTCTTTTAAAACCCAACAACAGTAATAATAAAAATTGTGAGCTGGGTCGGGGGGAGGGGGAGATGTGGGTGTATATAAATACAGATTTTCCAAACAATGTGCTCTTCTAAGCCAAAACTGTATCATCAAATGCAAACCCAGGTTGGGGGAATAATCCTTCCAAGCACAGTTCAAGCAGAGTGGCTGTGACCTTTCCTGTGTAAGTAGAGTGAATTTAAAAAAAAATGTCCAAAGCAAAAAGTATTTTATTGTCTAAACTCCAGCTTTCATGTACAGTTGTTATACAAAATACAAGAATGATATAAAAGAGTCCTAACACTTTCAGTACAAAAGATTCACTGTTTTAGTGAATTGTTTCTCAGTCTGAGCTCAGCTTTTTCTGTTTGTATGAAACATTGTTGCTGGCTACCCTGAAATCTCTGAATGACATGGCAAACCTGAAATCCTGGCTGTACAGATCGATTGTGCTATTGTATTTTATTTCTCTTCTGTAGCAGTCCTGCGTATGCAGACAAGGTACTTAACATCTGTGTGAGTAAAGTGCTTAAGATTTAAGCATGTGCCAAGAGCTTTACTGGATCTGGTTCTGATAGTTAACTGACAGACTTTTATATAAAATTAACTTGTTATTCAATGGCACTGTCTTGGATAGAAAATTTATATTACTCATAAGTATTACAGATAAAGGAAAGTGGATGAAGATGAACATGGCAGATCATTGATAAACAGTGACCTCAGATTGCTTGTTTAGGTAAGTGGAGGTGTGCAATGTGCGTTGTAGTATGGCCAAAAGGAGATGAACTGGGACAAAGCCAGTGTTTGGAAAATGGAGACCCTTGTTCTGGGAGGGTGTGGCTTTTAAAGGCTTTTGAGTTCTGGTAAATAATCAGCTAAAGGTGAGCTGCCAGCTAACACGGCAGGGAAGCTAATGCTATGTTTCAATATATCAGATGGAGAAATATCAAGTAAAGGATACGAAAAATGATATTATTTTCGGGGTCTGATGGAAATCTAATGGGGCCTTGAGTTCAGTTTTGGCACACACTTTTTAAGAAAGATAATACTTTGGAGAGTGTTGGACAGAAAAAAAAAAGAATGGTTACAATATTTTTTAAAAAATATGCTTTGCAATGAAAAATTCTGAGATCTCCATCTGTTTTCTTATCAGAGGGGGTTACTTAATCCTGGTATACAAGAACTAAAATAGAGAAGAAAATTCTAGACGGTTGCAGACAAAAGCAAAGCAACACTCTGAAGCTGGAAATTGAGGGCACTTTCTTAAATGAATCATTGTAATACACGTTTCAAAATCAATGAAACAATTTATGTAGGTTTTTTTAACTCTATGATTCCTTACTGCAGAAAACATATAAACAGGCTTTTCTGAACAGAGCCTGTGCTCCTATTCAAAACAAAATAATAATAATAATAAAAAATCGTCTGCATTCTGAGTTACACATAAGGGTCAGTTTTCATGACAGCAATGCCTCTTCAGCCTTATCTTTTTCTGATAAGAATCTTTAGGAAGCAGCTTAGTTCCCTCTTAAGAGGAAAAAAATTATCAAACTATTTTTCTATTTGGGGAAATGAATAATGCCCTCATAAAAACAATAGATACCCTCCTCTCTTAAAATCTGTGCTACCTTTACACTAAAGTGGCTCTGAAAACTATAATTCCCTTTATATCCATGAGGAAAACAGACTGAGAATTATGGGAGAATAGAAACTTTGGCTTGAAACTGAGCAGGTTTAGATTGGATATTAGAATGAAATTTTTTACTGTGAGGCTGTTGAAGCCCTGGCACAGGTTGCCCAGAGAAACTGTGGATGCCTTATCCCTGGAAGTGTTTAAGGGCAGGCTGGATGGAACTTTGAGAAACTTGGTCTAGTGAAAGGCATTCCTGCCCACAGCAGAGGGGTTGGAACTAGATGAGCTTTCAACGCAAACTATTTTATGATTCAAAGACTCTTCATTTTCAGAAGTCAAAACAACACAGCAAAGAAATGCAGGCCAAAAGCCACCTCATATTAACCAAACAGAAGGCTGAAGTAGCTGAAAATACAGTGGGATGTGATTATGATTTCCACTGGTGAGGGTTTTGGATGGAGCTGTCCTCTCCCCTGGGATGATGCACTGGGAGGTAAGCACTGAGTGCCTAGCACAGTGGTTCTGGTCAGGAGTGACAGTGGTTTGGCTCCACAGAGTAGCAATGCTCCAGCACTCTAAAGCATTAATAGTTAGTATAACGCATAATGGTTAGCAAGTCCTGTTTTTCAAAAGGGATGAATCCTTTAAGAACTGCATCATGAAGGCACAGCTGCAGGGACTTTTAATAAGTGAAAATTTGGTGCTAGTGCCCAGTGAATTGTGCTTTGAGGATGTGGGTGCTGAGCTCCACTGTCTGGTCCAGAGGTATCCTCAAGGCAAGCTCAGTGTACCCTGAGCTGGCTGCTCTGGGCAGTGACGCCCAGAGTCGCAGAGTCTCTGATGAATGTGGTTACATGAGCAGTGCTATTTATGACTCAGTTGAGTCTGTACATGAGATGTACTTGGTGAGCATCTTATACAAAGCAAAATGTCTGTTTAAAACCATAAGTGAAAAGATTATACTCAACTTTAAAAAGTCTGTTTTTGAGTTTGTGTGAATTTCTTTTAATTACTTTGCTATCTTGGTCTGTTGTGGCATGGCTTAAATTAAAGACTGTGTTGTACTGGAGTCAAGGATCAGCATGCTTTGTTGTCACATTTTGTACTCAATGCTCCTGCTTTAGACTAAGACAGTCCTCCTTGCATTTCCCCCCTTCTAAAATTAAAGAAAACTTATCAGGTTTTCAATTTTTTTCTTTATGAAAGATTAATATAGATGAACCTGATGCCAGTCAGGTTTGAACAGACCAGTCAGATTGTCATATAGCTATATGCTAAATTATAGAAGGAAGAGCCTTCAGAAATCAAAGTCTTTTAAAGAGATTGGTGGTGTTTAGGCTTTATCCGGAATGGTATTAAGCATTCTTTCCTTGGTCCTGTAAATTCTTAACTTTTAAGTTCTCTGCAGCTGTCTCTGTGTTTTAGGTCAAACATGTGTTTAAGTGTTTTGTTGGATTTGGGCCAGAATGTTCAGCATTATAACTGAAGAGGTTTAACCTGTGGAATGTGGATCCCTTAAACTTGAAATCGGACATACAAAATTTCCAGGACCAGCAATTCAAATAACTTTCAATCTCTCTTGGCTAAAGTATTGATTAAGAAACAAATCATAGATTCTGGTAGCCCAAACAGCTGCACATATTCTGGATATCACTAACCCGTATATTTCAGTGTTAACATCTAAAGATTTTAAGTGTTTTACAGAGAAAAATCATCCTCACTGCAGATTTTTACGATGACTGTGATACAGTGGGGTCTTTTGGTGATCATAAAATGTTTAGGTCTAACTTTTGAAATACATCCTGCCTTGTCTGAAAAAGTTTGAAATTCATTTATGACTGGCAAGGAGGAATTTGCTTGCTGTAGTTTGTAATTTGGCAGGAGGATATTTTACTGGTTGTTAGAGAGAAATGAGTTCTGCTTCCTAGTGGGGACTTTGTTTTCATTGGATAAGAATGAGAGCAAATATTTGGACATAAATGTTTTATGGCAGTACCATATGGCCCTTGGTATTTTATTTTTAATTTTTGCAGTTACATTAAAATTCCTTTAATATTACTAATGTATTTAATTTAAAAGACAACTGCTGCATCTAACATGAACAGCTGTTTTTCCTAAAATTGCCGTGGCATCAAAACTTTTGCTTCTTTGAAACCTAGTGGTTTATCTGAATAGACAGTTATTTCACAGGTTTGTTTGGGGATAACTTGTTTCTATTTTAACAAAAAAATACCAGGTCAGTTATATTGTGTTGTCACAGCTTCACTCTAAATTGTAGTTGGTGATTAATGTCTAATTGCAATTAATGAAATCAAATGGTCAGTTAATATATATTCCCAAGATTTTCTTCCCTTTGAAAAAAATAACACTAAAAGAAATACAAAGAAATCAAACTACAAAAACATCCTTGCTTTTCCTTTTCCCTTCCCAAAGGAAAAAAATTCCCTTAACTGGTACTTCAAACCTGAAGATTTACCTTATTTTCTTCTCCCAGGGTAGTAGTACAGGGGAAATGAACTTCAAAATCCAAAGGCCCATGTAGCACCTGGGGACTTGCTGAGACAAATGAAACACACAGGGGTTTAATCTTATGAGTGTCTTCACAGGAAAAAAAATGGTGGATTGGAGTAAAATAACTATAAAATTATCACTCTCCTTTTTTTCCAGCACCCAACAAGTGTGCATGCTATTTAACTAAACCAAATAGAGTAAGAGCTGTACCCAAAAAGACCATATGTGCACTAAATTATACCATCATGAATTGGGAAGGAGGACAATGGGGGCACTTGAAAGACTCTGCTTTTTAAAACTGTATCTTTCTCACACTCCTCTTTCTTCTCTTTTAAAAATTCAGCAATGTTTTGGGATGGGGAAAGGGAGGAGAAGAGTGATATTTCATATCAAAGCCTTAATTTAATGCTTATATTTGAAAAACTTATTTTCTGTGAGAAGTTAATTCAGTAATAGTCACCAGATGGTGTGCAAATACTAATGAGGGATGTTATGACTCTTGGGTTCCTTGTGGAGGTTGGAGGAGTCGGCATCTTGCCATCAGAAAATAGATGCTGGGGGAGTAGAAGTGCTCCCTGGGGAGGATGTGACTGGACTGGCAGGGCTTCATTTTTGTTGCTGCTTTGTTGGTGGGAGTTCTATCAGTTGTAAGAAACTTTTTCTTCATTAGCTTTAATGATGGAGAAAATGGTGGGACATGGTGCTTGGTATCACATCTTTGAAGACTGTGATTAATCTTCATTATCATTGAACCTGAGTGAATACTCAATACAGTTTTAAGAAGTGAAGTAAAGCACTACTGTTTGGAGAGTGGGACACAAGCTGGGATGGTCATGTACGAGTCAAAGAAACATTTATTCACAGAGAGATGTTATCATTTTTTCTAGAGCAATACTTAATGCTACCTCCTCAGAATGATAATGCTATGTGTTCACTGCCATATGATTTATTGCTAGTTAATCCATCACATCTGTTCTCTGTCCCAGTGGCGGCATATAAACATTGTAAGGCAAGCAAGATGAAACGGAGCTCTGGGATGTCTTTTATAACAGATCTCTGTAAGTGTGAAAGTAGAAATGTCTGTTGATTCATAGCAGCATGCTAAGGAGCTTCTAGTCAACAATGGGCACTGACATGTCAATTCCCTTGTGTGACTTGGGCTCTTTTCCCATCCACTCACTCACTCATCCTCAGAACTTATGCTGCCAAACTGAAAGGAAAATGTTGACAAATACATAACACTGTCTCTTTCAGATACAATGTATTTATATTTGCCAGCAAGAGAGCTACTGACTTCAACTTTCAAAAAGCCCTGAAACACACGTTCAGGGCTTTGTAGTGAGATGTAGAGTACTGTGCTGCTGTGAAGCCTGATGCAAGATGGTCTTGCCCAGTTTGTAACAGTCCACTGGTCTTACTCAGGTTCATGAAAGCTGCACCCATTTTATGCAGTCTCTGATGTTGTTCTTTTATATCCTCCCTGGTGAAAATGATTAGACGCAGAGATTTCTTTGCAGCTCTAATATGCAGGATTGAGACATACTTGTGAAGAAAGTTGGAGACCTGCATTTCTTCTGTTTTCAATTATAGAGTTAAATGTCTGCTGTCATAACCTTTTTATGAATACTAATCTTACTCAGAAAAACAAAAAAAACACAGCAGTTTTTATGTAACAGGTTTCTTGAGAATGCTAAGAAGTATACCTGAATATATACAAACATCTAAAGAACAAAAGAATCCATTAGGAATTGTAGTGATGTCAGTGTCATTAAAGTGAAATTAAAGTATTTCAAGAACAATATTGCCTGTATTGATGCTATCAGTAAAGCATGTAAGATAAAATGTAATGAATTTAGGGGACAAACAATGGACCACTTGACCAAAGTACAGATGGAAAAAGTTCAAGTGCACCCCAGTCTCCACTCCATGACATTTTCTCTTTTCTTTCTATTAATTTCTGTTTGCAATTTTAAGTGACATGTCAAAAGCTAGAATATGTATTCATATCTTGCCACTGTAATTTTTATGTTCTCCATTATCCAGGCTTTTAAATCATGACCAAGATTCTGAACCTTAGAACTTAAAGCATTCTTCTATCTTTAATAATATGCTATGTTACATATTCCCATTGTAGATGCCTGAAGAAATTCTGTATGTGTAACTGGTATGTCAGAACATAGATCTGAAAACTGCTTTCATTACCATTGCAGTGGTATTTATCCCCTTCCAAAGAAAAAGAAAAAAGCAAAAAGGCGGGGGGGGGGGGGGGGGGGGGGGGGTGGGGAAGCCTGTAAACCTGTACAATACACAGACAAGGATATGATCACTTGTGTCAGCAGTTCTTGGTGAATAATTTTTCCTCTGGAGCTCCTCAACACCCAGATTTTCTGTTTGTATGTAGATTAATACATAAATATGAGAGAAATAGCATTCTGCTGAACTTCACCTGAAGTTTCAAATTTGTTTGGGTGGGAAATTTGATAATCACAGAAGCACAAAATGGCTGAAGTTGGAAGGGACCTCTGAAGGTCACCTCGTCCAAAACTGCTCAAGTGAAGCTGCCTAAAGCAGATTGTTTAGGACCTTCTCCATAAGACAGGTATCTGAAAGAAATGGAGATTTCAAAACCTTTTTGAATAACCTATGCCAGTCACCTCCAGAGTATAAACGCATTTCCTGGTGTTCAGAGGGAAACTCCTGTGTTTCAGTTTGTGCTCCTGTCTGTCACTGGGCATCACTGAAAAGAGCCTGACTGTCCTCTGTGAACCCTTCCTGCAGGCATTGATATAAAGAGAAGAGATCCCCTGAGCCTTGCCCTCTCAAGGTTAAACTGTCACAGGTCTCTCCAGGTGAGGTTCTCCCATCCCTTCATCATTCACAGCCCTTTGCTGGATTTTCTCTGGTATATCCATGCCTCTCTTCTACTGGGAAGCCCAGAACTGGGCACAGTATTCAGGTGTGGCCTCACTAGTGTAGAACAGAGGGGAGGAAACACCTCCCTTGATTTGTTGGCAGCACTCACACAAATTAAATCAAATAATACCTCTCGTGCTTTGTACTTCATTGTACCACCTGAGACACACCCACATCTAGCCTTTATATACCTTCAGTTTTATAGTACTTGACATCAGCTTCAGTGTCTAATCTCTTATCAGCTCCTGCTGAAACTGGTATTTTCATATGGCCACAAGAATAAGACATTGCTCTCTATAGATGCATTGTTTTTAGTTTGGGAAGTTATATAAAACTGTTTCCTATAGAAAAGTAGGTTCTACACAGTTATTTGTTACATATTAAAGAAGTACCTGGGACTTAATCAAACACCTGTACTGGTTTCTTTTAAACCCCATATGGACAACTTGGAAGCAAGATTGTTTTCTGAGGCTGTATTGGTAAATTAAGCAGCATCCAGGATGTTCCCAAGCATTGCCATTCTGCTGATGCTTTGGGAGAACTGTTCCTGCCAGGGCTTTTTTCTGTGCCCAGTAGCACTTTCTCAGATGAATCCCACACATAGCCCAGGGATTAGTGCAGGTGAGGGACCACTCCCTACAGGTTGGTTGTTGTCCTCCCTGTTTTGGATGCTCAAGATGGTTTATAATATGGTTACGCACCATTCTCTTCTTGCTTACTTCTGTGCCATAGTATAGTCTCAGGCACATTTACATTACAGGTATAGGTACAACCTCCATCCCTGGGTCCCATGATGCCTCCAGCATGTGTGCCAGGATGTAAACAGGAAAATGAGGTTATACTGGCTAAAGAGCTAAATTAACACAGTGGAATTTTAAAGTGGAGCTTGTAATTCCTAATCAATACCAGATGGAAGAGATTTGTAAATACCATTACAGAAGTAAAGTTTAAGAACAGATTTAAAGGATAAAGTAATGGCATTTAAAAAGTTTGGTGGAGGTGTTTTCTCTTGCATGCCCAAGCAGTCTGAGAGAAATCATCAGTGCTTTCAGGGCAGCAGCAGGAATTTGATATTCATGTTATCAGAATTAAATGGGGGATGGGGGCTCAATAAGGTAAGAGATTTATGCAAATTTGTGTGAAGTTCTTCAAGGCATTTTGTTTACTGAAGGGGAAGTCATCAACCACTAAGGCCTGTGCAGTTAGCACGATATACAGCAAACTGTTAGACCTCAGAATTTTCTAACAAAGTAATAAGCCATAGCAATGTACCAGTAATTGGCTTAGTCTTGTAACTGGTGATCATCTAAAGGACAACTTAAATACAACTGCAAATTATGTTTATTGTAGTTGCATATATTTATCAAAATACAGACATGTATTAGGTTAGATATTCAACCCACCAGAAGTTAGGTAAATTTTCCTGTTTGTGTCTTAGCAGCTTATATAATTTTAAATGCACAAAGATGGAGAAGTTAGCAGAAATATTTTTTCCTTATATAATTGTGGGAATATCAACCTACTTAAGGAGAATGGAGATATTATTTAAGGCACATTGAGGCAATACAGTATTTCAAGGTGTTGAAAGAATAAAAGCAATCAAACAACTCGCTGCTGTTGGATTTCATGTGCCCCAGACCACCCCTTTAATGTATTATGCAGGTGATACCAATCCTGATAGTTTTGTTTGCTTCTCACCCTTTAATTAGACAAAACTACGGTGGTTTCTCTCAGCTTTTAAGCAGAAGTTACTTACAAAAACACATAACCAAAAGTGCTGGTTCAGTCCAGTGGCAAACTCTACAATAGCAGCTAATCAAGAGGCTCAACTCAGTCAGATGACCAGAAACTAATTTCCAGTGAGCTGTTTACTATATTTAATTCAAGGGCAGATCATGCCACATTTCCACTGACACACTCAAGAAGCAAAGCACAAAAGTAAAACCATGAAAAAAGGAATCTTAAAGCTATGTAATAAAAGAGCTTGCTGGAGTAGTGAATACTTAAAAGTCAGAGTGAAGATGGAATTGGAGTCCTAAGAGCTGCCAAGAGGTATGTTTTCAATTCTGAAGTCTTTTTTGCACTGTGATGGAGCTTTACCTTTTTTAAAAGTGCAATTTATTTCTTTTTCATCCTAATCTAGATTTATTAGGCAGCAGAAAAAAAAATAATAGTTTTTCAGCTCTTTTTCAGATAAGCCTTTAAACCACTTGTGGAAATGACAGAATAACTGCCCTGCACAGACCTTGAATCTTTTTCTGGTGGATGGATATCTAAATTATTTAAAAGTATTTTTTTCCTTTGGAGGTGACTTGGAGAGGTTGTGGCAAGAGTTTAATATAAAAATATGAACCACTTTTTAAAATATATAACAAATACAATATAAATAATCATTATATAAATGTTCTCTAGTGACTTGCTAGAAAAGAGAGAATTTCTTTAGGTCAACATTGTTATACATGACAGCAACACTGGCTTTTTATAAAGGTGGACATAGAACCCAAGGTTGCTGTGCTGTTTCCCTTTGACACTGAATATTTGTGGTAAGTGAACTGGTAAATCAATGTTTTTTACTTCACCTTTTGGTGGAAGGTGTTCCTTGCTCATGGCAAAGGGGTTGGGAAGAGATGATCTTTAACTTTCCCTCCAACCCAACCACTGTATGATTCTATGATTTTCCCAAATGCTCTCAGGGCACGCGTCCAGGGAAATAATCTGATCTGGAAATGTGTACTTGCTGTGTTCCATCTTTCTTCATAAATCAATGTAAAATAGGATTGTCTTCCTTGAATGCATAAATTACTTAGTGTTGAGTGTGAAGTGTTGCAATTTCTTGACAATCCACAGTATTTATGAACAAGTATAGATATTTACTTTCTATATGTCTGTTCAGAATACTTTCGAAAGTCCATTGAAATAGTTTTTTACTAGTAGATCTCTTTACCTTGCGTTGAAATAATTTGTTAATTCATTTGAATTATGTAAATGATTATACACTATACCTAGTTTAGCCTTCACCAGTATTAAAATTAATGCTACTTTCATGAGTTTTTTTCCATTGGGCTCTTCCTTTACTGTGGAGTTTTCTTGGAATATAGACATGGACTTGGTGTGAGCAGCTGATATGTAAGACAGGACTTTAGTGTCTAACTGCTGCTCCTGTGGCAAGAGTTGCCACTAATAAAGGCACTAGGACTGTGTGATCTCCTGCCTGGTTAGCAGGGCTGTGGTGAGCTCAGTGATGCTTTCCTGCAGACTTGTGGCAGATACGTTCTGGATTTCTTGGAGTAAAAATGTGGGATTATGAAAAGGTCTTGAGAGGACTGCCTGAGCTGAGGTGGTTTAGTGTACACTTGGGCTGCCAAATGGGTGCTTAGCCTCTCAGAGAGAATGGTTTCTCTGGCTGTAGCCTGACCTTCACATTTACAAGGAAAGCTTTGTGTGTGCAGGAGGGGAGATGACTCTGTATAAACTTGAGCATTACTCCAATGAATTAACATATTTATGACTATAAAACATTCTTCGCAATGAGATTATTCAGGGAAAGGAGTGTTTTGGTTTACATACTGAGTTATAATTGTTCTGAGAGTAAATGTTCACTAAACCTCTGTGTTTAGGAAACTTTTCTAACTGCTTGTGATGGTGACTCCAAATACTGTCTGAAAGTGTCACAGTCAATGTCACACTTGTCAAACAGTGCCTTGAAATGCCATATTTTTTTCCTGAATACAGTTGAAAATCATTATTCATTTATTAAGTACCAAAAGTGCATTACTGCAATACAAAAACAGAATAAAACTCAGTTTGGCTCCACAGAAATTACAAGACAGCAGATATTTAAAGGAGCAAATGTACTGGGTGATTCAGATGTTCTGATTGGCAGTAATGTCATTATTTTTTTTTCATCTGTCCTCCCTCGTAGCTCACATGAAAGATGACGAATGACCACTTTTATCCAGGCTGGTGAATGCTGTAAAAGGAGCATTTGGCTTGGGAAACACACAATGTCTACATATGAGAGTAAAATGAGGCCTAATTCCAAACCCAGTTTTCTTTCATCACTGTACTACCTAAACAGCAAAAGGGCTACAGTGCTCACATTGTTTAGTGGCTACACAAGCAAAATTGGTATGAAGACTATAATTTTATTACTGACAAGCTGTATGACCTTAGGGAAGTGATCTTATTTATCAGGGCTTCCATTCATTCAACTATCAAAAGTGGAAAATAATGATTTTGTACCTTTCCAAAGAGCTTGAAAGCATTAGAGATAGCAGAATATGCAAAATATTAGTGATACTCAAACTGATTTGAGAGACACTCCTTATCTTCTTACTGATCACTTGGGATCAGCTGTTTTAACTAGATTTTAGGTGCATGTCCAAACATTGGTATTCTTAAATCAGTTTCAGAAAAGTTTTCAAAGCAGTACCTCATGATATCATTTGTGTAATTCTTGACAAAAATGAAATCTCAAGCTATTTATTCCTAATGTCATTAATGATGGCTCTGTAGAGTGCAGCTAATGAATTTTAAAGGCTGATGGGTTCTCATACGGTCATTGTCCAATATGAACCTGTTTAGAACTCACCTCAAGTCCAGTGGTCCTGCTTGAATGATAGGTTATCCTTACAGGGTGAAAAAAAAAACAAAACCAGAGAAAAAAAAACAAATCCTCATTCCAGTCTTGGTTTAAGCATTTCTAATAATAGAAAATCCACTAAAAACCTTGGTAAATTGCTCTGGGGTTAATTGTGTTCACTGCAGAAATCCTTTCCCTAGCTTGAATTTGCTTAACTTCAGCAGAGGTTTCAGTGTTAATTCTCATATTGATTTTAAAACATGAAAATTCATTTTTATTTTTAACAGAAAATGGGTCTGACTTTTACTACACCCTGGAATAGAAACAGTGTTGAAATTATTTTTCTATGAAATATTTTTCTTGTTATTCAGTCAGCTCTACTATTATCCTGAAATAGTGTTGCAATTTTTTAACTCCGATTCATTTCTTGGGAATAGAAGTCAAACTTACGCAAGAATAAATTTCATAACTCTTCTTCTTTATTCTTCATGAATATTTTGTTCCTTCATTTGCTTTTCTTCAATCCAGTACCTCCACAATTCTATTATTTCCATTAAAACACCATCAGTGGTATACATGTAATTTCTTTTTAATTCCATAGCATGCATTTCAAGGGGTCTTTGCAGAACTGATGAGGTTATGTGGTGAAAATTAGAGGCTGGGTAATAGCATTTCTTTCTGGAGAAAAGCAGAGGACTTCTGTCTTTGTTCCATTTTGTATTAAACATACATTGCTATAAATACACATGAATTTTTAAAAGAAATTCTGACAAAAAATGACCGCTGAATCATGCTACACAGAAGAATGAAGTCTTTTATAATAAAACACTTGCAAAGATAATTGCCCAGTGAAAAGAATTATAGGGACTAAAATGGACTGATACATGTATACAAGACTGAAAGTTTGGATTGTTTGCATTTACTCAGGCTCACATAAAAACCTATTTTTTCTGAACTGAGACTAAACTGGAGTACAGCAGCCCCTCTGTAGGAGTAGAGCAGGCCTTCTCGATTGTAAACTGTTTTGAAAATGTTTTGAATGCCCAAGTCCTTCTCAACAGGGCTGGTTTTGATCTGTTCAGCCTGTGTTGATACCTGGGGTTGCCCCAACCCAGATGCAGCACCTTGCACTTGGTCTTGTTCCATCTCTTGAGACTCCCATGGGTCTACTTCTTGGGTTTGTCCAGGTCCTTCTGGATGACATCCCACCCTTCTGGTGTGGCAACCTCAGCACTCAGTCATCTGAAAATTTGCTGACGGTGAACTCAATTGATCTCAATTCCTACTTCTGTGTTGTTAATGAAGATATGAAGTAACACTGATCCCAGACACCATTTGTCATTGATGACCATTAGGACTCTGAGCTCTTGACCATCACCCTCTGATGCTTCCAACCACTTTGTTATGCATCTAGCAGTCCACTCATCAAATCCACCTCTCTGCCACCTAGAGAGAAGAATGTTGTGGGGAACTTTGTAGAAGTCAGGATAGAAGTCCAGGTAAAAGACATCCGTAGTGCTTCCCTTGTCCACTGATGCAGTCACTCCACGATAGAAGGCCACTGGGTTGGTCAGACAGGATTTGTCCTTGGTGGAGCTCTGCTGGCTATCTTGAATCATCTCCCTGTCCTCCATGGACAGCTTCTCCATGGAGAGCAGCTTCTAGGAAGATCTGTTCTGTGATCTTCGCAGTCACAGAGGTGAGGTTGACAGATTGGTAGCTCCCAAGATCCTTCTTTCTACACTCTCTTTAAAGCCAGGTGAAATATTTCTCTTTTTCCAGTCACCTGGGACTTCACCTGTTTACAGCGACTTTTCTAATATCATGGAGAGTGGCTGGCAACTACATCAGCCAATTCCCTCAGGACTCTGGGATGAATTTTATTGGGTGCTACAGACTGATGTACATTCTGCTTCCTTAGGTGGTCACAAACCTCATCTTCTCTTACAGTGGGAAAGACTTTTCCCTCCCTGTCCCCATCCTGCTGTCCATCCATTCAAGCAGTGTGGAAAGAGAGGTTGCCATTGTAGACTGAGATGAAGAAGTTGTTGAGTATCTCAGCCTTATCCTCATCATTGTGACCAGTTTTTCCTCTGACCTTTCTTATCTGGTTATCATACTTTTAGAAGCGCTTCCTGTTATTCTTTACTTCCTTTGTCAGGTTCAGTTCCAGCTTCATCTTGGTCTCCCTACACAACAAACCTTTGTTTCCATACTGTTCCTGGGTGACTTCCCTGTCCTTGCTTCAGCCATCTTTCTCTTTAGTTTAACTCACAAGTTCTAACTCAACCAGTTCTTACACAGATCTCCTGTCTTCCTTGTCTGATACATACGTATGTATATAAAGTATACAGAATATATACCAATATAATTCAGAATATGCACTGATATATACACATTATTATGCAGAGATACACAAAACTAGAATGTAGTTTTAGTAATGCTATTTGCATCTAACTTAGGGCACTGCTGTTTTGATGGGGGAGGGTATGTGTAATTGTTGGTAAAAGAAATGTCCGCAGTTTGGTGAAAGGGAGAGTAAGGAGTACTGACTGAGAACCAGGTGGGCTGTTCACTGGTAGAAGTGGCTTCCTATTTGTGTTGGTGAAGTGACCCTAGACTTGATGACTCCAATCCCAGCAGGAATGGAATCTGCTCTCTAAGATAGCTCTGGAGAATTAATCCTGAAAGAGTAGTTTCAGACCATCTGGAGCCAGATGGCCAACTTCAGACTTCTAAAATTTGAACGGCAACTTATTGGGCTTATTGAAGTCTAAGTGACCTTTGCAATTGATTTCAGGAAGGGACATGAATTTACACAGGGTTTTGAATTCAGAAGTATTAGCAGGTTAAAAATCTTTTAGGATGGAAGATGAACACTCTTAGAGAAATTGTGTGGGAGCTGTACTGGGAACAAGAATCTGGATTTTCCAAAAGCAGATGGTGAAAAATATCTTTGCTGCTAGCTGGTGCCTGAGCTTGAATTGCACTACTTTGCTGTTAAAATTTGGTCTATTCAAAGTCTGTCTGCATGAATTTTACATTTCTAAATAAAAGTGTAATAGGATAATTTAGTAATTAGGTCTCTGCTGTCTACTCACTTTTACTTCCTAGAGAAATTACCAGGATACAAATACACTAACCAAGCAGTGTCAAAACTACACACATTGCTGAATGAATCTTACGTATTCATTGGAAAACTATTGTCTCTTTCAATTTACCATTATTTTGCAGGTTGAATTATCATCTGTTCATTATTTATACATTTAAAATTTCTTGCAAAAATAAATCCTAAAGTATTAGAATTATAGATATTGAGTCCTTCACTTGGAAAAAAGGTGGCATGTGCTAAAAGAAGAATTGAGAAAAGAAGTTCATATATTGGAAAGAGTGGTGAATTATGGAACAAAAGAAGGTGCGGTGCTTTTAACAGCTATGTAGTGCACAAAGTAGCTTATTTTGGGCAAAAATCAGTGGTTACTACAAGATGATTTTTATGCCTTTCATTGCAGTTCTGCAAATCCTTGGTCTATTTTTTTTTGTCTCTGTGTAAATAAGGATTGTTGTTTGAATTCTGTAGCAGAAAAACTACGACATTCCATGTTTTTCAGTATATGGGAGCTTGGATTAAATCACTACCCACAGCTTGTGGCCTGAGCTCTGAGGCTTTATGGGTGTGCCTCTGGTGCCTAGGGGAGCATGGCAGGGAATTCCTTTAATGAGTAAGATGATCAGTTGAATCCCAGTGCTTGTGGTACAGCACTGTGCAGTCCAGTCTTGGCATTCGTGTTATTCCAGCCTTGCTTATGGGGCCCAAATACCATCAGCTGTTTTCATCCCAGCCTGATCGTTCGCCTCTGATCTTCCCTGCCCTGCGTGGACATACCATACAGACCTCTTCAGCTCTATTCTACAGAAAACCAGTGGAAAACGGGATTGAACACTGGAATACATGGAACATGTCAGTGGATCCTGGAGTGCAGGCATGCATCACAGAGCACAAATAATGAAATGTGAGATATCTGCTCTCTAAAATATATTAGCATTGGCACCCAGAATGGTCATAATTCTGCTAAATTCTAGATCTTTTCTACACCTTCAGTTTTAGTTTTAACTTGAAATCAGACAAGTAGTGACCTTATTACTATTTCCAAATTATCATTAAAGAAAAAAAAAGTCGAGTCATTCAAAGCCAAACAGAATAGGGTGGGATATACGAATATATATATACTGGTCAGTTGTTCAGGACTCCGTTCATATAATATGGACTTTTTTGATATTGTAGAGTGCTTGTATTTCAACTGGATTGTTACACATTACAAATTAGTG
Organism: Cinclus cinclus; assembly: GCF_963662255.1. NCBI lineage: Eukaryota > Metazoa > Chordata > Aves > Passeriformes > Cinclidae > Cinclus > Cinclus cinclus. The sequence goes on along the minus strand of NC_085050.1, from coordinate 15,453,780 downwards.
CCTTATTAAAAGGTTAAGTATATTGCATTCAATTAAATTATATTTATCAATTTTTCAACATTTGCCAGATTTGTTATCCATTAAAAATAAGTCAGATTTGATTAAATTTATTATCAATAAAACTGATTAACTGGCACTGAGATTTCTTAATGTTAATTTTTATTCAGGTTAGTACTGTATGTGATATCCCATTGGTTTAATCAGTAGGATTAAACCTAGGGCAATAGTTATCTGATTTATCACTTGGTACTTTTTGAGTATTTGCACAGTGACGCTCTGCAAATCATCTAGAATTTCCTTAATGGAACAGGATTTATTATGGATTAACATCAGTATGACAAACATTTTATTGGCCATTCCTTTAACATACCTGGGTGAAGATTACCAAGTTCCACTGACTTCTGAATATTTATATGAAGTCACTTTTTTTTAAAAACCCAACTCTGTCATTAATGCATTAAAGAAATATCATCATCCCAGCGTACATTACCCTTTGTCACAGTTAACGGACATGTCAGGTGTTTCTATGTCTTAGCAATTTGTCATCTTGAAAGAGTCAATGCATTGCTAAAAATCTCTTTTGGTATAACAATACACTTAACAAAAAACAAACAAACAAACAAAAAAAAAAACCTCAGCAAAAGAAAGAAACAAAAAACCCCAGGAGCCCTGTCAGCCCTGGATATTCCCAAATGCCTCTAAATTTCTTCTCAATCCTTCCTTGGATTTTGGTTGAGGAATTGTGCTTTATTTCCTAGATAGTAAGCTTTTAAAAAGGTCTTATTTCTATTTATTTGTCATCTGTAAATTTCCTGCCCTGTCATTCGTGCTTAGAGCTTTCTTCATCTTTGAGAAACTTGCTGTTCAAAAATCTTAAATGCATCTGCTCCTAGTAATTTCAAATTCTGTCCATATGAAATCAGCATATCATGCTTATACATCCTATCTATAGTTTATATTTTGACCTTAGTTAATATTAAGAACAATCTAAAATAGTTACCTCCTATTGAGTTCAACTTCTTTTAAGTTATTTTACTGCTACTATTGGCTGAACTGCAAGAAATAAGTTTATTTGTTAGGTGAGAGTTTCCACATCTGCCTTCCAAATGGCAGTACCCCATAATATATTTCTCCTCCACGCTTTTGAAAGTTAAGAAGTACTTTATCTTGGTTTTGGTTTAATTTATTGTTTTATATTTTGGGGGTGTGTGTTTGGTTTTTTAAATCAGATTCTGGCTGTGGGCTTTGTCACATAATGCATTGGTCTTCTTCCATTCAAGATTCTTTGCTTTGAGCTCTAAAATGAATATTGTCTTCAGCAGAGAGTGGCACCCTGTGATTTTAGTTGCAGAGGTATAAGGGCCCCTCCACTGCCACCTATGCACCTGGTGTATAATCATACTTCAATACTGCAGTCAATCAGACCATCCCAGGTTTCAGTGACTGCCCACCGTTTTCTCAAGATGAAGTGGAAGCAATATAATTTTGAAGAAAGTATTTGTATATAAAGAACTTGAATTCCTAAGCAAAAGCTCTTCTAAATACTTATATTTTTTTATTTGACATCTGTAATGCGTACTTTAAATATAAATTTATTGTATATATATCAGAAGAAACAAATACAGAATATCTTTCTCCCCATATCAAAGAAAAGTTGTCCCCTTATGTCAGGAAGCAGACCCAAATCCTCTGTCATCAGGGGTCCAGGGGCTAATGAACTTGAATGAAATCTTGTCCCAACTCTATGACACAGCAAGTCATAAAACACTTGAACCAGCCTAAAGTATGCAAAAAGTTTCAGTTGCTTATAAATCAAAACCATCAAACAACAAGCAGATAGTGGAAGTCAGTTCTTGGAGAGGATTCAATCCTTCAAAACTGAAGTAATGTTAGGATCTAGAGGACTTTTAGAGTCCTGGAGACCTTTGCTATGTCTTCCTATTATTTGCATAATGATTTCTACCCCCAGATGAAATATGATTCCCTGCAATATTCCTATTCCAAACTGTTTCCTTACTATGTGATAATTGCAGTTTTCGAGTCAGATTGTTTTATCACTCAGCAGCAATATAAGGGGTCTGGCTAAAATGACTTTCAAATACTATTTATTTAAATGCTTAAACAATGATTATGATTCTGGTCACAATTTCCAAACACTAAATTCCCACAAGTTTGTGAAGCTGAAACTCTAAAGATTTTTTATACTCTAACAGTATATTAATTTTGTAATCATGCCAATTATTATTGGCATGATTATAAAATACTTGCAGTTTATTAAATACTTTGTAGAAAGATCTTTCAGATTTATTTTCAAATCAATCAATCAGTCCATCAGATATTTTGGAAACAATCCAGTTGGTTCTTAGATATAAAGGCTATAAGCTTATAAGCTATACATTCCTCAGAAATGTACATAATTTTTTCCATTTAAGAACAACTTTGAGCATTTTATCTTCTGAGAGTTGATTTCAGAAATAAAAAATGAGTTGCTAAGATTGTTAATCCTCAGTAAGACATACCTGCTCAGTATTTCAGGATGTGGTTCACAGGGATGTGAGGCACACAAAGAACCATTGAAGTCAACTGGAACTGTGATCAGTTCCCACTTCTCAAAGCCTCAAGAGCTATTTGCTTTCATCTTTTTAGTGATCATGTAATGCTAGTTCAGATCCAAGGTGCAGGGATAAAGTCAGCATTATATAGGCAAGAATGAAAGATCTTCATAAGATTTTTCCCATGTAACTATTATGTAAAGACATTTCAAAGAAACATGGGGCCCTCCAGTCAGTCATTTCTACTGGGAATAGATTTTTAGGGCCTAAGACTGGCTTTACTATTTATTATGTAGTAATGGAATGTTACCTTTGTTGTGAGACTAAAGGAAAAAGTTGAAAGCTGGGTTATAAAGTCTAAAGAAAGGCTCACACTTGCCAGAAGTAGCCAGTAATTACCACAATGATAAGTTTGAGGACTCAGGTCCCAAGCAAAATCAAGAAATAAGAATTCAAAGGGAGGATTGTTTTTCTGTACCTGTTTCCTCTTTTCAAGGAAATTCATGTGGTCAAAAGTTTCTTTTAACAGAAAATTATTTACAGGTGCTGTTCCTGGCTCTGTCACAAAGTTGTGTCTTACACCTCCATCTAAGTGCAGTCAGTTTTTGGATCAATGTGACTTCTTCCTGTAAGGGTCTTTCTGTTAAATCACTGCCTGCTAGAGAGCTGGTGTCCAAGGCCTTCCAGAGATTTGGATGACTCAAAGGGCAATGACTATTTTGGCTGAAGGTAGCAATAGTATTTTAGGTGGAGTTATAAATTTGCAGATAGGTTACATTGCTTCAGAAACACTTCAGAGGAGAATGTGACCACTAAATAAAAAACCTAAAAGTTCAGTTCATAGCTTTTTCTTCCTCAGAGTAAACCCTGGGGTATGAGAATTAATGAACATGTTTGACCGATAGTGCATGACACTGCTTCCGATGAGGTTTGTTATTTATTATTACTTGATCTTTTTGCATTCCAATTAAGCATCAGAAATCACCATTAGTTCAACTAGAAACTAACTTAATTTAAAACTTCTATTACCTAACACTCCAGAGGACATGTGCACTATGTTATTGAGGATCTGCCTCTTTTCAGCTTTTTCCAGTTTCTGAACTGAATTCTTACTGTTCACTAGCTTTTGAACAATTTCCTTATCGGACATTTTTTCCTACAACCATGAAGTGTGGAAATGCAGTTCTTAAAAATGATGAAAGAGAAAAATAAAAAATAGAAAGGAAGTTGAGATTCAATCATAACCATGTGAATCCTGAAGCTGGGGCTAGAAGATACACGCCTTTAAAGTCCTGTGAGTTGGCACTGCCCTGCAGGTATAATGAATTTCAGGTTATTTTGTTTTTACAATGCAGCTCTCAAATGGTTCACCTTCCCTTAGTTCTGATGAGCTTTTCTCAGGCTGGTGTGGCCTCCTCAGGGCTGAATCACATTTTGAAATAGGCTGGAGCCAGGTAAGAGAGGTGCTTCCAACAATGTTACATGAACTTCATGTTCTAATTCACCCTAACAGTGTGAAGAAGTGCAGAAATACCACAGTTTCAGTAATTTTTAACATGAGAAGAGATTTTTCAATTATATAAAACAAGGTGCATAAAACAAATCACTGTGAATTAAGTCTAGCACCATTTTGAAGTTACCCCAAAAGGTATGATTATGTGACATACCTGTTACTTAAATTTTATCTGTTTTTAAAATTGCAGAACTTACCTAGCAATTCTTACCTTACTTTCTAATTTCTTTAGAAAAGCATTTATATAAGGAAAAAAGTAAAGAAAAATCTCAAAAATCTCAAAATGGGATTTGAAAGACCTTTAATTAATTTTTCATTATTTTTCACCTCTTAGTAAAAATAATTTACCTTATCCATTTACGGAATTATATTTTTTTTTTAGGTTAAAAAATATCTTGATAAATGTGTACATGTAACCCTGAGGAACTTTTTTGAACCTGCTGTATTTAAGAGAATGAACAGTGACAATTCCAGAATATTTTCCCTTTATTTCATTAGATCCAAGAGGTTTGAGGGCTTTTCTGTCAGGCTAAACTCTAAATGTGAATCTTCCAGGATTCATCCACAACTTGGAGATTTTCACTTATGCTCTGTAAAAGTCATATCTTCTGTGCACACACAAGTGAAGCTTGCCAGCTTCAGCTCAGCGTGATTTCAAACAGCTGAGCTATTGAACACTCATAAAATGGGTTTTGTAATGGAAACAATTCAGCATTAGCTCTGGCACTTTTAAATGTATGCATACTATATTAATAACATAAAGCAGCATTTGCAGCATTTCATTCTTGCCATCAGGTAGCCGATCAGTTAGCAGGTTTTTTTTTTTTTGTGACAGAGAATTTATGCTTAGGGCTTAGAAGGAGAACATTGAACAGATCAGTTGAATAGTGAAAATAATTAGTTACTAAATATTTTTTGCTCATTAAAATATTGGAGTTTCTGCATCGGAGTCAGTTGTAAGTTGTGCTCACTTTTACAATGGAGTCTTTTCCATTATTCAAGAGAGGTTTTCCCATTTGAACATTCTCCTTCCTTTTTTTAATTTTTTTTCTCCCACAGATTTTTTGAGGTTTCCCTGCTTGGGCCTCTTTTCTATCCTTCAGTAAGGTTGAATTCCCTGATGGTAATCATAATTATAAACATATGTTGTTACTATGGGCTACCAATTTACTTGCAGTTCATGATATTAAAAAAAGTAGGTTTTGGAATGTATTTTACATCATCAGGGCATGTCTCATGAATAATTAAAGGAACTCAAATCTATAGTAAAGAGCAGTCTCTGGAACTAAAGATAATTATATACTACTTTTTTTTTAATCAAGTAACCACTAAAAGAATTAATATCATGACAAAAATATTTTTTAGTTTCCTTACCACTCATCTTTTTATAATTATGTCTTTAAGATTTGGATGACTATTAGCAAGACAGAAAAATACATAAATAAGTAGACTTAGAATATTTAATTATTCACAGATAATTACTGAAAAAAACCCTTTTTTAATTAAAGAAAATCAAGAAAGGCAAAGAATAAATACTCTAAATTTCACATTTGTTTTAGTGGCTTCTTTCACAATCTGTCTTCTACTCAGGGTTATTGCAAAGAAGTGCCTCTGTAAGTAATTAACATGTTAGATTTTTGGTGACTTATTTCACTGTGCAGCATTTTATTGCTGATGTGTCTGTCAGCGTAATGTTCACAGCGCTGCAGGGAATAATCAGAGCATGCATTAGGCATTTCATATTGTATTTGGTATCCTGGTAAGACAAGATAAAATGTTTTGAAGATTAGTTTAGAATTTAACAAAAAAAAAAAAATCAACAAAATCAGTTCTATGCAAACACTAGGAAGAACTAACAATAATAAATGAATGAATTTGAAAGGAATGTATGTCCATTTTAATTGGGTTGGACATGATGAAGTTTGCAGAGTACTTTTAGAATAGTGTTAGCAGTGCCACAGCCCTGAGCAAGCAGTTCATTCATGGATGTGGTGACAGGAGGCAGAAAAAGGCACTGTCTACCTGTGAAACAGAGCAACAGCAATTCTGGGGACTCACACACCCCCCAGCTTAGCAGCAGTCACTGGAAAAGCACTGGTACAGATAATGAAGATTTGTTAACAACTGTGTAACAAGGAAAAGAATAACAGCTAACATGGATTTATAAACTGAATGTGTCAAATTGGTTTAATTTCTTTGCTTAATAAGGTGACAAAGTGTATAAATATGAAGTAAATAAATGTCATGTATCTAGTTTGTACCCAGGCTTTTGTCACTTTCTTATGGTGCAGTCTGGATCAAATCCCTATAAACTGAATAAAATACTGAGAAAAGCAGTATGTGTAGTAGCATCATAGAATCTGCTGAGTTGGAAGGGACCCACAAGGATAATCAAATCCAACTCTTTGCCCTGCAGTGGACAGCCCGAGTCATGCCAGGTGCCTGAGAGCATTGTCCAAATGCTTCCTGAGCTCTGGCAGTTAGGTGTTGAGCCAGGAGCAGATACTGAGTAGGGCTCTGCAAGAATCTCTCCTGGGTGTGGTGAATTTCATGTTGTCAGTAATGGAATGAATAGCAGGAGAAAGAGCATATGTACTAAACTCACAGTGCCTAGCTGTGAAAAAACAAAAGTCTTGGGAAGGAAGAGATCCATTTCAAACATCTTAAGAAGTAATCTGAAAAAATGCATGGAGTTCGAGGAAGAGAAGTACAGGGTTAGACATGAACAACTGTACAAAGATAAAATAAGGGGCAAAGGACTCAGATATGGTCTTGGGAGGGCTCAGAAGCATAGCACATTGGAAGCTGAACATTTATCAGTGGGTAGCAGAAATCTGCAATGGCACACTGCTGGGGAAAGGTCAACTGTTTTACTGGGATGGAGAGATGACTATTGTCTGGTCCATATCTTTCATCTACTCAGGACAGATGTTGCCTCAGCTGGAGAAATGTGTTTGTTTACAAGCATAACACTTCAACAAAAATGTGAATCAACTGGAGAAACTCTTTTCCTTCTGTAGGTAGAGGAAATATTGGTCATAAACTGCAGAGAGAAAGATTCAGGCTAGATATTAGGGATTCTTATCAGAATATTTTAGTTTGGGATGAAATTGCCTAACAGTATCATGAAATTACTTTCACTGGGGATTTCAGGAGCAGATTGGGCAAACATCTGTCAGGAATATGGTAGTTATATTTGATACTCTGCTGATGCAGAGAATAGACTAGATGGCTTCTCACTTCTCCCACCCTGGTTTTTGATAATTTGTTGAAATGATCTCAAGCCACCAGTTTTGACTAAATGACCAACTGTTCTTACGCTGAAGTCAAGTGATGTCATTTTCTATTGATTTCACTAGGCTTGGATCAGGAACAGGAAGAAAGCATATAAATGCCAATTGTAGAATATGTATATGAAAGGCCTGAACCCCCTTGCATTAAATTCAGAAGAGTCTTGATCTCTTTCAGTGGAGGTTTAGATGAATTCTAGATGTGTGCCATGCATACATATGTGTAGATATATATATATGTTATATAAATAGATAATGTTAATACAGTTCTGTCAGTTAAGCAGTATCACTGAAAGCCTACTGTTTGAGAAAGTGTGAGAGAACTAAAACTTTACCAACATCTTTTTTAGAGTTTAGTTCCAAAGTAAGAGTTCCCCAGTGATGCACATTCCAAGAAATTCTCATAGACTTGCTGATAGCACCTGCTTGGATGAGGTACCAAAGCATTTAAATGTGTGGCTATAATGAATAAGATGCCGGGGGAAAAAAAAGGATACTCTTGGTCACCTGCATTCTTTTCCTTTTTCATTTTAGGGGCTTATACTGTGTTCTATGAGTGATAAAAGTGGGATTTTGTGATCTTGCCTCCTGGGTGTGGAAGAAAACTAGCAGTAGAAATAATCAAAAAGTGAAAAAGACTCTTTTTGGCTTTTCTGGGACCTAGCCAAACTCATAGATGGCATCACTGTAAGAAAATCCCCATTCAAACTATTTCATTTTTAGACAGGACCCAGGCTTGTAACTTGTCTGTGTCTTTTACATTAAGCAAAGTTCCTTTCTATTGTCCCGAATTTATGCTCATCCTCTTAGCACACAATTTTTTCATAAGCCTAGCCTTAGGACTTTTACAATTTCCAGAACCAGGGAGGCTTGGCCAGGTTTAAATAAACATCCATGCTAACCATTTACCACCAAGCATTATGATTGCTAGCGCTATGGAATGCATCAGCTGATAAACTGTTATTTTTATTGAGGTTTTAATCAGAATTCTCTAGCAGAAAGAGCAGAGAAATTCAGAAACCAGCTGTGTGCTCCCTATTACAGAGAGGCAGTGATATGTAATAGTAGTCAAGAAAAGCAAATTCAACCATATAGGCAGAGATCAGGAAGAGTGCACTCACCCTGCTATGCATGGTCAATAATTAATATTTCAATTCTTGAAGGAAACAACATGACTCAATAAGTAAAACCACAAATAAGAGCTGTTGCTCTGCATTACTGCAGTACATCTCTAATTTTTGGAAGCCACTTAACTTCCTTCTCTTTGCCTCATTTTCCCTATCACAAAACATTGTTCAAGATAATGATTCAGGATGAACATTCATGTGAGATTCATTAGGCTATGAGGGCAAAAAAGGTGTTGATAAAGAGCAGTAATTCCATAGCTAACTAGAAAGAAATCACAAATGTCTTCATGTTATCCCTACTTAACATTTACTGAAAACACAGAATTGTTTGAATACTTCAATCGACATCTGGTTCCTACTTGGAGTCCCTAAGAAAGGGTCAGCTTTACCCAGGGTAAGATGGACACTATAAATGAGGTATTAGACTGCGGAATAGTCTTTTATTAAATAAAGAAAACTTTCATTTTTAGTACAGGGAATATAGGTTTGTATCTTATCTTATAATTTGCTTGAGGTTATCCAGTGGAGGAATGATTCACAAGAGGTAGCTCCTAACTGTGTTTCCAGGTTTAATGTTAGTTTGGTAACAAATGCAGCTTTTTGCACCACCAGGGTGACAAGTTCTTCACTTCTCTCTTAGAAACTCATGTGAAGAAACTGGAAAATGTTTGAGGACCTTCCAGGTCATCACAGTCCACAAAGGTGGGCTTTTGCCTTGTTTGGAACATTCCTCTGAGGTATCTAACAGGCTTTCAGGTCTGAGGTTCTGTGTGCCTGCTCTGAGAGAACAGCGTCATTCAATAGACTTGCCATGAAATGCCTGGAGGAATTCGAACAGCAATGTGTGTATGTGCATGATGCATTCTAGTCTACTGTCAGCCAAATCCAGCAGAGGAAAGAACTAGAAAGGTTTCAGAAGCAAGAGAAAAATGTGTAAAGGTTAAATTCAGTGCTAAAATCACTGACATTTGAACAACAGAGATGTAAAAGAAAAGTGAAAGCATCAGACATTAACTTGGGTTATTGTACTGGAAAATTTATTTCAGTAATGATTTCAAAGTCAAAAAAACCCCAGTGCAAAGAGCAAGAAACCTCAACAAAAACACCCCAAACCAACCAACTAGGAAGACTATGGGTCTACAAAAGCTTTTTTAAAAATGCAGCTAGTTGGAAAATATGCCTTTATATGAAGATGATCAACGTAAAATTTTGCTTATCACACATATATAAATTTACTCTTTTGTGATTATCACCAAAATAATTTAGAAATTAATGTCATAAGAGCATAAATATTGTAAAATGTGGTTATAAAAATATTTCATAAAAACTTTTTTTATGAATTATGTATTTCCTTAACATCACTTAATATGTTTTACTTCATCCAAATATCATGGATGAATTAATTGACTGTTAAACTATTGTTTACTTAATGTACAGGCATGAATATTTCTCTTGTTTTCTTTCTGACTGAGAGGACATTAACTTTTTTTTGAAGAACAAATCAAAGCAAAATTCTTGCTAAGCATTTAATAAGAATTTTTGTGTTTCATTTTAAAAGTAATATCTCAATGTGTTTATATTTAGCAATAGTAATCAAAAAGCCTGAAAATCCTGAAAGACCAAGAGAGGCTGGTAGTGCCATATGAGCTCTGAGATATCTTCAAATTTTTTAACAAGTATTTGAATTCTTGTACCTTGAGAAAAATATCCATAATTATCAAGAAGGTTTACTCAACACTAGATAAATAAAAGTAAAAAACAAATGGAGCAAAAAATCTCAAATTTCAAATCTCTCCTGAAATCTATATGCTTTTAAGAGACCCAAAGTAATAAACATCAATAATAAGCCATCCATAATAGCGTCCCTCTTATGAGCATATGTGCACATACTCAAAAGTCTGGATCAGTTTTTGTAGTGGCATGAGCAAGTGTGAGCTTCTTGGATCCTATTTCTTTAAGACCTTTTTGACTTCAGTCTTTTTGTGTCTTCCACTTAGCTGACCACATTGCCAAATAAGAAATAGGTAAACTAAAATCGAGTTTGGAGCACACAGATGCAAGTCCTCCAGATTTTTCTTCTGTTCTGCCTTGAAAAACTCATCCTTGCTCACACTGCTGCCTTTCAAACAGCAGTACTCCTGGCATGAGGACTAATTAATATTAGAAGTACAGTGAATTTAATTTTTAAAACCAAACAGTTGTTCATATTTAGAGTTTGGCTAGAGATTCTAAGTTTATCCATGATGTTCTGCTGTCCGCAGGGCTGGTGAGGGGTAAAATTGCACCCTAGGGCAGCTCTAACTGTAGTTACTGATATGACAGAAGCCAGGCTGAGAAGACATATCTCAAAGATTAGATCAGGGCTAATGTCTGAGGGTGTAGCATGTAATCAATAAAACATTTATCATGGGAAGTTGTGATCAGAGCATGCAGGTTCTGACCACAGTTGGGTCAGTTCCTTGCATGTGATCAGTACAGGTCTTCCAAAGTGGTCCTGAGTAAAGAAGCAATGCCAAGGGAAGGATACAGACAATAATTAATAGAGACAGCAGCACTGCTCAACAGGGTCTGTAATTAAAGTTATGTCTTGGGATTCTCTGATATAAAGAATAGTTACTTTTTTACTTTTTATTAGCCTTGGAATGTATTTCCATTGTTCAGCATGTTGGTTTCCTATATCACTCCTATCAGGCATTATAAACCTTGGTACTTTGGAGCTATGTAGTTGCTTTTCATGTTACCCTGGCAACAGAATAACTAACACTTGAAGAGGAAGCAATAAAGAAGTGTGTTTTAATTCTTTTACAGTTTGATACTTGAGAGATGGAGAGTGTGTTTTAATTCTTTTACAGTTTGATACTTGAGAGATGGAGAAACTCTGCATTACTTCATCAGAAGGGAGAAAGCAAACTCCATTTGTTTGTATGTTTAAACTGCTCTGAAAATATCTACCCTATTGCTTTTATTCAAAGAGCATACTATATTGCTAATCGGAATTGATGTATTTATGTTAAATGTAATACTAGCTATAGGTTGTTTGTAATACAGATTTGTGTGTTTAGCATAGTAGAGCGAAAGTGAAAAGAGAGAGGAATGAGAAGGCTGAGCCACATCTTAGCCACTTCCTAAACCCTTGGCCTTCAGGGACAGTTCTGGTTATATAGACTGGTCAGTTTTACCTTTGGTTTCACCCAACTTCAGAAACAAAAACAAGTGGGACAATTCAAGAAGGCAGAAGGATAAACAGTCAATTTGACTTTTTGAGGAGAGAGATGGATTAGTTTTTGGAGAATCCATGAGGTGGATGGTAAAATTGACGTACCAATTTTTTCAGGAAATGGTTTGTCTTTAGGTAAGGCACATAACTATATCTACAGATAGACTGATAAACCCCTACATTTTACTTAAGGGGATCATTCCTTTTGCAAAATATAACTTTTTCTTTTTTTTCTTTTTGTGCTAAGGAGACTGTTATTTATTCCACTTGGTGCAGAATTGTGGAGGATGGCACAGAGGGAACCAGTCTGCACAAGAGACTCAGAACATAGACAAGATACTGTGGTCTAGGGACTATTCTGAGAAGATAAAATTTATTTGAAGCTTCTTCAGAAGAGGCAGATGTACAAGGCCTAGGATAACACATACCATAAAAGGGTAGAAAGGTACAATATCCCTCTAACCATTCCACATGTCCTATGAGAAGGATGTTATATGTCTGTATTGCCTCTTTGCTTTCCTTTTCCTTTTCTTCTGCTGTTTTCTGTCTCATATTTTACTTTTCCACTTGCATAGTCCAAACAATTCATTTTAATCAGCTCTTCTTCCATAACCTGCGGATTTAGTATTCTGCATCTTTCTGCATGCTAAAATTGCTCTCCAGGGCATTGCTCCACCCACACTTTGATGGATTGGTGTTTATATGTTACCTCTCTGCTCTCTGAAAAGCACTGCCTGCATTCAGGCACACAGCATTGACACTTCCACACTTAGGTACAACATGGAGCATGGATCTGACTGGACCTGCAGTGATGGTTTTGCATTTCTGTGATTGTGCTTGAACATGTCTTGCTATTAAAACCGGTTTTGGAGAGATGTTCCCTTCTTATCAGACATACGTCTTGTCTGATTCTACTTTTTTTTCAATTGCATTTCTCCAATCCTTCAGAAAGCACATCTGCTATTAATTATAGTTGACAGGTACTGTCAGTGTCCTATTAAGTTAGATAATTTGGGTCATAAAATTGCTAGCATGCTCAAGATTTTGAATACTTTTAATTTCCAAAGTTTTCTGATGCATGGGAATATCCCTTTCTTCCCCTCAGAGAGGTATAGCAGCAGATGCTGGTTTCAAAACTTTCAGTCTGTCCTGACTTTCTCCAGAACATCCACCACAGAGGTTCGTTTCCTCTAGTGGTGAGTCGGTGATATTGAAAAAATGATCACTCTGAAAGTCCTGTTCACAGCCTTCCATTTCTGAATTCGTAAGATGACAAATAATTTCCACCTGAACACCTGTGACATTTGGGTTCTGAAACAGCCTCAAATACCATGCTGTTCATTAGTGGGGATTCAATTTCCTGTACCTCTCTGCTTCAGATTTGCTTCAATGCATAGAGTGTGCATATTCATTAAAAGCAACAATAATGAAGTTTTGCCAAAAAAGAGGGGTGTGTAAATAGAAGATGCCTGGGGCAAAGCTGTGTTTTGTGTTCTGGACATTTATATAGCTATTTACAGTGCTATTCAGTTAAATAATAATAATAATAAAAAAAACCCAAACTCCACAGAATTACCATAGCAACTGAAGCAAGTGTGTGTTACATTTTTAATCTCTGAGATACACAAACCCTTACTAAGGAAACAAGCAAAAGAAAAAATGTGAACTTGTGTGCTTTCTCTGTGTTTGAAAAGAATATTTTCTTTCTTATTTCTTTGCTGGTATTTAATGCTGCCTTTGTTAGGGGAGTAGCTTTGTTCTCTTTGCATTGTTATGCTTGCATCTCAGGCAGAGGATGAGTGCAGGAGACAGCTGGAATGCATTCTCTTTCGAGACATTTTGGAAACTGCCAGGAGTGTGCAGCAAATGGTGGCTACGAAACCTCTACAATATTTTTTCCTGGTACACTGTTCCACAGGTGAACACATGGGGAACACATCTATAAATAAAAATTGTATTTCATATCTGCAGAAAACTACTTGCTATGCTCTTCTGATCTACATGGAAATACTTGTCCAAGTTTATTTTCCGTCTCTCCCCTCCCCAGTTGTTCAGTTTGACTTGGTTTCCTTAAATCCCTTTTGAATTAGAGTACACAATACTTCCACTACATAAAAGATCCATAACAGTTCTGTTTAAAAATATATAAACCCACATCAGTGTGTGTTTTGTCTAAGAAGAGTGAGAGGAAAGAGGCATTTGTTAATCCATCAGTAGCCTTTCTATTATTCTCTTCTCTGGTGGTAAATTGGGATTTATTTCTATTGTTGATGGCAAATATTTTTTTTCTCTATTCTATCCACTCCTGTTATTGGCACAATAATTACAAATCCTCTTATCAAGACAATCAAGGGACTAAACTAGCTGCTTTCTCCATATTACTGCAGCACTTTGTTTTGAATCTCAAGAAAAATGGGGCTTTTGCAGTAACACGCCTGGACACTTCACTGTTTCCAAGACAAACAGCTCTTGAGCCAAGACTGATTTGGACAGCATGCAATAGCTTACATGGTTTTTTTTCCAGGAGATTCAGAGTCCTTTAGAAGAGCTAAATGAGCCTTACAGCAGCCCTAGAAGGAACAGCTTGTGGGTAGCTTGAGGTACAAAAAGGCTGTGTCTGCTCAAGGCTGTGTGAGTTGACTTAGTGGGGCAGAGGATCACAGTTCTCTGAATAATTTCAAATCTGATCCTATTGATGCAGGCTCCCAGCATCCATTTTAACCAAGGGTATCTTCATGATCCTTAGAGAAAAATCTGTCCTTCTCATTTCCCTCTCAAATATCTGCATCTTAAACTATTGCAAAACCAAGTGAGACTCCAAATTTTGGAGAAAACCCTTGAGATACTAATGTTACATGCTCTTTTTGTTCCTTACAGATATAAAGTTTTAGGTAGAACCTTACTATATTTTATCAGCATGGTTGCATAGCATCCTTTCCAGAGCAGGCCAAGTGTGTTTCTCTTGGAAATGAATGCTTTATCGGAATGAAACTTTGCATGGCAGATCAGCAATTTCTGATTAAGAGTTTTTGATGGAATCACAGCAGAATGTGTCTAAGTTCTTGGGTTAGAACACTGTAATTTGCTGGGATACTGTGTATCATGCAAAAGTCAAACTGAACTAAATGTTTGGAGTTTATCAGCAAAGAATATTTTTAATATAAGGAGATGTAAAATATTTATTAAATAATCTTGAGTGAAAATTCTGCTTTCATCTAAATCTAATTTTTACCTCAAGATGGTGAAATAACAGCAGCGCAACTCAGATATTTTTTCTGATTCATTTCTGCTAGCTAGTCTTAAAGTAGCACTTCCAGCTCCTGTGAATGTTGAGCAAAATCCACAAATGAAATATGAATTTTCAATAGCTTATGTTCAGCTTGAATTAAAAACAAGTAATTTTTTCCTTTCTTTCTCATCTTGGAGTTCATCATGCAGTGACAATTTGAAATTTACAACCCAGACATTTAACATCCTTCACAAGAACATATAATTTGAAAAACCTGTGAAGAGAAATGTCTCTGCTAAAAAATGGCACTATCTCTTTGTAAAAGACCCCTGTCATTTAAATTTCTGTTCAGTTTCTTATATTAAGCTAAATAACATTGACATTTTTTTTTTCAGATGCATTTTTTTGGAAAATTGCACAGATTAGATATTAGCTTAAAAGAGTCTTAATGTGACATTGCTGGCTTTCTTCTGTATCCCTTCACATAAATTTGCATCTAATGCAGAATATAGATTTTATCGAATTCCATTGCTGAAAATAGAGACAATGACATTTAGTAGATATTCATACTCCTGCAAACTGCTGAGGAAAAATTTACCCTAAATTTGGAAAAAGAACCCCAAGGATCTTCTTTCTCAAATGCAGTGTAATGTGTGTTTTTGATAAAACCCAGCAAGTAGTATTTCAGATGAGATAAATAAAACCAGGCTTGATGTCGAACTCTGACTCCACTGAATATTGGACACAATCTCTTCTTGTAAATCCCACAAAATGCATGCATTTATTTTCTCTTAATTAGCCATCTTTTTGCAAATCTATTTTTTGCACACCAATAGGTGTCTTTCAATTATGTTTGGCATACATGATCCAAGTAAATACCTTACTATGTCAAGACCCGAAAAGAAGGGATTTTTTTCCCTTAAATTTAATAGAAACATTCATTTCTGCACTAAGCTGTAGAAAATGCATCAGTTAGAACACAAGTCTTGTGGGAAATGGCTACCTTGGAAAACTGAGTTCCTTAATATTTTAGTTGGCATTAAAAAGTCTTTTAATTCTTCAGTATATCTAATGTTGTTTAGACATTTTCTCACATTCCCACCCTCTCCTTTTCATACAGAGACAGTAGAAAGAAGAGGGAGGGAGAAATTCAAAATTGAACCTCCACAAAATTAGTTCTTTGATGTGGAAGTTTCATTTGATAACAAATTGGACAAGGGTAAAAATGACAAGCACAAGACACAAGAAACTGTATTTCATTTGCAAAGCAGCAGAGCAGATTTCATATTTTGATTAGATGAGATGCTTATCTCAAAAAAGTTTACAAAGAGAATCCAAAGGAGTGCCCATAATGGGCATGGTAAGCTACATTGCCCCACAATGTTTTCTTTCCTCATCTTCTATAAATAAGTTTATGATTATTATGAGAACTGCAGACCATATAGCCAGTATGATAGCAAGCCAGATTTTATGCCAGGAAGTGCTCCCTTTAATGTGTTTAAAATACTGTACAGAATCTTTTTTAATTCAAATACTGGTATCAAATTGAGGGAGGAATATTTCTGTAGGGCAACTTTGATGATGATCAAGAGGCACAGAGCTAAACTTGCAAAGCATGCAATGTAAGTGCTTAATTCCCTGTTTCAAGAGTATCTTTGAAGCTGAGGAGTCCTTAATATGAAGCATGTTGCACAAGTTACAAGCAATCCTTCTATGCCAAGTAGTTATTCAGGGGTGGGGGTTGCTTAACATTTCCTCCAGCCAGCCAGTGCTGGATGTCTGCCAGGAGTAAAAGACAGCAACTAATACATACATAAATCCACTTTAAAAATGCTCATGGGGAGACAGGTACATAGAGCTTCTGTATTTTGAGTTTATTAGTGATCTTCCTTGTTTTAGCTTAATCTTTCATTCACCTAGTATTTCTATGATGAAAGTGATTCAAGTTCACACTGCATGAGATCAAGACTGCATAAAGTCCTGGGTTGACACATTTCTCCATTTAGTCAGTGTTTATTAAAATGTCTATAGCTGAGTTTATTTTGTGATCATCCATGTCTTGTGCTTTATATTATGAGCATACTAAGAAACAGTATCTTTTCCTTGTCTGACTTCAAGCTTGAGACCTATCTGCTCATCAATGGTCACGGAAACAAAGAGGTAGAGAAATATTTTTTAGGTTTTCTTTTTTGTTTTGTTTTGTTTTGTTTTGGCTTGGTTCTTGGGTGGGTTTGTTTGTTTGGTTTTTTGGGTTCTTTTGGTTTTTTTTTGGTTGTTGGTTCTTTTTAGGTTTTGATGTTTTGTTTCATTTTGTTTTTTGGTTGTTTTTTTTTTTTAATGAGTGAGTCAAGCTACAATTAAGGCCAGAAATGGCTATGCTTTCAGACTAGACTATCGCCTTTCCATTTCAGGATTCACAAGGGGAATAGAAGTATGAACAGGGACACAAAGGGGTGAAAGAAGAGATCACTCTCTTGGCAGAGTCCTGTATTGGTGGTCAATTTAGGGACATGAGCTATACATTATGGGCTGGGACCATGATTTTAGTTCTAAAAACAGTCTAAAATTGCTTAGAATGTAATTTCTAAACTTTGGTATGTTTTGAAACTGGGCATGAACTTCTCAGTTCCCTTGGAGTCTTTCTGAACCCACTCACTTTATCTCTTGTCCCCATGCTGTGTTGCAGTTTCTTTAATCTCTGAAGCTGTTGCAGAAGTTCACAGGCCTCTCTGTTTTGTAGTGTGGTAGATTTTCTGATACAACTAATTGGTTTTGACTCCCCTGGAATGGTCCATTGTGGTTTTACATGGTTTGACATTGTAATGAGATACATTTGTTCACTATGTTAATTTTGTTAGCACTGAGATTCTTTATTTCTATGAAATATTAAGAAACATAGAATGAATTTGGGATCTTCAGACATACGCCGTGAGCAGCAATGTAGATTACAGGGAAGTCACAATGTTTTAATTCATTCTGCTGTGCTTTCATTCCTGGGTTGTAAGCCCACATACATTTCCCTTTAAATGCTTTTGAGGTAGACAGGTTGGGTTTTCATTGCTTCTAAATATGTGGCTGCCTTGGGGCTTCTAATTTATTTATTTTTTTTAATGGAGTGAGAGGCTATAAAACCTATGTGCTGTAAAGCAGGCAGACTAAGTTACCTACCAGCCCACCAGGCTCAGTTGAAAGAGCAGACATCTTCAAGTTTACTTAACTCTTATTCCTAGGCTTCTAATTAAGATCACTGAAATACTCCCCATTTTGAAAAGGTCACGTCTGATTTCATCTGAGACATTCCCTTTGTCTCATTTTAGCTGTCTCTGGTTTATCCACTTACAAAAACACGAGCAATTATAGTCAACTGTCCATTACCAGTAGGAAGACTGGTGGATGAGCTTTGGCAGAGGTGTGGATACAGACTCCTTCCCTCTACACATACCCCAGCAGAGCTTGACCCAGGAGTGCAAGGCAGAGACTCATGAATAGCTCTGCATGAAGTAAGGGAGCACTGTCGAATGGTGTAACTATGGATGAGTTTATTTGTTCAGCCCCAGTGCTTAGGAATAACAGAAATTTGATTCTTCTGATTGCTATTGTATTAATTAATTCAGTTCCAATTTATGGTTCTCATCTTAATAACCTAAAATACCAGAATTTTTGATGCTATTTGTAAGGTTAACTTTTCAATATATATTTTAAAATATTGTAATATGATAATTGCCTTTATGTTCAGGAGATTCATGGGGTGCACTCTTCAAATGTGGTTATTTATCTTCATCTATTTTCATGGTTCCCATTACCATAATATACGAGTTTCATATCCTTTAATGTGCGAATCTGCCCCAGGCCTCTCTGAGTAAGTGAGTACATTAGCTACATTTTGAAAGTTCATACCATCCAGCTTTAATTGTCTAAGTTAGGCCTCACTTTGTTGCCTTTGATTCCAGTATGGGCTATAAAAAAGGTCAGTCTGTTAACTTAGCCTGGCTGGCTTGTTCCTTAGTCTCTGAAAAGACTGTTCAGGAGTCTGGGCACCTAAATAAGGTAGTAACACCATCCCTTCAGGAGACTAGGTAACAGGTTTTCGGAGATGTCTAGACAGTTGAGAAAGCAGAGGAATATCAAATGGGATTAGAAAAAATGTTGAAGACTTACTGAAGACATTTATGGCCATCTGCCGGTCTTGCCAGAGCAGAGAGGGGTCTGGAGGTCAGGTCTGCAAAGTCCTGTACTTCTGCTTAGTCACTGGGTCAGACATCTTTTTTGCTGCTTTATTTTTCTGTAATTCATGTCTTAGGACAGATAATAGACGTTATGCTCAGTGACCTTTGAGAAGTCTTGTTAATCACATTTGTGCCTGGGGAATACCAGCAAGAAATAACACCAACAAGTACTGTGCGATGACAGGGTCAGAAGCTGTCCCCTGTCGAGTGGGTAAGAGGAACAGTAAACTTTGTCCTTCATAACTATTTCTTTTTAATATCTGACATAAGAAGAAAGACAAATATCACTTCCTTTATTTGTATAGTTTATGATATTATTCTTTCTGGAAATACTAGTCTATAAGACTTTTTCATCAGAAAGCATTCAAGTCCTGGCTCAATCAAAGGTATTTGCTTTAACTGGCCATACCAAAAGGTCTGTGCTCCTGTGTACCTGATGTTGCTGTATAGCTTTATTGTCTCCCCTCAACTTCCTTCCATTTATCTGAAGCCTTAAAAAAGTACCAAAATTTGCTGCAAGGAAAGTAATGATCCTCCAAAAGAAATTCAGTGCAACTGGAGAGAACCATTTTAATTAGCTGACAGAATTGCATTGTTTAGGTTTCTTTTAAAAATCAATGAAGTGGCTGCAAATGTTTCTAATGTCTT
This sequence comes from Cinclus cinclus, assembly GCF_963662255.1. Lineage (NCBI taxonomy): Eukaryota > Metazoa > Chordata > Aves > Passeriformes > Cinclidae > Cinclus > Cinclus cinclus. The sequence continues at coordinate 15,433,978 of NC_085050.1, read as the reverse complement.
CATGTCTTTAAAACTCTCACTGGGGAGCCTTCATTCCTACCACAAAACAAGTTTTTATTTTTTTGAAATTATTATAAAGGCAACTTGTACTTGGAGGGGGCTCAAATGCACTTCATGTCTCCAGTGATTTTCTGAGTTTGCTTGGTGGAAAAAATATTTTTTAAAATCCTTGCCTATTTCTGCTTTCTTCTGGGTCTTTGGGGTTGTTTTTTTCTGGCTTTATGTGGGTTAGATATACATGCTATGGATTTTTACTTTTATAGAATATTGTGCTATCAAAGTCTAAGCCTGAAGTAAACAATTCTGAAAATCTCTCTGTCCCGTGAGGATACCACAGACTTCTGTACTCAGGACTGTGCTCATCTAAGGTTACCTGAAACTGTTGTCTAACACCAGGTCTGGATCAATCTTCCATTCACAAGCAGAATATACAGAATTATGCATATTGCTCTTGTAACACTTGTCAAGTGGCTACCACTGACTGAGAAGGGCCTCAGGACAGCAGCAAGCAGCTCTGTAACACCCTGGGTGGATCGGGTGAATATCGTTGGGGACCATCGATTCCTAGAGGTCAAGCCCCTGTAGTAGTTCACACACCAAGCCTTCCTTCACCGATTGTGGCTCTGTGTTTGCATCAACCTGGATTTATGTTCCCAAGGCCTGAGGCTCAACAGTGCTGGCAAAGAAAGAAATGAAGAAAGCTTTAAGAACTTCTGCCATTTCAGCATGGTTGGTGAAATTAATTAATCTCTCCTGTTCAGCAGTGTATTTTCCTTCTGCTTCTGATTGTTGTTTATGTACCTGAAGAACCGTTTTTTGTGGTTTTTGACATCTCTGGACAATTTCAATTCAAGCTGAGATTTTGCTTGTCTAGCTGCAGCTCTGTACACCCTGGCAATGCCTTTCTAGTTCTCAACAGGTATTCAACAGAGAGTTTGTCTTCTGGTTTACATCTTGGGGAGCAGTTGAGGGATATTTGTCACTGCTCTGGTTCGCCTGACTTATTCCCAAGTTATGGAGGAGTGACTGTTGTCATTTTGGATCTCACCCACTGCATCCTTAACTTTGTCTCTCACTCTGAAAAGAACTGGTTTAATCTAAGTTGCTGTATAACTGACAAAGAAACATTGCAAAAATATTGCTTCATTACTTTTCATTTATCTTCTCCTTAGAGAAGTTTTAGTGACAGTCTTAAGCCAAGTTCTGATGACATTTATGCCTATGCAAATCTCAAAAAAGGTACATTCTGCTGGGCATATTTGCAGAGGATGCAAAGATCACAGCTCATCAACATCAACATGAAAACATGAACATGCTTTTATGTCAGGGCTATTTCAAAAGGATTGATCCTAACTACCAGGAAACTTATTTGAATTTTTCCTTAATTACTATCAGCACTGTTAATCTCTAGTGATTAAAAAGTCACAGGCAACCATAAAAAGCTGAAATTCTTGAGACTTCTTTATATGGGAAAAAATCTTGAGACCTTTCTTAGCTTCCTATCCAACATAAACAGTACAGAAAAATACTCAATATTTTACTTTCCAGTTCTCTCATTCCATTAGCATGCAACAGATAATATTGTTGGTGTTCTATTTCTATCACTTCTGAACGCTATTAGATATTTATGTGTTATTTCTCATGTACACTACAACACTACTACAACAGTTAAATCATCATTAGAAGTTATCATTGTTCTTACACAGTGTCTCTAATTTACTTTTGTTCTGATTCAGACTCTCAATTACAATACTCAATTCTCTCTGTCCTAGCTCAGTTCCTAGCTGATCACTTGTAGATGTGTCAATGTTTGTGAAAGAGTAAATAGAATTTAACTTGGAATCTCAATTCTTCCATAGAGTCCCTCTTGAAAAACAATGTAATAGATTTGAAACTGCTTGCCTTAAAGGTTAGGAGAGCCTTTATACAGACATTAGATGGAAGAAAAAAAATAAAATTCTGTTACTAGAGTTCTACCTCTGAACTTAAAAAGACAAAATGAAAACATTTCCATAATACAGAAAATACGTTTCACAGCCATATAAGCAATCAATAAAAACATTCCTTTGGAGGAAAATTTAACAAACTGTTTCAGAAATTAAATTATAGAATAAGAAATGTCTAATCTACGTATCAAAAGAGGAAGAAGGAAGGTTCACTCTAGGGGATTTATGTTTACGTTCTCATGACAACAAAACTGAGAGTATTAGCAAAGGGAGAGAAATCAAAGGTTATTTTCTATCTTTGAAAGATTTTATTTTAGATAACGACAAAAAAATTCAGACTGACAACTACAATGTATCTTTATTCCTGAGGGTAAAAGTAGTGACATAGCTCTGATGTCAAACTGCCATCATTTTTGAAGTAGGAAGAAAATTTTGAAATTCTTTAAATAAAAGCATTTTTCCCCATCAAATACCTAAATTACAAATAAAGTTAGAAACAACTTACACTGTATTTGTTGTACAAGTACTTGAGAGGAAACAGTATCCTGATTTGACATAAAGCTCCTTTTGAGGCAAAAGCAGCATAATTGTTTAAGGAGTTTACTCAAGAATTGGATAGGACCTCACTTCAGTAAAGGAGGGATCTCCCTTAATTTGGAATCCCTCTTCCTGAGATACACCTCCACAGCTGTGAGTAACATCTATGGCTTAGTTCAACCTTTTCATAGATAATGATCAGTGACATAAATGTGGTGGTCATATTTAGTCCATGTATTCAAATTCCATCAATAGTTCATTTTTTTCCCCTGACTTTAATTCTTGTATTATTAGTCCATGAATGAAATGGGGAACAAAAGAGGAGAAATTTCAAGTGCTAAGTCAAAAGATCCTCTGTGAAGCTGATTCTGTCATGTGCTTGAAGTGCTAACACGACATACAGTCACAACACTGGCCTTGTTGAACTGCTTTTGTTAGTTGCATCATTTCCTACATTTCTGAAATCTTGAATGGACTCAAATGCTGGGTCTTCTGATACAATTACTGTGATGGTCAGCACTGTTTATTCAAAAGCTCTGAGTGTGCATGTGAGAACAAGAGATCTGCTTTAGTAGCCAATTTTTGGTACACACCTTGCACTCTAGGGTGTGGAGAGATATTTTTATTTCTTCTTTAGAACTGACATAAGTTGTCTAGCTGCTCACCACAGGGTGACCAAAGAATGTGGGAGCTTTTGGCTCAGCCTTGCTAACAACCAGTTAGCTTGTGTCCACTGAGCTTAACGTCACTGCACTCTTTGCTGAAGTATGGTAGTGGTAAGAATAACTAAAGAAGGCCTCTTTTGCAGTCACGTTATTTCCATTTTATGCCTTCCCAAGCTGTAACTTCAACTTTTCTTAGGCTGTTAGTCATCTTCTAAAACTTTCATATTTCTGATGTTTAGAGAGTTTTAAGGCTCAGAGAGAGCTGTGAAAGTATGCAATTAGATACAAGGATGAGAAATGGCAGAACCTTGTCATTTTATTACATATATATTGTAATACCCACCGAGCTTCCTAGTAGTCAGCTGCCTCTTAGGCAAGCTACTGCACATAGCTGGCAGAAGACTGCTGTTGGCCTCACCATCTTAGACTTCAAACTTGGACTTTTTGTAGTCTGTCAGAGGGGAAACTGGAGTACTTATATTTCAAAAGTGGTGGTATCATTTGCATGGGGTTGACAGGAGCATAGCATAGAAAAGCACAAGGTTAAGATACATCTATTGAAGACTTCAATGTAAAGGCACTAAATGGGTTTTAGGTGAGGCTGCTCAGAGAGATGAATACCCCCAGCAGCACAGAATTCAGTGTGGAGGATCCATATGGATGAGCAGCTAAGCTGCATGATGTTATAATTAAATAGTATGTGGTACTAGAGTGAGCTGTCTTTTTTTTTTTTTTTTTCCAGATGCCTAGGGTATATCTACATTGCAGTGCCATTTGTGGTGCGGGTGCAAACTTCTTTAGCAAGATCCAGATTTCAGTTTCTCAAGCACTTGCTTAAGCAGAAAGGAAGCTAAAATTCTCCTATCTCTATTTTTATGTCTGTGGCTTTCCAGGGTTTCTGTTTTCTTCCAGACTGCATTGCCATGTCACATGTAAAATTCCACGTCCAAGAAAGCAGAGAGGGCTATGCCTCTTCTGAGCTGAAGAACAAAGTCTGAAATCGTTTGTGCAGTAAATGAAATAGGCTCAAGCTTCCTCTATGGTATGTAACTAATTAGCTGATGTTCATTTTCATGTGCGTTGTTCACAGTCAAGCTGAGACAATGCATAATATGCATTATAATGTCCCAGGAATGTGTCCTGGTTTTAACTGCTTCCTTTTACCACTGTTGCACTCAGCCATGAATAAACCCTGCTTGAAATCTTGAAATGTGATGGGTGTATTTTGGGGCTATATTTTCAACATCTGAATCTGAGATTTCTGTGATGTAAAGCCTGTGAAAGAATGACTCTGGCACTACAGCCTGGAAAATGTCTTCCTTCTAGACTTTCCTCTCTCTTTGTTTCTTCCTCTCACTTCTTGATAGCCATCAAAAATTTCACTTTTTTCATTAAAAAAATATTTCTCAGAGATTTTTGACTATTTGCATCCATTTAATTTAATAATGCGCGTACTGGATTTTAGTGCTAGCAATGAAACATGATTTATTTTCCATTATTTATTGCTATTTATTTAGGATTTAGTTAACAGTCTCTGTAGTTACAAGCAGCTATAAGCCAGCCTAGTGAGTCATTTCCTTTACACTGACACCCATTGAAATAGCTCCCTTGCTGAAAATTCACTGATGTAACCAGACAAGCAGTATCGCGAGAGGTCATAGCTCATTATTTCACATTTGCTCAAGTATGTGAATGTTCCCAGGACAGAATGAAATAAAAAGGTTCTAGGCCTAGGCAGGTCAAGGACACAAGGGAGTATCGATTTTATTCACATGAATTGATGCAAAATTTGTTTGCAAAATTATGTTTAGTTACCACCAGGGACAAAAATGGGGCTATGAAAATGTTTTTATTAACACTTTCTATCTACACAAGCCCTGGTGTCAGGCTTGCCTATGTGGTGGAAGATAAAGAACTAAAATCATGATAATGCACTGACTCTCATAGAAAAAGCAGAACCATAACTGACTTAATATTTAGAAGCAGCTAAACTAAATAGACATTATTAGTTCTTTGCATTTGTATGATAACTTGTTCATTTACGCATCATGGTTATCTGAGGCCTCAGTTTTCTCCCTCATTGCTTAGAAGGCATGTAACTGGATCAAGGAAAATTTTATTTCTGGAACATTCAAGAGGAGTTTGTAGCTGTATTTTATTGGTAAGAAATCAAATGCTTACAATGTACAAAGTGTAAAGGCATGCATGTAAATGCTGGAGATCAAAGAGTTAGTCTTCTATGGGGATTATCTAATGTTACTACTTTCTTCCTCACTTATTACTATGGCATCAGTCAGAATATAGTGGGATTTCTTGTAATATTTGTTGATATACTGGAAAATACTTGAACTTTCTCCAAGTCTGCAGATCTGTCTGCCTGGATGGATTCCTGCAGAGCCCAGAGGGGCAGCTTTGGGAGCATCACGGTGGTTTTTCACTAGACTAAGATGCATGCAATAAATAAACAAGCAAACAAACCAGCCTACCTTAGGATAAATGAGGTTCCAGACACCAGCCTAAAAAAAGAAAATCCTGCCCTTGCATGCTTCCTCTCCTCGACAGCATCATGCTGCCATGTGCTGCCAGTCCCTGCAGACCTGGCTGTGCTTCATCTGCCTTTGTCACACAGCTTGGTGACTTTTCAGGCCAACAAACAAACTGGTATAATAAGAACAGAGGAAAGATTTACTTCAGACATTAAATGGTCTCTCTAGTAATGTATGACTTTTTTCTTCATCTTTTTAAGAACCCTCCCATGGCTAAAATAAAACCTACGTAAAATTTGCATTTTGAAAACAGATACTGCACGTTCCTTCCCAGTTCTGGGGAGAGGGGGAAAGCCACACTCGGCTGTGTTAGAGTGCTGCTGCTCAGCATCCGCAGGGGAGGTTCCTGGATGCCTCAGTGCCTGCAGTGGCCAGGTGCCCGCCCGGCCCCTCCACTGGCCACAGGTATTTTGGGGTGACTGCAGCAGCCGCTGTGCCTGCACAACCTCCTGTCACACGGCTCCCACGCCCCGTCACAGCTTCACTCCTGAAATAAAAGGCAACTGACAGCAATAAGGAATTAAAAAGGGCTCTGCTGGAGGAAAGAAAAGCATGCAACTGTCCTGGAAGTTTCTGTATATAGGAGTCAATTTAGACTTCTCTTGCTTTTAAAATACCCGAGTTCATTTGCTTTGCTGAAGCTTATTTTATGATTAAGCCAACATTTGTCTCCCATTCCCTTTCTGTAGAAAAGGCAGGTGGAAAAGAAGCCTTGTGGCCTTGTGCCCTTTTACATTCTTCACATTGGGATAAATAATCCCCACTAAGAAGTGGCAAAGCTTGACTTTCTGATTTTTTCCCATAAACACACAACAGTGTTGCTGCTTGGCTGGCGTCTGTTATTGTCACGTACATTTTGTTGCCTTCATCCCTGATGCCACAGCATTTCTCATGGACTCTTGTTTACTGATCTATAGAACTCCTGAGCAGGAGGACCTTGCAGTCTGCTTCTTTTAAGGCATCTGTCTTCACAGGGGAAGCCTGAAAATACTTGCTACAAAAGAATCCATCATGGCTCATTGCCATCCTTCTTTACAGGACTCTTTTAGAAAGTAGCTATGGGCTTTTTACCCCACTGACAGTTTCAACAGTGTATATGAACTGTTCAGGTTCATGACACTGTATTTTGCAGTATTTTGTGGAAGTTTATTGAGAAATATTCTTGCCATGATAATTTTCTAGTATCATGCTATTTAGGGGAAGCAGAATAGACTATGCTTGACTAATTATAGTTCCATTCATTTTGAGGCAGAAGGGCAGGTTCTGTATCACTCTACATCATTGTGCAGTCCTTCCCCCCCCCCCCCCCCCCCATACTGACCTATGAGGGATAAAAATGAAATAATTAATACTTAATGGCATCAAATGGGCCCAAATATGCTCTGAATTGCATGCACATAACTCACTGGTGGTTGTACTTGCAATACCTGAAGGCATTTGGATTGCTTCATAAGATTCCCTTTCTTCTTGCCAAATACATAGTAGTTCTCCTCTGAGATCTGAACTGTTTTATTTAGTAATTAAGGTAGTTTGTGCAGCATCTTAAAGATGCAAAGGGCAGATGCATCAATTCCAAATCCAAGGACTAACTCAATGGCTCTTAAAGCTTTCCCATTAGCAAATTCTCTGAAGACAGAGAATTCTCTTGAAGGCATATGTCTCTACATCTGGATTTGGCCCATTTTAAACTGGTATCAGAGACATAATGAAAGCAAACACTCCTAAATCTAATGGATATTTAAAAACATCCTTTTATTATACAGTTTTAATACTTTCATTTTCATTTCCATCATGTATTTTAGAGCTGACTCTCTCAAGTTACTCCAAACACTTTGGTCACTGCAGGTTTGATTTTGTTCTACAGGAGATGTGTGTACATATTGAAATTAAGTTAACTTTGTGTTGATGCTTGCCAAAGAGAATCCTAAAAAGATCCACAGTGGAGTTTTTGACCAATTCTAAGACTTTGGTAACCTTACAGCAACCTTGAGCTTGAAGATAGTATTTTAATCATAAAGTTGCCCAAGCACACCTGAGCAGGTAAACTGCAGCAATAGAAACTGAATTTTAAATTCACAACTTCTGCATTTAATAGTATTTTTGTCCTAGTTCTACTTGTATCAGTGAAAGAGGCCTGATATACACATATAGTACAAAACTAGACAGCAAATTAAGAATGACGTGTTGGGAATTTACTAGTGGATGAGTGTCACTTCTTTTACAACAGAATGTATTTTGCATTTTGCGGTCTTCCTACAAATCTCCCCATTCATATGTTTGAATGCTCAGTTTTGGTTGGTCTTTGGTTTGGTCTTTATGCCAGAGATGAATGAGAGATGTCTGTCCTCAGTAAGGTACCATGATCCACACTCCCTGCTCTTTGATTTCTTGTCTTGTGCTTGATAACTCTAGTGGCAATGCAAGAACGTTAGGAAAACATACAATTATTTGTCGACATGCTCTTTTGTGGTCTAGTTATAGATTTTCTTTGCACTCTTAGTTGGGCTGCTAGATTTCTTCTCAATGGAAATGACTGTAAGATTTTAACTGGCCTAGGAAAGCAACTGAGGTCTGTTCCAGAATTAAAAAAAAAAAAAAGTCTGTTTTTGGGGAAACAAAGAATTAAAATTGACAGATGAACTTAAGATGAAACACTTCATTTAATTTTGAATTGTTTAACTCCTTTTAAATGACATGTCAAAGCAAAAGAGCTATTTTGAAAATGAATAATCAACAGTTTTAGACACAATTTTTATTCTGATCTTTGTGAGCTGTTTGTTGCCCTACCACTGTGCATTCTGCAGCAAGTTCATTATTCACTGAGAACACCTTTTTCCACCATTCCAGCTGACCAGCAGAAACTTCAGCAAAGACAAGCATTAGGAAAGACATGAAGATAAAATTTAAAATGTTTGCTCTGCAATAAAATTTCTCATGAGTTATATAAAGTAAGAAAACTTTACCAGTTTAGCTACAGGAAGAAAAGTAAGTAGTTTCCACCTTGTCGCAGTTCCTGCCCTCTGGACTTGTCAAACTCAAAACTAGACCACCAGGTTTGTGCTTGGGCCTATGGAAAATTCACCAATCTCTTCTGATATCCAGGCTTCTTAATCTAGGTGTTCCAAACCAGTTTTCACTGGCTATGCAAGCACAGAGATTTTATAGTTCTCTTTAGAAGATGAAGCACCAAGAAAAGCAAAATCCTCAAGACAGTTATCTTTCACAGGTTTAAACCCATTTTAATTCCAGTATTGACCTTCATGTTGGCTGCTTCTTTTTCTTGTGTGGGGAAAGATCTCGTTTTAAAAATTCTCCTATTGTGGTTGAGATTAAAAAGTTGGTTGAAGATTATGGAACTTCTGTGTGCCCTGGCTCTGGGGACACCAACTACTGAGAGATGTGGGACACAGAGTACAGAGCAAGAATTCCTGTAACTGTTCCAGCTTAATCCACTTCCCCACGTGAATTGGCACCCATTTTCTTGTTTGTTCCAACACAGTGGACTGCTTATAGGGTGTCAATGAGGGCTTTGAGCTATACCTGTAGCACTGATGTTAATATGTAAGTTTCTCTGTAGCCAGGATTTGTGGTAGCAGGTTTGTGGTGTGTGTGTGCACCTAAGAGGTTATTTCCTGTCTCACAGTCTCCACCTTCCACAGCCCCTGTGCCTATAACAGTGGATGTTCTGCATTGCTTTTAATTAGTCTAAACATTCCTGCAACTCCTAAAAAAACCCCCCACATTATTTTGTCTCCATTTTCTACTAGAAGAAATTTATGACTTTTTATGACAGTGCCTCAACTGTGGATATTTAATTGAAGCTTGCAAGACAATCAAACAAAAAGTCTGCCTCTTTCTGGCAGTCACAGTTGTTTAAGCCTATTTGGTACTGTACCAGAAATACTAAAATTTTAACTGTACTGAACAGTAAATGAAACTCTTTAGTAAACTATATCTCAAGATTTTAAGTAACTCTTCCATAATTAGCCAGTAATACATAATTTCAGTCAGCTAAAAGAAATAGGCAGTTGTTGCTACTGCCATAAAATGCATTTCTAAAGCTGACAAGAAAAAAGAGCAGCTGCTCAGAGCCTGTTTGTCCAGGTTGTTTGTGCTGTAATGCTGTCAAATTACACCACTGCAAGGCATTTGCTCTGCACCAACTAGGCATGAAGCTATGCTTAATATAAATTATACTCTGCACTTCACAAGTGAAATGCAGCTGAGTTTATTTGCCTAAACGCAGGAATAAGTAATAAATAGGTCACATGTAACTGTTTTTTAGCATTGTTTTATATATTACAGATGAACTCTCTTCTCTGGGCTAGTTTCCAGGATCCCATGTAAATTATAAGGTTCAACTCTTCACAAGAAATTGTCTCTTAAGATTCTGAAAATATTAGGGGATTTTTGATGATTTTTGTACTAGGATGCAACTATAGGCTATTCATGCACTGTTTATTCACTCTGATCACTAAGTAAATGAAAATTCAATATTTTATATTTAAATTCTCAAATATATGGATGTGAAGTAAAATACATTATTTAAACTTGGTTAAAATTACATGTTTACACTTACAACACTACAAAAACAGGGGTACATTGTGTGGCATGAGTATGAAATAAAAAGTATGGTTTAAAGTTCCTGGAGTTTTTACGTCTTAAAAGAAAGAAACTTTAGTTTTTCTTCCTGAAGAAATAGCTAAGTAATTTTTTGACAACTTTTGAACAAATAAGCTAAGTAATTTTTTGACAACTTTTGAACAAATAACAAGACTGCTATAGATAATCTATTAAATATAAAATCTTTGATTTAAAATGCACTGGGCATGGAATATGAATTTGAAAGAAAGCCAAAAATTGAAGCATGAAAAAAAAGGAAATAGTTTATTTCAGAAAATGCTATATTAATTTTCATGGAATTTGAGCAGCCCAGCTCAGGTTTTACTTATTTGATGAGAGATTATTTTCAGGAATAATTACACGGCAAAGAAGGACAAAAGCAGAATGTTGGAAGTGAATCATTTGTAGCAAGAGTGGGGCCCTGCTGGGTGAGTGATTATCAGTGACTTTGGCCAAGCAATAATAGCTTCCTGAAGGCATCTATTCCACACTACTAAACCTGTGGTTTTGAAAGAGAATGTCATGCATGCATTTTTGAAAGAAATGTAAATGTAAGTTTGCTTTTATGATGTGATATGTTTCCAAGGTGCCCTGCTTCACCTGCCTCCCAGGAGGGCAGAAAAGAGCCCAGATCCACAGGCTGGACTAGGCAGTGTTGTGCTTCCAACCCCACACCCATTGCCTCCACCTGTGTCCTTTCTGCCTTCCTGTGTGCATCAATGTGTACATCATGGACCTGGGGAACTTGGGCTGCAGGTGGACACTCATACTGAATCCCTTGCAGATGCTGAATGCCCTGAATGCAGTTTATACATTGAATTCTCACTGTCGTCTCCTGCTGAGGATGAACACTCAGATGCTTGTACACTGGAGACTCTGGTATGAACCTTGAACATGTAGGAAATATATTATGTTGTCTTCAACATGTATGAGGCCTGGAGAATAGAGGCTTTTAAAAAAATTGTATTTTCAACAAGGAAATTTACTGTGAGTACGTAAGAAATGTCCTCCGATGCTTTCACTGGCTTCCCCTTAGATTTTAAATCAGAATCAGGGAGCTGTTGCTTAGATTCAGCTGTGTACCTCATTGCCTTATACAACAACATTCAATACTTCATCGCCTTGCCCAAGATATATAAAGAGACATGGAAGGGATTTGTTGCTCACTACACTTCTGTGAAAAATGGAGTGCTCTATATTGAGGGAATCTCATCACTATGGAAAGGATAACTTTCTCCAGGGCTGATCTCACACTGGAATGAACTCCGGAAATTTAAAAAATCCCCACAGACCTCCCTGCCTTCTGCTCCAGTTGCGAGGCACTCTTCTTTGACCCTCTCCTCTCTAATGTAAATATTTAACAATCTACATATGTCAAAAGCAACAGTGACCACAATTCTGAAACTCTACCAAGCAAAGCACAAGCTTTTCCCATGGGGACACAGTATTAGTGATGGTGCTTCCTGTATGACTTTGCTTCTCCAGTGCAAGACAGCATTGACTGTTCCATAGAAACCTCTGTAAGATATTAGGGCAGCTCTAGGTTACTTTTGGGAGAAAAAGGTCTAGCCCTGAAGTCAGCTGCCAGCCCAGACTCCTTTCAATTTGGATGAGCAGTTGGAGATGATACAGGGAGATGGGAGGCATCCTGGACCTTGTGTCCATATTCCCTTGGATTTTGTAACATATTTATTTCACCTTTATACTTGAAGTTGTAAGACCTGTGTTTTAATTAGCATGCCATGCCACTCCCTGCTAGTGGCAAAATTTCAGATATCTGAGTGCAGCACTCAAGGCATGTGACATTTATTTCACTTGCTACCTCATCAAGGACTAGTGGTCAAGCCAGATAACCTGATAGCCTGACCTAGTCTTTGTCCATCTGTATTTCAAGACTGAGATGAACGAGTTAAGGTATTTGCTCAAATAAATAATCAAAAGTACTAAATCTGAGTAATAAGAATTTGACAAAAAAAGTTTTTTATTTCTTCCTTGGAGTACACCACCATTACTTCTTTCTCTCCCCCCCTACTCCTTTTGATTTTCCAGGTACCACTCAAATTGCTCATAAATCTTGGAATCTTAATTTAGAAAACAATTTCTCAATCTCTACCACCTCCTAAAAACAGTTCTGAAATACGGTAACTGTTTTAAACATCACATTTTGTTTTGTTCAGCTCTCAGTGCTCATGCTGCTGAAAACATTGGAAGAAAGGCAAAATGAAAGTAAAAAAAATATTAACTGTGGTTAGATTTTTTTTTCACAACACAATATAAAAGACTTTCCAAGTTACACTATTAGATTAGCTGGAATCTGCCAATTCCACTGAAGTGCTACTACCTACATGCACGAGTTTGTCCAGTGTTTGTGAAAGGTAATACCTAGAAATAAAACTCATAGAATTTTTGAAACAGCACATATGCAGCTGGGGTACTTGAAATATATTGCATAACCCTGGGATCATGTTTTTAGTTATATTTACAAGAACACAGAGGCCTTAAATAGTGATATGGCTTCTAATGTCCCCTATTCAATTAAGTATATCACAGAATTATTAGGGTTAGAAAGGACTCCTGGTTATCATATGTATATGTGTGTGTATATATATATATATATATATATATACACCTACATACATAACAAAAACAATCACAATACCTAAGATTTTATCCAATTGATGTATGACTTGTGTCTTATTCAGGGGAAAAAACCCCAAGCCTCATCTCCGTTTTTACCATGAGCGTATCCTGCTCCCCTCCACTTCCTATTATTACAGGCAAATTTTAGACATAAATAATTATCTTCTATAAATGTTTTCTGTCCCATCTTTAGCGGGAAAATGTTCATATTAAGGTCTCATATTATGTTTGCTAAAAAGTTGAATGGAGTAGCCTTTGCTTGTCTGAAGCTGGCTGTTTGAAACCCACCCTGAGCCCCAGCAGCTGGCTTCAGGCAGAGAGCAAAAAGGTTAGATTTTCTCTCAGCCCAAAGGATTATACAGGTGCAGAAAAACACTTCTATAACACCACTATGGGAGAAAAAAACCTGTTTTTCTGGTGACAGCAACATTCTTATCATGGTGCAATTCTGTTAAGTGGCAAGAGTTATTTTAATGTTGAATTATTTGGGATTTTTTTTTCCCTTTTGCAAGTATTGGAAATAAGAATTGAATTAGGCATGCTATTAATGATACTATAAGTCTATATTTTTAGGAATGACCACTCTACCTGTGCTCAATGTGGCTGAAGAAAACAGCTTTTACTCTGGTTATATTATCATGCTTTAAAAATTCAAAGAGAAGTCCCATCAGAAGCACTACTCCTTATTCACTTGTGCTCCCTAATGGCAACTTTAAATCCTGTATTCTCTATTGTCTTTGCTAAAGATGCATGACTTTGTGCCTTTGCTGTCAGAGTGGCATGTATTGTGCCAGCAAAATGCACTCAGCACCTGACATTCATTTACAGAATTTCCAAAGACTGTTTTATATACATTTATCTTCTCTCTTTTGTAGAGGATATGTGATTTCTTCTATCAGAGCAGCAGCCTGTGATGTGATGCACAATGAAACATGAGGCCAGTGCAACCAGATACCTTTTTTCTTCATATTGTGTTAAGGGTATGAGCCTTCTTTGATGTCAGTAAAGTTAATAATGTTTAGAGATATAAAAATCAAGTCGGTACTCACTGGCTAAGGAAGTAGTACTAGACTCTCCTGCTAGCTTTGGTTTTTACCAACTTTTCTATTTCTATAAAAGAAAAGGCTTTTAAAAATTGAGACATACGTTATCTTCACAAAATTCCTAGACAATATGTGGAAAAGACTGTATGTTCTCTCCAAACTTGCACCATCTTTTGTTCATTTTATAGCACACAGAGAGGTGTCTTGGAGGGAAAAGCACTGCAGCCAGAATCCCTCTAATCTTTCCCACACTACACCAAAGCCAAATTGAAAATTAACTGAGATTGGTTGAAGAAAAGCTAATGCCTGATCCCTTCTTAGTGCACATTATTTTTACTTTGACACATACCTGCATTTTTACAGTCTGAAGAGCACTGAGAATTCTTAGGAATATAGGGTGTTCACTGAACATTCCCACAAAGTTCATCCCAAAGGCTGGAGAAGACACAGTGTAGTAATTTTGCCTTTTTTTACATCTCTCTATAAATTATTTCAAACATGGTTTCAGTTTCTTAAATATACACACTGCTCAAGATCTTGCAATAAAATAGGTCTTTGGCCGTTCAGTTTTAGACCTTGTTTAACAGAAATTCTGTGGTTTTTTTGATTATAGGTAGACTACATGATACTTTTTTATCTTCTTTTATTTTAGGACTAACTCCTAGAATAGGCTGACTCATAATTTCAAAGATGACATTCACTGAATATTTACTAGTATTTTTTGTTATGTTCTATATAATTCAGTTAGTGATGATGATTACTATGATGGATCACATAATTTATAATGCATCATACAATCTATTTGCTGCATTACTCATAGAGACTGAAAACAGAGGGGCACAAAAATGCTTCTCTGATGCTATAACACATAGTTCTGAGATCTGTTGCATTATCTTTTTCTATTTCCCAAAGAGAACATGATTTTGGTGGCCAAATATGCAATGAACTGCTTAAAAATCTAGTCATAAACTGAATATGCACTAAAGTATGTATTGAAGAGGTTCTTGAATAATTAAAGGATCATGTTCTGAGCATGAGTTTAAGCCTTGAAACCCACTTTGCTTCTTATTCATGTTTTGTAAATGAGGGTTTTTGCTATGTTTCCCATTGAGCCTGGGCCAACCTCACAGTACTGCCCATTCCTCAGGTCAGTTTACAGTATCTAAAGACAGTAATGCAAATGCATCCAGCTGGACAGGGGAACTTGCTGGTTTCTTTTGCTGGGCTCTTTTGCCTGGCACCTTCAATTTAAAACCAGCTGGGTCTGAGGAAGTGTCAATAAAAGGTGGAAAAGAGACTTGTGACTGTATCTTGCCTTTTGCATTCATAGTTGCCTATGATGTTCAAGAATGCATGTAGCATGTGCTTTCACAGAATCTAATGGGTTTTGTTAAAGTACAGCCCTGTCCAGAATAGGACCTCACCTGCTTCTGTAACACCCTGATTTACACATGGTGTTTAATAAGGAGATTAGTCAATGACTGAAATGTGACTGTGAGTATAATAACTCGCTGTAACACCTTTGAGCTGGCTGTCCCATGATTATTTAAGTGGCTGAGGATTATAACAGTGGGAATAAGATAAAACAGGCCTGTTCATAGCATACAACAGCAGAGCTAAGTGGGAACTAACACACCATGTATTTATTATATCATGTAATAGGTTTCCTTCAGAAAGTCAGCACTGCCATGTATTTCTCCATCTTTTATCCAGAGGGCAACATAACTTTGTAACTGGGAAATCCTAAGCTTTTAAAACACCTAAAAATGAGGGGACATATTACCATGATATCATATAATGTATGGAAAATGTGACACTTCCTTTTCCTGCATCTTACTAGCAATAAAATAGATCTACATATGTTAGCAAAGTAGATGATAGTCTCAAACAATGGCATCCTGAGTGTTTCTTTTGTGTCCTCAAAATTTATATGAAGTATGTCTAGTATATAAATACCAGTTTGCTCTGGCAAAAACAAATGTAAAACTGTAAAGAAAAGAAACTGTAATTTACTTGGTTGTATTGGCTAAGTAACTGAGAAACAAGCCAATTCAGATTAGCTTCCTCACAACCTCTATTTTAATGTCTGTACCTCTTTTCTAAAGGCCAGCTTGACTAATGTAAATGCCCCATGATCTGAATTGCATGCAGTAATCTTGAGGGGAGAATACCTATTTGGCACCATTTTCAATGATCAAGACACTTTACATGACATTCTTGTTTAAATGGCATGAAAATCAGAGTTAAGTGCTGTGCAAATGAGGGCAGAATAGAGCCCTTTGTATCTCATTTTCCTACTGCCCTGGGATCATCTGGAGGTATAACCACATAAATCCCCCGAGGATATGTCTCCAACTCTCTCCCTTAACATGCTGTTCCCTGATCACATTGGAAATCCACTCAATTTAGATTTAATCTCAGCAAAATCTACCCAGGACTTCCTTTCTAAATTTAAAATACTGTCTTTTTGGTGTTTTTTTCCCATTTGGGTTATACACGTAGCAGCATTTTTCCTTAGCCATCCTCAAGCCTGCTTCTCTGTGGGGCTACCACTGTGTGCCAGGAGGGTTGGGGTCTCTCAAAATTAGAGATGAAACTGTTGGCTCAGCCTCATGCACTGGGAGCACATTGCTTCCTCTGTCACTGACTGCTGCATGATGTTAGGATTGTACCTCCTTTCTGCCTTACTTTGCTTGTATAAAATCTGACAATAATGTTTTCCAAATGTTTTTAACTACGTAATTTTTTCAACCTAAGTCTCTGCATTTCATGGAGCAAAAAGTACAAATATTCTCCCACCCAAAAGGAAGCTTGTAATGAATGAGTACAGCAAATTTACAAGTGAAAAATAAATAGCAAGTTGTATGGGGGGAAGGAGACAGAGAGACAGACAGATTTATATAAATTCATCTTTTAAAGTGGTGGTCGGTTGGGGTTTTTTAAAATGAAATAATTGTAAGCAGTAACCAGCTGTAGTATTATTCTTCACTGTGTAATCTGCACAGTGAAATGTAAACAGGGGGTCAGGCTCTCCTGTGGCCATATGACCCTCTCAGCAGGAAAAGGGGGCACAGAGAGAGGCTGTGCACAGAGAAGCATACAAGGATATTCATGAGCTGGGAAATTTTGCAGCAAAAAATAGCTTTCCTGCATAGTCAATGGTGCATAGCGTTCAGTTTAAAAACCCTTATTAAATTAAGAGGAGCTTTCTGCATCCCCCAGCCTTCACTGCTGCTGCTGTTTGTACTTCCATAATGTGGTTGAGAAAACAGGGGCTTAATATCAACTTGAAGGTTTAGAAAAATGCAATAACATTCAGATGCAACTTGATTACAGACCAAACAGAGATACAGAACACAAAAACTGGTATGTCTCGGGAATCTAGGTCTTCTGAATCTCTTTGTTCCTTAAAAAAAAAAATCTTAAAAAATAAATGTGTATGTCTATATGCATTCCTTTGTCAACACAGGAAGATGGAGGGATTGGCAGCTAGGCATTCTTCAATTCATTAATTAATTATCTAATATTTCCTGTTCTTTTAAATTATCGTATTTCTCTTCCTTTATCTTTTCTCTGATTAAAAGGCTGAGTCCTTCTCTTGCACTCTGATCACAGTTCTCATGCTGTGTATTTAATACAGCATGTTTTTTAATTCACAAGCATATTCTTTCTGTCATTACTATAGCCACTATAGCTCTGACTACCTTTTTGTTATGGTGCAAACATCTTTTTCCTGTGGTATTTTTATGACATAACTAACTTTTATTTATTTCTTCATTTATTATTTTAAAAACCAATGCAGTTTTCCATCCAAAATACCCATTTTTACATAACCTTGAGATGCCTATTCATTCTTTCTCAGGAGGAGTTCAGGGGAAAGGTGCAGCACCCCTCTAAATCACAAATGAAATGAGTTTGTTGGCTTGAATAGTATTTCTCCTTTCAACCCTCACACATTTCAGTGCATTCCATTAGTCATTGTTCAAATGAGGCTGTTTTCTGACCCCAGAGGAGGGAGGGAGTTTGGGGCTTAAATGAGTTTGCCAATCAGTACATAGAGCCACACTGTTTTTCATCTTATATTTTGCATGTTCTGTTTACAGAATATAAGCCTGGTTCCCAGTACCAAAATGTTTCAGGTTTTGAGCATACTGTATGTTTGATGCAGCTAATTTAAATAAATGACTTTCACATTTAAGCAATTAAACCTATAATTAGCACTGTTTGAATGAACTAATCAGCTAATACCCTATGACACACGGTTCTTTTTTTCTCTAAATATTTTTAAAAGGAAGGGAAAGAGATTTATAAAAAATTATAGAAGATGCAGTTAAAAATTGAGCTTTGATTCACAAAACGTACAAAACACTACTACCACAAACTATTTAGACCAATGTTTGCCTTTTGCCTTCCAGGGAATGTGGAATTATGCACACTCATTTCCTCTGAATTCAGGGGAAAAGTCTGCAATAAACAAAGAAGTGAATCTTTCTTGAATTGAGGCAAACTTCTACCACTGTTGTATGTTTTTAATACCTAAACACACTTTCAGAGCTACTCTGGCTAACTGTATTTTAAAACGTGTCCAAACATCTAATCCAGTGGTAGGAGAGCTGCATAAGACATACCCTTGGGAGATTCCCTCTGACTGGCAGAGTTTAGCTGCTCTCAATAAGATGGAAATTTATTAGAAAGAAATTATCCTGGTGTCCTCTGAAAAACAACATTTCTGATAAACATCTTGTTCTCTGACAGAAGTCTAACAAGATACATTTGTTAGCTGGTTTCACTCCTTGGATTCATCTGTTAATTTTAATTCTTATGTTGTACTGCTGTGTACTTATGTTCTGAGGCAGACATGATCTATGTGTGCACACTGGAGATTGAGATGTTGGTGGTGAGAAAGCACAGAAGTTTAGGAGAAAGTTTGCCTTTTCTTTTTTTTTTTTTTTTCATCTACCTGAAGGGGAAGAAAAGCCACTGCATTTTTTATTAAATCTTGAATTTGTGGATAAACGTTGTACCTCTTTGTGTCCACGTTGTTATAGATTTCTCTTATTAGAGAAATAAGCCAAATTTACCATATATTTTTTCTTTTCTTCAGCACTGTTGTCCCTAAATGTCATAGTGCCACACATAGGTCATACAAGTCACATTACATACCAGCATTTTACTTTTTTGGTTTTTTTTCACATTAGAATACCATTAAATGTCTTCAAATGTGGAAAATAGCTTGAACAGCCTTGAGTTGTTAAACTCTGCCTGTTTTCACAGTAGCTTCACTAAGGCTGGGATTCAAGATCCTTCCCTGCAGCCTAGTTTTCCCTTAAGTGTCTACCTCTTGTAGGGCTGAGGCTGGAAGATTTTCCAAGAAGGAATGTTGATTTTTAGTAAATGAAGCTGGCATTAGGATTCCCTTCCCCAGCGTTATGACTTACCAAAGTCAATAGGCAAACAGTGGTCTGTCCTTGCAGAGCAAAAGGACAGCAGGAAGATGGCAGATAGTCTTTAGGGTTATATGGTTCACCAAAACTTAAGTGAACTTGTTTCTCTTTCTGTGTGATAACCACCTTCTGAAAGTACTTTTTCATCCGCCAAGCTTACTGCAAGAATTAGTTTATATTTTGATTATTTTTGTCAAACATTTTGGGTTGAGTAGGAGAGAAAAAACAAGGCAGAGGAAAGTGCTGCCATACCAAAACTTTTAAAAATAGGATTAGATTAATTCTTGCTTTGGATGGAAAGATAGGAAGTCTCAATTTTTTTTTATTTTAAATAAGTAATATCCTATGCAACCACTACTGAGAAGATCTTTTTGCACTTTTAGGCAAAGGATTTCACCACCCAGGCATTTCCCATGGTGATAGTCTTTCTGCCTGATGCTTCCAGTTATTTCCTCCAACCTGGATGAGGGAAAAACTTTATTTTATTAAGCTTTAATATAATTTCTTGGCTTTGCTTCTGAAAATCATGGTATGGATATCTGAAGCACTGACAGTTCTAACTGCAGATGAAACCTGAAGCAGCAGCAGATGACCAGCAGCCCAGGAAAATCAAAGCCTATGTATTTAATGCTGGGCAACTAATCACAGAGGCACTCCAAACTTGAGGAATTTACAAATTTTAGCCTTAATCTTGCTATGTTTAGGAGCTCATAGGCAAAACTAGAATCTCACATGCCCTATTATATAGCAGAGGAATTTGTCAGTATAGAAAGGGGTGCCTCCATTTTGGAGGTGCATTATGCTGGTGAAGTTTCTAGAAAAAGACATGAGAAAATAGATAATTTATTATTCAGGCAGCTTTGTGTAGTGAGGTATAGTGAACATTATATGACAGGGCTGGCAAAGTTCCCACATGGACTGAAGAACCTTCCTCTATGATAAGAAAATCCTGAGTACTGACACTCAGCATCAGTTGAAAGGAGACGGCCCCACAAGTCACCCCACAGGATCATGGTCAGTCTTGCAGAGGTTCCCTGTAAATCTCAACTATGATCACTCCAGGTGCAGATTAACTGGATCTTTTCTTGGCACATCTGCCAAACCTATTGGCACAATAAAGGCTGGCACAGCAAAGGCCTGCTAGGGAAATTCTACTAAATTACTCTGGTCATAATCTCATAGATTTGGAACAAAGTGATTTTTCTACCAGGTAAATCATAATTTCTTGAGCAGAATGAAAACAGAAAATACTTCAAATCTATTTAAATATATATATTTTTATTTAATAATGTCTGTATGATATAAAATAATGGTTGTTCTGATTAAGTATTGACAGCAATTACCTCTGAACGCAATTCTTTAAACACCAGGAAATATCCAGTTAAAGCAGCTTCTGTGACATAGCTACCTCCTACACAGCACACTAACCTATCACTTTGTTAGGGTCTATGCCTCTCCAGTGCTGTTAGAACATCTGACCTCATGCACCAAAAATTGTATCTGAAAAAAAATTCTAACTACTATTCCTGTTGGTTCAAAGTTTAAGATTCTACTCTGAAATGTAGAAATGGTATTTTCAAAACTATTCTGCTTGTTGTTTCTATTCATTGTTTCCATGGCAGAGCGGAAAAACTGTTACAGCTGTGTTTTGGGTGGTCTTTTGTATGCCACTGTTGGTTTTGATTATTACATTCAACACTCTCTTGCTATGTGTTTCACTGTCTCACTGTCTCCACATAAATATGGAATGGTGCTGCCTCCACCCGCTGTTTATTCAATTGCTCTGGGTTACAAAATGGAAACCTAACTTTTTTTCCCTCTTCTGCTTAGGGGGTTCACAGCTCCTAGGAGCGTGCCATAAACACTAGGTTATAGCTCAATATTTAAGAGAACATTGCTCTGCCCTTCCCTTAGAAAAAGTCACATTCAAAGTCCAAGGGATGGCTGACTGAGATGAGGACACCAGGTTTCTTCTGGTCAAATTGAAAACCAAAACAAACCAACAAAAACAAAGCCAAACCAAACCAAACCAAACCAAACCAAACCAAACCAAACCAGAAAAACCACACAAGTAATGTAGAAAAATGGATATAGTCTAAGGCATTTGTGACCTGATTTTTAAACATGCTCTTATAAAGACTTATTAAAGTCAATCAGGCAATACATAGTACATTTACCTGGAATATACTGCACAGTGTAATGGACACTAACTTTCAATAACATGGGGTTGAATGTCTGAATTTGAACATTGCTCCAAAGATGTGGTTTATTAAAGGTTCAAACCCCTCAAAACTGAATTATGAGTAGTTAAAATACCAACTGCTGTCCGTAAAATGCACGTATCTTCTGCTCCAGAAAATTTTAAAAAAAGAAAAAAAAAGGGAAAATAAGACACAGAACTGTGAAAATGAGTGACCAATCATGTAAAACTAATGATTACTTGTATAAAATGACATTTGTAAATACAATGTGTCTGTGCTGACCGGCTGAACACATCCTGTCCTGTGCAGCAGCTAGCCTGGATCAGAGCAAACTGATCCCCACACTGGGGCCTGTCCACTCCTGCTTTACAATAATCTGGAATTTGGTT
The DNA here is from genome assembly GCF_963662255.1 of Cinclus cinclus. NCBI lineage: Eukaryota > Metazoa > Chordata > Aves > Passeriformes > Cinclidae > Cinclus > Cinclus cinclus. The sequence goes on along the minus strand of NC_085050.1, from coordinate 15,411,944 downwards.
TCATGCAGACGAAGCAGGACCTTGCAGCCTGGCCATAAGAAGCATCCCTTAGAAAACTGAATCTTAAAGTGGGCTTAGGACAGCTGAGACATGTACCTGAAATCAGAAGTAACTGATGCCTTGCAGCAGCCAACAGAACACTTTCTTATGCCACGTATTTTTCTTAACTATGCGATCTCATGTGGTTTTAATTACTTGACGTAAGTGCTCCCATGTTATTTTGGTATTTCTTTGTCCAGTTTTCACCAAGAATAGGAAATAAGCAAAGGCAAGATTTTCAACTCAAATTGCAATTCAAAAATTTGGGTGTTTGTCTGAAAATATCTGAAATCTGAGCTGTCTGCATGTGTGTCTCTATGTTAGTTTGGGCAATATTGTTAAATTAGCTTTTTGAATGTAAGATTTTCAATCATTGATTTAAGATGAAATAATTGTTATTTGTGAATTATTAAAGAGTTCTAAAATTAGGATCACTTGTCATGAAGGAATAGTGTACATGATGGGACACATCCCCCACAGCATGACTTAGCTTTTGTATTTGTGAGAAACAGAAGCCTGTAACCTATTTGGCTTAACAATAGAGCTGGAGTTGGTTGAACACCTGAAAGGGCATAACTCTGGGTTAAATGGGGATGACTACAAGCCACATACATCCTGTTGTGAGCACCACTGCCTCCTCGCTTTCCTCTGGCTATATCCAAGTCTTGAATACATATTTCAAGGAACTGTGACCTAAATTCAGATGACTGATCACAGTAGCAGTAGAGTAAACTCTCAGTATATCTTCACATTGACAGTGAACTTGGTATCAAACTTTAACCTGCAGCACTTTGCTTTCCTATAAAATAAAAATATTCCATCTTAAATCACTGCCTTTTCAGAAACCTAAACAAAACCATAAAGGCCAACTCTTTTCCCACCTTCCAGTGATTTCAATATAATCCCAAGTTTCTTATCTCTCTGATTTCTCATGTACTCCCCCTTACCTTTCCTGATCTCCCACAAAACCCTGGCAGAGTACCAGCAGATCTGATAGCTTCTTCTGGGCTGGCTGCCATTACCATATTTATGTCCTTCAGGGTTTCTGTGGGACTGATGACGCACAATACATCATTGGGCTGCTGTGACCAAACAAGGTTTGTGTGCTGCTGCTTCCCCCAGCATTTTGCCAGAAGTGCTGAGACCTGTCAAGGGGATGAAGAAAAATGAGTAAATGTTGATGAGGGATGGAGGAATAGTGTTGAAACAGAGTAGATGTTGGGTAGGAGGAGAGGTCTAAAAACAGTGGCAGAGGAAGAGTTAGTAGGTGTTACAGAAATATCTGAAATTGAAGGGGAAATAGAAGTATTCTAGTTCAGGATAAGTTGTAAAGAATGGACTATTACAGGGAAATGAAAATTGGGAATTAAATAGAATAAATGAAAAAGAGAAAGTTGAGTTTGTATAGGGAGAATGATTATGCTCCACCCAGCACAGGATGATGATGATGATGATGATGATGAAGCTTCATTAGGATTTATCAAAATAAGCATTTTTGTGTCTACGCCCGTGTCTGAACTGAACTATTCTTTCCAGCGTTTGTGAAACAGCCTGTCCCTCACTGTGGTCCAGTGCTGAATGAGCATTAAACAATGTAAAATGAGGATTATGTCTATATCACAGGATAGGATCCCATGGGGGAGCCTTGCCGTGATGCTCTGACTGGGTGTTGGGAGAACAATGGGATGTGCTGCCTGCCCCTTTACCCCACTGCCAGCAGAAGATACCCTGGGCTTCATGAACTGACATGAGTGACTTTAGAGACATCAGTTTGAACAGCTGGGCAATCAGTGTCACAAACACACTGAAGAGTGTGTCTGCTTTGATACACACCACCAGGTTCCGCTGATCCCACGCTCTTACGGTATGTGTAGGAATGGCAAAATAGGATTTGCACACAATATGCCTACAGAAGTCCCATTCTGATATTAGCAATAAATTATGTCAAGCCTTATGCATAATATATCTTCCCAGTTTCTTACAAGAAACATCATTAACTTAAATTTTAGGTTGTTCCCTGTAAAAATGCAAGGCTGCTAGTATACCCAGCTCACTATTCCAGTCTCCCATCTCAGTCACACCTCTTAACTCCTTATCATGATGAGCAGTCTCTTTGAAGAATGGTTGTGAGAGATGTATGACAACCCCAAATACATGTAAAAAAAATTTGGAAGATGAGGTGGAGAGGTCTCTCCTTTTTATATTACAGCCTCATTGCCTCACTGAGACTATGACAAGTGTGATTTCTGTCTTTGTAAAAGCCTGCTTTTTCCCTAAAGATTTTCCAACTGACTCAATATGATTGTTTTGAATCGAGGACATAAATTTGAATTTGAATTTTAGGATTTCCAAGTGTCACGGGCTTAAAATTGTGCCTAGTACATGTGTTTACAACTAAGACCTGGGAAGAGTGAATGATGTAAAAGCAGTAAACATACAGAAATTAGTCTGGACAAGTTTTCAACAATGGAACTTTATTTTAAAATATTTCCTCTGTACAAGTTAATAAAAAAATAAGATTAAGTATTGAGTACTTAAACCCAGTTATTGCTTTTGATCTATTTGCCACCAGATGTGCTCCTTAAAACTATATAGAGAATCCTGAGCCACCAAATGGAAGTGTGACTGAAGATCATATACAAACTACGTGCCATCTACTTTGCAAACGGAATAGTCGCAGCAAGGACACAACTCATGGATATATCCTTCCATGAACTTGACTACACAAACACACTGGTCACTCCCCCATCCCACTGCTCTTTTTATTACTTCACTAAGAAACCCTATGTGAGCTTAGCTATGTCTGGCAAACACTTTGGTCTGGCACATAATGAATGCAAAGAAGTTCAGAAAATCCGAACTGTTCATCAGAATGTGAAATGGTTTAAATGTCCGAGTTTTTTCAGTGGTGTATTTCAATGTAGACCTAAGTCCAGGTGTGTGAACACCTCCTTTGTTTTGATCTCTATGAAATGTGTATTACTAACTAGGGTGTGATTATAATGCATGTATATACATGAAATACAAAGGTTGTATGAAGACAGAAAATTTTCAGTGCTCATGTTAATGTAAAACAGCCCTGTAACTGTCCTTGTTACATTCATAATTCTTTAGCTGACTAAATGTCCCTTCTCACATACTGTCATTTATTCCTCTCCTCAAATCTTAAGATTACCTGTTTAAAAATGCAAAAAACTAGAATATTGTGACTTAGAATCTTAACGCCTGTATTCAGTCCAGAATTTCATATCATGTTAAAGATGGATCGCTTTTAAAATAATGGGCTTTGTTTTGTTACCCTTTCTAGCTAAGACATGCAGGTCCTGTGATAATTGTACTTGCTTTTTTGGCTTTTGCAAATTAACACAAATGTCTTGCTGGTTAATTTAAAGACTTTTATCTTCCCTCCAAAATTTCTATCTTTATTGGATTCACATCTGTAGTTTTATTTAATGTGAAACAGATGTTGAAATCAAGACAATATTTACTGGGATACTTGCACTGAAGAAGGCAAGCTACAGAATGTTGTGCCAGTTCCCTGGGTGTAAAGCAAAAATAAATTTTTTTTCTATTTTTCTGTCTAATTAGAAACAAAGCTTTCTAATCAATAACTTTCAAACTCCACCAGCAAAGAGATACCAGCAAATGTACTAGAATTCCACAAGCTGTTGTACTTCATACACAAAACATTGTGTTTTTGTAAAGCTGTGGGGTTTTAGTACACCAGTATAAAATGCACCATGGCATGGCTGCAGAGTACATGCAGTAGGATGATGCTGGGAAGACAGCAGACAGCAGAGAGCTGAATGCACTCTTAGAGTCAGAAATCAGAGCTAGCAATGAGAGTAGAAGCTGGGAGGTGCAGCTCTGCCATTTAGCAGCTGCTTGGCGGTGTCTTGTCTCCATGAGAGACAGCAGCTCCTTCCTGATGTGGGCCAAGTTTCAAGTCAGAGGGAGCTCAGATCTGCAGCTTCTCCAGAGATATCAGCATCTTTCCATGATTTCTGCAGTATGTGCATGCCAGATTTGTTTAAAATGCATCTGGTGTGTTTAAAATACTGAATTAGATACCTTATCTTTTTTTTTTTTGTCATTCTTTAGATATAGGTCACTGAGTAGCACACCTGGAAGGTATGAGATGTTGGAAGAACAGAATCTATTAGATAAAGATGGTATTAGAATTAGAATATTAGATATTAGAATCTATTAGATAAAGATGTATTCAGTATATATTTTCCTTAGACTCTATTTTTCTGTGCAAACTCATTATTCACTTAAAGGAGAAACACAACCAGTCTTTCGTCCTCATGAGCTGGAACATTTTGCTCTTGCAGCATAATCAGATTTTCCAAGCAAAACTCCTGGTTACTTCACTCCCATTTACGCGGCTGTACAAGGGCTTGGCAAAATTCAAGCACTGCAGAGCAGGGTAACATTTCAAATTATAAAACTTAAAATGATAAGATGTACTTCAATTTGAAAGGCCAAATTAAAAAAAAATTATGTTGTGTCTACAAAATATGCATACAGGTAACTGATTGCATTTTTCATGTATTGAGTGTACAGTATAAAGCAGTGAAAAGAGTACCTGAAACGGTGATATCCAGAATCAAAATGGATCGTATCCTGCATGCTTTCATTTCCTTGCAAGTTTTGGCTTGTGTTTTGCAAGTGCAAAGGTCTAAGATCAAATTAAGATCAAAATGCTTATGAGCAAATCTTTACAAAAACTGGAGTATGAATTATCAACATGAAATAAAAAACTAAAAAAAACCTCTGTGTAGTAAATAATATTTATGCAATTGGTTGGGACTTTGTGTTAAAATAACTGAATAAATAAGAGTGGCACTGCACGTTTTGTAGTAAGGGATAGCTGTTGGCTCAAAACAACATGGTGAATGCAGTCCAGGATTTGGTGGGACCTTGTTTCAGTTACATGGTAAAGGCATAGTTACAAGTTCCAGATTGCTATTAAATTAATCCCACCTTGGTACCAGGCACAGAATTTCTTCATGCATCATTCTCTTTCACACCAGTTCTCCTGTCCATCCCTGACTTGTCCTGCTTAGTATGTATAGCTCTGCTGTGCAAGATCCAAATGCAAATACTTAAGTCATAGTTTCCTGAAGTATAACTACATTTCTACCATTGACTTCCTCGGCCATTCACCCCTCCCTTACCTTCCATGCCTGTGAAATAGGGAGAAAGACCTCTATGCAGGAGGCTGCATAGTTTTGTCATAGTGCTAATCATCAGCGTCTCTATGAATGTTTATAAAGTGCTTTGAAGATGAAAATTGCCAAATGTACTAGGGATGATTATTATAAGTTAATGAATAAATTTCAACATGTATTTGATTGCCAGATAATTCAGAAGGGAATCACCAACCCTACCCTCTCTTCGAAGAAGAAAACTTGACAGTCAGCTAGTTGCTAATTAGCACTCAACTGAAATGCCTCCAAAGCTGAGTGCTCCCAGTTGAGTCCTTTAAAAAAGTAATCTTTCAACTAATTGAAATATGTGGAAAGTTGAGCAGTGGGTGAGGTGTGTAACAGGTAAATCGGTATGGTGGAGTTGGTTATGTAGAAGGAATACTAAGCTTTTCCAGGTAGGAAAACCAGCCAAAATGAACATCTGAGGTGAATCACTAGCCAAAACGAGAATCTCCTTGTCATAATTCACATGTCTGTTCTAAGACCCAAGTTAGGGAGGAAGGGTTGTTTAAAGAGTGTGTTGAAGCCCAGTGTTATTTATTTCTTACTATACTGAGGAGTAGTTATCATGATTTTCTTGCTTTGGACTGAGACTAAAGAAATTTGAAATAAAACACTGCCTAATATACTAAAGCTGAGTGACTGTGCCACCTGCATTTAATTCCTGTTTAGCTTGTCTGTAAGGGAAACTAGCATATCTGAAAGGGGCTCAGATGCTTCAGGCCCTTTCCTCTCTCCTGACCTGTCTGATGTTTTGCTGGAGGGTCAGTCTGCCAGACCATAGTCTGCTCGTGTAGCCTCCCCCACCACTTCTTCAGAGATTTTTTTTGGCTGTCTGCCAATGCTACAAACCACAGTACTGTCTTCTCTGCTGCTGAAGGCTGTTTTCTTCCTCAGCCACTGGGAGATGGCTGCAAAAGGCAAATTACAGGAATTTCATCCTTTTCTCTCCCCTGTTTGCTCTAGATTCACCATCCTCAGCATTACTTCTTCATACTTTCTTCAGGGAAAACACACCCAGCAAAACTTGCTGAGCACTTTGAGCAGAGAACCTCAGTTGCTCCAAACAGCCCTTCCCAGCACTAGTCTCCAGTGATAATTCATCCCAAAATTCAGCAGAAAGTAGCCCTATGCAGGGGGTGGGGGAGGGGAAAGTCAATATGTAGGGTGGGAAGCTAACAAGGCAGGTATGATTTGTGGAAAAGGAATTCTGCTCCAAAAGGGGCTTTGGGCAGGTATGTGCAATATGAAGGAAAATGGGGAGATGGAACAAAAGAAGACATAAACATTCCTGAAGCTGATGGATTCTCAAAAGCACCCTTCATAGTGTCCTCAGAGGTTCAACAAAACCAAGGTGTATTAAATCTCTTTGCTGTTTCACTAGTCTGGAACATGCTGCCTATGGACAGATAGTCCTTGGTGTCCTGAAGCTGTTGCAGCCCAGAGAAGCTCCCCTGCAGGTCCCTGTAGGAAGGATGAATATACCACAAAAGCTGAATACGCCACACTTGAGACCTCATCCTCTCCTCCCAGCACCTATTTCCCCTAACAGTAGTCCCTCTCACAAGGTCACAAAGTACTTTGTATGTACAGTGCCCAGGTGCGATGCAGGGTAGGTGGAGGCTGTCCAAGTCCACTGTCCACTCATGTGCTGCACTGACAGTGTGCTGAGGAGCAAAATGAAGCCACTTAGGCTTAAAGCAAGAGTTTTCTATGAGCCGAGGAGCTGGACTGCAGCTGGGAGCTCCTACAGACCAGTATCCCTCTGCAATGGCACAAAGGGAGAACACTTATAACACACAGCACTGGCTGACCACGGCTTTATTGGAGAGATGGCATGCCAGTTTGTCTGCTGTATCTTGGTGGGTTCAGAAGGCAAATCAATATAACATCAAGGTAAGATTTTCACCAGTTCAGGTTTGTTCCATGTTTACTTCCCCTGCTCTGTCTCCTTCAGGTGCTGTGCAAGTACTGGATGAGTAAAGCAGACAGGCTGCTCAGTCAGGCATGGGCAGGCTCCTCAAAGACTGCTTTCAGCTGAGCATTCATGAAGTTTCCAGACAAAATTAAATATCCATTTTGACTGAGGACAAAGACGTTGTGTACACTGAAGAACTCAAAAATATTCAAAATCCCTTCTGTGTTATCATCAATTTAGAAGTACTTCTAGCATCACTAGTGAGTGCTGGAGCTGTAACTCTAATTTACTAGGATTAAATAGGGGAAAAGAATTCTTAGAATTTTCATTTGTATTGAATTATAATTATATGTAATTTATGCAAGATAGGCTTCAGTCTGCAAAAAGCCTGAAGCATTTAAAAGATGTGAACCCTTCTTGCCAGATACAGACTCTGAAACACAGGAGTTTTGGTGGGTCCCATTTATGGACTTTTTAAAAACCGTTCTGATAAAAACAATCACGTCATTCGTTAATGACAGAAATTGAAAATTATCACAACAAAAATAAAAGGTAATCTACATGGAAAACGTCTGGAATGCTCAGTCAATTTTTTAAACAATGTATTGAACAAATTTATTTGGTTTCCTGTCCGCAAATTATCTTTGAAAGGGCACTGTTTTCTGGAATATATTTTTATTTCAATATACTAATGTACTAATGTAATGTACTAATATTTAATGCAAACAAATTACAGCTTCCAGTTTTGCTATAAATTGTAAGCATCTGGTATGCTCTATTCTATAGCTGTAAAAAAGAATGGAAGTAACCTGAAGCCTATCAAAATCTGTGCTTGTGCTCTGCAGTTGAGTATATGTTACAGATGGTTGGGTATTGCTGGTGGTTCTTCATTGTGTATCCCAGCTTTTGATAAGCATATTTCATTTAGTCACTCTTGAGCATCCAAAGGAAAACAGTTTTGTTTCTTTACCATCAGAAGTCTTCAGTGTTATTTGGCTTTTGTATAAACAAAGGATAGTTTGAAAATGTAGGGTTGTTAGTTTTTAAAAAACAAATCTTGTTTACTTGAGCATTCTCACTATTCAAGTACTTGTAGTTTTTATTTCTTCATATGCTATGTGTCTTAAAGATCAGTCTATCCTTTACTGTCTTTCAACAGCTACAAGCCACCTTAAATGTATCCTTGTAAACCTGTTTTCTGACAGAGACTAAACAGTCAACACATACTAGGGATATATGCAGCAATGACACCTCTTTTCAGCTCTATCACTTTTCTACATGATGATGATGATGATGATGATTATGATTATACAGCAGTTATTAAAAAAGTGCAGCCTTCAGAGCTGCTTTGCCTGCCAGCCTGGCGGAGCGAGGGCTGTGCCTGGGCTGCACGTGGTGCTTTTGGCAGGGCTGTGTGACACGGCTCTCCTTGGTGTGCTGTGGCACTGCCACCACCACAGCCCTCCCAGTGCAGGCTGTGCAGGACCCCTTGTGCCAGGAGCTCCAGCATGGACAGATGAACAAACTCCTCTGGTTCATCCCTTCTTGCTCCCTGCCTTTGTCCTGGAAGTTTCTGCTGCTGGTTTTTGGTCCTTCTACCATAGTGCAACTTGGCTACTCAGAGGTGCTACAGGTATCACACAGGTGGATACCATACTTGCAGAGGGCATGCACTCATCTGCTCCACCAGACCCATGCTTTCCCCTGAAATGAAGGGAAATTGTCCTCCAGAGCTGTCTGAGTGTGAGTCCTTGACTTGCGTGGGTCCTTCTTTTTCTGCCCAGGAGAGGGCAATCCAGCACCCAGACAGCAGCCAGATAATCCCAGACCTCCTTTGGGATGCCGAGGGGCTATGTGGTGGTTAGTGCCTTGCCAGAGAGACACAAAACGTGGCTCTGTGTCTGCTGGTGAGGTCTAATGGCACAGTTCCAGCCAGCTGCGAATCATAAGCCTGTGTCCTGGCCCCTCTCTGCTCTGGTGCCTTTTTTCGTGTTGATGTGCAGCAGGGTTATCCAGGCAGGGTTAGGGTAAACCAATGCAGTGTGCAGATTTTAGGACTGGGGAACCAAGGATGTATCCCAGTTCTTCCTTTCTGGCCTCCAGGTGCTGATGTAAGTCTCACCACTTTGGGGTGCAGCAGCACTTGCATGTGCATACACCCACGTAAAGACAACTGTGCACACAGTTTCCTCATCTGTTTGTAGCCATGCATATGGACAGGCACAGGAATAGACTCCTTTTCAGATTTGGGAAGACTAGTCCCTTCCTCTTGTTTTCCTCCACCCCTTTTTTTCCTCTCTCACATTAAACTTGTTTTCCAGATTAAGGAATTTATTGACTTCACTAAATCTTGAGTCAGATATTTGCCTTTAACCCCTGGATCACTTTGGGTAACAGCTTGATGCCAGTGGTGCAGGGAGTTTGGAGCAGCCCAGGCAATGGGGATGGCTGCATGCCCCCTAACCCATGCCCCTGGAGCGCACACAAAACTTAAAAGGCGGCAGATCCAAGTGGGAATCAAGATGACACTGTCAGGATCCCTGTTACTTTATGTTCCTTTGATTCTGCCTTCTGTTTTACTGTTCTGCACATCACACTAGTCTAGATGATAACACGCAACTGGAAGAGCTGCCGGAGCCTGTAATTAGCAGGCTCCTACCCTGGGACTTGGTTCTTGCTGGTGGGCTGTAGGTGTGGGATAATTTGCCAGTTAATCAATGGGAATTATTAAAATATCACTGCATATTTTTGCTTTGTGCTAGACCCATACACAGAAGCTCTTATAAGGGGGTGGAGGGGAGTTTCTGGGATTCCTACTCATGAAAGCAAATCCTACTGCTCCTTCCTTTCCTCCCACCTCAGCCAAAATAAAAATACTAATATAATTGCAATGTTTAACTTCAGTGAAACAGTGGATTTTAGCTTAATCAGAAAGTCCTTCAAAGAGACATACCTTACAAACTAAGGAAAATTCCAACATTTTAATTACAGAAAGCAGTGTGTCCTTTCTTGGGCAAAAGTATTTTGAACTTGCTTTGCAAAGAAGGTAAAATCCAAAACTTGGTAGATTTCTGGTTAGGGTTTTTTTTGACATTTTAAAAAGTATGTTGTACTTTGGTTATAAATATTGTGTTTATTTGTGCTGTAACTCTATTTTTTGCATTTTGGTTTTTGGTTTTAAGTTTCAAGGTAGCCTTGTTGGGATCTTTCAGAGTACAAGGTAGATGCAGGGAAGTTTTCTCATAGGTGTCAAAGTTATGTTACAGGCTTTTCATGGAGTCAGCAAACCTTGGCAGAACACTGTCACAGTCACTGCAGCACTACTGAGGCAAACGTTGCACACTCTGTTTATTAAACTCAGCACCTCCAGTAATGGTACTGGAGTGGCAGTGTAGTATTGCTGCATAGCTGGGGTGCTCTTAAGGAGAAAAGTGACTTTCCTTGTGTATTATCTGTTGTCTCTGTGTTTAGTGACAGAAGCTGTGGGAAGTCTATAAAAACAGCTCAATACGTCACTTCTTATGGAAACTGTTATTCCATAAGAACATTCAGAAATAGTTTTGCTAAACAACTACTGGTAAGGGAAAGATAAATTATGATTCTGATCAGTGGTCAGTAGAATATAAAGCATGAAATTTCATATTTTATCCTGAAAAGAGAGGTCAGACTTTCCAGAACTAGCCAAAGGGCAATGAAAACTAGAATTTTTCAAATATGTCTTAAACTATTCCTACATACAGTCAAATTTGAATCAAATTTTTGACAGTGGGTAAAGCCATATCATGCACAAATATTTTTCGGGATTATTACAAAAATTTAGAAAAAGTAATGGCGCGCGCCTTGATTTCCCCATCTGTGAAATGGGCGATCCCGCAGCGTTCATGCAGAGCGCTCCGACTGAGAACAGTTGTGGCTGCAGCTCATTGTTATTCTCTTAATCATATTAGTTAACTAAATCTGTTCCTAGAGTGGTTCCATTTGCTCGAATGAATTTACATGAGAGATTAATTCAGCGCTGTTTATTGTTGTTTTTACATTTACTCAGTACTGTAAATAATGCCTGATACTTTACAGCTGTGCATGAGGACGGTGTGTGCTTCCAGGACTTTTCCGTACAGGTAATTTGAAGGCTCCCCTCCTAGACCTTGCACTTTCCCATTGAGCACATGAGCCCATTTTGTTTATGCTATATTTTGAGGACTTTTCGTTCACGTGGTGTCCGCTCCCAGCACTTTCCTGCAAGTACGATTGAACAGATAAAGTTCATCCATCACCTCCAAGGGGTGACCTCCTCCCCTTGCCCTGCCCTCCTCCCTCGGGACCCCCTTCCCCAGTGTTAGATATTCACTGGCAACGCTCTCTAACCGCTACTGGATTTATGCCCAGCAACCATCCAAAAAACTGGGAGCAGCCTCCCATCTAGCTGCCGAAGCCTTTGCGCCGGACAGCGGCGTCTAAAATGACCCGTCTGCGTAGGGCTGACCCCCGCCGCAGGGCGCTGCCCCTGCTTGTCCGGGGGTCCCGCTCTGCCGCCCGCCCCTTTGTGCTTCCCCATTTTCCGGGAGGTTTTCTGCGGCTGGCACCCGAGCGCTCTCCATTGTGTGAAGTGCGGCGTGCGGGGTTATTTCTTTGTGCCGGCCGCCCTCCGTGCCGTGCCGTGCCGTGCCGTGCCGTGCCGTGCCGTGCCGTGCCCCGGGCGGGCAGCGGGCGCTGCGGGAGCCGTCGGGCGCGGGGCAAGCGCCGGCTGCCCGCGGCGGGATGGCCGTGGCCTGTGTTTATGTATTTTGTAGTAATCACATTTCTGACATTACCCGCGGGGTGATTGGCTCAGGCAGCTTTTAAACCACCTATATGCTAACGAGCCCGCCGCGGCTCCGGCGGGGGCCTGCGGGGGGACAGCGAACCCCAACCCGCACCTCTGCCGGGCGGGGAGAGGGGGGGGGATGGCATTTCTGAACTAGTCGGCAGCGCGGACAGGAAATGACCCCTCCAGAAACTGCTGCTTTAAAACCGAGCGGCGGTGCCTGAAGCTATCCAGCCTCCCTCTCCGTGTCTGGAGCCTGTGCGCTCCCGCTCCCCCCACCCCCCGCCCGTCTCCGCCGGAGCGGGCTCCCACAGCAGTCCCCAGCCAGTGCGTGCAGCCTGGATGTGTGTGTGTGTGTGCGCGCCGCTACTTTGTACTGTGAAGAACACACAGCCCATGTGCTCTGTATGGATGTTGATGATACTCTGTGTAGCTTGAATCTCTGCAAGCAGGCAAGATGTCCAGCACACCACATGACCCTTTCTATTCTTCTCCTTTTGGCCCATTTTATAGGAGACACACACCATACATGGTGCAACCAGAGTACCGAATATATGAAATGAACAAGAGGCTGCAGTCGCGGACGGAGGTAAGTCCCCCAGCCTTGTTTTCCTGTGCATGGACCGTGGTAGGTTTCAGCCCGAATTCCAGCTGAAACGTCCCACTAGACAGTACAGTATATGCAGGCATGAACCCTAATTAATTTAGTAGTTTAATTGGGTAATCCCTCATTATGTTTCCACGCAGAGCAACAATTACAGTACAGCACTTCAGGATTGATTATAACGCTGGTCTCAGGAAATTTCTTTGCCTTACTGTGTTGTTTGCTCAGGGTCTGTCCTGCTGGCATTTGCAGCTATAATATTGCAAAGTACTGATTCGGCTTTTGCACAAAATTAATTCTGGAATGTTGCAGGTATAGGGGAGAGAGGAACATTTCTTTGGTTTTGTTCTGTAAACTCATTAAAATGAAAAATGGATGATGACTGAAAAGAGGAGCAAGAGTTTTAAAACTTATTCCATGGCTACTCTTAAAGAACCCATGTTTGGGACAACCGACAAGAGAAAATTGTGTTTACATTTAGAATGCTGTTGCTTTTAGCGAGAGAGATGGTCAATTCACTACTTTATCATATAGCTGTCAAAAGTACCCAGTCATGTAAACTACATTCACTGTTGGTTATGCTTTGTAAAATGTGCTAGTGGTTTATACACTCTGGCTTCGAAATCCAGATCAGCCACTGCAAAGAACATACTGAATGGGAGGGGGAATTGCTTTTGTCACTTAAGAAAAAAAAAAATAGTGGGGGCTGCATATTGTTATTTACACGGTTAAGTAAAACACACTTTGTAAGTCTGCTGAAGTGAAAGTGAATCAGGCTGCATTTCTGTCCATGTGTCTGTGTTTGTGCAGCAAACATTCTTGGTGCTGCAATTTTTCATAGTAGTTTATTAGTGGTGCCCTGAAAAGACTTTTTAAAAGTGTGAATCTTATATAGTAAACGGCTTTATATAGTGGCAGATATCTGCCGGGTTTGTGACAACGCAGCATGGTGAAGGATCTCAGGTTGATCTGTTTGTTGTATTGCGATTCTTTAAGATAACAGGAGGTTATCATAAAATAAAACACACATGCCTGAATTGTCAGCTAAGCCATGGAGAATCTGTGACGTTTAATGTATATGATACAGCTAACGAGATGTGACCTGCTTTCTGATTGGGTACTGCCACGGGGTAACTGCATTTCTATCACTCTTACCACTGCCAGGCTTAAAACGTTGCTGGGGAGTAATTGGTAATACACTTTGTGCTGGCTAAAAACTCCAAGTAGCTCTTAGCTCCCAAAATCATGGCAAATGTTTGTCAGTTTTGCCCCAAGTTGTTGGCTGCAGAGGGTTGCTGTCATTTAGATTGAGGGGCTTTGTGGGGTTTGCTTGCTACTGCTTGTTTGTTAGTGTCTTGCAACTCTGTTCCTTGAATTCCTGTACATATTCATGTCATAATTTATAGACTTTTTCCAAGTGAGAAAAGCAAATATGTATCACTGAGTGATTTCTTCAGGGCTTTATATACAACTGGCTGTAAAAGCTGTAAGTGCTAACTTAGCTTTTTTACATATTATTTTAGTGGTACTTTTAATACTTGACCAGTTCCTGATTGTAGCTCCTTTATGGATGTTACACTAGAAAAGTTTTTGAGGGACTTGTGAAACAACTTTCCCCTCCATCGTTGCTGAGGTGCAGCACCTTTAATTGCAATCTTTGCTGCGTAAATTCGGATGGATTGTTGTGGGCACAGAGCAATAACCCACTCTTTCTTTCTAGGAGTGCCTTGCTGGGTTTCAGCAACATTTTACTTTGACAGACAGTATTTAGTTTATGAAGGCCTTATGCACCAGCATTTCTTCTGTTTGCTCAGGATAAAAATTCTTTTGCTTTGTGACTGTTCAGTGTTTACATTCTGGTTCTCTGGGTTTTTTTAGTTTATGAGCTCTGGGCTGTTAAGCATTGTTGTTCATTGAAATGTGTTTTCTAGATAACTTCAGTTCATCTCATCCATCTTCCAAGTAAAACATCTTCATAATAAACAAATAAAAAAATCTTAAACTAGTTTTGTGGGACACTAGAGTGACTAGGTGTGGACAGTCTGTAAAGAATTATGCTGGTTTCTTGGGCAGGTCGGAAGTGGAAGCTTCAAATTAATTTTCTGTACTTCCAAGCATGTTTGGGATTGGTAGGTGAAGGCTTCTAGAGCCTAGCTATGTATAACTAGCTCTAAATTTTTTGAATCCAGAGCCCTGTATGTCATGGGAGGAATGCGCTTGTGCTCTGGGTGATACAGGCTTGCTGCATGAGCGTTTCTCTTCAGGCAGTCTTTGGAATAATGTAGGCACTGGTCTCTGAAGGAGGCTGCTTGTGCTCTGTGAGCCCCAGGAGGTAGGTGAGCACAGGCAAAGCAGCTTAAGGCGAAAGGAATTACAAAGAAACTCTCCAAAAGGCTGGGGGTAGCAAGCAGGCAGGTTCCACGTGGACCCAACTTGTGCAGAGAGACAGTGGCAAATGAGGATTCCTTAAAAAAATGGGAAACTATAGCTATTATCCCAAATATATCCATGGGAATCCTTTGGGATTTCTCAGGTTTCATAAAAAAATTTAAAATGTTCTTAATAACACGGTAGAGCCAGATTCTCTACTGTCTCTTGCAGAGGTGGAAGTTGCAAGGCAGAGCAAAACATACATCATTTAATAAAGTTGTACAGAGGATGGATGGAGAGCCTATGGAAGGAGTATTTGTATGTTGTGTCTGTCTGTTTTGTCCTCCTCTCCCTTCCTGCTGTAGTTCTCCAAGACTTGCAGGAAGGTGAGAAATTATTAATAAAAAAATAAAATGCAATGAGCTGGTAGAAACACCAGTGGAGAATCCACCAGTAAATGCCATTCCTACTCCTGCTCTCCCAGAACCAGTGTTGATGGTATGTTGGGGGAGGTAGAATTGCCCTCAAAATGGCTCAGGGCTTGGGGACCTTTCCTGAGAAATTCATTGCTTCCACTGCAGTTTCTGTCAGCATTGGGTGGAAGGGAATAGCAGTCAGTGGGAAGGATGTGCTCAGTGTATTAAGCAGACAAAGTACAGAGTGATAAAGAAAGGTCATTTAGATGCAGCTTAGCTATCTTTGTTTTTCTTGTTTTCTTTAGAAAGAAATGGAAGTCATGAAAGTAAAGAATTAGCAGCTTTAGCCTGTGCTAGGTGTGCAAACTTCTGCTCTCCAAACATCTTATAAGTTTATGGGCTCCTCAGACAGAACCTACAACTGCCTTTTTAAATTCAGGGTCAGTCTTAGGCAAAGAATTCCAATCACACCCAGGCAGGGGGTGGTTTTATGATGTAAGTACTGGCAGAAGTCCACCACCTAGCTAATTCTTATGTGATCTAAAGTAAATTAGGGAGTCTGAGTTACTAAACAGTGTACAGGAAAACCGTACCTTCCTTAAAGGTTGTTCAAAAAAATCTAATGTAATAATAAATTTTTCTAAATTAATACATGGTTTCTTAATAATACTTGGGGAGCATCCAGTGTCATTTTGTAATGCATCAACAATCTCTATTTAAAGAAGTAAAATGAATATTTAAATGTTTAATAATCTCTGGCAGATATAAAGATAAATCTTGCTTACTTCTCTCATAGTTGATTAACTTCTGGTTAAACAAAATGCAGCTGTTTCCTTGCTCTGTGTGTGGTTTTCAGGATTTCATTCCCATTCACTCATACTCAGTTTATCTTAATATTTTTATATCCATATTAGTTTAACATTTCAAGAAATGAATCCTGTTGTGGCACAATCAGCAGTTTCTAGAGTTCTAGGTAGCAGTACACAACATAGGTAAATGTCTCTGTTTTTCATAAAACTTGATGTTTAAAAAGGTACCTCTCTTGCTCTTTGATGTTGTAAATCCTTTTCTGTTCTATTTTCTAATCATTTGAAATTGCTTACATTTAAAAGAAAAAAAGGTGATTATATCTTGTATATAATTATTCAGTAACATTACAGTGTGCTGTGAAAAGATCACTTGAAGTTGCTGACAGTTTAAAGTTTGAGGCATTGCTTTATTGTCAGTAATCAAAGAAATGTATCAAGCCTTTCACTTGTTTATTTAGTACCCTGTATTGTTAGAACTTTTGTGTATCACAATACATTAAATTCACCTGTGTCTCTCTCTGTCACCGTAAGAGATTATGCTTTACATCACCATTGGATGCAAAACACAGCTTCCCCTCTGGCAAAGAGAGCAGTGTTTTAAGGGTGACTAGAGACCTTGATTAGTAGCATATTTGTTTTAAAGACAATCAGCTTAATCAAATGACATCAAACTCCTGTAAAACTGTATAGTGAATTTCACAAAGATTTTGTGATGGGAAAATATAAAAAGAAAATTAAAAGGAAAATAAAGGAGGGTGTTATGATTATTTAAAAGCTGCTAAATGAACTGGAAGCTTGCACAGATATTCATACGCAACCAAATATTTAAAGCAAATCAAAGCAAAACAAATTTTCTGCAGTTTAATGGAAGTCTCTTATTTTTCTTCCTCACATTGCTATCTGATGAAATAATCTTCTTCTTCCTGATGCATTTTTAATAGATTAGTCATAAAAATCTATGTTGTGACATCACATTTGTTCGCCTAGCAACTTAGTATGGCAAACAGATTTCTCATATTGTGTACATAATTCTGAGTTTGTCCAATGACTTTGTTTTGTTGAGGGGAAAACACATAAACTGTCTCAAAGTAATTTTGAGGAAATATTATTTCACCCACAAATACACTAATACTTAGCAATTCTAGGAACATGAGTAATGTATTTTGAGAGTATTTATGAACCATGCTTTGCTGAAACGGAAAGGTCAGTGTTAAAAGAAAACCCTTGAATGCCTTTAGGCAGACACTGACTTCAGAATAGATTCAAGGCTCTTTTTACCGATTTTCTTTTATTTCATACATGTTTTTTATCCATTAAAAATTTCAGTTGCAGCTGCTTTCAATTAAAATTGTTACAAACTAACAATTCTTATGAGGCCGGGGGAGAAAAAAAGGACTCCACTTCCTTTACATGTTGATCCTTAGCTCTACGATCAGGGATATATTGCAGCTTCTGCCCACCCTCCCCCCGAGAAAAGTCATATAATAGAGTGGGAACTGCATGCATACTGCATTTGGGGGTAGGGGCTGATGAGGGTAGAGAAAGAGTCACTGCTGAAGTGTAAGAATGGGTCTTGCCTGCAATCACTCTGATGCTTACTAGATCATTTTTCTATAAAGAAACCTTTTCAGCTCTTTTATTTATTTATTTATTTATTTACTCTTTAAGCCATAAATCCACTTAGAAAAACCCTTAAACTTCATCTTTCCCTGATGTAAACAAGATTTACTATGCAGATCCAGTCTCAAAAATAGAAGCTGTTGGTTAGTGAGAAAGAACAAAATAGAGATCATAACAAGGAGCCAGTCCTGTGCTCTTATTTTAGCTGGAGTTTTGCCTGCAGTAAGATTGCAGGATCTGATAAAAAAGAAAATAATTTGGGTTTGGTGTATGAACTTTGTTTAAAAAGGGGTAAGATTGCTAAACTCTTTGCAGTATTTTTTTATCTAAACTTCTTACTTCAAATGGTATTTTTTTGCATCTCTTTGCCAGAAGTTGCATATCTACTATAAACATGCGTTTCAGCCATGCTAATACTTTGTCCAGTTGTTTCCTCCACAAGAAGAGCCTTCTTTCCTGCACTGTTCTGTGTAAACAGGTCAGGATAGATCCCACTTTTGCCAGGTGCTCTTCTCCAGAAGTTTTTGCTGGGCTACTATGCCTTAGAGGGGTGATTGTGGCAGGAATGAGGTTGCCCTGAGCAGGGTGATGATTAGTTTCCAAGAAAGACTGTGGAAGGCCAGGACCTGTTGGCCAGTTATCAGTGGACTTATTTATTAGACAAAATTAGTAGTGAAAGAAGCGCCCCCAAACCCCTGGCTAAAATCTTCTCCCCTAGACCTGCTTCTTTCTTTTCCCTGGTATGTTCTTTCTGTGTTTGGTTACTGTCAGGATTTCAGAGAGAAGGCAGTTTATGGTAAGAATACTGTTTCTATCACATTGTGGTTGACAGCAATGGCCTACTAAACTAAAACCTGTAAATTATTGATCTAGACTGAATAGTCCACTTGGTACTTCTGAGGTAACGGAATCAACTAGACCTCAGGATGGGAACAGATGATACCTGTGGAAACAGCTCCAGTACTTTCATGCCTTAAAAGGTTAGTGAAAAACCAACTGCTCTGGAAAAATGAGAACTTTTCAGAGCTAAGCATGAAGTAGGACTCAGTGTGTTTCTAAACCTATCACCTCTTCAGGATTCGAGAGTTGTTGGTACTGCAGAGTCTTTGCAAAGGCCATAAATTTTAGAGCAACAGGCTGTCCTCTCTGTGAGACTTAGGTTGTCTTGGCACCACCTTGATGTTTCTACAGTTTTGTCAAGGAGGCACGCCCATGTTGGCCAGGGGGTGTTCCCATCCTCAGCATACAGGCTTGAACCACAGACTCATAGAATGGTTTGGGTTGAAGCATGAGATGCGCATAGCAGACTACTTATTTCCTAAGAACTCTTGATAGCTACAGCCAAATGAAAGTATCACAGTAGAACTTCTCCCAGAGGTCTTTCTGTTGTGAATATTCACATTCAGGTGCTTGTCCAGAGCAGAATGGCAAACTCAGAACTGATGCAGTAAAACCCTTTACTAGCTTTACGTAGGTTTCTAAATGTGCTTAGATCTATTGCCCAGTCAACTGCAAACCAAATGTCCTTTGCATCCTTTGGAGCACCTAATGAATTGGAACATTGCTGTAAATCTGTCACTCATGATCCGCAGTACCTGTTGATATCCATCTTCCCTGATTCTAAGCTTGCCAAGACTAGTTAGCTGAGCAGGAGCATCATTTGTATGTGTGTTAAAAAGGGGAGGGGGAAATCTAATCTTGGTATAATTTTGACACAGATTACTCACATAAATCTAGATCCCATGCATTTTACCCAGCTGCTGGCTGCAGACTAGAACATCCAAAAGAATTGCCTGGCTGAATGACCTTATCTGTTGCATTCAAAGGACAAATAAATATTATGTGTGTATAAAAGTGATCGTATTTGGAAACCCCTGATTAAAGCAGACTCAAGAACAGATTGAATCATAGATTCACTTTGCTTATTCTTGAAAAACTAAATACCTGGGAAAAAAAAACAAAAAAAAACAACTGACCATGTTTGAGTATTAATATGTGCAGTCTTACCGTACATGTGCAGTGGACTATTTTTACTTTCCTTTTGGACTTTCAAACATTTGTTTTTTTCCTAACTACAATTTTATTAGGTTATTTTCTGAAGTAGTAAATTGAGAAAATTATGACTTCAAGCACATCGTGCATTTGAAGTATTTTATGTACCTTATTGTGATTTTTATTCCAGTTGTGTAGTTTTGTCTCAGCCATTAGCATAAGATTTTATCAGACAAATAGCTGCTCTCTGTCCTAGAGCAGGTTACAAAGAGATTTCTGAGATATTAATGACTACATTATACAAAAAGAAATATTCTAAATCTTTAAATACAATAGTTACGTGAAAAGAGGAAAATGCTCAGAAAACAGGGAAGTAAACAGAGTGAAACTTTAATTTTATTTCTTCTTATGCTGAAACACCTTCAGCATACTTCATCCCTTAGGAAGGCAGTCAGCAGCACCAGCATTTCTAACTATCTTCTGTGGACTAGACATGCTCCAAGATGAGGTGGGCAAGGCAGGCTGACGCCTGCTTAGCCTCTAGGTTTGCAACCAGGACAGCCTTTAATAAGTGGAAAAAGGGATGATGAAATGCCTCACACTTAGAATGCTATGTTTTATTCCTGCAGTTTACAAAAGTCTCATGCATGGGTCATTTGGCAGTGGAGAAAGGCCTACAGCTGTCTGTTTTATTCTCCCACATTCTGATAGTAACTTGCCTTTTCAGATTGTCACCATCTTCCATAATTCTTGAAGCAGTTTTAAGTACCAGAAATGTTACCATGTTACTATATTTTGCATCACAAAGATGTGAAAAGAACTGCTATATAATAGTTCCTTTAGAGCAAATGAAAATAATTCCTGTTCAGCATGTTGGAAGAGGGACCTCCTTCCTTTAGGCACTTGTTTTCTCCACCTTTTTTCTCTATACCAAGATGTTGAAAACATTCACAGAATATGGATTTGAGATGTGCTTGCAAATGTAGCTTTTGCTGTAGTGGATGATGGCAATACAATGGCTGTTTCGCTTCCACCTGGGCTAAATCACTGGAGTATCAGTTAACCCTTATGGTAATTAGGTAATAATGTTGTTGATGTGATTTGAAGTATCATTTTAAGCAATTAGAAGTTCAGATATAATGCGGTGCAATTATGCATTATATAGTGCATCTATCCATTTTACACAGCAAAAATTACCATATGTTTTTGGGAAGCTTGGTGTTTTGCACTGACTGGGGTTCTGCTTGTATTTATGAACAGCATGCCTGTAAACTGTGGTAATAACTCTTTGAAGGCCACACCTATGCACACTGCTGATTATGTTAAATAGCATAGGCCCATTTTAATGAATGTGTTGGCATGAATAATGGGACATGAAAAGCCAACACACTGGGTAAATGTTCATTACCTGAGTGCAACAAATACTACATGAAAAATTTCCGTCACAATTCACTTGAGTTTAGTAGTGAATTTGCTTTGGCTGTGTTTGTGCTCTTTATGCTTTTCTGTGAATGTTTGATCAATGGAGTTTTATTCTTACAAATAATTTCAGAATGCAAATTTCAATTTATTAACCATTACTGAAAGAATTTTCTTATTTTATACAGGCTAAGCTGAGAGGAAGTGTTTTCTGTTTTGAGCTTACGTCCCAGATAGAACCATGATACTTAGAAATTAAATACACCGGAGAAGAATCTCTGATTGCTTTGAAGTGAGGACTGACTGGTGTATGACTGTAAAGTAAATTAATAACAATTGCTGGTTGCAATGGGAAAATTACGAGTCAGTAAATATGATGTATGTGTATACTTTTTTTTTCATGGAATGGAATGCTGCTTAGTGTGCAGTTACATTAGAAAAATGGTAAAAATTTTCTAAGCTTCCTGGCATTTTAAGCTCTAGCTCCATCTGTGCTCATCCAGTCAAGGATGCAGAACAGTAGCACACAATATATGACCAACCACAATATAGAGTTTCAGCAGAATATTACATGCTTACAGCACACTGTTATGAAAGACAAGCAAAAATGTGTCACAAATGTAATAATTAGTGCATTCAAATACTAATTCCTAGAAACCCTTGGTAGAACAAAGTGAAATTAATAAAAAAAATTATTTTTATATGGATTATTAGCTCAACTTTTTCAGTACTTGCTAACACTGGCAGGGTTAATAATGCAAAGTAAAAAGGTTGGTCCAGATGCCAGCGCACCAAGTACTTCCCTGACAGTGCTGTAAGATTATTTAATGCCCGTATAAAAAAACATCCTTAGGCAAACCGAGTTGCACCTTGACTGATAGTTGCATCCAAAGGCCTGCAGTTCTAAATAGGCAGTGTAGCACAGACCTCCTTGTACAGAGGATGTTAGCACTGGTATGTAACCTGAAGCCACAACCTGCGTGTCTAGACTGACAAGAATCCTACCACTTGAGCCACTGTGACACCTTGTGGCTTGTGAAGCAGCACAAGCATCTTTTAGAAAACTAACAGGTAAAAGCCAGAGGTTAATGGGTATTGACAAATGTCCTTTCATACAAATACCAATAGAAATCTCTTTGCTGGGTTACTGTACTGTGTTTTCAAGATACAGTTAAATTAGGTGTTAGTGGGCTCATTTCTGTTTGTGCCTTTATGGCATGCATTTTACTGCTAAGTGGCATAAGCTGAGGCATCCTCTTGCTAAGTCTGACCTGCTGCTATTATCTCCATGGCTTTGGTGTTTGCTTATCAGTCAACACCAGTCAAAACACTGGTTTTGGATGCAGTACAGAGTAAATATTTTATTTCTTTGAGGCCACCAATTTGGTTAACCAGAAGAATGTTTGAAGGGTGCAGAGTGCTTTTTGATACTATGTTTTAAATGGTAGCTAAACAGTAGCTTCAACTAAGTTATAGTTACATTTGGTGATGAGCATGTAACTCTGTACAGCTCTGAATGTGGGGTTAAATAGATTGATCTTTCATCTGTATATAGTTAATTAACTACAATGAAGTTGTATTTTGCTGAGAAATTACCATTAGACTTAAAATTAGGCCAGTAGTGCATGGAGCTCAGAAAGTACCCTGAATCTATAAATGCTCAGGACCTCATGGTACCTTACTAGTGTCCTGACTGTCTCTTGTTCCTCTTCAAACAGGCATGTCCATGTTTTCTTCCACGATGATCCTGAGCATCTGAGGGGAGTTGCCTGTAAACTCATGCATTATGTCCCATAACAATTTTCTCGTCTCTGATGTTTTCAAAAAACGAGGAAACAACTGGGCTGAAATAGTTGCCTTCTGTTGCCAAACACCACCTTATTGCTGAATATATCACTATGATGCAAAGGGTCTGCATCCCTCTATTGTCCCTTACCTTCAGGTGTTTCCACAGTGCTGTCCCTTAAACATAATACATAGACAAACATGCCCAAACTTTTGTTTAACTTGATGGCGTGGGGAGAGATAGCAGCCCAGGAGTCAAGGTGTGCAATCTGCCTTATTTCATGCACAGGTATATTGATCCTTTGCTGAACTTTATGCTTGTAAAATTAGGTTGTCACTGATGCTCACTTCCTTGTCTTCACAATGTGGATTTTTACTATAAGGTTCTTGGGGTTGGGACCGCCTTCTCTCTTCTTGTACAGTGCTAGAACAGGGGAGTTCTGTATCTGTCTGTATCTGCAGCATGTCTTTATTATTGTGCTGTGTATTGTAACTAACTAAAGGCTAAAAGTTTGTAGTAGTATTTAAAATACTTTTAAACTCAAATCTATATATAAAATTGTTATTTTGATGTAATAAATATTTTTAGTTGATATTACTTGCATTTATGCACTAAAAACAATTGTCTGAATAGAAGGTTCAATAATACTCTTAAGTTCTTGGAAGATGACTGTTTAATGTTATTAACACGTTTTGTTACTTCTCAAGTAGTTCAGCACACCTGTGCAAATCTACTGGTTTTTGCCAAACAACTACAAATATATTTAAGGCAGAATTCTTCTGGTAGATTTGTACACCTGATATTGTTATTAAATCTATTGCTTTTCAAGTGTGATTCTTCAGTAGTTTCATGTTAATCAAAGAAGTTCAATCTAAGCCCATATTTTCTCAATAGTGGAAAAGACATCTTATCTTAAATTCTACAGGACAAGTATATTCTTTTTGATGGGAACTGGTGCTGTGGAATATGTATCTTATTTCATTATGACTTGGGAAGGGAATATTGTAAAGTCTGGTAATAAATTAAGTTCTTGTAATAAGTAGAGATGAATCAGGGAGGTTGTTCTAGGGAAGAAAGGCAACACTTATATTTTCTTTTATTGTTTGCACTCTACTGATTTAATTAGCCAGTGAGAACAGACCCACTTTGAATATTAAAAAGACAAAATCAACTTTCCCCTCCCCCGTCCCCACATCTGTTGCCTTTTGGAGACATTTACAGCACCAAAACTACCCAGAGTCTAATGGATTTTGCTTTTCAACAGACGTTACCTGTATTTTATCACAAATAAATGAGGTAGTTATAAGTATTCTGGGTTGAAGGAAAAGGTGCTCTTTAAAATGTAATTTTGAAAGAAACTGGGCTACCTTAAGCAAAACCAATACATTTTTGGTGTTATACAAATGAAGTCAGTCTTGATACATTTCTGAATGGTGATCTAATAGAAATATCTTAATGGTTACCATATTATCGAAACTTAAATCATTCCTAGGACTGCTTGAAGTTGGAAAGAGTGAAATCCTGTGTGGGGTTATATATTGGTCAGGAGCATGAGAGCATAGATTGATAAAACTACTGTAGTGATCTCTGCTCTGTTTCATTATGCTACTACCTTCTGCAGTATCAATTAGGTGGACTGAATTTCAGGCAGTGAAGCAGCTTGCTGCACCTCTGCTGAGTTAGACCCACCATTGCACAGAGCTCCTGCCTTCTTTCTGATCACAGTCTAGGCTATGAATATTGATGCCTTATCCAGATTGCAGTGTTTCAGGACCAAGAGATCCTTGTCAGTGGATCCTGCTCTGTATCCATGCTATTTTGGCACCTCTCAGCACTCATGGACCCCAGAATTCCCTTAGGTTTTTTTAATGCTGCAATTATAGGCAGCATCAAAGATGGGTTAAATTTTTAAACTGCATTTTTTCTTGCCATTTTTATAGGCATATACTAGCTACTTTATTAAAATATTTTTCCTGTTGAAAGAACTCTCTCAGTTTTGCAGAAGGTGGCTTTTTAGAAACACAATTACCTGTATAATTTTCAAGATTATTATTAGGAAGTCTATGAAACTATTAGGACCATGGGAACTTGGATAAACCCGCCTGGTGTGCAAATTTTGTTACCAGAATAACTGCACTAAGGTTGAGAACACTGTGTGTGATTATAAGAGTCAACTGAGAAACATAAATTGAGAGCTCAGCCCAGCAGTCTTTCCCTTCCTTGGAGATTGATGGCACACAGATGCACAATTGCAAATAACATAATTTGTAGGCCAGTGGTGCTGTTGTGATAAAAAAAAAAAGAAGACAGAAAAAGAAAAAGAAATATTTTTCTCCATCAGAGGCGTCCTACGTGTGCTTCAGTTTGATCTTGTAACTTCCGTTCCTCATCCCATACAAAGATTTCATCCTAAAGTCAATGAAATGAGCATTTGGTCCTGTATATGAAGGTGCTAGAAAAAGGTGCAGAAACTGGAACAGCAAAAATTTGGTTTTGTAGAACCTACCTAGTCTAATGGATTTACCAAAAGGACTGGAAATATTCAGCTTTTCAGTGTTGTCTATAGTTGGCTCTGAAAAAAACCTGCATGTTCAGGGAGTTGTATTGTGTTTGCACTTACAATTTCACAAAATGCAAAAGGTGTAATAGAAAGCATGATTAAGAGCAAGCAGCACTCATTAAGGAGTATTGTGTAGCAAAACAAATAACAGAAACTGAGTGAAGTTTTTCTCGATCAGAAATTTAGCTGGAAAGAAATGTATGGTTCATAAATTAGCAGAATAGTAGGTAGGTCTGGCAGGCTGAATGGAATACATAATTTAGCTGAGCTTATCGACACTCTTTGAAAGTGGACTACAAAGCCTACATTGTTAGCTGTATTAATAAAAATATTTTTGCAAGATTTGTCATTGAGGTTATTCTAATACTGATCAAAACCAAATCCTGGACATCCATAGTTAATATTTTCCAATGTTTTTCTGCAGCAGCTGCTAGCTTCTACTGCTTTACCAGGAAGGGGAAGGATGATAAAATGAAATTCATAGCCTTTTAGTGTCTGCTCTGCTGAGCCTGCAACTGGCAGCATTTGGGGTTTGTGGCTGCTGACCTGGCAGACTTACAACATTTTTATGACGTCAACTGCACACATCATGGGTTTGTACAAGCTAAATATGAGCTTCAGCCTCCCCGCTACACCCTCCACTCCTGTTAGTTTTCATTTGGGACACTGAGGACTTCTCCCTGTAAAAATAAGAGAGAGGGAGAACTGAGCTGCTCACTGCACTTGCAAACTTGTGTGTGGCAGCATGACCTGAGCTACTGGGCCCAGGAGCTTGTTTTTGGAGACATGCTTTCTGTATAGTGCTTTATTTTCTTGGTATGGTAAATGGCAGCTTGCTGGTTTATTAAGTGAAAAATGGATGCAGCTAGCAAATCTGATCTCTTTTCAAATAAATAGCAAGTTCTTCCTTAGCTTTATCACCAGCACCATACAAAATATGGATTCCTTACTTTGCTATTTGTATGAACCTTTGAGTTCTTTTGCTAAGAAAATTAGATTGAAATAATTATATCTACAAGTTTTTATATATCTTGACAAAATGTTACTGTCTGTTTCACACTCAGTTGTATTTATAACCTATGGGTGCATTTCAGGCCATAAAATAAGTTTACAAAATAACAGCCGCTTGCATTCACAGTTGTACTTAATGATTTATTTATTTCTAGGAATTGCATTTGAAATTCCCAGACATCTAAAGCTTTTTCAGCATCAAACTGACCACTGATCTTAAAAAATCATCTACATCAGCACCAACTCAATCACTGACAAGGGATGGAGGAAATGAAACATCTGGGATCTATTAAGATTTTTATTTATGTTTTTAAATATTGAAGTGTGCATAGCTGCTTGGCTTTTATGCTTTGAGCATGAATCCATTCACGAAAGCTCTCACAACACAAACAGTTGCAAGGAGAAGTGATTTGGGCTGGAAAGCTGGGACCCCACCATGTAATTGCAGAGGAATCACAAGGAAGGTGATGACTGCGGTGAACATGGGTTTGTCTATTTATTGTGGTGACAGAAGGACTTTACCAAGTTCTTCCCAAAGATAAGACTCTTCAATTTTCTCAAGATTTCTTGCAGAAAATGCTTCACCCTTGCATTTATATCCCTTCTACATGCTATGCATTTGAAGTGCAACCTTGCTGCATCTTCAGTGGTAGGTGATGGCATGAAGTTTTGTTGCTGTCAAATGCACCCTGCCCACACGCTCATCAAGGGACAATGACGTGTTTGGTTATTAGCTTGCCTTTGTGCTGGCAGGGAGGCTATTAGGACAGGTGCTCAGGCTGTTTCCACAAACTCTGCTAAATCTGCTCCACTCTGCTGTGCTCCTCTGGAGTGCTGGGATGCAGGATGGGGCATTCGAACTTCTGAGATGCTCTGTCCCCATAGTACCTAGCAGTTTGTAAATATATAGTTAAAGACTGACCTATGTACAACAGGCAGTGAAGCCACTGGGCATTTTCAGAGGTCAGTTAAGGAAAGGCCTGGGTGGGAATGCAATCAGGTTTTCCACAGGATAGCCCTGCACCTCAAAGGCATCATCTCCACCTGAACGAGGCAGCTGTTGTGCTGGGGCTGAAACGTCTGGGCCTGCAGACTCTTGATGCTTTCTTAATCCAATTTCTGCCCTTGCTCCTCCTTCAGACAATACATTTGATTCCTGAGCTAGGGAATGGCGTGGGCTGCTCTCTTTAATGAGACTCTGGCAGAGGGCAGGCTGCAGCATGGCAGGCTCTGGGGGCTGCATGTACAGTCTGCAGTGCTCCAGCACAGCTGGCATCACCAGCACAGCTGGCATCACCAGCACAGCTGCAGGCAGGGCTCCAGACAGCCACCAGCAACTAACTGTATCCTACTCACTGGGGCCAGTCACTAGGATGGGCAGATCTTGTAATCTGGGTTTATGAACCTGGAGCTTCACAGGCATTTTGGAGGAATATTGCAAGTCTATTTATAGTGGCTGATGGAAAGAGAAGTGCAGTACCAGGTAGTGATCCCTCAGCTGAGGCCAACCCTCTTCCATCCTGCAGAAACACTCCTGTGAAATATATTTGGGATTTTGTCTGTGGCTTGCTGATTTCACTGAAGACTCTGAAAATAGCATATAGGAAGAATTAACTCGAAACCATGTCACTTTGGTGAAGAGGAATGAAAAAGGATACATTCTTTCAGACAACAGGTGCATTCAAGGTATGCTTCCCTTAGTGAGTTTTACCATAATTTTCCATCCTTTACTTTTGGATTCAAGAACATGGAAGAATGCTACAGTAAATAGGGTTAGCTTTGGGAAGGGATAGGATTTCAGAAGTGACATTCCAGCAAATATACTAGTCTGACCATGAACAAGCAAATGTTTAAATGCCATTTTTATAGATATTACTAACCCAAAGGGAACAGTAAAAGCAAAAGGGTTTCCTGGATAAGCATACAGTGTCTTTAAAAGGACATTTTGAAATTTCTTGTGACCTGACATGAAAGTTCAAGATCAGATAATAATCTGTAGCAAAGATGACAGTTTAGTTATATTACCTTGATGAGCTACATTTAAAACTTGCTTAGGATGTATTTCAAAAACTATACTGAAGTAGTAACTCATGGAAAGCTAATCTATTATTTATCAAAAAATGTTAACTAGGTTGCACAGATTCAAATACCCTTGGGGATTTCCCTTTGGGTCTTGTCACAAGTACACTTAAAAATGTTAGATACATCAACAGAAAAATTTAAAGAAAAATGGAATTTGTTGAAGTTTTACCCAGAACCTGCACTGGTGGAAACTGCAATGAACAGAGATGATGCCACTAATGATTATCATTCAAGGTATCAGTGCTGTGGGTTTTTCCTTCTAAGTGACATTGCAAGAGAGATTTATTGCTTTACAAGTTTAAATTGGCATTTCTTATTCATTTAGAGAGATGCACTGTGTTGTAATACCTAGGAACTTAAACTTATGCTATGAATGAAAAAGCACATTTACAAAATCTTGGGGCTAGATCATGGTGTGGCAGCTCTGTGAAAAATTGCCTGCTCAGTGATTAGTTGCAGTACTCTCACTAAATGTGTTTCAATTCAGTTTTTGTCAGTGAGAAATCAAGAAATAGGTGGCTTATTAAAGGTGACCACATCCTTTTATGCAAATTTAATGCACTTGGCAGGTTTATCATGATAAATAGTCAGGATGAGATAGTTCATGATGTATCTCTAATCTCTTCGGTGAAGATATTCGTGTCTTGTAGGAAGTAGCCCCTTGAGAGTTCAAATCTTTAGAAGTGTGTGATAGATGGTGATGTCTGCAGAGTCTCATACAGTTGCTTTGAAGTAATTCTAAATGGTGCCTTCAGTTAATGTTCAGTTTTTGCAAGTTCTCTTGCTTCATTTTTCCTCTGGTGCCCTCCTCTCTCCTCCATCATGTTGTGTCCACAAGTTGTTCCAAATACTGAGAG
The DNA here is from genome assembly GCF_963662255.1 of Cinclus cinclus. Lineage (NCBI taxonomy): Eukaryota > Metazoa > Chordata > Aves > Passeriformes > Cinclidae > Cinclus > Cinclus cinclus. Next base: position 15,382,444 of record NC_085050.1, on the reverse strand, counting down.
TAACATGCACCATATTTATGGAGTACATTACAACTCTCCCCACAGTCCTGTCATATTTTTGCCTTTAAAGTTGTTCTTCCATTAGACATCTTGCATATTTTAAGTGAAGTGATTCACAACAGAAAAACAATCAAACAGAACAAATGTCTTAGAAAATCCTATCTATCATTCATGCATTGTGTTTAGTTTTTGAGTAACTCTTTTGAGTAAGGAGCCAACATCAGTGCCACTGTAGTATTAACTATGCTATGTTGTGATAATTACAATCAATTAACAATATTAATTAGGCCAACTTCTCTTTAGATGAGTAACAAGAAATGGTTAAATTTTAATGCTGCTTCAGGGGATCTGAAGGAACTCACATAATCAAACAAGCACTGTGAAGCTTTTAATGTAAACCTTTTTCTACTGGAATACAGCTAATGAAATAGATATAAAAGCATCAAAAATACATTAAAAATACATCTGAACAACGGTATATTTTCAGAGCTTAGTATTTTCACCTTTCATTAGTTTGCCTTGGTTGATCTGAGTTTGGATGGGCTTCTCTTCTAAAATCAAGTACCAAATTTCATGTAAAGTTTTATACCTGTCATAATCCCTTTCTAAGTTTACATTTTAGAATCATTCTTCTTAAATATTTTTGTTGCTATCATCACCATACGTAACCTTGTGTGTAATAATTGGTAATGTTTAATTCTGTATACATAAATTTTTAGTGTATAGAAGTTTTTGGCATTACTTCTTTCTCAAATGGAATTCCCACAACTTTATCTCTTTTAAACAGAAAAGGTAAGGCTCAGAAAAGTTTAAATAGGAAACAAAGGCCGAGGAAAGACTGAGAGAATTGAGGTTGTTCAGCCTAAGAGAAGGTTCTGGGGTGAACTTATTGCAGCCTTTCAGTACCCAAAGTGGGTCTGCAAGAGAGCTGGAGAGGGACAAGGGTATGTAGTGATAAGACAAAGGGGAAAGGCTTTAAGATGAAAGAGGACAGATTTAGATTAGGTATGAGGAAGAAATTCTTCCCTGTGAGGGTGATGATGTGCTGGAACAGAGAGGTTGTGGATGCTCCATCCCTAGAAGTGTCCAAGGCCACGCTGGATGGGGCTGTGAGCAGCCTGGTCTAGTGAAAGTTGCTTCTGCCCATGACAGGGGACTGGAATGTTCCAACCCCATGTTTTTTATGATTCTATGCAATATCTATATTTATTTTTTTTTTAATCATGGCCTACTAATTTCTACTAAAAATTAAAAAATTCTTGTGTTACTCTTTAATGTAATAGTTCATAATTATTGTGCTATTCCTCAATCTACTCCATGCTGAGTGCCAAAGCATGGCTTCTGTTAAAAAAAAAAAAAAAACCTAAATATTTTTGTTTTCATCACACTTTTATTGTCTAAACTGGCCTGAAATATTTTTGAGTATTACTTACTTCTTACCTTACCTTTTGAGATTTTGCTTATATATATAGGACCATGGCTAGCATGTTGTGAAATTGAGGTGCTTTTAAAAGGGAAAGGAACAATGAGCTGGGTATTTTTGAGATATCTTTCAAGAAAAATTTAAGGAAATTGTTAACTTCCGTGATTAGTCTGGTTTAAAATTCTTGGTTTTGAGGTTTTAGCCATCAATCTATGCCATTAACTAACACCATTTTGAAATGTCCTTTTTAAATAAAGTGTCAGTAATTACATGTTGAAGGCACACTACTTCATCTTCATCAACATATGTTTTAGATTCTTGTTATGTTTTGTAAACATGGTAGTTTCATTTCACATTGTAATTGTATTATAGTAGTAGTAGTAGTAGTAATAATAGTAATAATAAAAGCCTGAAAAATGGTGCCACAGGCTTGATCAGCTGTCTATAGTCTAGAAAGAGGTACTGACAAATTGTACAATCTTCTTGTTAAAATTCTGCTCGTGAGTAAGAAAAAGACTTTAGTGACTTTTCTGTCTCTGTGACATTCCCTTTGTTTCTGGTTATTGCTACAGCATGTCATCCCAAGGTGATTTATGGAATCACTTGGACTGATTCTCGATTTATAAGAATTTATTTGCAGAGCAAAGTTGTTATTTTGCTTTTGTGATAAAAAAGAAAGTCCAAAATTATAGTTCAAATCTTTAATTAAATTTAAATTTAATTTAATTTAATTTAAATATATATATTCTCTTACCCAATTGGTACTTTATAGTCTACATCTATAAGACTTCTACTTCTTACATAAAAAAATCCTGCAGTTCTAATGCAGAATCAATAAGCACTTTCATAATCATGAGTCTTGTACTATATTTTAATAAGTTATGTGACTGAATTCAAACTTAGATTACCCTTTACTCAGATTGCTTGCCTGAAAGGTCATTGCATTTCTTCTCCTGCACTGAACTGGCAAACCATTTGTATGAAATAATAATAAATAATTACCTGCTTACTACTACTGTCAGTATTTTGGCACATGTGCCAGGGAGACTGAAGCAGTACCTGTAACTTGCTGTGCTCCACCACAGACCACATTAAAGTTGAATGGACCTTGGAGCCACTGGAGCCAATTTGGCCATGGCCAGAAGATTAATTTGTTCACTTCTCACCTGTTTTACAATTCTGCTGTTGAAAATATGTCTGGCTTGTCTGTGCCAATCTCAATTGCTGCTGTTTTTGTATGAGCCATGCTGGTTGTCTTTCATTTGTTAAGCAGTGCCATTTCTTTCCCAACTTGCTTTCAGACCCAGACCTAGACCTCCTCAGTGCCATGTTCTGGTCTAACTCCTCTTATCTGGCCCTGGAAAGATTGTTTATAATATGGTGCTATGGTTATACTAGTGAAGTTCAGTAATGAATATTGTATTTCTCTGGATCATTTCGTCAGCCTTTCTGGAGCAGCACCCAGCAAACCAATATATTCACAATTCTAAATTTTCCAACTTTGATGTTAATTTTTTTGTGGATTTTTTTTGTTGTTTTGTATTATGGGTAAATAAGAAACCTCATTCACCATGATTCTGATAATTGTCATATTCATCATATATCTGTGTTGCAAAATGAATATGCAATACAATGATCTCAGTGAAGGATGTCCTGAATAGTATACTCATTGCACATGTTGTGAATCATAACCCAAATCTTTTATCTAGGGCATCTTTTGACTGCTTATGAGTGAATTGCTATCTGGTGATCTGGTGATCTTCAGAGGAGAAAAGCTGCTTAAGTGGAGAGAAAAAAAATAGGAAAGAGAGGGGGGAAAAAACATAATGACATCAAGACTAACTGCTTCACCAATAGGTAATATTTGTGTGCCCACACAACTGATATTACTTAGCAATCAATAATATGCATTGATAAAAAAGCAGTGGAAAATGCAAAATATTTACTCAACAGTCTGTTTGCTTTTATAATAGCAACTAGTCTAGGCTTTTATTTGCAAACTGTGAAGAAAGATGGAACACCAAAATAGCTGTGCATTTTTCTTTTTCTTTTTTTTTTAGTCTCTTTGGAAGCCATTTATATGACTGTCAGTTTAGTAAATGAGCACATTTTTAAACTTTAGGTATCACACATGATAGGTGTATAAACTAGCCAGAGTAATTTCACTTACAGGAATGCCAGCAATGCTCTGAAAACTAAAGTAGATGCTAAAGCTAACTGATTGTCCTGGCTGTGTGGGCACAAACATGAAGATATGGTGCCATCTCCTCTGTGTTGCTTGGCCAGACTGCCTGGAAAGAGAGATCAGGAAAAGACAGATTGGCATAAACCCTCTTGCTCAGTTCCTGGGAACACCATGCAAAAACAGTTTCAAACTCAATAGTACTGGGGGCCGGCTAGCAGAGTAAGGAAAATATTGGCAAAGTAACAGCTTTAGAACAGGGTTTAGAACAGCCTGGAGGCTCTTATTTTTGTGAGTCAGTAAGAGAAAAGATAGTTGATAGATGCTATTTAGATTACTCAGCTTTGATGCTCTCTTTCTAATACTAAGGATTGCTTTAAATAAATCTCATTTCGTTTTCTTCATAGAATATTCCTCTGGACTTAATAGAAGTGTTAAGAAGGGGCACCTAGTGATGATCAATACAGTAACTTGTTTTTTCATCAACAAAATATACCATGAGCATGCACAACTGTCCTGTAACCATCGTGTTTATGCAAAGGCCAAAACTGGTAAATAGCTTGAAATATGTTACTTGACAATTTTCTGTGAGATCTAATACAGAGAAAAGAAGATGAAGGACAGACTCTACTACAAACTTATCTGATATCTTATGGATGTAAGTAAGTGTAAAAGGAGATGATACTGCATGATCTTCTTCTGCTCCCATTATGTAGGAAAAGAATGTATGCATGAAAGAAAGCAAAACATTGTAAACTTCTAGCATAACTGCAGCCAAAAAGTGGCAGTTCTGCTTACCAAAATAATATAGGTTTTGTGTTCTCAGCTGGAGAATATTGTCAAAAGGAGCAAATGAATAAATTCTCTATAAAAGGTTTGAGTTGAGGTCCTGTGAATTTCTAATAATTTAGTCTAATATCAGTCAGGAAAATGTAGAACACTTGAAAATACACAAGTCAAACCCCTAGAAAATTCTGTTGTTGCTTTTTCATCCACAGTCCCCATTTGACTTTGTTTTAATATTTGAAATTTTAGTTAAAAGTAACACCATCAGCTTTATATAAGAATATAAGACATCAGAATCCCTTGCCAGTAGTGCCATAAGTAGAACATTTTTGTAAAAGTTTTGCTATACCTTGCACCATTTACACCATTTTTTTGTGTATTCTTCAAATTTACTTAGAGTTTTCTACCTGGTAGTGAAAATATATTTATCTTTTTTTTTTTTTTTTCCCCTGTTAGTGGTGGATTTTCTGGAAGGATTTTCTGGGACTGGTTGACTGGTTGGCAGGAGTACTGATAAGGGTTTCATAAAAGGTAACCAGGAAGAAAAACTCCTTGTTGGAAGCCTTTATTTCCCTTACAGATGCCAGTGTATCTTCTGTTTAAAATTTGTAGGTGTCTGCATATACAAAAATGAAAATGGATGTATTTTGTGTTTTCATTATCATATTTTAAACACTACCTCCATTGTGCAGTGTCTGGATTACAAGTAAACCAGTTCATTGTCTTCTACTTCTGTCCTGATAGGTAGGCTTAGAGACCTCAACACAGATCCATTGAACTTCTTTAGTTCTGACTATAGCTGCCAAATTTGTCTGCTAATTGATAAAAATAGTAAACAAAGACTTAAAATGATCATCCTCACCCGCACGTACACACACACACATGCAAAAAAAAAAAGAAAAAAAAGGCAGAAAAGGGCTGGATGCCTGGCTTGAACTGCCAGACATTATCTGTTTAAATTTTCAAAGAGAGTGAGTGAAATCTGCATAGAAACTCAGAAAGAGCATCTATAGACTGAACACTTTCTCACATGTCAGTGCTCTCACAGGCTGGCATGTCAGAAAAGGCTTTGCAGTTTTGTTTTTTAGGGTGTCACAAGCTAGCACAAGCATGCAAGCCTTCTTCGTTGCATGAAATTTTAAGAAATAAGTTGGATGACTGGATGAATGGAAGGAGTGAAGCTCTCAATGCTGGCAGTGAAAGTTTAATGTATGAATTACAAGCTTCTTCCTTCAGCCCATCTAACCACTCCTGTGCCCCCAGTCAGAGCGCAGTGATGGGCAGGCAGATCACTCCCTTACAGTGGAACGATTTTTGAAGAATGTGCTAATCTGCCTGCCTAGGATCTTGTATTAATACATTGTATGTGACTACTTCCCAAGTGTCAGAACAACAATGATATCTCTCTTCCTTCCCCACCAGGGATGGAAACAGTTAGTTTGTTCTTTCTTCATAAGGGAACTCAAATGGGGTCAGGCAGGCAGGATGGTTAACAATATGGTTTTGTAACTTAGCTGGATGGGTGGATTTCATCTCCATTGTTGCTTTCTTCCTGCTTTGTGGTGGTTGCATGCTCACTTGCCAGTTTCCCTTCCCGGTCATTGGCACATCTCAAAAGGGGAAAGGAAGGCTCTAAGTGGCTGGGTGCAGAATTGAGGCTGGGAAGAGGTGAGATGTTGTATGAAACAGACTGATAAGGAAGAGGCTTGATGACACGATCAGATACAGGAGCTTTAAAAGGCTAAAGTCAAACCTGCTGAGAGAGATTTATTGCAGCAGAAAGAGGTCATGCATTTTTCTCTTGTGAAGCCCCATAGGAATGCACGAGAGTGCAGAGAACTCTGTGACAGGCCTAATAGTAAAGGAAGATGAGTTAGTTTTCTCCCACAAACCAGGGGAGAGGAAGTCATACACTGAACTGTGTGGGTAAATATGCAAGGTGGAAGTTGTATCACTGAGGGCAGACCTCAGCTTTGCTGTACTTTAGTACCTTCTTCTCCCAAAGGCAGTGACTTTACAGGATCCTTCTGGTAGACTACACATGTACCACAAGGTGACTGAAAATATTTGTGAGGGAAAGAAAAAATTAAAAATCCATTGGTGACAATACATATTTATCTCAGATACGATTTAGCAGTGTCCATGTACCCTTTGCATTACAGCTGTGAGAGATTTTGTCCTTTAATCTTCTGTGATAGTTTGGATGGAAGAAGGGGAGTAGAAGAGGAAAGACAGGAGGGTGCTCAGAAGCTCAGAGCCAGGGTCAGAACCATTCTGCCTCATTAAGGCAGGAGACAACATAGGCTCAGACGTGTCAGACTTGCTGGCTGCATGGTCAGATCAAGGAAATTCTGCATCCTCATGCTGCAGGTTTTGCTAGGCTTTCCAGACTCTGTGAAATGCAGAGGATTTGCATTTCTTCTTTAAGAAGATAATATGTCTGTGCACTATATATCCACTCCAACCCTTCATACAAACAGCAAGAGCAACACAGCAACGTGTAACAATGCAGCATTAGGCATGATATTTCCACTGTGCTCAGTAATTCCGACAGAATTCTTAATGCAGGGAGTATTTGCAGTATGAATTGCTGCCAGAACTACAGGCACATTGTTGCTAGAACAGCAAACAGCAGAGAGCTAAAAATACCAGGGGTCAAAATTTACTATTGGAATAAATCTGAGAACTGCTTTAGTTTTGAGGCACTGCCTCATGCATGACCAATTTGCCACACATGTGGCTTGATATCTGGCCATACAAGCTCATTGCTTTCCCTGTTTATGTAGTACAGGATTTGTCCATATCTGCTTTATGTCGTTTTGGAAGCAAAATGCCTGGCATTTGAGAACTCTCCCTCTCTATTTATTTTTCTTATTCCTTTTATTTTTTCTTCCTCTGTTTTTTAACCCTTCCTTGGTTTCTCTCACCTTTGGTTCAGAAAAGCTGATGTCTTTAGAAGCTGTCAATGCAGAGGATGTTCCAGTGGTAGCTGGTGATTGATAGGTCCTGTACTGAACCTTTTTGTCTTTCTTCATCCCTTTCCCTTACTGTGTTTCATTTCCTTTTCCCCTTGACAACATAGTGGTTTCCAAACTGAATGTCTTTGGCTCTCCTGTGGCTTTAAAAATACTTCAAATTTAGATATTTTGGGAGTTCTGGAAAGGTAGAAAAAATTGTTGGGGGCTTTTGTCTTCCTCTTATTTTCTGAGAGAGTTTGAATTTCCTTGAATTCCCATGGGAATTTTTCATGGGAAAGAGAACGACTTTCACGAGGAACAGCTTTACCAGTCTGTCTTGAAGTTAGACCCTGGGAACTTGCACAGCTATTCACCTGTACTGTGAATGCAACAGTCAGAATATCTCCTCTAATCTTCATCTTGGGATTTAGACTGCAAAAAAAATGTTCATTCAATTAAAAGGGAAAAAAAAGAGACAGAAAATAGCAGGTGTCCCCCTCTTACTAGGCTTCTGCTGTCAGAGAATAAAAAGCCTTCGTTTTTTTCAGTGGTGTCATCTCTTGCCTTTACTGGGGCTTTTGCAACCTAGACTTGTCTCTATTCTCCCATTTTCCTTTTGAATTTGGATTTGATTCACATATTTGTTCTTTCATACAGTGGAATACAGTATCAGAGGCAATTCTTCCCACATTGCTCTCTGTGCTAGTGTCCCCTTCATGCCCATAACAGCCTGACTGTCTGGCAAAGCCCCTCATGTGATAATTGTATGTATTTGTTTAATGTTATTACAACTCTTAACAGCTTCCACACACCCAAGCTTTGGTTGTATTCTCTACATTGTGCTGATATTATCCCGTCTGCATTTTCTGTTGAACTCTGCACTATTCAAACTTGAAACTCCCTGGTGCTGATGAGACTTCACTTGGAATGGAAAGTTTTAAGCCAGCCCATCTTCCACCTCCATAATTTTAAGTGATAGCATGAAAGAAATGGAAAGCTGATTTATACAGCCCAAGAACAATTTATCTTGGTATAGAAATCTCTGTGTGCTGTGATAGCAGAGAATTCTTATGGGAGTGTGAAGTAACCTGTGCAGTATTTGGGGCAAAACTGCTGATGGCAGAAAAAAAGAAGTGTTTCCTGACCACTTCTATTTTCATGTGCTTGAAAACAATGTTGGCCATTACTTGTTGACTGAGATGCTGCCTTGATCCTTTTGGCCTCAGAGACCAAGAATAAAAGTACCAAAGTCTTAACATGACTCAGTTACAGGCAGTTATTTGCTACACTGAATAACAGAATCTAGACATTTTCACCCTATCTACATGTTAGCTTTGGCTTAATAGTTCAGGAGGATGATCCAGAAAATAGTTCTCCTGCCTTAGTAATTTCAGCAAACATTTATTTATGTTCATCTAAACTGCATGCAGACTGAATTTCATTCAAATAATAAATATAATTCCCTCACACATGCCACATGTTTTCCACAGTCTGTTACTACTTATTAGTGTGTGTGTTTAAATAACACTACATAGAAATACTGGCCCAGGCTTTTTTTCTTGTGCATGATTCAGCTTAACCCTTCTCCCCATGATGGACTATTCCTACACTCCATTCCCACAAGAGGTTTTCCTCTCCTGAGAGTAGCTGTAATCCCATAACTATTAGGGTAAACCCATATATATCTTGATAAACTAGCCTGATCACTAATCAGCACTCAGCATTCCCCAGGTGGAAAAACACCTGTTCATTTGGATGTGGAGAATATGCAGTGAAACCATTCCTGTAACAATAAATAATGTTTTGTTAGTTTTGAAAATAGTCTTCTAAAACATACAAAGAACTGAAGAAAATTCTGGGTGTATAATTAAACATGCTTTTCTTAGTCTGTGTCAATAAGTGTTGATAAATGCTGATGCTACACTGGTCAGATCAATTAAGGAATACATATCTGACCTATAGAAACAAGAAAGGCACCTGCCATACAGGAGCATTTTAAATTCAGATTCCTCCTTTAGGACTGGATGACAGATTCTGAAGTAGGAAGACATAGCATCACCCATGTAATCCTGCTATGATCCTACATTAAACAATCCGGAGTGATAAAGAAAAAGCAGGAGGAAACTTTTATAGAAATTTTATCCCTCTTAGGCATCCCTACTTAAACCTTCAGCCAGTTGATAATGTTAGAAGATCTGTTACACTACATGACTCTAGGCCTTCACTCTCCTTCTCTAGGCCACCTCTGGATCATGTTAATTGGTTTTGTTAGTGTTCGGTTGTGTTTATATTTGAGTTTTTGTTTGGTTGATTTTTTGTTTATTTTTTTTCTTAAACCTGGCTGCTTTAATTTGAAGTGTCTAATTCAGAATTAGCTGAAAATTTCAGCAGTCAGATTTAAATATCTTGCCCATAATGTCCATCCTGCACTGAAATATTGAATCTGTTCTCGCTAACAAGGCAGTTTTTCACACATTAAAGGAATATGTCGAATGTTGGATCTGTTATACTCCTTAAGTGTTGGATCTCTCCCTACTCAGAGCAGCAGTCCTCATCACAGATTGCAATTCAACAGTAAAATATTGAAATTCTATTGAATCACATGGATTGTCCCCATGCTTCATTTCTTAAAAAACAACCCAAAAAACAAAGCTCAATTAACCCCTAGAGCCTGAGACAAAATTTCATTGACATTGTTAAAAGAAAATAAGCCTTAAAGTACTATATTATTTTTAGCTTTATATATCCTCTAGAAATATTAGGGGAGAGAAACAGCCAACACAACCCACAGTAATTGTGTATAACATGTACTGTATTCCTTCCCTGTATCTTTTCAGGTTTAGTGTATGGCACTGTCTATGTTTCTGCTCAGAGCTCATGTAAAACCAGTATGCCTATTAGCTTTCTGTAAACTCTGTTTATATGGTCTCCTGGACCTCTTCAGGAGACATTTAATTTACTGATAAATACCTCAGCTCTTTTATGGGTAAATGATAGAATTCTGTTCTTCAGTAAAATTGAGGTAATAATGCATCTTAACAAAAAGTGAAATAGTTGGAACTTTAGGATACTACTTCTAGAAAATATAACACTCTAAAAATAGAATCTTTTAGTGAAATAGCAGGCAAAGCTGTGCAAGATGTTTAAAAAGCAGCATTACTGGGTGATTTCACTTTGTTTTTGGAGTTAACAGTACTGAGTTGCACATACATATTGATGCAGTTTTCAACGTCCATAAATAGTGCTTCAGCTCCTGTATGGAAAGAGGATGTTGCAGAAATAATTATGACATGATGTGATAACCCCTTCCTAAAAAAAAAAAAAATAAAAAAAGGGAAAAAGCAAAGCAAAACAATACTGCAGTGTTCTGGCCATCAGGAAACCACGACAATGCTCCCACCTTTTTCCTGTGACTTACCCAGTGTTCCTTCCAGGCGACAGAGACTGGATCCTGTGCCAAATAAAAATAAAAATAAAGAAATTTTTTTGTTAAATTTGTATCTGATTAAAAATGAATCTTAACAACATCCTTTTTGACACTCAGTTTTGCAGCTCTTCAGATAAAATACTTCTTTGTAACTTTAAAATTGCCTAATTTTTAGTGTGAGTGTTACTTCAGCAGGACAAGGACAAAAAAATATTTCATTTTCTAAATTTGTGTCTCATAAACTAACTGTGATTGAATAAGAAGGGTGTTAATCTCTGATCCTGCTTAAAAAAAACCTACTTGAAGTTAGCTTTTCTGATTCCCTGGGACTTGAGTATTCATTGAACAGCTCAATTTGTCAATAATGCTTTTCAAAGTGCATGTGACTTAGGGAGACCTCTCACAGTGTTCGAAATGCAGATGTAGTCTCCTACATGTGAACTTTTGGGGTTGCATATATACCTTTGTGGACATCCTCCTATTGTCATGGGTGTGCTGTACTGTCCCTCTCTGTTTCTGGGTAAGGTGGAGCTGGAGCAGCTCTCCAGCCAAGGCTGCAGCTCCACATGAGTTGTGGTTTCAGAGGTCCTTGGTGTCTTGCCTAGAAAGAGGCCATTTTTATCTGTGTATGAATGGTATTTAGATAAAATGCCCCATCACTGCAGTGCTCTGCAAACATGGATTAGGAACTGGCTGTGACATCAGGGTACAAAGAAATCCTTTCTGGGTAAGAAGGAGCCTCTCTGGTGTGTGTGTGAGTGATGCTGGGATCCACAGGGCCTTGCTGTGGTTCCCATCAACAAACACACACACAGTTATTTCATGCTTTCCTTACAGATAGGGAATTCTTTCTAGTCCCTTGTTTTTAGCTCAGCTCACTCAGTTAATTTCCACAGGCATTTTGCAGGGCTGTTTATGCTTCAGCCTGTACTTAGCAGCCAAGTTGTTATTTTTTTTGTGTGTGTGACTGGCTACTAATGAAGAATAAGTCAATTTATCCTCATCAGTTAAATTATAAATACAGAGAAAACGGAGTAAAAATGTCACCACGTGGAGATGGCTTTGCTTTTTTCCATCCCCTAAATCCTGGTTTATGTAAACTGAGATAAATATTTATAAAAAATGCTGGACACAGTAAATCTCTTTTAAAAACTATTTGGATTAGTTTGTGAGATGTAACTATTGATAACACAGTTTGGTACCTTTGCAAGTACATTTACTTTGTACAGCAATGTCTTCCATTAACTTTTAAAATAAATGTGTTTTATTTGAGCTGTGTAAGAAAAGAATTTGTGAACTATCAAAACCAAAAATGTTGTCAGAAGAAGGTTAATTTTCATAGCATATATTGTGATTTTAAAAAAAAGAAAATGTCATGCTTGCAGGCTGAAAGTTGTCCCCAGACCAAGTGGTATTAAAGTAGACAGACAGGAGGGACTTCATGGAATATGTGAAGATGTTCTGTGCACCCAAAACATGTGCAGGAAGCAAGGAGTGTCAGTGCAGGTGTGCAGGTCAGTTCCCCACCCCTCAGCACATGGGGCTGGGGGAATGAGGCTGCTGATTGTCTCAATCAAAGCCTCTCTCAGAAGGGCTGCCAAGACTTCCCTGTATTTCAGATGAACGGGTTGAAGTGTTCATTACGTGCCCTGGAGTTTGTCCTCTGGTGTGAGCCATCTGATCCTCACAATTGCTACTTCTGCTGTTGTAAGTGTGCAAGCCACAGGAGTTTGGGGGTTTTTTTCTAAAGTATACAGTGAGGGATTTCAGCATCTTATGATGTTTTTAATAATTAATTGTCAAAAAAACACAACAAAAATAGATGGAGCATTAAAGCAAATTTGCAAGCCGTTGAAGGAAAGAGCTGCAAATAGAAGCAACGCCTGTATTCTACCTTTAGCTATCAGTATAAAACTCATCAAAGTAAACCACTTTTATTTAGACATCTGGAATATGTACTTTGACAAACATCCACTTGATGACTGTCAGTGTCTTATAAAAAGACTTTGATATCAAAGATCCGTAGAAACTGTCAGAATAAACTGGTTGTTTTTTTTTCTTTTGACAGAAGGTTGTTTCCTAGCTATGATTTGTATTGTCTGGATGATGTGTTTTCAGTATCTTAATACAAAGGATTATTTTTACAAATGTTTTGTATCTACTTGTGCAAAATGTCATGACATTAAGAAGATATATTTGCAAGTAAATCACACTAGAAAAGCAGAATCTGTATTCCTATACTCTTAATTGTTCTGTTCTTGAGGTTAACACATAGTGATTTTAAGACTTTGTAGTTCTGATAGACTGAGAGATCTTAGGTAATCTATCAAAACCTCTTTTCAAGCAGATGAAGACAGCACAGTAATCATGCCAGTATCTGAAGGGTGGGTGTCAGGAGGGTGGAGCCAGGCTCTGCTCGGTGGTGCCAAGTAATGGGCAAAGAGGCAACGGTCAGAGACTGAAACCCAGGAAGTTCCCCCTGAATATGAGAAATAACTCCTTTACTGTGCAGGTGACCACACATGGAACAGGTCGCCCAGGGAGGTTGTGCAGTCTCCCTCACTGGAGATACTCAAGAAGTGTCTGGATGCAATCCTGTGCCTTGTGCTCTGGGATGGTCCTGCTTGAGCAGGGGAGTTGGATCTGATGATCCACTGTGATCCCTCCAAATCTCACCCGTTCTGTGGTTCTGCGATATTGTACTTCGAGCGATATTGTTTCCTTGCATTTCATGCTACTGAATTATATAGAGACAGGGCAAAATGCCGTTGATTCTGTTACATATTTTAGCCTGTCCACAAAAGGCTTTTAATCACACATAATGCAGCCTACTTCACCTTAGATAGAAAGAACTGTTTGAGGCACTAGGTATAACTGCAGATGTCGAAAAGAGCTTTTTCCTTTTGGCTTTTTTTTCTCTTTTTTTTTTTTTTAAATCCAGAAAGGAGGTGTTGCCTTGCAGTGTTACTGGAGATGCTGAATACATTAAAGTAGGAAGATGAGAGGAATGCCTTGTGGGGACTTCTTGTAAACATGCAGCATGATTGCTTTTTATTGGAAAAGGCATTTCTGCGATGTTCTGTGCAGTGCTGTAGTGCCATAGATATGTTGAAAATACTATGAAAGCCTTAACTATTTTAATTCTCGTAATCCATCTGTGAGCACTAAGTGATTAGTTGCAGTTTATCCCAGTATGGATGCTGGTGTTGCTACTTGCATAATCCTGCCCTGGAAGGTCCTGCTGGAGATAGCAATGCCCATGTTCAGTGTGGCTGGCAAAACTTCTCTAGATTAATAAGAGAGCTGGCAAGGTGGCCCTGGGTAAACAGAAAAGTCTGCAAGAGATGAGCAGTTTAAACTGGTTGGAAGAGTAATGGTGTAGTTTCTTGATGGTTACAAGGGTGCTCATACTGCCTAATTTTAGGCACCAGATTTAGGACTATAATTTCCTGTTTTGTCATTAGGGAACAGAGACTTCGCATGTATATGAATCAGATCAAGAGGAAAACTAAATTTTTAGGATATATATATATGTGTATATATGTATATATGTATATATGTATATATGTATATATGTATATATATACTCTTCTCAGCCCCACTTACATAGTCTGGTATTTGCTTAAAGGTAAGTTTCTGCACATGTGTTTTTTCTGGTACCATGGCCCTGGCCATTGTCCCAACTTTGGGAGAGTTCATTGTTTTGAGGAAAGGCATTTCATAGACAGATAAAATAAATACAAGAATCTTGAAACATTTTGTTTTAGGAAAGCAGACTGCCTTGGAGTGGATATCCTGTATGGAGTCAGGAAGGTATAGGAGGGTACAGCAGATGCTGTGCTTGCAGTGGCTGTAGATCTAGAAATGGATAACAAAGGGGTGGCGGGAGGGAAGTTAGTTGCTTTCTTGCTCATTCTCTCAGACACAGAAGCTATTTTTGTCTAACAAATATCAATTCATCAGTATTATAAAGCAATCCTACTGAGGAAATACCCTTTTAAAACATTTTGTTTGCAACAAAATTGCAGAATATTTGGTAAACTTCACTTTAAAAATGAATTTTTTTTCATTATTTCACTATTTGCTTCTAGGGTGGCTAAACAAGAATTCAGTTCCTGTCTGAAATACCACACTATTTCAGAGCAACTGTTTGTGGTACAGGCAATTACATGATACAATTTCTTCATTTAGGATGGCTGTTCAGGGAATCACAGGTATCAGTATACTGGACACAGCATTGGTCGCAGCCTTAACATTGGATTAAACAGGTTTGAAGGATGCTATTTATACCATTAAGGAGATGCTAGAGAATTACTGGAAATATGTGTATGCTGCTAAACTTTGTCCTGCAAGGCAATAATACAAGCTCTTCTGACTAGGTGGAAAATTTTTAATGCTGTGGACCAGGTTCTGTGAAAATAGCTTGTATGTTTGTGGCAGTTGTGTTCTGGATTGTATTGACTGGTTTCTTTTCATGACCAAAAAGTGTTTGAGCTCACCAACAGCCATTTCGAGGAAGGAGCTTCTTTCAGCTGATTTGGGTGGGTTACTTTCCTTGACCTAGGGATCCTGGTTCTTCCTTTCTACCTGCACATCTTTCTTGAGGGAAGTGGCCTCCTCTGCTGGTCATTCTATTTTTATTTCAAATATGTGAGGGAGAACTAGTATCCTCATTTCCCTTGGATTTTTTTAATCTGCAGAAATGATCTTCAGTTGTTTGTTTTGGCAAATGATTCCTGAGAAAGGATCCGTGAGAGCAATTGTTACCATTATATTAGCTTCCCCTAAGTTATTTGCAGCACCACCCCCAAGTCAGCTCCTTTCTCTGCTTTTCGTCTTCTTGACTGCTTCCACTCTGGTTTCCTTTGATGTTTTTTTGTTCTTGTTGCCTGTTTATATCTTTTTGTTGTCTTTTCAGTTATGATTTTTCATCCATCAACTCACTGCTTTTCTAACCCAAGCCAAAGAAATTGCAGTACTTTGCACCTACACTTACACAGAGATTTAAACCTTAGAGCTTCTGACTGTAATTTGTCTGCCAGTTCTCACCTTTTCTTCCCTCTGTATGAACAACCTGCATCTTTCCAAATTCCAATTTTGGGATGCTTTTCTCTTCCCTCGTCCCAGTTTAATTCCTAGGAGGAATAAAATCCTGGCTCCATTGCATACTCTTTGCTACAGAGCAGTGCCCACACTTTTCATCTCTGTGACTCATAGCGTACAAAATTAGTGTCTGCAGAGCTCCAAGAGCAGGGAGAAGCTGCAGCTCCCAAGAAACACTGTTAGCAGGCATAAGCCACTGTTCTCACTGAAGATGGTTGACTTTTTCTTCTTTGGGATTATCCCTGTTGCCCACCCTGCCTTTTTCCTTATGCCAGAAGAAGCATTTCTATAACTTTCCCAGATGAGGAAAAGATTACAGTTAGAGCAGCTGGGGAAAATGAAAGACTTAATTTGATTTGTTTTGTGTTTGTCAATGTAAATATTTTTTGCTTGATTTTTTTCCCCTTCTTTTTAAGGAATTTCGATTAATTGTTTCCAATTTTTGTTTCCGTGGATTCTGTGATGATAGAGACTACTTAAATTCTGTGTTCACTGCCAGAGAAATTGTGCAAAATTTTGCTTTATGCATCTGGTAAGGTTTTCCTGTGGTAGCCAGAGACCTGCCAAAACTATAGATTCATAGGGAATTTCCCAGGTCTCCAATGAAATCTCATATCAGATACAAATTTATAATCTATTTGGTTTTGCTTTTACCACAGCATTTAAGAAACAAAAGTTACTATCACACAAAAAGTTTCTGTTTGGAAAGTATTTCAGTCTTAAGTGGAAGATGAGACACTTGGTGTATTCAGAGCATTATATCAGCAACTGTAGCTAACAATGTAGTTTTGAGAATAATTCAGAACACAGGATAAAAGTTGACATGGTTGTTTTCATCTAGATCCAAACTAGTCTCCTTATTTGATTTAACTTTCAAAACTGTTTTTTAATAATTGTGTATCTGGTGTAGTTTTATGTATTCAGTGTTTAATTGTTATGCAGAAAACCTATAGTTGGTACAGATAAAAAAATTAAGGGTCCAAAAAGTTAAATTTTCAGATTTTGATTGATCTATATATACACATATGCATGTTTGTGTGTATATATATGTATTTATGCATATGTGTACACTGTTTCATAAATACAGCTAACAATATGTTTTTCTGCTAGATGAAAAAACACCCAGTAGAGCAGGGTGTAAGTAGTCTGTAATAAGCTAAAATATATTATCCAAAAAAGCTGAGGTGACTGTATTTTGTTCCAAACTGCATAACTGCCCATTTCAGAATTATGACATAATAGATATTTATAGGTGTCATCATACTTTTTTTTTTTTTAAATTCAAGCAGATTTTAAAACATTTGAAACAGCACAAAATATTCTTCTTTGTTTAGGGGTGCTTTCCTGTAAATTTAAATCAGCTCCTAAATGCTAATGCAAGAGCTCGTTATAGTTCAGTTGAATTTTAAAGAGTGTGTGGATGGCATGTTTCTGTGAAATAAAATTCAGTGTAACTTTCCAGGGTACTTGCTCTGCCAAGAAATATGTAATTTCCCATGCTAACTGTACTTAATTGTTGGAGGATATCTTGTGGTTTCTAGTGGTAAAAATGGAAAAATATGCCAAAAATTGGTCAGGCTAGGTAATACTATTTTGAGCTCAGTTCTACATAGCACTGAGTATCTCCATCATTCCTTCACCCTTGTGGAAGGAAGAGACAGCCAGGAGGGAGACCCAGTGATGCTCATTTTCTTTCTGTCCTACTTGGGACTGCAGTTGTGGATGAAGAGTGAATGGATCACTCCTTAGCCCCAGCTGGAGGTTATAACCATTTAATTCTGAGGTTGGTCTACAACCCCTCTCTGAGAAATCATTTTCTCTCATAAAAAGGATGGCTTTTGGTTTTAACTGGAATCAGTTCACAGGACTGGGTTGGAGTGAACAAACATCAGCCAACTGCAGCAATTGTGGGGTGCTCCTGCAGCACAGGTGGGGAAAGAGAGAGGGGCTGAGTGCAGGCTGGGGGGATGTGAAGGAATGAGGGAGGGTGAATGATGGAGCTCACCCAGCCCTGTTACTGGCTGGGCTTTCCATCAATAACCTCTTAAGCTCTTGGTTCTTAAGTTCCTGGTTCTCAAGGTGGTGTCCCTCCAGCCATGCCCACTCTTTCAGTTGCAATGGCACATCTTGAACCCCTGCACGAATTGATTTGCCTTGCTAAAGAAACAGAAAGCTACCGCAGCAAACTGACAGACAAAACCCTGCAGTTTTGCCAGGTGAAATGGCTTACCTGGGCCACAGAGGAGCTAGATGAACCCAAAAGCAGGAGGTGCAGGGCCTGCAGAACCATTAGAGAAAGGGAAGGAGACTGAAAGGCTGCTCATGTGGACACAAGGGCAGCTGGACAGG
This sequence comes from Cinclus cinclus, assembly GCF_963662255.1. Taxonomy (NCBI): domain Eukaryota; kingdom Metazoa; phylum Chordata; class Aves; order Passeriformes; family Cinclidae; genus Cinclus; species Cinclus cinclus. Next base: position 15,364,217 of record NC_085050.1, on the reverse strand, counting down.
CTCATCTGTGCTGCTTAGCCACACTCCCAAAATGGGATTTATGGCATCCAGGACACTCTGCAGGGAACCTGCCACCCTAGTCACCAAGAGACAGGAGGAAAACCAGGACCTGTACATCTTGTCTTTGCTTTGGTCTTCAGGGAAATACTTCATTAGGGCTGCTGGCTCAAATGCTTCCTGGAGCAGCCATTTATCCCCAAATTTACCTCTTTGCTTAACTAAGGTGCTGGTGATGAAGAGGCTCCTCAGCTGTCTTGCTTATGCTGAGCTAATGGGCCTGGAGAGTTACATCTGTGCTTACTGAGCAAGGGCTGGAGAAGAGACTCTAGACCACAGGTTAGGGAGTAGGGTGCTCACCTGAAGTGGGGAAATCTGGGATTCAGCCCTATTCCCAGCACTTTGACCACAGCTCTGATTATGTGCAGAAGAGGTGAGTTCTGCAAATAAGAGGAGTGTGATTCACCTGACCAAATCCTCTGAGTCACTTTTCTGAACTCCATGTATGATCACTGGAGAGAAACATGTTTACATAGAAAACAACTCTCCTTCCAATGCAGACATTTGAAATAGACACAATGAATTGCAGCTTCAAAGCATCTCTTTCTCTCAAACTACAAGGAATGTAGAAAAGCAGCCCACATATAGATGACTGCACCAAAGGAGTCTGGTTGACATAAATGTTGCAAAAGGTAACTGAGGAATTCAGAGGTATTTTGAGAACACTTTCAAATTCTATTGCCTGAATTTTCCTATCAGCTTCTAAGCAATTTAGTGGAACTAGGTCATGATACCATACAGGATAGAATTTTTCTTTCCCATAATATAATGATTTTCACATCCAAATGTCTTAAAAACGTAAACATACCCATATAACAGGTGTGGCCGTGATCCAAAGGGGTTGGTGTCAGGGATTCTTGCATATGTATGAATAAATTGTACACAGGACCAAATACCAGTGGTAAATAAAGACTTCCCTATCCTCCACTGATTATCCATGGGCTGTGACAAATAGTGGCATTGCTGTGATATTTTCCTATCAATATCATTCTCCAATTCAAAATTTAGGTTTAAAATCAACATCTGCATTTTTCATCAAAACAGTAATGGCTCAGTAAGAATGGGCTAGAAGTTTTAAGAAAGACACTTATCCATTATTAGAAACATCAGATAAAATGAATTAATGAAGAACTAATCAAATTTAAGTATTCTGTGTTTATATATCTCAGTGTGCTACAGTACCTTTCGATCAAATGACAGTTGCTTTATAGTGGTTATGGTACCAATGATAATGAAGCAACAGCTGAAAACCACAGTATTTTTATTAATTAAACTTCAAACATTAATTTTCCCTGTATTTGATTCATAGTTTTGGGAAAAAAAAGCAGAAAGGTTGTGTTCATTATTGGAAGTTGCTCCTTCATAGAAGCTTTGGTTTAGTTTTATTATTATTTTCTAAGCTTCACACAGTGGTTTGATTCTGATTTAGTTAATGCTTAGCCTGTTCAGAGGGGTAAAATTACTGGGGTGAGCTTTATTGCTGTAATGGAGGTCTTGAGAAATTTAAATCAAGAAATAGTCTAATGCATCTCTGTAGAATATTATCTGCCTCATTTCTGAATGCTTTGCTACCATGAGCAGAACATGGCACATAAGTGGCTTTTGGGGCTCTATGCACTTATGCAATTGTTTTTCCTTGCTCTCTCTTAACACAACAAAAAGACACTTGAAGTCTTTACTTGGGGCTTGTCTTTATTCCAAATTTAAGTTGCCAAGTCCATCACTATGCACCTGCAGGTTTTTTTTTTCTTTCAACTATAGACATTGTGATGATTTTCAGTGAAAAATTCTGTTGCCAAGGAATTGCTGAAGTGAAGGTTTGCAAATTCTATTGCTTAAGATAGAGCCAAGATTAAATTAAACAAAATTATTTTTGCAATAGGTTGCAGGTAAAAATTGTTTATAAGCTTATATTAGCTAGTCAGGGAACATAAACTTTATTCTGCGCTTTACACAGACTGTTCTGCAGTGCAAATGTTGAACTGCATCTAATGAATTATCTAAGGAATATGCCCTGTGAACAGTTGCAAACATTATATGCTGAGATGTGTTCAATACGCTGTTCATTGAGCAACTCTGAAGAGTAATAGTAATAATAATAACAGGAGCCTATTTGCAGACAGTTGCAAGCGGGAGAAATGGCTAAATGCTTCAGTTAAATTATTCCTTATTTGCCTTGTCATACTATGTGGTAACAGTTAATAATATAATGTGTTTTAGTAATGGGTTGGGGTTTTTTCCTCCATTACTTCTTCTGTCCAGATTATTCTCTTCCATTAGCCCATTCTCAGTGGTTTATTTGTTTGTAAAGTCCATCCAGTGGTTATAGGCTGACTTCAAACTTGGCTTTCCTACTATGTCCAAGTGATGAAGTAATGTCTTTTGTGGACACTTCTCCAGCAGATCTACTGGAGAGTTTTACTGCTGTTTTATTGAAATTCTTCCTGGTAATAGCTGTGCTGAGTGTCAAATCTGAATATGGATATGGACCTTGGCCCTCCCTTACACATTTCAGAGAATTTCTAACCCCATTTCCCAATCTTTAATATTATAAGATACTTTAACAAATATTATGATTGAGATTCTCAAATAATCAGACTTAAGACAGTATTAGGTCAATTTAAAATTACATCACTTGAAGTTCTAATATAAGACTTTACACCTCAGTAAGCTTTCCTATTTGTATTTAACTCATCTATTACTTTCTGCTGAGAAAAGTATTTAAGCTTGTAGAAAAACATGTCTTCTCAGAGCTGTTTATAACAAGCTGATTAATGTAATGTGTTACAAATAATGTGGTATTCAGTTGTTTGGGGGTTTTTTAAACTAAATCAGTTCACGTCAGATTTTATAAAAATGCTAACAGCACTAAGTATATTCAGATACATCCATCTAAAATCAGAGGAACATTGTGCAGTAGAGTGAAGCAAGAGGAATTTCAGTGTATGCAGTAGATATTGCCACTTGCATAACAATTCACCTCTCTCCGTTGCTAGTGAATATTCATATTCCCATAGTAAAGCTCTTTGTATTTACTGTTCTGCCGAAGTGCGAGATGGAATCCAAGCCCTCTAGTGTTTTATCGGAGTAGACATGTCATTTTCAATGTTATTCTGAGCCTCCTTACATAGAACAAACTGTGATATACTCTTGTATACCTCTCCTAAAACTCCTGAAAATGTAAATGTAATGTGATATTGACTCCTTTATAACTGCCTCTTTTTGTAAAATCCCTTACACTGGCTTGACTTGGAATAAGAGTGAAGGTGGGGGGAAGGGAGAAAGTGAGCTTCTCTGGACTCTGAGCAGATTATATTTGGAGCCCAGAAAGCAAACTGGGAATCACCTGCATTAGAAGAAATAGATTCTAGCATGCAGGAGAGAACTGTTACACAGAAAACAAATTACTTAAGTCATACATGAATCCATTCAAGGATTCTGCTTTCTGCATATCTGGAGTACAAACTTTCCAATAGCCATCACTGCCTGTCTGTAGAAGCACAGCTTGTAACTGTGAACCATAGACTGCTTAAAAATAAGTAGTCAACATGATTCCTGGCAGTGTTCCCTGCTCTGGCTAGTCCTGCCTTCTTGGCTGTTCCCTCTCTTCTTATACCATCCTTTCTACCTGTGCTCTCCCCCACGCCTTCCTGCAGTAACCTCAGTTTTTCACGTGCTTCATCTTTTTTCAGGAAAGCAACAGCCCCTGGTACCAACAAGTACCTTGGGGACCATGGTTGTTTGCCTTCTCTTCTCCGTCCCCTGCTACCTTTCCTCTCAACCAGCTCATTACCTGGACAGGTTAAATAACACCCAAGAGTTACATACAAATTTTAGCGCACAGCATTTACAGCTGCTTTGGCTGCTGTTCACCAGGGAGGTCTCACAGCACTGATCTGGACACAAAGCAGGACAGCACTAGGTACTCTCCCTGGCTTTGAGGGGCTGTTTTCTGAGCAGGCTGAGATGCAGTTGAGTTTCATGCAAAGCCTGAAATCAGGACTATCCAGGTTAGATCCGGACGTGAGGCAAGGATACAGCATAGCTTCAGATGCTTCAAATGTTTCGAAGCAGATGTAAATAACTTCTGTCTTGAAAGGGATTCAGACCCATCTGCATAGTCACCCTTATCAGTTAGCTTGTTCTCCTGCAGTTAATTCGTACAATGTTTGTGTGCAAATAGGGCTTTAAAGTGATCAGACAGCATAATTAAACAAAACTGTACTTTAGAAACACCAAGTGAGTTTCCTCTTCATCTTGGTGGGAGAAGAGATAACAGCCATCAGGCCTCACTCTTTAGAGTGACAGAAGTGTATGACTGTAGCTGCTCTTCACTGCCTCTCTAATCAAGGTGCTTCTCTTCAGATCACAGTTGATGCTTTGGGAAATCTTCATCAGCCTTCAGTGCACTGCAAGGACTGGGAATGCAAACATGGAAATAACTACCTGTTGTTCTGATGGATTGTTGTGAGCTGTGCAGGGGCTGGTTAATGTACAAAATCAGAAGGGTGCTGGAAGGTTTGTTTTTAACTGTGCCAGGAAGGGCTGAGCTGGTGGTGTGCTTGATCGGGAGGTGCCGGATCCTGAGAGCAGCTCTGCAGCTGAGGGGCTGCCAGTCCAGCTTCAATGATGCAGCCCTGCAAACTGCTCAGGGCTTTTCATGGGACAGGGATTCAAATCCCGCACACAGACAGACACCACTAGGCAGTGTAAGGTAAATACTTGATTGCTTTTATCCACCGTCCTTATTATGTGTATTCTCAAATATACAAAGACAGAGTTTTTGTCCTCAGACTGTGTGGTGGCTTTTGTGCACCATCTGTATTCACTGTATTCTTTCTGTCTGTATTCTCTAGAAATATGCCTTTACAGGTAAGTCATATTTATTCAGGTAGTTATTCAGTGCTTGTTCCCTAATGAAAACCTCATTGCCACAGGTTTCTGTCAGGTCAGGAGCCATTCAGAGCAGCAGATGGAAGCCAGGTGTCTCATTCCAGTTAGATTTCTTTGGCTTTTGTGTTTTGCAACCGTGATCCTGTTGGGTGTCCTTTTTGCTAGTATAGTTGTTATAAGTGAGTTAAAGTACTGATTTTGTTTAGTGATTGTTGCTATCAATAATTTTAATAATTATCTTCCTATGACATTTTAATTTTGAACCATGACAGGGTTATATTTGATTTTATTGCAGACTGTTAATTTGAAGCCGATTTTTCTTACTTTATTATAGTATTCATTAGCCCCTATATTTTATAAATATAAATTACTTATGACTTGAAACACTTGAGTGGGACATTATAATTTGTCATTTTGTATTTTAGAAAACAGATTTCATATTTTTTTCAAGCAAACTTTAGGATAAAATGCCTCTACCTGTAAATGAACAGTGTAACTTAACTTGGTTGGGAGATCTAATGTAACTTGAGTAAGACAACAGCTTTGCTTTTTGTGTCTTGCATGGGTGATATTTTAAATAAAAATAATGATTCCTAGAACCATCTTTTTATGGGAGTTTTTCCTTGCCCTCAACACTTCAGCACATACAAGAACTCATTTTACAGACATATATGTGTATGTAGTTATGGTGTAAAGATGGGGTGTATTTCAGACAGCACCAGCTGCCTCTGATGCAAGAGAAGGGGAATGCAATTGCTTCTGTGGAAGTCTGTACATATTTGCCAGAATTTATAAATGTTTACAAGTAACTGGTCTTCACATAAGCAGGGCCCTCAGGGAGTGCTAGGCCCCCATCTGCTGGAGAGTTTTATGTCAATTCTGGTGATTTTTAGGTTATTTTTCCTGCATTTTTCTCTAAGAATTATCATCACTTGGCTTACTTACTTAAATGCTGATAGTGCCTGGAGAGGCAAAGGCCTTATTGTTTGGAGTAGTCTACATACATATGGTGAGAGACAGTTTCTCCCCCAACAAGTTTTCCATCTAAATAAACAAGGTTAACAGGGCTGGGAAGAAGCAGTAACTCCCCATTTCACAGGGGAAGTACCAGAAAGTGAGAGGAGCTGAGCAATGAGCCCCAATCCTGACAGGCACAAAAACGTTTGCTCCTGGCAGGGCCAGAGGGGTTTGGAAAATATTTTCAAGTTGAAAACAGTTGGAAACGTACTTCAAGAAAAATAAACATTGCAATCTGCTTGGATAGCTAAGCAGGAGTGGCACAGAACTTGGTATCCCAGAGGTCCTGGGGATTAAATGCTTTCAGCTACTTTTTTGACCTTTTGGGGATATTCTGTGGCCTCCTGAGTACTTTTGGTTGCTTAATTTGCAGCTTTTCCTTGTCTTAATTCTGCCTAGAGCTGTGCCTTTGGCTGGAGTCTCTCAACTGTACTTACACAGCAAAGGTGTGACTGAAGTCTAGGTGTGAAATGATCTGTTCCATGATGGTTTTGAGGAACCTGAGAAGGTAGCTGAGATGCCTGCCTTGCTGTTTACAGAGAGGGCTTGCCTGAGGACACAGATGGGGACTCTTGAGGATGCTGCTTGTCTTCTATGTGCTGTTGGTTGAGTGAAACAGAGGAATGTAACCAGGACATGGACAACAGTCAGGCTTGTCTAGAAACTTTCCTTTGCCCCATCTCTCCCCCAGCATGCCAGAACCAGCCTTACAGCTCTTGGCAGCCACCTCAGGACTGTGTGTTCCAGTGACTGGAGTAAGATTGATTGCACACTTGGATTTCGCACACATCTTTAAGGGCACCTCTAATTATTAATGCATTACAGATTACAGTTAAGATTGTAACACTGGAAATGTTTAAAAACAGACATTTGTCATCAGCAGGGAAGCCTTTAAGGAGGTAAATCTATATTACTATTTCCCTCTTCTCCCATGTCGGAACAGTAGTGGGTGAAGAGGGAAAATCCCTAGTATGGTAGAGGAAAAGCCTCTCTGTCCTGTGGAGGCAGCATCCTTAGGGGAAAGCATCCAGGTTTGGGTATTCTTTGGGAAATATCTTGCTTTTCTTCTATGAGACCTAAGAAACAGCTCACAGTCCTGCCCAAATAAACTAATCTGAAGCTGAGCCCAAATTGTGCCAGCAAAGAGTGGCACACAGTGTAGTTTGAAGAGACTGGGTTATCATGTTGTGATTTGCAGGGAAAATGAATATTTAGGTAGAAATGCATATTTAGTAGAATCCTATTTATTGCTGCAAATTACAGTCACTTTGAAAGAGGAATGATTTACCTGTTTCCTCTGAAGTCCTGCTTTCATCCTCTGACCTGATGGGGTGTAGAAAGAATGAAACCATCTCTATATTAAAAAAAAGAAATGAGAGAAACTGTACTCAAACCATAAAAAGGTTTTTGGTTTCTTCAAAAGAAGAATGGCAGTCTTGCCATAAATTTGGTAAACTGCATGTATAGTGCTTTTGCCCACAAATTTAGCTTGCAACAGGAAAATGTGCTATGTTTAAATACCCAGAAGGAGTCTGGAAGACAGATTTGTCCTGATAGCTTGTCATTTACCAAAATGGGTAGTGATAATTAGACACAGGAGACACTTGCAGATCAACCTTTAGTGACAGTGCTGATAGTTACAGAAAACATAAAATATCTCATCGTTGAGCTTCAGTGTCTTTGTCATCAGCCTAGGCAATGTCCCCAGCAAACACCATATGCATCATTGCCAACTGCATCTTATCAAAATACTCTCACTTCAATCCCTTTCTTGGTCTTTAAAATGTTCTACAACTGTACATATTAAAATTTATGGAATATTAATGGAATTGGAGAAGTGTAAGAGGGATGGATAAACCCATCCTTCTTGTGTTGCTTTTGGCTGTGATGGCTCTGGCCTGGAGTGAAGCAGGCATATTAGTTATCTACCAGGTATAAACCTGTTTTCCAAACCTTGCTCCTCTTGGTCAGCATTATATTACTAATCTTCACCTTTTAGCCACCCCGTTGGTATTCCTGTGCCACAGGACTCAGTGTTGCTCTGATGAAGTGGAGGAAGATGAAGAAGAAAATTCTTTGAAGAGTGAATTATTATTAACTAAGAAGCCTCCCAAAATTTCTTAATTAGAACATTTTCTTTTGCATTGCTTTTGAGTATCATTTTTGCAACTTCCTGCTTATTTAGCTTGTGCTTTTGGGAAAACATGGGGGATTTTGTGGGGCACTGTACACAGCTATGATATAATTGCAGAAATCGCAGTGAAATGTCATATATAATTCTGACTTCTCCAACTAACCTTCTGCTTGTCAAATAACTTATAAGAACTGGTTTTTTTGTTGGTTTTTTTTTTGTTGTTGTTGTTTTTTTTACTGCATTTTACATGCTTGAATGCCACATCTTAAATGCAGGTTACTTATCTCCTTGTTCTGTGCTGCCTTTTCAGCACTTTTGACTAGTCCATTTCCTGCTTCTTGCAAAGCATGCACAACACTGCCTGCAATGGATGCTTGTATTGCTTAGTTGTAACATTTTGCTGTCTAAGGAGCTGCAGAAAATTATATTCAGATGAAGCAAAATTGCCAGCTAAATATTGAATTGAGCAGTAGATGGTGAAGTCCCATGTGGTATTTTATTATTAATCTCATCAGGAGGTTGTAAAGAACAATACCAATAATTAGTCATACCTTCTAACCCTGTAAACCAGGACATATTGGTTATATTACTCTTCATAGTATATTTTATTAATAACTTCCCATTTTACTTATATATTATGATGTAAGAAAGATTGCTGGATCTTAATGAAGGTATTATGTGAATTAAAGAATAAAATTTGACTGAACAGCTTAAAATGTATTTATTCATAACTTAGTCATTGCTCGGTACGTTAGTGTGCATGACTGAAGAGGTAGCTTTTTTTTTTTAAATGAAACCTTGGATTAATAAATGCTGGAAAGACTTAAGAACTTCCTTTTCTGCCCTTTTGGTGATGTTTTTACCCTAGATGTAAAGTATTCAGACCGTATGTTATATTCATATCCACTACTTCTAAGGCACATGACCTGAATGTGGCAAAAAGATAATTTTATAATATAATGGTAAGAATTTATAAGAAAAGGAAATGAGGACAGTCGCTACCCTGTAATGAAGGTTCTGTTTGAGGAAAGGATCCCTGAACAACAGAGCTGTTAATATCTGCTAAAGTAAATGGTATTTAGGCATATCCATAAACATCTACCCCAGTGTTATTAATCAGGATCAGAAAGTTTACTGAGATTTTTCATTTAGTCAACATAAAATGTATGAGCACATTTTCCCTGACTTGTGGATTCAGTAAGCTGTCTTTTCAATCACATCATTTTTACCTAAAAGTTATTGGGAGTAAAAGGTCCAAGGGAGTTCAGTAACATAGACTGGCTCAAGTTCTCAAGACAGCACAAATACTAAATACATTTATAGATTTAACTTTTGGGCATTTTACTAAAAATTCCTTGATTTAGTATTTGTTGCAATGTGCTAGAAGCAGTTTCTCTGTCCATACATTTGGTGTATGTATGAGTGTCAGGTTGGCTGCATGCTTTGAACTGGTAAATATTTACTTAGGAAGTTGTTGGGTATTTCTGTAGATATCAAGTTGATGAGTGGCTAGTATAGATCTGATGTGAAGTGCCATCTCAAGTCAATCCTCCTTAAAGTAGGCTAGACACCGAGTCCATCTGTTTTACCACAGACTTGCTCCCCACAAGCCACAAATTGCCCTTTCAGGAAAGCAGAGCAAACTTAAGGAAATAATAATATGCACTGCTCAGGCAAAAACACTTTTTAAATGGGCTTGCAAACACTGAAAGGACACAAAGGCAATTAAAACTTAAAAAAACCCAAACAAACAAAAACAAGCAAACAAAAACGAACAGAGAAGGTAATGTTAAATTTCAATACAGTCTATCAGTATTTAAACTTAAGTTTGAAATCCCATCTCTGTCTTGAATCCTACAGCTTTGTTTGTAGAAGAAAAAAACCCCTGCTTTTGCTCTTTGGAATCTTCAGTTTTTAATTTATTCTTCTGACTTTGGCACAAATGAATCCAACCCTGATAAACCCAATGTTATATTTTTTTCAAGCGGTTGATGAGAAAGAGGTGTACGAAGCAGCTTTCAGGTCTTTAGAAAGCAAGCTTTAGTACTTGCCTACTTTTTTTTGTTTGTTTTGTCTTGAGTGTTGGGTTTTATGACTCTTTTTTTTTTTCTGTGAGAGACAGGCTGATCAGACAGACATTCAGAAACATTGTAATTTTTATTTATTACTCAGTGGAAGACGCAAGGCTAATTGAATGAATTGATAGTGCTTTGTATGCACATGCTGTATTTACCTAGTTCTGCTTAAGTGTGAATGGAATTTTTTACTTACTGTTTAAGTAACAATTATTTTACCAGCTGTATTAGTTCTGGGTATTGATTTTACACTAGTAAATTCGATAAATATTTTTACCACTATTTATTTGTTTATTTCTTTGTTTGTAGATCATAAAATTAAAAGTCCCAGCTGAGACATTGAGCTGCCAAGAATGAACACACACCTATACAAACACAAAAATAATACTTTTCTCAGAAGATTCTTTGCAGATATCAAACTGTTGTCTGATCTTTGTACCCACATATATTTAAATATTAAATTTTTAAAATGTTGAAAATAATAAACCACTGAGTTCTGAATCCAAGTATCTGAACTTGGAGTAAGAAGCCCACTTAGAAGTCCTAATGAGGAATAAAGTTGTAACCACAGTTAATTGTCCTGCAACTTTTCAATTGAGCCATAGATGCTTAAATGTTCATGGAACCACTGCAGGGGGGAGAACAGGGATCTAAACACTAACCAGGCTCCAGTTCAGTTAGTGAGGCAGAGTCCTGATAAACACTTCTGTGTTTAAGCATTGTTCCTGGTGAGGGTGAATGGTGAAGAAAAGCATCTTTGGAGCAATGTTGGTTAGGAGTGATGTTCTGTTGCTCATTTAGATCATGAACCTTTTGTCAATACGAACAATTAGTGGGCTAAAGATTCCATTGACCACACGACAAGAATCAATATACACAGTACTTGTTAGTTATTTACCACAGAGTGTATTAAAGCCTGTAGATTCACCATAAATCCTTTAAAGCTATCCTGCTATGATCCTTGCCACAACATGCATTGACACATCAATAAATCCTTTTGACAAGGGCGATATGTGAAAATCAATACCAGTTTATCAGCTATTTCCATGTAGTCTTTTCTACAGAGGTTTAAAGATCTTTTCCCAAAGCTGTACAACTGACATGGTGTAGAGACAGATCTTGAATCAAATAGTGACCTTGATTAATGCTGTTCGCACAAAGAATTTTTTAAATCCCATATAAGGGACATACAACCATTTCTGATGAGGTTCACTGCTTAGAAAGTGCTTTTCAAAGCTTTTACTGAAACTTTTTTTTTTTTAAGAGTGAATGAACTTTGTGTGCATACAGACTATGTTAGGTGCTTTTTTCTCAAAGAAAAAGAAGTTTCTTCTGCTGATAAAAAATGACAGATGTTTCTGTTTCATTAAATTATTTTCTACAACACAAGAGCCATGGCCAAAGGCTGTGCTGTGTACTTATTCTGCTATACAAACTTTATTGTATTATAAAAATAGTCAAGCAATGTTTTAAAAATTTAGGCTCCTTAGGCTTCCAGTGGTGATTATCTTTCCTGTCTAAGTAACAGAATTCCTTATATACATACTGTCTTCCAAATGTATGCAGTAGTTTTATCCCAAAGTTTTAGATATCACTTATTTAACCAGGAAGTTCTAATTGTCCTGGAGGATGTAAAAACTTCTGGAACCAATGTTAAAAAAAAAACAAAAAATACCCCAATATCCCTAAAATACAGATATATAGCTGAAACAAAACTTAAACATAAAATAATGGCTACATTAATGATACTAATTGTTATTATTTTTAAATATTTTGCCCCTTTCTTGCACAAAAAATTAAAAATTTGAATTCCAAGGTAGGCAAAATATTAAATTAGCTCTGTATCTTGCATACAGGGGCATGTAAGTCATGCAGCTTAAAAATCATCTCAAATTCCACAAAGAGGAAAAGATAAGGAAGCCTAATACGTGGCTTTATGGGACTACCTCTGCCACAGTCAGCTTTGATAGAAGCAAATCCAATTCACTCTTCAGTCAATGGGAACTGGCACTGTTAATGGCAGGGCTCTGTTCTGCCCCTTGGTTTAACTTTTGCTGTGAAAGTTCAGTGTAGTGAATGTGTTTCCTGTAAAGCTTTCTACACATACTCACCCTAAAGGAAGGAATAAGAAAGCTTTGGCATATGTTGCAATGGTTTTAAGTGTTGCAAAAGATAACTGCAACACTCATGATGAAGATTCAGGTCTCTTGGTCTTTCCCTGCCCAACTCTATAAGATATTTCACTGTAAAAACCTTACCTAAAACCTCCACTCTAAAATCCCAGCTATTCTGTCATGAGTATGATATAATGTACACCTTGCTGTCTGCCTTTCTCCCCTTTATATTCCTCCCCTCCATCATTTCTCCTTTATCATGTTGCCTCTGATGAATGTTTAAGTATGGATAAATGTAACGTATGAAATGGCATTAAAATACACGAAAAACTCTCTTTTGTTTAACTACCTTGTTTATGGTGATAAAGATATTTAAATGATATCTCCTCACCATTTAGATACATGGACCATCCTTAAAAGTAATTAGTGAATTTTTCACTTTTTACAAGGGATTTGTTAAATACCTTCTCTCTGTCTCTTTCTTTTGTTTAAAGAGGAAAACTCTTCTCACCCGCTCTTTCCCATTAGAGTAATCTGGATTTCTTGGTGCACAACCATGATGGGCTTCTGGTGTGTGCCCCAGGGACTGCAAGCTGAAAAGGGAAGACGGTATAAAGAAAAGGGTGGAATAAAATCCATGTAAACAACAGAAGAACAATGATCCCTGAATGAAAAACAAGGTAGAATAGCCTTGGGCAACAGATAACCCAAGCTCCAGCTGACCTTGACAGCATGACTGGGTCTTTACATAAGGAGAGAATCCTCCAGCAATTTCATCATTTTTGCCCCACTGTCAACCTTGCATCTCCTATTATTTTACGTCTTTTTTCTCTGCTCACATGTGTTTATTGCTTAAATGCTTTTACTATGACTAATAGAAGGAAGTTCTCTAAGTACGCTTGAGCTTTCTCAAGTCTCTCAGACTCCTGAGGACTGATGAAATTCTGGACTCTTTTTTTTGTTGTTTGTTTCAAATCTCTTGAGACAGAGAAAATTAGACACCAGTTCTGCACCAGCAGGGTTGAATTTTGGGCCTAAGAGCAGTCTCACTTTGGCACAGCTGTAGAGTATATCTTTTGTCCTTTCTGCTGTGAATGTGCAGTTAAACTAACAGCAGAGGATGGAAAGGCAGCTGTCTTGAGCACGTCACTTGGCAGTGACCAGACCTTAAGCATGAACAGATTTGTTGAGGCAGCTTTCCCAGCCTATTCAGTAAAGGCAACCAATTCTGAGCCTTGTGTACTATGAGCTGATGGGGTCTATTAAATATCCTCATATAAAACATGCCAGGGGCCAGTGTAAGGGAAAGAAAGGAGTGTTCACTGAGAGACATAAGCTAAAAATTGTCAAGAGTTCTGTGTCACCAAGAATAATTGTTTGACTGTTTGTTTGTGAAGGATGCATCAAAGCATCCTACTTTAAAACTGTAAGGGCTGCATAGTTTTGATATCATATAATAATTTTGGCATTTCTTTGGCTATAACAAATGATCATGTTACTGCATCCACGTGAATGAAACTCCATATATTCAGCTGAGAGGAAGATTGCTTTGTGGTGTTTTTGTTACAGGCTACCATGTACCCTGTGCACCTGTGTTTTAAAGTCACAATATATCAACAAGAGTCAAACATCTGTGAACTGAATTGTACAGGATAAAAATGTGTTACCATGTTTTTTTATATTTTAGACATTTTAAATATTAATATAAGAGAGTGAATTGCAAATTTCAGTTGATTGCAGAAGGGTCATTTCTACTGTTTGAATAGACTTGTGCATATCTTCATTTGATGCTGATGAATTAATTTCCAATATGTTTGTATATAAAAGAGTCCTATAATCTAAAAGCATAACTAGTAAAAATACTGTTAATTTTTAATGCTGCTGAAAACAAATTTTTTTCATAAGAGTAGATTGATAAGTTATTACATGGAACATGGTTTGCTGTTTTGAAAAGCTGGAAAATTTTTTGTAGGTTTTCTGATTATATCCATCTTCATCAGATTTTTCTGCAGAGGAGGTGCAAAAAAAAAAAAAATGGTGGTGCTGCATGACCATGAGGTCTCTTAAAGAAATTATTTTTTTCTTATTATTACTTATTATCCTTATCCTGTCAACTATTCTCTGTAGTTGAAAATTTGGGCTAGGAGCAAAGTTAGAATTTTGGACTATCAAACAAATAGGAAGAAGAGGATTTATAGGCAAGGATTTGTTCGGTGGTCAGCAAGATGGTTTTATTCCCACCCTCCAATCTGACCCATTTTCTTTGCACCTGAACAGTAATAAAGCATCTGTGCTAAATATGCAGCAGCGTTTTGTCAAAAAGAGGTTACTTTTCAGTAGAAAGACTGTATCAATTGCTTTAGTTAGTTTGTAAATTTTCTAGTAGAAACACTGAATTCAGAAGTCCTGACAGTGCAGCATAAATGTTTACCTAAAATAAGGATGAGGTGTAAAAGCACACCAGTCTTCGAGATGGGGGAGCAAAGAGCTCATTTTGGTTTCACCTCCAACTGTTGTGTGACATGTACCACCCATTCTTCATTTTGTACCTTGCACAGAGGGAATGACAGAATATTTTACTTCTTTCCAAGCACATGATGCTAGCTAGTGTTCTGAAATACTCAAACCTTTTTTTTTTTTTTTTTTTTTTCCCCTTCTGGAAATAGGATTTCCTCAGCTTCTACAATCATAGATGTAAAATACTTTGGGGAAAAAAAACCCAAATCCAAAAAAAACCTCACCAAAAATCTCCTAGAAGCCTAGTCTGTGTAGTTGGTCCACGTGTTATATGTTTGTTCCTGGTCATTTCTTATTTCCTGGGATTCAGACATCCCTTCCATAAACTGACTGATACTGAGGCCTGTGCTGGATACAGCTTAAAAGAGGAAGAGCTTACTTTTAAAGATGTCATTGTGCATTTTGGCTGAGGTCTTCTCAGGAATTGTAAGGAAATTTGGCAGGTGAAATATAGCAGTCCTTTGAAAAGATGTTTTCTCATGTTTGAACAGCTCTGGTGGCCACTGCCAAGGAGGGAGAACTGCCAGTCACTCCTGAACTCTTCCCAGCCCTTTTTGGGATAAACTGATGTCATGATTCGTCTTTGCATGAGACAGTGCTCATGTTTCACTGCTGTTTTATGCCTCAGCACAGGAGGAGGTTCTTTGTTTTCTCTCCCCTTGGGCTCACTTCTTGCAGTCCCATGCAGGGCTGAATACAATCTGGCCTATGGTAGAGATTTGGAATCTGTTTGCTTGCTCTTCTACAGCTTTCAAGGCTTGCCAGCAATACTGTGGGAAGCCTGGAAAAAATTAAAGTGTTATTCTATCCTGAAACTTGTTTCTGCAAAAATGCTATTCTAGGCTTCCATGTTTATTGTTTCTCCGTGATTCTCTGTATGAAATTTGATCTGTTTCAAAAGGGGAAGGAAAAAAGCAACAAAAAAAAGACGTAAAATTTCTGATTACCTGTCCAGCAGATGCCTTCTTTGAGCAGACAACCTGAATTCTCTTTCCTCAATCTGAGAATCAGAATCTGTTCTGGTGAAAAGAAGCAAACCCACCTGAGAATGGATCTGCTGTGTTTGAACTTAAAATTCTTTTCGACTGGAAAAATATGAAGATACTTGACAGCAAATTCACAGTGCAATGTTATTTTTAAGTGCTAGTATATTGTCTGGTTCATAGGGAAGGCAGGACTGTACATTGTGGGGCATGACCTGGGGTTTCCTCTGAGAAATATTTTTGTCACCTGTTTTCCAGTGTAATTTATTCAGCCTGCAGAATAACTTCTCATGTTTCAAATGTACATCACAGACCAGTTGTCCACTGCATGTTCTAAAGATTGCCCAAATCACCTCTGTATTAGTCCAGTTGGAGTGAACCCATGAAGATTTAAATATTTTATCTCTGTAAAATTCAGTTAATTGTGGAATTTCCTTTGGAAGCTTTTTTTGGGAGAAGATGCACATGGTACATATCTTTAGGCTAGTGATGGAGAAGTTCTGAAAGGGTCCTTATGTCATAAATATAGGGAGGTACATCACAGGCCCTGATGTGAACATGACCTGCAAGAATTCTGGATTGAAAACAGCAGATTTGTTAATGGTCAGATCTTGTAAACTGGGGGTAGCCTTTCTCTAATCTGGAAATTGTTTATGTTTGCATTCAAAAAATAAACTAGTGCGTTCAATCAAGTCTTTTTGATCAGTGAAAAATAAAGTTCTTCTGAGCTACAGAGCCATAAACAAGACCTTTTTACCACTTTCCAAGGAACTAAGAGCTTGGCCATTATTAGTTAGTTTAGGAATGTAATTATCACCTTAGATATAATTTATAAAGATCAATCTTAATTGAGCATTATCTTTTAAAAATCATGGAAAAGAGGAAACTCAGAAGGTACATATGAAAATCTATCTCTTATTACTTTTGTTATACCTATGCAGCACATCTTGATATTCACATATGAGAGGGCAGAGAAAAGGGAGGGCCTCTGTAAAAGTCCTTGCAGCCGATTCCCTCGGGGCTGGTCTCGTGTCCTGGTTCAGAGGAGCTGCTGAGCCCGAGTGCCTCAGTGCTGAGTGCCCTGCTTTGCCTCCACCCGCAGAGCCAGCACCGAGTGACCTGGTGGCCTGGCACAGGGGCTGAAAGCTGCTGCTTGCGACCATCACCTAGAGGGTGAATTGGGCTTCACTGCACTCAGTGGGGTAAATCACTGCCTCCAGCCTCAGCCATAGCTGTGCCTCCCCTTATTTATCTGCCTTTAAATCTGGCTTTTCTTCCATTAGCAGGGCTCATTTTAAATACAGCTAATTTCCCATTTTTGAAAATCAGTCATAATTTTAAAAATTGTGGATACTTGCAAACAAAGAAAATTGTAGGGGATTATTTGTTGCAGTCATTGTCAGGGTTGGTGTTATAATTACTTCTAGTTTAAAAGTCCTCTTGGTCCATGACAGAAAGGATTTTTCAAATTTGATGAAAACCTGCAAATAAAATAGTGCACTCATAAAATAATGTGCAATTAAATTATTACCAAAATATATCACTGAAATGTATGCTTTCCTTATGTCAAAAGCATCAATAATCATGTTTTGTGCTTCATTTTGTTCTCTTTGGTGCTGAAACAGATGAGGTTTTACTAAGGTTACCTAATGTTATCCATGGTAGCTTCCAGTTTGCAGATCCTGATAGCTTTGCCAGATTTCATCTCTGTAAGGTAAAGCTTTCTACACTAGTTTTCTTCTTAGTTGAGTCTGTTTTGGAAAATTTCAGAAAAAATTATTCAACATTTCCAGGCATTAGACAATGGGAATATATATATTTTTTTCACCACACTGAAAAGTCCTGGCAGACCTTGCTCTGAATAGCTGTAGCTTCCTCTCCCTTCCTCCCTCTGCTGCCCATCCTATTGTTTGCGAATAAGGGTTTGAAATTTGGCAGGAGGGTGCTCTTTGTCTTATAAAATTGTAATGAAAAGCATCACATTGCATGAACTTAAAAATCTTTGAGAAAGTGTAACGAAGGCAGATGGGAGAGTGGAATCAGCCGAGAAAAGAAATTGTTTTATCTCTGGAAGTATTGGTGGAAAGCAAGGGGGAAAGGGATATGAGCAGAGAAACAGTTAATTAAGGATGAGACACTGACATGAACCTGAAAGTCAAAGGGAGTTACAGGATTTAATATTTACCACACAGAAAATCAGGCCTTGGAATCAGCCTTTTCAGAAGGGAAGATTTGTGGGGAAGAAGGGTCAGATGTCAACTATCCTGCCACCAGTAGCAGATGGATTGGGAAAGGATAAGTGAGCAAAACTGGGAAAGGACCGAACATTTTTTACTGATATATCAGCTCAGCCCAAATGGGAGGTTGTGCCTGGAGCACTGCATTCAGGAATTACCAGTGTATTCTGCCTCTGCTAATACACCTAATATGTTTTAAAATTTGTTTATGCTTGTGACTTGAAGCCCGGCAGCAATGAATTCTACAGCTTGTGCATTGTATGAAAAATTATTTCCTCTTACTGGGTTTAAAACTGTGAGCTAATTTTATTGTGTCCTCAGATTTTTTTGTAATTTATGTATTACAATGATAATTTTTACACTGAATAATCATTCTCTAATCACAGAAAAGAAAGTCCAGAACTTTTATGACTTGCAAACCTCCACTGTACCCATCCCCAGTTACCTTTTTTCTGATATGAAAGCATGTGGTTGGCCTTTTTTTTTTACTACATATCATTAAACCAACATTTCCATGGAATTATCCATAATGGTTCAGAGATTTTTGTGCCGCATGATAATAGCTAGGGTCCATTGTGGTTTAGATCTAATTAGGATTGTTTTCCCTCATATGCATTACTTTGCATTCATCAATACCCTCTGCTGTTTTATTGTTTAGTATTTTAAGCTTCCCACAACTCTTTGCATTCAGATCAGCTAGCCAGAGTGACTCTCCATGCCTGATAAATTTTTTCATGCTGTTGTCCATCTTCTTTCAATGGCCTACAAGACTCTACCTACCATCTCAGGTCCTTGGAGTTGGGTGGGGAGCTTTCCTGTGTTGCAAAAGCGTGCCAGTTATTTCTACCCTTTGTTATCTTTTAATGATTTGTTAACCAAGTCTTAGGTTTTCCTTTATTAAAACTTAGAATAAGATAAAAACTGTCTGTGTTTCACAAAACAAAAAAACAAAACAAAAAAACCCCAAAAAAACAAAAACAAAAAAAACCCCAACAAAACAAAACAAAAAAAAAAAACAAACAAAAAAACAACTCAGTGCCACCACTTGGAGATGCAGGAATTCAATTTGCCTTTGAAACTTTAATGGGCTATTATAAACTTTAATTTATAATAAATTCTTTAATTAACTGATCTTATAGTATTAGATCATGTGATTCTTGCTTTCTTCAATGCACAGCATGCTTCTGAAATGGGAGCAAATCAGGATAACATAAAGGAAGAGACTGTTGTCAGGAGAATATTTATTTGAGAACTTGGCAACTGTACCATGAATGAAATCAAGGAAAATATCCCCTGGTTAAGGCAGTTCAACATTAAGTCCAACAACTGGTTGCATTTCCACATCTTACTTCAAGGTACTCACATGTGCAAATAATGTGCAGGTCTTCATAGAGGCCAAGGCCTTTGCATGGCTATTTACAGCAGGATACAG
Source organism: Cinclus cinclus (assembly GCF_963662255.1). Taxonomy (NCBI): domain Eukaryota; kingdom Metazoa; phylum Chordata; class Aves; order Passeriformes; family Cinclidae; genus Cinclus; species Cinclus cinclus. Next base: position 15,344,758 of record NC_085050.1, on the reverse strand, counting down.
TAATTTTAAAAAAAAGTTAGGGCAGTGGATATTGTGTCATTCTCTAAGAAATTCTGAATGAGTAATGGCACATACATCGATATATAAACAGATGGACCTGTGCACTAAGATCCTTCTTCTAAGTCTAATTCCGAATTCCATTATTAGTATTAGTAGAAAATATCTTTGCCTTTAGTCAGTCCACTATGGTAGAGAAAAATTGTTTGCAAATGATTAGACTTAAATGTTGGCAAAATAATACCTAAACTCTGAAGACAACTCTTCTGTTTATAAATCAACACCAGCTGTTCCTGTTTATGCAATACTTTATAAACATAAAATAATAAAATAGAATCTGATATGACAGCTCATATACCAAGATTCAGCTTTCTGCAAAAACAAATCAGGCCATAAAGAAATGTGGGGTTTGTTTCAGATATTCTAACAAAGCCAACTAGTCTCATGACAGTAAATGTAACCATGTTTCTCTAATGCCTTTAGGCATATGGCAGGTACCTGGCAAGGAGACTTCTAGAGCTAAACCATCAGAGAGCTTTTCTTACCCTCCCCCTGGAAGGGACTAATAGGAAGACCCCCTCACAGGCAGCACCTGTCAAGCATTTCTGAGCCATGTCAGTTCCAAATTTGCCCTAACTGCCAAATTCTGGTTTCTGTCACACAGATTCTGTCACAGAAAGCAAAGGGATTCTCCAAAGTCAGTGGGGTTTTCTTTCGTATGATTGTCCTCAGATCATCCACATATCTCTCTTAGGAGTGTGTGTATTGTACATTTGGCATATTCCTCTCTCATATACTCAGAGTTAAAAACTCTAAATTATTTTTTGCTGATAATTTCTCCTGTTCAGAGAGGATTATATGTTAGCTAAAACCAGTTAAGTTTGGAAAAAGTAAGATTTAGTAATCTCACAACTAGATGCATGCCCCCCCCAGAATGAAATGAAACCACAGGCTGGTTCCACATGAAGAGTAGTGTGAAAGCCAGGCACCTCAGAGCAGAGTTTCAAACAGCTATTTGCTAGGGTGAACCTTAAACTCTTGATGGTGTGGTCTTTAGAAAGGGGGATTATTTTTTTTTTTGTTTGTTTTTGTTTTGTTTTTTTGTGGAAGCTCAGCATCCTATCAGTCCTGGTCCCAGTGTAGACCCCACAGGGACACTACTCAGCACTGGAGAGACATGTAGTAGTTGTCCTTCCTACCTACCAAGCTTTGTGCAACGTCTGGAAACTAAAGACAAGAAATGCTGAAATCTCAGATCTCCTGTTCAGAGATTTTCTGGGACATGATATTTTAGGGGCAGAATCCACTAAATAGAACACATTATTTTGGAACTCTAGCTTATTTATTTACAACTTGGCAGACTCCTAGTCAGGAGGGGATAGCCCTGGCCCTAGTGATAAGTTCTAACAACTACATGTTTATGCACCAGTAGGTATCAGGAGGTCAGTCATAAAAACCTGTCAGTTTGTATTACTTCTCTGTTGACTCTCTATTAAAGCATGAAGGAAATGGGAACTGCCATACTGGGTAGTATGTCATGAATTAGATAAAATAAACTGATTTTTTCTTATACTGGTGCAAAATACAGTCACTTTGAGAACTGGAGGAAAAAAAACAATTAAATTTCTATCTTGTTATTCAGTTACTAAAGCAGAGATACTGCTTTTGCAGGTGAATGCAATGAATGTAGAATACATGCTGCTTTTGGGCTTCTTAAAAAACACATAGGCAGCACTCTCAGATGCTTGTGAATCTAGTGTTGAATTCTGTTCAGGTCGCCCCTAAGCGGATCTGTTTGGATATTAATGAATTGTTAATTTTTAAGTTATATGCCACAGGGAATAATGAAACTTGCCTCATCTTTAATATGTTCAGGTCACTTCCTTTTGATACCATCATTCAAATCAAAGAAGCTGAATGAGATAAGGGAATATCAATGATGATCATGGTTTCTTCTCTGTGTGAGAAATTTATACTCTGTTTAACACCCTGTCTCCAGGTGAGCTTCCAGTTAGTTGATGTTGATGGCCATGAGAATGAACATACACAATTAAAACATGTAAACCATTCTGTGCTTCTACCCAAAGCAGAGCCAGGCTCTGAAGGATCATGCCATTAGCTGAAATGTCATCCTATTGAAGAAGAAAAGAGTTTGGAATTCACTTTTTTCCATTGATCATGTTAAAATACATTTCATGCCACTCTAACTTTTCTCTGCAACCATGGCTACCATTAGGGTAGACTCCTGTTCTTCAAAAAACACACTTTATTGTTTATCTAGAGGACCTGAGAGCTTTGATTTCAAATTAGTTTTTTGATAGGATAAGACACAGAGTGCAAAATCTACAGCAGAAGAATAGAGTTATTTTGTGCCTGTATCATGAAACCAGATTAGACTAAAGACTGACAATTTCAAAGACCTACAATTCAGTCTGTGTGCTCCAAGTACTACACCATGCAGAACAGACACTGCTGCATCTCACTTCAGGTACACCCTGTAAATCAGGAAGGTATCCAGGATTATTTTGATCATTATCTGGATGGAAAAAAATATTTTCATTTTTATAGTGAAACACAATGTGTAGTAATTTCCTTAGAGTTATTTATGATAGTAGTAATCAAAGTGGAAAAAAATCTGTAGCTTGTTTCTCTCTACTTTACCATAGGTTTAAGTTACTTTTGAGTTTTTCTCTCTTGAAATCCAAAACATGGATACCTTGGAAGTACAAAAAGGATTACTTGATTAAATCTATGACGTATACCTGGCAAATGCACATTTTCTAGGAGTGCAAATAGATATTTTCAAGTAGAAAAAATAAATTCTTAGAGCGATGGTTAATTCATATTATATCACCTTTATACCCTACATTTCCTAAGGAGACATTTATTATCCCTGATTGCTGTGCTTATTATCATAGGAACAATGTGGAACACCATGTTTCCTTTTATATTTGCAAGGCACTGCTGCTGATGGTCTGATAGGTTAGATTATTCCCTAGGACATTCTTTTGTGAGACTCATCATGTCCAGTGTAGATTGCACTTCTCTTTGCATGTCCCATCTTGACCACTGGATTCAGCTGTTATATATCTATCTATATCTATATCTATCTATATCTATCTATATCTATCTATATCTATCTCTATATCTATCTATATCTATATCTATATCTATATCATCTATATCTATATCTATATCTATATCTATATCTATATCTATATCTATATCATCTATATCTATATCTATATCTATATCTATATCTATATCTATATCTATATCTATATCTATATCTATATCTATATCTATATCTATATCATCTATATCTATATCTATGTCTGTATCATCGATGTGTGTCAGCTCACAACCCGTAGGATCTTTCATCTGCTGCATACTACATAAGACAGCTGAAAATATTCAGAATCTCTGCAGTTTCTAGGCCATGTGCCCTGGGCAGTTTGGTGTCACCTCTTTGACTGATTCTAATGAGTGCTTGGAATATTGGCAGAGGAATGAGGAGAGTACTGACAGTGTAATCCTGCTTGTGGTCCCTTCAGATCAAGGTGCCTGAGTATTTGCAGGGAGAGACAGAGAAGCTGCTTTGATTCTGTGCTTGTTCTGCAAGCCTGTAGAGAATTTAGGATGTGAAGGCCTGTGATTGTCAGCTGGACTGGAGAAGGTTGAATCAAGTCAGAAGCAACTCAGTCCAGACCTGACTCCTGCCAGATGTTGATCCTTTCTGAACAAGTACATTTACAGGAGTCTGAACAAGGAACTGCTTGCTTAATACAAAGCATATTTGATCTCAGCACATTCTTTTGTCCTTGCTGATATGTCATGAGATATATGGTGGGCTCTGTGCTGACCTGGCAGTTACTGATGGGCTTCTTGCTGCTTTCAAATCTCACACGTGGAGGTTATAAAAAGTTCACATTCATTCTAGAATGCCTCAGACCAGGGATAACTTGATACATGACTTTAAGAAGCAGAAGACCTAATCCAGGAGACACTACTACTGATGATGAGAGTATCAACAAAAATGTGTCTGTGCACATTTATCAGGTCATCCAGTTTAGAAAAACACTTTACAAAACTTTCTGCTTCAGAAAGTAGAACTGAGAAAGCAAGAGAGGGGGAAAAAAAAAAAAGTAATTTTGTTCTAGAGCAGAGAGGTGATCCTTCAGAGTGCCAGAGGGACATCAGGTGTAAAATACAAGTGATTAGGGAAGAAGTCATTTAGAGGAGGAGAACCTTAAGAATAGTCAGCACCCTCCAAAGAGCATCTATGCTATTTTGATATAATATTTATTTGAGGACCTAGAGAGTGATCCAGCTACAACTAATTTTGTACGTTCTGACACAGCATAGTGCAAAGAAATATGATAATATCTCACAGTGGTTGTCATTGCACTAGTAGAAAACAAGTTGCTTGATGTGGATCCATATATTCTGGGCTGAGCTTGACATAAGGTTCTACTAGTCTAAGAAGGCATTAGCACTGAATCTTTTCTGATTTTCTTTCTCACTTTCAGCTGACATCTCCTCTGGCAGTTAACACATTCCCAGAAATGGGACTGTGTAGTTTCTTGGCTTTGTCAGGGCTATTGCTACCATCTCAGGCTCTTTGGTAGTATGAACACAAATCTTTTAGGGAAGCTCTGAAACTGTAGATGCTCTGCGTTTATGGCACTCTAGGGGAACACATTGTAATTAGGAAAAAAAATAAGGTTCTGAACATCACCACTGTATATTTTAGCTAGAAATGCACAACTGTAACAAAACATGCAAACAATGGTATGCCCACAGAATATTTTAGTGTTAATACAGAAGGATTTATATTTTTGAAAATAGGTCTGGCTGCTTGATAGGTGCACTTCTGTGAGCCCTTTAAGTTATTTCAGTCTCCTCTGCAGCAACATTGTGCAAACTTATCCATGTTATGCAAAACTGTTTTCTTTCTTAAAATAGTTTTCTGTGTGTTTGAACTTTCTCACAGATTCATATTCTTTCTGGTTTAAAACATTTAGTATCAACACTGGTAGGTTTTTTTAGGCTGTAGGTGCACCATGTATCTAGATCTTATTCCTTAGCTGGGGAGGAAGGAAACTGCTTTTTGAAAAGCTTTTCTTGCTCTTAGTCAGGAGATACCATCACCTGGAAGGCACTGAGGGTAAAAATATACATCAGCAGTCCAAGGTGTCACTTATTTGGCTCTTTGACTAATGTGAAAATGAAAAATCAGAAAGACCATTAGTAATTATTTCATGATGTAGCTTGTTGGCTGGAAAGAACACACCAAGAAAGACCCAAGTTTCCAAGCAAATTCAAAGTTTTCTGTGAGCAAGTTTTCCAAATTTTTACTTCTTTATACTTCTCTATGTCCTGCAACTTTACACAGAGAAATTTTGATGGCATTAGAAACCAGGAAAGGCCAAATACCACCTCTGGCAAACTAAGAAATCTTAAGTGAATCACTTTTACTGATTTAACAGCTCCACAGTCTGAAGTGATTGGTTGTAGTTAATAGGAAGCTACTGTTGTAATGAAAAGATGTTTAAAATTTCATTAAATGTTTACAGACCCAGAGATGAGGCCCCAGTAGATTATCTTATACAACATAAAGACCTATTTAAAAAAAAAAAATTACTACCTCTTATGAGCTTTCAACTGGATCATATCTGGTCTCAGCTACAAGGATGACCTTAGTGGGTGATTTCCTTGACATATGTAGCTCACACTTTTCTTTGCTTACTTTGTTAAATTTAGATTTATACATTTTTCATGTTTAAGCAGTAGGGTAGCTAGTAAATAGACATTTTTAGTAAATAATTGCTCATCTTGTTACCAGTTGACTGACAGCAAATTAAATCCTGCAAGGATTTTTTATACATACTAGTGGTAGTGATACAGCTAAGTGGCCACTTGGTAGGTGAGAGCTTTGTTTGTCTAGGGTTTTAGCATAATCATTAAATCACAGCTTTCTCTAATTGCTTCAGCTGCAGCCAAACTCAGTTGGATGGGATTCTGAAGCAAATGGAATTCTGTCACATTCAATATCAGTGTTTGCTTTATTAAATAGCATTTCTCTGGGGACCTGCATAGACTTTTGGAGTTTTTAATTTGTTACAGTATGTAGTAGCTGGCTTCTTTAGAGGAATTGTTCACCAAGCTGCAATTTTATTATTACTATTGATGCCTTTTTACTTTAAATGAGGTTGACAACATAAGAGATGCCATTTAGAAGAAAGCTTTACTTTGCTCAGTGAAGACCGAGTTTTGAAAGGGAGCACTTCTTGGAATGCATAAATTCTCCCATTTCTTTTGAAGTGAAAATTTAAAGTTAATAATTAAAACAAACACACAAACCCACTCTGTTATCACAGCCTCTGTGCTTCATTCCCTCTATATTTCTTTCAGTACAGTATATCCTTTGATTTAGCAGCCGTAAAAGCCTTGTCACTGATCTGTTATACTGTTCTACAATATTATAGCAGCAATAACAGTAAAAGTTTTGGTTCTAAGTAGATTTTTCATGGTGAGCAGGTGATTCAGACATCTCCATTTGAATCAGAATTTTAATTTGTAAATGCAAATATCAGTTTAGAAAGTGCCCTACCTTGTACTTCTCACCACCAAAACTTGCAAACCATTGTGTACATTGAGAATATGCAATGTCTGGAGCCAAGCTCGTCCTCACTTAGTCAAAGTAACCTGAAGTGCTGATTACTGTTCCTTCATTAATCAGGCCTGGCTGTACATGCCCAGTAGTGAGTGTTATGTGCTTGAGGAGGGCAGTGCTACACCACAGAATTGGAGAAGCTGAGTGATCTGACAGGACAACACATGAGAAATGTCACTACTTCATATGTGTTGTCTTGACCTAGGATTTCCATATATTTCAGATTACCCAGGATATGGAAGATATATATGAGCAATTATGTTTCTAGTTTAATTGTATTTTGTACAGGAATTTTGTATCCAAATACAGTATGAGATAAAAAACCAGAGCTTGAGGGCCTTTATTTGCAACTGTTGCTAGTTGGGGAGTAAAGTTAGGAAGCCAGGCAAATAATCACATCTTCATTTAAAGTATTTCATACTGGCAGAAATCTTTAACCAGTTCTCCAACTTCTGTCTGCCGCTTGGAGCTTTTTATATGAAACAGCAGGAACTTGGCAGCCTGGAGATCTTTGAGCATTGTGAGCAAAAAACTTGAACATCATTTATAGGTTTTCCTGCCAAGACTGTAAAAATCTAGACAAAGTAGATACAGTTTTTTCACCCAGCTTTTCACGTATTTTTGTCCTTCACTAAGCTCTCAAAGCCTCAACCAGTTTTCTTCCCGACTTTTAAATTCTTGGAAGATATATAGAATAGGATTTATCTTACCTACCTTTATCCCTAAAAAAGTTGCATGGCTAGACTGAACCATTCTCTAGGCTCCCTCTACAGACAGTGAAGAGACAGAGATCTGCAGGAGGCTTTTTATCTCACATGAATTTAGACAACTGTCTTGGGGTGAGATGAATCCCAGCCCTGTTGTCACCCTTTAGCTTTGATTCAGCAAATGTAACAAGTTCCATTTCCATGCTGGGATTTGGAGCCTTGCATAGAATATTCCAACATCTGATTTCCACTTAATTTAATGGAAAATGAATGCATAAGGCTTTTAATTAAGTCTTTTAATTTGAAAATCTCTGCCTTAATGTTTGATTAAGTCTGAATGCATGTGTTTGTATATTTAAAAATTACAAGCAATAAATGTAGCTGTGTTATTTTCAAATACCTGAGCATCTGATAACTGCAGCTGATTAGTGGCTCAAATGGCCACTGCAGGTGATACTATGCTGTAGTGTTGAAAACTAGAACAAGTAGAGTCTAAAATATAGACTCAATAACTTAATATCTCAACACTATTATCTTTTTCTTATCTCTCTCTTAAGTAGAAATTAGTTTCTGAAACACATTTAACAAAGATAGAGTGGCATCACCAGTTGACAAGAATGACTGTGGCTACTAGTACTTATAAGTACAGAATGCACACAGGAATTAACTTGGAATGTAGTTTTGCTATACTAAAGAACTAATCTTTTAAAATGATCACAGGAGTGGGGCTTCTGATATGGCTTGAATAAAAAATGTGAATGAGCTTTTAAGGGACATAAGTTGCAGGTCACTCTGTCTTTTGTGTAATTATATGTTAATTACCACAGTGGGTTTTTTTTTTGCTTAAAGAATATGCAGTGATTATGTAGCAAATATATAGAGGGGCTTTTCTATTACCTCTACATAAAGAACAAGTGATATTTGTGCTTTACCATTGCTTCTTGCCAAAATTTCTGTAAGGTGCCATAATGTTTACTTCTCTGTACTTTCTGCAATTATACAGTGCTTTTACAATTTCTTTGAGTGATACCTGGACACCCAAAACCACAGTTATATTATTAAGCAATTAAATGCAGCAGTATATAATTTAAAGTGTAGATATGGTTGTAAATTTTAGCAAGAGTGGTTTCTTCAATTCTTCTTTCTTAATTGTCTTCTTTTTTTCTGGCTAGTTGTTGCTAATTTAAGCTTTTGTGCATGAGATTTCCTGCCCTCCATAGGAGGAGGGGCACACAATATACTTGATCTTGTCCACTTCCTATACCTTTCCGAGAAATAAGAGCTCTTTGGTTAGTGCTGTCCATAATTTTGATATGCTCTTACGTGGTTGCAAAGCCTAATAGGATGTCATAATTATGAGTTAATTAGACTTGCAGACTAGCAAAAGCATAGCTGGATCTCAGCTCGGCAAAACATTTAAGCATATCCTTAACTTTAAAACTCCCTTGCTGAGTCTTAGCAAGAGTTTTCTCCAAGTCCTGTAGGGTAGAGTTGTGCATAGTGGTCTGGGTACCTTAAAGATCATCTGCCTCCAAATCCCCTGCCACCTCTCACTAGACTAGGTTGCTCAGAGCTCCAGCCAACCTGGCCTTGAACACTGCCAGGGATGGGGAGCCCACAGCTTCTCTGGCCAGCCTGTACCAGTGCCTCACCACCCTCACAGAGCTAATTGAAGCCTGTTGTCTTTCAGTTCAGAGCCATTTCCCCTTGTCCCATCAATACATGCCCTTGAAAAAAATCCCTCTCAGGCTTTCTTTGTGTATATAGAGATATATATCTCCTCACCTATATGTCTTTTCAATCCATCTAACCTTTTCTTATGATAAAATCAACTCTTGGTGCCTGCATTAACTAGCCCTTTTCACTATTTGATACTTCTGCAAGACTCCAGAATGTTAACTGGAAGGGTGGCTTGTCTTTCCTGCAGACTGTTCCCTTTCCTACCTGGATCACCAGATTCACACAAGAATAAGGAACAACACATAGCAGAATAAGTTTTTTAACACAGCTGAAGATCCATTTATGACCTCTGAAAGTACAGTCTGTTAGATCATAGTTTAGATTGTGGTTCTTCAGAGTCAGGGACCTCTGAAAGTCCCAGCTCTATACTTGTTTCCAATATACATGGTGCTTTTGTGTGGCTTCAGTAATCAAAGAGGTGGGGAGAGTCCAGTGTGGAATGGAGGTGTCAAGGACTGTCCTCATCATGTTCCAATGTAGTATGCTGTCAGTAATAATTTTATTTTCACTGTAATAAATGATAAAGGGATTTGTGTTCACTAAATTTTAGAGCCTTGGGAGTTGGTGCAGTAGGACAGATAGACCTAGAGAGACTAATTTACTAATATTACTGGGAATATGAGGTTTTTTTTCTGTGCCCTAGTGACATATAATATTTGATGCTTTATATTCACTCATGGCAATACTAGTTATTGCCTTTTCATTCAGATAGATGGCATAGCAGCTTCCATTTACTCATAGAGATGGAAGTAAACAAGGTAAAAAAGAAACCAGGTCAAAATGTCAGAATAAAATAAGAACATTTGTATGGCTGACGGTGGTACAGTAGATAATAGACACACTTAATATTCCATCTCTATAAACTATTCTCAAAGGCAGAGGCAGTGGGGTATTCTCTGGCAGAACAGAGAAATGTAACTGTGGTTCATTTTTGATAAACACAAAACTCAGGTCTGTGATTTGTCTGCAATGATCATGGATTGAGAATACTGCAAAGAAAATCTATTACTGTTTCCAGCCAGCCAGAGATATTTTCATGCCTATTGAAAAAAAAGGGCTCAAATTTTAAACAATTTTGAATATGGATTTAGTATGCACTGTATCTATAGCAAGTACTAACAGATACTCTGCTGTGGGTGGAAGTGTATATTTCTGTTAAAAAATGCTCAGTTTGGTTGTTAATGCCCAGTCTTTTTGTTCTCACAGCTGGAATATAGGTCTTATCCTGGGAGACCAAGTGAAATCTTATCCCATATATTTTAAAAGGAAAAAGGAGCATCTCCTGGTCAATGATGATATTGCTGTGACATCTCAAGGATGATGCCACATTGGCAGTAAGGAATTGGTAGTGGAGTGTATGGCTTAAGCCCACCTTCACTGCTCTTTCCCCCCATTTCTTTCTCCTATCCATTCTTGTGCACAAGTTTCAGGAATGGAAATAATGAATTCAAATTAAAGAAGCCAATGAAATGACACATTTCATAAGCTTAACTCCTTCTGCTCTGTACAGCTTACAGAAACGTATTAAACTGCAATCTCCTATCTGCTGCAGGTGGATAGTCAAACAGGCACGGAGTGGATATTTAAGAATTCATTTCTCTTTTCTCCGCAATCTTCAGTAAAATTTAAAGACTGACAAATAATAGGTTTTAGACCAGGCATTCTTATCTGATTCTGTTATTAGTCTGAACCATGTATGCCTCTGTCTTATCCTTTCCTGACAGCTTAAGTTAAAAATCTCTGTAATTTTAAGCACCACAATTTTAGAAGGATACCCAAATTGTTATACGTGTAGCATCTGTGTAGATGGAAAAAAATGGGTGGCTTAGTTGTAGTGGAGTAACTGTTCTTTTCTAGCTGTGTGTAGACTTGTCTTGCTATTTGCCAGCCTAATGAGTATCTCCCACAAATACACTAACAAAAGGTATCTAATTTGGGCATACATTAGTGGAAAGGGTCAACCATCCTCCTGAACACAAGAAGAATATTTGTTGTCCTTATTTCAGTGTCAGCATATCTCAGTTAATCTGGTAACATTTCCCAGTGTGGACTTGCTCTTTGTGACATATAAGTGACACTATCTCAAAGCAGTATATCTGCAAAGCTGAGCTGTATGGCCAGTGTCATGACATGTTTTTGCCAAAATGATGCTGATTCTCATATGCCTGGGTTCAGAGTACAAAAGGAAAATGGCATAAATCAATTTGTGTATTTCGCAAAGCCTGTCTCTTTTCTTTTTTTCTTTTTTATAATTTTTTATTTCTTCCACTTGTATCTGAAATAAAATAATTAATGTTTGATTTTCTGTTGCCTGATAGTGTACTGATTTATAGCCAATAAAAATAGGATCCTTGATATATTAGGCATGTCCAGTGAATGTGTAAGAGTAACTCCCTATTAAGGGCCTTTCCCTGGAATTCCTTTGGATTTTTAAAGCTACTCCAGATTTACATGAGAAACAGAGTTGTTGCCCCCGTTTTGCACCCCAGTCAGTCTCTCTGAGTAGGTATTGCTGTGGGGATCTGTTGCATGACTATATTCTGCCTTTTCAATAAAACAGAAATTTGGTGTTTCTTTACTGTACAATAGAAGATAAGTTCCTAAGTGGAATGTAAACAATAGTTTAATTATTAAGTGAGCTGAAGAGACTGATATGTTTTAGGCATTGAGCAGAGTTTTGGCAAGAAGTTGCAAGTGTATAATGGAACAGAAAACTACTTATGGCCAAAGCCAAGTCTTAAAATCTTTCAGCCAGTTTTACTACACATTGTTTGAGAGATGGAATCCAGCCACATTAGTAAGGGAAATAAAAGAATGAAACCCCATTAAAACTATGAATATATGTGAAATAAAAAATGGAAGGAATAGAGTCAGGCATTCCTAGCAGGGAAAGGGAGATGGATACCACGTGGTGCAAGATTAAAGGTATATTTAATTCAGTGTAAAATATGCTTTGTGTTTGAAATGAAATAAATGAGATAGAATAACAAACAGAAAAGCAATGGAAGTGGTTCTTAAAAACCAGCCCTGAGTAACCAGATTGATCCTCTTTTTCAGGTACTCTTACTAACTGTAGGGCACCACATATTATTCCTAGCAAGGATACTGGGAAAATAAGAAAGGTGTGCATTTTTTTGTATAACAAACAGCCATGTATGCATTTCCCCCCCCCTCCCCCCCCCCCCCATATATATGTGAGCATTCCTCTCTGACTCTGTTCCTACTGTTCCAGGAAAACCAATGTAGGCTCATTATCTGTAGTCCATACTGAATGTATACAAATAGAAAAAAACCTATGGCAGATTATAAAACCTTTGTGCTTTGCAGGACCACATCTACAGTACAGATGGGTACTCAAACTTCCAAATCTACAAAATTAAGATATATAGATTCCTAATAATTTATTACTCATGTGCAATTTGTTTCAAAATCTTAAATATGTTAGGTAGAGACAAGATTGGTCTACTTTAAAACCAATGAGGAAAATAACTGGTTTCTTGTATTTGGATACTTTATTTTTTCATGGTTTGGCAGTATGCTTTGAGTATAAACTTTTTTTTGGTACTTGTGAGTTTTGTAATTTGTAGTGGCTGTGAAGTTTTCCCAGGTGTATTTAATGGCAAAATCTTATCTTGAACTGCATTTTGAAATCTCAAATGTAGTTTAATTTGCTTGGAACAGGAGGAGGGAAGGAATGCCATTCTTTCCTTAGGGAGACAGCAGTTCCTTGTGCAACATTAACTTAAAAGAATATGCGACACATATATGTTGCCAACAGGAATGTAGATGCATAGAGTTCTGAAAATAGTAAGTGTCAGTAGGGGAGGATTGCAGATGCCAGAAGAAGAATGTAAGCTCCCAAGTGCTCTCTTTCTTTATTTTTACCTTGTCCAATTCCAAGATTGATGTTTAAAATTCAGGCTTTCCCTAAAAAGTGATTTTAAAAAAAGAAGTCTGACTTCAGAACAGATGTTTCCTGTGTGTATTCAGAATCTTTTTATTTGTTTCCATAACTCTGTTTGAATATACTATTTACACCTGTTGCACATGTGCAGCCAAAAGCAACGTGAGGGAAGAACCAAATTCAGATTCTCACTGGTCATGAGCTGTGGAGCTGCTGTACAGGGGTGGCTCAGGCAGAGACTCATGGCAAGCAGGATCCCTGTATCCACTCCCCTTGGGAACACAGCAGTCGTGCTCTGCAGCGCTTTCCCCTCTGCAAAACACTAGCCTAGAAATCTGTAACAGGGCATTAAACCACTTGACCTGCAAAGGCAGCAAACTGAACCAATCATTACTTCTTCTGTCTGTGTTAGCCACCAGGGACAGGTGTTCACTCTTCTTTACAGCAACCTTTTCATATAGTCGAGGTCTGTCATCATGTTCCCTGTGAGCTTCTTCTGTCTTATATAAAACACAGCTAGATCTTCTACCTTTCTTTCTTTGAATTTTTTAGGGTAGGTTGGTTTGTTTGCATGTGTCTTTAAACTCATTGATTCCTGTGGTTCTCACCTAATACCTTTAAGAGGGGGTGGCCTGGACTTGGTCGTAGTACTCCAAAAGTGGATAGACTATTCCAGTTGAAGTCTTTCCAGAGATGTGTTTGCTGGAGTGGAAGGGTATTGTATCTAAGACATTTCCCTTACTTCAAAGAGCAATTGATTGCTGACATACTTGCTTTATGATCTGGACCATTTTCTACAGTACTGGTTAGCCAGTATTACCCATTTTGTTTTTGTACTTTTGTTGCTTCACTTTATTGAATTTCATCTTCATTCAGATAATTTCTCCAATTTGTCAAAATCATTTTGAATTCCAGTTCTGTCCTTCAAGGTATCTACATCCTTTCAAGTGTGATTTCATGTACTGACTTTTTACATCAGTCCATTCTGCCTTCCAAATCATTAAACAAAAATAAAATAATTTGGAGAAAATGCCATAGTCTCAGTTGGCCTGATATTCCAGTTGCAAGCTTTATCACAGGCAAGTGGAAAAGCCTCATTTAGCTTGCAGACTCTTAATCATGTAAGTGTGTAAGGTGTAAAGGAGAAGCCAGCATGACTCTCAGATCACACAGTGAACATATGGGACTTTTAGATGGAGGGGGAAAAAGAACATCATTGTAGTTAAAATCTGATTACCTTTGCCAAAGAAATCAGAGTCAGGAAAAAATATTGAAACGGTAGGATTCCATTTACTTGGAGACCCTATTCAGAGCTGAGCCATGGTTCAAATTACAAATAATACCAGGGGTGGAGGGGATCAGAGAGAACAATGACAGTTGTGGAAGAAGTCGTTTTTCTGCTTGGGTACTTGGCCACAGTAGCATGGCATCTTCACTTCTGACCCAACTTGCTGGTTGTCTCTGCCCTTTTCTCTCCTGTGACCTATTCCTTAAGTTTATTTTAATATGAAATATTTTTTAGAGAATTAATTTTTTTTGGTTATGTTTAGGCCATTATTTCAATGTTTGAGCATGTGAGTGCACTACGTGAAAGGGAGGTTGCCATGGTAATTTCTCATTATTGTTGAATAGAAAAATAATTACTCTGGCAAAATCCCCCGTAACCTGTCAAAGCATGAGTTAAAGATGCCTGAGGGCAGCCTTGCCTTCACCATTTCCTTTCTGCAAATTATTTTTTTTTTTTTTTTTAATAACTGGATCCTATTTTGGTTTGGCTGAGGACACCTCATTTGGTTTTGTTCACATTTGGCTTTGAGAGTAGATGGGCCCACCTGTGACAAGGGTGGGGCAGAAAATTAATCAGCAGAGCATTTCCAAGGTTGACAGGATTTATAGACTCTTTTTTAAGGTCAGGATCTCTTTTGGGAGGTGGCGTGTTGCATATTATATTTTTCCTTCTTCCTCACCTAAAATATGCAAAAGCTTAAGATAATTGTCTTGGACTGTGTTCAAACTGTGAGAGTGTCTGGATGTTTTATCTAACCAGGGAGGGAATCCACAGTAATTCCATTTCCACATTTTCCTTGCTTTCAAGACTCCTTGGGAGCCAGCATGAGTGCAGATATGTGTGGTTTTCAGGTGAGGCCCTGCACTTTCCCTGCTCTTCTCTATCTTTCCCATGTGCAGTTACATCCTGGCTATGCAATGCTCTCCTTTTTGTTCCCATGTCATTGGATGCTGCAAGAGTAGCTCCAGTGGTACTTAAGTACCGCATTAACAAGAGCTGCAAATGTGGTGTGCGGCACTGCTGAAATTCTTCCCTCCACTCTCTCTTCCCCGTGACAAGTATGTCCAAAAGGTTAAATGGCACTGAGCCTGCCTTTAGTTAGATGGCAGAGTGGTAGCTCACAGGTCTTTGTTGGACAGTACATTCTGGCATGGGTTTGTGGTGCAGCCCCCAGGCTGTGCTGAGAGCAGGGCCCCGTGCAGAGGTGTGCTGAGCACCTGGGTACGTGTTCTGTGCTCACCACTGTGTCTTTCATGCTTACTGTTGTGGCTGCTTGGCTATTCAACACAGCAGTGTTTGCACATGGGAACACTCATTGGGTTTACACCAGCAGAGAACAACAGCTCTTTGTGGCAGCAGATTTCTGAGATGTGGGGACAGCTTTGATACCTCTTTGTGTGACTGAATGGCAGGGCTGTATGGTCCTGTCACTGCCAGGTGGGATGAGCCTTGGCAGGGAAAGTGTATTACAACCTCTGACTCAGACAAGAAGTCTCTCTAGGGTCTCTTGTAGGAACCAGATTGTTAAACCTGTCCTTACCATTTCTCCATTGGATGCTTGACAAAAAATCAAAGTGAAATTGAGAGGCAGGAAGTATACCTTGCTTAACATTTTGGAGTGAAATCCAAAAGTAACATCATCAGGAAACACAGCAGCAGAACTAAAATCTCCAGATTTCTCTGCATGTGTACATAATGAATATAATGGATGCATATTTTCCGTTAAATTTACATTTTATCTCAGGATTTTTTTTTCCTGTGAAGCAAAAACGTTTTTTGGCTTAGATCTACATTGCTCAGGGCATTAAGAGGTGCTCAGGCCTCAGTGTGATGAGTGAACCTGGCCTTGCACTGGAAAGGAAGGTGCTGTGAGTGGGATAGAGTGGCTCTGAGAAGTTCTGCATTCTCAGCATGCAGCCGGGGCATCTTCAGAAGTGGTTTTCCAGTTTTGTTACTGACCTTGTGTGCTACAATTGATTTAAGTCTCAGGGCCTCAAAGGAGCAGAAGAGGCTGAACCAAAACTTTCTAATCCAGCTATTAAATATATCCACAGCTTTTGAATGAAACATTTGGTGGGTTTTGTGTTGCCCAACTTCTGTGAAAACCCTTGAAAGTTAGACCACTTGTTCAGGTGTTAGACACTGAGATATGGTGCCTGTTGTTGATCATTTCAGTCTGAAAATGCCTGGTTCAATTGTTAGCCAAGGAACTACCTGTAGTACTGTGTTGGTATATGCTCTACATTGCTCACTATTTTAATAATTGCCATGTTCCAGCTATGTGTATTACTGTTAGTCTAAGTATGCACAAGTCATCTTAACACATTTTTTTTTACTTCTTTTATCACACTTACAAGTAAAGATTTCTCACAACAATTACATTTAATTAACTAGCTGGTATTTGATCAACCTGAAGTAGCATTGTATCTATCTTAAATGCATTGGAGTAGAATGGCCATTATATTTAGTTTCTAAATAACTTTCTTGTAATCTCGTGCTGATGATAAGGTTATGTAGCGTTCTAGAATTAAGTACTGAGGGATTTTTCATTACTAGGACCAAGCTCAGAAAAGGAGGAAAAACTCATAATTGCTTTATTTGCAACTGGTTTATAAAAACATATCTAGCACTTAGAAAAAAAAAGTTTTCCATTATGGAAAAGAAAGTTTTTGCATATTTAGTCTGCTGGATAAAATGAAAGACAGTTTATTATACTGTAAATTAAACACTTCAGGTTTCTTCCTAAATTAGAAATAGAACTTTATTCTAGGAAAATTAGTTTGAAATGTCATATAGACATCTGCACCCAAAACCATAGGTGAAGAAGCCAAACTAGGTGTGATCCTGCTGAATTTCTTTTACAACAGATGAACATATTTTCATTTGCCTTCTGTTAAGTGAATGATCTGTTGCTTCCTAGGATAGTGACAACCTCTGGTGGGATGCCTTTGCAACTGAATTTTTTGAAGATGATGCAACCTTAACACTTTCATTTTGTTTGGAAGATGGACCAAAGCGATACAGTAAGAAATGTATTTTTGTTCTAATGTTAAGTATGAGTTTCTAAAAACAGTTTTATCTGTACAAGACAGATGCAGCCCTGGCAATGACAAAGTCACTTGTGCATATTCAGCAACTATTAAGTTGCATTAAACAGTTCCACGAATTGGGAATCCATTTTTATAAAGTTCATCTGAGTTTTATCACATGAAAATAAATTATTTCCTCATGGAGTGAAGCAAATAATAAAATATAATATTTGGAGATTTTTTTTTAATTAATGTGGCTGTGCTTGCACTCTTTGGTAATTTTTCTTCTGCAAATTTCAAGTGCTGTGTCTTGTGGGCAAAACTGTTCACAGAAAGGAAACTTTGGAGCAAATATAAGTATTTTTGCTGGAAAGGCTTCCAGAATTAAAGAAGGATCGGTAAAACAACAAATTAAAATCTATATCCTTGCTGATACAGATAAGTATTATTCCATCAACTGTGTGGATCTATGCTGCTTGCACACATTAAGGACTGGCCTTGGATGCTGTCTGAGCAGCAGTGGAAGTCTAGAATACTCTCAATCAAGCACTAAATGAAAGCTTGAATAAAAGTGAAGCAGTGAATAAATCTGACGGCATTGGAATCCATTGCTTGTATACGCTGAGCAGCAAAAAGGGACAAAATTCATCAGACAAATTGTTTGAAGTGAATAATTCGCTCAGCTTTAGCACTAAGCAACAGAGAGAGAAGTAAACATTGAAAAACTGCATTGCCAATTGTTTGACTCTGTTCAGAGTGACCCCTGCTTCATGGTGACAAATTATGCTCTCTACTTAATGTTCTGAATCTTGTGAGATTCTTCTTTTTCATGAGAGTGACTGATTGTCAGTATATCATTCACATACTTCTAATTCTTATTATCAATTATCTCAGGTATTTATTTGACAAGTGTTACCTTCTTCTGGAGAAAAATAACAACCACTTTGAATGCATTTTTCTGGGATTAGTGTTGACAGAATTACAGTTTCTTGCCTTTCAAAGCAAGTGATAACTCTCTAAAGGTCCTCAAATTACAGCCTATAGCAATGTTGGTAACAGCTGATCTGTCCTGATTAGGTTGAGTCAACTTGTCAGATATCAGATTTGCTAGTTGTGTTGTCAGTCCAGAAGGCACAGATAAATCAGTAAAAAAGCAATTAATGTCCAGTTAGATCAGAGGCACTGCTGATTCTGGAAAACAGTACTGCATATCAAAGTATTTGTCAACGTGTAAAATACTCCTGTTGTCACAAATGCTTGATAATGGTTGTATTTGTAACTGGGACAGTTTGGCATGGGGTAATACTGTGATTTGTGCTGATAAGAATGACTGAAAGATGAAGTTACTGTAGTCATGCTTTTAAAAGTGGCTAGTACACAGAATTTTCCCTCTGGTTTTAAATTCTGACCTCTGCACAAATTGTTGTTGCTTTTGGTTTATTCTCAGCATCTGGAATTGAAGCTCCACATTTAAGGCTCTTTGCTGTTAATTCATATTTCCTTTCCTTTGCTAGTTAATATTTATGTAATACTGAACTACAGCATTAGTGATGCTTTTTGACATGAGCAGTATTCCAACTCAGTGAAACTCTGAAGAGCTTGCTGGTGAATGTTCTGGTTTGAGACTTCCATTGCCTTCTGAGAAGGCTTTGAGAGCACTCTTGGGGCCTGTGGGCTGTCCAAGTCCCTGCTTGGGGACACTTCCAGCACTGCTTGTGGTGGCTGCAGAGTGGAGGTTGCATGTTAAGAGTATCTCTCTTCTCCTAGCTGGGAACTTTGTGTCCAAAACCATGTTCAGGAATTGAGAACAAAGCCCGCTCCCCTTACCGGTCTCTGTTTTGCTTGCCCAAGCCATGCTCTAGCTCTGCTGTTCTCTTATGGATGCTCTTGGCATTCTCCCAAAAACTATAATGACACCCAGTACCTCTATTCCAAGCTGGTGAAGTTGCTGACAAGGGGCTGTGGCTCCTGTTAGGTGAGCATAGCACGTGGTTGCAGTACCAAGCTTGGAGTACTGAAAGCAGTGAAAATAAAGTGCCCTTTTCTTCATCTGTGCTGTCTGCAGCAAGACATCTGCCTCCTTGCCTAGTGTGTATGCTCTTTAGGACAGAGAGGGCATTAAACACACTGGAACTGGCAGAGAGGAAAGAGAAAAGACAAATTGTTCTTACTCTTGCAGGCACAGTAATGGAGGGAACCTAGATAAGACTCAGGAAAAGAGAAGAAGGCATCCTTTAAGAAGCTGTTTATAAAGTTGAAAGCGATGAAAGATGCTGACCTCTTGCCTTTGCTGCAGGGTTCAGGTCAAAATTGACTGCCTTTGTCTTGCTTCAGCCTGTGAGAGCTTTGCTTGCATCTCTGACATGGGTTGTAGCCACCATTTTTTTTTTTTTCCTTTGGGCAATGGTTTCCCTCTTCTGGCAACTAAATTCTTGTCTCTTGGAACAAACAAATTAAAAAAAAAAAAAAAAAAAAAACAACAAAAACCAAAAAACCACCTTGTATGTGTGCATGTGTGGAAAGGCAAAAAAACCCTTTTCCTGTCCATGGCCTCATTTTTCTCTGGGTTATGGCAATTCCCAGTCCGTTTCCCTCCTTCTTCTCAGGGGCTATCCAGAACTTGTGTTAAGCCATCAGAGACACGAAGAAGCATGCTGTTTTGCCCCAGGTTCCTTCTTCAAAGCCCCTCGAGAATGTTGTGGGAGGTTGCTGGGAACTAATCTTGAGTGCAGTTCCCAAATTCCTTTGGGGGCTTTTTTTCCTGTGGTTGCTTTAAACTTTTCCTTTCGTATCATAACCTGCTTCCCAGCTGGCTCTCTCTGTCCTCTGCTCTTACCTGAACAGTTCAATTCTACAGCCAATGCAAATGTTGAGAGCAGGCCTGTCAATCAGTGTTTGTGTAAATGGTAGAAGATTTTTGTTTAAAAAATTACTTTTATTTGCCTCCCCTTTTGTTTTAACTTTTAATATACAATTTTGTCCAAGAGATTGTAAGGGTTGTGAACTTACTTTTTTTTTTTTTGTCGCAGAAAACAAAGTTGCTCATTTACTTTCATGGCCCAAAACTGAAGCTTTATGAAGCTTCACAAAATAGTTTTATGTCTTTCATTCATATTACCTTATTTTACAGCACTCATCTCTATACTGACAAAAGCAGTTTTCTTCCCTTTGCTGTTCTCAATGTTTTCCCTGAACTGTCAGCTCTGAGATTCTTTCATTTATAGGGAAAAATAGATATGGTTCAAAATGGGATTTTAAGTCACTGGGTTATGTTTACTTTGCTTCACATC
Source organism: Cinclus cinclus (assembly GCF_963662255.1). Lineage (NCBI taxonomy): Eukaryota > Metazoa > Chordata > Aves > Passeriformes > Cinclidae > Cinclus > Cinclus cinclus. The sequence goes on along the minus strand of NC_085050.1, from coordinate 15,324,127 downwards.
AGGCAACACTTACATAGCACTGTACTCGAGCTGGCTTTAAATGTCCCTATATCTGCAGGCACAGCATGTAAAGATGTTAAACTTACTTATGCCCTGGGAAGAGCAGAGATTTGTTAGTTCAGTGTTCCACCAGTGTTAATTAATTTGATTGCAAGGTTTGTTACACCTACACCTAGTTATCTGTGCAGAACAATATTTTGCCTTGGATAGATGTGACGTGAAAGCCCAGCTTAACTTTTTCATGCATAGATTCTGTGTCAGTCCAGAAATAGCTGCTGTGCCCATCTTTGCAGCTCTTTTTGTCTTTGTTCAGTATTTGATTTCTGTAGATGCAAGAACTTTACCTTCTGCAATCCCTTCTCCCTGGCACAGCATTCCAGAAAGAAGATATTATCTTCTTTCAGCCATTGAAAATATGTTTTTCTCCAACTTGCTTATACCCCCCCAGCTGTTCTTTTGGTCTGCTATTATCTATGAACCCTATTCATATTACTGAATTCTATGTTGAAATTTTAATGAAAATGCTGCAGAAAATAAAGATATATTTTAAGTTAACAAGGGTGTAAATTATGCATTTCTCTAATCTGGCTTCTTGGCTACCCTGAGATGGAGAGAAACCTCACACATTCTAAAGCTTATTGACAAGGAAATATTCCTAAAAGCAGGGATGCTACCTGTCTTACACTGCATTGAATTATAGTCAGCAGAAGCTAAGAAGTAAACATATGAAGTTCATTCTACAGTGAGAGCAAGAAGAAATTTGATTTAATATATTATGCCCTGATTTGTTTTTCAAGAAATAAATAAGATTTAAACAAAATCAAAGAAGAAAATATGCCTAATGGAGCAGATTTTTTGTTTCCTTGTTGTGGATAAAGCATTCAAAGAGGCTTCTATCTCTGTAAAAGAGTAAATACTAGACTCTGATCCATTGTTGCCCAGGTTCTTTGTTTCTCAGAGACAAAATATTTCCTGAACAGATAAGAGAAACAAGTTTGATTGACAGCTCTTAGCAGAGTCTCATCAGCTGCTGTGCTGACAGCCTGGTGATGCGCACTGTGCTGATGTGGTAGGGACTGACAGGTGATTGACAGCCCAAGACTGTGGAGACAGGAAAGATGAAGCATGCTCAGTAAGAATAATGTGCAGTGTTTATGCAGCACTGCAGAGAATAGGAGCTAGAAAGTTAACTCTTTAAGGGAAAGTGCTACTTTAACGCATAATGAATGCAGCTGCCACCGTACAGAAAATTAGAGCTTGTCTATGTTTCTCTTCTGTTCTCTAAATGATTTCTGTCCATGGAGAAGCTATAATAGTGTGAGGAAGCAAAAGCATGAGCCATTACATTTTTAGCTGTAAAAAAATTTCATGTGTGGTAGATATGATGGAGTCCTCAAAATGGATTTATTTAAGCTTATAGATGTAGAATATATTGAGAATTTCAGGCACTTTTTATAGGCTTTCATCACACAATTTTATATGGCATTGCATAATGTTACACAGTAGAAATTTCAAAAGGAACAATTTGAGCTCTTTGCTCTCCCTATCCTTAGGAAAATATAGTGATTTCAGTTTTATTGTTGCTCTGAATCTGTAGCTGATAATTGAATATGTATTTTCTGTTATAATTTCTTATGCAGTTTGTGTTTGGAATGTACAAAGTAGGTATACCATGCTTTGCATTTTATGCCATTTACTTTCATTTTTCCTACTTGGCTCATGAACCCTATTTGATTTTTCTAGATAGATAGATAGATAGATAGATAGATAGATAGAATAGGAAGGAAGGAAGGAAGGAAGGAAGGAAGGAAGGAAGGAAGGAAGGAAGGAAGGAAGGAAGGAAGGAAGGAAGGAAGGAAGGAAGGAAGGAAGGAAGGAAGGAAGGAAGGAAGGAAGGAAGGAAGGAAGGTTGGTTTACTGGGCAATAGTTTAAAAGTGAACTTTTGGTCAAGTGGCAAAATCATACACGTTGAAGTGCTTATCTAAGTTTTTCTGTGCCTTTAGAATATATTAAATAAGTGTATTTTTGATTTCACTACAAATTTTTCAATTAATACACAGCAGAGAAGCTGCAACAGATTCATTGTGATTTTATCCTTGTTTTTATAACCTGTGCAATGCAGGTAATTTTATAGCCCTTTATTGTAAAACTTTTGCAGGAATTAATAGTGAGAAGCTACATCTAGTGGGTACTTCTTATAAGTATAGCTTGGGAATAAACAGGGAAAGTTCATCACACATTACCCACTTGCATAACTATTTTCAAAAAGGTGGTTTGAAGGGCCAGCATGCTACGTTTTCACCCCAGGTTTCTCTAAAACTGTCATCTAGCATCTCTCCTATAACTCTTAGAGAGAAAATTAAATTTGCCTAGAGAAACAGATTGTTTTATTTCCAGGAACATCTTCTTTCTTTTTCCCTTCTTTTTTTTTCCCCAGGAAATCACAGTCATTAAACATCATTTGAGCATTCAGGTACAACACAGTAAATTGGCCTAGCTTTGTCAGACAGATTATTCTGTGTGACTCCCTGGATATACATATCTTTATGTACCACTATTCTAGATTTGGGTTTTTTCAAAGTTTCTTGGCAATACTTTTGTATTTGATTTCAGAACATAGGTAAAGATTTCATTAAAATCAGATGTAAGAGGTCCACAATTGCCTGGATTGCCACTAGCCCCTCCATCCTCCAGTTAATGATTTCTAATTAAAAATTACTTTCTTAAATTGATGTTTTAAAGATTTCTTAATCAATTTTACATATGCTCTATGAAAATTGTAAATTAATAAACTTTAGTAAGAAAAAAAGTAATGCACTAGTAAGTTAAATGCTTTACAGGTCTCTAAGTCTATTACAGCCATGCACTTATCTTTATCACCCAAACTTTTGTAAGCTCATCAAAGAATAAAATGAGATTTGTTTGACAAGAACTATTTTGCATAAACCCATGTTGACTGGCATTAATTACATCCCTTTCACTTCAATCTTTGTCAGTTAAATCCTGTATAATTTTTTTTCACTATTTTGTCTGGATTGATATTAAGCGAGTGTATTAGGTTATGCTGTTCCCTGACTCTATATTGTCCCTTAAATATCAGCAAAGCAGTAGTGGGTTTTAAAAATTCCCTCAGTAGTTTTTGATTTTTTTTAATTAATACTATATAGCACCAGATAGAAATGTGAAAAAAACCCTTTAGAACTCCTAATTTAAAAACACTTATTTCTCATAGATACCATTTAAGATCCATCTTAGCTGTTGATGGACTAGAAAGCACTTCTCACTCAAGATCAACATTCTTTCCAAAAGCAGAACCAAAAGGCTTCTTATATATTGATGTTGAAAATTTTTCTGTTCCCAAATTAAATTAAGGTTTGAGAAATTTCAAGTTCTTATTTTCTCTAGTTTTTACGGATACAAATTTTTCACTGCAAACTTTAGCATCTCATTCTAGTATTTTAGATTTGATATTACATTTTTACAGAATATTTCCCCCCTTTTATATCTTTGCTTTTATTTTCTACGGGCATCATAATTATCAGGATTTTCCCCCTTCTAATTATTGCCTTTGTTTTCCTACTAACATTATTTTTGCCAAAGTTGTTGTCCTTTTAACATTATAGTTGCATCTTTTAGGCATCTTATGAAATCTCTTTAACAGATTCTTAATTTTCATACATTTTTCATTTTTCTCTATTTTCTCCCTGTCAGTTGAACTATGGTGAATCCAGAATTCTGAAGCACCAGCTGTATCTCTCCTATTGACTGGGATTGTCTTTTCTTTGTCTGTACTGAATGCATGTTTTGGATGGCATTTTTACAGAAACATGTGGTCTGATTGGAGAGTGTCCAGGGGAAAGCAAAGGTCTTGAAATAAGACTTTCTAAGAAAAATCAAAGAATTTGGGTTGGTCAGGCTGCAGAAGAGAAGACACAGCAAGAAGGAAAGAGGAAAACGAGGCATAAATACAGGACATATGAAGGAAAGGCATGTGGTCTGTTTCCATATCCATGATGAGGAAGAGAAGAGATGCAGGTCTTAAATTGCATTATTAAAACAAACAAACAAACAAACAAACAAATAAATAAATAAATGAGGGGTTCACTCTTACTGGTGATAAAAATGAGGTGAGATTCCCTGGGGAGGCTGTGGAGCTGTAATCAGCAGTCTGTCTGACCTTCACCTCTGTTTCACTGAAGTTGCCAGTCCCAGAGCTGGTGCCAGCTTTCAGTGCCCCATTCAGTTTGGTCTCAGCCATCATAACCAGTTCTAGAACAGGATGCTAAATTTTTTGTGATTTGAAACATCTTACTATTTCTAATTTTGTGTTGTAGAAATAATGTTTTTCTAATACTGCTGGCTAAGCATGACTCTGCACATGCATCTTCCACCAATTTCCTTCAGAAAGAGCATTTTTTCTTTTTCTCCATATTACTGACACGTGTTGAAGGAAAAATTCCTGCTAGTTCCTGATTTGCAATTAGCAGATACGAATTAGACTTCTACCTCTGCCAGCTGCAGTCTTGTTAGCTAGCTTAGTGTTCCTGCACCTCTGATTTATCAATACCTTCAAAATACAAAGAAGGCTTCACTGCGAAGTGCCAGCCACATGCAAAGTGTGTGTTTATTGTCTGTGTGTACACAACATCAGTTAGGTACTCCGTGGAAAAGTTTATAATGAAAACTGTTTCGTCAGCTGCTTTCTCAACTCTCCTAACAAATAATGTAATGTTTCAGACATCTTACAAAGGGGGATCCCAGATTTCTTCAGCTTGTAACTAAGCAAGTTCTACAAATCAATATGGGAGACCCTGTGTCTGTGAAGTGGTACATGGAAAAGGGCTATTAATGTAAGAAAGGCTACTAACTCCTAATGTGAATATTGTGCAATTATATGGAGCCTCTAATTGCAATTTCTGAAACCCCAGTCAATCAGATTGGTTCTGCTGCTGTAAAAACAAATTAAGTGATAAGTCCTCTTTGGGAGAAATCTTAACATCATAGGACATGATACATAGAGGTGTTTTGGGTTCGTTCAGAAAGCAGAAAGAATAAAGGTAAAATTAACATGAGAGAATCACAGTGACTTATGGGCTTTTTCCCTGCCCGATACAAATGATGTCTTTGTTGTAGTTGGCTTTTGTTCACCCAATTGGCCAAATTATGTAGCATTCAGTTCTTTCTGCAGGAGGTGATGTTAACAAAATGATGGAAACCCATGCAAAAATTATGGAAATTAATAGAGTTTTACATCAAAATATTAACCAATTTTTAACTGTTTTAAGATTCAGGTTAAATTTTGTGTCCACAGTGTAATGACAATTCTGAGGAATTGGTCAGTATTTTTTCTGTTTTGCTGAATAACTGTGTTTGGCTTCAAATGTTGTCAGTACATCAAATTAGTTTTCTTTTATTGAGAAATAAAAAAAAGTGTTCCTATACTAGAGGTGTTTCAGGTTTTTTTTCCATGAAATTGAAAATATTCAGTGGTTATTGCTTCAGCTGTTAATGTGATCAAGTGATTCTTAAGATGATCAATTAATATATGTTTTGTTCTTGCAGAAAAATATCCTAACATTGTTACAGAGTTACTGTAAGAAACAAGACTGGATTAGAATATTCATATTTCCCTTAGTTGTCAGGATTTTTTTTTCTGTATTTTTAATTTTTTTTTCTTTTCTGTAAGAAACACTCATTTTGTTTCTTTTTCAGAAGTGAAATACCTCACTTTATGAATTACCTAAGCAATACTATAAAAAATATGGAAGCTTTGTGGTAGAGAATATTTTCATATTTTTGTCTCATTTCCAAAACAAAGAGAGATGTTTAATTAAGTATAGTAGTTTTATCCACAACTGATATAAACTATAATACTTCAGAGCACATGGATTGCCTGAAGGTGTTAGAAACAAATTTCCTTTTATACAGCACTGAATAACTAAACTGTGGGGCAGATTTTTTTCTTCCCTTTTTGAATCCTCAGATATAGGTGATCCAGAACAAAATTCCTTATTGTTCTGGGACATTTATGCATATTATGATGACTTTGTAATGATTTATAAATTCTGTATTGTGCATTTGCTCTTCCCAGTGCAGTTAGTGCTGTTGCATACTTCATGGCTTTAGCACGCTCTCAGGACAAGGCTTGTAGGTGCAGATGATCTTTTTTAAGTTCAGATAATAAAACATTTTCTTCTCTACCTACAAATTTAACATTGCAGACCTGTATGCACACACAAATAGAACATAGTCAAATACCCAAACATGCATCCTAATATAGTGTAGGTTCTATTACACAAAATGTGCATGCTTGTGTTTAATGTACAATGAAACTTTATTAAGACTTTTACATTGTATTTCTGTGATGCAGTGGAGCTGTTTCACATGATGTACCTTATTTTTAGGCACTAGGTATTTACTGTAGTGCACTATTTTAAATGGCTTAGGAGTACACAACATGCAGAATCACCAAAAATTATGGAATCTTTATAGAAATTAATTTAAACTGGGTCAGCTGCAGCTCCATGATTAGTTGAAATAGACCCAAAAGCTGATTCTAAACACTGAGATACTATTCCCAATTCCATATTGAAAGTTTCCTTGAATTATTGTAGTCATGATTTTTTTTTTTTTTTTGTTTAAGTCTGCTATGTATGGGAAGGCTCAGATATTATACAAGACTATCATTCTTTATCATATTGAATTCTGCACTCCAAATTATATTACCTTTAAAATGTTGCTGACATTTTGCTGTTCCACTATTCTGATCCATATAGGTTTTATACCATAACATTCTAAGTTCATTCTGGTGCATATAGCAGTGTAAGCAGTACTTTGAATTTCTTGTTTCTTCTCTCCTTATTTTCACAGAGGAGTGGTCTCTGTGAAGTATTTGCTTAGGATTTTTCACGACAAATGAACTCAATACATAGATATTATTAAAAGTTTACATCAGAGAGGACAGTTCATAGGAATATGTATAGGAGTTGGAATATAATTATTGAGATTTGTGACATTCCTTAGTTTTTGTGGAGTTAGAGCTACTTTTCTACTGAACTGCTGGGAATATCCTGGCCCCTGAAGGACACTGGTATCCAGCTCTGTCTGTGCAGGAGAAAAAGGGTATGTAGGTCCATTGTACCAGATATGCTCTGTGGTTACTCTGTCTAAGGCTCTTTCCTTGCTTCCACCCAGCCAGGACATATGCACCAACAGCCAGTGGTTGAGAGAATTTTGTTGCTGAAGGGCACTGTCACATGCAGAGTCTGGGTGATGTCCCCTCCACAGCTCTGCTCCAGAATCAAGTGCCTGCACTTCATGTTCCTTCAGACAAAGAGCTTGTGCCTTGGCTCCGGGGTGGTGGAAATGCTATTACTTTATTATCAGTGTTACCTTCTTCACACCCTTCAGCTTCAAACATCTGTTTTTTATCTGTGACTTGGGTTAATCTTAGTTTACCATTTTGGATACAGTACAGGAATATGTGCAGAGAAGCACCACTGCTCAGCTGTCTGTCCAATGGCCACTTCTGAGTCAACTCCATCAATGCAAGTCACTGGGTACCTGAAAGTAGATGTTGACCATTTTGTTGTAGCTATTAAAAATCCATTACTTTCAACTCCATTTGGCTATAATAAAAGTTTCTATATACAATTTTATCGAGTCCAGAAATATTAGAACACTATGTAATTCAATTTTATTTTTGTCTTTTATGTCTGAATTTGAATTAATACAGCATTACTTTTCATTCTGTTATCAATCTTGTTCCTTTCATTCAGATCCAAATTCCTTTTTAGTACATGATTTAATTCATTAAAATAAGGTAAAATGAAACCCTGGTCCAGGGAACCTTAAACTAACATATTTTTCGTGTCATGTGTGATAGCAGCAGTCTGCTGTATAACTGTTTGTGTTTCCCTCCTCTCTTTTAGTTTCTAACAGACTTTTAAACTTCTTTCCCTCTCAAGAACTGATATTACCTCTATTTGTGTTTTCCCCCACTCTACCCCCATCTTTAGCCTTAAGGAAAATCAATTCCTCCATTATTAAATTATATTATAGAGATTAAAAATGCACTTTTATAAAATCAAGTCCCTATATTTTAAGAAATTTTTAACTCCAACTAGTTTGGTATTCTCTAACTGTGGATCTGTGCTTTCTTTTGTGGCAAATTAGCTTTGATTTGACAGCTGTTTTTATTTCAAGATTGTAGGCACACAAGCTTTACTGCGGCTTGGCTCTTAGGGATAGTTGCACATGCATGGCTGGCTGTGCATCAAATTCTGTAATCCAGAGGGATGTCTTAGGTCATGGTCTTAAAAGAAAAAAAAAAAAAAGGAAAATGTCCAGGCAAAGGGATTTTGAACTACAACGTGGACTTGCACCAAGAAAAGATATATCAAGTTGGAAGACAAAGGAATGTCCTTTCTTTCCAGACTGTTTCTGTTCAGTATTCTTCTTTTATCCATTATGAATTCACAACTAATGGAATTAAGTTAATAGTTTTAAAATACAAGTAAAACAGAAGGTATCTTATACTGAGAAGGATTAAACTTATCTTAGTGAAATGTGCACAGCCTGTAGTGTGAATTTGCGTACAGCTTGGGAGTTGTATTATGGTAGGGAGAAGATTCTTCACTAAACAGAAAGAAAAAGTCTGGACAATACATTCCAACCACCTTCAGAAAGGTAGAATTTGTACTGTTAGTACTCTCAGGGCCGGCTTGTTAATTTAATTTATAATCTGTTGTGCTGGTAGCTGGATGCTACACTAGGATTTGCAGTATTGAGGGCATGACTTCCACACAACTCATGTTTTGTAGGGGTTTATTTCAGACTAGGTCCAGCTCAGCCTAGTGAACTACCTGCCTGTTAAAGGCTGGAATGCATTAAGTGCATTCCTGGAGTCCATCTGTCTCCTTTCTTATGAAGGGCATATAGAGTCTGTGAACTTGGAGACCTCTCCACATCATGGACCAAAGTGAGGTGATTCAGCCACTGACTTCAGAAAAATGAACCTAACTGAACTAAAAAGTAATGGTGAATTTAGGTATGGAGCAGGAGTTTCTTTGTGATAATGCCTTCATTAGGCAGCCTGCCAGGTGCCATGTGTCTTTCCATCCTGAGATGAAAAGTTCATTTAATTTCACTTTTGATATATCATTCATACCATAGACCTAATGACCCTCTGCTCTGCTCCCTTACTTCCATGAAAAGCATCCAAGTCCTGAAGCAGTCTATTCTACATATTCAGCACCAGTCATGTTCCTATGATAATGCTCTTCTGTAGGCTGATGACAATTCCTCTTCCTCAAACACCTGCTTGATTTTTCTTGTTCTAGAGCTGTGGAGAAGATAGACTGTTCAGGACACAGTCTCCCACCCTTTTCACCTATTTTAGTCTTTGGGAGGTCTGCAGCCTTGCTCTACAGCTCTGTCTCAGCCCCTCCAGTCTTGCTGAGCTCCCTTGGAGTGAGCCAGTGGCCAGGCTTGGCAGTAGCTTGTTTTGCTTCTTGGACCCACTTCCCCCACCTTGGGTCCAGGAATCAACCCCATCTGACAGTCCTAGAGTGCTATGTAGAAATCACATCCCTCAGGGAATAAGGTCATCCATCATGCGTGCTCTTGGCATACTTTAAAAGCCAGTCTTAAATCCCAAAATGCTTTCTTCTGAAGCTTCTTTCCCCCCATCAATTCTCTTTAATAATAACAAAGACAAAAGACCTATTTAGGAGCCGATGATGTGATTCTACAGTAGAGAGCTCAGATATAAGAAATATAACTTTGGCTGCTCCTAGAAATTACTTTCAACAGAATGTAGCCAATATGTCAGTAGATATATTGTGAACTGCATGATTTCAAATAAGTATTAATATACCTTGATATGTCTCTTGATTGTAGGAATGTGCACACATATATCTGCATTGTAGTAAATTTGTATACTATCAAATTCATTTGTGCAAATATATGTGATCATGTAATTACACTCTGTATTATTGCAATACAGATGCACAGAGAAGCAGAATTAAGATTGTGCTGTCAGCTTCAATTTGAATAACCCCTGGCATCTGAGCACACTGCAGTGGAACATTAGCTTTTGGTGTGGCTTTTGCTGCAGCTGCTAGAATTAGGATCAATGCCTGCTTCTCTTTGGCAAGTTACTGCTATCCTGAACACAGGTGTGTGTACCTGGTCATTCTGATCAGTGCACTGTCATCATGAGCACACCAAAGAAGTAATAGAAATGAGGGTGATGTCCATGGGGAACATTAGCTAGGACAGAAATGGCAGTGTAGCTTCTCAGCCGAAGCAGTCAGTGAGAGCTATGGCACAGTCTACAGAACAGTCTTCCCATGGACTGGGTCAGCCCAAATGCATCTTGTTACAAGAAAGTAATGAAGTGGCCTGCAAGAGGGCTAGCAAGGACAAGCATTCATCATTACCCAACTTTTAGATATCCTACTAGAAAGGAAAAAAAATGTCATTACTTTATTTTTGCTTGTTTGTATAGTGTATTATTAGATAGTCATACAAGTCCATTTAAGACGAATGATTGTTTAAAGACATCTTAGTGTCTACTGAAAGTGCTAGTTAATAGCAGAGACAGCAAACAAGAGATATTGTTTACAGGGATTTTTAAAGCAAGGCTTTAATGAGATAATATTGGCATGTGAGAATTTTCTGGTTTGTATGCCTTGCCAATTGAGTATTCCCCTTCTGTCACTTCTGTTTTAAAGTAAGGTTTACTGGAAATGCACAACATATATATAATTTGTCTTTATGAAACTGATACATTTACTCACCAGACCATGACACATTTCTCTAGACCTGCTGATAGGATCTAAACTGTACTTCTGTGTGCTTTGAATTTGAAAGCAAAAGTCAGCCAGATTGAAAGGGACCACCATTAGTCCTTTACCATGAAATTTTGGAACAGTTTCAATATGAGAGGAACAGAGCTGGGAGCCTACATCAGACAGATGTGTTACAATAGCAAAATACAGTGTTTCAAATGCACATTACTATATGATTTTCATTCTTACTGAAAAACTGATTTTTATTTTTTTTTTGGAAGATTTTCAACTGCTTATGTCTTACTCTTCTTCTGTATACCATCATAGTTATACTATTTTTGTCACTGGTAATTTATGAAATGATGTTTGATATGTCTAGCTAGTTTAGTTATTAAGGAAGGAAGCAAAAAGAAAATAGCATCCTAATATACTAATTATATTCAAGTCAACAGTGTTTAGAAAAAAAACAGGCTTTTGATATATACTCTTGTGCCTCACCTGTGCAATGATGAGTCAAAAGGACACAGAGCAAAATTACCAGAGGCCACTAATTCTTACAGTCATTTTTACAAGTGTTCATGTAAACCTCTCATTAATATATCAGTACTTGCCATTATATACAGCCATTTGAGGAAAAGAAAAATCATTATTAAAAGCATTGATTTATTTGTTTAGAGTCTCACCATCAGTTATGAAAGTTTTACTTTTGCTTTTTCATAAAACAATTATTAGTGTATCCAGCTTTCTGGCACAACAAACTTGGTAAAATGTCATGCATATACAACCTTCCTATTTGAAAAGCAGTCTAGGAAAGATAACATTTGATTGACTACTTATGAGTAAACCTCCTATTCCAGACAATGTAGCTGAACATATTTTATGCAAAAATATTAAAATGCATGGTCTTCTAAAACAAAGGTAGGCCAAAACATCAGTAATTATAAAAGTCTTTATGCAGGTTCACAGCAATACAACAGTTCTCTTTCATTTGATAATTACCTCGTTAAGCTAGTGTTCATATAGCTCTGTATATTTTAAAGAAAAAATAATCTCGTTAATTCATGGCAGAGCTCCAGCACTCTTCAGCAAAATATGGGTCTGAAGTTTTGACTTAATTTTAGATTTTCTGGACTGAAGTAAGCAGCTCTTTCTTAGATTTCCTCTTCCATCATTGCCACTCTATTTTTCCATTATTTATTTCTACTATTATACTTCAAATTGCACCATATTTAGTTTTAGAATCATAGCATGGTTTTTGTTGAAAGAGACCTTAAACATCATCTGGTTCCAACCCCCTGTCGTGAGCAGGAACACCTTTGACTAGACCAGGTTGCTCAAAGCCCCACCCAGTCTGGCCTTGAACACTTCCAGGAGATTGGGCTTCCCAAGTTTTTTTTTTGGGGGGGGCAACCTTTTTCTGGCATCTTACCACCTTAAATGTAAAGAATTTCTTTCTAATAGCTCATCTAAACCCACTCCTTCAGTTTAGAGCCATTACTCCTTATTCTATCTCTATATCACCTTTCAAAATGTCCCTCCCCAGCTCTCTTGTAGCCCCCTTTAAGTACTGGAAGGTGCTACAAGGTCTCCCTGGAGCCTTCTGTTCTTCAGGCTGAAACAACATATCTCTCTCAGCCTATCTTTATAGAAGTGCTTCAGCCCTCAGATCATCTTTTTGAGTTTGTCCAGGTCCCTCTGGATGGCATCCCTTCCCTCCAGCCTTGCTGCATCACACAGATTGGTGTCATCTGCAGCCATGCTGAGGGTGCTCTTGATCCACTGTCCATGTCATTGTTAAAGAGGTTCAACAGCCCTGGTCCCAGTACAGACTCCTGAGGAATGCCACTTGTCCACAACTCTTTGAGTACAACCATCCCGACAATTCCTTGTCCTCTGAGTGCTTTATCCACCTAATCCATGTCTCACCAGTTTAGAGAAAAAGTTGTTGTGTTGTACAGTGTCAAACGCTTTGCACAAGTCCAGGTAGATGGTATCAATCCCTCTTCCCTCTTCACCAACAATATAAATGAGAGCTGCCTGTGTCTGGATGATTTCTTCCCAGTGCTATCAGCACTACACAAATGGCAAGAATTCCATGTCTCAGTACAAACCAAAGTATGTATTTGTTTTTTGGTTTTTTTGCCCTGTCCATTTTCTCTCTAAGTCTGGTTGGTAAAATTTTTTAAATGAAGAAACACGTACCAACTTTTTAACTCATTGCTTATTTTTCAGACTAATGATAGCCATGGATCATATTATAGTGATGACAGATTACACAAAAATCTTTTAACAAAACATGTAAAGCTTTCCTTGGATGATATGAAAATGTCTACAAATCCTCAAATGGAATTTTCTTTTTCTTCTGTTTCAAATGTGGGCCAGACTTCTTTAGTGGGATTGCTGAGAGCCATTAACAGACTTAGATCAGTGGAAACCTTCCTTAAAAGTTACAGACTTAGATCAGTGGAAACCTTCCTTAAAAATTACATTTTCTTCTTTTTCTTCTTCAAAAAGAAATCTAACTTCCTGTTTCACATCTCAGATGCCTAGTGCTCACTGAGAATAGCAGCAATCAGGTTTTTCCTGTTGCTGAACTAGCTTAAATATAGACATCTACAAAGGCAGCAGTAATGAATTTCAGTTAATATCCTGTTTATTCTAACAGAGGTTTTGTATAGATTCCTTTGCTGTCACTAAAGATGCTTTTATGATTTCTGGCATGTATTTATCTTTCAAAGCAGCAGAAAATATTTCATCTGTTCTGCCATCATTGCTATTTACAATTGCAGTGGCACTTCAGGTGATCGTCCTCAAGTTTCCAATCCACAGTATTTTCTCAGGTGCTTCAAAACTGCAAGAAGATATTTCAGAGATACTACATTTAATATAGACAATTAAATCCGATGCCTTGAATTCCTCAAGATGTGTCACAAGTGACTCAAGGTCTTATTTGTTCTCCTATGGACCACACGAGAACATCCTTTTGTCTGAAATTAATCTGATTTTATCCTTTTCCAAAAGTGCAATGAAAATTAGTACAGGATGGTGGAAAGGTCTTAAGATGCTTAGCTAAAGGTATGTCTCATCAGAGTCCTCCACCCAGTGCTCTAGACATGCTGCTGAGTAGGATTGTCCAATTTTCTGTCTAATAAAAATAAAAAGGTATGGGAGGATGGGTAGTGATGTTTCAAAGTCCTCCTTTACTTAACATGACATCTTAAGCAGTCAGTTCTTTTTTGACAGTTCTTTCTGTACAGCAGCTGAGTGCCCAGTTCCCTCATAGACTTTCACATCCTGACCTTCTGCATAATCTGAGAACATAAAAGTGGGAGAGGGCCGGAAGGGGCTCTGGCTTGTTGGATCCCCTCTGTGAAGGACTCATTAGCCTGAGCAGCTCCTGAGCTGTCCGTGCACAGAGCCATGCTATGTGACACACAGGAGTGCCTCTGCAGCCTCTAGGGTGATGGCAATTCCCATGTGGTTGGAAGATGAATTGGCTCTAGGAGCTGTTCCTTCCCTGCCTCCTAGTAGAAAGAGCCATCTGTTTTTCCTGATTGGGAATGTTTACATTCCAGGTGTTGAGCCTACTTTCTCCTCACCATGTGCTTTTAGGCTTATAGTTGCAAGGATCCCCAGAGGATCTTTAAGGTCCCTTCTAACTCTAACTATTATATGATTCTATGTTCCTTGAAATGCTCTGAAACTAGGACTTTACTGATTCATCCCACCTAACCGAGCCATCTGTTTGAAGGTATCTGGATTTATCTGGTTTTGAGTTTTAGGATTTAAAAAAAAATAAAAAAATTTAAAGTAAGAAACTGCAAGATTCAGTCCAGACCTTTTCCTGTTCAAACAGCAATACACTGCAATGCAGAATTTTACTGAAGACCACATACCTTTCATGTGAATTTTGATCAGACTGTGCTATTCCTTTTAAGTTTATTGGGACATAAGTGTTCGTAAGTACTATGCCTGTGAGGCTAGACAAGTGTCTTTTGGCATTGGAAGAGTACCACACTTCAGAATCTCAGAAAGTGTCATGGTCTACAATATTAACACAGTTGGGAACAGTTTTCATTATTCTTGTTTCTGTAGAATTTGGACATTGGAGCTCCTCCAAGCTCCCATTACCTGCCACTTAACTTCATCCCCTCATCTCCAGTGCATGAAAAGAGACAGCAGGGGCTCTACCATGGGACCAAATTCATCTTCTAGCTGGAGATAAAAGGTCACTGCTGAGGCTGGCCAGAGAAATGGGATCTGAGGCCTTGAGGGGTATCTAGTACAGACAAAAATGAGGGACTGTAAAAGTTTGTAGTATCTGCTGGGGGGGGGGGGGGGGGGGGGTAAACCCAGAAGAAGGAGGTAGGAGAAGGACAGACCGCAAATGCTCTTTTTAGTGTGTTTATTGCTAAGATGTAACTGAGGGTCAGTATTTGGCTATCACCTGAAAAACGTAGTGATTGTGTTGTGGGGTTTGTTTAAAGTAGACATCAAGATGGATTTTTTTTCCTCTAATTTTTCAGTGTTCTGAGGTCTTATCTCTTCTGAAAGACAATAAATGACCTGGATAAGGAGTATTCTAAAAATTCTGGAAATAATAAGTGCAACATGAATTGTCTTGCTCTAGTTATGTATAGATGACAGGAAGAAAACAGAAATCCTTTGAGCTGTAATTCCTGAAATTTCACTAAAAAATTAGATTTTTTTTTTCTTTAGATCAACCTTCCTGAAGCTTTGGACAAGATGCTATGTAGTTAGAAAATTATTGCTCTGGTTAACCTCTCATTTTACCATTATTTATTGCTCTTATTTTTCTGGTATTATCACCCCTGTCACATTTTGCCTGATTTTAGATAGAAGGTGCTGAAATACATGGGAACTGCTGTTTTCTCAGGATTTGGAAAATTGCAAAATATCATGCTAAGTTGCTTATCATTCTAAGAGATCAAATATGGTTCTAAGAGCAGGCTCAATGAGGTCTAGCTATGTAACCAGAAGTTTGAAAGCATGCCTGATCTAAACTGGGCCTGCTGTGAGTTCTATAGCATCATAAATTACAAGGCAAATATTTTTCTCTTGCTGTAAGTATTGTTTGATGTCTGAGAAGAATTCACAGATTTTCCACAGGAGAAAAAAAATCTCCTCTTCCACACTGACATCAATTATCCTATGCCATGCATTTTCTAGTGCAAAATACGAATTAATTTTATGTAGCACAGAGCTAAAAATCAAATGCAATAAAACCTTGTGGGTTACTTCTAATCTTCTGTGGTATGTCTGGCTGCATCATATTATCAGTGGAGAAGAGACAGTTCCCATTTGACATTTGAGCACAGCCTTTTACACCTTTTTTTTTTTGTTTGTTTGTTTTTTGTAGAACCTCTAGTTTTTATGAGGAAAATTACCATACTTTTATTTATTTTGTCTCTGACATTTTTATTGTCCTGGATGTTAAAAATTCTATACACAGTGATTTCTGTCCAGTAAATGTCCTGAAAATTTGTGCTTTTGAAAACTTTTTTCTTCTTTAATTCAGAACCAAAATCTGTAGATAACACTGTGCAAACAATGTATTTATTGCCACATCTTCTGTATGTGCTAAATAAAGCTGCTGCCTTCTGCTGTGATTTGTGACTGAAGTTGCACCTCAACAAGTGGAGGTCTATGCAATGCAGCTAACAGGATCAAAGTCTTGTCTATCCAGATTATGACAGTTAATTCAGGTAAGATTTTTTTCTGTTGGACAAGTCCAGATGTTTTTCTTGATTGCTTATCTTAAACACTTCCACACATGGGAGATGGATAGCAGACAGCTCAAACTATCTTTCTACATGCACAGGTTCTGGGAGCCTCCAGGCTCATCAGAGAGTTACCTTCTGTGCAAATCAACTACGAAGACTTTTTAGTTGACCTTCTTGCAAATAGAAGTCCAGAAATCTTAGATGGAATTAGATGGTGTGAATTTTGGACATGACGTTTGCAATAAAGTGTTTGTCTTTGTTTGCAGCACCAGTTCTACTTACGTGTGTTCTTGTATCTCCATTCCTTATTATCAAGGCAGTGCTCTACACTGTGAGGATGATGAACATGGATAAGTATCCGCAACAGGGTCCTAGAATATATTTTAAAATTAGTGTCTAAGGCCATAAAAATTGGCCTAATTTTCAAAATTCCAGCACATCTAGTTTTCCACAAAATCAGTGGAAGTTACTTGCATGGTTGAGGGCAGGATTGTCATAGGCTTGCAGAGGACATAAATTCCTCCTTGTGTGTGGCAGGAGAATTGCTGTAAGGCCAGGTGACTGATATTGCTAGTGCAGTTGAAAATGCAGACCTGTATATCAAAGCACATTTAAAGAGTGAAACAATGCCAAGGAAAAAGCTGATCCTACAAATAGCCAGCATTTTCATCTGTTAAATTTGAACATCAAGGATATTGTCAGTCTGTAATTCCAAGTTTCTCAAAGGTAAGAAAGTGTCTTAGAAGCAGAAGATAAATTCTGGTCTCTCTCTGTTATTAAATATCTGATAGAAAATGGCAACACTTGTTCAAATCACATGGCCCTTGTGCACTGGATTTGTGTGGCTAAACTGTTAGTGATTCATAGCTGTCTCATTTGGGGTAGGAGATGTAACCTGTAAGGTCCTTGGGTAAGACCAAGCCTCTCTTATACCACTTCTACAGTCGTATCTTTTCAGGTAGTAGTGACAGCTTGTGTAGACTGCATCATCTTATCTTTGTCTGTCATTTGTCTTGTAACTGTTAGGTACCCCTTTAGATACACGGCTTAGAAAATATAATTGAATGAACTATACAATAATTTTATTAGCTGACACAAATATCAGCTTCTACACTTTTTTTCCTCCTAGAGAAATACCATGACATTTGTGTAGATGTGAATTAAAAATGCCATATAGATAGGGCCTGGACTTCTGAACTCTGTTGAAAATGGAATATATATAGCTGTCAAAAACACTTACAAAAAACAAGGCAGTGAGGAGGCAGATCTGTCATTCAGCTGATTGGGCTTACATATATTCACCACTTTCTGTATCTTGGACTATGCATTATTTGATTGTCCAGATGGCTTTTATCAGCTGTTCAACTGACAGAAGTCCATTGAAAACTGGCCTAACAGTGTTTGAATTACCTTGCCATGACTCCTCAGGCACCTGAGGGCGGCTGTTAAAAGTTGAATCTGATCTAAGTCTCTGCTCATGTCAGACTACACAGGTGTTACTTCTGTTTTTATTTGTTTTATTTGATTATTCATTTAACAGAAATTGCTGCATTAAAAAAAACAAACAAAACAAAACAAAAAACCTGTGACAACTTTTAGCTAAAGAGAGGAGAATTTGCTGGAATACATGCTTACTCTTTCTCCCATGTCAGTTTTCTTTCCATTTCTTTAAATTATATATCCATGTTCAATTAAATTTAGTTTTATCAAACAGCTACTTGTCTGTGCTGCTTCTGAAGCAAATTAGGCTTGAGGTTTTACTTGTTATATTTTGATGTTAAAAAAAAAAGACAGGAAGTATCAAAGAAAATTGAAACAGAAGGACCTTATTTACAGGAGAAAATTCTACAGATGTTACTGGCTTAAATCCAGTGAGTAAATTTTATTTTGATATTTCATAATTCCCAAATTTCTGTGGCTACTTCTGCTGTTCCTGCTGTTTACCAACACTTAACAATTTAAGAAGAGCAAAGACTTGTTACATTAGTAGATTCATCTCCATTTCCTTGTCCTTTTCTGTTTTCAAGGTCACCCACTGTCTGGCAGGGAGCAGGCTGTTACCTCACCCTGCTCCCTATGATGCTTGTAAATGTAAATGGCCTACTGCCTTCATGTAAAAGGTGAGGCTCTTAGGACATGGCTAAATTGATAGAATCTAAGTAGCATAATGCATGTGGTGTGTTACACAAGATAAAAATCACAGACAACATGAAATGTTAATGTTTGACACACATACCTGTCGTGAGTGTAAGACTCACTGTGCTCAAGCCCACACTCAAGAAGCACTTTTATCCATTCTGATGCCATCAGAAATTTGTCAGTTAAATTAAGTGCTTGTTTCTCTTCTATATTCTGTGTGTGTGTGTGTATGTGTGTGTGTGTTTGTGTATATTTTCAAGAGTCTAAAAATCGTAATTCATAGCGGCAGTTTTATTTGCAAGACTGTCTTTGGGCAGACAAACTTCTACAGTGCACAACATAGAGACATTTACACCTCACTGCACAGGTTGTAAGTCAGACTTCCTAGGTTTTAGGTCAAGTCTGTAACAAATCAGTTTGAAAAACTGAATTCTAGGAGGTAAGACCTGAATCTTACACCGCCTTGGTTTCCCAGTGCTGTCACCCCTTGGCATGCAGCAAATTGTAAGGCTAGACTTAACATCTGTGTGAAACTAGCATTAGACCTTTCATGAGTCTAAACTTGATTGTCTAGAGTTCATCTAGATCTATCATTTGGATATGTCTACATTAGAAAATAAAATCTGCTCTGTTTGGCAAGGAAGTGGAACTGGAGAGCATGTCAGTCAATACCCTGAATTTAAGAAAACTAACATCTAAAAAACTAAATCCCAGTGCCTGCTAAGAGAGCTCAGGCATAAGTTTAGCATCTGTGACTACTTCTCTTGATCTGGGTTACATGTGGGGTTCTACAAAGAAGGTTATCTACAAAGAAATGGCAAAAGCATCAGCCTGATATCAAAACAGGTACTGGAGCTCATTTTGTGAGGTTTTGAAATAGATTATGTGAGTACAAATATTTGTCAGAACTGGTCCTGGCTACTTACTGATTTTAAACAATTGGATGACTGTTGTACTGCTTCCCTAGGTGCTAAAAATCAACGATAATGCCAGACTACTTCATTCATTGTTATTTTAGAAAATCCCTAATCAAAACAAGTGTAAGTGCTGATGTGTGCTCAGTGGTGGAGTTTTTTGTGTTCCTTGGAAATATGATATTCCCTGGAGAGAGAGGAAAGGATTAGAAATGATAACCACTTTTTAAATACATCAGCTTGCTCATGTGTGTGGTGTTTTTTATCAGCTTTTCAGCAAAAGCTTCATTTGATTTGTGCAGGGATGTGGATAATAAGGAGAGAGGCCAGCAAGCTGATTTTTATAGTCTGTTTGTAGCTTAAACAAAGATCTGGGATTTTGCGGATAAAGACCAACTGAAATACCACAGATTACGTAGCTTTGTTTTTTTTCAAAGATTTGTGAGTTTTTCCCCCACAGAGTCTGATTTTCATGTGTCCACTGCACATGAAAACATGGAGTTTTAAAACAGTATTTGGGCCAGAACTTTATCAAATCGTGCTCCTTGATTGTGGTTGATTCATTGTATTTAGGAATGTGCCATAATTAGACACTCTCGCTTTTGTCATAAAACCAGGGTTTGAACTTGGACCACCATGACATTAGCAGGTACAGTTCTCACTGCAAAAATGCCACTGTTCTGGGTAAAATCTTTGAAGTCAAACAAGAGGTGGAGCAAGCTGCTGTCTGTACTGGAGGGTGACTATAATTCGGTGGCATGGCTCCAGTTTTGCTCTGACACAGTTAGAAAGCTTAGTGAAAACTGTACTCTCTTGTCTCTGTACAGGAATGGAAGGCACAGCTCTGCCAGCAGATTTCTCAGTCCAGGCAGAATTAGCATTTCCATTTTTTTTAAAAAAAATATTTCTTTTGTGCATTGTATACATTTTGCTTAAGTTAGGATCACTTGAATGGAAAGTGGCTTTTGGACGCTGGGAGCTAAGTGAAAATTACTGTTAAAGTCCAGCAGTGTGGCTCCTGCACAAACTCTGCAGCTCACAGCTTGCTCACTTGTGAAGCTGAATCAGATGCCTTCGCAGCGGAGCTGGGACCTCCTGCATTAGATATCAGCTGGAAGTGCAAAGGACCAGACAAATGAAAAGCATCACAGAGATGCTCTGTGTGAAAGTATCTGTGTTATTTTTAAATGCACATAAGAAAGCCAGGCAAGCGCAAGGCGGAGTGGCAGGACAACACATCACTTTAGTGGTACTGTTTACTTTCTTATTTTGTCAAAATTGTTGTTTCCACTGTTGGAAGAAATGGATGATTTTAAAATTAATTTTTAGCTTGGTCTTGAATTTAGCTTCTTTCAGAATCTGTGATAGAGATGTTGTTCACATTTATTTTTAAATTCCAAGGGAAACAAATATAGAAATAAAATCATGTTTCCTTGCAGCACTTGGAAAACAGCTTTTTCATCGACCAGAACATGAGCACTTGGAAATTCAATTGACTTAAAACTGACTAAACAAAAGAGAATCTGCAAGAAATATTTCCATTGCAGAGAAAACTGCAAGGAGTAACTCAGCAGCATTCTTGCTGACATTGAGATATAGTGGGCAGAGCTCTGGCACAGCTCTGGGGCAGCATGTGGAGATATAGGTCTCAACTCTTGTAATTTGAAAAACAAATAAAGTGATGCTTTTGACTTACGTGTTTTAATTTTTCCTGACACATGATTTATATAATTTACATTTTCAATGAGCTACTTTTTTTTTTTTTTTTAAGCAGACTATAACAAATGGAGAGTGATGGTACAGGAAAAATGAAGCATTCTCAAATAAACTAGAGCTACTTGTGGGAAGACTGAACCAGCTGTCAGTGACTTAAAACAGCTAAAAGATGGGATCTGATTTTGCTCTTAGTAGCTTGTCTATCCCTCATTTTAGATGACTTCTGCATATTTTCAGCTTATTCTTGAAAATGTGCCATCTTAGCTATAGTCTTAGCATACCTCATGTACAACTGATGAGAGATTCCTGAGGACACCTCAGCCTGAGTGATCAGTTGCTGCATATTCAATCTGTAAAGCACTTTGGGTTCTTTGTGAGGTTAAGATGCTGAGTTTTCCAGTAGTAAGGGTCAGAGTTTGATGCTAGTCCTAATGTTAGCTAGTACCTAATCCTGTATCAGCTCCAGTGGGGATGTGTGTTGAATGCAGTATTGTTCAGCATAAGTTAAGGTAGTTCACGTAATCCTCAAAAGAATTTATATGAGTATATAATAGATACGGTTAAACAAAATGCTTTTATAAAACCATTGGCTATATGGGAAGAGGAAAATCTCAGAAAATAATATTCAGAGCTTTCAGAAATACAACTATTACCGCCCCTACTTCCAAATCATCAGTAAGCATGCTTTATTTTGTAGTGTACTTTTATGAATGGTACCAGGCTGTTAGTTTAGATCATTTTCAGTTCTCTTGCAAGTGCCTGGCCCCAAAACACAGTTCTGAATGACCTTCTTTTTATTTTGCTGATTTTAAAAGGACTGACGTGGTGCGGCTGCTGTTGAGGGACTGCCAGCCAACTGCCATCCTTAATTATATCTGGGCTTCTTCAGCTTCAGTAGGGTAAAGTCACAAAGTCCCCTTAAGAGCCTTTTTTGCTCTACAGGAAATGTCACGTGCAAGGTACAGTAGTGCATCTATCGTGAAGTGTTCATTTATGGGGCAAAACATTGCTAAGGGAAGTAAAGTTGGTCTCTGGGAAGCAGATGAAATAGAAAGCCAGCTAGGAGTCTCTGCTATAAATGAAAGAAAAGTATCAAAAGGGTAATTGTGATTGTGTGAGATAAACCCTGTGTTGCTGCGACTTTCTTACTGCTGGCCGTTGGAATTCAGGGTCAGGTTGTGCTGGATACAAAAAGGTATACATTAAGGACTTTATCCAAAGGGAAAAGCTTCCAGTGGGACTGGCTGCAGCCCAAGACTGGGCAGAGGTTAGTATGGCCCCATTCATGCCATAGGACCTGAAGCAGAGGAGTGCTGCACAGCTCAGTGTTTTGTGTTCGTCAGTGAGGGCTTTTAAAGTGTGCCCACCATGCCTGGTGAGGAACCCCTTGCTCTGGGTATGGCCTCCCCGTGGCATAAAAGCTTTTGGCCAGCACCAGAGGGAATTAATTACCAGATATTTACCCTTACTTCCTCCCCAGAAGGCTCCCACATAACAGTGTCCTATTTTTTAAGAAGTTATCTTGTGTTATCTTGGCTGAGCTCAGCAAGTTGACTTCCTTAGGGGCCTTTGAAGGTATCCATGTGCTTGCTCCTGCAAGTGGAATAGGGAGTCTCTGTCTCCAGACCTTGCTTTGTCACAGGATAGAAGCAAAGAATGTGCCCAAAACTGGGTAGTGGTGGCAATACTTAACCCTCCGTATTTCCCAAGTGCTTCTTCCAGGAGTGCCAGTCTGCAGGAAACAATTTCTGTGTCTTACTATCTTGTTTTATGCATTCCATTGATCTGCTCAGCACTTCAGAAATGGTAGAAACATGACCTTTCCTATGAATTTTTAACATAAGGGCCCTTATCTTACAAACTTGTCCGCCTCTGCACACCCTAGAGGACT
Source organism: Cinclus cinclus (assembly GCF_963662255.1). Taxonomy (NCBI): domain Eukaryota; kingdom Metazoa; phylum Chordata; class Aves; order Passeriformes; family Cinclidae; genus Cinclus; species Cinclus cinclus. The sequence continues at coordinate 15,300,929 of NC_085050.1, read as the reverse complement.
GAAGTCAGAACAGCTGGATAGAGTAGCAGTATTTGTTAGCAGAGATCATCCTGGCAGAACTGAAGCCTAAATTCTTTCTGTTTCTTTTAGAAATATAAAAACAATTAAGATTTGTTTTTTAACATATGTTAAGCAGAATCAAAATTTTAACCAGTGCTTTACTTTCTGGTCATATAGCAGTAATTTCAACCTGTCCTCCTTAGTATATAAAGTTAATTGTTATGTTTAAGTTTGCAATTTTGAATAGGATTTAATGACATTGTATTACTGTACATGAATATGACAAGATTCCACTATTAAACTTAAATGGTTTAACACACATAGTTGGAAACAATCTCTGAGACTCTTTATTAATAAATACAAGCTGAAATAAGTAAATTTTATCTGTTGTGAAAATAGTCTGTCATCCTTAAACAGAATTTCTATTATACACATCTTGTTTACTGTTATGTGAATCAAAAAGGATTTATGTACATTACAAACTGTAAATTTAATTTACTGTTAAACAGTTAAATTACAGCATTTACAAGGCTAAGCTGCCAGTAATTTGGCCATAAATATATGAGATTTTTTCCCTGAATGCTTTACAGAAAACATTATAAAAATGCATATATTACAAGAATCCAGACAGGGAGTCCAATTCAGCTTCTTCTAATTTTTATCTGAAGAATCTATCAATTTTTAGCATTAAAAAGGGAGATGCAATAATGTATTCAGTGATAGAACAGGAGATTCTGATGGTTTTCAGCATCTAACACCCTTCTAAATGCTTATAGGTTTTGATCCTTTCAGATATCATCTTGAAAATCATTGTGAAGGAAAGCCACTATGATTTATGTGATACAATGCATCCAGTATCTGCATTAGTGGGGTTTTTTTAACTGCCCTTTTTTCAAGTGCTTTAAACTCATACATATTTCTAAATTGGTTTCCATAGTCAGCAGTTTCTACTAACAACAGTTTTCATGTCATTTATGAAGGTCTGGGTCCTACAAGGTATTGACTGCTGAGGTGCTGATCTCACAAGGGTTATCTCAGCTTTAACCAGAGCTCTCATTTCAGTTGCCCACTGACTTGGCAGTAGGAGAGCTCACATCTGGCTGCTGGATCTGGGGAAGGAGCAGCCTGGTGGAGAGCAAAACAAGAGACCTGTCTGAGACTTGGCATCCACAGCATATGAGCCCTGAAAATGAAGAAGGTCCAAGTAAAGGCTCTAACCCTTCTGTGCTGCCCATTTTGACTTCTGAGCTGAAGGCTTTCAGTTCAAATTCTTCCTGAAATACACTTGTGGATGGCAGAAGGTGCTGTCATGTATTTTTCCTGCCCAATAAACATTAGCTCCTGTGATATACAGAAAGGAAACATACGGTAAGACCAGCCAGTCCACCAGCAGGACTAGTTAGTTTGCAACACTGAGTTTTGAATGGTTAGTAGAAATTGTAAGTTATTAGTGGGACATGGTTCTTATTTGATGTTTTCTTAATCTGTTTTCTGTTACTGTGAAATGCCCAGAACACATACAGATCATTTGCCATTTTGGCACTTAATTTAAGCAAAGACCATGAAAGATGCCTGTGGCTATCAGTTAATTTGGCAAATACCATAAAGACATACTTGAAGTGATCAATTTGTCCATTCTCTATCTCAGGCACTTAAAATTTGCATTTTCTTATCTTAACTGTGCATTCTAGACATGACCTTTATTCTGCTGTGTCTGGACCGTTGTGTTTAATTCTGTCCTTGCCTACACAGGGTCTGTGTCTTTTCTTTATTTGTATTGTCATACTCTTTCTTCATTTTCTTTGGAACAGACGTAAGAGTCACAGTTTGTCTTATATATAACTGGACAAACAAGAAAATACTTTAAAATTTGATAATAGAGAACAAAGATCTTTTTAATATCTTCAACAAATGAAAATCTGAAGTGCTTGTGTGAGAGCAGTTGGGACAATTACAATTTCACCATCTTTTTCTTCAGCTATTCAGCCCACCAACTTTATTAAAATTCTCTGATGAAAATCTTATCCTGTCTTTCCATTTCCTTTAAGGTTTGCTTCTGTACCCATCACTTCTTACATTGATGCACATTTGACAAATTAGAATAGCATATGTCTTTACTGTGCTGTCATGTGCAAGAAGCAAATTAAAGCATTTTGTGAATTTCACTGCTGCATTCATTTCTACATGATGCAGTACAGTGTGTTTGCACAAGCTGTGCTGACAGATGGGATTGAATACTGTATACTTACCTTGAACAACTGGTCTTTTCAAACATTGGTTGACTATAGTTTTGGGTTAGATCTTCTCCTGAAGAGAGAGTCACTCAGTGATAACCTTGCTACATGTGTTCTTCACATGTGATTTGAGACAATTTCCTGTCAGACCACAGATGCAGTAATGCAGCAGAATGCTCAGCTGATTGATCATGTGCACCAGTGACCATTCTCCAGCTGTCTCCAGTTTACCTGTTGTCAGCAGATTCACAAGGACCTTTGTGAGTAATGTTGTGGGCAGCTGGCGTGTACCAGCTGTTTGAGATGTGCAAAGTCCTTTCCAAAATCTGAGAGACCATTACTTGGGCTAATAGGAGGTCAGGATATAACTATTACCAGCAGGAAAGCTCTCATTTGAGTCATGCAAGCAAATTTACTTGGAGTTTCTTTTTCCTTTGCTCAGTGCTGTTGAGTTGCATGTGTTGAGTTCCTTGCCTCACAGCAGTGTGCCATCAGTACAGCTGTAAAAGGTCAGTATGTAATGATAGAGCAGTTTGTACTTGACGACATTTTTCACACCAAATTTTTTCTCCTTAACATTTCTGAAAAAAAAAATCACACAGTTTTTAAGCACTTCTGAGCTGAATTTGAACAAGCTGGCTTAGGAATTCTCCGTCGCAGTGTTCACCCATCCCTAACCTTGATATGTTTAAAAATAAATAAATAAATGGATTAGCATAAAATAATATAGTAACCCACTGAATTTATTTAGTTTAATTTATGCTAATCATGGCATATTGGTACTCTGGCAGATAAAATAAAGCTGGTGGAGAAGATTGCGTCAAGGAAACTATGGCAATTAACCCTAGAAATTATCACTCTGAAAGTGTGTTCAGTTTTGCCATTGAAAGGAAAGAGTCCAGCAAATTCTGTAAACTGCCAGTAATAAGATGGATTTATTAATTTTAGGAATGTAAATTTAATTTTTAATTATATATGTACACATATGTACACGTGTATTGTCTTAAAGTTGTGCATATTTGTTAGATATTAGAATTTTAAATATTTAAATATAAGAAAACAACTTAACCCGGAACAATGCTCAGGTTCTTTTACATTATTTTTAAATTATTTCTGGCTTATAGTTCTCAGAGGTTTTTTTAAGGTTGTGTAATATACAATGTTAGGAATAACCCTACATAATACAGAAGTTAATATTAGTTTAGGCTTTCAGTAACATCAGAAATAATGAAAACTATCAAGCAGAAAAGGTTTTAGGTGTCTTTACTATTATTTTATCAGAGAAGGATAGATGGACTCTATCATGCTGCATCAGTTATAAATTGTGTCTTGGCTCTGTCTATGAGATGAAGCATACAGACCACATAAATAAAATTATTATCATAAACAAACAAGTATCTCAGGACTTCTCACATGCTTTAGTCACTGCGTGTGCTCATTTGGCTTTAGATGCAAATTAACTCCTTTGGTTTCTCACTTAAAACCTTGTATAACACTCAATGGAAACAGAAATTTAGTTATAACTTTTTTTCCGCACAAAATGAAAAATTGAAATTGTGAGGGAGGGAAAAAAGCTCTTTTCTTCACCTTAGACCACATTGCATGAGGTAAATGTCAGACAGGACTTGAGTGCAAGCAGTCTCTGAAAAGGCAAGATACCTTTACTATTTACTGGGTTAGGGTTGGCATTTTTGTTGGTTTAATTCACTTTTTAAGAAGTAGAATCACAGACCTAAAGGTGATGGCAAGGATTTTCCAAAGAAGGTGCTTCAATTAGGTTTTAATTCTCTTTAGGACATAAGTAGGTGGCCTGATTTTCAATACTGCAGAGCAAGCAATGGCAGTCCATGAGGACTGCAGGATTTTTAGAACTCATCGATTTGTTTTGCTGCTGCATTTTGTGCTATAAATTGTTTTATCCTGAACCTTAAAACAGGTCGTTCTTCCTGGTTACTGCCTGCAATGCCTGAACAAATGGCAGGAGCTGATCAAGTGAATGCCTCTTCACAGGGAAGAGTAAAACTGATGATGTGCAACTTCTGCCATGCGTACAAAACAAACATGAAAACAAAGCTCATTTTCTCAAATGCCTTTTGTTTGCTGTTATTATTTGAAGCAATAGTCACTACCAAATTTTCAGATGCAATTATAAGCTCTTATGGACTGCATTGCATGCTGAACTTGCAGAGTAGTTTTCATATGAACTTCTTCGTTTCAGCCAGTTAAGACTTGCCAGAGTGCTCACTTGGAGGCTAAAAGTACTCCTGCTGCATATCTGCCTGGACATCCCCTGTGCCTGAACATGGGCTGAGACTTTTCCTAGTATGGGCCAACATAAAACATACTTTTCCACTTTTACAGAGAATATTTGTGGACTCTGACAGCTTGTTCAGCTGTAGGTAGAAACTTGAAATTTGCATGGAAATAGCTCTCATGAAGGAGAAGTGTTATTTGTTTTTCTAGAGAAAATTGCTTTTGATTTGACTGAACCTTTGGAAGTAGAGCAAAATTTTATTCTCTGAGCTTACAGGGTGTGTACTAGAGGAAAGACTCTGTGCATATGGTTAATTTGGTGAAAAGGCAGAATGTAGTGCAACATGCTTCTGAAAATGGTGGAGGCACCTGAGGCTGGGACTAAGGCAAAGGCAGCTTCTTCTCCTCAGCTCTCAGAGATCTCCTTTACTGATGCTCCTAACAAGTAAGAAGGCTCTCCTACACACAGTCATATTACTCTGTCCCAGAGAAACAAAAGAAGGAAGAGACTTTAACAAATGTTTTTAGTCCCTTTTGGTTTTGAAATGACATTATAGTCACACTACAGAAAATCCTGCCATATACACTGTGATCCAGGTAGCAGGGTCTGTATCTAATCTACCATTTGTCATAATCTTCATCTTCTGCCTATGTTTCTTCACTTCTAGATAACATCAATCCCCCATTTAAGTATTTGAAATCTGTCTTTGGGTATCTTGCATATTTGTAATTTTCCTCACATTAGAGATTAGTAGGGTTTTTTCCCAGCCATCATTCCAAAGATGATATATTACACCCAGTCCTTTACCAAAGCTTAATTTTAATTTTTTAATTAATTTAACTAGCCTTAAATAGGGTCTCTACATTCTTCTCTTCTCTGATGTTCAAACTGGTCTTCAGGATAAGAAGATGTAGGACAGAAGAAGGAATCTATGGCACACTTCTTCAAGAATAGCTTTTGTTGTCTGGACAGACAGCAGCTCTCCTGAGCTCTGACAGGTTCTACCATGGCTCCAGCTCCTGAGCAGCTCCTGCCTTTCTCCCTGACAGGGCCCTGAGATTCCTTTTGTGTGCAGCTATGTCACCTGGCTGTCACTTCAGAAGATCTTCGATCACGTCATCTATGCATCCATATCTTGTTGAACCCAAGATATACTTAAAAGAGCAGCTCTGTGGCAGGCCCAAGCACTTTACACCGTGCAATTTTACCGTCTAAAGCCCTGCCCAACTGTAATTCCTCTGATAGAAACACCCCCTCCAATAGGGTCAAATCAAGTCTCCCTAAAACTTCCCTCCAGCAGCTCTGGCTTGACCCCCTGCCCACAAACCTGGGTTCTGAAATCAGGCCAGTGCTTGGGGAGAAAGGCAGCTTCTCTCTTGTGTGCAGAGAGGTGTAAAACCCTCCCTGGAGAGCCTTCCTTCACCAGAGCTTCCTCACCAAAGGATGTCAGTGGAGACCAGAGAGACAGAGCAAGGGCAAATCCATCATAAATTGACCTGTTGTAGGAGGATACGCTGATTTTCATATTTCCCTTGTCTTTATTACAAAGCTGTTTACTCCAGAAAAGCTGCAAAATAGACACATCATTCACGCTTGCTCAGGCCTGTTGCTGCCTGTTGGCGTGTCCCGCTCTGTCAGAGCCAGTAACGCTCCTGACCCCACTGGACCTGATCCCCAGAGATTTCAGAGAAGGGATGCATTTTTTCCTTAGGCCTTTAGCTTCTGGCTTCCCCAGTACAGAGTGGCACAATATCAAAGCCATCTTATTCACTACTAAATTAATTATGCTGTTAATTGGTTAACCTAGGGCAGACTGCATGGAAAAAATGCTTAATATGTGTTTGTTAGCAAGAGCGGATGGAGCTGGGCAATGGAGATGCACAGATTATGACAATGAGATGTTTCCATTGAGAAATATTGGAAGATGATATACAGTCAAATGCTGTAAAATGTGGCTACTATTATTTGAATATACAGCATTCTCTAGAATGAAATAATACACACTTTAGGACTGAGTGTAAGTAGTTCTGGTATCTCTTCATGCTTTACTGGCTATGTTACTATTCTCCTGGCTGCCTGGTGTACAGATGACATGGCAAAAAATGGTAATAGGGTGGTGCCAGTTGAAACAGTGAACTTAACAGCTGGATCCTGGCCTTGAGTCCTGTTCTAGCAGGACAGGATGGCACTGTAAGCACGAAAAAAATAAAAAAAACCCCTGGAAATATTTCTGAAAGTAAAACATGTCCAGAAATGTGCTGCAAAGAAATAAAGCATAATTAAATTGCCCAACTCATTTTAGCCCCAGAGCTTCAAAATATCAGTAAATAAATTATTGGTTATGTAAAAGATCAGTCTTTTCTGCTAATGGGAGAGAAGAAATAAAGCCATGAACTGTTCCTTCTTTGATCCATAGCAGGAAATAAAAACATAGGCAATATCACCAAAATGGAAGAAAAAAATGACATATTCTTTCCTAACTGTCAGTACTTTCCTTGCTTTGGAAGGGAGGAAGGCAGGTTATCGCTTGTGTATGTGTGAAATTCAGCCTTGTTTGCAGTATGATTGTATAAATAGCGCTTTATTAAAAGCTAACTGTTATTTCCAGACTCTAAACTCAAACACAGACAAGTTGAGGGATAGATATAAAATCAATATAGCTCTTCAAGTAATGCAAGCAACATTTTGAAAAGCAACCATTTAGAGTGTAGCAAGTGATTTACTGATAAGGTTGCTCTGCTGATCCATTTGTTGCTGATTTGCTATACCTTGTCCATTAACATGACTGCAAAATGGGACTTGAGCTTGGTTTGATTCCGCTGTAGGACTTGTATTTCATCCTTTGAAAGAATCTATGAGCAGCATATCTGATACTTTGTAACAGAGAACTTCTGACACCTAATATGAGTCACTCACTACAGTGAATTTTTACACAAAACATGTTGGGCATTTCAGCTGATTTTCTAAATGAGGGGTTGTAAAAGTTTGTAGTATCTGCTGTTGGGGGGGTAAACCCAGAAGAAAGAGGTAGGAGAAGGACAGACCGAAAATGCTCTTTTTTAGTGTGTTATGATTTTCAAATCATTATGCTAAAAATCTTACTTTATTTTGGAACTACTAGGTGTATACAAAACTCTAGTAGTGCATAAGCACAGGTAATGAAATAGAAAAGGCGATGTCTTTAACTATTCCTATTGCCTCTATATGGATTTTGATTAAATGATGCATGAATTTTGCAGTATTAATATTATTTTCCTTCTCTTACACGGACTGAAGCCATTAAACAAAGTGCCAGTATTTCCTCTACGGCCCCAACTTCCTTCATTTTCTAGTTTATCTGGTTCTGAGTACCATCTAATAGGTGGATGTCTTTCATTTCAGTGACATTAGTTTGATGTCAAATGTGACTTAGGCTTTGAGGTTGATGGGATGATAAGCAGCCCACAGTTTCCCCCTGTGGGAGATAATGTCTGCACCAACCTGCCTTTTTACATTCAGAGGTCACATCCACTTGAGAGAGCAACATGTACAAATGGGATTTTAGGTACACATTACCTTTTGCCCCTGGAAGTACAGGGGGGTTGTGACACAATAAATATGCAGGTTTTCCTTCAGTCCTACCTGTTCCTGTGACTAATCAAGCAATTTTTAAAATGTACACAATTTAGCTTAGACATGCTTGTGTCTTTGATTAGACCCTTCACCAGAAAAGTCTACTTTTCAAAGCACAAGTCAGGCAAAAGAAGGAAAAATCTCCACAAGCATATACTGGGACAAGTATTTTTTATATATATAATTGCTGTGATGAACACACTAGAACTACTTATGTATGGTTTGAGGACAACAGATGAAATTGTTTCAGAGATTATTTTTTTTCTGAAGAGCTTTTTAAGTTAATTCAGTGATAGTACATTTTTTATAATATTTTTTATTTAGTATTTTAGGTCTCTTATTTTACTACCTACTCTAAACTAAAATATGAAAAGAGGACATATAAATACATACTGATATAGTGCTGAAAATGTGATGGGAAAATACCTTACCACGTGGTAGTCCATATTGTAAAAATATTATTTTTAATTGTGGTATTTGATGCATAAGCACCATATTTTGGACCAGCATGAGTTTTAACAGGTGAGACATCATTTTGCCCAAGGGAATACAGAGTTTATGGCAGTAACACTGCCAGACCTCTAACTGCTGTTGCCCTTATACTTTATAGTGCCACTAGTGACCACCACTGTTATGAATGTAAATTCTGCAGGCACTGAGCTTTTATACACAAGTTGAAGGGTGAGGGAGGGAGGAGGTAGAGGAGACAATGCTTCATGACTGGCTTTAGGGATATTAAATCCTTGCCAACCGGTTAGATGGATAGCGCACGGTTTCTAAAATTTGCAAGTCAAAGGGAGACAGGCCTAAATTCTTTCCACTATGAAACCCCCACAGTCCTCTGCCTTTCAGGCAGAAGCAAAAAGGAATGGAAAATTCCAAACTAACGAGCACTTCATTTTTTTTCTGCAGTGCTGTGCTTAGAAAAATTGCACTTTTTTTTTTTTCTAAGGCAAAGAAGTAAAATTAAAGTTGTATGACTGTTATAAATATTACATGTTCAGGGTATCAAGAGTACCTGTAGTTCTCTGGTTTCTGAGGGTGTTTTTGAATTAACCCTTTTATAGATACTGGTTCTTGGGAGGAAAGGATTCATTCTTAGACAAATGTTACACTGCTAAGGAGAAGGTATCTTATCCTAAAGGTTTGTAGTATTTGTATGTATGTTGTTTGCACATCTGTTTTGTAGAAGTGGAATGTAGGGCACTGAGAGAAATAATGACTTGTCCAAATTTGCCTGACAAGCCAGAGATGAAGCAAGAAATGGAGCCCAATGTCTTCATTTCAGATTCTATGATGTTTTGTAATTCTTTCCATTTTACTAAATATTAGAGATTAGTCAACATAAATGTTGGTTCTATATTAAATAAATATATATTCAGCAGCAGCCGAATTCAGGATTTAGAAAATGGTGAACTTTCACTGAATTTCTCAAAGACTTGAGACAACTATGCTGCCTTGTTTCACTGCCATGTTTAAGGGGAACTTCTGACACATCCTTTGGGAGGAGTAATATAAGATGGAAGGAAATTGGAGCAGCCAGACTTCTCGGCTGAGATGTCCTCAGTCTGAAGGACCCATACAAGCAGGAATGGAGCATGCAGTAAAGCAGACTCTCCTGCTGATCCGGACAAGAAACGCGCACTCTGCAGCACACTGGCATTCAGGCTCTGGGTGTTGCCTGGAATTCACTCACTCGGTCATGACCTTCACTTTAGCTCATTACTGCTCTTGCAGGGAATGAGATATTCCCAGGTATCCTTCCTCAGTTGGTAAAACACGTTTATAGCCTTCTGCTGGGTCTTTTATAAGCAATAGACAGGCTCTCTATGTCTGCAATTAATCCATTTGCAACATCTTCCCACAAAAAAATCTATCTGTAATTTAACCTATACTGTCCAGATGACAATGATTAAGAAGTTCCATCTTAAGCTGAAGTCAAAAAGAGTACCATTCAATTTCTTATACATTTTTTTTCTTGTGGTACTCTGAATAATTTTTTTAATCTGCTTCACTTCTGCTTCTCCATATACTCCAGTCAGTTTACTCATTGAATCAAACTGTTTTTCCTTTTCAGCATAATACCTCAGCCACACTAGCATCTTTGTGCCTGCCTCCAGTCTTCATTTTGCAAGCCACTTGTAGCCAGTTATAATGATGTTTCATTTTTTTCATAATCTTTAGCTGTCTTTGGGCTGGTTGATGTTCCCATAACTTTGGGAAATGTTACCCTATTGAAATAAATAAACATATTAATTAGATTGTGAGGTATTAACATAGACAGGACATCTCTAATGTAATTATTGTTTTCTGCATTAGTGTTTCAGGAGTAGATCTTTTTTGTATATAGAATTATATGTTTTCGGGATCTTAAATTGACTTCTTGCTCTCCTGCAGAAGGAGTCAAAGATATTTGAGAAAAATGTACCACTATGGATAAACCATTATGGATAATATATTTACTAATTGTATCACAGACAGGGCAACAAATTGACAATATATTGTGCTTTTTATTTAATTTATGTGGTATTTCTTAAGCATTCTCCAACATGTCTATCTCTTTAAAGCATTGACTTGTTTCAAAACTGATTTTGCCTCTGACCACTATCTGATGAGAAATTCATATGTGCTAAATATAATTATGATAGTAATCTTATTTTCAGTCCTCCAGTAAAGATCCTGATGTCCTGAAAATGATTTGAGTCCTCATTGTAGCTTCCCTGCCATTATTTTTCCAGCAGATTTCAGGAGAAAGAAATGGTTAGAATGCTAAGCCATAAATACTTCTCTAATGTGGTTTGGCAATCCTTTTGTCAATATAACAATAATATAGCAATAACAATATGTTCAACGAAACAATAACAGTATATATAATAATGACAATTATGTTTTTCTCATAAAGGACTCAGTGAATAAGGGACTACAGAAAGGCATTAATAGAAATGGATTGTTCACACATACAGTACAGTCCAGGTGTGAGTAGTATATTTCTTCTATGTGATAAATTTGGGACAGCAAGATTTGTTGTAAAATTGTTGAGTTGTTCAACCAAACTTCAGTTTGATTTTCACATTTCTGGGCTACTGCTTGAAATACAGATGGTGGCAGCCCTCTCTGGTTGGTGTGCATGCATTGTTCTTAGACTGAAGTCAGTGAGACTATTGCAAAATCACCTCAGAAGGAGCAGACATTGCAATTCGGGTTTCTTCTGGAACGGATCTTAATGCCACTTTTCAGCAATCATTTTGTCATGCTTAGGGCAAATGGCATTGCCTGTATGGTTATGTGCCTTGTTTGTACCACAGCTTAATTAGAACTCTTCTGGCATTCCTGTGCTAGTCCTCTGGCTGAAGTAGAAATTTTAGTTCCTGATGTAGCTCAGGCAGGTGACAGGGCTTAGCTCAACTACACTGTTGGCAAGTAATTACTACTTCAGTGCCCTGCAGAAAGAAGAGGGCACCCTAGTACAAGGCTCTTGGTTGCCTTAAAAGTATTTATGTAGCCTACAAGTAGCAATGTCTGTATTTTTATATCTCTGTCTGAGCTGGTCTACACAGAAGGCAGCAGCATCCTCAGTGTCCATCAGACATTTCTGTCAGCTGAAACAAGCAAGCTGTAAGGAGATTCTGAAGGCTGTTGATGCACACCTTTCAGATTACCCTGAAAGACTGAAACAAAGAAACAAACAAAACCCCCAAACAGCAGCAACAACTAAATGATGAGACACAAACCCTCAAGATCTAGGAATCAGGGCATTATTGTTGAAAAAAAGTGGAAAAGAATATATGTGAATGTTATACCAACAGTGGTTTTATTACTGCATTGTTTGTTGACATTAAGGCAGTCTATCAGAGTGGGATTATATTTGAGAGTGAAAGCAATATGGGAGATCTCAGTCAATGTATAGAGAATACAAAACACTGGGGTTTTGAATTAAAAAAAAATCAATTTAATGAACTTACTTTTCCAGAAAATAAATTCATTCTCAAACATTTAACTAGCACGCCAAAACTAACAGTTTATAAGTGATAGATCAAAACAGTATAAGCTTTAAAGAACATAATATTTTTACATTTGGCCACTTAATTTCAAATATTCTGTCCATGTGCTGGTTCGCTTTTGGTTTTCTTCTGCAAACACTTAGAATTTTCATTTAATAATATGAAAGCTGATCCTTGTTCTAGGACCTGCTATTTTTGAAAGTCATCAACTATCATTAAACTCTCAGTAAAATTATCAGCTAATAATTTGTGGTAGACTGCATTCTTCAGGGCACTATCAATGAGCCTGGCGTGCTCTCACACAGAGGCCACCATCTCTGACTCCCAGTAGATTGATACAGTCACACAGAGCATGAATTTTACTAGAAATCTGAGCAACACTGTACTTACTGCATACATATCAGAGTTAGGTGGAGTAAATTACAAATCAAAACAATTATCAGGAACTGAATTCTTAGTTTATGGTAACTTAATTTTGGATTTGAGCTCAGACCTAAGCTTTTGTAAGTTTGAGACTTATAAAAGATGATACCAGTAGAATCTTTTTCTGCAATTATTAATTTTTAGGTTTTTCAGAAATTCCTAGTCTTATTCTATGAGAGTCTCTACATTTACATATTCATTCATGGTGGTAGTTCTCTGTGAAGATTTTCACAAGGTTGGGGTTGTATTTGCAAATTCCTCTCTATCAAAACAATTGAAATAGTAGTAGAAGTTACATGATGAAGAGCTTTATCTGAACATTTAGTGCTGAAATTAAATAATAATTCAAATTATAAATTATAATTTTTTACTTAATTGCTTATCATATCAGAAGATGCAAAGATAAATGAACTTTTCTGGTAACTTTTAAAATAAAAGCATAATTTTGATGATCAGATTAATATTTTCTTCATTCTACTATCAAACTGACAGAAAACTATAATGCAAATGTATTTTTATAATTTGGAGATGCATTCCATCCACAAATATTTGACCTGAGTTAGAAAGTGAGGAAGATTATAGCTGTCTCTTGGTGTTTCCAACTCAAGCGATGTTAGTTATCTAATAGGAAAAATTAGCAATATGGTAAAGAGCTACACAGAATTCTGTGTTACAGAAGGACATTTTATTTAGTAAATTTTATTCTCATTTTATTTTTCTTAGGTGAAAACAAATGATATTTGCTTGTTATTTCTTTATGGTACACTCCACTACCTCACATGCAGGTCTGTTGCAATTTAGTAATACCAATAAATGTTTCAGCTTGTATTATTTTATCCTGTATCTTAAACTAAAACCAGGTTTTCTTCATCTTTGATTTAATGTTTAAATGGAATTTGGTGATTTATAGAAAAAAAATTTGAGTCTTTTTCTGATACATGAACATAAAAAAATCAAGTTTGTCAATTTTGGGGAGATAATTTCAACTCCTAGTGTGGTGTGAAACTTCAAGAATGATGGGATTATAGTACCTGTGTTTCATTTAATAGCTAAGTTTACAAACTCTGAGATTTGTCATCCTTAGGTAAGAAATAATGGGCAGAGGCTTTCTACCTTTTTAAACCAAAATTAGTCAGTCAAGTGAATCACATAAATATTTGGGTTGCTAGCAGTGTTCAAAGGTCATCTGCTCAATGCTTTTTCTCAAAGCAGGGCTAAAATTTGAAGGTATTCTGAAAGATACATATCTAGAATCTGTACAGTTACAAAATAACCTATTCATTATTAATATTATTTTAAAATGCATTTCTTTTCATTTTCCTTTATAAAGGTAAATAACTGGTAGTTCTTCTATAAATTAAATAGTGGGTCCTTAAAGGACAGGTTTCTGTATTGCATAAAACACTCTGGATTATAGCAGTTTTAGCTCTGTGAAATCCCATCATTTTTTATGCATCATTTGCTAGACTAGTGGTATGAGTAACACTTCAGCTTGCTACAAATACTAAAAGACCTATACGGAAAGCAAACTGCTCCTTTTCATTTTATAGATAATAATCAGAAAGGCTGCAGGAGATTTCTGCAGTCAGAGATAGGAATCAAAATGAGACATCCAACTTTTATCCACTTGTTTGGAAAAGCTGTGTTCCTTCTGTTCAGCTGAACTCCCCATATGCACTGAAATACATACTTCTCACGTAGCTAGAAATAAAAACTAGGTTTCTGCTTCCTTCTAGTTCTTCCAAACTACATGGCTTCACTACCATCTAGTAACTGTAACAGCAGAAAATTGGTGATTTTTCCATCTCGGTCTTAGTCCACAGAAGCTATATGAGTTATCTGAGCATTAGAATTCCATGGTCAGAAATTTAGAGTGCATGTAAGAAACAAGACAGCCAAGTTTTTGACAGGACAAAACAGCTGAAAAAGAAAGCATATGGAATTTAGCGATTTGGCACCACGAACAATCATCTGCAATGAACCAATGTTTTGCAGTAAAGATTTTTCTCAGTCTTTCATTGAAATCGCACAATTCAGTCAAAGTATTTAAATTTCAGCCATTTCTCAGACTTGGATTTCTGTGTTCCTCCTCAGTGGCATTGTAGAGATGAGAAGCTGTGAAAGCAGATACTCCTGTCTTTTGGACTCAGTGGTTACTTTGTATTGTTTTTTGTGATTAACCTTTTCAGAGTCCAAAAACTGCAAGGGAGATAGGGTCCCTGGTGGTGATCTGAAAACTGAAATTTTGATTCTCAGGGCCGTGGAGACCAGTTTTGTTTACCACACACTTCATACCAACCATATGAAGTTTAACACAGACAAATGCCAGATTCTGGACGTTGGATGGGGTAATTCTTGATGTAGGTTCAGGCTGGGGAATGAGGTGCTGAAAAGCAGTGTTGTGGAAAGGGACCTGGGGGTCCTGGTTCAGCCTGGAGAAGAGGAGATGGAGGGAAGACCTCCCAGTAGTCTTCAACATCCTCGTGAGATCAAGAAGAGGGGCAGGCACTGATCTCTTATATCTGATGACCAGTGACAGGACCTGACGGAATGGCATGAAACTGAATCAGGGGAGGTTTAGGGTAGATATTAGGAAAAAATTATTCACCCAGAGTGTGGTTGGGCAATGAAACAGTGTTAAGGAATCTTCTCTCTCTAACAATCCAGGAGCCACTCTGGCAGTCTCTCTCATACCACCTGAGCTAGGAGTGAAGCCCCTTTGCAGCTACACACCCCACACTCCCACAAATCAGACCAGGTTTTGTTACCAGCTCAACCCCATGTTTCCCATAGCAGAGTCTCAGATGTCTCAATCCTTATAATAGTTTTATCATGATGCAATAAGAAAATAGTTCAAGCTGGGTGCCTCTGAAGAGGGGCCTTAAAAAATGAGTGTTTTTATACTCTTGGAGTACAATCAGGTGAAAGTCTTGGGTAATCAGCTCCTGCTGTATCTCTGAGTGTTTGTACCAGATCCCTGTGCCCTTTGTCATGCAAAGGGTCGGCACTTTATGGCCTCTTGCCCAGGGCTCCAACCCCAGATGTCACTCTGCAGCTGGAACTGCAAAAGCACATCGACTTACTGCACTGAATGTAATCCCTGACAACAGGGTCCCCAGGGCAGTGGTCACAGCACCAGCCTGACAGAGTTCAAGAAGTGTTTGGACAATGCTCTCAGGCACATGGTTGCTTGAGGCTGTCCTGTTCATAGTCAGGTGCTGGACTTCTGTGATCCTTAAGGGTTCCTTCCAACTCAGAATCATCTACGATTCTTTGTTCTGCACTGAGTGCTTCTCCTCTTTCGCTTCTGCTTTGGATGGTGCTGCATGTTTCTGCAGAAGTGAGCTCCAGTGCATTGACATCAGATCTTCAAGAACACTGGAGTGAGTCTTCCCCTCCCCTATATACTGAAGACAAATGGGAGCATAATATTGACAACGGGCTTGGGTAGTTGAGGCCTTTCAAAAGCGCATTGAAAAGTAAAAAACATTTATATCAATCATGTGGAATGTTTTATTACTATAGATAGATACACCCCCCCATCCCCCCATTCCTCCACAAGAAAGAACTTCAGGCTTCACAGAATCCCTAGAGGATTCACCATCTGAAAAAAAGAAGAGAGCACAGATAACAGAAAAAGAATTTAAACAGGCAAGAGGGAAAATCAAACTGGAGACGTTCCCAAATCAGTGTATAAGCCTTTCCAAAATGTCTCTAAGTTATTCTCATAAAGCAGCTTAGCTTTCTGTTTTGGCACTCTTCATCCAATGGTTTTGTGAGAGAAAGCAAGAAAAAGACTCAGGTGAGATTGGTCATTTTTGGTTCCTTGGTCATTCATTCCCTATCTAATGTCTGGATTATTCTTCTTTCCACACTTAAAGAAACATGTAATGACTTTCATCTGCCTCACCAGAGACCTGGGAAGGAGGAGTGTCTAATTCCCTCAATGAACATGATCTCATCTAGAGCAACTCTCTGTGTCTCTTTGTTCAACTTCATGTGTATATGTCTTTGAGTATATTTTTTAAGGCCAGGAAGCTCAGCAAGGGGAGAATCATGTCTGCACTTGTACCAAATGTTTAAAGAAATTATATCGCAGAATGATTTACAGATTTTTCTAAAATGAAGTATTTTAAGACATGAACAGTTCTTTTTGTTTTTTAAAGAACAAGCAAAGAGCTGTAGTAATTACCTTCAGTCAGCATAACCCTCAACGTTCATTGCTATCACAGAATAGAAGAATATTTCTTCTTTGTATATCTGGATGCGAAGTTTTCTGCTTCTAACTGCAGTATAAAAGGACAATGATTTTCTTCTCCACCCCCAGAAGGGTGAGAGATGAATGTTTAATTAAAGCCAGAATTTGTAATGTTCACGGAACAATTTTTTTCCCCATAAGTGTCTCCGCTGATATGGATACTGTTTGTAGCTCATCTCCATGCGTCCTTTCTATCTGCCAACAACAGACCCCTGCTGCAGTTGCTGCATAAGCAGTTTTTGCCTTTTTAATAAGGAGAAGGGAAGTCTTGTAGTTCATCCCAGTGGTACAGTTTAAGAGAAAAACAAGAAATTAGGCAAACAAGGGCAAAGCGAAGATTCTTTTAACTCTCTGATTGCTTTTGTCGCGTTGCTTAATTTACACTGGTGACAGAAATTTTGGCAGTGTGTCTGGTGCACCTCATTCTCTCTCACTGCTGAGAAATATCAACTGGATGCTGTCAAATGACTTTTACCTTGCCATTTTTTCTTGCATTACTTGTCATAGCTTGTTATCTCTTTTGTGTATTGGCTCCCTCAGGTTTCTGTAGCAGGTCAAAAAAGGAGGAGAGGAAATAACAAATTGTTCAAATGGGATCTGTTGTGGAAACAAAAAAGAAAACTTGTAGGGAAAGCAGAGGAGAATGAAGACCAGGACACTGACTACCTCCTATTTTAAACTTTCTATAGAAATCACCAATTGTTTTCCTTAACTTTTGCCCTTTTAAAGCAATTATGATGGAAATAATCTTATTGTGTGTAAAGGAGCTATTTGTTGCAATTTGTTCATTAAGTGCTCTGCCATAGTCTCCTGAATTTTTCAGAAATAGGTGGGAATCTAAAGGCTGTGTATTTAAGGTGTGTTTGCCTGGCAGAAGTTGCACTGACCTGCACACTTAGCATCCTAATAGCCAATTTAATTGCTCTTCTCTGATTCCAGTGAAACCACTTACAGAAAGACAGTTCACTGTTGCCAGACATAACATCCAAACCCCAAAGAAAAGCAGGATATAGGAAAGGGGGTGATGTTCAAGTTAATCACTCATTCCAGTAAAAATGAAATACTGGGGATGGAGAGTTACATGATCACAAACATATTGCAGGAAGGAGCTGCTGTAGTATCTCATTTATGGAGCAGTGAAATGTTGGAATGATAATAGCTTGAGTTTATATAGCACCTTCCAACACAAAGGATTCAGAGGTGATTTACAAACTTAAATTGTTACATAGATGGCACTTATAAAACAGAACACAATTGCTGTTTTCAGAGTAATGGTCTGAAACACTACAGATTGTGTTAGTGCTACTGAAATGATTTGGGCTGTTATTGGAGAATAGGTAGGATTCTTTATTTTTGTAGAGTAAAAATTGAATCATAGTAGCCAGCTCATGAATGAGCTGCAACAACTGTTAAAATGTGCTTAGAAAAGCAGCACAATGCAGGATCCAGGACATCTGGGGAAGGAAGGTCTCGACACAGAAACTTTTGGAGTGATTCAGTAAAAGCAGAAGCATTTCCATCCCATGGAAGAAAATCTGTGTATAAGGGGTCCTGATCTCTGTGGAGTGGGTTTTCAAAAAGTCATGACTTCTACGTTTCCTGAAAAGGTAGGTCCAACAAATTGATGTCCCGAAACACTGCAGGAGGAAAACAGGCCTGCAGTCCAGCTTCCTGGGGAGAAGTGGCCTCTGCTGAATTTGCAGTCTCTCTCCTGCCACCTTTAGGCTCCCTTGCAGCTTTCCTGCCCAGATGCTGGCACTACGTGTCATGTTTCAGTGTGATTTATGGGAAAATAAACTGAAGGTATAGTGTATGAGAAGTCCACATAGGTGTATCTGACTTCTATAGGAGCTATCATTGGTTTTGTCACTCTTTATACCTTTGAGTGTGATTGTAGAAGTGGTCTTTGTTGGCTCAGCTAGAAGAAAGCAGATAGAGGCAACTGCTGTACAAACTGCAGCTCTCTCACCTGACTTCCACGGTGGAAAGTGCTATCGCCTGTGCCTCTGTTACAGGTGAATTTATAGCACCACCCTTTCCAGCACAAATGTATGTAGTTACTTATCTGACTATAAATCTTTGTTTGGTATAGACTGAAAGCAGATGTAGGTGGAAAGGGGTTCAAATGACTGCTACTGCTTGGCTACTAATTCCATACCAATCAAGAGGAAGTGTGCTGACACCTCATGCAAATTGTGCCTTCCACCCTGTGCCTGCATTCCTGTGCAATTATCACCATACAATATTAAATGGAGGTTGTTTTCTCCAGTGCTTTCAACAGTTTGTAAGAATTGTGTAACATACACACTGTAAACTGTTACTGTGAAGTGTTTGGAAATATTTAGAAGATGGGCAGAGGAACTATGTGTTTTTTTGTTTCAGCAATAGATTTAGTTAAACAAGCTGTTGGAAAGCAGTATCCATTTTTATTTTTGTTTTCCTGTTGTGCTGATTCATTGTGGGCCCATCTATTCCGTGCAGCTCTTCTGACCCAAAAAAACCCAATGCTTTAGATGCAGTATTTCTGAGCATTTAAAATTGAAAGAATGTGTCTTGCTGGCTATATGAAGTTTGCTAACAAAGTAGGGATTTAAAAAAATGTAAAAATTTCTACTGAATGATGTAAGATCAACATGATTCGAAGAAGAGTGTTGGCAAATTTGCGTGTAGTAACAACTGTAACTGTGACTCCTGTGCAATTTACTCTGGAAAATGCAAGCCTTAAAACTTTGCAAAGCAATCTGAAAATATTTGTTCCTGTTCTGTACTTATTCCAATACAAAGTGAAGGGTTATTTTAAATGCAACTGTAGCTATACATACTGATCTACACAATGGGATTTGTAGATTAAAGCTTAATTAGGGCAAGTAGATCATGAAAGCCTCCTCAAAAGTGCAGCTGCTCTCCCCAAAAATACACAGACCACAGAGCAACTGGTAGCAGTCTTTTACCAAACACTCCTGTATTTGTAGCTAAGTAGACTTAATATGAAAAGAAGTATTGGTCTGGAATATATATCTTGGTTCTGTTAAAACTGGAATAAAGAACCACTGAAGTAGATGAATGCTGTGGGCTTTTTTTATTTTTCATGATGGGAAATGGAGAATTTGCTCAGAAATATTAGAGTTAAAATAATCAACTATATGTAATGCTTCTTCACAAATGCTTGAGCAAAACTCAAAGCTGTTCTTAATTCTTCCCCAGGAGATCAAATATTCTTCTCCAGACAGGTGGTTTTTTGTGCTAGATAGAATATCAAGAGACTGTGCTTCTATTTTGTTTAGCTAAGAGTCTGATATATTTTCTTATTATTGTTCATGTCTTAAAAGGCTTATTTCTTATATATGAGATAGAAGTTGATGAGACAAAATAGGACAATAATATTGTCCGTTTATTCACATTACCAGTTCTGCTCAGTGTCAACAGCTCAACACAGAGATGCTTTAATTTAAGCCTGTCCATGCTTACTTTACTCAAGTGTGTTCTTACCATTATTTTCAGATTTTGTTCACTATTTTGGTAACACTGTTTTTGATGTCAGTGGATATTCTGTCTCAGAAAGAATTCACTAGAACAAAAAGGAAATTTGAAGGTCTGACACAATCTATAAGAGGTTGAAATTGCTTGCACCAGAAATGCTGGCACAGAAAGCAGCTTTTGCACAAAGGATGGTAATATTGTGCAGCTCTATCCAGCTGAAATTACAAGGGAAGGTTACAAAGACATAATGTGACAACCCAAATTAGATTTTGGCAAACTGGGCAAAACTAACACTTCACCCTCCATTTTTTTTATAAGATTTCCAATGTCCCCAGTGGTTAGGACCTTAGATTTATTTCTTGTAAGAAAACTAGCGTGTTCAGGAGTAACACATGTGAATTAGAAGAAAACGGGGTAAGCAAGTCAAACAGCAAAAAAAGCCGACCCAAACTAAACAACAAAACCCAGAACACAAAAGGAAAAAAAAAAAAAAAAGAGAAACACTTTTATTTATATGAGAAGAGGATAACAGTGTGTACCCAGAAAACTAAATTTCTGTGCATAGATCTGAAATGTTGCTATTTTATGAAATTCAGTGTTGATCAAAGGGACAAAATCAAGCTGTTAGCTTCTTTGAATGAATGCTAAAATGTGCGTTTTACTACGGTTTCAGATACTTTTCAGATGCGTGAATGCCATCCCTGCTGGCTGATCCTGCTGGGGCTCCCAGGAGGGAAGTTCGGGCACAGGACCATGTGCGGCTGTGGCTGAGGGGCCTCGGTGATCTCCCACTGCTGCACTGCTTCAGTGCAAATGGTTTTCACCAGTCATCTCATCAGAGAGTGCTGATTTAGAGCAGAAATATTTGTTGCTGTCTGTTTCGCTGATGGCCAGTTTTTGTGGGAAGGAAGGGCCCCTTGGAGACTGCACACCAGGCTGTGCTGTTACCAGCTCATGCTTAGTTAGCAGCAGGCTGAGGCAAACCTGGGAGAAAGCTTAGCCTTTGCCAGGAGTGGTTCTGGGGGAAAAGAATCTGTTCACTGATGCAGAAAGTCTTTTCCTGTGCGAAGTGCCCCCGGCTCATTCAGTCTTGTTTCCCAGAGTGGTTGAAGGCTCTTCCTGCTGCAGCTGGGGCACCACCGGGAGCCTGCTGTGTGTCCCTGCATCGCCTGCCCACAGCTCCCGGCGCGGCGTGCCTGCCTGCAGGGTACAGCCCGGGGGACACGGGCCAAGGGACACGGCCCAGGGGACATGGCTGGGGGACACGGGCCAAGGGACACGGGCCAAGGGACACAGCCTGGGAGACACAGCCTAGGGGACACGGCCTGGGGGACACGGGCCAAGGGACACAGCCTAGGGGACACGGCCTAGGGGACACGGCCTGGGGGACACGGCCTGGGGGACACGGGCCAAGGGACACGGCCCGGGGGACACGGCCTGGGGGACACAGGCCAAGGGACACAGCCTAGGGGACACGGCCTGGGGGACACGGGCCAAGGGACACAGCCTGGGGGACACGGGCCAAGGGACACAGCCTGGGGGACACGGCCTGGGGGACACGGCCTGGGGGACACGGGCCAAGGGACACAGCCTGGGGGACACGGCCTGGGGGACACGGGCCAAGGGACACAGCCTGGGAGACACAGCCTGGGGGACACGGCCTGGGGGACACGGGCCAAGGGACACAGCCTGGGGGACACAGCCTGGGGGACACAGGCCAAGGGACACAGCCTAGGGGACACGGCCTGGGGGACACGGGCCAAGGGACACAGCCTGGGGGACACAGCCTGGGGGACACGGGCCAAGGGACACAGCCTGGGAGACACAGCCTGGGGGACACGGGCCAAGGGACACAGCCTGGTGGACACAGCCTCTGCCCATGAGGCTTTTCTGGAGCTCAGCATGGCCCAAGGGACACAGCCTCTGTCCGTGAGGCTTTTCTGGAGCCGAGCATGGCACCACGTGGCCCCACGGCTGGCTGCATTGCCCAGCCTTGGCAGTGCTGCAGAGCACAGCTCAACCCTGTCGGTTTACAGCCACCACGCTCTGTGTCTCCACAAAAGCTGATCCATTCTTCTGGGTGCCCCCAGCCCCCCACTTAGATGATGCAAGGATTCGAGTAGGAGTGCATTTCTTTTCTCTCTGCCTGGTTTGTACAGCCTGCTACTGGGGACAGGCAGCGGCTGCCAAATTGCACCCTACATCTGTTCATTTCCAAATGCGCCTTTGTTAGGTGAAAACGAAGGCCTCATTATTGGCTGCAAGTATGTAGTCACTTAGGCAAATAAGTCAATAAGTAAACATCTGAGTGAACAAATTGGTGATTTGCATCTCCTTGTTCCCTGGATGCGTTCACAAGTGGTGAGGAAAAGAGCCAGTGTCTTCAAACAAGTCCACGTGGCTTTTCCCCACAATACAGTTTTTCAAATAGACTGTCTGGCTTTTTCAGCCAAATTATATGTAGGGAAGTCTAGAGAGAAGAAAGATGGATGTATTGGATTTAGTGATATGGAGTACTGACGTACAGGTACAAAGATTACATTCCTTCTGGAATACTTCTGATTTACTCCTGAAAGCAAAGTTGACCATATGGAGAACTTTCCGTGTCTGAAAAAAAAAGCAGCTCACTATTTCAGGTCTGCAAAAGAAACTTCTGCTTCTTGTAATAGTAAATCTCTAGGCTATCCATTTTTCTGTTCAGTAGACTGAAATTTAGATTCAGGAACAGTATAGAATTAGAGGCAAATAAACTTAGAGAAACTCTTAAGTCATATTGACTTAAGTGATGAGATCATGCCAAGAAAGTTAATGCAGGCAGCTCTAGGGGAATGCTGATCAACTGATTTATTCACCTCTGTTTGTTTTAAGCAAAAACATATGTCTAAGGAGGATTTCAAAGCAGATGAAAAAGCAGAAAAACCCCAGTTTCTTTTAGACCATTGCTGTCTTCACTCCATTGACTATATATTTTTCATGTACAGGTAAAACACTATGAAGAGATGAAAATACAACATAAATGGCTTTTAAAATGCCTCTTTAATTCTATATTAATGTTTATTAAAAAGTAACCCTGGATTCTAGGTTGTGTGGTTCCACATCAGTAGGGCAGACTCTGGCTATATGTTTCTGCTTGCCTTGTTCACTGCTGATTACCCTTGCCCACTTTGTTTATGCTTGCAGCCAGTGCCTGTGGCTTTCTTATAAATTTCCTATAATTTATGCTTGACTGTGTTTGTACAACGTTTGTACATAGCTTGATAGCCTAAGATCTAGAGTAAGTTTAGGCTGTTTCAAATTCTACATGGACATTGTCCACATAGACACATGGTCCCTTGTTAAATGAATGGAATAATTCCCCCCTGCATGGAATCCAGTCTCACTGTGCCATGCAGATTTTTTGAGTTTGTTAGTGTTAAAAGGAAACTGGATCAAATTTTTATTTTAAAAAAATCTCTGAAATGGAATTAAAAAAAATGCAGAAAAACTTGCATGAGGACATACATAAGAATCCTAGGAACACAAAAATATATTTTATTTCTAGACTGTGACTTTTCCTGGAAAGTAATAAATATAAAATATCTACAACAAATTTGTGCTCTCAATTCAGTATGGACATTAATATAGTTAGTAACCCACCAGTATAGATTATAGAGCATCTACATCAAGGCACTGAAGAAGTTTTTAAATATTGTATTTTTAATATATTTAATAGGAACTTACAAGTTTAGTTGTGATTGACTACCAGATAAATAAGGCATATTGAACTTGCAAACATACAGCTCTGAGGATTGGCTGGGTAAATTAAATTTGTTTTGTAACTGTGATTTTGCATGCATCTGCCTGTTTCTGTGATAATCAGATAGAAAGATTACCACAACAATGAAAACCCACATCCATGAGAGATTTAACATCTCTGTTTTGAATCCTTTCTCATAAGAATTCCTTGCATGTGCCCGGCTTTATTTATGGTTCTGCTTACATAAGTATTTAAAGGCTATCTTTTCTGAATCTGTGTGTAAACATTGAGAAACGCATTTAGCTCTACACACCATGAAGGAAGCATGGTGTTCTCTCTGAGAACATATATTTTGTTCTTAGATGTTCAGATCATTAGATATTTGATTATCAAAGTATTGAGAAACATTGTGTTTCTGCCCCCAGATTCATTACCAGAACTCCTCTTTGCCACAGCATAACCATAAAGCTGCTTGACAAAGAAGGAGTCTGCTTCTGGGAGACTTTTCAGGAGCATTGTAATTGAGTGGCTATGGACTGACCAGCATTGCTTGGAAGTTCAGGTCCTTTTGTTTGAAAGGGAGAGAAATGAAAAAGGGGAGTTTTGGACCGAATGTAATAGGAGAATGTCATATGGGCCCAACAGTGCTCTCCACTGTGGAATGGTTAAATAAAACAGTTGAGCTGTATTAAAATTTAGGTAAATAAGAGATTGAGAAAAGTCAGAGAAGCATACCTCAGGGAATGATTTTACATGGTTTCAGGAAATGACCAAATAATATCTTCCTTCTTATCTCAGTTACTCATCTTAATATGAGCCAAAAGCTCTCCAGGTCTCTGAAGAAGCACATAGCTCATCACTTTTCAGTGTATATAGATAACAGAAATGAAATCCCAGATTCTTTCTTTCTCTCCAACTGAGGCACTTATTGTTAAACTGATCCACTCTTAAGAAAAGGCTTTCCCCATTAGGCACATAAATCCTAGTGAACATAAGGATTCCCAAGTTGCAGTGTGATGGAGAATTTGGATGTGAGCAGAATCAGAGGTACCTTTGAATTTCTGAAGCAAAGATCCTTGTTCATTAGCACAGGCAATACTGCTTAAGACAGGGAGTTCTAGAGATGAACCAGGAGTTAACACTGAATATATGAAAAGCATTTGTTGCATATGCAACTCATGATCATTATATATGTGAAGAGAAATTGTTGCACCAGCAAGTAATGTCTACATTTCATACTTCAAAAAAACCCACCTTTTAACCAAAGATGAAAGCTCTCCTGGCATAAATGATGGCAATATTATATTAAAATTTGGAATTGTACGTCTTTGGTATTGGTGAAAGAGATTGTCCTGGTGGATCCAAAAGCCATGACTTTAAAAACATTCTGAAAAGTCCCTGATAGATAACATATAGGAACATCTTTAAAAGGTAGTACAAATAAATAGAAATAATGGGGAAAAGTGGAAGTAGGAAAACTGAATTTAAATTGCAGGTTGAAAATGTAGGCAGTGAAGAAGAGGAGCTAAAAAAAACAAGTGAGATTTAAGTAGAAATAGAATTAAAATAGTAAGAAAAATTTTAAAAGATATTAAGAATA
Organism: Cinclus cinclus; assembly: GCF_963662255.1. Lineage (NCBI taxonomy): Eukaryota > Metazoa > Chordata > Aves > Passeriformes > Cinclidae > Cinclus > Cinclus cinclus. The sequence goes on along the minus strand of NC_085050.1, from coordinate 15,275,331 downwards.
AAAATTGCCTTTATCCAAGACTAGGTCCATTGCAATATGAAGAATATAAAATCAAATAATACAAAAAATGAAAAAATACAGAAACATTGAGTTAATAATTCTGTTCAGTGTTTGAAGGGAGCTAGGAAATGAAATGGTGGCTGAAATGAGAAGTTTACCATCTACAGTGAAAGAGAATGTGAAACAGTATCTGCTATAATTAAATGCCATAGAATCAAGAGGCACAGAGAAGTACAATAAAAATCTTAGAGGAATTATCCAAGGAGCAGAAAGAGCTGAATCAGTTTGTGATTGAGACATAACTCTAGGACTGGACATGGATAATTACCTGTGGAAGACAGGCTTGTTGGAAGCTTAGAGATCGCAAACAAAAGCATATGAGGGTCCAGTGGGTAAACATTGAACTTGAACAAATTTGGCCTCAAAGGAGACAGATTTTCCTTGTATTAAGGGAATTTAGCATGGGAACAGCTCATCAGGGATGGGGGCAGGCTCATCAGTTGGAGACTAAAATGAAATGAGATTACTTTTAAAAGAGTTGCATCTGAAGAAAATTCTATTCTGTGTATAGACAAGGTCAGACTAGATGATCAGAACAGTTCTTTTTGGCCACAGCATGTATAAATTATGAATTAAACTCAAACTAATTCAGAAAATGATGTTTCATCCCAAACTAGAAACTAATTTACTGTCTCCTGGATTAGACTCTTCTCTCTGATAATGTCTCCAGCATAAATGCCATTGATTTTTTATTAATTAATGGCACATGTTTCTAATGTGGTCTGTTTTGTGGCCATCTAGTACTTAGGTTCCTTTTGTGTGGTTGATGTACATGCACATATAATGAATTATATATACATTAAAAAAAAAAGGACTATGAAAGAACTTACACTCAAAAGAAAGCATGAGAGACAACAGGTGGGCAAAATAGCCCCGCTGAAGGGGGCTGAGCGTTGGTACAATACTAGGCAGAACTGAAGAGTTTCTATTGAGTACAAGAAGGTGCCATATGGTCAGACATGTCTGAATGTGTTATGGGGGCTTTTCAGCAAGACCGACTGCTCTAGCAAAAGGTTTACAATTAGCGTAAAAAATGACTAGGGGAAAATTTTGTTGAATTATCAAAGAAAAACTCAACAGTGGAAAGTACAACCCTGCAAATACACAACCCTGTAAATACTGAGGGCACTTGCAGAGAATCTAGGTCTACATAAATATTTTCAATATCCTTGTTTCAGAGGATGTTGGCATCCTTAGAGAACCTGAACTAAATCATTAAAGTTATTCCTTGAAAAGCCTTGAAATATATACTTCTATTCTGTGACATCTTCTTCCAAAGTATCTGAGCAGTGAAGGTTGTTTTATCATCAGCTCAAATAAAAGACAGGATATGTCTCCTAGCCTTTAAAACAAATTTGGAATGGAGGTGCGGTAAGAATGCTTGTACTAAGTGAGCTTTTAGATTGAGAAACGTTGCACTGCTTTTTTCCTGAACACTTGGAAGGTAACCTCCTAAACCCTGTGAAAGATACCCTGCTTTCAAATTCTCAGTGGCATTCTGTGCTTTACTGGGTATTTTTTGCTTGTTCAGACACTGTTCTACAAGAGTCTACTGTTCTACAATAGTTTGGTTAATTATCTTTAAAGAGAACTAAAGAAAAAAATAAGCCAAATAACCAATAACTACAAACAACTTGTAGTGCTTGGAAGATAGTGGGTTTCACATATGTATGTATATATAATTTGTATTATACAGTACTTTTCTACTTATTTGTTTATTTCTGTAGCTAGCTGAATTGGTTGTGCTAGATAACTACAATGATTCCCGTATTTCTGGGATAGTATCCTTGATGGATTGGGGAAATGAATTCTTTACTTGTACTACATGCAGTGGTATGCATATGGATACTTTTGTCTGTAGCTGAATGTGGGACAAGCGTGTAAAAGGTGATAGAGAGCTTCAAAACTTTATATGGCATCTCAGCATGCATTTAATGTGCAGTCTATGTGGTAGTCTTATCTGTCCCTCTCCATGCAGCTTGTTAAGAAGCAGAGGCTGTGGTTTGCTAATATGCTCACACATACAAGTACTGTGCAGGAGTACACAGTGCAAACTGAAATGTGGATCATTTGAAAAGAGGATTTTGTCCAGTGATTTCAGTGGGCAATAGATCAGGCCCATACCATTCATCATCATTTCTGCTTAAAGTCTTACCAGTTGCTTCTGAAGAGGTGTGCAAACAGCAGCAGCAGAAAATCTTTATTTCTCAGCAACTGTTAATGTCCTTCACTGAAGTACTGTGTCTGTTTTAGGGAGAGCAAAAGTGCTTGTGCTGCAGCAAGGCAAGATAGGCACCATAGGAGATTTTCCCTGCACTGAAACCCCAAGTCCGGGACAACACTAGTTTTTTTAACCTCTGAATAAGTCAGTTTGTATTAACATCATAGCTGATGGTCCTTGGCACAGGAAGAAGGATTAATAAAAAAAAGATTCTTAATACATTTCTCAGGGCCTATATCAGCCTGACTCTCTGGGTGTGTAATTATCAGTCATAGTGTGGCCTTCCTAGAATGCTGCATGTATTTATCATTTAAAGTGTTTTTTTCAGTCTGCTCTTCTTCTTGTAGAAATGTAATGAATTTATAGTGCAAGCTGGGATGTTTCTAATATCCCCATAATTTGAAATTCAGGTGCATTAGGAGAATTTGGTGATGCTATTCTTTGCCCAGGCAATTACTAATCTGGAGTCATTCTGTTTTTCCTAAAAATTGAACAGTTGTAATCCCAATACAAATGTTACAAATCATTACTTATGCAAGCAGAACTATTGATTACAAAACATAAGTGATGGCAGATAGCTTCTTTTGTTTCTTACTGTGTTTGGCCTCACCATCTCAATTCTCAGACAGCAACTCTTCTTCTTCTTCTATACAAGGCACATTTCATATTGTATTACTGAAATGTACAGCTGTGTTTAGTAGCTCCATTCTCACACATTTAAGAATAGCCATGCCTGATTTTTTTGAGATTGTGCCAGTATTCCAAATGGCTTCTCTTTTGTTTTGGGGAAGTTAAGACTTAATTTTGTCATTTATCAGTTCTGAAGTTATGTTCAGTTTCAACAGCTTTTTTTTTTTCTCTAAGATGCATCATTTGAAATAACCGTCAGCAATTACAAGAGTTTGTCAGGATGTTGCTGAGCACCTCCTGTGTGTGTGTTTTGGAGAGAAGCGTGGGGCAGGACGCACGAAGCGCTGCCCGGCTGCTGCCCGTGCCCGGCGCTGTCAGCACCAATCCACCTCGGCGCCTCCCCGCTCTTCAGTCAGGCTTTGGGGCCCCTCGTCGCTTGTTGTTCAAGCTGTGTGTCACAGCCAGTCACAACAGTTACTTCAAGCAAATTTTCACACTCTTTGGCTCAAACTGCTGGCAGCATTCCTAAAGACTCTGAGGAAATAATTCCACAAAGTGGCATAAATTAATGTGACTAATTAACATGATGTTAATTATTTGTAAATTGTATGTTTGGATACACATTACTTGAGAGGCATATGTTACATTCAATGTTTACTGAAACAAGTGACTGCTAATCGCATCTCCTGAGTGTTCCTTTCACAACAGTCAGCAAATAGAGGCTTCTCTAAAAATAAAAATTGTGTCCTAAGGGAATGCATGAACTATAGCATGCAGTGAAATGAGGAACTGAGGTAGAGAGTTACCTTCGTGGCGGCCTAAAGAAGTGTGTTGAAATGAGCTTTCAGGTAGTAACTACTTTCACATGTAAGTCAGGACATATATAGTATATTAATAGAAGGTTTTTAAATGATCCTTTCCCACGCCAGTGACAAAAATAACTGGATCTCATGTAATTAAAAGTTGCACACAAGGACAAGACCTCAATTTAGAGTTGAAAAACCAACAGTAACGCAGTTTTTTTCCAACTTTTGTATTTCTGTTGTGATGCTGAGATGGTCCTCCTACATCATTAGCAGCAATTGCAGGCACTTGAGTCGTAAGTGCAAGAAGGGCAGAAACGTGACCCGCTCACTAACCTATGACTTTCTGAGCACCAGAGCCTCATGTGGTGGGTTACAATGTCTGCAGGCACCCACTCCCACTGCAGCTGGCAGCAGACTTGGGTACACTGTACTGAGCCCACACGGGTTCTCCTGTGCTCTAGAGGGCATCACCAGATCACACTGGTGCTCATCAAGGGGTGCTGCTTTTGTGACCCAGGAGTTGGCTCTGAATGCCACTATAAGGGGGTATAGCAGAGAAATTCAGTAAGTCCTGTAGTGAGGTACCACAGGCCATATAATCCTTTTATAAAATCGGTCAAGCTCCATTATCTAGGATTGTTTTCTCAGTACTGCTGTCAGAAAATTATTTTAAAATACAAGGTGGTCATGCTTAAAAATTCTTTTTGTATTTTCTAGTTTACATTTTTCCGTGATTGCTTACAGCTATTCTTTTTGTTCATCTCGATATTTGCTTGTAGATTAAATAGTTCTTTTACTTCTCCCACATTTCCTCTTCCAGCTTCATTCACATCACATCTTTCAAAGTTCAGGTCCATAGAAGCTTAATTACTTTAAATGCTGGTTATTGTCATGCCATAGCAGCTCCCTAAATTCACTTGACACCTGACTGCACATGCACTAAAGTTGGTGCAAAGCAAAGGAAGGGACCATGTGTTTGTAATATAAAGGCTCAGAGAGAAATATAGACAGAGACAAAAAAGGACAGTCATAGTGTGTCTGTGAATTACATTAGTAATCAGAATTTTGAGAAGTGATTGTTCAATCACAGTACAACCATATTCTATATGTTAGGGAGACTTTTGTATTTCACTCTGTCTCATCATCCTTCCGTACTTCCCATTCTGCTTCACACATCAAGATATATGAGCTTCCCAGTAAAGAAAAGGAGTATGACTTTTTAAATTTTCTTTTAAACACAAGCAAACAACATGGTTTCCTAACATGCTTTCTTCTTTTGGAGAGACAGAAATTGCTTTTCTTGAAAGTTAAAAGATAAAATTTCATCTGAGGCAAACATCTAGACTGGAAAATTTCAGTGAAAAAATTACAGCTTGGCAAAGATGTAAGCAACTGAAACCAATATATTATAATAAAAAATATTAGGCAAACTTAACCAGAGCTCTTGTCTATAATAAAAATATACGCAAGCATACATATGTATATACTGTGCTATTTTCTTATACATGTAATGAATAATGCAGTTCATTATTTTTGGAACTGTATCATTTGCAGTACTCTTTCAAGCCAGCTCCTGAATTCAATGGGGCTTATTGTATATGTAAAGTTTAATACATGCATAACTCTTTTGCAGAATCATATCCTACAATATTAATATGGTATTCATAGGAATTTACCTGCCTGAAAATCCAGACTATTTTAAAATATGGCTGCATACACACTGACAATAAAATTAGAAACCCTAGCACTCTACATTTTCATGCTTTTTTTATCTGTGAAACGGTTGCATATATTGAAAAAAGAAGACAACATGTAACTCCTGGCATGTTTTTTATAGTAAATTTACTGTGGCTTATAGGTTTTTTGTCATTGTTTTTTCTTTCCCTGGAAGGGGAAGGGATGATACATGCAAACACAGATTGTACATTTTGCTTGTTTAGGGAGTATTTGGGTTCATGAGTTTTCCTCTAGCAAGGGTGGGGTGGAAGTCCCAGTTGCTGCTGTGTTGAGGTGCAGATGTTGAGGCTGTTTTGGGGCATGTGTTGATTTAGCTCTAGTTGCATAAAGAGCCTTCCATGAGCAGATGTTCTGAGAACCTGTTTTGTGACCAAGAGTCTGATGTGTTTGAACTCCCTCAGCTGTAAGTTAAAGATAAAACTCAACTCTGGGCGTGGACGTACAACCAGGACCGGGATTTGGTGATGAAATTATACAGAATACAACAGCGAACTTATTTTCAGAAAGTTACGAGTTCCAAATGCTTTTCTAAAGAAACTTAGAAGAGTTTATTATGCCATAGTTAATAGTGACTGTGAATTCTCTGTACAATGCATTTTCAGATAAATGGGAAAGGATGAGTACTGGGAAAAGATTTTGTTCCATAGAAACAAAAATAAAATTTTCAAGGTTTTGTTGTTATGCTGAAACCATACTGTGGTTTTTGAAAAGAGAAATGCAAAATTACATAAAAAAAGGACTAACAGCAGGTCTTTAGGCTGTGAAGTCTTTTTGAAATGGAAATATTTATATATCTGTTGCTCAATAGAAGTAGTTTTCTTAGCATTTAGATATTTCCTACATATTTTGACAGCCAAAAAACCCAACTATAATAACTCAAATTATTTTATAATAAAAATAATTTTTTATTTTTTTAAAAATAAACAATAGTTATGATCTCTCAACCAGCCAGGCAGTTTCTAGCTGACTCTGATAGCAGTTGAATCTGTTACATTGACTAGGCCACCCTTAGAAAGGTGAGAAAGTGTACTGGCATGCCTTGTCTCATGTCCTGTGTTGAATCATTTGAAACAGAGCCACTACCCACAATATAATAATACAAAACTCCCTTTGGATAGGACAGGAGTTAAATAACAGAAATTGCAGAGGAGAAATTGCAACCTGCAGGCAGAATTAATCACCAGAGCTGGTGCTGGGAGAAGTGCTTGAAATAAGTCCCAAGAAATACCATCTGACTAAGCACATGAACTGAGGACTATTTCTTTGGGGATCCAGTTTCCCCTGTGGCATTCTCCTTCAGGGCTGAAACCTTGCCCAAGCAGCTGGGCAGCTTAAACGAAGACTGTGGTTTGTTTGGCTACTCCATTCTGCAGTGCTCAAGTTATTACTGGATGTTTCAGGCACAATCCAGCTGGGATTAGTTGGAGGACAGGCTGAGACCTTGTGGAATCAGCCATGTATATGAATATAATTTTAAGGACCTGACACAGACACAGAGATTTTGTAGGGAAAACTGACTTCCATTCAACTTCATTCCAAAACAATTTCCATTCAATATTCAAACAATTTGTAGTTTTCTTCTTCCCAGTGACTACCCTCCCTGTGCTGATGAGCACACATAGGAACTGTTGTGAAGTCCCAGTTGTGAAGGCTTGATGTACAGCTGACAGCCAGTTCTTGCTAATCCCATGGGTTTCACTGGGAGTTCAGCCAGAGCCCAAACACCGTGGTAGCACAGGAAACCCAGTGCTCTTTCTGAATTCCCCGTCTTCAAGTTGTATTTTGTAATGGTACAAGGAGAAATTGTGGGAGGCTGATGGCTTTTTTTTAACTTAAAGTTCAATTTTGTTGGTGAAATGGGAAAGGAAGAATCTCCAAGAGGTGGTGGGGAGCAAAAGAGTCAGATTAGGCCCCTAAAATTAGAAGTACTACTTGGGCTGAGTCAAGTGAACTGTTGTCTCTTAGGGAGCTTAAAATTGAAGACAGCACTTAGGTTATGCCTTAATTTCCTACTGGGAAGAATTGTGCCAATATATTAGATTTTTTTAGTTTGAGCATATACTGATTCACAAAAATAGCCAACTAAGGTTAAGTTCAACTGCAGGCATATAACTTTTCATCTATGCATCACCTTTCTTTTAGGGTGCTTCTATTTGTAGGTTATATCCCCAGGAACATGCATATCCCATCAAACAAAATTGAAAAACCTTCTTTTACTATATCCTTAAAGGACGTATTCTTGTTCTGCCCTTCTCTGCCTGATGGGTGACACATGGGCCAGATACACCCACCAGCCTCTTCAGTTTCGTGTAACAAGACACAGTTCCAGCCCTTGTTAAGACACCTATTGGCACTGTGCATCTCAAAGATGATATGTATCAGAAGGAAAAACCAGCCCAGCATCTCTGTGTTAAAATTAGACACGTACAAAAAGTCACATGAATGTGATGTTCTTGTTAACTGTATCCTGAAAAACCGCAATGACATTCAGTGGTGTGTTTTAAGAATTTCTGTATAATATTGTCACAGTTTGCCTATCCATTACTTGAATATCTCAAATGGATGGATGTCATTTAAAAGTGCAACAGTGATGTGTTTGCTTGATTTATAGTCCATTCTTCTCTCTAGCTTTCTGGCCTCCAGTAGGATTTCTATTTGCTGTTGTTAAATCCCAGCATAGTGGATACCACAGCTGCAATGGACAGCTGTAATTTTTACTGACTTCTGTCTTGGTTTGTGTAACTCAGCTATGCAGTTCTCTAGCCAGCCAATGTGTTTTGAAAATAGATTTGAGTAATATCTGCATATATTGCTTAATTTACAATAGAAAATGTTTATTCTTTTGAACTTCTCACTGTTGAAAGAGAAAGAAAACATGTGTCTGTTGTCTGCTTTGTATTTAATATTAGCATTCCTAGGTGCTTAATGAGGGAATGTACAGGACACCTGTTTTGGATGCACAAAGAATGTAAACCCACAGCAGAATATTTAACTTTTTGAAATTACATTTAATTTTAAAGTCTCATGAAGGGTAAAACAGTCACAAAACACTTAAGTGATCATAAAATCTTATTACTAAGAGAACAGGATCCTTAGTGCCTAACACCATGTTTTGGTGCTTGGAGAAGGGTTTCTTGCCATCATATACTAACTCGTTTTTCACCCCTGCACAAAAGCGTTAGAAAGTACCTTCATCATCCCTGAGCTGAAATCGAATTGATATACCCAGCTTTTCACTAGAATATCCCAGCACATTCAACTTGTCATGTTCTGCACTGAATCTTATCTTTTGAATGACATCTGATACCTCATATCATTGAACAGGAATTGTATGCTGCTATTGTTTGGGTTCGTACTTAATACCAGGTAATACTCACTTACATGTAACCTGCTTGAAAAACTGAATATTTTCCTCCAAACAACTTTTATTGTGAGAACATCTGTAAACACACACTAACCCCATGGCACTTCCCTGTGGAACCAGAGAAGAAGGAATGTGGTATATTTGCACACACTGAAGTGGAGCAGTGTGCCCTGAAAACATACTAAACTTTGCTTTTTGCATGAAACCCCCTGACAGTAAGAGCTGTCCCTGAGAAATGAGACAAAGATGTCACTTAGCAATTTGGCCTCTCTGGTTTGTACCTGATATGCCAGTGAATATCCCATAAACTTCTAAAGGAAACATAAATTACTAAATGGTTTGCAGATGAAAAGGTCAGTGCTAACTACAGTTTAAATATTTAAATAGTATTTCCTCCATTGTATTAGGTACAAATATGTTTCCTGTCAATATTTAGCCAGTCCAACCTAGGATAAGAAACATCAGTTTATCGCCAGTCTATCTCTAGGCTCTATGAGTCTCTCAAATGTGCAGTTCCATGAAAATTGCCACAGGGCTAATGTGTATCCAGCACTGAAGAATTAACACTCTCCATGAGATCCACTGTGATAGAAAAGTGGAAATAAACCCCTTAGTATTTCTAGGAGGAGGTGCATTAGTGTAATATTTGGCCATTTTTAAGAGAGGAAACAATGTCACTACATTCATTTTTATTTGATTGCTATGGCTATTTAGCATTAGTTCTTTATACCCTTTGTCAGGAAGAATACTAAATACAGTCTACTTATTAAAACTGGGAGGGTTTGGGTTTCCTTGGAAAGTTTTTGGTCAACTGCCAAGGCAGTGATCAGCAGAGACACTGGATACTTATGACAATATTCAGCTTCTAACTATCAGAGTCTAATTCTGTATTGGATTGATAAAATTGAGAATGTAAGGCTGTAAGAGGCAATGTCATAATAAAATTAATAACCTTTGGTATATGAACAATTATGATAGCCAAGAATATTTTGAATATTTACAAATTAAAACTTTTTAGGTTTGGATATCAAAATTTGCTTCTATGGATCAGCAAGTAGTTTACTGTTCCTTTTCAAGGAGTTTGCCTTTTGGATTGTTTAATACAAAGACTTTTCACTGTATGAAAAAACACCAAACTTATTCTTTTCACTTAGCTATGATTTACGTAACTAATGCAGTAAATGTAATAACATGGGTAAGGTTCTTCACAAATATACCCATGACGGTATTATCTGTTGTTTTTTGTTTGTTTGTTTTTTGTTTGGGGTTTTTTTTTGTATTTACCTTTGTATCTGTGTGCTGTTGATTTTTCCTGTTCATAGTTTATTATTTTGTACTCTCTTGTTGAATAACTTTCCATTAGAAGAAATGCCTTGCATGCAAGATCAAATACTACTTTATGCACTCCACTCATTAAAGAATCAATAGCTGTTTTCTGTATTGTAAGTAGCTTGTTCAAAGTAACAGCTTGCAAAAGTAATAGTAAGACATCTCCAGTCTGTTTTTTCTGTTTCCCTGGATATAAAAGGAGCAGCTGGTTAGAATCTGTCCTACCATATCAAATAACATCCCAGTAGGAACCGCTTCTCTCTCAGACAAAAAATCTGACACAGGCTTACCAAAATGTGCAGTGTTGATTATACTTCAGCTTTTCCTTTAATTCATCCTGTAAGTCATGCCCAGGTACATGTTGCTACTCCTGTACATATGATTTTTAATTAATGTATTTCTTGATTATTTAAAGTAAAATCTCATAAATGGCAAGGAATATCAGATTTTTCAAAGTGAGGATGTACAACTCAAATCCCGAGTTTTGACTTGAAAGTCCTTTGGGAAGGATGAAAATCCTATAAAAATATTATTGGTGGCAGTTGCAATATGTATGTTTGCATATTACGTATGTAGACAAAAACAGTGTTTAAGAATTTTCAGAAGAGATTTGTGTATGATGAATCTCCAAATTAGATTTGCAGAGATTTATTTTATTTAAAATGCGTAGACATTTGTCACATAGCTTAGAAAAAAAGCTATAAGTTAGAAAGGGTATGTCGAGTTTTACACAGTTTAAAATGTCTGAAGAGCATTCTGTTTAGGTGACATCTTTGACTATTAAGTACAAGGGATAAACTGCCAAATATAAACTGTTAAGTCAGTTGTTGGGCATGTTGGCCTGTTGTATGTAATTTTTCTAAAATTTATGTGATAATATTTGTTAGATTTTTAAAGCTTTCCCTTTATTCTGTAATTAAGGTTTGTTGGTAATTTTATTTGGAATGTATTTGCATAGGTGTACACAGACATGCAGCCTTAGATATATGTATAAAATAATGAGGCAACTGTTCATACAATAGTGAGCTATTTAAGCTTATACATTGGTTACAGATTCATTATGCTTTGACACCATTTTATCTGTTTGAATAAACCATGAAATATTCTTCTTCCATAGCAAATTAAGCCTGTATTACTAGAATAATTAAAACAATTAAAAGATAGAAGTTGTTGTTAACCAGAACCTCATTTTGACAAGTTAAATTTTATTTACTTCATATCCACTCCGTTGTGCAGAGGTGTGAAGGAATTTCATGCAGACTTTTTCCTGCACTATACCTGCTTTTAAATAATCTAAACATAGGATTTTGTCCAGGAGATTATGTTGCATCTATGCATGCTTGACATACCAGGGCAGCCTTTAGAAGCTACTCAGGAGACCAGATACCATCAAGGGCACCCCTTGCTTGTTGGTAGAGATAGAGAATCTGCTCTGGCAGATGTGAGCCATGTAAGTTGAGGCCAGCTGAGGTGCTTCATCAGGAGCCAGGTCAGCACTGCCTTGTGCCATGTTGCCTTGCTCTGGCATGGAGATATGCAGTGCTGCGAACAGAAACCCTACAGTAACAGAGGAAAGGCCAGGGGAAAGACTCTATCATTCATGAAGTCACAGAAATGAAGGCAACACGTTACAGAACAAATTCTTTTTTCTTGTTTGGAGCCTTTCTTAATATGATAGAACAGGACTGTACACCCCTCGTTTGCTTGGGTTTCCTTTAGGAAAGAAATTCTAAAAAAGAGTGAGCAAACATGTACTACCATCCTTGAGAGAGATCAGTAAAATACATGTGCCCACACGATGGGTTACAAAGACAACTTTGCCCTTAGAGATAGTGCAAATTCCAGTGATATATGTATGGTAAATGAGGAATTATTCTGGCACCTGCAGTTCCTGCAGTAATAGAAGCAGCTCATCCAGTAGTGAACTCTGTTTTTTTTAATCCATTTTGTTGCAACTTTCCATAATGTGAAATATCGAGGCCCATTCCCACTGACTTTCCTGCTCAGACTATATTGTAGTTCCATGAAAAAGCACTGCTTGTGGAGAAATTCAGTACCACAGTCATGGAAGTTACTGCTCTAGAAAGTGACGCACAGTCTAGCTCATCATTGAATATATAAATATATATATCTGTTATCTATACATAAATAACATTTTAACAGAAAGTAAGAGAGGGCACTGTGGTAATCTAGTAAATTACTGATTTTCCTCCATCTTTTCAGCCATTCCTTACCAATGTACTTGGTACTATATCGTAGAACTTTCATTTCTGATATTGAGAGTGATGGGGAAAATGGATTCTGCCTGATAGTCCTCACTAGTAACTTAATTCAGGAAACAATAGTTTTCATCTTTTAATTGACATCATCTTGAGACCTTTATTTTTTTTTTTTTTTTTTTTAGTCATCCTGCTCTTGCTGCCTGAAATCAACTTTTTTTATTTTTTCTTCTTGGAAGAAATGTGTGTATGGATTGCTTCTTCCCATCATTCCTCTACTTAGCTCTAACTTTGCCTTCATGTATGCTACAGCGTGTGTACCAGAAGGTCTTATTAATTTCAATAACTAAACAATCTCTGAGGTGGCAGCAGCATTTCTTAATGTTCTGTAACAATTTTGACAAACAGTTTTAAATTTAGTGCAATGATGACAGGAAACCATTCACTACCATGGATAGATCATATCTAAATTATAGAAACATTTTACATTCAGGTTTATATTCATAAATTCCAAGGTGAAGGAAATAAATTTAAAACCTGTTCTTCAAAGCATGGAAGTGAGAGAAGAAAGCTCTTGCAGAAACTAACTTTATTATATGGTAGACACTGCACCAAAGGAAAAGGGTCATCACTCCTGAGCTTTAAACAGGATTTGAAACATCCCACACCCCGATCTTTAAGTCACTTGGAGCTAGGGCTGCAGAACTGACCTTAATGTAATATTCTGGAGGCAACTGGTGATTTGACATATTCTTGGCAGTATTTCCAAACTTATGGCTGAAGTATCCTACAGGCTTTCTTTTGGGAAGTGTTTGGTTGGGAAGTGTTTGGTAGCTCCCATCCCACTGTCTGACTACAGTGGTGATTGTCCTGTGATCCAGGTAAATCAGGAGTCAGCCTTACGGCAGCCACACAGCTGTCATATTGACCTCCTGAGTCACGCTGGGTCATTTCAGCAGCCTCCAGCACATCAGGAGGCAAGAGAACCCCCACCGTATCCCAGAGAGGACATTGCAGAGCTCCAAAAAGCAGGAGAAGGCAATGAGGCAGTCCCAGGAGGCACAGCTGGCCTCTGATCTGGGCCTGGGCAGTCTTTCATTCAGAACATCCTTTCAAATGAGATAGAATACTGCCATATTCACTATTTATGGTTGCTTTCAATGTGATGTTTAAAGCTTGGGCAAGCTGCAGTGTTACAGCCTGGTCAGACCTTCCTTTCAGCTGTGGATAGGTGTGTTAATTTAGTTACATGCTCTCAGAAACATCCTTGTGATCAATGCTTAGTGGTTGCCTTCTGGGCAAGTACACTTCCCCAGTAAAGATCTAAAAAGCTCTAAAAAATGAGTCCAGTGGTGCAGAACATTTTCCAAAAAATCTTTCCACAGCCACATAATAACTACTGAATTTAGGCTAACAGCTATGTTCACTTACTTTCTAGCAATAGAAAACTCCAAACCCTTGCCAGAGCAAAATGCTAATCAGTCATTAATCAAGTCTCTAACCAGCCTAGAAAATGTGCTCTTTGAAGACCTAAAATTCATGTATTTGTAATTTTTAATTTTTCTTCCTGGCACTTATTTTATTGCTGTGCTCCATGGTCAATGAGAAAGAAGCTGGATAGATTTTCACAGATCTGCATTTTTCTTTTCCTGTATTGTGAATATGCTGAATGCTTAGTTTGTTAATAGATACAGGAGGATAGTTATGTTTTAAACAAAGGTTCATAAAAATATACTTGTTTCTTGCTACACATTGTATTGTAAGGCTCTATATCAAATCTACATCATAAATTATACTTTTTCTTACAACTGTTTTAGATCAGTGCTGGTTAACAGCTGATTTTAAAGTGTCTTAGTTAATTTTTTGTGTATAAGTTGTCTTTATTTCACAGGTTGCTGTGAAATAAAGTTTCTTTAATGACAATTTTCCTAAGAGGTGATTTACTACAGTCTCATTTAGTCTGACCCTTAAATTAATTTTATGCAACCACAGTATTAGAACATTCAAGCAAATGCAACATAGATTTATCAAAGTTATTATCCTAGTGTACATTGAGGAGCTAGACATTCAGAAAATGTGTTAGGCTTGATACTACTCAGAGTTCAACATTTGGTACAAGATCACACATGGGAAATTACTAGTCCAGCTGAACAAGGTGGATGTTAGTAGTAGCATTACAGAAAGAAAAATAGCTGAGTAAAAAAAACCATCACAACAGGTTATGTTAAATGGAGAACTGTCACATATATCAGTGGAATTTTTCAAGGATCAAACTTGAGTACTTGACTTAACATTTTAACTAATGGTTTTGGCACAATATGTAGAACTGGAGGAATGGAATTTGGTGATGGTAAAATATTGCAAGGCATCATTGATATAAAGGATGATCAGAATATTATGCAGGAGTAATGTTCTGACCTTGAGGACTAAAGTAATAGAAACAAGATGAAATTTAAGAATACTGATGGCACTTAAGGGCTGCTGGAAAGAATTTCTTCTAGAGACTTATCGGTTGAAAATGACAGAGGAGGCAAAAGACCTGTGTGTAACAATCAGACATAGAATAACTATGAGTCACTGATGTGATACAGCTGTGAAGAAAGCAATGTGATCCTAGCAAGTATCAAATTAGATCTTTCCTGTGGAGACGGGGAAATGTTAATGTTGTAGCAGCACTGGAGAGCTTGCTTTTTGAAAAACTGTACACCTGCTTTTAAGGAAGATTAAATCCAAGTGATCCAAGTGTTAGGAAGGGTTATAGGGATGATTAGAATGATACAGAAGCAAACAAAATGTACTGTAAGCAAAACAAAAGGTTGTGGCTTGTTTAGAGCACTAATATAAGGGTGAGAGGAGACCAGATTGCTGTCCACATGCTTTTTTGGGGGGGAAAAGCAGGGTTGGAGAAAAGTGGCAGTTGAGACTAAAAACAAGTGGACATGAGTGAATATAGGCTGGAAATTAAAAAACATTACTAGTGATCAGATCTATAGGGTTTGAATCAGTAGCAGCAATGAAGAGAAATGGACATGTTTTAAGACAGAGCTCAGTAAACTCATGGAAAGGTTTGTATGGTGTGATTTTCATGCCATGTGATTTGCTGAGTCAGTTGGGAACTAAATCTGCAGATTTACGAAGTCTTATGCTCTTGGTTACTTAATCACCTTTGTATGCATCATATGTGATGCATACAGCTTGCTTAGATTGTGCCAACTTATTTAACCTCAAATTGTTATTCAACAGTGAGACAAACTCTCCTTGAGAGGTATGGAAAGAGGATCCTTATTTATAACTACATTGATTAAAAGTTCCATGCTCAGATGTTCTCATTCATACCTGCAGCAATGCTCAAAAGTACTCAAGACTCAGAATATTTATGTATTTATGACATATACTATAGGCTGTATAAAGGACACATTATGGTCTAAAAAAGTGAGGAATTATTTATTTGAAACCTACATTTCATAATTTTGGCAAAGGAAACAAATAATGGGTGCAAACAAAACTTCTGGGCTTCTAAGAGGGCATAAAACACCTTTAACACCAGTAAAAATTTACTGAAATTATTTGCTTCTTTTCTGACACAAGTGCAGATCTTAAAAATACAAAAAACAGTAGTGTCTGCTCTCTCTATTGCATGCAAAATTCTGCAACTACTTCACTGGAAAAGTGTAGTAGTAAGTTTTACTGAACAGATTGAATTTGGCATAGAATATTAAAGGAACCTCTTGGATGTTAAGATCCTTGCAATGTGAATTCCACCAGCTGAAATTCTAGAAGGGTAATAATTTCTATCAGGATAATAAATGCAAAAGCTCTGCTTAGAAAAAAATGTTGATCCTCAGATGCTTGTCAGTAGCAATTACAAAACAGGAAAGTTTTCCTATTAAAAGTACTTGTATTGGGGTATTCCTACCTTAGGAAATAATAATTTTACAATATATGCAAGAAAAGAAATGGGATCTGGCAAACAAAGGTTACCTAATTTCAACCATGAAGTGTTTCTTCACTTTACTTTTCCTTTACAGTAATGGATTAAGGGTGGGAGAGGGGAAACAATATGCCTTAATAGAGCGCTTTAAATTACAAGAGTTGCTATTAAGAGAAGGGAGAAGAAAATTCTTAGGGAGGTGAGCATCTTAGGTTTGCCTGGCTCGCACTACTGCAGAACACTTGTCTTGTTTGAAAAATATTTTAGTATTTCAATTACAGAACCCTCTGGGCTCTTTCCAGAGCACAGTATCCACTGCTTTACCACTGCGAACTCTGCAGAAGGTTGTGCATACGGTTCTGCAAAAAGCAATTCTTCCAGTATAAACATCCTTTTTGAAGAAAGTTGAAACAGAAAATGCAGTACACTGGCATGTTGCTAAGCAGCAAAAAAGACATATGTCAAGAAGCATCTATATCTTTTGTATCAGTACACTTCCTTTCATCCCTCCTTCATCACCCAAGCTGTTATGATCCTTACGTGCCCATAATATGGAGAAAAATTACATAGGACCTAGTTTTTCCTCATTTCTTTTCCATTTCCTCTTTTTAAAGATCCAGTATTAAAGAGAGGTCCTTGATGTATCTAGTCTGGTTGAGACATTACTAGTTTCAGGTCAGTCCAAGGCTTTAGGCATTTTTGGTGTACATGATTAATTCATTAGTTGATGGACATACAGATGTGAAGCCTTTTAGGTCTGGGTTACTTCCAGAAATAAAATGAAAATCTTGCCAAAAGGGAGACTATTAACCTTAGAAATAAAACTGGCCTCTCCAGACCCTGAGGAGGTCAACAGTATTCTGCTGGGATAGTTAAGAACTACAAAATGGTGACTTCCAGAAAAAATAAGGTAATTGGAAAGAATTAGCACATAGGAATTTTGAGATGGTTTGCACTGACCCCTAATTTATGTTGTTTGCCATATCTTTTGTTCACTGGAGTAGGGGTAGTTTCTTCCTAGCAAGTTTTCATGGGTAAAGCATTAGTCTCCCTCTTGCTCTCCCAGAAACATTTGTGTGAGTAGTTTCAGTGACATGTATTTGTAGACTGCATTAAAGACCTTTTGACAATTGATTATAATTTTTGCAAGGATGTACTTTATGGTGGTGACATTCCATGATTTTAGAAACATTTATTTACTGTGAAACTATTACTGAGTACTTTCAGGGCACACTGGCTTCCTGATAACATGTCTTCTGAAATGAGAAAGAGCTTTCCTTAATTTAAAATTTCAGTGTTGAGATTATTTTTTATTATTACAGCTATTTAATAATCTCTTCCAAGTCCTTACATATTTTCAAGGTCAAGAATTTTTAGAAAGACTTATGGGACCCAAATTTCTTTTTGCTTCTATCAGACCAACTGTGATGAGGTAATGGTGTTCTGCAAGTTGGCATTGGAACAACAAATTGTACATCAGCCAGGGCTCATGCCTTTTTCCCTATGTGCCCTGTGACTATATGACTAATAAAATGCCTATTTTTATTGTGTGCGGTCCAGCTTCAGAATAATAATCATCCTTGAAGATTAAATTAATGAAAAATCAATTTAGCAATCAAATATTTCAGCCATAGTGGGTGGCTGAGTTAAGAAGGTAATATAAGCAGAGTGTAATTTGTTCAGACATATAGGCAGTTGTTGGATTTCTTATTCAGCCATCAATTACTGCAAAATGGTTAGCCGCAATTACAATTAAATAATGGTTGCAAACCACACTGTTAGAGCACGGTCACATGTGGAAACAGCTGTAGTCATTTTAGAAGTGACCATCCCTGCTGTTTTCTACTGCTCTTCCTCTGGAGGCCACAGACGTGAGAAAGGGCATGCACTGTCATGCACTGTATTGCTCAGGCGGCTTCAGCCACCTCCAAGCCCTGGTTTGGGCAGGAGCCTTCCCAAGGCTGCTGTGGTGTCTCCTCCTGGCCTTGTGGCTCCCAGCACTGTGACAGCAAGCAGCCAAGGCTGCTCCCACCCCGCCTCCCGTGGGGTTTGCCTGTGAGCGTGGGGTTTGCTCACACCAACAAGTGGTCCTTAACCTCTTTCAGGATGATACATTTGTAATGGCATCTTTCATGCCTGTCTGTAAAGAGGGACTACATGATAATGTGTTTGCCCAGTGCTGCTGTGACTGCTCCTGGAATGTTGCTGCTGTACGTACTTCAGTAACACTTATTGTCCTACAGTTGCACTTCTGTCCAACTGTGCCTACATTAGGAACTAGGCTGTAAGAGCAGTGTTTTCAGGGAAAGCATTTTAGGCTTTCTGTTTCAATTTCCCACGTGTTCAGTACCCATCTTTATGACATGAGTGAAAATAATTAATTGCTTCTTAATTAAATAATTGCCCCCAGTTTACTGTATGCCATAGGACATTATAGAGGGCATGAAAGAGGCTTTGAAATTTGTTCTCAAGATTTCCAAGGGAAAATTATTATAAATTAAAAATTTAGACCTCCTCATGAGTTTGTGATTCCTTTTCAGGGCTCAACCTTTCAGAGAAAAGCAGTGACTTAATAATCCAAGCCAAGTAATTCCTTTTTATTCATGGTACAAGGGGTTTTAGTACTTGCTGTCTGTATCGTAGAGCATTATGTGCTCACTTACATATTCGGTGGAAAAGTTGTTCTCTGCAGGCTTATCTGTTGCAATATTTCCAGATATCCTGTTTAAAAGCATTTTCTAGTAGTCATATGTATGCAATACATCATGAACGAATGCCAAAAAAATCCTATAAAAACTTACTTTGCGTCGCGAAAGAGGATGTAAGTTCAGATGTGCTTCAGTGCTGCACCACGGATGTGTCTTTTTAAGCAGTTTTACATGTAGGCGTTTGCTATTAGGTGTTTGCTATTGTTAAAAGTGACAGTTACATCCCCCTCTTTAGGTGAACCTTTTAAAAATAAGTGTAATCTACATGTGGTTTGCATATTTTAATTTTTAATTTGCATATGTTAATTGACAGTCATTGCAGCAGCAAATGGTATTGCATGTAGTCAGCCTAAGCTGTAAGAGTTACGGGAAAGTTTGCTCAAAGTTTCAGGAAAGACTGAACTACCACTGATTGTCCCCTGTGATGCTAAGGATGGGGAAGGCTCTGTATTGCACACTTCAAAAGTGTAAATGAATAAATGCAGTGGTTGCTCTCCTGGTTTTAAAATATATCTTGCAACTTTAGAAGGAAATCGTTCCCTGCTGTCAGTACCTTCCATGGCAGTAAAGTTTGTCCCAGATCATATGGAAAATTGCTCTTAAAGTGAGCCTACATTTCTAGAACTTTTCTGGGGGAAATAAGATCCTAATTTTACCAATTAGATAATATATGAAGTCTCTTGTACCCATGCAGAGCAGTCAGGAAGCAAAACTGTGGTGCAGAGTGAACTACATGAACACACCACTTGTAGCATTGAAAACATGAGATTCATTTTTGCAGATCACCTGTGTGTTTTGCAATAAGCCAGATCAGCATATTTAAAAACATCTATTGGAGAAGATACCAAAGTTTTTGCTCAAAAAGGTGTTAGACAGGAAAGGACACAGTAGGGAATAACTACTTTAATGATATTTCCGTTGCTGAATATTGCAACTGTTGGCCTGTATTGGAATAATCTTGTAACAGGAGCCCCCTGGGATTATTTTGCTCAGTAGCAGACACACTGGCATCAGTTTATGTATTTTCTAGGCCACTACATTTCAAATAAGAGCAGTTTCATATTACTACTGTCTGTGATGCATTCTGAAAAAATAGTGAAAAAGACAAAAAGAAAACCTGTACAATTTTCCATCATAGTGACACCATTGTGGTTTTAATAATATGGATCATCCATATTGCAGTAGTGTTTTCCTGTGGTTAGCAGACAAGTGGCCAATGACTCTTCCCTTCAGCATATCTAATGTCACGCAGTGCAGTTTTTATTCCATGTTTCAGCAAGACCCCCGCTTAGAATCAAAGTTAATAGAGGCAAGGTAGAAATTCCTAGTAAATCTAAGAGATTGGTTCATAGATGGGCAGGTAGTTGGAAGAATCCTCTGTACTTGTCATCTCACTGTGCCCTTTAATAAACATCCATTGGCAGTCACTTTCTTGGGACTAGTTTGCAAATGAGGCAGGGGAAACTGCTGCACTTGCCTGGGACGTGTCCCCCCAATGTACCACAGTAAGTACAGGCAGCATGGTGTATGGAAAGGAGATGATTATTGCACACCAGTTGGCTAGTTACATAAAGGATTTTTTTATTTTAAAAGGATGACAGTCAAATATATAAAAATATTTTTAATTTCTGGAATCACTGGAGAGACACAAAAGAATACCCACAACATAGCTATTGTAATTTTTTTCTATGATGCTGTAGTGTAAACATAGACATTTCTCTGAAGAAAAAAGTAAGAATTTTTCTTGGTTTTTGATCCTATTTGGGTTAAAATTTACTCCTTATGAAGTAAACGTCATTTCTTCTTGACACTGTTAAGAGTGTCATTCCTCAAGTGTAAATTGTAACTGATGCCATCAACAAAAATGTTGTTTCATTAATACTACCATTTGCTCTCAAATCTTCTCACAGTTGCATGAAAACCTGTGTTTTGAAATTCAACCATTCCCATCACCTTTCTTATGGTTCTGAAGGTTTGGGTGCATTTATCACTACTCAGAACATACAGAGCACAAATAATGTAGCAAGCAAGCAGCAAACACAAATTCTTCAATGGAAATGCTTTGGGTGACCCTGTGAGTGACTTCCATGTGAGTACCCCTTTGAAGGACATTGAATGGAGCAGACAGCTTACAACATGGGAGAGTAAAATGTGAATGGGATGACATACAAGTGATGAAACTCAAGGGGAAAAAAGCAGGTGGAAATAGAAGAGGAGGAGCAAAAGTTCAGCCTCCCTAGGCAGCATCCCCACGCAGAGCAAAGACTTCCTGTGAAGTTGCTCTTTGGGGGTGTTGCCTGCCATCTGCCTTGGAAGTGGTGGATTTTTAGGAGACATTAAAGGTGACAAAAGTCATTCAGAGCCACTGTTTGTGACTATGCTGCACACCACCTCAAGGGAATAGCTCTGGGAAATCAGACTCATGTTGCTTTGCTGACAAAATGTGTGTGTGGTTGAAAGCTCCTCTTCTACCCCAGTAGAATACTGCATGAGTGTGTAGGCACAGATGATTATCCTGGAGAAATTCAGCATTACTTTGCTACATGTGTATTGCTCCTGAAGCATGTGCTGTAAGAGAGGGTTGGCATTTTCTTCTTTTAGAAGTATGGGGCCCTATATTATGTGCCAGTATCAGGGCAGTGACAGGGGAGACTCAGCTGTATAGTGTGACAAAACCAAACCACTCCCTGAAACGTGTCTGCAGCTATGTGACATGCATTTGGTACACTGTGCAGTCAGTGTGGGCACCTACTGGGTACCGAGCCTGGGAGGAGAGGTTTTAGTAACACATTGGTGGCTGTGAATTGTTTTCTATGTTATCTTGCATACATTCAAATATTTAATGGGTTGTTTCTAAGTTCAAAGCCGTAGCTCAGCCCGTCAAAATAATTTCAATTTCTTGCAGTGGCAAGCAAAATAGCCATCCCTTTTTAAGGCCCACTTGCCTCTGAGGTTCTTGCAAAAGCAGGAAACAACAAGAATTTCAAGCACAACAGCCTGAAAGAATAAACTTCCTCTCATGATTTTTAGCACTTCCTAACTCTAACCAGATGTGAGGTATGCAAGAACAGCCTTTTAATTTATATTTGTAGTTGTGCTGATTCTAGGAACAGGAGGATAGGAGTGATGTGGCTAAAGTACTGTATGAAATACAAGAGTGCTGACCCAAAAAAAATTTAAATGTCATGTTCAGTCCAAGGCTTGTGCAGAGGTCTGGGACCAATTCCTATTTACCCAAATTGCTTTTTGCTTCACTATGGGCATTTTTTTCCTCCATTTCTATTTTTTATAGAAAATGACATTTTAGCTTTGAATTAATCCACAATTTTGCTGAAAAAAAAATTCAAAGCTTCACTTTGTATTAGAAAGCAGTTGCAGAGTAGAGCCCATGTTTTCAGGTTGAGTTCAGCATGTTTTGTTGGGAGAAACTAGAAGCATGGGGAGCAGAAACAGTGCAGCTACCTGGCTTGCATCAGAGAACAGCACTGCTCCTCTGCCCTCACCTCTTAGATAACTAACTTCAAATGAAAATGAAAATTATTTTCTTTAATTCTTGTCATCATTATGCAAGCAAAATTTCTGCTGTTTAAGTGGAGATTCATGAGAGGCTAGTATTTGTGAACAATGTCTGAAATAAGACCAGTATTAACAGGTGGGGACTAATTTGAACATATTAATATATTAGTGTATTAATGCAGTGAAGAGAGGTTGGGTTTAGGCAAAGATGTTCTTCTATGGTGAAAAAAAGAAAATGTTTTAGGATTGCTATTTTCTGTTACTCTCCTGTGTAATGGATGCTCACAACAGAACAATTTTGGATTGGTGTTTTCTGCATTTTATTCCAGCACCTTTTATATTTGCTGTATAATGAAAGTATGATTTGGTTCCTACCAAGCTTACTCTTACATGGTGTTATGTTTTGTAAATAAATAAGTCAGCTCTCTAGTCACTGCAGTAGCTGGCACACAAATCTGTTTCCAGATCCTGAGCTGAGTTTGCACTGCTGAAGTGAAAAAAATATATTCTTCATTGTGAGATAGGTAGGAATTATTTGCATCAGGGAGATATTTCGAATACATATGAATACAGCAATATATTTGCATGTTTACAGTGCAAGGTGAAGTATCTTATTTTTTATGCAGAGTCATGTTTGACATAATGAGTTTGAAACATACCTAATTAAATTAATTTTCCCAAATTAGGTGATTTTTATACATTTTTAAAATTTGGTAGATTTTGAAAAAATACACTTAATTTTTCAGAGAAGCACTTTGAAATGCATGGTCATATACATATTAGGATATCAGAACATCAGGTTATCTCTCTGGGATCCTTCTCTTGGATGCCAATAGGGATTCTTACTGGGCAACTTGCACTGTAACCATATCAAGCACTGCTGCTGCTAAACCTTTGGAAAAGAGCTTCCCACCTTGGCTTTCTCTCTTGAAGTTCTGCAGGAAAATATGTTCCAAGAGAAATTTTTTGTATGCTTTCAGCCTAAGTTAAGAAAGTCTGTATATGTTTTCCATAATTAAATTAAGAGTTTTTAGTGCGGCATCTGGAGCCTGGGGTTCCCTGCACTGTCACTGTACTTGAATGTCAATAGATATTCGTAGCTCTGACTTCTGTGTCTAACTGTACGCAACCATCACTTCTGTAGCTTTCCACCTCTTTATTTTTGCAAGTAGGTGTGATGGACTAGGGCAAGGATTGTACCACACTTTTTTTCCCCCCATTTCTTTCTTAGTTTTCTAGTTTGTCTGTTGTTAAGCAATGATATTGGTCGGGGTGGGCATTTGGTTTTATCCTGTGTGGTGGTTGTTATGTTTTGTGGTCAGGCAGTCCCTGAAGTTGTCCAAAGAGTGGCAGTTCAAGACTGTCATGGGAACTGTATCTTACCCTATGGTAGTTCCAGAAATCATGGTGAGTCATTATAGAAAAACTGTTCCAAGAAGATAATACAATAACTCCCTGGGAAATGTGAAAAAATATACCATACAGTTAATAGGACAGAAAACATATGAAGTGATTGTTTCAGCTTCAGAACAGATTTGTCGTAGTACTTATTACTGACGTTACCTTTTTCGAGTTAAGAGGATTTTGCATTACTTGCATAAAATTTTATTAAAAACTACATATAATGTGTATTCTGACTGAAGCTTATAAATCAGCTACATTGCTTGTCCTTTTCTGAAAGTGCTTCTTTATTATTTTGTGTTATTTTGTCAGACATCTGATTTGTATAACTGAACACATAGCACTTGTCTTCATTTTAAGGGTAATAAACAAGGCACATTTTTAAAACTAACAAAATATTTTTAAATAGTAGACTGTTTTTCTAATTATCTTGTCCACTGTGTTCAATACATTTTTACTTTCTCTGCAGTTAGCTTCCATGAGCTTGAAAGAGAAAGAGAATGGGAAAGCAAGCTTTGCTGATGAAAAAAAAAATCAAAGCCAACCACCAACAGCTTTTTGAAAAAGAGTGTTCTGGTTGTTATAAAACATGTATATAACCGACAACCGATATTATCCACTGGTGAGATATTGTTCATACATCTACAGCATAACATTACCAGAAAAATCATGCTGGTTATCAATCCACATGTTCTCAATGCAGTTTGAGGATTTTGAGAATGCCATGTATATCTTTTATCATGTCACTGTAACCCCTCACCTCCCACCAGTTCTCCAGACACACTCCCCACTATGTTATCTCCCCTTTGATGCACGTATCAACCCTTTTCACCTCTGATATTTTTCACGTGAATGCAGACCATGCTGTGATACTTGACTGACAGTGGTTGAGCCTGAACTCCTGTGTTGGGAGAAAGGACTGTCTTTCTCCTTCACATGGCCAGCCTGTGGGTTTCAGTCTTGCCAGGAAAAGAATTCTTACAGTGTTGTGGAGGACAGCTGCACCTGTGGGGCAAATGCCTATATGAGCCCATTTTCCCCACACACACCAAGCTGACCAGATGCTGTGTGGCCATTTTCATGTCTCAGAGCCCAAAACACTATCTGCTCCTTCTTCACAGGAATTTCTTCCTCAGACATGAAGCCAAGCTATGGAAGCATGTAGCTTTGGGATTACTCAGAGTGTTAGCAGAGTAAGTTGATGTCTGCCTACAATATGCCTTACAGAAACATCCATGGCTATGTTTGCACTGTACTAACCACAGTGAAGGAATACCTTTGACTACTTAAACTAGCTGCCATAAGTACTGGTGTTGCTGTCTCTCAGTGGAAGGGAGCTTGTGGAGAGCTGCAGAAAGCATCCAAGAAGAAAAGTAAATTCTATCTGAGCTAAACCCTCTGAGGTCCCAGCAGCCTGTGCTTGTCCTCAGACTTCACATCATGAATGGTGTCCTCGGGCATGGTGGTGATGACATGAGGTGCTATTCTGACAGATACAAACTGGACTGAAATCAAAAATAGAAATTATCAAAGTTGCAGCTAATTGAAGGTGTGTGATATTGCTGATTTTGCCTGGATGAAAACCAGGGTCTTTAGAAGTGGAAAAGTCCTCCACTACACATGGTACTCTGTCTCAGTCACTCACAGCTTCTCTTCCGGTGTTTCTAAGGGTGAAATTGACATACATTTTTCAGACCAGATTGTTTAATTTTCCCTCATATAGGCTGCATATGTTTGACAGTATTTCTAGAATGTAGGTAAGACTTATTTTCCTGCCTCAGCTTCCCGTCTTGACATGGCTCAGAGGAGAGACTGGATATGAGAAACTGGTAGAATTATATTTGTAGACATCTGTCTCTGGAACAACTTCACTCCAGAAAATATAGCACAGCAGATCTTCCTCTGTGCTTTCGTAGCAATAGTTGGAATATTTACACCATTTGAGGGGAGGAAGGGGGAAGGGAAGGGAGATCCCCAGCATAATGACCAAGATCTTAGAACGTGGTAATTGGTGTGGTTATAGTGAATGGCCTAATTTTCATGGAAGTGTTTGATTTATACCAATAAAAGATTAATCAAGTCGATGGCTGTGAAATATGTGCTTTGGTCCCTTAACCCACTGTGAGCATGAACACACCACAGAAAGGCAGACATCTTTATTCTGCAGCAAACAAGCTTTGGTTTTGAGGTCTCTGTTTAGGTTCTGGTTCAGACCAGCTTGACTACCTGCCTAAAAGGATTGTGGCAGTATGTGA
Organism: Cinclus cinclus; assembly: GCF_963662255.1. Lineage (NCBI taxonomy): Eukaryota > Metazoa > Chordata > Aves > Passeriformes > Cinclidae > Cinclus > Cinclus cinclus. The sequence goes on along the minus strand of NC_085050.1, from coordinate 15,249,154 downwards.
GAGTATGGCCAATATCACTTTATCTTAACATGATTTTGCTTATACTTTTACATAATACCTTTTTTTTTCTTGCGCCATGTTTAGCATTCTGCTAGGTCAGATGAAGTCAGGGGTCAGGAGTGTGCTTGATTTAATACAACTGGATGGTTTCCCTGGTTTTTGTCCCTTCCTTTTGGTGTCCTGTCATTTGAATTTTATGGTTTTGCCTTTATTTCTTGAGACAACATTTCTGGGTATCATTTTCTCTGCTACGTTGGTCCTTTATGCTGGCACAGATTGTATTTGTTCATCTAAAATGCCTGTCCTGCAGAATTTTCATCATTCTTATGATATTACTTTTTTGTCATTTTTTGCTTGAGTTTGGTTGTGGTTTGTTATGTTTTGACAGTGGTTTGTCATACAGCTGTGAATAACCTCTTTGGTTGGCTTTTAAATCTCTTCTTTGCAGTGGCTGAAGAAAGTTAACTGAACTACTCTTTCTTCAAACTGAATGATTAGCACAGACAGAAGTGTGAGTGGCTGTATACTGCAAGCAGGCAAACCATTTGTTCTGGCTTTGTTTGCATTCAGATTATAGAAATTTTATGCGAACACAAATACTCTCTCTTCTAAATTTTCAACATGGGAGTGATGGCTTTGATTTATAAGATATGGAAGTTATAGAGTTAAAACTGGAGCTTCCTCATCTAAGGTATGTCTTTTTGTCTGTGGAACAAGAATATGGGTAACCCACCCATTTCTCACCTCAGGACTTAAAAAATCAGCTTAGATTGTATGCTTCCTGATAAATCTGCCTGCCATGAGAAATTCTGAATTTTTTAATGACACACAGGGGTCTGGCCTACTCTGTACTGTTAGAAATCTAATACAGTTGTTTAAACAAATTTTATGGGCTCTGAGTTTTCGTTTTAGGATCAAGTAACAGGCTCCCTAAGTCCTTAGTGTTGTCAATGGATACAGAGAAAAAAAATAAAGCTTGAATCTGGTACGGAAGTGTGCAGGACTGGTGCTCTGCTGTTTGTGCTTCAGCTTGAGACACTGCTTACAAGACCTGCAAGAAAGGAGCCGAGAGTTGAAGCTGACTGTGAGCCAGAAATGTGCCACTGCAGCAAAGAAATCAACAGCCTCCTGGACTGCACAAGGGAGAGTTTGAGGAAGGTGATGGAGGTGATCTTTCCCTCAGCACTGGAGAGACGGATCTGGTGTAAGACAGTCAGTTTGGACTCACCATTTTGAAGCACGACATGAATAAATATACTGGAGTCGGTCCAGAAATGAGATGTGAATATGATTAAGGGCTTGGAGGATTTGCAAATATGGAGAGGCTAAGAGGGTTGAGACTCTGCAGCCTGGAGAAGCCTAAAATGTCTGTAAATACATGATGGGGACAGAGTAAAGAAGACAGAATCAGACTTTTCAGTACTGTGCAGTGTGATGCAAGCGACAGTGAGCACAAAGTGAAACACAGAAAATTTCATTTAAACACAACAAAAACTGCTGTCTTTCAAAGGTGGTCAAACACTTGCACAGGTTACCCAGAGAGGTTGTGAAGGTTTTGGAGATACTCAAAACTCAATTGGAAACAGTCCCAGACAAGCCACTGCAGATCTCTGAGTGGAGGGTGGAATGCTTTCCAGAGGTGTTCTCCAAGTCCAGGTTCTACCCTGTGAAAGGGATCTTGGACTCTGCTGCTTGCTCTCTACATTCCCTGGTCTAGATTCTCTTAGCCTGAGGCTGAAATACTCAAGATCTGATGAATGAATTTTGTACTGAGCAGTTCTTTAAAGACTGGTGGTCAGCAGCCAGTGTAATAAGAAAAAGGTTGGGAGGAGATTTTGTTTTTGGCTGGCTGAACCTTAATTAGAAATTGCTCTCATGCAGTTTAGCTTTGTGCTGAGGCATGTAGAGGATTTTATAGTTATTTTCTGAATATTTTTTTCTAAAATGAATTATAGTGAAGTATTGTCTCTCTTCAGAGGGATCAAGGATTTAAGACTGAGTTGCAGATTATGTGTCTGTTGAGAATAAGGGTCATAAGGTGCAGGGAGTAAAGCTGAGTTCTCATTGTCATAGTTCCTGTTACTTGCTCTTGACTCAAGTGTGTTTTAGAGGATTGAAGTGCTGGTTACACTCTTTCGAGAAAAGGAAATTCATTGTCAAGTGAATCAAATTTTACACGCAAATCTTCATCGGGGTAAAATGTTAGAAAATACTGGAGAAAAGGCACAGTCAGACCTAACACAATGATTACAGGCTAGAAGGAACTGGAGAGAAAAAACCTATACATTTGCAACTTTATAAGCTTTAATATTTTGGATTATAGCATTTATCTGTAGGCAATGTTGTTGATATAAAACAAATAAGATACTGCAGATACCATGAAAGTGTCATGGATCTAAACAAAACCATTGGGTTCTGGTTATGGGAAGGATTCAGTTGACTCAGTAATGGTACTGATCCATGTTATACATCCCACTTTGTAATTTTGACACAAAATTGAGAACAAAGGCAAATTGGTTAGAAACATTAGATTTCCACAATATCCAGAAGGTGCTGTGTAGATAATTAAAAATAAAAACACAGCTTTAAGTACATAGGAAGAATGTGTATAATATGATAATTTTACTCCTCAATGGGTGTGCTTTTACAATACGGAGCTACTACTTCCACTGTCTTCCAAATTTCATGGTGTTTAAAATTTATATGTGTAGATTATGCAGATGTTTTCTGAATGTGCAAATACAATGTAGCATATTACCAGTATAATACTATTAAAAGTACACTAGTGTACTCCAGTAAATCTATACTATTGTATAGATTTTATACCATACTTTTACTTAATATTTAATTAGTATAAATAAAGAAAATTTCTGTAAGTGGAAATTAATCATACATTCTAATATTTATTATAAAAGTAATCTACATATTAGAAGCCAAATCTTACACACTAGATAGGGATTAAGAAAGGGCAGGTCTGTGTGTGCCAGATTCTGCCTTGGATACGTGTGGGTGGTTTAATCACCATGGGCCACATGTCTCTGAGACAGAATTTGGACTTATTAGACTGCCTTTTCACTGCCTTCTATGCCACAATATCAAATCTGACAGTAGCTTTTCCTAGGAATTGACAGATTTGTGTTGTCTGGGTTTGAATCCACTCGGCAGATAAGGTCTTACAGAAGTGGAGGAGTGGTCCCATGACCATCCTACCTTGCAGCTCTTCCAGGGAGCAGCCCATAGCTCTGAAAACTGGAGATTTGCTGTTGTCCAGCTTCAGAGAGGGATCCCTCTCTCCACATCCCAGCCAGATGGACTATGGCAGAGAGCACAGCTGATGTGCTCTTTCACTGGGACAATTTTGGGCAAATAGAAGCATAGGCAGAGCGACAGCAGTGATATTACTGTGTAAGTCCATGAAGTTTTCTCTGTGTGCACTGATTTGTTTACTTCAGTTACAGGAACATATGTAAATGAACATGCCAAGCTCTGACCCACGCAGATGTTAGTTAGTCATGCCCACAGATGTCAATTAACAATTAACAGAAAGCTCATGCTCTCTTTTTCAATGCCCAGGAAGGTTCATTTGCAATCAGTGGACTGTTGTCTCCTGGCTTCCCTAGTCCCTGCATCTGGCTGAGGAGAGTTAGTTACATCTCCATTTAATTACTGAGATCCAACTGTGATAATCTCTCAAGCAAGAGACTCTCATAGTCTGCCTAGAGCTTTATGGGGCAGCTCAACATTTTGTGTTGGGAGCCAAAAAAACCCCACAGTCCCAACCAGCAGAGTTCCTCAAGCTCATCTATAGCATGTTGATGAGATAATCAGCTGCAGGCTGCACTAGAGCTTCCAGAGCTCCTTTGAGCTATAGGCAGAGGGTGTTTTTTTTTCATTCTGTTGCTGATGCTGTGGAACTTTTAAAGCTTTTTATCTTTTATATTTTTGGATTTTTTTTTTGTGTGTTTTATTACTTATTTTATAACCTAACTTTAATTAAAGACAGAAGACTTGCCAGGATTCACGCTGCAAAAACTCAGCCTGAAAGCAATAAAACAATATTTTTATTTCACTGATTAGCACTTCCATTGTTTGTTTGCTACGCCAGCTTTTTAGTTGTTTTACTTGGTATATATGCTAAATCCAAATGTCTGGTCCTGAGAGCTTCTACTGTAAATGCAACACATGAGCAGTTCAGTAAGAAAGAGGGGTTTGCTATCAAGCCCTGCTTCTGCAAAGAGGCCATGACCCTTCATTCTGTAGAGGGGGCATAGAGATTTTGACAGCCTATCTTTAGCACACAAAGGGAGGAAATTTTCTTCTATTATTCCTAGCCCACAAATAATACCAGTTTCCCGTGAACTGGAAAAACATGTTTACTTTCTGTTTTACTCAAATCTTCCTTGGGGAAAAAGCCCCAACCCTCCAACAGTACCATCACCACCACACTGTGTAGTGGTACCAAATTATATTGTAAACTATTTTTTTCAGCTGGCTTTCTACCCATAGCTCATCTGAGGCTTGGAAAAACCCTTAAATTCACAAGTTATGGACAATCCCATCTGGAGATCATTGGACACTTTAGCTCATTTTGGGATGGAAATATAATCCTAGAGTTACATATTTCGGACAGAACTAAGTGTATTATGCTCAGCCAATATATCTAAAAGGGAAAATAAACTAAAGGAACAGGGTGAGAGAGGGACATCCTAATCATCACTGTTGCATGCCCAGGCCAAAAAGCAGGAGTGTGACCTCAGTGCATCCCTTCTTAAGGAGCAGCCCTTGGGCCATTTAATATGTTACATGGTTTCATTCTATTCTTTAGAATTCTCTGGGCGTGATACTTGAGGAATTATACATTATATAACTGTTACTGACCTATAAAGCTTCTTGCCTGTGTTCATAGATTGAATTAATTGATTTCTGGATCATTCATATTGGGGGGGGGGGGGGTGGGGAGTGGAAGGCACAGATCTATCTTCAATTCTAAAATTGTTTTTTGGTCTCTGATGCATGAAAAAGTTACATGGAATCACATTTAGCCAAGCTGTCATGCTACTACATAAGCTGAAGTTACATCATGCCTATGGATGATAGCATTCTTTCTTGTGCAAAATATTGATTTTTGGTATGTCTTTCTTAAAGACATTTTCATAAAAATTATTTCTTGTTGCTAAATCCAACTGATCTTTGTTAGTTTGCTTTGCTATCTGGGCAACTGCTAACAAAATCAAGCAAAGATTAAGTGGCAGTACCCACTTCTCATAAGAAATCCTCCTTCAGCCAGGGAGGAATGCTGCCCAGGACAAAATGATAATTTAAAGCACCATTCCAGTGATCTGGAATTAATGCCTGAGGAGCAGGTGATTTTTCCTTCTAGTATATACAGTATCTTGGAATGGTGGGGGGTGGTGGGGTGGTGTCACATTTTGCACTATTAAATGGTCTTTTCTGGGTAATGGGACATAAAAGTCTGTTATTATTTGTATAGATGAAAGCATTTTTTCCATGTTATGAAAGTATTGCAAGTTTGTTTTTTAAATGTTTAAAAATCTGTATGCTTTGGAGTAGGGCTGCTCAGCTTTGTGGTAAGGGTATCCCTTTGTCCTCTTTGTGGAAATCTGACTGAATTTTACAGATTTTGAAATATTTTGGGGAAAAGAAAGGTACCCTTTCTTAGGTATTCAGTGCAGGCTTTACTAGAGTCTGACAGCTAAAATTTCCAAGATCTCCCTTCCCAGGAACATTGCTCAGTGGGGCATCCACATGCCAACTACATGGAGTTACTAGATATTTTGCAGGTCAGGGCTATGTGGAATCATGGTAATTTCCATTACAAAACCCACAAGGAAGGCTCAGGCAGTTGTGCATGCAAGAGCAGGAAATCTTTTCTTCTACACTGCTGGCAGATGTGCCTGGGATCCTGGTGGCCTTAAGAAGGAAGGAACTTGACCTGAATGCAGAGGAAAGGAAAGGCAAGAGGAAAGGGAAAAATGCAGGGTAAAAATCAGGACCAGATGCCATTGATATGATAGAGAGAAATAATAACTGGAGATAATAGGAGAAGATGGAGGATGATTGAGTAAGGGAGAGTTGGAAGTCAATGAGAAAAATACAGGGAATGGGGTTATGTTTGGCTAGGCAGGGGACACAGAGGAAAGAGGTCCTCTTCACTGGTCTCTGGCAGATGAGAAGCTGGAGGAAGGAAGGAAAGTTGGGATTAATTTGGTGAAAGAATCTACTGTTACAAGGAGACAGAGTGGGGAAAAGTGCAGAGAGAGAATTTGGCAGGGGTAACTGACAAATTCAAGATCCAGAAGGAGTGCTTAGGCTGCTAAGGCAGGGAAGATGGGACAAACAGCTGTGGAAGCCTGGCTGGGTAGGAAGGGCACTGTAAAAGTGTGTGTGAAGTTGTCATTTTGGGCAGCGTGGAGGAGAGCAAGGAAACTGAGACTAAATAACTGGGCCTTCTTAATTAAGAAGAATGAAAAAAATCATGTAGATTTAAGGTAGGTTACTGAGTTTCCTTGAGCAAAAGAAAAAGAGGCATCGTTTCAGGAGGGGGAGAAGACAGTGAGATACTGGGAGCTGAACAGTGATCTTGGAAGATAAGCAACCAACCATATGCTGAGAAAACAGACAATTGGAAGTGGGTGAGCAAAAAGACTGGAGAAAGAATAAAGTCCTGGCATTAAGAAAGTAAATTACAAGAACTTCTTCATACTCAAACTGCTCCTGCAAATGCTCAGCTCAGAGCTCCTGTGGCTAAGATCTGTGTGCTAGCTCTGAAGGCCACGTGTGATGCTCCTTTAGGGAAGTGTGGTGTGGTAAGGAGGAGCCCTACAAAACCACACACAGACACACATTCTTGAACATGTATTCTGTGGACTAAAAGCCAAGCTCTAAAATGTGAAGGAATTCCAACTGTAGTAGCACATAAAACTTCATTCAGCCCCACTGGTACAATTAGACTATACTTTCCATTAATGCTGTGACTGCCACTGGGGAATTGCAAACCCAAGGCCAGGCTGGCATACAGCTTACTCTTGGCTGGACCACATCCCAAAGTGACCACAAGTACCCAGTTGTTCCATAATGCTGCCTTCACCTTGTTTGGGGTCCTCCTAGAAAGTATCCTGCTACCTCTAGCAGAAGATACACGGTGTTGCTGAAATCTTGTTGACATGTACAGTGGCAGGCAGAGTGTGTACATGCACACGTGAGCACGTCCCTATACTGCAAGTAGAGAAGGAAAAGCACCATTGCCATGTTCCCATTCTTTTTCTCAGGAAAGAACTGTATGTATGCATGCAGCAGAGCAGGGAGTGCACACACATATGTGCTTGCATATTCATCTATACAATTTTGCCTTGGAAGAGAAAAATTGAAGGAATAGTCCTTGGCACTAGAAAGTGCACAAAGCTTGGGATGGTCTCTATGCTTCATAAGAGTTATTCCACAGCCTTTTGTTGCTCTTGGAAATTCCATCTCCTGCACAAAAACCCCTTGTTACTGCTGTAGAGTTTCATCTTTATCCTAGAAATGAAATTATCTTTTTAAGCCATCAAGTGCTTCAGGAAGAAAACTAAAGCCTTAAACATGCTTCAGTCTTTCTTGGCAAAACAAAACAGTGAGCTGAGGAGAGGTCTGCTTATTAACACAGGTTTCCATTACTGTTTCTTCTGGAGCTGAATATTTAGCTATAAACATTTACACTGGATATTTGCATCAGTTATTTTCAGTTCTGGAGAGTGACAGGGTCTGCATGTGCATTTGTCATGGAAAAATGAGGTTCCATGGAGCACATCCTTCTGTGCAGCTCTATTCCTCTTCATCCTTTTGGTATCCCACTTTGCTCTTAGCAGTAGCATATCCCTGTGGGAACACAGATAACACTTACCAGAAAACAATTTTTATTAAAAATCCTTACTAATAGTAAGAATAAATTATTTAATGTATTTCTAGCCTTCTTTAATGTTTTGTAGCCATAAATACAGGGCAAAAAGCAATACCACATGACCATGTTACTTTGGGAACAGTATAAACTGCAGTTAAATAGTTTCAAGATATTTATGCAGTGCATAAGTCACATGAATAGAGGTTTATCACAATCAGTAGGAATGCTGGATTTTCATATCACCCATTTGCTGCTTAAGATGATTAGCAGGAAATTTAATTTGCCCTAATTAGCCTTAGGGGAGCAAGAAATTAACTTGATAGGCAAATTTCACTTTTTACTATATAGCACACCAACATGAAGAAATTTGAGTTAAACTATGAGTTAAATCCTATGCTAATACACTGGACTTCAGTTTTTCTAAATTAAATTGAAAGAATGTAAAAAATATTATATGCATGGTTAGGGGTTGGGGGTTTTAGGATCTACAGTTGTGCAACAGTCTTTCAATGTATTCACTGAATTATCAGCCACTTTCAGAGTGTGGTATATTTTTGTACATTAAACTACATTGATTTGTGATATTGCAGCAAAAGCTTTTACAAGTCTTAATTTTCTATATTTGCATATTTTCATTTTACAATGTGCATGATGACTGCCTATACAATATTCCACATTGCAATGCACTGAACAAAACCAATATTCACAGAACTATGAAAATTCCTTCTTTTTTAATTCTCAACATCCATTTGCAAATGCATTTTTAGGTCCAGGAACCTTTATTCATATGCTGGCAAAATTTCTATAAAAATAGCTTTTTTAGAAATCACTCTCACAAGTACACAGCAAATGAGGGATGCATGAGTCACTACATAGTCCTAATAGACAAATTAGAATTAGGAATTTATAAACTCTAATCTTGCCTGTGGATGGTGATTTTTCTACCTCATTCTTCCAAGAGACCATTTAGATTGCTTGGTTTTCCCCTGTAAAATGGAGGCACCACTCAAATGTATCCACCACTCAAAATCACTGTGGATACATTAATGTTTGCAAAGCAATGAGTCATTTGGTATAGAAGTGTCCTTCTATTATAAACTGAAATGTTCACTTATACCAGGCTTGTGGTCACATTCAAATTTATCTGTAGAGAAGATGGAAAGCATCAGTTGCATATGAGGTAATTGCCTTTGATGTCAGTGCTGCTGCTAGTTTGTGCCTCTGAAGTACACTCAGAAGCCCACTCTCACTACTACATTTTTGGAATTAGACTTTGTAAAACTTACCTGACACTACTACTGAAGTGAGAGATGTGACTTTAGTGAGAGTTTTGCCTGACTAAATAATTCTGGATTGGGTACCTTCAGTCCATAGTTTGGGGTTTAAGTGATGCATGTAAGGGAGTTCAGGTGTCTGCTCAGACTTTCTAGCCTATGACATGAATGCTGGTCTAAAGAGACATCTCAGATAGATCTGTGTGTAGTCATATAATGTATAACATTCTAGTTTTCCATTCTCAGGTTCTCCTTCAATCCTCAGTAGTCTGATTTCTCAGTAGCAGCCCTCCTGTTGAATCAAGAGTGCATGTGTGTGTGTGCATGTATGGGTGGGTATATATAAATATACATGTGCCCACACACAAAAAACCATATATGTGTACACAACACCCTTGTATAAAAGTGCTTTATTTTTTGGGGTGTAGAAGTATATTTCTGTCAATACCCACTACTTGTATTTATACACTTATGGGTAATATTCAGCTTTCAGTAGTAATTGACATCATGTGGGTTTTTGTGTAATAATTACTTTGGGACAAAAAGCCTTGCAGATGGTTTCAAGAGTGACTCTAACTTGCCATCAATGTAAAAAGATTAAATATGATGAGCCCACTCCCTCTGAATGGAGTCAGCCATTTTCATTGATTTCAGTGGGAGCAGGCACAACTTTGTCTCTACAAAAGGGAAAGAACATGTATTATATTCATTAAATGAAAGTTTGATTTCATTGCACTTAAAATTATTCATGTGCTGTTAGCAAATGGTTTGAGATTTTATAACCTAGAGCATTTGCTGAATTCTGCTTTGTATTTTCCTCACAGCAATTGGAAGGACCCTCATTCCTCGTTATTTTAGCACTGTCTTTGAAGGAGGTGTAACAGACCTGTATTACATTCTCAAGCACTCAAAAGAGTCATACCACAACTCATCCATCACAGTGGACTGTGATCAATGCACCATGGTCACTCAGCATGGAAAACCCATGTTTACCAAGGTAACAGGGAAGACTCAATAAAGCATGTTGTTGGTTTTTGTTTTCTTTTTCGGTGTGTATAAGGGTGAAAAATATTGGCTGTTGAATTTTTCTGGTAGATTGAGATTATTTCTAATACTGAAAACCCTTGGAGCCATTTAATTACTGTTTTCTATATTCATTATGTGACTGGAAGATCATGTGGGTATTGCCTGTAATTATCCCAGAAAGATTGCAAGAGAAGCACATAATGCCAGGCCAGAAGTACCAGTTTTATGTGAGTTAAATTCAGCCTGCCCATTTCCTTTTCTCTGGGTTTCATTTTAAAGCAGCAATGAAATTTCACATTGCTAGTACCCACCATTTGGGATGGTATGCATTGCATGTGATACTTACCTGGTATAAGGCCTATAAATCTCTAGGAAAATACTGATTTAATGCAGTAGGATGCCAGTCCAAAAGGCAGTGAAGTCAATGGAAGGAGTCAATTGATTGAAACATACTCTGGATTAAACAGTTAGTGAATATTCAATATTTGTAGTTGATAGTGAATTATCTTCGTGCATAGGGCCCATCTAGTCCTGTAATTAAAATGGGTGCTATATATGTGTATAAAAAAGGGTGAAAAATAAAATTTAAACAACAATTCTTTTTATATTAAAAAAATCAGTAAACTTGTTTCAAAATGGAAGTGAATACATTTTAATATATTAACAATAAATAATGACAACGGGAAATTCTGATTTTCCATCTTGTACCTGTTCATCTTTAACTTTTTCATAAAGAAAAGAACAAAAGGAAAAGGGGCAGCAGGAGAAGGCAACTAATCTGTGCTGCCCTTGATCTGTAGGGCCAGGAAGTTTTAATTGTAAGTCACTAACTATTAACAGCATCATGACCAGGGTTACGTGGCTTATGCTGCTTTAGCATGTATGTGAGTACCATCCCTTTGCAGGTCCTGCTCTCCATCTCCCCTGGGGTGGGGCTAGGAGGGGGAAGAAGCTGCTGGTGTGGTGCAGTGGTGAGCCAGGACATGTGAGCCCACTCCAGCCCCTGTGGCTTACACAGAGAAGAGAGCAGATATTCCTATTAGCACCTCTTTGCCAGCTCGCTGCTCATGAGGAGCTGTGAGTCCTGGCCGTGTGCAGGAGATGTGCCAAAGTTACACAGTAGCTGCTTTCAGTGCTGAGTTCCCTAAAGCAATTTCTGTGTCATTTCCCTTTATGTCAGCTTTAATGTAATAGCATATAAAAAGGGCTTGGTTTGGTTTTTTTTGTCTTTTTTTTGTTTTTTTTTTTTAACCAGTAAATACAGAACACTTTTCTCAATTCAATTAGATATTTTTTTTTTACTTACCATGGTAACACATGACAGTGCTGTTATTTTGGAAAGGAGGTTAGCATCCAGCAAGTGAAAGATGGACAAACTGCATGGACTGGGCTTGGTGCCCACCTCGTGTGAGGAGGTCCCAGTGGCCTCCCGTGGCACTGTCCCGTTGTGTGCTGTGGGTCTCTGTCTGCTGCACCCCTGGCAGTGCACAGTTCACCTCAGCCTTGACTGACTTGCCAATTTCTCTGGCAGATTCCAGTATAAACCTCTGTGTCCTGGTAGACAAGTTCAGGTGGGGATGGGATTTGGATTCTAGGAGAAAAAGTAGGAGGGTTTAATGCCTGCATGTTTAAAATATGACTTGTTAGTAAGGGGAAATCAGAAATAAAACACAGTTGTTGGTGGAATAGGGGAGAAGAAATAATACTCTCTCAGAAATAAGTTAGAGCTGAATGTTGTCTCAGCTGCGCTTATTTAACTTCTACAGATGCACCAAGGGCGCAGATCTTGTACTCGGAGGTAAACTACTACTACAGCATTGGTGATGGAACAAAGCAGACCTCCTGTAATAAGCACCACTGCAATGGGCTGTGTAGATCCTTGGATCATATCTGAATTTGACCCAGAGAAACTATCATGGGCAGGGGGTGGGGATAATGAAAAAATCCAAACTGTTTCAGATTCACAAGCAATTTCTAAGCTGAAAATTCAATAACTTCTAATATAACAGACTAATACACTTTTCATTATGTATTGAATCAGGAATCTACAGAGTCAAGAATCAAATATATTTTATTCATTTCAACATTTTGCTAGTTAGAGCAACTCACTGCATACAGCAGTATTGGGTGAATATATAAAATGGCATTTCCAATTCTTTTGAAATAAATATGGCCAGAACATGCCTAGCAGTCAGAATATGAATGGTTGAGCTTGTCTTCAGAGGCTAAGAGGTCCTTGCAAAATGCCACAGATTAAAATTGTTTTATCAAGATACAAGTAAATAGTATAAATAATTTAAACGTGTTCTGTGGCATAAATAAACTGTTAAAAAATACCAAAGCCAAGACCACTATGTTTTTTTACCTGGGAGATGCTCCACTTTTTCTTCAGGTAGATTAAAGTTTTAGGAGTCCTCCTAAGTCTCTGTTTTTACTGTGTTTACTCCAACTCTGGCGCTCCCACTTTATGTGTAGGCAAATTGTTTTTCTGCAGTTATCAATGATTATGTTTCCCAGTGGAATGGCAGATGCAGGCATTGCCTTCATCACTAGAGCAGTGAGCCCCCCATGTGCTCACTACTGGCTTCCTTCTCCCAGGAGTGCAGCCATCAGCTGGATTTTATTGGTGAAGCCCTTGAAACTCAGCAGTTTTAATCCCTACTAATAATATCAGGCATTGCCCAGATTTGCATAAGCTTTAGGTTTCTTTTAAAGCAACAACTCATGTTTGAGAAATGGTGGTTGATAAAGGGGGAACACTTCTAAAGGTGTCAAGTGTAAGGAGAATGACATTGTGAACAAGAAGGCACAGGACCAAAGCTGGTTTTCATAGGCACAAGCAGTTGAAATTCCTACAATTAATAAGTGCAGTGAAGGGGTTAAAAAGCTATTGGTTAGTTTGAGAAATGTTCTTTTTTAGTTTTTTCCTGGCCTAGTCTAGAGCAACCACGTGACACACTGAATGCCTGCCAGCCTCTTTCTTGTTGATCCTCCGGAGACCATCTGTGCTGGGGGCATTGATTAGAGTGTGTCTGCTGGGATTACATCTTTTCTGTTGCCATGCCAACTAATCAGCTGATTTTGGTTACCACAGAAACAAAATGTCAGAGCTCACAGTACGGTAACATGAATTCAGCACAACAGAAAATGTTTTCTTAATTGGAGACCCTTTTGATTTTTTTGGATTCTATGTAAAAGGCAGCTTTCAGGAAAAAAAATAGCCCTTTTAAAATAAGAACTGTGCCAATTTTATTGATTAAAAGCAATGTGTAAAATTCTACTTCACATAAGGAAATTAAATTCCTTTATAAGATGTATAAATTTTTACCACTGTAATATGAGGAATGTGTTTAAGATTTTCTATTAAAATTTGTTAATGCCAGTGCCTAAAATCTGCTAAGAACCTTGGCGTTGTGAGCTTAAGAAAAGAAAAATTTGAAAAGCCACAGTTACTATTATTTTTTAAATTGTTTTAAACCCGAAATATTTTCACATTAACTGATCAGTAACCAGGATCTTTGGCCTTGACACAGTAACATTAATGCAAAATATTTTCCTTCTGTGAATCCTTATGTATGTGCATGTGTACTGTGTAATTTCTCATTGTAGTGCAGGTGATGTGAAAATCAAAGGTGAAACATAAAGCATATTAGATATCTGAAGGCATCACTAAGGTGTGTTGAAAAGAGAAAATGAGAACCTGTTGCAAGGTTCTCCTTCACAGGTCTACAGGAATTTGTCTATGTAGTGTGCCTGTTGAAATTGCCTATTTTTGCAGAAACAGTAAGGAAGAACAACTGTAAGGACATTAAGTGAACTGTTAGCCAGTAAAGCCACACATTGACCAAGTGAGAGCTGGCCAAGTCTAAGTCAGAGCTTTTAAAAAGGCTCAACAGACTCAGCTGAATCTGGGATGGTTCTTTTTCAATCAAATACTAGCTGTACTAAAATTAAGGTTGCAGAAACCCTTCCTTTTGAAAGCCATTACCCTCTGTTTCCATGATATCTCTGTACCCTGCACTTGCAAATTTACTATGAATAGGGATTCTAAGTCTAAATATACACTTTTTAAAAAAATCAACAGTGGTAGTTAATTTTCAAGTCAGACATAATTTTCAGTGCTCCATAATACCCTCAGTCAGGAGGCCATGCTGGGCTTGTATTTTTCACCTTCAAGAAGATCACAACCTTTTGTACCTTTTCCACATAAAATTGTGGAGAGTTGTTTAAAAGTCCCCAGTAATTTATTTTATTTTTCATTTATAAGTAGTACCCACTTGCTACATTTATTCCTTCTATATTTTCTGCTCTTTCTTAGACAAAATTCCTCACAGAGCTGTGTGAGCCACTTTCTATGGAAGTAGCTCCGTTGTCCTGGCTCTCCTTTGCTCCCTTCACTCTCAAACCTGTGAGCAATGCAGCTCATAGAGCCCCATGGCAGGCACCCATCTGGCTTACCTTGGAAAGGGGGGGATTAACAAAACTAGATGAGAGGGGGAAAAGAAACACTGAAAGAAATCCACAAAAAAAAAAATTCCCAAACAAACAAAAAAACACCAAGAAAAAAGCCAAACAAAACCCAAACAAAACCAAAAGAAAAAAAAAATGCAACACAAGAAACAAACCCAATAGGAGAAAATGCTTGGAAAAGAAAAAATGAATTATGAAAAAAGTTATTAAAAATGATGAAAAAAACAAGTTTGGCCACAGGCATTCAGGGAGCTGCCTACTCCAACTGGACAAGAGAGAAAGGTTAATATGTCAAGTTATAGCAAGTCTAAAACAGGTTGGGAATGACTGGTTCAGCAACTTGTCATCAAGTGCACTCAGTTGCTCCACAGTCACCTCCATTGTGAGGTTCAGTCATTAATTAGCAGTAACAAACTGTGAGGAAAAGAAAGTTGCAATAAATAAATGCAATAAATGAAATTTATTTGCAAAATATTCTATGTTTGTAAAACTCTATAAAATCTATACCATTATAAGTTACTGTCTCTGAGGTAAGGCCTATGAAGTAATTTTCCCACATTTGTTTTTTCTCCCCAGGAGGATGAAAAACAATTAATCTAGCAGAGATGAACAATAGAATACTGCTCTGATATTTTGGAATGTTGTTTAATCGATGATGCAATACCAATGAAAACAAAATTCTTGGGAATTTATTTCATGTATTTTATGTATTTTAGGTATGCACAGAAGGACGTCTTATCTTGGAGTTTACTTTTGATGATCTTATGAGAATAAAAACATGGCACTTTACTATTAGACAATACAGAGAATTAGTCCCACGCAGCATTCTAGCCATGCATGTAAGTAATCCCTTATTCATTTGACCTAATGCAAAGAGATGAGATTAGGTTTATGAAGAACTCCAGCAAATTTCACACCCAAGGCAATTAACTATAAATATTTTGGCTTGCCTGCAACCACATCTATTCACAAGTTCTTTCATGTCTCCCTTGTTTCTCGGTGCTCTATTATTGCCACTGTTGCTATGTTTTCATTCTATTTTAGCACATAATTTTCTTTTTAATCCCACTTGGTGGTCTGTGTGATTTGGGTCCAAAATCTCTTCTTATTGACCTGAACTATGCCAAAATCTGTGAATTTTCATCATTGTAGGTACCAATGATAAGTTTTAAATGAAGCAAAGCGATGTTACCCTTGCATAGACAGAAGATAAGAAATTGCCATATATTTACCTGGAAACCTTTAGAATTTTAATCCAGAACTTCTTTTTGTTCCACATTTCACAAATTTCTTTTGTTATTGAATGAAAACACACACCATGAAACATTAAAGTATTATATATTCTACAAGTTGAGGTCAAAATATAATAAGGTAAAATTGTAGAGAAACAAAGAACATACTTTTATTGACACTTTAATTTCTTCACCACAGACCCATTCCTTCTAGTAGCACTCTGATATACAAAATAAGTTGCAGGGCCATGGTTTAAAAAAGGGTAAGAACACAGACATAAAGATGTTCCTATATTTTGATGTCAATTTACTTAGATATCCACAGCTAAAAATATATTAATAGTGAGGAATTTTGTATAGCATAAGCTGGACCTTTTTTCAAAGTGCTATTGCACACCTGAAGAAAACACCCTTGAAAACCTGCCCCACCATTTCTGTCCCAGGATTATCTGCTATTTTAGGGAACTTGATCAACTGAACTCTTCAACAGTATCCCATTAAGGGACAATGAGGATGGCCATGATTATGTACAATACAATACATTATGTATTTAGGGGGCTGCTAAATTCAGAGTGGAAGCAGGTTAGACAGTAAGCAGCAGGTATTAATTTTAGTAATGAGATTGATCTCATTTTAAAGAGGAGGTTGTTCTCACAGGTAAAGCTCCTGGCTAGGGTCAGGGAAGGACTATACTTGCATTCTTTCCTGTTTAATTCTGGGAAAATAACTTAGATCAGAAGGGTTCTCCAGACTGTGCTTAATGTCACATATTTGATGAGGTCTTTCTGCTGCAGTTTCTTACCCACAAAAAGAAAATGATACTGTTTTTATTCCTGCCTTTTTCTGTCTAGTCTCCTGGGACTTACAGCCAACAAATAGAAGGCTCAAAGTGTACTGCAATCCCACAGGAAGCTCTTTGGTGGGGCCCTGCTCACTTGCATGACCAGACCTCTCAGGTCTATCTTTTGAATTGATGGTCAGGGATCAAAGGAACGTATTGGAAAACAGTTTTTAGTCTGCTCCAATTTCATCATGCTTTACATTTTCCTATGCATATGAAACTCTAGCTTATTATGCAAATTTAGCATCAGTGTGTAATTTTTCCATAGCAGTGGCACTGCTTTTCAGGGAACTCTCCCTACATTCTGCTAAGCACACAGAAAAAATACACCAATGAAAAGCAAAGTGAAAATTCTTTTTTCCTTTGTTGTTTAGGCACAAGACCCTCAGGTGCTGGAGCAGCTGTCCAAAAACATCACTCGAATGGGTCTGACAAACTTCACCCTCAACTACCTCAGGGTAAGCATACCATAGCTGATGATTATTGTGAGCATTTTCTAAAAGGTGCTGTTGGCTTTGAGTCAAGGTAATGAGAGCAGAGTCTGCATTGATCAGGTAGGAAATTGACCTAACCCTTAATGAGGGTGGAGGAAAAACAAAGACACTGTAGTAGAGATGTAGTGATAAAAATGGGCTATTAAAAAGGTTAGGAATTTTATAATTCACTCCAAACCTGCTGTGAGTAGTCCCTCTTTTTAACAGTCTTTCTTCTCAGTTTTGAGTAACGCCTTTACTTTATTGTAAGCAGGAAATCCCCAGTATTTTTCCTCTCTGTTTCAATGTGCCTGAGAAAATGGCAGCTAATTCTTATTAAAAGTTGCCTGTCTTCTCCAGCTTTTCAACCTTGCCACCTCTCCCAGGCAGAGGCAGGGCTGAGGGAAGGCTCAGCTCCAGCCCTGTTTGCAGCAGTCCCTCAAAGCAGTCCTCACATCACATGCCTCTGGGAGCCTGAGCTTCCTCCTTAGCCTTGCACTGAATCGAGTGTGGTTTTTAAGATTAAATAATGCATTTGTTCCCATTGCTTTTTGACCCTTAAAGTGCATTCAAAGTTTAGATGTTTATTTTTATTTTTGAAAGTATTCCCTGGCGTGGGCTTACAATACATACACAGAAATACAGATTTGTAGAGTTCATATTTCAAGCTTAAAATTCAGAATTTTCCTATTTCTAGATCTGCCATCAGTGGATAAAATGAGGCAAATTGCTCAATGATACACCAGGCTAACTTGGCCAGGACTATTTGGTTTTATTCTTTTTAATTTTATGAGTAATTATTCAAGGTATTTTTTTTAAGATAACACAAACACTAGAAAATGCAGTTGTTTTCAGCCTAATGTAGAGCTGTACCTAAGTGTGTAATTTAGCTGTACTTCGTTCAGTTCTATAAACCTTGTCATACCTTCCCTACGGATGGATGGACCCCTGTCCCCAGAGGGTTTTGAACTGAGATGTGTGGCGAGCTCTCTCTCTTGGTATCCCTACAGTTTATAGATAGCCTGTAGCTGTACTTACTCTCCCAGTAGCATAAGCCATTGCTGATTGTTGCTTATGTGGTGTTAATGTAAAAATTACTGTTCAAATTACAGCCCAGGTTGTGCAGGGCAGGTCTGGTCTATTGTAATTGAAAGAAGAATATGGCATAAAACCTCAGAGGAATTATACATTGCATTAGGATTTTTCCACGTGTAAATGTAAGATTAACGTGCCTGTGTAATGCACATTGTGTTCTTGTGCTTAGTTTAGTTTGTGATGTGGTACAGAGAGCAGCTCTTGTGCTCTGGCAACCCTACAGCCACACTGTCACTGTTTTGTGGTGGGGCATTCTAGAGCATGTCCTAGAGAAAATCCCACTGGGGATTCCTCCTCAGTCATGGCAAGTTTTGTGTTACATGTCATGCATTATATGTTTGTGGCAAACTGGGCAGAAAGCAGCTGGCTTAGGTAGGGCATTTACATGGTTTCTTTGTAAACTGTCCAGTGGCACCAGGCACTGACCGCTGACCACTTCTGGGCTGTTTGGTCCCTGAGTGTGACGGGACACTTGGGCTGGCCCACAGCAGCCACGGGGCTCTGCAGCCTCCACCTGGCTCCGAGGGCCAGGTGGAATTCACAGCACCAACCACCTCTGTCTCTGATCCCTCCTGCTGTAGTCTGTGACTGCTCCGTGTGACAACACAAATGACAAAGGCAGGGCTCTGGTTAGGAGGCAGCTGGCATCAGGCACCCATTCTGCTCCCTCTGTCTCCGTCAAAAAACAAAAAACAAACAAAAAAAAAGAACAGCAAGAAAGGAAGAGGAAGAGAGAGGGGAAAAAAACCTCGGAAAAAGAAAACTGGGATCAAGATGAGCACTAGGGAAATGAGCAGTGAAGTGGAAGGGGATGAAAAGATAGTCTTACTTTTTTTCTTCTTCCAGACTAGTTTTGTTAGGCTTAACAGACGACATTAGGTCTCTGGGTGCAAAGCTTCCTCTGGCTCCTGCTGTGGTGATTCCAAGAGGAAATCTTTTTTTCTCATGACAGTCTTTACATGTCTCTTTTTCTTGTGGTGAGGGTTTGATCATTCTGCTCTTTTTTTCAGATGTTCGGCTCATCATGGCAGCGAGTATTACATGGCGTTTTTCCATTTTGATTTGTTTCTTTTCCAATTACTTTCCTCTGTTAATTTTAACATGAAAATCTTTTCTGAGTTCATGCACTAAAAATCATGTGCTAAAATAATGTGGTAAATGTACTTAGGTTTAAAGTGTTCTGTTTTCTCGAGTTTTAAGTCATCATTTTATGATATTTTATTCAGTCTTCCTAGTGTTTAGTAATTAGCACTGTTGCATGATTTTGAATAAGGATCAGAAACTAAGCTTTTTTTTTTTTTTTTCTGCTGCACACAGCAAAGGCTTGTGATACTCATAAGCAAAAACTTCACTGATGGGCGGAATTAATCATTTTTATTCTCCAGCGTGCACATAGCAGCAAGCTGTGCTGCAGTTTCTTTAAAGGCAGAATTTAAACCTGGATTTCAGATAGTTGTGATATAAAGGCATAGCCTGTTTTTTTCGGGCTCTAGACATCACAGAATGCTAAATCATTGCTAGCTGGGATAATTGCAGTTGCTGGCATGTAAACCTCCATTCCTGAGTGCCACATGCTTGTAGAGCCACAGCTTTGGATGTGAGCCCTGGTTTGTCTTCATTCACTCCAAGTGAAGCTGTCCAGCATAGAACATTGATTTTGTAAATCATATTTAATACAAATTTAAAGTGTATCTTCTTGGAACCTGGAAATGAAATGTTTTGCCCTATGTCAATTGCCAAATGGTCTTTCTCTCTGTTTTCTCTGGCTCTGTATAAAACCATAGGCTTCCTTTCTTTCTAGTTATAAGTTTGTTTTGTTCCAGCATAATTGATTACCTCATCAGTGGGGTCAGTGTACTTTGCAGTAGCTGCTGACTAGGAGTTGAATAGGCTGTCTCAGAAATAATGAGCAAAACCTTGTAGGTTTTAAATTAATATCAAGATTTTTAAAATGTAATTTCTTATCAAGTCATCAAGTAGTAGATATTACGAACTATCAGATAATAAGGCCAAGACCTAGTCTCAGTCAGTATGAGTCCAGGAACAAACAGGAATCCTGTACAGAATTTGAAGGTGAGGATAACATTGAGAAGAACAGTTTCCACCACACTGCAATAATTTAGTTCCCATGTTACCATCTTTTTTTCTAATTTATTTAGTTGCTGAGCTATTTTATCTATATCTTCAATAATGGATTTGAATGTACTCTAAAAACAATAGCTTTATGCTAGCAACACTGTTCAAAATTTGGAGCTCAGCTATTTCTTGTTGCCATCTATAAAACGATTAATTCTTTTAACATTTCTGACATTATTTAAAAATCAGCCTCTGCTGTCAGTTAGGCAGGATTACCTGTCCTGAGCCTTGAAAGACAGTTGTATCTTACCCAGCTGGTATTCAAAATTTGTCTCTGCTTTCTTGCCCATGTATCTGTTGCATCCTCCCCCCACTGTGACCTGCTCTGGTAGCCAGTTTAGTGATGCTAATGGACATAAATCTGTACCTGCCCCTTACTAAGTTAGAGTTGCCTTGGCTGAGCACTCCCTCTCTGCGTCAGGACAGGTACATAGGCAGGGAAATGCACACTCCCATTTCCCCTTACATCCTGTTTGACTCTGTTGACCAGGGCCTGCTTATCTGAGTTATGAATTATCCAATTTTTTGGTTCTCTATATAAGACAATAACGAGATGTTACTATTGCTACACAGAGGACAATATTTTTGAAGTCCTCACTTTCACTAATTTAGTTCCTCGCTAGACATTTTTGGATTTCTTCTTCTGGGAGGATAATGTGAATTATTTAATGGGGCACAATTTTCTAAAGGCATTACTTACTCTGTAGTCAAAAGCCATTTGTATGTACACCCATTGTGTACACGAAATTTTTTTCCACATGCAAAATAGACACACATGCAAAATAGACACACATGCAATGCTTGCCTTTAATGTGCAGGGAAATTTGATTTTCTTAATACAGTTTCAAGCACAGGCAAGATATGAGCTGAAATAAATTTGGAGCTATTTTGCTCCTAATACATAACAGTTCATGGCAGCTATCTGGCCAATATTTTATGGCTGTTGGTGTATCTTCAGTGAAGAATAAGCAAGTTTACATGTATACATGTAGAGGATGCAAAGTCGGGCGCTTGGGGGAAAAGAAATGTTACATTTATAGTCACACATGCAATATGAATAATTTCCCTTTGTGAGTTATGTTGTGTCATCATCATCGAACAGCATCATCAGGCAGTGCAGGTAGTGCATGGGCTGACTAGCCCTCATTCAGGAGCAAGTGCTCCAGTGCTACTCATTCTCTTGTAGGGTCTTCCCCAGTATCATTCTGCTGCCCAGGGAAGTGGTGAAGTCACAGTTCCTGGAGGTACTTATTTTAAAAACTTGTGGAGTTGGTACTTGGGAACATGGCTTAGTGGTGGCCTTGCAGTGCTGGGTTAGTGGTTGGACTCAATGATCTTAGAAGTGTTTCCCAACCTAAATTACTCTGATTTCATCTCAGCTGCAAACCTTAATGGCTGCATGGCTTCTGCCAGCTAAGGAGGCATTGTCATTCTAGTGCACACATATGGGATTAGGGCATGTGGCTGAGGACTGGGGCAGTCTGAGAGGACAGCTAAGGGGAAGTGCCCTTTCTGAGAAAGCAAAAACCTGATTTTGCAGAGCACTTGGGATTTCATCTTGTCTCATATACTAACAACAAAACTATTGCTATTGGATGCAGTCCATTGTCTGAGGCTGGCAACGTATCTGAAAAAGTAGATGGTGTTTCTGGAAGCACACTAGTGAAAATTCTTTTTCCATGACTGAGTATCACACTGGAGCTTGGGAACAAGGGCAGTTTGTTAAAGCAGCACTGGGATACTCTAAAGCCTGTCCTTTCTTGTTCTACAGTCCCCTGCTTCTGCCATCTTTCCGTGTCTTCAGTAGCTACATGTGAAGCCCTACACAAAGGAGTTTATTAGTTTTGTGTTGTGCATTGAATGGGGGGGGGAGGTGTCAGGGAAACAGAGGATGTGTTCAGATGCTGTATCCTACTGGATGTGAATGAGAAGTTCTATTAAGGGTTCTCAAGCACTCAAAGGAGGGGGTTTAGATAATTTAATCATTTTGGTGACTCTCAAATGAAAGCTGCCAAAATCTTAAAGAAACCTCTGTGCTGTGGATGGTGCAAGCAGACACAATATTTTGTAGTATTAATTCCTGTAAATAATGGAATTTTTCAACCTAAACCAATCAATCTTGGGGTTGCTCTCCACAGGAAAATACAGAAACCATAGGATTCTCACAGGAGGATTCAGATTACTGTAGCTGACTCTCCATAATCTATCTGTGCCAACTATAATTAGCTGATTCTGCCAAGGTTTTCTGGTAATGTAATTTCTTAGCATTTATTTTAGTAATGATCAGAGTGGTTTCTGTTCTCTTTTATGCATCTGATGCTTTAGGGATAGTGTTATATATTTTCAGAATAATAAATGAGAAGAAATGTATTTGCAAAAGCTCATACAGTCAAGTGTTAGCTTTTCACTTTTTTAGTAAAGACAGAACATCACAGAATCTTTATGTCAGGAGTTAATTCATCATAAGTTTGAAACATCAGAGAACAGGGATGGGGTAGTTGTAGAAGATAGGGCAGGTAGACAATTAAGCACCAGTTTAGAAATTTTCTAAAGCAAAATTGCAATCTGAAGCAACCACTGGATAGGACATGAATTGGAAAGATAATATTCATATTGTTAGAAATAATACTGGTGTGCTTTTCATCTCTTGGTTTTTAAGTATCTTGCTAAAACAAATGAGAAAATTGCTGCACATAAGAAACAAAAAAAAAAAAATGGAGCAAACCCAATAACATTTAAAAAAAATCAGATGGCAATTCTAAACCAGATTGGAGAGTACAGTGAGTTGGTGCAGTGTCCTCTTCTGCTCCTAATGACTCACAAACAGATGTTGGTGTCTGTGAATACCATAAATTTCAGAAGTTTGTTAAAAGTGTGCAGTGGGAACAAAGAACAAGAGAGAACAGACATCAGAGTACAAATTGGATTTCAGCAGCAAGCGCAGATTTCACCAGCATTCTGGAGATGGTAACAGCCAGTTTTCACACAAAGAGCACTACCAGTCTCATGAGTATCAGTTAAGGAGAAAGATGTATGTGTATGAACACAAGCCAGTTACTGTGCTCAGCGGACATACAGACCATATGACCTTTGAAATAAAATTAAGATCTGGACTAATGAGAATGGAAGGATGATAATCAGTGATGTGAGTCCTTGAAGCATCCATGAGTAAGAAATCAGAATGAAGTTAGGTTGGAGCAGTCTAAAATTAAAAATGTCAGAAGGGAAAAAGGGAGAAAAAGACAAAGACAAAGCAGTAGTCATATAAAAACAAGTTACAAGATTTGAACTAATAATGTTATTTCAGAAAAGAAAAAAGATGAAGAAAAAAAAAATCCAAAAACACAGCCACAGGCTCTTTTTAGAAGACCAATTCAGACTAGTATGCAGTACAGTCATAAATAATAATAACTATTAATTAAGTTTACGAATGAGACCTGCAGAGGTACAATTTGTATGAAGACCTGAAAATACACAAACCAGCTTCTTTTTCAAAGCAATGAAAACAGCAAACATTTTAATTAGTTGTTTAATATTGAATATCCATCGGTATTTGGTGTGAATTATTATGCAGGGAGGAGTGAGTGCTCCGAAGCAGTTAAGGAATAGGCTTTAATGCAAACCTGGTGGTTCAAACCTTTGTTCTTGGAAGGAGTTGTTTTAGAACTTAAAATATTTATTGCAGAAAGATTATGGCAACCCTATGGTCTGCTATTCATCTGGAAAGGGAATCCTGTAGCCTAGCCACTCATGTTTTTAATCTTTGTAAATATAATTTCATGAGTCTGTCTATTGTGATATCACAGGCAGCTAGCTCATATAACCTTGTAAAGGAATTTCTATACATAGCTAACTTTACTTGTTAGCCTACTTATCCCCTTCCCTTCCCTTCCCTTCCCTTCCCTTCCCTTCCCTTCCCTTCCCTTCCCTTCCCTTCCCTTCCCTTCCCTTCCCTTCCCTTCCCTTCCCTTCCCTTCCCTTCCCTTCCCCTTCCCCTTCCCCTTCCCCTTCCCCTTCCCCTTCCCCTTTCCCTTCCCCTTCCCCTTCCCCTTCCCCTTCCCCTTCCCCTTCCCCTTCCCCTTCCCCTTCCCCTTCCCTTGCCAGTCTTTGTATGGGTAAAACAACATTACTCTTTACCCACCTCTGCTGGAGAGATTTTCTTGATGCATCTCAAGCTAAAATTCGACTTTTCAATAGAAGGTTTTCCTTGGGCTTTGATCCTACTTCTAGGATGTTTCTGAAAAACCTTTACTTTTCTTGTGTGATGCCCTGATCCTTGTGTTTATGAAGGATACCTACCCACTTCATCACTTTATTCTGTCTATATACTTCCATTTTTTAATCTCTCTATTTTAATATCTCTCTGTAATCTTTCCATTTTATATTCACAACAGAACTCCTAAATACCAAAATATGACTCTAAGCAGTAAAATAGTTCAGAGACCATTAGTCTGGGTTAGAGACTGGCACACAGGAAACTAAATTTGTCATGCACTCACCTCCCTTGTACTGGTGCAATCACTGTTGGAGCCAGGTCAGGTGACTGATCTGATGAAAGAACTAATCTAACCCTTTTCACCTAAATTATGACCATTCTTAATAGCTCCCCAAGTGCTACTTGGGTTGGGCAGAGATCAGAGCAGCAGTATGGATTCTTATCAACTGGCTCCTGTTGAAGCTGGTCCTTGTCTCCAAATTTGCCAGCACTGATAGAAAAAGACAAGAAAGAGTTGGGGAATCCTACAGTTTAACTAGGATTCCATAAAGCTGTAAATTTCCAATTTATTCTTCTGGATCTGGACCATTATACTGATTGTGTCTGACCTATTACTGTTTTACACTCTTTTAAATGTGTTCATTTCATTAGAGTGTCCACTGACTTTCAGCTGTAGATTTTAGAGTAGAAACTTGCTCAGAGCAGATTACCATAATTTACAAAACTTGAATTGAAAACAAAATAAGCATAAAGAGAAAAGGTTGATTTTTTGCACTACTTCTGAGTGAAAAAGAAAATTCTATCTTTAGACACATTTTTATCTATAAAAATGGAACACCCATTTCTGTAGATATCCTGTAAACCACACTATTCCCTAACTTTGCAATTAATTGTCATTACCCTCCAACTGGAAAACTTCAGTAAAACATATCCTTGCTGTACGCATACATATATGAACATTAGTGTCCATCAAGAATGTGTAGATCTGTGCATTCCTTTTGATTTCTAAGCATACCTTCTGTTGGTATTAAAGGGAATATCAACAGACGTATCAAATTCATAAACGGAAGCCCATGATTTTATATTTATCCTGTTTCAGGTAGACCCATGAGATGTAATGTGGAGAATGTATAGGCAGCACTAATGAGCAAAGGTGCTGAACCAAACCTGCACTGATGCCCACATAAGGCTTGTGGGCACAGGGGGGCAGAGGACATTGAGGCTTGACCCAAGAACTGTGTCATTTCTAATTCTGTGTTCTGCACAGCTAGAAAACTGTGCTCTGCCAAGTATTCCTCCCTACTCTGGATTGCTTCCTTAATCTTGTGCCTTGTTACCTTTTCTACTTGGTGTTGCTGCCTCACAATTACTCATAATAAGAAAGTTTGTTAATCAAGGATCCAGTTCAACATCCATTAGAGTCAATGGGTATATCCCCTTTGATCCAAGTGTCATCTCATACTTTTTCGTTTGTTCAGATGTATTTTATGCACATAAAATCCAATTCATTGAAATTAATTTCTCTATTGCTTTAGGCAGTTTTAGCCATGAAAATATCACACTTCATGAACAGCAACAACAAATGGTTATTTTTATTGCTTTTTTGTTTTCTTTTCAAATTTTGTGACAAAGGGAAATTAGCTTGATTAACCACAGATTATAGTTCTTAGGTGAGTCCAAAGGAACAAATATCAGCTTGGGGATCAGATTTGAAGAAAGACTTTAAGCATAGAAAAGAATGGAGGAATACAAAAAAGTAGAGCTTTCATAGCAAGACAGAGAGCTTTTTCATTTTATTAATCATTCAGGCAAGACTTAGAGCTGATTTAATTAAAGGACTGTGCACCATTTCTAGCCATGATAAGATGGTTTTACATAAAGTAAGTATGAGTCACATGAAAAAAAAAAAACTCCACAACTGTATTCCCTAGCTAAGATTTCATAGCATTTCATTTGTAAAGCAGGATTGTACTCAGTCATGCTGGATGAAAACCTTCAAAGAAAAAACATTTAGTTTAGACAAAATGGTGTTGGTGATTAGGCAGAGATCACAGTACTCTGCAGTAGACCTTGCCTCATTCTGGTATTTTACTAGTCCATCTTTTCAGTATTACTGCTGCATACCACAATGGAATGTAGGTCCCAGGTCTACAAGATAGCAGAGGTTTCTTTCTAGAGACATTCCAATCTGAGCAATGAAATATAAAAGGGAATAATCTTTTAGTAGTGATATGCAAAGGAAGGAAGTAAATTTCCATCTTCTAAACACTACACCAGACCTTTTCACTGATTAACTTTTGATGAGATGTGTTAGAGCTATGGTATCACTTGAAATATTATAGTCTATTTAATAGCAAGTCTATATTTTATAACTATCCCAACATCATGGTGGTATTCTAGTGAATCCTTGGATACCTTACTGATTTTCTTTAGCAGCATGTGAGATGAGATTTTCAGCCATACAAAGGACAGTATATCATATATTCTATTGCTAAGTTCTCTTGAACAATGTAATTTTAAAAATGAATTAATTATACTAAAACAATTGCAGTAAAAAACAGGACATGAAATACAGCTTGTTCTTTATGATAGTTAATGGTGTAAGGAGAACGACAAATGATTCAGAACAACATATATATTCTTGAAGTCTTTCACTGTCATCACCAAATATATTCATGATACTTTTTGTTTCTTTTGGGCCTCTTCTTGGTGTCTAATTGTATTATGAAGACCATCTGGTCTCTTTATTTCTCAGTTTCTTTCTAACATTTAGATTCCTACTGTGGGCCACATTGCTACCTCAATAAGCTTTCTTTTGCTATAATAAATGATAAGGAAAACTTCTGCTTTCAATCACACACGTAGGCAGGCTAGAGCAACATCTTGGAAAGGAGTGACCTTTCTCCAGAGTGAAGTGGGTGCAAAGCTTCTCTTGTGGTAGTTACATATTTCCTTACCTGTCGAAATGCAAGGTATGAACACAATCAGATTAATCACGGCAGCGAAGGACATGTGGACACTGTCATGGTCTGACCTCCAAGGCTTGCTCCAAAGCCTCTGCTAATCAGCCCAGCTCTGCTGAGAACAGAGGGCCAGCCAAATATTTCTCAAGGCTCTTCTGAGTATAAACCCTGTTTAAAGGGAAAAGGCTGCCTTCCTTATAGACCAAAAAACCTATCACAGAAGCTTCAAGAACTGTCATTTCCATTGACTACTAGAGCAGAAATTAGAAATACATGAAGCAAGAGGAAACAGCAGAAACAAAAACTACCCACATAAAAGAAAGCTCTCTAGCCCCCCAGGGGACTCGAGAGGATGCTGTCTATGAAGGTGCTCTCGCTTTTCTGCTTACATTGCCCTCCCATATTCCTTGCATCAAATTCTGCTGAAGACCACTTCTTAAAGAGCAAAGAATACCAGAGAAATCACTGAAAGATTCATAATATAAAACATACTTTTTAAATGCTGATTGGTTTGGAATGATATTTTAGACTTTTTCCTCACCGATTTGTTTAATTGAAATTAAAGTGGAAAGCAGCTTTTTTGATACGTGCTGTGAAGGCTGTTACTGGTCCTTGATAATGCCTTTGTGTAAGTAGAAGTTGTGAATGCTTAGTACATTTCAAGATGGATGTATCATGCCAGCTTTTACCCCTAATTTATATTCTCAAGTGAACCTAAAGGGAGCTTACATTTTTAACTTCCAGTGTTTGATTTCATTGTTCAAAGTTTTATTCTTTTTTTCTTCTTAGTTTCTCTCTGAACAAAAATTAGATTATAAAGAACTTCAAAGGATATCAGCTGCAAGAGGGTTGTTGGTTTCAGTGGAATTATATCAAGTTATAAAAAAATCAGGTCAAAACAGGGGAAAAACTTAAAGAAGTATATGCATTTAATATTTTCAAGCTTGCTATGACAAAGCTTTTAAAAGGTGGTCTGCTTACATTTTGCTTAGGCTCATTTCTTTTAGGTACATAATGTGCTTTTCCAAACAATTAATACAATTCATCTTTGCTCAGCTTCATACTAGTAATTCTGGAATCAAGTTCTTGAAACAGTGTCTGAGGTCAGTTATAGATACAGTCCAAAAAGCTGTTCATCTATGTGTGTAATCATGGAAGGTGGTGTATACAAAGGTGGAAACATTTCGGTCTAAATATAGTCTGTGCCTTAGGAATAAGGCAGAATGAGCAGATCTCATTAGCTGCTTTATTCACATCTGCAAGGGCTGTTAGAATCATCCATTTAATGACATTAAACTGTCTGTGTGTTAAAAAATAAGGTTGTATGAATCTAGAACACCACAGGAATTGTGACTGTGCAGAAAACACTTTCGGTGATGAACAATTCAACTCCCCACTCGGGAGCGCTCAAAAAACTTAAACAAAACCCTGAAGGGGTTAGTCTGTGATGGCAGTTTTGGGGTTTTGCTTATCATATAGGTATTTTTATATGAATATAAAATGTTGTGGTTTTTCTCAATTTAGTTGAAAAAAGCCCCACCCCTATATTTGTTGGCCATTTTAGGCAGTGTGTTACTGCAGAAATAGAGAAAGTCTAGAGAGTGCATCTGTGTTTGGTTATCAGCGTTAAACACCTTGAATAAATAGCATAGCATCAGGAAAACCAGATTACTTCAGCCATCCAAAAATACAAGAAAATGCATAGCCTGCAGCCTCTTGCCACTGTTATAAAATAGAAATAATTATGGAGAGGGGAAAAAAGTTCATCTGTGTACATTTACTAAAATATATGTCCATGTCATCATTGAAAATGTGCCTGAAAGTTCTAGCATAGTAAAGCCATTTCATATAATGAATTTTGTTATGCCTTCTCATTTTCTGTGGACTCTGAAAATCTAGATCTACCTGGACTCCCATCATCATAGTATCTGTTGGTTTTGCATTTTTATTTTATTTTATTCTAGCAATATTGTTGTAAAAGCCATTATATCCATTGCACAGCTGAGGGGCTGACGATGCTTAGAAGGGCATAAAGCCACAGTCAGACATGGCTTCACAACAGCCTTCAGCTATAGCTTATCTGTTTGGATTTTTTTTCTTGGGACACCACAGGCATCTGTGCCATCCTAGTTTCATCCAGTCACAGTGTTGTTTATTTTTACAGCAAAGCATGGGAGCTGGGAGGAGATGCCTGGCTTTATCTGGTACTCCAGAACCCTTGCCCCAAAATCTTGACCTATGGGTCACCATCTTACTTAGCCTGAGGGAATTGAAAGCCTCGTGTGCACATACACCATGAACAGGATAAAAAAAACAGTGAGTGCTGTGAGCAATTTATTGAAGCAGGGCCATGATGCAACCAGGAGGGCATGGCTCCATGGGTCAAAAAAGGAGCCAGATTATTTCAGCTGCTGGAGAGCTTGGCTAAATGAAAACAAGGGCTTTTCTTCTCCAGTCTGCTCTCAGGATTCCAATTTGAATTGAAAAGTGACTGAACAGCAGGTTGGAGGGAACATGCTAGTGATTGCTCTTCTGTACACACAACTTGCACTTCTGTGTGCTTAAGCCATCCACGTCCCTCAGACTCATTGAAAAGGCTCATTTGCCTTTCCAAGCCCTCAGGTTATGTTCATCTTTGTATATTAAGCAGCATCTAGTGGTGTTCTTGAGTATCTGAATGCACTGTCTATACTCTTTTAGAGCTCTTCCTGCCTACTTTGCTCACTCTCAAATAATTCTTGGGCACAGTTCAGGAATTGGCATGATAGTCAGTCCATTGCTGGAAGGAAATTTGTGTGTAGTCTCCCGTCTTGGTGCATAAGAAGGCTTAACTTTATGAAGGTAGGACAGTCTCTGCCAGTTGGCCTCACTGCCAGAGAGCAGTGCTGGCACATTTCATTTACTAGACTTGTTATGTCTTAACAGTCTTAAACATGATGGTTTTTTAATTCTGAATTGTTTGAGGATATACCAGGCTCACCTCAACCAAGGCAGATGAAACACAGCAGTTTTATGGCTCATATTCTTGTAATTGAATGCTTAAATGTAGGTACTTTGGTATTTCTTTCTGATATTTGATTTAGTGCTATAACTGAGGTCACAGACCAAGAATGAGCTTTAAGACCAGCTGTCCTATTTTTTTCTTCTGATATAATTTTCACCATTTCATTTGGCTATTTCTTCTGTCTTAACAGAAACACATGCTAGCGTGTATCTTTTATTTCTGTACTCTTCTCTTGTGTACTTGGATCACAGTAGGTAATAGCAATTTCCCCTGTCAGCTAGCAGGAGAAATAGCAGTCTCTTTTTACTCCACTCCCATATACACTTCTAGAAGTGAAAGAAACTTGTGTCTCTGGAAGTGGCCTGCTGCCGGGACTGAAGGCAGGCATGTAGCAGCCAAGCAGCAGAGTGACCAACTGGTCAGAATGTGTTCCACAGAACACAGTCCAGGATATGAGGACAACTCCTGAATGCCATGGAGAACCTGAAACACTTGGAAATGTGTATCTGGGTACACAAAATGGAGCTAAAATCTGAAAAAAAAATTAAAATAAAATTAACAGCTCCTTCTTGAATGCCTCTGGTCTTTGTGTGTCTGTCTGAGTAAAGTAAGAATTTACCTTTGATGTCTTCTGTTTGTGCTGCAAAGTCAAGCAGCTCTCACAGATTAGAGGGGTTCTTCCTTTCTGAGTCATGTTTTACAGCAGGGCTGTTGAGGGCCAAGTGCAGTGTTAATACATGAAACAGAAGGAACACAGCTTGATTTTCAAACTCCAAGCAAGAGTTTGCAGTACTAGCAATTAGGAAGAAGATATTTGTACATGTAAACTTCAAGTCTTATCTGGAAATCACTGAGTTAATAATATTGGGACCTAATGACTTTTTTTTTTTGCCAAGACACAGCAGTTTAAGGAGGCTGTTGTGTGAAACTTTGTACAAATCTGGTAATAGATCAGCTGGTCTGTTTTTAAAAGGAGGGAAGGAAGACTATTTTCCCCCAAAGGAACTGCTACTAAGTTATTTTCCTTATCAGAAGAACACCTTTTTCCTGAATGTTATCTCTGACATTTGTTCTTTATAACCTAATGAGGGCAGGTGGAACACCATGGGAATGAGTAATTGTTGATTTGATGTAATTTTAAATTTTGTTTCAAGCCTGTACATGGAGTTGGTATTGTGAGCCTTCATTTTGCTTATTGGTGATCTTGGGCTATTTCATAGTCAATAAGAGGGAAAAAAGATAGTGCTTCTTTTTACAGCTAGGTTGTTAGGTGGCTCAAACTCTTGCCTGGAGACCATGCAATGTTTCTATATATTTTTTCTTTTGTGAGCGTCAGAGTGTTGCTTGATCTTCCCACATAAATTGGTAGGGCATATTTGTAATTTAGATTCTTCTCTGAATGTTTGAATTAGATCCCTTACACATTTGTAACAAACACACAGTGGCCTTGCCTGCTGCTCCAGTGCTCAAAAGGGCTGGAAGTTGACAGGGTGCTGCCTGCACTGGCACACAAACTCACCTTCTTTCCTTAGGAAGGTTTCCAGGAATTCCCCAAGGAATCTTTGGACATGGTCATTCCCAGAAGATGGACTTTTCCTCTACCAGGCATCAGGGGTTATGCAAGCCTGTTACTCCACTGGTCAGTGGTTCTGGCATAGGGATTGATCTTCTCTGGACTGGATGCAGCGTTGTGCACGCAGTAAAACTCAGGGACTGGGAGAGAAGCTTGTGTGCCCTCAGATCTGCCCATGCTCTGCCCATGTCCAGCCTGTTTCAATTTGCCTGCTTGGTACTCAACAAGTAGGGAGGACACCTGAGATTACAAACTTTCAGCATGAAAAGCAAAGCCATGAAAAGTAAAGATTTAACCTTATCTGTGTCCAGGTGCAGCCTCTTTCTATCCTGGCAGGAACCCAGTGGTGTGTTAAATTCTGAATACAGAATACAGGCTTGTAGAGTATCAAAGCTCAGGGAATAGTCTCATACGCTCTCTTGACTCTTAAATGGCTGAATAACCATGGTACTTTTGCATGTCCTTAGTACTTTACATGGTACTCTAATACCAAACCCTAGGTGAAGGTGAATACCCAGTGTTGCTATTCTGCCAGGATCAGAGGACAGCTTCTATAACAATAGGCAGAAAACCTGCTTTGTCTCAGTCTGACAGTCTTTGTATTTCCATCAGGAAAAGGGTTCTTCTAAATACCACTTTCTCCTCTTCACCAGACTACTACTGGGAAAACCAGATGAGTCATACACAGATAAAAAATAATTTAAATGCAATCTAGAACTAAATGTAGTTTTTTCTTTTGTCATTTCTCTTGACTACTGGCCAAAGAGATTTGGTACCCAGCTGTTATCTTACTCATGGATGTGTAAGGGTGATCCCTAAGAATTCATCCAAGTATGGGCCTGAGAGCCACAAGCCTCCGCAGTAACATCATCCTCTGTGCCAGAATGACCCTTTCTGGGGAGCTGAGACAATCAGCAGTAATAAGAGGTAAAATAAGATAGCTTTCCTTAAAGAAGCCAGCAAGAATCTGGCTCAGAACACAATCCTGAAAATGCTTTTGTCTATCACGAAGCAGAAAACTTTCTCCAGTTGCTTTCAGAAACCCATGTCTGGTTTGTCTGTACAGTTTCCTAAGCAGCATTGGTCCCACATCACCAGTTTCAGCCACATATTTCTGCCCACATGCTGCCTATTTCCTTAGTTATTTCTTGGACAGATCTCTTGCTCCAGCTGTTTTGCTGTACAGCCACACAAATAGCAGTGCTTGCGCAGCAGTGGGACAGCATGGTGCTGCTTTAGCTGGCATTGCCACCTAAGAAACAGCAGCCTTAGTGCACTGTCCTTTGGATCCTGTTCCTTCCTAAACCTTCCACATTATTTTTTTGGCCTTGCTTTCCATGAGAAGGGGAGAAGGAGGAGAAAACAGTAAACAGTCTATGAGTACTAATGTCTCTGAATTAAGGTTTTTCCCAAGTAGCAATTTATTCAACATATGATGGACTATTCAATCACAGGTTGGATACAAGTACTTGCAGTCTTTTCAGAAGAAAAGCTTAACTCATTTCTCCATTTAGCCTCAGATTAATGAAGGGCTGGGGACACTGGGGCACACTTCGAGAACACAAAAGTATTGACATAATTTTTTATGTTCTCTACACCCTAAATGTTCACTTTGTGGTGCACATACCATACTGCCACCCAGAATACCCAGACTAGGGTTCTTTTGCAGTCTGCTAAACTAATTAAAAACTTAAAAACAAGTGGTATGAAAGAGCATATTCCTGCTAAACCTTTACTGGTCAGTGGTGTCTGCAGACTAATTTTATCCTCACTTCTTGATCAATTGGTTCATGCCATAATGATCTCATACTCTTCCCATTCAATCTCAGAATGTTTTTAATGTTTTTAATGATTAGAAATCTCTGTCTCTGGCTGTGCTTTATACCCTGTGCCATTTCATAGACTTCAGGAAATTTCTTAGCAAGAGCTTCCACCTTTCATTGGAGCTAACTAAAGGGCACTTCTAGTTGTATGATTCTTCAACAGCACCTCCCAGAATGAACCCATTCTGGAAGAATAAGATAAACAATATAGGCAAGGACATAATGCAGACAATTCACAATAATAAAGTATCTGCATTAGTCTCAAAACAGCAATTCAGAGGAGCATAGGATTAACCAAATACTGTATATGTCAGTTCCTTTGCACCGTCTACTGAACCAAATATCAGAAGGGGAAAGGATAATAGACGCATGGGGCTGTGTGTTGAAATAGATTTGGGGAAAGAAAATTGTTTCAGAAAGCTAGGAAAACAAAAATCTGGGTGCTTACAAATCTGTAGCCAGGAGAGGGAAAAAGAATGATGTCGCTTCATAGACCTCAGATTCGCTTTTTTCATTTACCATTTTTAGAAATGGGGAAGGGTGTGGAGCTTAATATAATCTACTCTGGAGTGTAGTTCAGACAGGAATTTCTATTTAATATGGGAACCACAAGCATGGTTCCTATTATGGAGAGAACATGAAGCACAATTTTTTCGAATGCACGTGGATGCTGTGAGTGAGTACATGCAAAGCTGGGGCTTGGACACAGTCACCAGGATACAGCCAGAGACTGACTCTGTTTAGATGGTTTAGACATTGCAGCCACTTGATAAGAATCTTCCATGTTCACCAGAGCATGTGAGAGATATTTGGAACCCTTCAGCTGGCCTTCAGATCAATAATATTACTGAGAATGTTTTCCCAGGAAATATGATCAAAAGTTGAGAAATTACGTTGTTCAGATACTATTGTAAAATATGTGTATTAGTCAAAAGATGATATTGTATTTCTGCATTACCAAACACAGGAACACTAAAATAGGGGGAAAAATCCCCATATTCCAGAAGTCTGGGAAGTGCTGGTGCATCTCTCTGAAGTGTCATATGGTGGATTAGCATAAACCAACCCATTTCAAACCCTGAAAATATCTGTTTATTTCTCTTCATCAATACTGCTTGAATATTGGAAATTACAGTTTTTCTCTTGTAATATAAATTGCTACAAGAAATTATTGTTACTTATTTAATTGATAATAATTACACTCAACAATTTGTGCTGCAAAAGGTAATGGCTGTGAAAGTCGAAAGACATTTGCACAGAAGTGTAACTTAATGGCTTCCTTGTGTGAGATGACACATAACAGCTGAAAATACATCTTTAAAGTCCCTTTTTTAAAGACTTGAAAAAATCTGGTTTAGCTGCAAGAAAAAAAAAAGGCAAATAATTTTCTGTGTCTCTTCTTTTGATGTTGAATAGGATAGTAGTCTGGAATGTGATTGAAAAAAATAGAAAGGTTCCTCTTAAATGAAGTATAAATAATTGTTTATTTTAAATTTCAGTTCTTATAGTGTCAAAATGCCTCAAAAATACTCATGAAAGCATCACTGATTCATGGAGAGGTGGTGTTAAAGGACATAAGGCATCAGAATAGAATTCAGTCCGACTTTGTGTATATCATGGGCCATTATACTTCACTGAATTACTGCCAAACTGAGCCTAGTGGCTTCAATTTCACTGAGATGTAACTGGTGTTTGGCAAGAGCAGAAAGTATTCTCAGAGTACCCATTTCAAATTATGGAATTATTAGTTTCCTTATTATATAGATGGGACACAGAGTAGTTTGGGGAACCATTGAAAGGTCTTTCTGGATGCTATATGCTCTACCAAGAGGCTATTTTCTCATGGAAAAAAACGGAAACACCACAGGAATCTTGAGGTCTCACTAACTCCTTCTCCATAAAACTGACTTCTCCTGACGCTAGGGG
The DNA here is from genome assembly GCF_963662255.1 of Cinclus cinclus. Classification (NCBI taxonomy): domain Eukaryota; kingdom Metazoa; phylum Chordata; class Aves; order Passeriformes; family Cinclidae; genus Cinclus; species Cinclus cinclus. The sequence continues at coordinate 15,213,205 of NC_085050.1, read as the reverse complement.
TGATAATGAGAATTTGATGATTGTTCTGTGACTTGTGTGATATTTTCGGTCCTGGCTGGAACACATTAAAAAGCTGTTTTGAAGATAGAGGATACATTACTGTGATCACACTAGAAAAAAAAAGTTCAAAATCTCTCCTTGGTCTCTAAAAGCACTGAACTGCATGAAGAAAATAGATGTGTTAGCATAGGAAAAATTACCCAAACCTTGTGCCAGAATTGAAATTCACATTGCCTTGCTCACATAAGAAGGTGTAAATTATATTTTTTTCATATAAATAAAGTTTAAAAAGCCAAATTGTAGTTGTTTTTGTGGTCAGCATTTCCAATGACAGGCACCATGTCTTGTGAGCTTCCAAAGACATTGTGACCACTCTGGAAATAATAGTTGCACTGTCCCCAGCAGCACTGGGACCACTGCACACCCTCTACATGCATCAGTAATATATGGACAGTGCTATTTGCAAGAGACCACAGATTTTGACTTCCTCATCCAGAAATGTCAGTCTGTCCAATTAGTGCAGTCCCTCTTCAATTATGGAAAACAAGCAGGACATTCCAGCCACCACCTGTAGCTGTCACTGGGTAGATGATGTTCCCTACCTGCATTTCCACTAGTAAATGAGACAGACCTGTGGCATTGAGAGCTGGCATATAAATATCTGCCCTGTTGGCACATATTCTCAATTTATCCCATGCCACCTCACTGTCTCCCAAACTGTCTTGGTGTCATTTTCAGAGCAACTTGGGTGAGGATGGTTTTCAGTAGGTGTGACTGGGACCACCCTGTGCTGGGAGCAGGCAGAGCTGAGTTGTGTGCACACAAGTGCTGCACTGGAACCCTCCCTGAGGGCTTAAGAATAGGCCTCACCGCCTTCATTTAGAAATACTGTACTTTATAATGTACCCATAAGTGGTTCCATACCCATTAGCAATTGGGTCATCAAGCCATATAAATTTAGAATGGCTCAGATGAGAGCAAAATTATATTTTTGTTATATTAAGAGAGCATCCATTGTGAAGCTGAGGCTGACTTTGTTGTCTGTGTTGGGCAATACCTGATTTGATGCTGGAATGGAGCTGGCAGATGATCCCTTGTATGCCATGAAGCATGCTGATACAAAAATAATCTTTCACATTTTCTTGAAAAATATTGAACTGGTCAAATTAATTTCTACAGGCACAGCTGTCTGCCTCACCAGTACCCAAGAGCTTTAACACCAGGGCTGCTGTGCTGCTGAAGCACAACCTTAGTCACACACACTTTAACAGCTTTGAGAGCAGTGCTGCAGTGCAATTGGTAGCACTGATACACGCTCAGAAGACCTTTCTCAATATTGCTGTTACTGAGAACTTCAAATGAATGGATGCATTTGAAAGACTTCCCAGAAAATACATTTCCTTTTCAGCTGGCAGCTCAGTTATTCATCTAAGTAGTCTGTGGATTAAGTAATATGACAGGTTTCTTTTGTGAAACAGTTGTGTGTTATTGCTCTCTCCTTTTTCCATCTCACCAGTACAACTAACCCAGAAATTCAACACAGATATTTCAAGGCACACACCAGGACCAGCCAGCAGCCACCCCAAGTAGCATGTGATGATTCTGGTAACCACCAAAGGGCCCACAAATGAGTTCACAAACCAGGGAGGGAAAACCAGAAGCATGGAAAAGGTTAAGAAGGTTGTTTTTTCCTATTTGCTTATTAACTCAGTTCATGGCATAAGTCTCTCTGGACATGGACAAAGAGGGAGAGCAGATTTTAGTAATTTAATGTCTCAGAAGTTTAGTGCAGGGAGGTCAAATTGAGATACAGCATCATGTACTATAATGCTGCAGAATGATCTAGTATCTAATAAATTAAGTGACCAGGCAGATTCGATATCCTGATTTTTCTACATGTGTAGGAACTCTCAGTTTTCTGGCACTGTTGGTACTTCTTCTTTCTGTTCATGCTGTGCTGCAAGGGCAGGGTGGGTGGGAAGAGGCTGGACTCTCCCCACTCAGATGCAGCTGCCCTGTCATGGCACTTTCCTGTGTGTTTCCTTGGGGCTGACTTTCACAGCACAGACACTCAGACCAGGTGTAAGGCAGTGCCAGTGTCCCCAGACAGTGTCCCCACACAATGTCCCCACAGCACTGCCAGATGCAGTTGTTCTGGGAAGCAGAGGCCGCATATGCCATTGTGTTTTACCTCCACCTGATCATCATATCCACCCACCTAAAATTCCATCTCTGTTTTCTATATAGATCCTGACAGAACAGCTCAAGTACACTGTGTACAGTCAGAGGACAAGTATTGATTTTGCTGTACCTGAATAAAATTCTTAACAGAAAAAACAAAGCTAATGTTGGTGTTTCAGTTTTTTCTCTCTTTTGACTTCAGTGTGTGGGTTTCTCTTCTCACTATATAGTATTTGATCCATATGAGGTTCACAGTCAGAGCTGGATTTTTAAGATGGGCACGACCCAGGCTCTGATCTGTGCAGGCACAATTTCAGAGCCAGTAAATAATTTTTCCTATGTTTTATTGCCTGTATTTAACTGAAGTGCAAAGCAATAATTTCCTTCCTACCAGCAAATCAGTGAGTCAGATAGGCAGTTATTACATTTTTCTGGTGTAATTATGAGGGACCATACTCTTCCACGTCAGCATTGCCTAAAAGTTTCAATGTGGAGTTTATTTGCACTGGGCCAAGGGACAACTAGCCTGATCTGAAGTGTATCCTTATTTATTGTGAAGATGTTGCTGTAAATTAAGGTTATTCATGCATTATTTTAATCGTATGTATACTATACATTAGTTGTGTTGCTAATTATATTGTCATGAAAACTTTTGAAGCCTTATTAATGCACACACCATCGATACTTAAAAGCATCATTGCCTGATGGTGATAATGCAGCTTCACTAGTGGATGATCTATGACTGCAAGCATTAAATACTCCCTACTTTAAAGTCATTAATCCCTGCTTTCTTCGAATATGTTTAATTAAAAAGTTCCATTTCCCAGTAATTGCTGTTTTTATATAACCCCAAAATGGAATTTTATTCAGGCACAAGGTCTTTTATATAAACATCCATCTGTCCACAGCATAACAGTGCTGGGACAAGTTTTATGGATCGAGTGAGAAGTGAAGAGATTACAGAAGACTCTGTGTCCCTGTAAGAACTGTGAACTTTTGTCCTCTGTGTAACAGCTTTGGAGCATTTTGACTTTCAGAATTATGGTGTCAAACAAGGAGTTGCAGAGTCAATAGGAGAGAAAAATCATGAAACAATGGGTTTTATGCCTACTGGAGTTGCAATGTTAGTTTATAAGAAAGCTCCTTCCTTATTCTTTTTTTTTCTTTCTTTCTCAAGGTTGCACTGCAAAGTATCCTCCTTTCTATTTGAACATAGAGTTAAGCAAACCTCAATTGCATGTATACATATACATATACATATACATATACATATAATCTTCTGTGCTTCAGGCTGAGAGATATCACTAATAAAAATATGTTGGTATTAATAAGGTTTGCATTCAAAAAGTATGAAATAAATGCATGGAAGTTTGTCAGCTTATTAATCATTCCATTACAAGTGGTGTTTTTACTTTCATTGCTCTAACATCTAACCACAGTTCACTGGCTAAAGGCCAAGGTAGCTTTTGCACTGGCACATTACCATGCGGTGTACTTCTGTGCTTCTCTTCCATTTATTAATGCTGCAGACTTCCTACAATTCAGGCTAAAAATAGAACTGGTTATGTGAAAAACACTGCATTTGTGCTTGAGCTGCAGTATAGAAACAAGAGGATTTTATGTGGATGGGGGAAGAGATTCATGACACAGAAGAGCTAGCTGGTTATATTCTGGAAAAAGCTTTCTTTTTTCATGGTTGTAAATAAAATTAGAGTTGCTATGTACACGTTAGTCTGGAGGATGAATCACAGTTGTTGTATTGCCTCAGTCTCTATGAATCTATGTGTATCTTTTGTATAGAGGAGAAATGATTTATTGTACAAGGAAACCTGAAAATAGAACAATATATGGAAGTGAATTTGTAAAATCAAAGGTGAATGTGACATTTTGTTTTTCAATATAGAGATTGTCTTCGTCTGTGGCTTGTGTTTTGAAGTAGCCTCAAAAATAATAGGCAAACCAAAAGACTTCAACCTCACCACTAAATTTTTGGACTTTTATTTTGTCCAGGTATAACATCTCCTATTGTTCTGCTTTCAGAAACTTTAAGTCAACATTTGCTGTCTGCAGACCTCTGTACCACAAAAACATTTCTAAACTTATTTCCAAGCTGTGATACAGCTCCACACTAAAAATTGTCAGCATTCAAATGGAGTCCTTACACTCTTGATCTTTTTTATAATGCTGTGATTTGTTTTGAATCAACAGTAGTTTGAACAAGACAAACAGCATACCTGATTCCATCTGAACCTAAGGGAGCTGCCAGGGACACAGGTGAAGAGTGATAGTGGATGCATTTCATAGTCAAAATGAAAAGCAGCAAAACTGATAAGGTCTCATTGTTGCACAAATAGAAAAAGCTAACAGTTTGCATATCAGAAATATCAGGTGTTAGGATTTGACTCAGAACTGCTGAATAGGAGCTTGTTTGCCTTTGGAGAAATAAAGAGGAAGGAAATGTCATGTAACAGCATCACACGTGGTAATGATGGGAGATGGCAAACAAGGAAATAGAACTTTCCAATGCTGTTTCCTAGAGATACTGTTTGGACTGGCTGTGATGGTGGATTATTAAGGAATTCTGATTATTAAATATCTGTGCTTGGCAAAGAATAAGAGAGCAATGAACCTCTTTTAAGTGCATGGCAATCTCCGAAGACACCCTTGTTTTGTTCTTATCTTGGTACTGTGCAAGAAGTAAAATTGGTGATCATGTTAGAAACAGAGGCAATAATATTGAAAAGAGAAAAATTTGTAAACTGTATGATTTTTGAACTATCTAGAGAAAATTAAATTAAGAAGGCTTTCAAATGCCATGTGCTTTGCACCAGGCCACTGAAATGCAGTGAGAGAAAACAACAGCTACTGTGTTTCTCTGTCAATTCATAACCTATAATTGGACTTTAAAAAGTAGGTATTCGTTCACAGGACAAGGCTTAAGTAAAAAATATTTGGTGCGAAGTGCTTAGTTCCTCCTCTTAATTACTACAGACCAGCCTTAAACCTTGCCTAACAGTGGAACTCCATCCACATCCACTATAGACTGAAATTAATAAATCTGCTCCAATTTGCATTAAAATTTCATTTTGTCCTGACAAGCTCTCTGAAATTGATACTCACTGCAATACTGAGTGCAGTATAAAAGATCATATCATGCAGTCAACATGATGCACTTTGAAATGTAATTTAACACTAATGTTAAATTAAATTACAAAGATAAATTTTATGGTCTCTCTTAAAATCATTTAAGAGCTTAATTCTTATCTGAGATGTGTAAGGCACAAATCTTTCCTATTGATCACTGACTAGATAGATAATTGTGAGAGAAGAATCACAAAATATGATGGTCTGTCCAAGACTTTTCTTTATGATACAGACTTGTGATTTAATGCAATTAGTCCTTTATTGCAGCTAGGATCTCTGCTGAAGGAAAAGGCTCTAGTAGGTTGTCCTCACTGAAGAAAGTGCCAGTCTGTAGTTTGGATGAGGCCAAATTGCACCAGGAGATCCATAAAGAGGATATAGACTATATTAAGCAAGATTTGAGTGATTCAGATTGTAGATTTTCGTGGCCTTCAGAGCTAAGGCCATCAGGAAGAAGATGAAACTCATCCTATAAGTCCTTTTATTTTCATTAGCTGAAAATACATACAGCAACTGGATGCAGTTTGCCTCTGCCATTGGGATTCCAGGAATATCTACTTATGTTATTGAAACCAAGTGCCCTTACTTTGTCTGGCTTGTCATCAAGGGAAGGGAAAGGAAGCAGATAACCTTCACTATTCACTTTGGTGTAGGAAGAACTGTGAGCCCAGATGGTGGAAACAAAATCAAAAGCCCAAAAGACTTGTGTGTGATACTCTTGAGGGAGGGGGTTTTCAAAACATCTCCCCATTGTATAGAAGGTGAATAGGAAAAAGAGCATTTGTTTAAAGGATATTCTTTTAATGTCTGGGTAATGAGAGGAAGAGTTTAAAGTTGCGAAGTTCTTGCAAAGAATCAAAAAAATATAAATAATTTTTTAAAACAACATTAAGACTTCAGAGAGAGAAGCAAAACTACAAACAGTAGAACTCCTTTCTAAGCCCTTTCTAAGCAATGGATCTTAAATAAAAAGATTAAGCAAAATCACAAGGAAAAACTTTTCAGAGTTTGAGGGGAGAGGGTTATCAAATACTTACAGCAATGACTGAGAGCCTTGAAATATTTTTTTTTTTTTTAATACTTAAGGATATTTTGAAACAGAATTTCTTCCAGCACACTGTAAAGGTGAGTGGACTGAATAAAGTGATAACTAAATAAGGTATATGTCAAAGTCATTTCCACAAATGCACTCCAGCCTTCCATTGGACAAGGAAAGGAGAGCACATCTGTCCAGTTCAACAATCATGATGTGACATCTTGAAAGTGCTTCACACCACTCATTATTTATAAACTAAAGATGTCACTAAGACTGATCATATCCACTGTTAGAAATCCACTGTTTAGTTTAATACAATATGATGTTAAATAGGCCCTCAAATTATTTTCTTTCCAGGGAAGAATGTGCTCAGCTGTCTGCAGAGCACTTCAGCAGCAGCTGTGCAGGAGCAGGGACTTAGACAGGAATGCTTTCCTGGTTTGGAACTGTTAAAGCCAGACTCCTTCTGGTAGCCTGGGCACGCTGCAGGGAGCGAGGAACCTGCAGTCCTTGCTGGGATGCAAGGAGGGAGGAAGAAACTTTCTGAACTGTAATGGAAGTTGGGTTCCCTGCTGACCAGGCACACAGTTTTGATGCTGTCATGGTGCCCTCACAAGGAAATGCAGACTTAATAGCCACAAGAGCTAACAAAGTTTCCATAGTTGCCTGAATTGCTCCAGAGTGCATGGAGGAGAGGACAATGGTGGAAGTTGTTAACTAGCTGATATATAAAGGAAGAGGAGGAGGAAAAAGGGGGAAAAAAATTAATTGGGGTGCAGAACTCTAACTGGAATTAGCTGCAATGCTGGTGATGGCTGTGCTAAGATCTGTTTCATATCTACTCATAGTTATTTGCCTGAAAAAACATATTTTAAGCTTAGTCTTACCTGAAATGAATGTTGCTTCTTTCCATTATCACTGTTGCTGTGAATTGAAATGGCTGCAGATGCAGAACAGTGTAAAAACATGATGAGCTAAACATGATGAGCTATGTAGCTTGGGAGCAATTGAGCAACTGAACACTGCATTATTGAGAAATCATTTGCTACCTCTGGGTGTTAGTGAGAAACTGGAGAGTCCTAGACTGGCATTCAGGGCATAACATAGGATGAATAAACATTACTGAGTGTTGAGTATTTGCTAGTGAATCCAGCATGGAGCTTCAGCAGTTGTGTGTCATCCCACTGCATCCTCCAGGGTTGGCAACACACACAAAAGGAATAGTGAACATCAGGAGCCTTATGGCAGGATTGTTTCCTAAATAACCAAATTATCAATTAAATGAATGACATTTTGTATGACATGCAACAGGCAAAACAACCATATTTTCAAGTGTCAACATGTGAGAACCAATTAAATATATATCAGTAGTCCTCAAGGGACTTGTATCTAGATAGGTGCATGAAATCGTTGTTTTTATGTGCATATCTGTCTATTGCCAAATTATTCCTGGCTTAGTATTTTACCTTTTATCTAGTTAAGATAGGAATCTCTTTAGAACTGAAGGAGCTCAGTATTTTGTAAAATATATGTGTAGCTCTGACCTTGTACAAATAATAAGCTGTAGATGCAACTGATTGCTAATATTGCAAGTATTAAGCTGGAAATTGTAATTCCTAGCTTCTTAGGTGATTCCAAATACAAATATTTCTTGACTCAGCATGGTATCACAAAGCATGGAACCTTATTCTGTGCTGAGAGGTAGCTATCAAATATATCCCAAACCCTGTAAATCTCAAGTTGTGGAATTTGTCCCAGAATCTGCTTTTGCTATGGTATTGTGCTGCAGAAATTTGTCCTGTATTTTTTAAAACTAACACAAAATATCTACTCCATATGTTTTTGGAGATGTACTTAAAATATGAGCCAAGTTCAACCTGATGCAATGCTGTACTGCTGAACCCTGAGCTAGTCTAAAACATTTTCTTTCAGAGGTGTAATCTCTGAAAGAAAAGATCATTCATCTCAATGAGATTTTAAGTCAAAGCCTAAAGAAATTATTCTTAGTAACAGTTTTAAAACCTTTTCATTGCTATCAATTTAAATAAAATGTCTTTATTTTAGTAGTAAATACAGTTAGCATGCTTAAACCATATTTCCAAGCAGTTTCCCACCTCCTTGTAGATTTCAAAACTCATATTGTTTCCTACCTATGTAGCAAACCCAAGGACTTCAGTCTGTTTATACTCTGCCAATTTAAAAAATCTTTGGCACAGAAGGAGTTGGAAATATGGATATAACAGTAGACACAGTAAACAAGCTAGGGATTACTCTGTGGTATTGGACTACTTAAGTTATTGGGGTTAAGAGCTGGCTCTTCATTCTGTCCCAAAGATCATCTAAGGTTTCACTAAAATAAACTACTCTGTGCAGACTGGATTTTGAATATTCAGGTTAAAATAACTGGGTTTATAATTTAAGTTGAAGCAGTTACTGTATTCGCTGCTTGCTACACTAACTAGTGTCAAAATTGAACATTTATTTATTCCATATATGTCATTACTTGGGATGTACAATGAACATTTATTAGTTCCACATGTCAGCAGGAGGGCATAGAGACTTCAGAAAGGGAAAGCAGGGAGCAAGAACAGTAAGTTGAGAGATGGGAATCTCAAAGCCCCTTCCTTTGGCTTAAAGTTTATCTTGCAGGGAAGGACCATGGATATAGCTGATCCACTGAAATGCACTGATGGAAGAGTCTTGTATTTGACTTGACATAACTGTGCAAGAGCTTCAAACAAAGCCATAGCATTCCCCTCTAGAAAACAAGTATGTAAGAAAACACCTAATTTCTTTCAGTTCATAAAAGACCCCAAACATTTCTCATTTATATCTCCATGTTTTTAATGGAAAACAAAGATGGTTTTTAAGATGAAAATGTTCTGTATTCACATGTGATTCTTAAAAAACACATGCTATTTTAAGCAGTGAATTGCAAGCCGGCCAGTGAAAGAAGCAGCAATATGTTCCTAGGAAATTTTCATTCCTCCCTCTGTTCTGCAGGGAAATGAAACTTACATTAGTTCTGAAAAACAAGCATGAGCAGAGAAATTTAAAATCAGCTATAAGCTTTCTCTGTTTTTAACTCCAAAGAATGAACTGTGTTGAGGACTGCAGCAATACTTTCCTGTTTCAGTGCCATGCTGTTGGGGGTCCAGGGAACTCATACAGGGTTTTGAAATGACTCCAGGAAGTCAAACTTCCAGGTATAGCTCTTTTACAGGGCCTGAAAAAATAACCATAGCATGTCCCCTTCCTCACTGCAGGTGTATCAGTAACATATTGTGGACATCTGGAAATGTGTACTTGTGGATGGGCATAAAACAGTGGATGTGGATGTGCAGAGATATTTTAGCTCTTTTCAGAAATCCTGCCCCACTGAAGAAATGGGACCTTTTCCAGGGAAAGGCACTGGAGTCAGAATTTCTCTAGCAGCATTAACTGAAGTTGTTTTCTCTAAAGCACATAGAGGGTGTGCAGAGGGAAGACTGCATTTCCGCACAGAAATAAAATGTCTTTGTGTTTAGATTTGTTGGTTAATAAGTCAGAGTCTTTGTGGAGGATAAAAAATGAGCTCTAAAAGAAAGAACTGAACCTCTTCAAGGCTGCACACTGTATTCCAGGTATACCTTCACTGTCAATATCCTACCTGAATATTAGCTAATGATTAATACTCCCATTCAAGTGAGGGTTTTGTCACTTTTAGGAGGGGTTGTAAATCAGCATGTGCTCTGAACATACATCAGTTCCTGTAATTTTCAAGAGATTAATATGGGCATTTGACCACGAGAAGTTTCAAGCACCAAAGAGTTAAAACTACATTTTAGTAGAACTTCAGGAAACGCTCTCACTGCTGCCTGGTTCCTTGCTGGCTCATTCAGAAAAACTGATGTTACATTATACATTAACATTCGTGTCATCTACATGAGAAATTTTAGATATTTCCATATTTTAAATTGTAGTTAGTGAAACTTTTATGTATACAGAGAAATTGGGCAGCCATAGGAAGATACTTAAAACTTGCTTATTTTGGTAGACCATGAGACTTGTTGACCACATGGCTTACTGGCCAGATATGTTTCCTGATTTAAAGAAACTGGCTGGGTGATTATGTAGTGTCACCAGCTAAATATGGCAAGACTCGAGTCTCACGGATTTCTCTTTAAAACGCAAAAGGCATTAAAAAGCTGAAGGGCTGCCGTTCCTTTGTGCTGCTGGCACGGAGGCAGGGGAGCCTGTTGGCTGGGGCAGCTCTGCCACCTGCAGCTCAGCTCCGGCAGGACCGCATCGCCTCCCCTACTGCAAACGGGGAGGCAAGGGGCTTCATGAGAAGGGTAATCGCTAATTAAATTAGCAATAGACTATATTAGTGTATGGTATGCAAAAGGCAAAAGAGAGCTTTCACATCGGTCTTTACTGCTAATCTTCACTGCTTCCAGAATGAGCATCTGTTCTTGGAACGGACTAAAAACCCAGCATTAGAACAAAAATCATAAGGCTAAACTGTTCTTGGTGTGACTGGAGTGATCTCAGAGCTGAATACCACCCCTCACTGGTGAAGGCCAGTTTGCACTCTGCTGATAACTGAGGTATTACAGGAAATTATGTGTGGCTCCATATTCTCAGAACCCTTTATCTCCTGTCTGCAGCGTCACCACTATCTCCTCATATAAACCCCTTCTTGAAATACACTGGTTTTTGAAACCTGTAAATGCTAGTCTTCTTCTCAAAAAAAAAAAAAAATCATTAAAAAACAAATCGAATTCCTCCAGATGTGTTTTAGTAACACCAAAGAGAAAAGAAAACCCACAAAAGTGCCTTGTTATATTCCCTATTTTCACTTCCTTGAGTCCTAAGGGTATATAGCATTGCCATTTTTTGAAGTTGGATCCAAGCCCTCTAATTGATGAATTGTCCAGAAGATCCATATGGAACTCCAGGAAACTCACTGCCAGTCTATATAGTATCAAAATGTGTGCATGGGTCCCAGTGTGCACCCATAAATGCAGGCTGCTCCTACCAGTGATCTCTCAGCGTGAAGGTTTATCCCTAGAGCTGGCTCCACCTCACAGCTCTGACAGTGAAACAGCAGTGGTTCTGAGTAATGGTCAGAAATCACCACAATGAGCTCAGATAAGATGTCTAGAAACTAATACTAATAATATCGGGTTACTAAGCATAATGTGGAGTTCTTTCTGTGAGTTTTAGTACTGCAGAAGGAAAGTAGCTAATCTATTATGGTACGCATTGTTCCAAATACATTTTGAAAGCTGAAACGAACATAACTTTTCTTTTAACTTTAGGCTTTACACACAATTAAGACACATTCTAGTGCCTGAAACATCCACATGGAGCTTTGTGTCCTTCTGGGACAGCAAGAGCAATCTGGTGGATCAGATCCAGCATCATCTAGGTCAATTCACCTGGTGCTAGACACCTGTGCACAGGCATATGGATCCCACCTCTAGTGTTGCCTAAGTGTGGAACTCGGAAATATCTGTCTTGTCAAGCATTGCCATTAAAGGTTCTGTATTCCTAGGAATGTAGAAATTCTTCCTGTAATCATACATCACCACTGCACTAAATTCTTGAGGTCTTTAGGCTATTGTCTTGGGTGACTGATTTCAAGCTGTGAAGAAACTGCTTGTATAAGAGATTGGTTTTGTTGGTGTTCCAAACATTATTAATATAGTACTGTAGTAAAAACTTACATTTTGGTATTTTCTAGTGCTTGAAAAAAATGTTAAAATGGATGTTTTGAAGGAATCTCACAGAGGGAGACTAGATGATCTGTGGGGAATAGGCAGTTTAAGCCTCAGGCTTCTTCTATATGCCAATGAATGCAGGAGTATAAAACATTTCATTAGCTTTGTTTTAAGAACTCACTCTGTCAATCCAGCCTGCCAGTTACCTGCTCACCAGTGGTTAAAGACAGCAGGTGGTTTTGGTCAATCAAGCTTCTAAATGCATCTTGTCCCCATAGTTTTAATCCAGCTTTTTTGGAAAAAAAAAAAAACAAGCTGCTGATTGTCACTGGCAAGTTCCTTAAGATAATTGGAGCGCAGTCATTTCCCCTTTAAAGGATTTGGGTTTGAGTCACTCTAGATTTCAAGTAGGTCTCAAAGGTCGCCAAAAAAGACCGTGAGATTTGATATCAATCATTTTTAATCCAGTTCACTTTATACTTCTGCCCAATTCACATGAGCTAGATGCATTCAAAACTACAGAGTTCAATGCCCTCCTATTACTCAAGTATCCAAAGTTGATCTCAAAATTGTCACACTTTAGAGGAAGAAAATGGTTGTGAATTCCCAGAAAAACCAGAAGAATTCATGTGAGTGGGTACAGCTCCCAAATGTCCAGAAGATGACTTTCCCATGTCCTAGAGTAGGGCCCTGAGTGCCCATATTTTTTTCTCTACGCAAGTCAGAGGAGTCAAGCATTTCTACATATTGGGTCTGTATTCAATTTTAATCTTGTGTGTGAAGTGAAAGAAAATATATACAGTATTAGCAGTCAAGATATCCACAGGCAGCAGGGACAGAATAGTTCTCAGTGCACATTATGGTTAGAGCACAATAGCAAACATCTTTGCCAAGATGATAAAGAAGAAACATTCTCTTTGTTGCCAATAATGAATATCTAGGGAAGAGTAAGTATATCATGAATAAAGTGTCCCTAAGGAAATGTTGGATGAACCTACATATATATTTACATATTTTTAGTCCCAGCAGCAGTAGAGTTATGTGGGTCTAGTGCTCTGACCAGGGTAACTAGTTTGCTCAGAATCATCACAAATATCTTTTTCATGCTTGCTGCTATCAGCTCATAATGATAAAATTTAGGCAGCTGTATCAGAAACCCAGACTTCTGAGAGTCAAAACAATGGTGTCCATTATGATCACAAATCTCTTTCTCACATACACACATTCCCAAAACCTGAGCAAGCACCTGCAGGTTTCAGGATAAATTGAATATGAACTCAGAATACAACAATTTTTGTATGCCTTTTTTTGCAGCATAAACTGGATCCTGCATATATTTTAGGACCTGAAGATCTTGATTTTTGTTATAAAATTGAACTAGATGAAAATCCAGAGTGCACTATCTCATAGCAGGTTTCTGTCTGTTAGATTATCTTGTAGATATTTATTTACAAAAAATATGTAAAAACTATGTAAGAAAAACATCAATGAGGCAATAGCAGATTCAATTTCTACAGTTGGAAAAAAATAATTTCTCATACTGAAGCTCTTCATTCTTCCTGCTGCTTTATGTTATCTCTGTTTTAACTGTTGTTAATGAAAGGCTCATCAAACAGCAGTGCCAATACACAGTAATATTTAAATGCTGAATTAGTGTCAGACTTCATGGCAGCTCCCTTTTAACTGTTTTCCCTGCATACTTTGCATCCATACTTATATGAATGAGAGAAGGGTGCACATGGGGAGAATGGAACAAGAGTTGCTCATCTCTGCAGCCCAGAGAGTAGCATTTGTCTCCTGTCCTATATATTTGGAAAAGAACGAAGGGAAAACATCTCCTGATTAAGTAAATCCTGCAAATTCCTTCAGCAAAACTTCCTAAAATTCAGTAAATAATTCAAAACAAGACTTTGCTTAAATTACTCCTTTCTTCAGTTGCCATTCAAACTTCTAATAATTTGATCAACTTGTTGCCCTTCTTCTGGTAAAAAAAATCCAAACCTGTCCCTGCTTCTAAATGCAGTTCTGCTTTGTAAAGTGACTAAAAATGACATGCCATGCAGGCTCCATGCTTATTCTGTGCCAGCTACTTCTTTATTATATGTGCTCAGTTTGCAAGTAAGGAACCATTTCCTCCTATGTGGCAGCCCTGAAAATTTCAGGTAGACTCTTTAAGTCAACCTGATTTTTTTTTTCTCATTTAGGATGCCTAAAAACCAAGGCTCTGGCAAGCAAGACTAAGCCTTCAGTTACATGTGTGGAATTTTGTAGCCTTCTATGGCTTTGAGTGAGGTTTAAATGAGGAAATTATTCTGGTTATAAACAGGAGAGTAGAAAACAGTGCAGTGCTCTTTCTGCTGGATCTGCTGTGCTAACAGGAGTAGAAAGCAGTGAGCAATAATTTTAATTATTAAGCGAACAGAAAGAAAATATGTAAGACTCTATTTTAAGAAATGTGTTTGAAATTCCATGTTTTCAAAAATCTCTCTGTTATATATTCAACATTCAAGCAGACAAGAAAAATAAAATGCTTCTCTTTTTTCTCATATGTGTCATTCATGTGATAAGAAGTGAGTGTTTAGTCATCATATAACAAAAAAAAAAGCCCAAATTTACCTGGATTATTTTGCATGCAATATCAAATTAAAAGATCATTTACAAGAAGTTCTCGTTGTGCTGTGCAGCAGGTCAGAAATGCTGTAGGGAAATGATAATCCACTATGGACATTTTATTATTTATTAATCTTTGCAGTTTTGGCAATGAAGCATGAACATTTTCTAGTCTTCTGAAATCTCTGTAACCTGGGAGACTAGAGTTGTAGTTTATCTAATACATCCAAAAATTACCTAGGATAGTAAATATAAAGAAAAAGTTTTCCCTATTCAGAGTTTTGATTTTGCAGTCCAAATGCAGATTAAACTTGTACAAGTTGCAGATTCTACAAGTTCAAGGCATGCTTTGTTAGAAAGAGTTAAAAAAATCGAAACATACAATTATAATTTCCAGCTATGTAAATACTGATCAGTAGAGGCTTTGCTTGGATTAAATTGTTCCATTCTGATTTTTCCTTCCAGTTGTGTGTAATACTGGAGCCAATGCAAGAGCTGATGTCAAGACATAAAACTTACAATCTAAGTCCTCGAGACTGCTTGAAGACTTGCTTGTTTCAGAAATGGCAAAGAATGGTGGCCCCACCAGGTATGTTTCACTTCCAATATTCCACTTATTTTATAGTAAAATTAATAGAGAAGCAACAGGAAAGTTTACTTATAAAGGAAAGTAATAAAAATTAACAATGCTTCCAAAGCAAGCCTGAAAATTATTCTGATATTTTATGATTTCAGTCTGACACAACTGATTTATAGATGTGCACACTGAGATGGCTTCGCTATGACTAGGATATAATTTAGTACGAAAATATGTGTAGATAGAATGCAAAATGCCTACTGGCTCCATTAGAATTCGTTGTTTATGTAATCCTGCTTCCTGCTGTGACTCTGAAATTACAGCTACAATTCATAATTAATTGTCTTTGAGACTAATATCAAGTTATTTACAGGCCTGGACCTAACCTTCTCCCTCTTACACCTCAAAATATTAAATCTCCTTTTTCATTTTATAAAGGTTTTTGTATCTAAGAGTGTTCACATGGGTGCCCAGGCCAAATTTTGAGAAGAACAATTGCCCCTGTGTGCTTTGCCAGTTTAACCAAAGCAGTGTAATTGTCGTGATTCAATGTGAGTTTTGCAGGCTTGCAGGACAATGGCATTAGCACACTTTATGGGGTCTCTGGGGAGCAGCAGTTTTAAAGGTGAAGCCCACACAGGATGTAAAGGGAACTCAAAGGGTGGCTGCTTGTTGCTTGCTGCATGGATGGCAGCAGTAGGGTAGAAATCTCTTTCAGCCTTTGTCTCTGGCTGGGTCATTTGGCTTTACCCTACATCACAGTAAGACCTGCATTTTTTTTAACACCATTTCTTGCTGTGTGACTTTTGGCAAGTTCCACAGTCACTTGGACCGTTATGATCGTTATCATGATACTCCCATTAGTAAAATGCTTTTGAATACTTTTGTAGACAATGCTGGGACAATAAGCTTTTTGAATCCATCAGAACAAACTGAAAGCAGATTCCATTGGTTTGGGTCCAAACATCATTCTACAGTTTGTATGTTAAATCTAACACAACTGCAACTATTAAACTTAACAATTTAAAATTAATTGAAAGAATATTTCAGCACTTCTTCTTATGGATCATTTTAGTTCATGCTTTACAGTTTCTGCCATTTGCTTTCCTTCTTATCGTTTTATTGCAGCAGAACCCACAAGACAACCAACAACCAAACGGAGAAAAAGGAAAAATTCTACCAGCAGCACTTCCAACAGTAGTGCTGGGAACAACGCAAATAGTACCAACAGCAAGAAAAAGTCAGCTGCTGCAAACCTGAATCTATCAAGTCAGGTACCTGTAAGTCTCACTTTCCTTTTAGGCCTGAATCACTTACAGTGCTTTCATTCTTTGCATACTTTGTAAAGAAGGTGCATTCTTGAGACGAAACTATCACAAGCAAAAGGCAATCTTGCACAGTGTGCTGTGGAAGCTGGGGAATTAGTGGAGAGGTGTGAAGAAGCTGTTCTGCAGTGCAGCTTTAATGCAGGATCGTCAAACAGAAGTGTGCTGAGGATCAGATGTGATTTTTTTAAAGGTCTGGGCCAGTTCCCCTTTCTGTCAAGGGGAGTCCCTCCACTAGTGGTGGGACTTGTATTAGGCCTTGGGTTTTTAGACATAGCATGAGCCTTGCAGAATTCATCTGCCAGGTGCTAAGTGAGGATGTGTCCCAGTGGTGCAGGACAGATGTACCTGAGGAAGCCACTGGTCTCTCTGTATTAGTACCTTCCCTCTAATTGGTGCCAGGTTCAGATGCTGAACAGGAACAGGTTATGATTTTACTTACCTGCAGAGCTTATCTCTTCGTCCAATCACTCCACTTGCAGAGGGTAAATCCCCTGGAAGATGGCTCTCATCTTATCCACCCTGCTAACTGTAACTGTTGACATCCTAATTGTATAGGGAGACACCAAGTCTTTTCCAGAATAGCAACTGTACCAGCACTTTAATAATGTCACATTTACTGCCTTAGTCACAATATGGGGTAATCAGAGCCCAAATCGTGACAAAGTGTGCCTTAGTCAATAAGGAGACAGCTTATGCATTTTAATGCTTGGGAGATGAATTTGATATTATAGGAACCATAAAGTCATACCCTGGGAATAGCATTCTGATGCAATAGTAATATTGAATTCTGATCAGCAGGTAGGAAAGGGTTAGGTGTCCTCTGAAACCTGACAAAGAATATAGGCGTTCTGTTAGCACAATGCAGACGCTTCCTAGGAAGCTTGAATATCCAGATTAAAAAAAGAGAGAAAAAAAAAATTAAAAAAAAATAGGAGTAGACTAATACCAGTGAAATGAAATGAAGATTTTTGTTTAGCAACTGATTTAACAATCCACTCGTTTACAGCTTTGGGCTTCAGTACATTAAACTCATATTTCCTCCTTGTCATATTAAAATTGGCTCGCACCCCCAGAGACAGATTCTTTCCCTAATATAGGCATCTCTGTGTTTTTCTGGCAGTACAAAGCAGTCAGAAGGCTGACTACCTGATCTCCTGGTGGCAGGCACCACTCTGCCCCACTGATGGTATCTGCCAGAAAAACCTTTGGATCAATATTCAACCATATTTAAGAAAAAACTGCAATGAAGTGCAAAAACAGGCAATCATCTAGTTCCCTGCTGTCTTCAACTTTAAAGGACAGTAGAATAATTTTCTGTCAGCTACACCCTGCTCAGAGTTTAGAAGGACCAGAATCTGACCCCTGCCTCTCTGCAGCCTGCTCCTCTCTGGAGGGAGGACTTTTGTTGCCTTCCATGGTAGCCGTGTGTATTTGAATGTTTGAATGTGATTGAGCCCTCTGATAGTTACTTGTCACTCCCACTGATATTGAAAGTGACTTCAGGTGCTGAAGGCCACTCTTGACAGATGAAGTAGTCAAGGCTGCTCTTCTGATGGAGATGACAGTTGAGCATCTGAGATATATTGGTGAAATTTATTATGTTATGAGGGATGGATTTTTAGCCTTCATTTACGTTCAGGATGTTTTTACTCAATGTTTTTCAATATTCTTTGCTTTCTATACCAGCGTAGCAAAATGGTCCAAACTCTTTTTTATGGAAGATCAGGTTCCATTTTTAGGGCACTTTTCCTTTCCATCTGTAAAGGGGAAAATGCTTAGCTGTTCGATTTGACATACTAACAGCTCTTCCCATCTTCCCCACAGCAAAGATAGCAAACCAGATGGAATTGATGGTTTGGCCACCCTGTAGAGTAGACAGAACTCAAAATAATTTTAGCAGGAGGATATTTTGGTGTGAAACTATTCAAGGCTTTTCAGTTTAATAAAGAGATGTTATCCCACACTTCTTCAAAATTATGCATTCTTTGAAGTGGACCTTGATACCACTGCTTTCTGAAGATAGCTGCAGGTAGCAGTAACTTGGTTTCTGTTTCTTTACCATAACTGTACCTTAAAGTGTATCACTTAATAGATAATATTTTGTTTCCTTTACATGCAATAGAAGACAAGAGATCCTTGAACAAAATTTGGCAGTTTTCAATTCACTAAAATACTCATTTGGCTTTACAGCTTTCTGTGAATGGGACTTTCCTGCTCAGCAGGAAAAAACCCCACCCTACTGAAATCATTCACTTTCAATGCTAAAAGTATTTCCTCTCTCCTTATTAGAGAAGAGGAATGGAATCACTGCATCTTCTATCCAGATTACTCCAATAACCAGAGCTAGTTTCAGTTCCATTTTTTTCATCCTCGTCTCTGGAGACCCCCAAAATGAGCTCATATCTATATCAACCCTGGATTAATATGAAGTCCTGTATTCCAACTTTTTCTCCAATAATTTCTTCCCTGCCAGCAAAGTCAGTCTCTCCACCATAATCACATCTAACTTCCTGTCTTTTCTATGCTTCTGTGTTGTTTTAACTTTGACAGTAAATTAATTCTGATTAAATACTGTTTTCTTAGCCTCTATTCTATGTGATGTTTCTTGGTTTAGGACATTAGTAATTATTCAGTTTTGCTCCTACATTAATGCTGCATACACTCCGACAAATATGTGAATTTTACCATGCACCTCATCCACACTTCTCATTCACACAATTAACTTCTGTTTCTTTAATGAGGTCTTAATGCCTGGAGAGGCAAATGTCCCATGTTCAGGATACTGTCTGGAAAACAGAAGTACGATCAGCTATGGCAAAGCTTGAAACTTCTGAGTTTTCTCATTTTCCCCACAGCCCCTTCCAGCTCTTCAGATAAATACATTGGTCTGAGAAAATCTTGATTAATGAGGGAATGTTTCTTGTCACCTAGACATTCTTCTACTAGTAAAAGGAGAAGGTTGTGCCAGTTTTTCCACCTGCATTATTTTCTGATCAGCTGTCCAGGCAGGGACAGTGCAGACAATGCAGAGCCAAGTTCAGGAAGAGAAATGATGTGATTGTGTTTTGGTGCATGGGTCAGGTTGGCATGGCATCCTGAAGTTCAGTTGTTGAAGCCCACTCCGTCAGTATCCTTGTGTTGCCTTAAATTTATTAGCAGTTCCACAGTGATGTTACATTCTGATACATCTCTAGTGACAATTGATGAAAGCATCTGAAGGGTCTCTGCTAGTTGGTGGGTATCTTCCCTCTCATCAGGAATTTGAAAATGTTCACTCTCAGTCTGTCCTCTTATCTCTAACTCTTGTTTGTACTTCCTCAATTGTGGTAAATAAAATACAAGTTTTTGTCCTTTTGAGAGTCACTTGCTCTCTACTGTACACATTTTCTCTTATGATGGTGGGATAAACAGTGGTTTCTGTGATTCTGTTGATTCTTAGGCTACTGATTGCAGACCTTCAGTATCTTGTCAACGTTCCTCTTCTGCCCCAAGTCCCTTGTTTAATATCTTTTCTATGTATTACATATTTCCTACATATTTCCCACATTCTTAACACAAATGCGCTTTGTGTGCCACATGACTGCACCACACAAATCATTTTTATGTTGGTCTATTGCTTGTCCAGTGATGCTTTTGACCCAAACAAATCCTGTAGGTGCTGATGCAACACACTGTAGTGTGGTGAAAGTAGAACTATGTGCTGCTAAAGTCAGTCCAATAGCACAAGTACTAAAACGTTTCCATCACCAGAAGTTTTCTTTTCTCAGACTCTCACGGGTGCAGGCTCAGTACTGCCAGTGCTTCCCATAGATGCATTGACTGGTTTTAGTGCATAAAGAAAACAGACAGGACAGGGACCCAGAAACTGTAGTCCGCTCATCTGCCTTAGTCTCAGCAGATGCCAGTAATTTAAACTTGGATCTGTTCATATTCTCAATCACATCTGATCTTTGGAAGGCTCATTGGGCAGAAGCAGGAGTCACCAATTTCCACTTGCTCTAGACAAAGAGCAAAGCTGGGCAAGCATCCTTCTGCAAGGTTCATAGAAAACCTGCCTTTCTAATTTTAGTCTTTCTATCATTTTAAAGAAGTTAGTTACCTAATTTGGGTGTGTCATTGTCTTATCATTTGCACAGTACTCCCTCTAGTATTAGAAGCTAGCTGCAATATTTTCCCAAGCCTTTGCTCAGTTTTCAAGCATTCTTACTGGCTAAAATCATATTCCTTAGCATTTTTCATATTCTTCTGTTTCAAATAAAACTTCCTTGAAAGCCCAAACCCTTGTACTGTAGGGCAGTGATTTGTACGCTGTGACCTGTGGATTACAGGTATAAGCAAGATCATCACAAAAGCTACATACAGCTGTTTTCACCTAAATGTTACTCTCTGTAAACTTAATTAAAACAGGGCACATGTATTTGAAACTTGATAGCAATCCACAACTGTCACAAACTCTAAGAATCATTGCTCTATGCTGCTCCCAGTCATTACTACAGAAATCAATGGGTGGATTTTGTTTTCATTTACTAAAGAAGATGAGTGTAATGCTGTAACCATGAACCCAGTGGAATATCATCACGACATGCCACTGTGTAAATGAAACATTCTTTGTTACATCCTGAGTCTTAAGTAGAACCTTCTTGCACTCTTTAAGCAAGTTACATACATCAATAGTCTCTCTTTCTCTTTGTAGCTCTCTGTAAGCTCCTCAGAAACCAACTCCATAAATAAATCTGCTGATGTAGAAGGGAGCAATACAATCTCTTATGGTTTTCAGAATTGGGATAGGTTTAGGTGGTTTGTAATGGATGTTGTAATGGAACCAGAGCTACAGTTCCAGGGCTAGAGATTAGTGTCAGAAATCATCCCACATCTCAAAACCATGCAATTCAGAATCTAAGATTTAGTAGTAAGGAGATAAGAGAGAGTAACTTTGTTTCCAGTTTTTGTGCTTTAGGAAAAACATTCCAAGAAAGAACAGAATGTCAAGTTAACAGAGAATTATGATGAGATGTGAAAGATTTTTCTCTAGAAAATGTTTACTCTGAAACCTAATTAAAATGTCAGTTCTGTTTGTAAAGATCATTTCAATACCAACATCAGTCTGATGTTCTTCTCATGGAAGCAGTGACCATTATGGGTGTGGGCAGCAGCAGGGCTCTCAGTCATCAATATTTTTTGTGCCAAGGAGCTAAGATGTAAATTATTAAAGTAAATACTACTAACACATTTCTGTAAGAAGGAAAGCAAGAGGAGGAACCCTTCTTCTTTTGACTTAGCACTTAGAGGTATGCTATCTGCTCAAACAAGTGCAAATTCCAGTCCTTGAAAGGATGAGATATGCATGAATTATATACTTGAGAGTGCCAGGCATTTTTAATTACCTTTGGCTTGTGAAGTTTGTCTAGTTCTGGGGACTGTGACAAGAGAGTCACTATGAACTGATCACTGTAACACACTGGGCAAGGCTACGTATTAACAGCAGCAAAGATGGAAGGCTCAGGCATGGGGAATTTTACATGGCCCATCAGATATTTTTACCTCCAGACTTCACTAAGACATTGTTTAGACATAGGATGATCCCGAGTTTAAAAGTGTATTTATTCAACTGGGCAGGGCAGTGCTAAATTTCGAGACTTGATTAAAAAAAAACAAAACCAAAACCAAAACCAAAAACAAAACAAAACAAAACAAAATAAAACAAACTAGAAATGATCAGTCTGTTAAATAGAAGTGCTTGCATTTGAGTGTTGTGTGAAGTGATCTCTGTGTATAGTTTATATGCATCAATTTCAGTTTGGGTGGCAACTAGGGTTATTACAGGATGAAAAGTATGATATACATGAAAGCTGCTTTTGTGGTTATATTATAAAATACTACATTTCTATCACATAATGTAAAACAACCACTGCTTTATTTACAGTGCTTCACTACAACAATATTTTACTATCATAAGACATTCCTTGACCAAAAATGTTGTTTCTAATCACAGAGTAAATTAATAAGATTGAGTGACTACAGTCTAAATTTTTTTAAACTAATTTAGTCAAATATGTACTACCATAACTAGGCCATGTGTGCTGCCATGCAAGAGACTAGGGTTTAATTCTTGGATTCTGCTTCTCACTCCATGAGCAGGAGCTAGGAGCACTCCAGAGCTGCAGCCTCAACCCTGGGAGGGATGGAGCCTTGTGTCATTCAACAGCAGTGACCCCCACTGGCCAATTTAAGGAGAAGCATTGAGGGGCTCTAAAAGGAGTCACTTCCAGTCCTCCTCAGAGGTTGGTGGTCATTGCACGGGATCTAGTGAGTGGAGGTTCAATGGGGTGCACTTGGTGGGGTCTTCAGCTTTCAGTCTGAGGAGCAGAATCCTCTGGGGAGGAGACAGCATGTGCGCTTCCTGAGACACTACTTTTGCCTGATACAAGCGGCAAGATTGCCAGAATTTTTTTTCAGATGTCCTGTAACGAATGCTGTGATATCTATCTTTTAAATAGAGGGAAAACTCCACTAACCCCAATATAACTGTAGTTCAATTCCCAGAGAGAGAGACTCAATAGCATAGAGGGAAATACAAGTGCAAACTGTTTTCTCAGGGGGAGTCATTGTATGGAAGGAATGATATTTGCAACAAACCCGAGAAATTAGAGGTGGAAGTAATTAAAAGGTCATTGAACATCTCCCCACTGATGCACAAATGTTTCCTACTGCAGATTGAGATTTATTTCCCAGCCTAGTGTTAGGTGACCTGAGCAGTAAAACTAGCACTGTTCCAGTGGGTTCATTAATCCTCAGCCTGCCATTATCAGGAACAGGAATATTGTCTTAGCAGTGGGGATTACATTTTTGTTTACTTAATGCCATCTTAGTACCCTAGTCTACATCTCCTCAGATTGGCCTAAAGTGATTGTCTTCCTTTCAGTACTTACAGCTGTTAAGCATATTTCCCCTCCCAATCATTTTGTGGACATAAAACATATTTAATTCTTTCATCTGGCCTCCCCAGCCAGCTGTTGCAGCCCCACAGTGATTTTTGATGTGCTTGTCTAAGGCTCATCCGAGTCACTGACCTCTTGCTGGTTTGGCAACAGAGTGAACTTGAGGCCGTCCTTGAGAATGTTGAAATAAAAGGAACTGTTGCCACCTCGGTCTGTGGTTCTGTGTTTCAGGCACTGTGGTCCTTTTTGCCTGCCATATATCTCTGCACACTCACACCCAACTCGCTGTCCTCTGCCAGGTCTCTTTCGTCATTAATGCCCTCGCAATACAGTGGGGTCAGGTCTGGTTCAGCAGTGCACAATAATATTGCCTGTTGTTTAGAGAGATGGGATAAATTAGAATAAACTTTTGCTTATGAACACCTTTGTCTTTTAAACTTCTATGTCACAAAGTTGTGTGTGAGGTTTTTTTTAACCAAGTAGTTCATGGATATATGGAGTAACAAAACAGACAAAGAAAAGAAGAAATAATGTAACAACTTTCATATACTCACAATTTTTTTACATAGCACAGGCTGAAAATGTGACACAAACATTCTTTTGTAACATGCCAGCCTTTGCTGAAGGATATCAATAACCAATGTAAACACTTGCAAGCAATAATTTGTATTGTGTTGTGGTGGAAGAAGTAGATATCGGATTAAAAAGAAACCTTATTAAATGCAAACATTTGTCTTCTGTTTGCTTTTAACATTCATAAGGAGGAACAGATCCTTTAAAAAATGAATCTGTTGTTCACCAGGATTCTTGGAAGGGCTTGTTAAATCAGCAGGAACAAAACTACACATCTGGAATTACTGCACTTCTACCAAGCACTACCTGATGCCCTGACACCTGAGCTGCATGAAAATATGCATCCCACATATTTCTTTAGCTGTTAGCACAGCAGCCTGATTCTCCCTTGAACAGGGAGAACAAGAGAGCTCTCTGGCTTTGCACCTTTGCTTTCCAATCTCAAGTTTGCACCTTTCTATCCCATGCTGCTTAGGTTTTTTTGCAGCAAATCTGTGATGCACTGGAGTACAGTAGGCGGTTTACTTGTTTTCATGGAAGGACAATTTGTACTTAAAGCAGTGATTAGATGAATTCTTTCTTTCTTGCATGCTTTAGTTTCTGATGAGTACTAGTTTCATCAGTGTAATTATAATTAGCACTCTTCATCTTGCTTTTACGGTACCAGCTGGACAGATTGGTCCTCTTACTGCACAGATTGGCGGCAGGGTTGCCTACATGGAGTTAGGTGACAGGCACCATGAAATAACAGATGGTAAATTCAGGGCTTGTTGGCAATCAGCAGGTTTTTGCTAATGACTTAATTAGCTATGCAAATTGTCAAATCAGTGTGAACATTGTTTTTATCGAAAACTTTACCTAAATTAATTACCATAATTAAGTAGCAGAATGTCAAGTATATTGGATGTGTAAAAGGGCTTGGCTGGCTATGGATAAGAGAGTTACCATCTTTATTAGAGTGCTGTGCTCCATGTTTGAGAAGTCTGAGGATAAGAAATGTGGTTTCTTTTAAACTACTTTTAAAATACGCATATCACCAAGTTCCAACTGAGATTCACCCTGGTGCCTTTCCAAAGAAAATGGCTCAGGATGGATTTACTGGATAAAGGCTACGTATTTCAAGGAGAAATTTAAAGGCAGTTTCATAGCCTGTTTATTTGCTTAAAATCAGGCATATTTTTCAGCCTATCTGCTTTTCAGTTCTGGGGTTTCTGAGATCCAGAGCCATGAGCATGCGGCTATAGAGATGTGTCATAGTTTTTAGTTATATTAGAAATAAAGCATAAGCCTCTCTCCTTGTTCCTACTATGTGGGAACTTTTAACTCTGTTGTTCAAATGTCACAAAGTTAAAGAGATGCAAATTCTCTAACCTAATTTTTTTAAGTTGATTTTTTCTCTCTCAAGGTTTCCATATAACAAATATTGGGTGCTGTTCACAGGATGTGATGGTGGTAGGAGAACCAACTCTGATGGGAGGCGAATTCGGGGATGAAGACGAAAGGCTTATCACTAGATTAGAGAATACACAGTATGATGCAGCAAATGGCATGGATGATGAAGAAGATTTCAACAATTCACCTGCACTGGGAAATAACAGCCCGTGGAACAGCAAACCTCCTGCTAGCCAGGAGACTAAATCTGAAAACCCCACACCACAAGCTTCCCAATAGGTTATTCTGCAGCAGTGCCCACTGCAATGTACCTCAGTGGGTAATTAATTACGGTTTCCCAGCATTCTTCAAAATAAAATTTCAAAGAAACACTTTTCAAATGATACAGTATCTATTTCTAAACTGAAGCTATCCAATTTTTCATTAGGGAAAACTCTTGTATAAGCTTCCATATACATTTCTTGGAAGTACTGTCATACAACTAGATACTGGCACTGACCTCAATTAAAATAATTGAAAATTAAACAGCATCTCATGGCAAATTTCTGACAGTGCATTTTATTGGAAGGGGTTGTTTTTTTCCTCATCAAACAATGGCCATATTTTAACAAGTCATCAGTGCTCAGGATCTCATTAACATAACTATGTAAAACTTTTTACAATTGTAATATATTTTCTGCTTTTCAACTTGCACCTGAAATTTCTTGTTTCAGAAAAAGATCAGCTTTTAAGGAAAAGTAATTTAAAGTAACTTTTGTTCATTTTTTTACTTTTATTTCATCAGTTAATCATTTAAAGGATCCAGCATTTTTCATTTACATTTAGCTGATGCCAGTAGATACTATATCCATCATTTAATAAAAATACTGAAACAAGAAATGTCTTTTTTTCATCGAAGACATGAGAAATATTTTTATGTGGGAAAGACACCCAGTCCTATGAGAGTTTATGCTTTGTAAAATTGCTGTCGATCCAGATATTTTAAAGCCATGTAATCCATTAACTTTGTGGGCAGCTTAATAAATCTAAAACTTTTGTGTTTTTATTATTGTATCTGAGTTGGCTTTGTTGTTATTTCTTTTCATAGTATATTTCTTGTATAATATTTTTGTAAAGCCCTCAATTTTTGTTTTACTTTTTTGTTTTGTTTTGGTTTTTATTCCGGTGTATTTATGTGAAACTTTATAAAATAAACTAATTTTTTTCATTTACATATTAATATGTTCAACTCATCATGTAAAGACACAGTGAGTCAGTGTGTTATATAATACAACTGTATTTTATGTATGCTTTGCCAATAAGTGTGCCAATAAACTGTGTTAACAAATGTGCTCTTATACAGTGCATTTACAGTTCCTTGTATGCACAACACACACACCTGCATTCAGGATCATGCACCAGAGACTTCTGGAATTTGTGTTTCACTGAATTGCAGTCTTTTTTCTGCTAAAGGGAAAGCCTATGGTTCGGTGTGAATCGCTTGCAGCTCCATTGGGCTTGATTTTTTTTAACTTTTTCTAACAATAACAATAACAATGTGCAGCACCACAGGTGAGTTACAGCAGTGAGAGCCAAGTGTGAGGCAGTGTTGGGCATCCAGCCAGAGAAGCTCCATCCTGAACTTTGCATCCCTTGCCTTCCAGGGCCAGGGCTTATCAGGGCATGGATTCTACTCTGCTGAATTCTGTCTGATAGTTTTATGATGAGTCCCTCAACTGGCAATGAGAGGATTTTTTAAATCCTCCTTTCTTTGCTTTGCTATCGTATCAATTGTTCATGGGCTCCAGTGAAACCCCTGCAGTGGTGCAGCTGCTCTGAGCACAGCCCAGCCTGCAAAGCCCTGGGCTGTGCTGGAGGACTGAGGCACATGCCCACATACCCAGGCACCTGGGAAGCCCTGTAAGGTGCACCCTGAGAGTGGCAAACACAGGGAGAACTGTCAGCAGAGGGATGCTGAATCTACACAGTCCTGCCTTTTGTGCAGGGGAGTGGTGTTTTATTCTTCCCTGAAACTCTACTTTCAATACTGCTGACATTGTGAGAGCAGTTGAAGAACTCCTCAGGTTTTTTTGGGTGGCTGTGCATTTACCCAGAAGCCAGCCTAGGGATATGTGTGTCCTTAGCATATATACATATTTTTTCAATCATGCTTTTGCTGTTTGTGATTCTACCTAACGGGTTTGAAACCACCACTGCAGAAGGAATATAAGGCAAAGAACCCTGTGTGGCCACTTGGTTCTTGGTGAGAGACAGCTCCCTCTCTTGCCCCAGGAGCCAGCCTTGGGCCCTGATGTGGGCCAATTCTCCTGCAAGCAAAATCCATGTTAAATGAATTTGGGCACCTATGGTACTCCTTGCAGAAAGATAGCCCAAGAGACACTCCAAGCTCTAGAGCACAAAGGCTATCAACTATAGAATTTTAAACTAGCTGAATAACAAACATGAATAGTCATGCTGCTCCTTTTTTACACTTTCAGAATGTAGGAAAGTGTAGTTTTATCATTCAGCTACTATACCAGCCCTGATTTTTCCATGTAAATAATTATATTCAAAACATATTCTTTTAAGGGATCTCTGGCTTCTATATAACCACTATAACATTACAATTATACACTGTAATTCTAATGTTCAAGAACACTAATCATTCATATTACATCTCCATGAGCACACTCTAAAAGGCGTTCCTTATTATTAATCTTTCAAGACTGGCACTACTATTTCAATTTTTAAAAGATTTATGATGTGATATTACTCCTGTTGTTTCAGTAAATAAACACAGGAACACTTGAAAAATGGGCAACAGACTCCTTAGAGTGCTGTCCTTGAATTAATCTCCAAGGACACTTTCTCCATATCTCCTCAAAGCCCTCATCTACAAGCTATCAATCCATCCCATTGTGGTTCGGGTGAACAACAGACACAGCTAGCTGATTTTATTTATTCACCTATTAATTCATAAAAGAAATGTCCAGAATGGACCAGCTTGAGGAAGTGGTTGAGATGGACAGCAGCTGCACACGCCGTCTCCTCCCTGCTACGTCCTTTGCCCCTGTGCCCCGGGGCGGCTGCGTGAGCTTTTCATTTCATGTTTGAAATGACGTGGTAGACTCAGGACAGAGCCTATGATCCCATTTCTGATCCTAAGAGCTCATGCCCTGTCCTCAGGAATGCTCCCCACAGGCTGGGGATTAAAGGACAGTGATCAAATGAACTAATGGGTTTTATGGCTTTCAGTTGGGGATTGTTATTAAATAGCACTGTGGCTTCCATGTGCTCCATGACTGCCTGGCACAGAGCAGTGGGAAAGGTGGATAAAAACCACAGGTGAGTTGAAGCAACAAGTTTGTAAGAGCTGAGGTTGCAACCTGAAGAATGAAAGCTGGAAACCAGTAGTTAATTTTACTGTAATCTAATCTTACCATCTACCAGAACATTGTATCTCTCTTAGAATTTGGAAGGAAATAATGGCTTTTTGGCATTTCCCCCTGGGGAGCCCTGAAGCTATTAAGAGGAGGAAGGAAACTTATCTCATGATGTTGAAATACTTTCAGAAAGAAAGCTCTTGTTTTTTTAGCTAAATGGAGGGAAATACTGGCCCTGAGAAGTGCCCGTGTGAATCAGAGGGAGGAAATTCCAGGAGTTTACTTGGAAAAGCTGAATCATGTAGTTAGTAAAGTGACCAAATACTAACACTGATAACCAAGCTGTTTGCTGTTAGAAATAATTTAAACCATGCAAGAGTCATAAGCACTGGTGGGTATTGATTGTTCTTCAAATTGATTTGTTTGAGGATTTTTTTTTTTTTGGGGGGGGGGGGTGGGTCTTTGTTCAGCAAAGTCCATTTCTTAGAAAACTTTCAACTCCCGTGATTCACCAGCTGGTCTCACCAGCTGCCCCTTTTGAGAACACTTCAGTTCCTGAAGCTCCTTCTTTCTCTCTTTCCACGACCAGCAAAACTAAGCAGCATTTACACATTTGTAATCTCTCCAGAAAGCAGGTTTTCTCAGGTTTCATCATCTTTGCATTGATATGTATGTGTCTAATAATGTGGTAGGATAATTCAGTCGGGAGGGGACCTTGGGAGGTATAACTAGTATTTGCATTCTTTCAACATCACAGACCTCTGTGTAAGTCAGGACTAGTTTTTAGCCTTGGTCCTGGAGAAGTTACTGCTCTCAAACATTTGGGAAGAGACCAACTTGCATCCCTGGAGAACAGGGTGAAAGCATCCCTTACCGGAGAGCCAAGGACTCCAAGGATGATCAGTCAAGATGTGCAGGAAGACACAGGGGTTAGAGGGGAGGAAACTTCCAAAGGGTGAGGCAAAATACTGAACACCACTGGATGTTCTTTAACAGTGGGGTGGAGAGAGGCTCCCTACCCAGCCATGGCTGCAAAACACCATTAAAGGAGTCTAAATGATAGAACAGACTAAATTTTGCAATTTCACAGCCTCCATGAATATCCCATTTTAGCAAAGACAGGATGAAAGAGAAAGCATGAATGATTGATATTGAAGAAAACCCAGTTTGTGTCTAATATATCCTGGAGAAACTGCTAATAGAAATTGAATAGTCCTGAAAATATTTCCTGAGACTGCAGCTCTGATCAAGTAGCCCTATGGTGATATATTGCATGTCCAAATTAAATCTGCCCTGGGGCACACGTAACCCCAGCAGCTGGTTTTACTGAACAGGACTGGATGATTTGTATGTTTTTTCTATATTTTTGACAGCATATTTTTATACAGGGCTAAGGCCTGAATCTTCTACTATGTGAGAGGACCTACTGAATATTTAGCTTCCCATAGAACTGATGTTACTTCAGCATTTCATTACTCTCTATTAGGAAGTCTGGTGGTACCCCAGCATTGCAGAAAAAGCAGGTGGTACCTTTAGGTAGAGAGTCACTTATGGAAGTCTCTAAATTTATGGACCATACTCATACATTGCTTGAGAAAATATGAATTTCCACCGAATGCTCACTGTATTAAAATCTGTTCTAATTTACCATGTTATTTTGACAGCAACTAGTATCAATTCTTTAAAGGGGAGAGGTTTTATTAGGAACAGTGATGGAGCAATCTAACTGTAAAAGCATTTCTTCCATGACCCTGTGAATCATTTCTGAAATAAAAGAACTTTATCCCTCACATCAAGAAATAATTTTTAATGGGTCTGTGGGCAGTCTTAATTCATAATAAGGATTTAAAACACCATTATGCACTAAAGATGACATCAGGAAATAACACACTTATGTATACAGAATCAAAATCTTTATAAAGAGCATCCATCTACAACAGAGCACAAACACTCCAGCTCCAGTCTTTGTCCAACAAATTCCCAATTCTGCTTCCATTAATTTTACAGGGATCAGGATGAGATTGATCAGCTTTAGTTTGAATAAGACACTGAATCCATCCCTGATAATTCAGGTTACAGGTTACTGCACATTAGCAAGGGAATGTGCTTCACCTGAACCAGGTAAATGGCAGTGTGCCTCCATGCCTGTTAGACAACCAAATTCAGGATCCTTTAGGTCAGTGCTCATGTCTAGAGTACAAATTTCTTCAGGTTAATTTTCTTTATTTTCTGTGTTTTGTTGTGGGGATTTTATGAGGATGGGGATTTTTAATCTGAGAATATTTGGGGGCTTCTTTTTTTCTTTTTTTTCTTCAATCTGGACAGTGCCCTATAAGTACTTCTCAGATGTCCAAGACCATATCGGTTGGAAGGTGATATGCAGAGCAAGTGTTAGAGTGTGTGTGTAGCAGTATTTTATATACGTTAAAAGAAACTCTGCATGATCTCTGGAGATCCTCAAGTTGTGTATCACCCCAGTTAATTAATAGCTCTGTCTCAACAACTCTGAATTCATCTAAGTTGCTACATACAATTTTGTATTGAACAGCTGTAATGTATAAGGTTGCCATCTCCTTTGCAATGCATTAGGAGACATTTTAGCAAATGGTTGATATAAAGCAGGCATTTAACACTCCTTATCACATTCAACTGCAACTTTCATTTCATCACATGGAATTTCATCTTCCCTGAGTAATCTCTTGGGGGTTCTGAGTACTGAAAAAGCCTTTTAAAGCTGGTGTTTGGTGCTTTCAGATGCTGGGGATTTTTTTTTTTCCAATCTATTTTCTTCCATCTCTCTTTGATAGTTTATGAAAATTTGTTTGTGATTTTGCACAATGACATTAACTTTCTATCTTCTTCTGGCCACGTGCAAAACAGAACACAGGACTTTCATGGGCTCCACACAGACAAAACCATCAAAAGCAAGGTGGGCTGTTCCCAGCTTGCCAAGAGAGATCAAATTCAGCAAACAGAAGGTGTGAAATTTAGGATCTGTGATCAATACTGGGACTTGTTTCTGTCTTTGACTGCAAACTCCATTCTGAAAGGGAACTTTCAGCTGATTTCTTTGAAATGTCCCCTCCAGGTTAAACTCATGTTCCAAAGGGTGGTAACAAAGGGTGAGCTACTGAGACAGCCATCTTTTCATTTGAGCTTGTCAGCAGCTCTGTGTCTGTGTCTGTGTCTGTGCTTAGACCACCAGCTCCTCCAATGTGAATCAGGTGGGAAGTGCTGCAGGAGCTGGGCTTATTGCTAAAATGTCCCTGGACAGCAATCATGAACCTTTATTGTGGTTCCTGAGCTCTGCAGCAGTAATGCAATTTCATTTTTGCATATCTCAGCTATCTCCTCTGCTGGTCTTTGTGACAGGGATGGGGAGCTTCAAGTTGGCTTTATTTATTTTGCTGTTATTTCAGCCTTAAAACAAAAACAAAAACAAAAAAAAAACAAACAAAAAAAACCTTTATCAGCCTTCTTTCTTCCAGAAAATGTATGATTTTTAAATACAACCCCTGTTTCAAAGAAGTCAGGACTTGCTTGTGAAGGGCCTAACTCAAATTTCACGCAGCAGGATTTGGTTTTACTGTAGATGCCAGTTGCATTCCTGAGAGGTAGGAAAAAAATACTAATGGCCAGTTTATAATGAGGGGCTGAACAGTGGCACTCCACAGGGAGGCAACATTTTTGAGCTCAAGACCATGTAATAGTAGGATATGGGCTTTTAAAATGGAAAGAGAGTTGTTGAGTCCTATGATTTTTCTGTGAGACCCACAGCATGGCCAGTTCTCAAGTAGGGAAGGGGACTGCTGGGGAAGAAAGGAGTGGTCTGTATAATAATTGCCTTCAAACAGTCTGAGGCTTCTGAAAGTGGCAATCTACAAGACAGCAGTTTCCAAGAAAAGGCCATATACAGGGGAAGAAAACTGCAATTGGGAATGAAGGAAACCTTCTAGTGATGGACCTCATGCAGGCACTGCCAAGGCACCAGGATGGACACATAGCTCCAAGGTCAAGACTCAAAGGGGAAAATGGAAGGTTGATCTTATTTAATATGTTTTTAATTTTATTCATTTGTTTTATTTTTTAATCATCTGTGACCATGCTGTTCAGTGCCAAAACTTCTGATTTCTTAACTGCAACAACTTCCTTTGGCTGATTAACAGGTGGATTAATTTGAAATATCCTTTGAGGTATAAAAAAAAGAAAACATGGGGGCAGCTCTACCTTAAAAACAGTAGAGTCGTTCTGTCTCACTAAGAGCCTGGCTGCAGCCACAGCTTTTCTGGGACTGTTATACTCATCTACCTACACCTCACCCTCCACCCTAGTACCCTACAATCTCCTCCAGACCAGCACCTTCCTTGGGAGAAGGTTTGTGGTGATTTGACTATCACTTCAAAATGTCTGCCTATATGACTGTAGGCTGTTGTAAAATATTCAGAGTAGATGTACAGAAATAATGATTTTTCAAAATCACGATTCTTTAATATTTGGTTTGCTTTGTTTTGTTTTGGTTTGGTTTTTTGGTTAGTTGGTTGGTTTTTTGTTCAACAAAAACCTTTTCATTTGTTTGGAATGCATTTTTCATCTTGGTTCCTTCTGGCTATTGAAATTTTAAGTTTTACTTTGATAATTTTCTTCCCAGATGTGATTGTTATGAAACTACAAACACCACAAATTTGTTTTCAGTTTAGAACTAATAGTTAAAATTTTATGGAACTGCAAGTAAAATATTAAATGCAAGCACCTCTTAACTAGCTGGGGGGGAGGAGGGCCTGATGAGGTTCCCTTCTCAAGGCTCCTAACTAAGCCCCAACACTCAGGAATTAATTGCACAGATTGTGTCCTGCTCAGCTCTCTACAGAAATATGCTTGTAAACATTGCAGAGAGATAGTTTAAAGGACATATGAATGATACAGAATGATACAGATCACTCAAAGCGTCAGTTATTCCATAGTTCTCTCCTTTCTTCCACAATCCCCTTCAGTATCTGAAAAGAGACTAATCCAGGAGATTAGCAATAAAAGAAATAAGAATAAATAAATAAATATGTGGTAAAGGCTTGTCAACTCTGGCTTTCCAGTTACAAGGGCTGGTTGCAGGATGCTGTTATGTCAGCTGGTGCTTTACATGTGACCAGAACTAGACAACTCTGACTGGGCTGTGGCCACTACATACATGTGTGGCTTTAGGACACTTTCTGTGCATACAGCACAGCAAGCAGTTCCTAAAAAGCACATTTTCCCGTAATTCCCAGAAAAGGACTTCTTTGAGGACCTCACTTTCTATACAAAACCAAAAGGCTTTGGAGCTTATCTGGCCTCATGGCACATCCTTGGTGCCTGCTGGGAGGCCAGCAGTGCCCTGATGAGGAGTGCAGTGCACTTCACTGCCCAGCTCATTCATAACCCCATCCCAGCAGGAACAGCCCCTCTGCCTGAGCACCCACAGTCCTGCACTGAGGCCACTCAGCCTTTTACACAACCCAAGATATCTGTGTCTTCACATTTGTGAGTCTTGAGTGGAGCTGGGCCAATTTGGATCCCTTTATTAGCAGTATTAAATTCCATTGTGCAGGTATTTCCACAGCTGTGAGTTATTCAACATAAACTACTGAAGTAGAGAATAGGCTGCAAATAACCCACCAGGGAACAATTTTTTGAGTGCTAGTCATCCAGCAAATTCCTTTATTCTCAGTTTTTATAGCAGGATTATTTGATGTAGAGGATATGTCCAGGTTATAATGTATTTGATTATTTATAGCAGATATTTTGTGTCATGAGCTCCATTTTAAAATGGACAAGGAGTATTGGAACTAGACAGATGTGATGTTAATTTCCAAAACTAACCTCGTTTTCACTGGAGTCTGTGATAATGCTTGTACTTTTGAGAATATCACTTTTCTGATAATTTGTCAACCCCCCCAGTTGTTTTGCTACTAAGCCTACTTCATCCTGTGATTTTTCTGTTTCCTGTATCTTTCCTTGATGACTATTCCTATTTCCTAGTGAAATATTTCCCTCCCAATGCCACCAAATAGATCACCTGTATGGAAAAAAAAGGCTCTTTTTCTGTTCCACGCTTCATCAACACTCAGGATATGTTTTCAGGTCTGTGGAGGACCCAAGAGCAAGTGCCACCTGCTTTCTGCCCCCCTGAATGGAAACTCTACCTCCTGTCTCACCTGCCTGAGCCAACAGTGTGGTCTCTCTCTTGGGAAATGTATTTAGAGGATGTACACCTTTTTTAAAATGCTACTCCATTGCCCCAAAGACAAGGAGACCTTTACACAATTCTTGCTGGTGTCTCCAAATCGAGCTATTGGCACAGCACAATTGTTGTGGTTTAACCCCAGCTGGAAAATGAGTGCCACAGATCTTCCTGCTCACACCCCACCCACCCTTTCACACACACTTCCTCTCTGATGAGATAGGGAGGGGAATGAAGGAAAAGAAATATAAAACTCGTGGACTGAGATAAGAATAGTTTAATAATTAAAAGTAAAATATAATAATCATAATGACAACAATAGCAATAAAAACAACTGTAATGAAAATGAGAGATGGAAAGAAATAAAATCCAAGAGGAACAAGTGATGCACACTACAATTGCTCCCCACCCACTGACCCCACACCCTGTCCATCCCTGAACAGCAATTGGTCCCTCCCAGCCAGTTCCCCCCCAGTTTATATAACAAACGTGTCCTGTGGAGTGGAACAGCCCTTTGGTCAGTTTGGGTCAGCTCTCCTGGCCATACTCCCTCTTGGCTTCTTGTGTACCTGCTGACTGGCAAAGCGCAGGACACTGAAAAGTCCTTAACTTAGAGTAAGCAACACTGAGCAAAAGCCAGAGCAGCCATAACATTGTGCTATCCACATGATTCTCATACTGAATCCAAACCACAACACTGCACCATATGAAGAAAATTAACTCTGTCCCAGCCAAAACCAATGGGACAACAGGTCAGCTCCTTTTGGAGGCTGTCATGCTCTCTGTCTCTTCACTTTTTGTTTACTATTGAAAAATGTTTTGACTGACACAGTAACATCACTGAGAGCCCCCACATCTTGTACCAACACAGTTGCCGAACACCAGCTCCACATTCAGCTTCTCTGCCACTCTCCTGCTTTCACAAAGGTGATCAAATTGCTCAGATTTTCTGCCTGCAGCTTCCAGATCAACCCATCAGCCCAAGGTCAGATTCTACACCACCATGAAAAATGCTCAGCAGAGATGGCAAGTGTCCTAGAGCAGTGGTCAGGCGGGGAAGTCTTAGCAGATGCTGAGCCTCTCTATTTGCAGTTTCATTTGCCCCTTTCTTCCATGCGATGGAGAAACCAGTTCTGGAATGTGTTTTTGAGGTCATTCCATACTGAGCTGAGCCATTAAAGTGCATTGCCTACAACTAAGGTCCTTTTTTATTATTTTTGTTTAATTCACATGTATTTATGGTGCCACACTGGTGTGGTTTCAATGTGCTATGCATGGTTTTTATTTGTGCAACTTCCATTTAATTTTTAATTTTTTTTTTAATAGAAACTGTAGCAAAATCTTCCAAGTGCCTCTCAGCAGTGTTAGGATTTCATTACTGTCATCCTTATCCTTTTTTTGCAGACTATTCAGCCAGCAGTATTCAGAGCTTTTCTTAATGCCTTCCATCTCCTTGGTGCTGCTGGGAAGGGGCCAGCTATCAGCCAAACAGCAAATAAATAGACTGCCTGCATTTAGTGTAGTGATAGACACATATGTTTTTAGTGAAGAGTTTATTTGCTAGAAGAAAACTACTTTGAGAATTCAGGTCAACTTTTGGTGAATAACTTTGAACTAATAAATATAGGAGGTGAGGACAGAAAGATTTCAGAAGTGCAGGAAAAGCTCATATCAATTTTTCTGGAGCCAATCAGCTCTGTCTAGTTGGTCTAGGCTACTCCTGTTGGCAGCAGGAAAAAAACAAACAAAGCAAACAAACAAACAAATGAACAAACAAAAACTAGAAAACAAAACAAAGAAAAAAAAAAGGCAAAAAAATCCAGGGAGGGAGGAGAAGAAAAACAGGACAGGAGATTGCCCCAGACACATGATCCAAGTCAGAGGTGTTTAATAAATCCATTTCCTTTGGTGTCCATTGCCCTCCCACCCATCACTTTCCCCAGCTCTCCCCCTCTTCTGTGACAAAACTCCTGTTTCTGAAGCTATCCATTTCAATATTCCCCATCTCTTGGTCCTTATCACAAGCATGCCCAGGTGGCAGCTGGAGAGCCCCCAGCCTCTGCCATCCCCATATCTTTCCAAAGTTCTGCATTAAACTCCCCTCGTCCAAACCCACCAAGTGCTCCCCAAATTCAAGCACCTTCAAAAATCCTCTCCAAAGCCCCTTGGTTGATTCATCTGTTGCAGAGTGGGTACTTGGCTCTTCCCAGCACCATTGGCCGCTCCAGCCCATCGTGCCCACCTTTGCTCCTGGAAAAGCCTCAGACAGGGCTCCAGCAGCAAGCCAAAGATTCCAGAGGGTTGCTGTGCTCACTAGCAGTGCAAAGTCCTGTCCTAACAGGTCTCCAAGGGAGGGAAAGGAATATTATTATAAGGGAATATCTGATGTGCATAAACTGTTTTTTCAGGATACATTCACAAGAGACTGAAATGTCATTTATTTATATCCTTAAAAAAATCTTGCCCCTAACAGTCACGAAAGATGTAAAAGAGCTGGATTCATCCTTCAGCTGGATTCATCCTCCCCCGTTACACGAAGGTTACACTGAAGAGGAGCTGATCTCATCCCCTGTGGAAGGGTAAAGGTGATCTCAGTAGTATCTGGGCCAAAGGACA
The DNA here is from genome assembly GCF_963662255.1 of Cinclus cinclus. Lineage (NCBI taxonomy): Eukaryota > Metazoa > Chordata > Aves > Passeriformes > Cinclidae > Cinclus > Cinclus cinclus. Next base: position 15,175,529 of record NC_085050.1, on the reverse strand, counting down.
GCCAGTGCCTCCAGAATGTGCTGATGCTTTCTGCAGAATCTTAGTCTATATCTATCCTCAAAGCAAGTCACAGGGAAATTGAGCTTGGTTTTGTATCACAGGGAATACACTATCCTGTTTGTTATCCAGGTGCCACTGGGAACATGGCCTACTGTCCTCTGTAAATCTCAAGTTTAATTTTTATTAAATTGCATAAAGAAGAAAGTGAACTGAGCATGATTCCTTCAAGCACACTGAGAAATTTTTTTGCAAGCTGACTCAAAACATCTGTACTTAATTTTGCTTCTTTTTCATTTAGTACATTAGAAAGCACTGCTACTGAGCGATCTCCGGCCACATGTCCCTGCCATGGAAGGACAAGGGTGTTTTGATCCCAGGGGAGCTGCCTTGTTCATGCAGTCAGGAGGGAGTCCAAGGTTACATGTAACAAGGGGGCAGTTTCCCGCTGGAATTCTACTGATTTTGGTGAAATAAAATGCTCTGAAACTCAAAATCCTAATGTTCACCTCCTCCCACCACACTAAATCCTTGTTCTGGCTTTTTGAGGTCGGTGAATTCAGCTCATGCAACTGCTGTCAGCAACCACCTGTGCAGCTATTTCAGCATAATGGTCCTTCTTCACAGGCACAGCAAAGGGAGTTCTGAGGAGATTTATGGAGGATCATATCACAGAGCTCTGCACAGTTGAAGATGACAGAAGTGAATGTCAGTGTGATGGACCCCAGCCTGACACCACAGCACCAACTAGAATGCCTCTTCCTGCAGAGGCAGGGTCTATCCTGCCCTGCTCCCCCCAGCTTTGCACTTTCCAGCTCAGTTACACAGCTCCAGTCCTCTGCCACATCAGCCACGGTCCCCAACTTGAGCAAACCCCATATTCAGCTCAGTCCTAGACTCACAAAAAGAACACACCTGAAGTCCAATTGCTGGTCATTCAGCAAAGGACCTCGTTTAGAAACTAGCCCCTCAGTCCAATTATCCCTCCACTCCAGCCACATGTCCTTATGTAGCTCATTGCTCATTTATATGCTAATTTTACTAAGTCTACTTCAAAGGGGAGAATTGTTTGTTAAAAATCTTACACTCCAGCCTGAGTTCAGACCATCTCATTATTTACCTGCAAATTTAGGGAGATATGGGTAAAAGCTCTGTTCTTTTATGATCTATTGTCTAGGTGATCAAAGGAAACCATTCAATATGATGATCAAAAAGAGTCTGGCTCCCAGCAGCCCAGCAGCTGGCTCTGCCAACTCCCAAAGTCCACAACCTCAGTTATAAGTAAAGGCTGATTCTACTATTAAATAACTTTTGATTACAAATTGGAGGGAATAAAAGAGAAAAAAAACAAACCTCACATCATAGTCTCTTTACTAAGGTGTTAATGAAACTAGGCTTCGTATTGATAGTATCTCAATTGTTAGTCAAGGAATAATCACTATGTATATAATGTCTCTATTAATAATCCTCAGATAATGAAAAATATCCCACAGACATAACTAATGCTGCTTGGTAAATTGCTGGTGGACCACAGCTAACCCGGATTTTCTTTTTTATATAGATATACTGCTCAAAGGATTTTTTAAAACAGGAACTCAGAAGTATTTACTATTTAGAGGAGGCAAAAGCAGTGGCTGTAGGTTGAAGTATCAAAATGGGACACCTCATGTCCCAGTCTGTTAGGGAATTATGTCAACAGAGTAACACGATGTGAATAATGAACCCATGCTTTTCAGGGCTGACATAATTCCTCAGCCTAAGGAATTTCAAGAACCATGATTTATAGAAATCCTACTCTTCTTGAAAAGATAACCCACAGAAAGAATTTTTCATCTTCACCACAAATAAACATTAAATAGTATGCAGCTTGCTTTAGAAAAATGTGAAAAATGAAAATGTATAGACTTTCAGGCTTTAATCTTCCCTTTAAAGTTGGCACGCTGTTATTCACTGTAGTGTGTCCCTTTTCCATGCTAAAAGTGGCAACAAGCAAGAGGCTGAGCATTGACACGTATTTGGGCCTTCTGCAACGGGGGCACAAGGATATTTTGACTGCTGAGATAATAAAATACAATGTTTTGTTTTGTTTTTGTTTTTGTTTTTACTTGATGCATTTCTGAAAATACACTGCATTTTTCTAAAAACATTAAGCCTCCAGTGCTGATGGGAGAGATACTTTGCTCACCGTGCTTTACTTTAGCTTGTTTGTGTGAATCAGTATGTTGTAGCCTTCCTGTCAGTCAGCAGTAAATTAATACCTTAACAGGTCTTGGATGACTTCTAGTGCTGTTCTGATTTGGAGCAGATCTAAAGCTGATGTTTTGAACAGTTGTTAGTATTAAAGATCTGATGGCACTTTACAGGAGGGTTGGGGGTGTAAGTTTTGGTGTCCTGGCCAAATTCCAAAATGGGTAATTAAATTCTGTCCATCTAAACTTCCCCCTGTGGTTTTAGTTGGCTCAGGTATTCTTAATTTCCTGTCTTAAAATGTTCCATAGTGTTGCAGCGGCGCTGTTAAACAGTTGCCAGGTTTCACCTCGGCAGTGTGTGAGATGATTCATACCTTATAGATGTGCAGATAGCAGCACCTTCAGCACAGCCTATGGGAGCTGGAGAAAAGGCAGAGTTGGAATGACAAGATGTCATAACCACTGTTCCTTCCATTCATTTTCTAATGTTGTGACGCTTCAGAAAGATATAATAAAATCTCTCCGGTTTTTAATGAAATAAGTTCCTCTCCCCCTCGACCGTTCCATTCCCTGCATCCCCAGGAGAGACAAGTGAAACTGAAGAGATGTGTACGGGGTTAAATGAAATCCTGGATCCCTGACTATGCCAGGATGTGAAGAGAACTGAGGTCCACATTTGACCTGCTCAGAACTTTTTTCACCTCACATACTCTGAAGCTTTGAGAAATTTCAATTCCAAATCAAAGCTCTATGCCCTTACGGTGGTTCTTCTTAAAATGTAGCAACACAGCACCAAGAGAGTGCTGAAGGTAAGAGGAGACCAAGTTAATGTGTATTTTAAGTTGCTCCCTGTTTTGTTCTTTCACTGGCAGTTTAAAAGCTAAACGAAGTCTAAATTACACACACACACACACACACACACACACACAGACATGTCCCCATAAAAACAAAATACAGACTCCAGAAAATACCTGTTTGGAATGGTACACACAAGCCTGTTATTTGCCACTCCTTCATTGTTACCTGTCCTGTTTTTTCCCTTAGTTTTCTTCAGTCTTTCAAAATTTCTAAACTCAGTCTGGATACAGGGAAGAGCTTTAAGTATTCAGTCTCTCATAAAAATAAGCTAGGAGATGATAATGCCTTTGTTAGGGAAAAGAGGTTTTTCTATTAGCTGATTCAGCCCAACCAAAAATCCAAGGAGTGCACAGAGACATCTACCTGAATCTATTTCTCAGGTAAGAAGTGTAAAAGGAAGCTATTAACTTTAGCACCTCAATTTGTTGCCTAAGGTGGGAGGAATAGCCCTGCCATTTTAACACAACATGTAAATTGTCTGTTTTGTGGTATGGCTCATGAATTTATCATGAGGCAGCAAATCCAGAATAGTAATAAATTGGTGAGATTTCATTTTCATACAAATTTCTGAAAACTCTCAATAGCTATAAAAAACACTATGAGCCCAGCAAACTACCAGTACCGTCCTCTGCAGTGCCCAGTATAACAGCAATCTCTTTTGCAAGTGCAGTGGAAGCAGCTGAGATGTGTAACAGCTCAGTACTCCTGGTTTTGTGGCTTTCTCCCACAAACCTTGCTTCGGGAACCATCACCAGTGCAGCTGACAGGGAGAGCTTTGTCCAACCTGTCTGCTGAGCTCAGGGAGTTACTGGCTGGATTACAACTGCTTGGCTGCCTGGGCTGCACTTCTGTGTGACTGAGGGATAACGGGTGGACTTTTAAACTTCTTTTAAAAAGGAAAAAAGCTCTTTCAGAAAGAGAAAGCAAATATGTGCCAGATTTTTTAATGACAAAAACAGAGCTCTAAAAAAGGGGGAAACATTAATGCTACTTAAAATTGCTTTGAAGAGGCACATCTTTAACTAATCAGGAAGCTCTGTACAGTAGGTCTAATATTTTTGGTCTAAGCAAAATATCTATGTGTACTATTTTTCTGGCATAAAGCCAGTTTTTCTTGTCTTGAGAGTTGCTGAAATGAGATGAACTGGGGCCTGATCCTGGAAACCCTGAGGGGGCTGAATTCCTAGCATAGAAGACTGAAAGAAAATTAAAGTTTTTGTGACACCCTGAGTGAAAAAATAGTTGAGCCCTTTCTTAATGAGAATAATCACTGGCTAAATAAAACCAGAAAGGGATGAAAAATGTGGTGTAGGGACTCCCAGTGATGCTATTTGAAAGTCAAGAGTTTTCATTTTGTCCTTGTGAATGCAGGCAGGGATCATTAGCTGGAACTGCTCCAATCCTACTGCCCATAAACATATAAAACTCCCACTTCAGTCAATGGGATCTGTGCATGCTGAAGAGCTGCTGGGTCAATTTATGTACTTGTGAATGTCTGACACTGATTGTGTGACACATGGGCACTCTTATGGCTGATTGAAGGAACGGCGTATCAGCAGCAGATGAGACCTTTGAACAAATAGGATAACAACACCATGTCAATATTTTCCTAATGTGTGAATAAGTGCTGTGAGGGACAGAGCATAGAACATCCCAGGAACTGAAGTGTGGGAGATGGCTGAGAAAGCTTGCTGAATTCTTATCTAAACACCAAAAAGTGATATTAAATATTAAATCAAATTATTAATATTAGGATATAAAATATTAGTATGACACTTCACCTTCTCTAAAACTGTGTGCTGCCACTTGCCCTTGATGCAAAATTATCTGCTAAATGAATGATTTTCTGTTACTGCTTTCCAGTATGAAATCACTGGGGTGGAAAAGCTATCATTTTGTCAGAGAGAAATTTACAGACAAGATGAGGTGGTTAGTGGAAGTGGCAGCAGTGGGGTACATGTGTAAGACTTGGCTTTTGTAGTTTGTGAGGACAGAGGTATGAAATGGTGTTAAGGCACACTGAAGCCCTCCAGCCCTTGGGTTCCAGCTCCAGAGCAAGTCCTATGTGAGAAGTGAAACAATGCTGTTTTCTTCTGTTTTATGCCTTGTTTAATTCAGCACAGAAACTAATTGTGAAAGGATAATCGTGCATTTTTGAAATCACAAATTGATCTAATTCTAATTGATTTTTTATATATGTTTACTTACTTCAATCTTAAACAGAAACCGCCACCGTGTAGGTGTACAAATTTGTATGAAGAGGCTTGTGTGGTGTCTGGTACTGGCTGGGGATCCTACAAACATTTTATCCTTGTTCTTCCAGTACCAAAGTCAGTGTTACAGTTCATTGGAGCAATGGAGAAGAGACAGAAGAAGGGAAGTGGTGGTCAGCTCTGTACCCATACAAGGGCTTCCCTTCTCAGCAAAGCTCCTTCTTGCTACTTGACTTGTGGCTGCTTTGTGGCACCTAATAGGGCAGGACTGCTTTTCCACAAACTACAATGTTACATGTTTAACAACTTTTTGTAGTACTGCCATTTTATTGAGGGGTAGGTTTTAATTTTTCTCAAGTCCAACAGAAGTGAGAGCGGACCTTGCTTAGGCCTTTTTTCCCCTTTCCTTAAAAGGGATACATGATGTAGAAATATGAATTCCTCATCAGCTTTGTTTTCCTCCCCACTAACCCTGAGGCCCTCAGAGCAACACCTCTTGTGTAACCATTCTCAGGGTAGAAAGGCAAAAGACAAAACGTGGGTAGCAGTGCCAGTTGCCTGAGTTACTTGCATGGTTATGACCATGGCAGACACAAGTTCATCTTTGTCCACAAGAATTCTTTCAGGAGTTTTATAAAAACAATGTATTGGCAACAAAAAACTGGAAGCAGACTAAAGGAACTGAGTTAGCATTTGAGACAGGGTCCCTGGATAAATAGAAAACTAGAGTTATGGTTGGACCTACTCTGAGAAGGACTTGGACCAGAAGGTCCCTTCAGAGGTCCCTTCGAAGCTGCTGGAGTCTGAGCGTGGAAGGAGGATGGAGTGGAAATGCATCAACATGTTTTTGCAATGCATGTACCCAGTTCAGATCTTGGACAGTCAGAAAAAAAAAGGAATGCGAGGCTTCACGATTCAGAAATGGATTCCAGAGCTCCCAGAAAACTGTGTGCTGCTTGGCAGGCTTGGATGAGCTGCATTAATTTCAGGACATAAGCACACAGGCTCAATCATTAAGGAAAATACAGGAGGCCTTCAAAGTGCTTGAAGTGAGCACCTGATGTCTTAAATTCAGGGCAAGAAGCTCTGGGGAATTTGGAAGTCCTCATCTATCAGACTGAGAAGCTCAGTCATTTCAGTGCCAAATTAGTGGGGATTTCTGAAGATATCTGGGTGCTACAAGAAACCTGGTCACGGTTCAGCAGTGTCTGTAACAACAGGACTGCAACATCTGTGTTTTTGCAAAAAAATCTGTAATTCTATAAAGTACCTCAGTGCTTGTGAAGCCCATTTCATGAATTAATAAATAATAATATATTGGAAACAACAAGAAATTCTGCTTCAAATCTAAGAGGACTCTAATCCTTTCATGCTAGGAGGACATCTTTTCTATATTCCCTTTCTTGGAATGTCAAAAATATATTTTTCCAAAACATTTGAACAATTTGACTGAGACCCAAGGGGACATTCTGGATGAATTGTGGTGAAGTAATGAGTCAGAAAGTTTCCTTGCCAGGAATTGAGAAATGCCTGACCTCATTTCTGAGAACACTGCATGAGAGGGAGAGATTTTGCCCTTAGTGGAATTCTAAATGTTTAGTGTAGACCTCTGAGCATAAAGCAACAGCATTCTTGTTCCAAAAAAAAAAAAAAAAAAAAAAAAGAAAAGAAAAAAAATCTGTGATTGTTCTTGTATTTACATCTAGAGAAATAAAATTTTAGGTCAAATTTAAAACTAATTTTAGGTGTCAAAGGAATATAATACTGAGTATATTCTAATTATTGTTTATTGAATATGTGACTTTGACCTAAGGTGCAGCTTTATATACATAACATTGTTTTTTAAATCCTAAGTCTGGAAAGACAATGGGGGGCCAGCCTTCTGCACCAAGGCAGGATTAGCCATATTTATTGCCTTTCTGACAAGTATTAATCTAAATACTTCTTACATATCTCCAGCACTGATGATGCCCCAGACAACCTCTTTCAATGTCTAACCTGAGTCTTCCAAATGTGAGCCTAGTGTCTGTCAGATGTAGAGAACAATAAGCACATATTACCCTGTGACTACAAGTATTGCTGAACTGCTGGCAATTAAAATTTGGGGCATTTTTGTGTTTGGTATGATTTGGCTTTGTTAATAGTCCCTGGATCCTGTAATCAATATACGTGTTCCATAAAGAAATTAATGCTGTGCCTAAGTATATAACAATTGCACATTTTGTATAATTTTCTTCTGTAGAGGATGCTTAATTGCTTAGGTACACAACAAAGCCTCTGTGGCTGCAGCTACTCTTTGGGTGGCACGCTGGGTGCAATCCCCAGCAGTCGCAGGCAGCTCCTGCTTTGCTTTTTTTGGTCTGCTCTGCCTTAAGATCTACCTCATGAAGTCAACAAACAATATTACTCACCGAATTCCATTTACTTACTACAAATCTGTTTGAATTGAGTACATTGAACTGACTCCATCAAAGATCACTGTCATCTTGGTATCTGGTCATCAAACACACCCAGGTGCATATAAAAAATCCATTGAAAAGTTGCCAAAGATGATAGCTCCCTGAAGTTTTCTTTATGGTAATTGTTCTAACTGATGATATTCTACAAAGGAAGTTCCTACATATTTAAAACTTTAAATATTATTTTTTATTATTTTTTAAAGCAGTGGGTACCACTGTCTTTAATGAAAACCAGTCTTTTTATTCTAGAGACTAATATAGCTCCTGGCCCTGGAGATTGAACCCTATCTCCCTAGACTGCCAGAGCATTCTCATTTTTCATCCCTGCTGAGAACACATCTACAGCATATTTCCTAATTTCTATCATATGTTAGTGTATTTTGTGAAATGCAATTCCTTTTTTTTTTAATAAAAATAATCAATAAAACACTTTTGAATGAATATATGTTTTTCACTTTTTGCCTTACTTGATCAACTCATTTGAGAAGCCAGTTATTTTCACTAAAGCTAGAATTTGTAAGACTTCAGTCAAAAATGTGACTTTTTTATATCTTATTAAATTTCATGTGGGTTATGCAGAAAATAAATTACATGCAACTGTACTACCTAAGTACCACTGCTGTATTTTTTTTTTCACTGAGCAATTTCTGAAAGCAGTATAAATCATAGGCTAAATTCTGCTGCCCTTCCTCCAACCTTGCTGAGCCAAAATCCCATTAAAGTTAACTTTGAGATTTGGCCCCATGACTGGATGAGTATGGGAAAGCCTGTAATTTATAAGGCCATATCCAGTCTATTATATGTCTGGAAAATGTGCAGAAATATATTTTTAAGAGACTTTTCTCTCCAAGTTCCTAAAAAGGCCTGAGTAATTTCAGGGAGGCAATCTGATAGACAGATTTGTATGAATATTTATATAACTAATAACAGAGCCAATATTTCTAAATATTTTCTAAGAATATTCACTCAAGTAAAACAGTGAATGTGTCTTGGCTGTTTGTCTTCTTTCCATTTACTTTCTGTGACTACTCCTGCAGATGAGTTCACAGGCAGGAGTGTTGAAGAATATTTGAGAATAATGACACTATTCACCAAGAAAATTTAAACTCGTAGTTCAGAGCAGTTTCATCAGAAATCTCTCCTAATTTGTGAATAGAAATAATGATAGGTAGCAAATGAAGTTCAAAATGATCTTACATTTTTAATTTTGAATAGTGAGTCTTTTCAAACATAAACAATTTACAGGTAATATTCAGAGAACCTATTGAAAGAGTAATTTCCACTAATTCAAGAAAATTATAAAGCATCTTCAGAACATATGCAAACAGAGAAAGGTTAAAACAATTAAGTAGGTTATTTACTACAAAATAATCATTCAACCATAGAAACTAACCCCAAACAGATGTACACTGCTCTGATGTACACTTGTGGTCTATTTGAAGACAAATTAAACTTCTTCTCTTAATATCAAGTAAATACCCTTCAAAATGCTTCTTCAGATCTTCAGTCATTACCATGAACCTGTGTGGTGCAGAATTAAACACTGCAAATATGTGCATCTTAAAGGTCAGGGCCTGAATGGTGATGCCTGTATTTACACTGTAAAAATTAATAAATTCCCACATATCCTATATGCCTGACATCAAGTTCTTCATTAAATATATTGAATTTTGGTGTCTGGGATGAAAAAATAAAAATTTAACAATGCCCTAAAAGCCATTTCAGTTGTAGCCCTGAGTCCCCACTGATGGACAGGTCCTGTAAATCTAGGCATCCACACTTTATTTCCTGCTTAATCAAGGAAAGGAAATCCAGGGAAATGCATCGATTTGGTCCATTTTTCTCCCTACTTGCTGCCCACCAGCAAGGGGGAAGAGACTAAAGTTTTTCAGTCTGAACAAGCAGTATGGACACATTTACAGGGCACGCAGAAAAGCTGGCATTGATTATAAGAGTCTCTTGGACCCATTAACAGTAAAGCTCAGTTCAGATTTTAACACTGTAGGCTGTTCAAGTAACAGACATTTACTACAGGGCTTAAGTACTTCATTCATGGAAATCTTATATTCTTATATGTTTAAACTGCTTGCAGTATATATACACACACATATATATATATATATAAAATCCATATACTTAAATGTGCATAAGGCCTACAACTGTTCATAGAAAAACTTCCATAACTTGTCAGAAGAAGCTGGTTATTACAGTTTTCAAGCATTAATATGACTGATTGATGTTAATGTGTTCTGATTAAATTTACTGCTGATTAGTTGATCATCACTTGGAACAGCAAGAAATTATATTCCACTGTTTTTATTACACTGATTGGCATTCAGTTTATCAGCCATGGCACCAATGGGAATTATCAGAGCTAAGTGATTTCTAATGAGGATATATTAATTACATAAATGTAAGGAAATTCAATCAATTATAATCTGTTTTATTTTAAGATGAACAATCATGAAATTAAGAAAAAGAAACATCCAGAATCCTACAGTAATCCTTAAATTCTGCACAAGTACATTGAGTTATACTTTAGGTTGATCTGTCTGTGTAATGGATATTCACTTCTGAGGATTTTTCCTCTGATTCTGACTGAAGATTTGAAGAACTCTATCTTTTTTTTTTATTTCAACATTTTGTCTTTTCTCATCAAGAAGTAATTCCTAATGGGAGAAATAATTATTTTGGTTTTATGTCATAGTGTTTCATGTCTTCTGCTGTAAGAGAAAATTATTTTAAATAACACTGATATTAGTTTTAAAAACATGAGCAGAAAAGAATCAAGAACATAAAATATAAAAGTTTAAAAAAACCAAAGTAATTAAAAACTTCTTTAGAGTACTTTCTTAAAATCTCATATATCTGCCTTCCCCTGTTTGAGGGTGCCAAGACAAAATGTTAACTAATTTTGCAGTTTTTAATACCAGCTGAGTTTTGGCTCATGAGTCAATTCCACCCCTACTCTCTGGTTTCACACGCTGATATCATCAGTGCCACTGACTTTAATTCAGCAAAGCACTTGTGTATGTGTACAAATCCCACCCATAGAGGGTTGCTGCCTGCTGAATGGGGATCTGCTGACATCACAAAATTAAATGGGGGGGAAAAGAACCAATAGTCAAGACTTTCATATACAACAAGAAAAATACCAGCTGTACATGTACACCTCTGCTTGCATTTTTCAGGATACTGTCCCACCCTGCTTAAGCTGCTCTGGGCTATGGAGATGCAGTATCCTCACACAGATGAACTTTCCTGCCTTTGCTTCACATACTCATTCTCCCTCTCTCCCTTTCTCTTTGTCAGACAAATTTGGTGTTTTACAGGTTGTAGTCTCCACCCTGCTTTAATGCCTTCTGAAAGCTGCTTGTTGCAGGCTCAGGATCATATGTAACTTGTTCACAAGTATTATCTTTAAAGCTTTTGCTATCTTTTAGACCTGCTAATGAAGACTGAAGTGTTTTACTTAATGTACACAGAAGGACTTTTTTTTTAATGCATTCTGCTTGGGGAATAAGTCGACAGTTTCTTATGGGCACATGCTCCAAAAGGAAAGCACATCTTTAGGAAATTGCTGGCTGTCTTAACACCTCTCCAACATGATTAATGCTAAAGCTCTTAGAAATATCCGTCTGTCCATGTGTCCAACTTCCACAGGCTGTGCAGAAGCAGCAGGAGTGGCCTATTGGTATGAATAATTTATGGCAGGGGGTAAAGCATTTTTATGTATTCATATGTTCATCCATTAAATGCAATTCAAAACCCACAGGAATGCACAGAATTTAGGGACTTCACCAAGCTCCAAGAGCCTTCAAGGAAAAGAAACTTATCTGCCAACACTGAAAAGAAAAATAACTTAGGAAAACTGTTTCTAATGTAGTATTTCAAATGGAGGGTCTTAAGACACTTAATATTTCTTAATTATCTTACTGCCATAGTGCTGACCATAAGATAGATGACAAACTGACAGCACAGTTATTACCTGGACGCTAAAGTTCAGCTTTACAGATGAACGTGCTTGCAGCACACACTCATTAAACAATACATTTCCAAATAGATTCAACTCTTTACATTATTACAAGACTCCTGAAATAAAAGTATTTATTATTCATTGATAAGATGCTTATAAAGCATAGAGTAATGTTTATTTTCATGAATTCTTACCTTAACTGACAAAGGTTTGTTTATTTTTATGGTAAAATATGAGCATGTCCTGTTTTCAGATGTGTGCAATTTATTAAAATACTCAAATTCCATATTTAAATAAACTTCTGCTTTTCTAAGCTTGGCATTCAACTAATAGTGTTTAGCCATCAGTAAATACTACATATGTGGTGGAAAAAGGAAAAGTACTCTCCCACTATGTTTATGGGGCCTGAGACTTGTTTCCAGATGGACTGTGTTGTATGGGGAAGGGTAGGTGTTAATATGAAGAGCTTGGGTATTTTAAAAGTGTCTGGCCAGAGCTGAAGCACCAGGTACACAAAGCCCAAACTAACCATAAATTCAAGAGGTTCAGAGTTGACATCCCTCATCAATCAGGGAGATGCACAGTTGCTGTAGAAAAGTCTTTGAGAAGCAGCACCTTGCTGGTATGGACAGTGCCAGAATTATCACTTGGCAAATGCTTTCAACAGAGCTGCAGGCTTGCTGGAAAATCTGTGCAGACCATAGCTAATATATTTTGGTTAGGCTGGGGTATGGCTCAGGCACAGAATAGTTTAACTGGCAGACAGTAGCTTTAAGAAGGTCGAGTCTGCACAGTGTAAAGGAAACCTGCTGACAACTGGTCACAAAACTCTGATGTGTCACAACAGGGCAAGAAGAAAACACAGATGAATTTTCATGAGCTTGAAAAAAAGGAGTGTCACTGACACCAAACCAATCCCCTTGGACAAATTTCAAATTCTGCAATAATTATGAGCATGTTAGACACTTCTTTAAAAAGTAGTGTTTCAACTCTAGAAAGAGAGTTCTACCCCTGGAGAAGCCAGAAATCTGTCCTAATTCTGGAAAAACCATCTGAACACTGATTCCCAAGAGCTCCAAAAAGTATCACACAGGGCAGAAATGAAGCACAGGACATCTCAGACCAGCTGCTGTATATTTGACAAAATCATAAGAACTCACAATAGGAGTGGCCAAACAAATCACTGATGACAACAGAGACAGGCCTGAAGAGCTCACGGGTGCAAAGCCAAGCACTGAGCAGTCAGAAAACTGATGAACTTCAGTTTGCCCAATATAATCTTCAAACTCTTGATGACACATTTCTCTTGCTTCCTCCCACTGCACCACCACCAAATCCAGTGCCCAGAATGAGCAAGGTTCAGTTGATGAGTAGATCTTTTCTGGAGAAATGTGATAGGGGTCCAACATGAGAAAGACAAGTTTGCCCTTTGCATACACCTTTGGAACCATATATTTGTGTTCACTGAAATGAAAAAGAAGTTTCTAAAACATTCTTCTGAGCCAGCCATCAATTATATCAAAACAGCAAGGTACCACAAACTTCAAGGCATCATGAAGAAGGTATTAAAATAGGAAAGCCTGTGGAACTATAACAGTGAAGTTAGTATTAAAAAAAAAAAACAAAACAACCAAACAAATAATCAAACGAAACTTTGAAAAATTGCCTGAAAAACAAAAGCCTGTTTATTAAGTTTCCATGTGCTGTCAGGTTTGTTGATGGTAACAAAAGCCCAGTTTACTTCTTTAATAGCCACACAAAATATGTTTACAGCTAAAAAACATTTTGTGAATGCTTGCTATTTTGCAAAAGTGTAAAAACAACACTTTTCATAAAACATTATTGATAATGCCAGTAATTTTTTTCAGATAACATTTTGAGTTTAAAAATAAATATAATTGGTTGAAAATTATTCAACAGTTCCTTGAAACCCATTAGCCTTGGCTGCCATTCCTAAAGGAACAAGAAAACTCATGCATTTAGGGAAGTACAGACCAGTAGTTAAATCTGGTACTTTGCTGGATTTATTACCATGAACAGAATGCCAATGGGAAGGATGCTACTACATTGTTTTCTGACTTTATTGAAAGCAATACATGGGAGAAGGCATGTGAAGATAGGAAGCCTTTACTCTTGAAAGGGGAATATGCATCCTGGAATATATGCTTTGCATCAAAACAGGTCTAGGAATAAAAACTGTTTCCCTGTAGAGGTATTTCTGAATCTTTTATGGGGAAGGATTTTGTTCCTCCATAGTGATGCTGAAATGGTTAACAGTAAACTTTTGAGATTAGATTTGAAAAGCTTGATGAAAGAGCCTGATGTTTTGCCTGATTTTTCTTTTCCTCTGTGGACAAAGGCCTTGAATGCTGAAGGCTGAAAAGCCTATTATCACCAGAAAGAAACGTAAGTAAACAAGGCATTACAATAATGAATTCTACAGTACACGAAAGCAGGAACCAGTTCTGTGCAGCAAGCAGTGAAAGATTTGGCTGTATCTTGGCAATTTTTCAAAAATGATAACAATAAGAGGTTTTGTCGCTTCAGACGTGTAAATCAAAAGGATATTTCAGAACTAAAAATGATACCAAGAGTTTCTAACCATTGACCCCAAACCAGCATTCAAAAATAGACATTAAAACTAAGAAGCTATAATCCTACAAGCCATGCACAATCAAACCTAAAGAGCTAAAAAGATTGAATTTTTGAAGTCCATCCGAAATTAGGCTGACAATAACTACCCTTATCCACAGGAGGAGAATTTCTAATATTCAAAGTTAAGATGTGATAAAAAAGAATAATCCAAAAATTATACCAAGAGTATATTTCAAAACCGGCATTTGAAATGATCTGATATTCCCCAAGCTTGCTCCTAAATAAACAAAAAATACAAAGGCCACACACAAAGGTAGTTTGGACTATAAGATGCAGAGCATTTTATTTTTAAGAAGTTAAAGAATGCATAAGTTAAATGTGAAGATTGTGTAATTTAATATTTAGACCTTTTATAGTGTATTAACAAACTGTGCAAATGTGCCTAAAAGCAAATAAAACCATCAGCATGTAGCCAAAGTGGGGCAGTAGAATTTTGGCAGAGCAGAAGGGATCCAGTTAAAACTTATTTACTGGTAGAACTTAAAGTTGTTAGAGACTCCCAAAGCAGAAGAGATCATCTGGGTATGTGAGCAACGCCTTACAAACTCAAAAAGAACACAGAGAAGAACGCAAAGTTTGCAGCCCATTAATGGTGAATTAAGCCTTTTGCACTGCCTGTCTCATCTGTGATGGAGGGCAAGAGCCCAGGCTGCAGCAGCGAGGTGCAGCTTTTTAATGCCACTGACAGCAGAGCACTGCTGACTTATCTGGGGCATCCTATGGGAACGAGCCATGTCACTTCAAGAGACACATCCAAACAGCATGCAGGACTGGACTAGGCACTTGTTCCTTTCCTTGCCTAAACCCTCCGTACGTACTCACACGAGGACAAGAAAACGAAAGAGCAAAAGAAGGCTTCAACAAAACACACACTCAGGTGAAGTGAAATTCCACCACAGAGGGGGTGCAGGTTGAATTCAGGTATTGGAATGAACCTCACTGAGATCCACACTGCAATTTGTAATGCCAGGGCCTGCAACACTGCAACTCCTTTTCTCCCACATCAAACTGGACAAGGGTGATGGATTCACAGCATTCCCATTGAGATTTGCCCTTTGAGTAATTTGTCAGAGCCAGGTTTGCAGAGTGGGAACACGGGAAGTTCAGGCAGCAAAACACCTCAAATCTCAGTTCATGACTTTGGGTTCCTCTGCACCAAACTTCCCCACAAAGACAAACCCAAAGACCACTTGACAAGCCTGATGCCTGAAAGGGCAGCACAGAAAAGGCAGAACAGCCTCTGAGGACATTTCAGCACAGGACCTAGGCCAGGAAGAGTAGCTGAGATTATTTGATTTGGGTGAAGATGGCCTTTGGGATACAGAGTCCTCTTGCGTAATGGTCATCAAAGGGTCAGCACCCAGGCTGCAACATGAAGAAGGCAATCCCGGACTAAGGATTTGGTCTATGGGAAAAACTTTCCCTCTTGGAAGGATCAGACTGGGTTTATATCCAGGCTTGGATCACCCCAAGCTACAAGCATTTCTATGGAGCTCAGTGAATTACAGTGCAAACAGTGCACAGATCAGTGGCAGTCCTAGCCTACTCCAGGACCAGAAGTGAGAATAACATGCCACAAACACAGCAATGTCCCCCCTACATGTTCAGAAATTTCTGTGTGGTGTTGGATGACAGAACAAGGCATGGTCTTATACAGCTATGAGTACTTTTGAGTAAAGCAGAACAGTCCAATAAATTCTGAATTAATATATTCTAATCCAGATTCTCTAAAAAGATGAGATCTTGCAGAAACAGAAGCACCTACAGAGAAAAACAAAGTAAAAAAAAAAAAAAAACAAGCAAACAGAAAAACAAACAAACCAAAAAAAGAAGCCCTTGACCTCTTTGAGATTTACAGTAATAAAGTATATTTACATGAATCGTGTCATTAGTAAACTGTGAGACTTTTATTAAGGTTTCTACAACTGGCCCAGAGTAGAGCTGAAACCTCTACTCTCCAGGGAAATGTTAACTTTCCTAAAGGTCTGTCCCAGCTTCAACATGGAGCTGAGCAACTGAAAAAGCAGCTCATGGTTTCAGTTAGAACCAAAATTAGAATCAAGACCAAAGATTTGGTTCATGATTTGTCTCTGCAAGATCAGCTCTGCTGAAGGCAAGAAAAGTTAGTTTCAGTTAAAGCTGCAGCTCAGGTTATATAAACTTAAAAAAGTGTCAGAAATTATGATTTTTTTCAGTGACAAATTTTCCACTTGTGGTTTTTTACTAATTCCATTTGACAAATCATTTTAATGTACCTGAGAGGCAATATTTCCATGCCAATTTGTGCTGCTTGGTGCTGACTACCATAGGATATATATACATATGTCTCTACAAAAATGAGGATGAGCTAACTAGACAAATCAAATAGCATAAATATTTGTACTGTGAAACAAAACTTGATTATTTGCTGAAACATGTAATTAGACATTAATACTTCATAATGCGGAAACATTTATCTAAAATTCAAGTAAAATTATTTTTCTCCTATTATTGTTAGAGAGACCTAGTCATATACTGCTTTCAGAGACAGAAATTGTTGCCATGAATGTGTAAACCCTTGTTTAAATAATGTGTAAGGCAAAAAGAAGTAAAAATGTAATTTTCCACATAGACCTTTTATTCAGAAGTAGTTGGTACTTAGTACATTTACTGGAAGCAATGGGATTACAGATGATCATGCAACTTTCAGCAGTATACGTTACTAAACTTTCTGCCTTATCAGCATATCTCATGCATGCAGAAAATTTATTGCTGCAATAATAAAAAAGTTGTTGCAATAGCCACTGGACTGGTATACTTTTTCTCAACATTATGGTTCCTCTATAATTTTCTACTTTTCACATAATTAATTCCCTGTGGATTGAAGTGATTTTAGTAACTCATTGACAACATCAAAATACTTTATGTATCTAGAAGTTGAATCCAATATTTGTATTAAATTACTCCATTTGGATTAAAATATAGGTAGTGAACTACAGCCTCCAGACACATTCCACAACGTTCATGATGAGTAGGTCACAAAATCATAAAGTGTTATTGTAAAACTCAGGAAGGTCTGGGGAGCTGGGAAGGGCAATGGGGAATGGGATGAACCAGAATGAGAACAACCAGGTCATCCTAGAAAAATGCTCAAATTCCATAAACCATACAGACATGGTGCATGTTATTTATCCATAGATGACAATTTTATGCAGGAATGAGGAATAACACATGATGATATGAGGAGGAATTTAATGGCAAATCAATTTAATTTTTGTGAAAGAAAAGGAAGCTTTGAAAGGTTGTCATTGGACAATTAATCCTAATAGGAGAGTGTAAATTTGAGGCCATGTGCTAGCCTGGTTACCTGTGGAACCTATTGAGTGGTTTGAAGACAAGAAAGCACAACATATCTGGTTTTGGGGGTTCTTTTTATGTGTCTATAATTGTACCCTTTAATTTCCAGCCTATAAGATATAGAATAGACTCATGAAACAGACAAGCTTTGCTGAGCACTGTGTCCAAATTAACAAGTTATAATGAATTTATTTTTCACTATAAACTTGTACCTAGAAATATTTTTCAACTCTGGGAATTCCATTTAGCTCACAGTGAACTCTCCCCTTCTAACAGAAGCTTAATCTGGTGCCTGTTTAGGTACCACCCAGAGCTCTAAGCTTCTTGGCACTGTCAGGATGCATTTCACACCTAATATGAACATATCTGATGGGTACAGTCCCTGTTGGCCACCTGTCTGGTGCCTGGTCTAATAGCTAATTCTGACTACCTCAGAGGGTTTTTTCTGCTTTTGCTCAGCTTCTCTTTCCATTTTTCATTGTCCAGGGCCTTAAATTATGCCTGTCTACTTCATATGCCCCGTTGGGTTACTGATCCATGCAGCTGCACCTGAGAAACCAAAACCCTACTGACTCTACAAACATCAGCTTAAAAACAAAGAGATTGAACCTGGCATAAGGAATTAGGCAGAAAGAATATGCCTGAGGAGATGTAGCAATGCTAATAGATATTTGCACATTTTATAATATTTTCTTAAAGAGTGATTTTAAAAGTAAGCCAATTTGCCAAATTTGGCCAGAAGAGCTGACAAAAAAAAAAAAAAGAAGGAAAATAGGAATGAACCAATGCAGGTAGCACTGTTCACAGTTTGAAATCAGGCTAGTTTAGCTGATTTCTGTATCCCAGAATACACACCAATGCACATAGATCTAGTCTGCCTGGAAATACATCCATTTGCCTTATTTGTCCTTATTTGTAGCAATGCAGCCTGCATTAATGTTTGTATAATAAAGTGCTAATGACAAGATAACAGCAGCAGTCCTCTGCAGTTGAAGGTCCTCACCTTCAGGGCAAAGAGATCTTCACTTCCTCATATCTTAACAGCCTTGGACAAGACTTAGGCCAAATTGACTAGCTGACTATTACTGGATTTTATGTTCCTTACAAAGAATTTTGGTGTTAGGTTTCTTTCTATTAAATTTATAAAATTATGCTGCTTTTTACATCTTTTATTCTGTATTTTTGTTACACAAATTGATTTACAGTGGTCTGGTTTTAATATTTTCAGTTAACTTCATCTAAAATGAGTCCTTTGAAATGCTTCACTTTTTTGGGCTCTGTTTCCTGGAAATCTGCCTGTTATTTCCAGCCAGGTATGGAAGTCTTCTGTCCCTTTGAGAACATATCTTCAGCGTCTGATTCCTCCCATTGATCATCTGGTGTCTTAGATCTCTGAGATGGAAGCATGGCAAGGGTGGTGCTGCAACTTTCAGCATTGCAGTATTGAAGGTGTCCCCATATAAACACCAACTAACCAGCAAAAGTTCTAGAACGAATCCTTCTACCCAGGCAAGCTAGAAGTGCTGAGCTTTTCCCTAAAGACTGGATGCTGCCAGCTTTCTGGATGTCAGTTAACTCAAACATCAGGGAAACTTCAGTTCTTTATCCCCAGAGTATAAAAAACACTGCTTTACTCCCTCATGCTATTCCTTAGACTCATTGGATAAGGTCCCTGCAGATATTTCTACTTACATATTCAACTTACGGGTTAAATTCATCAGGGAATAAAGAATAGGTATTGTATCAAAAATTCACTGCTGCAGTAAATCACATTTGTTAAAATTAGAAATTTGTTAAATAGGGCCTTGATGATAATTGCTAAAGTTGAGTGTTTATGGTAAAGTGACACAGACTTAGTCATTAGAAAAGCAAAATTCAGCATTTTGAAACTGCTGGTTTTCACTGACTATTGGAATTCAATATGCTATCACAGGTATTATTTATTGATCTATTTAACAGTTTTACAGATCATTGCTGTATACTTGTTAACCATCTTTTATGTTCAGTCCATCTTGTACTATGACACATTTTCTGGATGAACTATGAGCAATAAATTCCATGTTTGTTATGTGTTTTTGCAAAACTATAAAATCTATGGAGGAATCAAAAATAAAATTTTATAACAGAGATGATTCCCAGACATTCCTTTCCCATTGAAAATCCTAAGGGCTGACTTGCAGAGGACTCTAGATGAGCATTTCCCCCTGATTTCAGTAAAAGCTATGAATAAATCCTCAAAGTAACTTAGCCACTGAAATATCTTATTCATACATGATTGCCATCTAATACCATCTCCTTTCCTGATTTAGGAGCCTGTGGGAGCAGAGAGCCCTTGTGGGAGAACAGGGACCTGCTTTGCCAGATACAATTCAGTTCAGAGGAGGAGATAAGCCCCAGGAGATACAGAGGCTGAGGCACCTGGATTTGGGCACCTAACTCAGATCAGGAGTGCCCCTTCAGGAGTATCCCAAGGAATGAGACACATCCTGCAGCCATGCTCTGCTTCTGCTCGCAGCCCAAATTTTAATCAACATTTTCCATCTCCTGGGTCAGTTTAGGATAAAACTTTCCAGCTGCCCCACTTGATATAGCTAGCACAGGACCAAAGAGAGGCAGAACACATAGAATATTGTTAATTAACACACACAGAATACACCTGCTCCAAGGGATATCTTTTATTTATTCATAATAGTATATCTCAAAGAAGTGACATTTGGAAAGCACAGAATAACCAAATAACTTGCCCGTGGGGGATCCGGTAGAGCTGAATTTAAGCACATTTTGTGGATCATAGAGAAGAAGAGTACAAATCCTGGTTCTTCATCTCCCTAAAGGAAGCTCTAACTACCCAACTCCTCTGGACATATGCACACAGTCTCTCCCCCGCTCGCTCCCTCTCCCTCCTTCTGTTTCATGCTTCAAGCCCACCCACTGACTGTCCTCCTGTTTCTTTGCACAGACTGAGATGTTGGCTTTGGCGCTGGGCAGCAGTGATAGCAAACCATATGTAAGTTTCTATATGCTAAATAATGGAAATATTTCTTAGTTGAGTCTTGTTCTGAGAATTGTACCAATTTTGTCAACTACAATTCTGCTGTTTTTAAAAGAATTGGTAGAGTTTTCCCATTATATTCTTTGTATATTTTAATAGAAGCAATTAAAGAGAAAAAAAAAGTTTGGAAGATACAGATGCAACTGAAAATGTTTAGAAAATGAAAATGAAGTTTTACACTCCAGTAACTAAAGTCAGCTAAGAATACTTGGGCTGGGACAATTAAATTGCCACACTTTGTCTGACTTCAAAAGATTGTTGTACAGTATCTCCACATGTATCTCTATTTTTGATTAAATGAAGAGAATAGAGAGGGAAAAAAAAGAGCTTGTGTGTAAAAGTTACCTTTTTACCACATTTTCTAATGAAAAACAACACAGCATCAGTACTGGATTTGCTTGGAATTGAAGGACAAGATCTTCAGATGAATATAAAAGAGAGGTTAAGTATTTCAGCTTTAAATGTGGTACTAAAAGCCAAAGAGAAAATATTGCAAAAGAAAATGAGAGATGAGTCTTTGTTATCCATGTGGGTGGGTTTTCACCATCATCTGCTTTTCCTCAGTCCTGGTGCTCAGTGAGGACCAGGAAAGCCAAACTGGTGCCACTTCCAGTTGGCCTTTACATTGGGACAGTGCTTAGCAGCTGGGCCAGGCAAATCAGTCAGCTGGGCTACAGGCACAATAGCTCACCCAGAAATCTGAAGCAAGGTCAGTCAAGCGCACATTGAGCTGTCCTCTAAACTTGAAAGCTCATGACCCTGTGTCACAGCCTCCAGGAAAGTACAGATACGAGCATGTATATGATCTTTTACTTGCAATCCTGGACAATCTTTTTGTAACTTTATGTGGGTACCAAGATCTCACTGTTTTTCTGTCAGTACACCTAGCTGCAAACTGACCAGAAATTAGTCATCGTTATTTTAGGGGATTAGTCCTAAGTATTTTAACAGAAAATGTTTTCCAATAACAAGAAAAAGCATTTTATCCTTTGGTCAATAAATATTTTCAAGCACTGCAAAAGCTAAACCAGAGGGCTCCAAAGGTTTGGGAATACTGCGTCCTGATTGATTAGAATTAAGCATTTATAATGAAAGAACTGATTGCCTCATTCACACCTCAGAGTCCTGAAGTATTTAATGAGGTATTTGAGGGATGCAGGTTTTAAATTAAAAGATGACATTTTTTTAATGCAAAATTAAACATAGTAGTTGCAGCTAATAAGTCTGAACTAGCAAAGTAGGCATTCTCCCTTTCTGTCATTTTATTTATAAATCCATATTCTCTCTGGTGGGTCAGGTTTTGTTTTAATGCATTTGAATATTGTGGCACATCACAAACATTATAAGATGGGGTTTAACTGCTAGAATGGAAGAGTGTAGATTTTATGCCATGCCTTGCGATAAATGTGCCTTTGTGTAAAGAAGTAAAAACTGGATACAAGTAGCAGTAAAAAGAAAAATGTTGAGACTCTTTTAAAATACATCCTGCAGTTTAGCTATAAAGCTCCTTATTTTTAGAAAACCAGTAGAATTGTTCAGGCTCTGCCCCTGCAGTTTCAATAGCAGTCTAGTGCTTTAAAACCCTGACCTTGAAAAGAAAGCGTTTACATTGTAAATGTACTGGCAGTATGGAGACTATTCTATGACTGAGTATCCAACTGCAACAAAAAGTTCAGAAGCAGGTTTTCTTTCTTCTGAAAGGCCTAATCCATGGGGCTTTTTTAGTGGTAAAAGCACTTGGCACTAATTGTGACTTACTCCTAGCAGTGAACCTGTATAATTCTCAAATTTCACACAGCCAATTAATTCCCATGAATACCAGGGATCACAGACTTTGATAGGTTTTAATATACAGCATTTTTTGATGCTTAGATTTTCTGCAAATATAGGGGACCTCTAAAAGCTGGTACTTGTGTCTAAAATGAAGTGTGGTTTCATAGCTTGGGATCACACACCAGTTTATGATGACCAGAGTACTTAAAGGATAAGCAGAAAACAATCTGTGGAGGTACCACAGGGATGAAGTGTGGCACTGGAGGGATGTGCAGCCCCCCTGCTTTTGGGCTGCCTGTCAGAGGAAGGAGGATGGAGAAGAGACAATGTGCAACTGCAGGGACTCCCTCCATTGAGTCCAATTCACAGCAAATCCTTTGTAACATGTCTCAGCTTCAAGAATCTCCTTGAAAAAGGCTCTCACTTGCCCCAACTGCTCACAAAGTTAACAGGTTCTCAGCTCTGCTCTAAGACCTTGGTCACAACCCTGTGGTTTAGGGACACTTCTCTCTTGCTTCTAGAGCACAGATTTACCAGTTTTATTATGGACAAAAAATGAGCTCACCTCTCCAATCTTACAGCTCTGATCCTTTAAAAACCGGTTGAATGTTCTGAGCATTAATAAACAAATCTGTTAATTTAGGCCAAAATTAAATTGGTTATTTAAAGAAATTTAACATCTGTTCTTTGACCTGAATAATCTTAAAACTACAGACTCTCTCAAGTCTCCATATAGTTAAAATTTATCAAAAATTTGCGTACAAGCTGTGCTATATAAAAATAGATTGTAGTTAAGTTGCTAATTATTGTTTTATCTAATTGTTGTAAATATGCAGGATGCAAAGAGGGTCAGGTCAACAATTAACCCTTAAGTGTAACTACTTCAGCAATGTAGCCAGTCACCATCCTCATCTACAGCTGCTCTTCACCAAACAAGTCTACTAGATATGACAGGGATTCATCTCCAGGAGGCCGTGTCAAGTCTCCAGTACTAGTACATTTCTCTGGACCAATCTCACTGGCTAAAGCTGACATTTATGACTGGAAGGTCTCTTAGCTGGTATTGTGCTATGTTTTGGATTTAGGATGACAATAATACTGATATCACTCTGATGTTTTAGTTGTTAATGACCAGTGCTTACAGTAAGTCAATGACTTCACAACTATTCACACGGCCTGTCAGTGAGGAGGGTGCAGGTGCCTGGAACTGGGAGGAGACACAGGCAGGACAGCTGACCCCAAAGAACCCAAGGGATACACAATATCATATGGCATCACAGTGAACAAAAGCTGGGGGGGGGAGTTGGCTGTGGGACAGTGGCCACTGCTTGGGGACTGGGTGGGCATTGGTCAGTGGGTGGTGAACAATTGCATTGTGCAGAGCTTGTTTTGTATTTCCCTTTATCGTTATTGATATTTTTCCCTTGCCTTTCTGTCCTATTAAATTGTCATTATCTCAGCCCATGAGTTTTACCCTTTTTCCAGCTCTCTCCCAGACCTCACTGCAGGAGGGTGAGAAAGCAGCTGTGTGGTGTTTAGCTTCCTGACAGGTTAAACTGCAACATGCTGCACCAGTAGCAGATCCCTTCAAATTGCAGTGGTACCACAACTGTGACAAAGAAGCCTGATGAATGCTGTAGCTGGGCAAGATCTAGAATTTTCATTAGGTGTTCATACCCTGCTACACTGAATAAAGTAACTGATGAAATCATTGAAAATAAAAGCACACCAGTTGTGAGCATGTTCCATGAATTTGTACTAAATATGATATAATCATGACCTTCTAGAGCAGTGTTGTGAAAATTTGATAGTGGGCCATCCTCAAAAAGGCTGCTGAGGCAGCAGTTACTGCTGTACAGGCTCTCAAGTCTCTCAAATGTCCTCAGCACTCTGTGTTATGCTTCTTAAGTAAATAATTGGTGCTCTCCTCACATCACAGCTGGACAGTTTAATACAGGGCTGGTTATATTCCAGTGTCAATGGCAGCTTGATAGTTATGTCCAGGGACTCCATTTGACAAGATAAATAATCAGGTCACTGTACACAGCTTGCTACACATTTGATTGAATCCCACCTGCAAGAATTCATCAAATGAAGCCAACAAGACAATGTCGTTCGAGCAGTTGATATCCTGAAGTAAAACAGTGTCAACTCAAAGGTCCATCAAGCAGTCAATGAAGACCTCAAAAAATGATAGTAGAAAGCCACAGCCTTGCCAAATAAACCTACCTTGTTAACAGGGAAAGCAAAAAAATAGCTATACATTTTTCAGGGTTTATAAATAAACCATAGCAGTCAGCTTGGGAGTTAATTTTAATTTAAAAGGTTATCTTGAATAAAAGTAATGCTCTGTTCCTCTGATCTTAGTAAAATAGGGGATCCTTTATGCTCTCAAAATACTTAAAGCTATGAAAAAACCTGCCCTATCGTCTAACACAGCATTGAAGGATCAACAACCATTTCCCCCTGTAAATGGTGTTTTCAGAATTTCTTCTGCAGAAAATTTCATGGACAGTGTGAAAAACTTTCATTCAAAATGGTTGCTTTTTCCTTAATTGAAGTGACTTCCCAGTACAAAGTTGCATCTATACTCTACTTAAATAATCAGATGACAATACAGGCCACCAGACTCCCAGTCCTGGCTCTCTGAGGGCATATTCATGGGGATGGGATTGGTTACATCTGAGCTCCCAGTGTCCCAGTATGAAACACTCAGGCTGCCTATCAGTCCCAGCTAACTCTGTAGCATATGGTAAGAGGTACAGGCTGAGTGCCCTCCTAGGAAAGACGCCAAGAAATCCAGAATGCAGGCTGTTGGCCAGACCATGGCATCAGCATGGCAAGAGCAGGGCAGAGCAGCATCCTGGTCATCCTGCAGCTCAGCCTGCAGACAGCACCAGCACAGCCCCAGCCCACGGCACAGAGGTACCCAGGAATCCAGTCTGAGTCTGCTCCTCCCTGCCTGCTTTGAGGCTTGCGGTGCTGGTGTGCAGAGAGCTCATGATGAAAAAGCAAAGCAGAAGAAGCTTATATCCACAGAGGCATTTTGAGAAGAACAGCATGTTTCCATTGTTCTTCCTGCAGCTGAGATCACAGGCTTCACTTAATGAAAGTAGCTGCTGGCTATATTCTTAATGGCAACATTATGATGACACAAAGAGAAAAAAAAAAAAAAAGTAGTTCTATTTTTAGGCAAACATTTGAATCTGGAACTAGATACACAAAATGCCCCTCACTGGAATAATTTATTTTGTTTGGTAATGTTAGATTATCAAAGCAGAGCTTTCTTGGATGTGGTTTCTGAGCATTTCCCATGCTGTCTTCTATGTACTTCCTTAAAAGGTCAATTTCCTTTGAAATTTTAAATATTATGTATGTTGGATTTTGCATAATGATTTCTACAAACTTCTTGTTTAGCTTGAGCTTAAATTGAACTTTATTTCAATGCAATCGGTCTTTTTCTTTGACACAGAATATTTTCTGCTCTTAAGCACCTGCAGCTAGTTGCACACAAGTCCTTGAAAACTGTAAATAGGTCATCCTGTCTATTTCTCTGCCTTAAGGAAGAATCAACCATACCTATGTCATTCCTGGCAGATATTTGTCCAACTTGTTCTAAACAGTTCTAATGATTGAATTTTAACAAATTCCTTATCTATCCAAACACTTAAATATCTTCTCAAAATTGCAATTCTCATGAGATTATTAAGAATTAAACCATGCCACCACATATTGCACTGGAGTCCTTTAAATTAATGTGAAATTACATCTTAATGTAAAAATGAACAACTGTGCCTAGCAGTTTGTTCATGATGGGTGCCCTCTCACTCACACAAGAGATAAAGAACGATCCCTAACCTTCCAGCTCTACAAGAAATTGCAAATTTCTTCTCTTCATTTCCCTTTCCCTAATTCTATGAGCAGGTATTGCATATCTGAACTACCTGCATGTCCTTCAAGGTTCTTCAGGAGGCCCTTACTGAGGAGATGTTAGATGTTTCTGTGGGAGCAATCTGGTGCTAAGATTAAAATTATACACTAAGCATCTAAATTGTGTATCATGAACACAGATCTTCCAATTTTATGTACTTCCTCTTTGAATCATGCTCTCTAGCTGCACTATTATTTGAGACCTTGACAATAATCTTGTGTCTCTGGGCCCCATCCAGTTATTTCATGCAATATGGAGCCCTTAAGAGGGGGACAGCTTTCCATAGACTTTGTCTGCTTCTGCCCTCTCCCAGCTGCTCACCCCATCCTGCCTCCTTCAGGACTAAACTGTGGCTGTGAGCTCCTGGAGAAAACCTGTCTCCTTGCTACACACTGGAGTGCCTTGTTGAGCAATGCCTTGATCCTTTCACAGCGCCAGTAATAAATACTAACGAAGCATAACTAAATTCAAAATAATGACAATATATCATCAAAAGCTGTTAAAGTAATAATAGTAACAAACAGCTGTAAATATTTCACGTAAATGGGCAATCTTTTAAATTAAGCTGCTCCTCAGAAAATACATTGCGTTTCTTTAGATATTCACAAAACAATATTTTCATTTAAGAACTCTCCATAACTTACAGGTTTTTGAGGAAATTTCAAGGTAGACATATAAAATCTTTACTATTGTGTTTTTTCCACAATAGGGCCAGTAGCTGGCATGGTCCTTTCATTCACCCTCCTGCCAGCTACTTTATTAGCTGTTTTAGCTGTTGCAGTGCAGGACAAACAAGCCACCAGAGAGACCAGTGAAAAGCAGGTTAAGCAGCTGAATGAAAGAGGGCTGGAGGAACAGGGGAGCATAAAACAAATACCTTAAAAAAATTAATATTTTTTTTCTGCTTTTCTTGAAAGTAAAAACTGCTATGGGATTTACTGAGGCACCTGCTTTTTCTCCTGAAGTGCAGAACTCTGATTTTCTGAAAAGCTGGAGACTGCTGAAATCTCCTGCACTCATAACCTGAACAAAGACTGACCCATCCTAGGAATATTTTTCTCTGTAAGTTGTAACAATCAAGCTGGAATAGGCTTATTTTTCATTGTGCAGGCACAAAGTAACTGGACAGAGGAAGAAAATTAAAAGATCTTTTTCTGCCTCCATTACTGCTGGTTGCTGGCTCACCTTCTCCACCCCCTCCAAGACAGTGGTGGGTTTGCAGTTCTCCCTAGTCTCCAGCCAAGGTTGCCTGGGATCATGCATCATATTTCCCTTGGGCACCCCTGGAACCTCTGCAACTCTGCACAGCTAAAATCCCTGTGGTTTTTATCTGCAGAGTACACTGGTAAGTCCAAAGAGGCTTCTGCTGCAGTGCAAAAAAGGACCCAGTCCTTTATGGGGTGCTTCAAACTGAGTGTCCAAATTGCTTGTGAGCCTCACTTTATAAAGAGGAGCTTTAGAAAAAACAGATTCAGCTCCTCAAAGGACAAGCCCTGGTGGGGTTCTCCTGAATCTGGGAGGCAGTAAGACACCTCCTGTCCCAGCAGAGCAGCTCAGAGGCAGATCACCCTGCTCTGCGTGGAGCTGAGCACAAGTCCAACATATGTTCTTTGCTTTTTTGGCTGAAGTTACTGTTGTCTTTCCTTCCTCTTTCTCTCCCCCCTAGCTCTCTCTCACTCTAACTCTCACAGGAGAAATAAATGCCAGCAGTAAATATTCTCAGCCTTACAAGGATTTCAGTAAATTAAGGTTCACATCCAAGCTTTGGGCAACTTCCTGTGTTCTAAATGGGATCCAAACGAAGGTTTCCCAAAGCCTATACAGCATAATAATAATAATAATAATAATAATAATAATAATAAAAACCATATCTAAATCATTAAAATGAGTCACAGCATTCCCTATACTAGTTCTGGGCTCCATAAATAACGTATAAAACCAATCTGCATTATATTAGCAAAAGATAAAAATTAGAAAAGGGTGAGAGTAAAGCCGTTTCATTTTTCGGTGACACAAAGAGCATCATCCCCGCTCCTGAGCTGCGAGCTCCATCTTGTGGCGATGCTGGGGGTGCCCTTGTTTTCTGCTTACCACAATATTATTATTCTTTAAATTTTCAGGCATTTTAAAGATGATAATATAATCATATTATATTCTGTGAAAAATAACAGCAAATCAAAGGAGGTAAAGCAAACTAGCACAACCCACCCTCTTGCAGCCTCACGAGCTGATACGCCTCTGCTGCATCCCACCTTTCCTCCTAAATTCTTGTTAGAAATGGGCCAGTAATTTGTTCTCATCACTCGCGGTTACAGTCCCAATGAATGTACACTGTCATGCACCGTGTCCCCACTCGTGAGCCGAGTGCTGCCCACAGTGTGTGCCACCGTGCATGGGGACCGTGCCTGCCCTGCCCTCTCTCCCCGCCGCTGGCACGGCGCCCATGGGGCAGGGATGGGCTCCCGTGGGGCAGGGATGGGTTCCCATGGAGCAGGGATGGGTTCCCATGGGGCAGGGATGGGTTCCCATGGAGCAGTGATGGGTTCCCGTGGGGCAGGGATGGGATCCCATGGGGCAGGGATGGGTTCCCATGGAGCGGGGATGGGTTCCCATGGGGCAGGGATGGGCTCCCGTGGGGCAGGGATGGGTTCCCATGGGGCAGGGATGGGCTCCCGTGGGGCAGGGATGGGTTCCCATGGGGCAGGGATGGGCTCCCGTGGGGCAGGGATGGGTTCCCATGGGGCAGGGATGGGTTCCCATGGAGCGGGGATGGGTTCCCATGGAGCAGTGATGGGTTCCCATGGGGAAGGGATGGGTTCCCATGGGGCAGGGATGGGTTCCCATGGAGCAGTGATGGGTTCCCGAGGAGCAGTGATGGGTTCCCATGGAGCGGGGATGGGTTCCCATGGAGCGGGGATGGGTTCCCATGGAGCAGTGATGGGTTCCCGAGGAGCAGTGATGGGTTCCCATGGAGCGGGGATGGGTTCCCATGGAGCGGGGATGGGTTCCCATGGAGCAGTGATGGGTTCCCGTGGGGCAGGGATGGGTTCCCATGGAGCGGGATGGGTTCCCATGGGGCAGGGACGGGTTCCCATGGAGCAGGGATGGGTTCCCGTGGGGCAGTGATGGGTTCCCATGGAGCAGCGATGGGTTCCCATGGGGCAGAGGATGGACTCCCGTGGGGCAGAGAATGGGCTCCATGGAGCCACCTGTGCTTTGGCCGAGGGTTTCATGGAGCTATCTGGGCCAAGCCCTGGTTCTGGTCCTACCCTCAGGATTTTTCCTTTAGCTGTGCTCTGGTTCAGCTCAGCTTTACAGGGGCCAGGGCTTGCAGAAGGGCTCCCTCCATGAGGACTGAAGCCCATGGAGCACAGCTCGATGCTCTGTGCTGGCAGAGGGCACCGTGGGAGCCCTGGCTGCTGCCAGGACAAGGCTGCTGTTCATCTTCCCCTGCCTTCTTCTGTCCCTGCCCACACCTGGCAGATCTCGCTGATAGGAATCTTTCCCCAAAAATGTTTGCAATTGCTATTTCATTTATGCAACATTTGAAATGTTCTTCCAGGATGAAAGACTACTTATCTGGTTAGCTTTATTGCCTAATTTCATCCCATTATGCCTTGATATATATCCTTTGATGCCAGGAGTTCCTGTAGGGCAGCACTATCTCTTCGAGCCACTCTTCAAATATTTGTGAACACATCCCTCATTCTCTTACCAAGAGACGTGAGATAAAGCATTAAAAACCTAAGCTTTTCCAGCGATTGCCTTTTTCTTTCCTTTTGGTTAATACGCTCTACAGAATTGGAGAGGCTTTAAATTTAACCATTATTTTCTAGGCATTATTAACCAACAAAAAGTGTTTTGTTACAGGCAATTGTGAATAGAAATGCAGAGTTTACAAAGCAATACCCTCCTAAGCACTACCAAATGCAGCAACCTCTGCTCTGTTAGTCTTACAATTAAAATAGAAATTTGGAGACAGCCTTCACATTTTAGATTTGCAAACCAGAGCTCAGAGTATGCCTAAGGAATGAGACAATATCAACAAAGGGAGGACACTTATTTCATCAGAAAAGGGAGGACACAGACATTTCATCAAAAATGGGCAAAATCTCTCTGGAGGGCAGACCACAACAGAAATGACACACAGAGTAAGCACATCAATGAAGTGTGTGGGTTTCCACAGCTGTTGTGTCACCAGAGGTGCACACAGATAAGGAGGCACTTCTCCACACACTGCTGAGACTGGAGCCAGATGTTTTTGGACTCAGGACACATGCTTTGCCTACAAGGAATGGGAGCCGGGGCCTGATCAGGGTGTTTCTAAATTGAAAATCTAGCTGAGTGTCCCAGCTCTTAGGGGTCTGGATAAGAAAAAAAACTAAAACAAACCAACAAATCTAGTCCCTTTTCTTTTTCCTTCCAAAGGGACTATGTACTTTGTTCATACTGGGCACTTATGCCCAAAAGGATCTGCACTAGATGTCAAAACTCCAAATTTCATATAAAACTCAAGGGACAAGTGGAAACCTACAGAGAGGTGAAGGACAATGGGCTGGAGGACCATGCCATTTCTTTCTCAGCTGAGGCAGGAGCTCACCTTGGCAGTACTGGAAGGTAGAAGAGTGCTGATGCTGCTCTTGAGCACAGCAAAGCACAGCCTTTGAAGCAAGGTGATGAACTGGGGGGGTCTGAGATCAACAATGCCTTTTGTGATGAAGAAAAAACAAGACATGAAAAAGGAAAGAGAGGAAAAATTTAAGGAGCTTACAAATTTAACTGTGTATATATTAGACAGAATAAAACGTTGGTGCTCTGTTACATTTATACTCAGAGCAGGAGGAGGTACTGTTAGGTGGATTGCTACTGTTCAATGGCCATCTGCTGTTCATAAATCAAGTACCAGACAGACTGCAAACTGCCCGACTGCCATGACAAAGACACGGTGATTAATGCTTCTGTTATGGATTAGAGAGGCAACTGAGGTAATATTACAAATAATACTAAAATGTTACCTTTTTTTGACTTCTCAGTTGAAGGCCAAGCAGAGTTTGGTCAAGATTGCTCAGAATCGAACTGTTAGGGGAGTGCCATATGTTCTATAACATATACACATGTCTGTACTTGTAAATAGCTTCATAATTTTTTTTATTTTAGTAAATTCAAGAATCATTATGGAGTAAATTTGTCAGTATTTTCTTGCACTTATTTCCCTATTTGTGCAATGTAAGTTTCTGTACAGGCTCTATTTTAACATGTATGTATATAATTCCATTCTCTTTGCTGCTTTTTCAGAGTTTTGCAGTCTCTACTGTGTGGCACCAATCTAGTAGCTACAAATCATCTGGGCTTTTCAGCCTGGAGAAGAAAGGGATGGCTAGAAATCCTCTAGATTCTTCAGGGAGAAGGAGCAAAAGAGTCTGAAGTCTTTGAGCAGGAAGAATCATCATGCCCCAGTTTGCACAGAGACTGATCCTGCACTGCCAAGAGGATCAGGAGGGGTCTGGGATGTGGTGGATGCAGCACAAACAGCTGTCCTGCATCATCCCTCCCCTCCAGACCATAAGGCTCTTTCCTCTCATATGCTTTTTGTATACAAACCCCTGCAAGTAAACTCTGATTAGCCCAGGCTTGGAAGGGAATAAATACAGGGGTGTAGCTGGACTGTTTTCCCACATTAAATACATCCTGAAACACCTCAAGAAACTACAAGATCTGTAAGAACCCCTCCTCTCCAGTGCCTTTTTATGCTCCCTGCTGTTTTTCTCTGCCTATGTGAAAAGACTCAGAGGATTTCACAAAGGCATTTCCCAATCTCATTAACTGACCAAAGTTGGGGGGAAAAAAGGTCACAGACACTGATACAGCTAATATCTGAGTTTGGATTTCCACATCTTAAAATGTACCTGTGTCTTTGGTTTTCTTGTACAGCTGATCTGCAGCAGGTCTGTTGCTACCCATTGCATATGCCTAGTGCCCATGATTGTGAGATTTCATTGGTTTTAGCTGAAGCCACTGTCTGATAGATGGAACTATTCTAACCTAAATTGAAATACATTTGAATGAATCACTGTAAGAAAAAAAATCTAAATCTACATTTAAAAATATACTCTTCTATGGTTTCATCTGTCGATGAAAAAATAAGTGAAATGAAATGAACTAAAATGCAAAACACATCCTTATATTCATAAAGTAATTTGCTGCTATTTTAGCAAAATGCTCACAGTAGTCATAGAACATATTTCCTCAGTTTCTTGTTATTATAGGGCAATTGGTCCATGTCTATCAAAAACCTTGGAGAAACATAATGTTCATATGTGATAAAAGCACAATATTAGTGGACAAGCTGTTTCCTTATTTTTTTTTTCTGGCTTCACAAAAAAGGTAGGTGCTGTATTTTGAGTAGTCACTATGTTTCCAATATACTGCTGTGTGCACATCTCACCCTTTGCCTCCTAAATTCTGTCAGTAGGTATCTTATGAAAGGTACAGACTGCTGCAAATGATTCCAAATATTTTGAAATTTATTCACCCCTCTCTTTCTGTTTTTATTTCTTAAGAAGGCAAGAACACTTGTCTTCTAAATCTTTTACTGACTTGAATAGTTCAGCTTTTATGAAGCACACAGGTTTCATGAGAAAAGCTCATCAAAGTCATTCATATTTGCATCAATCAATATTCAGTTTGCCTTTTATATATATTAATTTCTTCTTCGTGTTCCTCAATTACCCATTTTCCCCTGTACAATTACCTAAGTTTTTAGTTTAACTTTACCAGGCAAAATCAAGACCATTACAGAGGGTCAAAATTAAAAATAGAATTTTATGCTGGTTTTTCCCCTGGTTAAATATTAAAAGACATTGATTTTCCTAAGCATACATGTGCTGGTTCAGTAGATTTGAGCTATTTTCCTTTTGATTTTAAATAAAGCTTTTCAGCACAAATATTTCTTTCAGACTATTCAAATCTTTTAGCATGATAAACAGGCACTGGAATTTGAATGACTCACTATATAGGTAAACAGTTCTTTATTCCATAAAAATTACAGGAAGTGTTGTGACAAGTATTTGCATTTTCATATACAATTCTAGCTCCTTCAGATACTCAAGAAAAGTATTTACATTAAATGCTTTGCAGTGAAGATCTTTCTTAGGCATGAGTCTCATTTCAGAAAGTGTCTCATTTGAGAATGATGATGGAGAACTTAATCATCTAACATTAGTTAATCAGATAGGTCTAATTTTAAGTGACTTCAGAGCCTGAGAGGACAAAACATTCAGGCTTTACACTTACTGGGGGTACACAAAAGTCTTCCTCAGACTTCTCATACAACCTCAGATGACATTCCTGTCCATGGTATGCCAAGGTGCATGGAGCTCCAGGATATAGAAATGTACCATAAATCCTGATTTTGGGGTTCTAACCTTTAATCCCTACCTAGGAGATTCTGACAGTCAATGCTTTTGTTCTGTTTTCTATACACAGAAATGGTCGCTTCACAATTACAGTGTGGACATTGCTCTTAGACACTGCAGGGCTCAGAGCTCCATCTTTCTGGCACCCAGCTTTAAATGGCCACCTAGCTTTCCAAGAGTATGGAATAGTCTGCTAGGCATAGCAAAGTCTAAACAGGGGTAGGAAGGAGGTTGAGTCTATTGTTATTGCTCTTCACACTAACTAGTTTACTAGTAGTTTGTTGCAAAAAGAAAGTACAGTAAATCAAAGTGGTTCCTAACAAAAGTGAGCAATAACATTTCTCAGTTGGCTTTTTGCAGGGGAAGAAAATCTTCCCCTTGGCAGTGTCTTGTCCTGCATAAGATGATGCTCTGCTGCGTGGGGCCTCATCAGCCTTTGTCTTTTTAATTTTCCTTTGGCAAAGATGGGTCTTTGGCTCTATCAGTACTAATAGAAGAGGTGTGGATTATGGAACTTCTTCCTTCTCATGAGGAGGAACTTCTCATGTGATTTAAAATTGCAAGTGTGGAAACCTGCCAAGTTTTATCAGCTGCATGCTTTAATTATCACGACTCAAAGTCTGGTGATATCTTACATCAAGGAATAAAGACATTACAAAGCCCCAAGTCTTTATGGCAATGGTCAATGACTGATCAATAAATACAAAAAACACTTTCTTGCGATGGGTAACAATGGCTCAAAGGAGACCAATAGTTTACTGACATTAAATCGTAGCTTTCCTCATTAGAGCTCTTGGTAAGGTATGCCCTGTGATTAATGACAGATCATTTATACAGCATTACCAGCAGGCAAATAATTCTAATTGCCAATAACATTAAATCCTGATCACAATGCAAATAATTTACATAATGTAATGGAATATCTGGTCATTGCAGGGCAAACAATTCAAGATGTTAACTGAGGTTAGTCAGTTATCACAGAGTAAATAACATTAGAAATTAAACAAAGCCAAGCTAATATCAGGTTTTATCCAGTTAATAAGCAGTGAATGTATCCCTAGCAAAACACATCAGACCATGTAAAAACACATCAGACCGTGTTACTTTGCTGTCTAATGCAATACAAATTGGAGATAACATAAAAACATATTACCTAGTAGGAAGTTCCTAGCTATCTGGAGATGTGTAAACAAGGGGGTGGAGGGATTTATGGTGAAGTTTACTGATTTTTACTTCTTTATAGATTATATTTTACTTCTTTATAGATTATATTTTCCAGTCTTTGATGCTTTGTCTTGATCCCATCTTCAGGTGCAGGCCATGGGATCCTTACACTGGGGAAGATAAAGCACCATGGCAGTCAAAACCCGCCCAAATGAGGCCATTCTGTGTTCACACACTTGAAACATAGCTGTAGAAGTGGGATTATATTAAATCTGGCATTAATCTAAATATGCTAACAGTTATTTATAATCATGGAATCCGATAACGTCCTCATCCAGCACATGAGGCAGACAACATTCCAGGAATATGGTGGGAAGGAAGATGGCACAGTATACAGGAAGTAATATTTTTGGGGGGAAAATGGTAAAAGGCAGCCTAGAGAGGGCTGGATTACCACAATTCTGAATATATGGATGCAAGTATTGAGCTACATACTTGACTAAGGAGATGAGGGTGGAGAGAGGTAGAAGGAATGGTTGGGTTTTAGTTTTTCATGTCCCTACTGAGAAGAAAGCATAAGGGACAGACATTGCTACTTGAAATAATTTCTGAAACCTAACAGCTGTACTTGTGGGCCTCAATAAAGAAGATTTTTTTGCTAAATATATATTAATTTTATTCATTTTTTCTCATTTTGTTTTGTCCCCTGAATTAATGGAGAAGAAGAGGGTACTTGGGTTACAACGCTGGACACTCAGGTACTCTAGGTCATCTTTGGGGCATTAAAGAATTTTTCACAAGGGACAAGTCTCCTTGTGTTGCTGAAGGATTCATTTGGACATCAGCCATCCAAATGAATT
The DNA here is from genome assembly GCF_963662255.1 of Cinclus cinclus. Taxonomy (NCBI): domain Eukaryota; kingdom Metazoa; phylum Chordata; class Aves; order Passeriformes; family Cinclidae; genus Cinclus; species Cinclus cinclus. Next base: position 15,139,651 of record NC_085050.1, on the reverse strand, counting down.
TTATTTGATCAATTCTAGTTGAATTCACATCAGCAGTGAATTCTAGTTGAAAACTCCATCTGTGGTAATCAAATGAGAGACAACGTCTTGATTTGGCCTCTATCCTTACTTGGCATTGCTCTTGTGACTAGCTTTTGTTTTCCAGTGTCTCAGGTTAGGACAGACATTCTCTGCAAGATCCCACATGCCTGTTCAACCATTCTACCCCAGCTGTTTACACAGCCAGCAGTGTCATGGAGGCTTTTTTCCTGGAAGGGATCTGAGGTAGATTTGCTATAATGCTTCTGGCAACCTTTGCCCTGCTAGTGCAAACCAGTTTCATCAGCTCTTTAAATTAACCCAGTTGTGGCTGTCTGAAGCAGAGCAGCAAATGGTGACAAGATTCCTCTTGAGGTCAGTACCCTCTAGCATAAGCAAGTAGCCATACATTTGGGGAAGAGAGTATTTCCAACAGCTGAGTGAATGTCCACCCAGATCTTGGCTGGCAATGATGAACAGCTGTGCAGTAAATGAGCATATTGAAAACAGGTTAAAAAAACTGGGTTTCTCAAAAGGATGGGAAATGTGGGACATAGTCTTGAGGTTGGCATTTTCAAGGAGCTACTGAAAAAGCTTAATTTTCATATGTGCTGCCTGGTTTCTGCTCTTACAGAATCAGAGAATATGCTGAGTTGGAAGGGAGCCATCAGAACCATCAAGTCACACTCCTGACCCTGTGCAGGACACCCCAAGGATAATTGTGTGCCTTAAAAGCTTGTCTTTTTTCTTACACACATTTCAGGATAACAAATACTGCTTGGAAATGATTTATGGAAAAATTGTTGCATTGCCTATGATCCACCTATGCTGTATTCAGGCTACATAACCTAAACCAGGGAAGAACATGTTCACAGAGCATTGCTGTATCTACATGTTTACTATGCGAGCATTTGTATTTGGTAATTTTCTCATTGGAAGAAAACTGTTGGGTTTCATACATATTCACATACTCCTCTTCCTAACCCCAATGTTGAGGTCATCACCTCTTTCATTTTAACTAGCATTGAGTAGAAGATGGAAATCTCACCAAAAAGCATTTATTTGCAGACCCCTCTGAATCTGGGCAGAGGAGATAGTGTTTGATGGATTGTATGGACTAGGAAAAAATAACAGTGTTTGCCTCTTGCAAACTGATATAACAAAAAGAACATAAATGAAGCAGGAGTAAGGCAGCAAAAGAGAAAGGAAAGTGATAACTGACTTTAGAAGATGACTTTAGAAAGGGGAAAAGTACATAGACTGCCTATACTCTGAATTATCAAGGAGACAGCTGGAGTAAGCAGCAATAGAAAACTTTAGGAAAATTTCAGGTTATGAAAGTAAGTTTTATGGAAAGGCAACAGAAGCAGAAGTGGGAGACAAATCTTGACAAATTTTTAACTTGAGAGAGCGGTAAAAGCAGAGCAACCTACACTGCTAAATGAGTCAGAGGTCAGTATTGCAAGTATTGAAAACTTTCAGAAAACTTGAGAGAAAAATTAATTAAAAAAACAAAACAAACAAAACCAGCAAAACATTTATTTTGCAAAGTTAAATAATGGAAACAGTGATAATGAAATAACTGCATGACCTCAGACAAACCAGGTCTTTTTCCCAAATGTTATCAAACTCAACTATGAGAACCTCACCAGCTCTTAAGCAGTATCACTAATGTCTATGATCCTCAAAAACTGAAATAAACCTAACCATTCCATGCAAAATAACAGATCAAAATACATTAGAAAACCCTTGATTTATTTGAAACCTTACAGCTGATAAAAGATATACTACTTTAACAAGTAATTATTTTAACCAAGTTGTCCTGTTTTGGTGACTGAATTAGTCAGGAATGCCCACAGCCAAAAAGAATCCATATATGATTTTATTTTTTTTTCCTAAAACCAGCAGTTCCACTCAGTCAGTCAAAGGCCTTTGACTTACTTTGACAGCTTTCCTACTGCAAGTTCAACCTGTTAGGGAAGCAGCAAAGGTAGAAGCTCCCCAGTTCTTCCAAGGTGCAGCACATCCAGACACAGCACAGCCTTGTTCAGACAAAGATGCAGGGAACTGCAGGGGCACATGCAGAGAAGTCAGGATTCTGGAGATGGCTGCAACTTTCATGTCACCTTTGAGCTGGGTTATTGAGGTATCTCTAAGGTGCAGAATGCAGGAGGTGTGCAGAGCTTCCTGGGGAATGGTACAGGGTGAAGAAAAGTTTTCATGGCCATGAGGACTTAATAAATACCCATCCCGGTTTTATTACCACATGGCATTGCCTTCCAACCACAAAGTAGGTTCAGAAAAGGACGTAGCTATAGTTGGTATATGAGCTATGTATCTCACCACTAGCTCACTGCACTTCAGAGAAAGCAGGTTATTCTGTTAGAATTTGTCAAAGCAAACCATGAGAAAGCAAGAACATCATGGTACATACGGGTTCAAGAGCTTAATTTCCTCTGTCTGACACCCCTCATCAATCTCCAGCCTGCTCTGCTTTCTGAGCACCTGTAAATGAAAGTGTATTTTTACTTTGCTACATCCAGTGGAATATTCAAAAGATCTGCTAAATGCCACAACTCTCCTACACTAATTTTACATATTGCTGTGTTATGAATCAATAATTTCAAAATATCTGTTACAGTAACATCTGGCTCCCTCTACAGCTTTTCTCAACAGTCAATCTTCAGTACAGTCTCCATCTCTGTCACTCACTTAACTAGCTGCCTTCTTCAAGCTGTCTGAAAATACCTTCAAACAGAAAAAGAACTGCCACTCTGCCCAGGTACACAATATGCTCAGCATGTTAGCGCAGATACATCATGAAATGCACCACTGCATTCACTGAAGTTTAGCAAATATATGAGTCATGAAATATGGGTAATACATGCATCATCTTTGTATATAAAACATGTCCTTCATCCTGCACACAGAATGCAAAATACCACACCTGCTGCATGGGCTAAAAAATGAGCTCAAACTACTTTCTACAAAACATTATTTCTTAAATCACCATGATCATGTATTATTCGATCAAAATTGAAGGTGAACAAAGAAAGCAGAAAATAATTAAAGCAATTCAATACCATGGTGTTGTCCTAACTGAACTTCTCACTCTTCCCTACGCAATCTTCCAAACCTGAGCTACAAACCACAAATTCTTCCAACAGAAGTTCCTCCACCTCACTACAGGTGCACTTCCCTGGGAAAAAGTGTCTCAGATTTTGTTATACACCAGCAGGTCACAGGATGGCAGCAGAGAATTAAAGATTTCTGATACCTTGTGTTTGAGCTTGTGTGATTTAGTTAACGTTGATTTACACTAAAAACAGTGAGTTTTTTTAGCAGTGCCCAAAACATTTTATCTTTGCCGCTAAATTTATTAAATATTTTATAGAAGCCTAGTTTAGTTTACATTTTCCTAAAGAATTTCAGGCTTTTCTTTAAAAATCTGCTTACCTTTTGATTTTCTCCATAGTGTCTTTTAAAAATAAATTGTTCTTACAAGCAGACAAGCACACAAAATTTATATCCATGTCAGAATTAGAGAATTAGTGATAATTCAATTCCTGGCAAGAACTCTTCACTAGCAACTATGTAGATCTAAGTCAATTGAAACTGAAAACACATGTTTATTGAAAATAAAAAATACAGTGCAGCAAAAGATGCATTTTTAAACTCAAGGAGTTACTCATAAATAACTGAACACATCAGTAAGACAGAGTAGTGGACAGACTTCTGAGCTGAAGATCTCTAAGATCAACAGAGAGCCAAGAAAAGCCATAACTGAAAAGGATATATGGTACCACAGGTGTGTGCAGCCCCTGGAGTACACTTGCCTAATCTAAATGTCTCCCATAAATTGTGCTGTCTGCTTTTTTTTCCCCCCAGAACTTACAAAAGCCAAGCCACAGGTGGAATGATAGACTACTCAGGGCATATTTTTCTCCTACTTCAAATATTCCCCTGAGGCAGCTTTGAAGCATCTTGCAGTGGCTCTGCAAGTGCTGTGTCAGTACCACCAGTTGCACACAAGTACGTTGTGAGGCCTTTTGGTTTGGCCATGCAGTCATTCTTTGTTAACTTAGCAGTGGCAAGTCTCTAGAATACAAAATATAATTAATTGCTTATTGTTTCCACAGTTCCCAATGCTTTCTATTATTACTAAGAGTGTTAATTGCTTAATGTCAACAGAGATTGTGAGCTTGTTACCATTATTACAGGGATGCAGATTCAATAGGCTATGTCACTAATGTTTCCAAAACACCCATATAATACACAGACTCAATGGAATTTCTTCATCACACACATGGTCAGTCCCTGCACGTTTTTCACCTTCAAAATGGCATAAACTCATAACTGGCAAATTAGGAACATGTGAGTCACCCGGAAGCAGTCTTCCCTTTCTGACTGCTGATGCAAAGAGAGCCCCCAGGATCCCATGGAAGCAGAAGCCCAGGCAGAGCCCGATGCCCTGGTCCTGCCTCCAGTGTCCAGGTTACAGCAGCAGTGCAAAGTAGGGATGAGAATTCACCAACCAGCAAGACATGGATGATCTCAGTCAGCCTGAAATACTTCTGAGCCAATTTTGTCAAAGCTGCAAAAGGGAGTGGAAGCAGAATATAGCAGAAGCATGAGGTGAGCCAGAGCTTGTCCACTACTTGACCTAGCTCATCCACGGGAGTACAACCACAAGAAAGGCAGCGCTCAGTCACTTGGGGGCCTCTTCTGGTTTTACGTGGTGAATTATTTTCTGCTACTGACAATTGCTCATTGTGTAGTCCTAAAAAGACCTTTCATACTGGAATGCACAAAATCTGATCATTTTTTGGATAAACAGATCGGCATGGCTGATGAGATTTCTCCTTACTATGAGGCATTATCCTGTCTCTAGCAACCTATCTTCAATCCCAGTTGTTTTCTTCTGAGGAAAGAGCAAAAAATCCTAAAGCATACCAGGCTGGAATAAAAAGTGTTCATATAGGCAGATTTTTCTAACTCTCATTAGTTAAAATTTGATTCATGTGCAAAAAATTGAAAATTCATTCTTACAACAGAACTGAATCTTTGCCAATTCAATTCTGGATATTATAGCTTCATTTCCTATTTGAGCCTGTTGTGCAGCATACCTATATGCTGTTAAAAGAGCTTTACTTTCTCCCTATTTTGATTCAATTTCAGTTGGGGAGGTAGTCTGAATGTTTTTAGCACGGTGGGGGTTTATATGTGTATATATAAAAATGTATTTATTTCTGACAGGCATGATTACCCAATCTCTAGATGACAAAGTGAACCCTTGCTAGCTTTTTGCTAAGTGTTTATCCAACACTGACATGAATTATCTTAGATATTACCTTTTGTTAATTTTTTGTAGCTATATGACTCCAGGAATAATACAAAAATAAAATTTTATGAGGCCTATATATTTTAAATCCAAGCTTAAGTTAAATAAAATATTTTAAAACTGCTATTATTTTCAAGAATAACTAATAGTCATTGTGTTTTGGATAATTCATGTTACCTTTCGTTTGCCTGTTATATCTGCAACCTTCACATCTATCTTGTATTCAGAAAGAAAACCTCCTAGCTTGTGAAAAGCACCTTGTCTTTCCCTTTTGTTTATTAGACAAACTAGCAAAATGTGTATACCATAGTGACTGCTTTTTTACCTCTCACAGCTGTATTCTTCATTTCCTCATAGTTCACTCACTTTTCATTATTATCACTTGATTTTTATTTATTATAATCTCCTGTTCAGACAGGAAAAATCTTGGAACAAAATTTTGTTGTGCTTTATTCGTAGAGATGATGCAATGAATTGATATGACTGTATACACAACTGTAGTCATCATGCAAAGGAAATCCAGATGTAAACCAAAGTTATGGTATTTCCCTTCCTGTTTTATTTCCTGTTTGAGGATTTCAGAGATTTCACAGATATAACATTCATTATGCACATCACATACAAACACACACACCCTACCCTATGGATTGGAACTAGATGATCTTTAAGAACCCTTCCAGCCCAAATTGTTCTATGATTCTATGTTCCAGGATCAAGCACCACAGTTCTGGTAAAAGGTATCATATGTAGTAGTATCCCCATTTTATACATAGTAAAAAAGTGCTATTATGATTCTACATCTGGAATAAAGAAATAAACATGCTAATTCCTTATGCCATAATGATTCACTGTTCTATTTTTCTTCTAATTTAAATGGTCATTTGTGAGTCTCCTACTGCAGAGAAATCTCTTACTTAGCCCCTCTGGCTGGGAAGCAGAGATGTTTTTAATTTGATTCCAAATTGATGAGATGGCTTTTTACTAAAATACTCTACTTTTTGTTCCACGCATTTCATTTCTAGTTGGATTCAAATGTCAACAGATTGATCCTTGGCAAACCAAGCTTTCCACTACGTAATATCATTTCCCAATTGAACTAATTACTTCGTCATATCATTGCTTTTAAAGTAATTGGGGACTTATATATCTGTATTCTTTATGCAAGTTAAATTGAATAGCCATATTTAGTAAATGAGAAAACTGCCTTGTTAGAATAGTTCCCAACCTGGAAATCCATTTCCCACAAGAGATGAAGTTGTTAACCAACACCTAAATTTAAGTTAAAACTTTGAAACCTGGGTATCCAAAATGACACTCTACAACACAGATTTAAAAATTTAAATAAAAATGGCTCCCTTGCAAAACTGCTTGCCACCTCCACCTGCCTCTAAACCAGTAGGACACAGTGCTCTCATTTTCTCAGCAATGAACTACCTGCTCAATGATCCCTGAAAACCCATAGAAACTGGGCTTTGCTGCACAGAAAGAGCTGGCCCAGGATCAGTCTATTCCTTCCATTCCTAGAACAGACGGCTTCTAGCATAACAGTGTTTGAGCAGTCACTGCAAACAAATGGGAGGGTGCTCCTCTCTCCCAGGACACCAGTTATTTTCCATAGTGAAACACGCAGCTCCTGGCTTGCCTGCTGGACAGTGTGGTGCTCATCATGTGGCTGAGTCAGACAGGCATTAAATGTGCTCACTAAAGTTGGGCTAGAGGTCTGAAAAGTCCATAATACTGTTCAGGCAAAGTTGTACAGTCTGGCTGCCAAAGAACTGAGCAAAGCATGTTTAAGGGGTCAAAAAAAAGATGTACCCTGGAGGTAGTGTAGAAAAAAAAGGGTGATTTGACATATTACATGATTACATGACTAATCTTAAATCACAGCCTCAGAAATCAAGAGCATGCTGTGAGTAGGAAAAAGTAAGCAAGAAGGCACAGTAGTTCTGTGAAAATCATTAACTTTTTTCTGCTAATTCTCAGGTATCTCTTTCTTAGTTCATATCAGGGAATCCAATTTAAATGTACACTTGTGCTCTGTGGATAATCAGAAGGTATACTTTATATATTACCATAAAGTATGCTGCTTTCAATTAGGATGATAACTTTGCGTTCATCCAAGGGGAAACACTGAGGCATTCAACTGTTCTTATTTCAATTTATAAATCTCCTGATTTCATTTCAAGCAATCTCACTTAAGGAAATGGGAGAATGATGGTTATGGATCATGAAATATAGGAGTACTGGGAGGGTACTGAATGTACCAGTTGGGAATATAAAAACGAGGGAATGAGTCATGTAATTTCCAGTCATTCGGAAAGGGTCATCCTGATTGGCAGGGCTACAATTATAAAAAATTATGTATCAAGCATTTTATTCCTGGGTTGAATGAATAGATGAACTTCTAGCAGACCATAATGATCATAAATGACCTGCTAGTAATGCTGTGAAAAAGGTTCTGTAAGCAATTATATTATAGGGATTTATAATACAGAACTAAAATAGTGCACCCTGGTCACTAAAATAACTCCAGAGTCAGACTTTGGATCAAGTTTTCATAACCAAGCAACTGACTAACGCCCACAAAAATATCCATATACATGGGAGTTATCTTTGTGCAAGCTGGTTGGATAAGTTACTTGTCTAGGCTTGTTTTCATCAACAGCTCCATGGGATATTGGGTACTTGGTCAGGTAAACATGCATCTCAGTGTGTAGGTGCTCTAAACAAACATGAATATCAATGCATATTGGTGCAAGTTTTTTAGGCCAGAACAAGCCATTAGAATGCAAAGAATCATAATTCATAAAGCTGAGATAGAAGTTAATCTGGTATTTCCCAGTAAATCCTGCTACCTCGAATGTTGTCAGTACTTTAAATGTGATAGTGTTTAGATTCAGCACTTACATGACTTTTTCTTAGTCATCTGCCTGTGTTTGAAAATGTGATCTCATTTTCCAAAAATGAATATATTTCATTTTGTTTCAATTAAATTGTTCAATTGTTTAACCTTTGATGATTTCCCCAATACATATGTTCTGGTATTTCAAATGTGAACTCAGCAACTGACAAACAGAATCTCAAGTTTCACTCTTGATGTCTCTCCATGAGTTCTATCAACTAAAAATATGACTCTGGAGCATGTAAATTGTTGAGAATTGTAGAATCTCACAACAATAATAATTTGGAAATGGAAAGGAGAAACATGTTTAGTTATTGTTGTGCTAGTTGATTCAAATATAGGGCAGGTAGGGTTATTCTGCAGGATGATCAAACATTTTCAGTCAAGTACCTTTCTTTATGATCTGTCAGGGCTGAAAGAGCAATCCCAACACATTCCAGTGGATCTTTTTGCTCATCAAGGCAGAGCAATACTCCTGCAGTTCCAAATCATAATTGGACTTGTACAGAGCCTGCCAAATTAAAATTGCCTGCTTAAAATATAAAACTTGAGCAAAAAAAGGACAGGAGATTTTGATTTCCAGCTACTTATGTATCCTTATCTCATGAAACTACTGCAGAGGGTCTTTGGCACATAAAAAATCACTCCCTCGATGCTCTAACTATGCTGTTGATGGACACAATTTGATAGACATACTTTGTAAATGTATCAAAACTCTACACATGCATACTAACCAATAAAAGATCATACAGACTACATTGGTGTTACTGAAATTAATTCAAAGTTGAATTTCATCCAAATTCTGTTCTCACATTTGACAACTGAATTGTAAGAATTAATAATAAAACCAATAAATAAAGCAAAAATCCATCTAAAGGGATGATTATTACTTAAAAAACACAGCACTGAACCCCTTCCTGAAAGAGAATGGCTGATTCTAGAACATACTTGATGTTTAAAAAAATACTTAAAATTGACCTTGATTTCAGCTTCTGAAGCTGACCTTGATTTCATTATTTTGTTGTCATATATATGTAAATAAACATTTTTGTGTCTATATATACAAAATAATATATGTGTTCATGAAGATCAGTTCTGTACAAAGTTTCTCGCCCTCATTATATTGCACACAGTGGATTAAGTCTAGCTATTCTAGCATTGTTTAAATAACAAATATCAATTAAACAATAAAACAGTTATTCTTTCAAACTTCAAATATTTCAAAAGCAGTCCCAACCCCATGAACACTGCATGAGTCCAGCAAAAGTCATGACTTTGTTCTGACTTACAATGACAGAAGATTTGGTCTCAAAGCCTACATTTATAAGCAATACATTTCCTTTACTATGCATGCTATAGTTCATGGTTTTCACATGCAAGTGTAATTACAAAATGAACCATGATTTTCACAAATAGAAATCTAAGCTTAGTGTCCCAGAACTCTTTATTGATTCAATTAGCCCTACAGGAGGTGCAATATTTTTGAAGAACACATGGGCCCTGGTGGGATGCTTCTATGAGTGCTGAGAGGTGGCAGACCTGATCATCTTTGAAATGATTCATGATGATCTTTGTAAAGTCATGGAGATCAGGAGAGGTGACTGAAGACTGCAAGAAAGCAAATGTCACCCTGGTCTTGAAAAAGGACAAGAAGGAGGACCCAAGGAACTACCGCCCAGTCCTCTATCCCTGGAAAGGTAATGGAGTGTCCCATTCTGGAGGAACACTGGAGGGAGGCCACCTCTATTCACATGGATGACAAGGTGATCAGTAGTAGTCAGCATGGTTTCACTGAAGGTAAATCATGCTTGGCCAACCAGATTGCCTCTTATAGGGAAACAACTGCCTGGAGGAATAAGGGGAGAGCCTTGGGTATTTTCTACTCTGTCTTCAGCAAGGCTTTCAACACTGTCTCCCACAACCTCCTCATAAAGATCAGGAATTGTGGACTGGGTGACAGTGAGGTGAACTGGGACCTGGCTGAACAGCAGACCCCAGAGGTTTGTAATCGGTGGCATAGGGTCTAGTTGGAAGCCTGCCACTGGTGGTGTCCCCCAAGGTTCAATACTGGTTTTAGGATTGTTTAACTTGTTCATCAGTGACTTAGATGAAGGACCAGATACCTTCTCAGCAAGTTCACTGACAACACAAAGCTGGGAGGAGCTTTGGGCTGATCCCCCTGAGAGCTGTGCAGCCCTTCAGGAGGACCTGGGCAGGTTGGAGAGATGGGCAGAAGGGAACCATCTGGAATTCAACAAAGGCAGGTTCAGGGTCCTTAATCTGTGAAAGAATAAATCTGGGCATCAGCACAGGCCAGGAGCTGACCTGCTGGAAAGCCCAGCTCTGTGTAAAAAGACCTGGGGCTCCTGGTGGACACCAAGTGTCCCTGAGCCAGCAGTGCCCTTGTGGCCAAGAGGGCCAATGGTACCTGGGGTGCATTATGGAGAACATTGCCAGCAGGTGGAGGGATGGGATCCTGCCCCTCTACTCAGCTCTATTGAGGCCACATCTGGAGAGCTGTGTCCAGTTCTGGGCTCCTCAGAACATGAGAGACATGGAGCTTGTGGAGCATGTCCAGCAGTGGGCAATGAAGATGATGAAGGGACCTGAGCATCTGTCTTATGAGAAAAGGCTGAGGGAGCTGAGCCTGTTCAGCTTCAAGAAGAGAAAACTGAGAGGGGAGCTCATCAATGTCTATCAGTATCTGAAGGGAGGCTGCCAGGAGGATGGAGCCAGGCTCTGCTCAGTGCTGCCAAACAATGGGTAGCAACTCATGCAGAAAAATTCCACCTGAACATGAAGCAGAATTTCTGTACTGTGCAGATGACCAAACACTGGAACAGATTGTCCAGAGAGGTTGTGGAGTCTCCCACATTGGAGATATTCAAGAAGTGTCTGGGCACAATCCTGTGCCTTGTGCTCTGGGATGGTCCTGCTTGAGCAGGGAGGTTGGACCAGAGGACCCACTGTGATCCCTCCCAACCTCACCCATCCTGTGATTCTGTGATTTTTACTGCCTAAAGTCAGAAAGCACCCTTATGTTCATCTAACACATTTGAATTCTCTTCTGAGTAGAGAGGTTTCCCAGAAGCAAGAGATACAAGATTAGAGATCTCAAAACATAATTTTAGGCACAAAGCTTGTATATGTGTATATCTATACATATCTACATTTCTAGACCTATATATCTTCTTATATTATCGTAACAGAAATGCTATTGCTGAATTGTGATCGTCAACTCATTAAAATCAATTTACAGCAAACCTGATTGCTAATGATTCTTCTAACAGAAATTTCCATTTCCACTTGGGTTTGGCATGACTGAAAACTCATATTGCAAATTCAGTCATAAAAAAATCCTAGACATTCTAAATTTGGGATTTCACCTCTGCTCCCTGGACCTGAAAAAAAAAAAAAAAGAAATATATATACTTATATATTAGGAAACTAATTTTTGTTTTAAACAAAGCACCAGCCAATTTCTGCAGAATACTGGAAGTTTCATTTTTAGGTACAGGAAATTCATGTTTAGGTGCTGAGACCCTATTTGTCAGGTGCTCTCCTCAGTTCTTGACTTTTAGAACTCTTTATTACCATTTTTCCATCTGCATTTTCTCCATCGATTTCCTCCCACCTAGTCCTCTCACACTTCATGTCTGGCTTAGTTTTCCTGAGGAAGCAGCTGAGGATGGAGTCAAGGAAGCTGCACTTTTATTTTATAACACTTAAAACTATCTTGTCATGTACAGAGCCATCTTTGAATGTTATGGAGCTACAGGCATATAGTGTGAGAAAAAGAGATTACAAAACCTTTTTTTCCAGCATCTCAGGGTGAAGGTTGTGATAAAAGTAACTTGGAATTGAAGAGACTTAAGAATGTTGGTACTACTCTACTTTCAAACTTTACTTTGAACTTCATGGCAGAATGCTCCATCACAGAGTTCAGTGATGCTGATGTTGAAAAGACACTTTGTTGTTTTTCTTACATAAAAGCTGTCAGAGGTTCAGATATTTGCACTCCAACAGAGACAGCAGTTTAAGTATTAGTTGTGGTATTTTAAACAAGATATAAAACCTGAAGATATCTTGGCACTGAGAAATGAAGATCAGGTCATGGGTAGGAAAACACTGTCCCTGATGGTCACAGAAAAGTATTGCCTTGACAAAACAAACAAACAAACAAACAAAAAAAAAACCTAACAAAAAAACACCCAAGAAATTTAAAAGGGAAATAAATAGAAAAAATGTTACATTTGGAAACTCTTAGAAGTCTTAAAAATCAAATAATATTATCAATTTTATTTTTAAGATGTGAACATGCTTTTAAAAACCTGTAATACTGAACTAACTTTCTGTACCTCTTCCCCTCAGTCCTGCTTGAACAATGGTCCCAGGATAAAACGCCATATACAAGTATCTCAAAAGAACTATTTCTCCAAAAATTTCAAAGATGGAAGGTGTGGACAATCATGATGTCACTGGAAAGCACCATTGATTTTTAATTGTGCAGTAGCTCCTGTGCTATATAATGAAGTATCCAAAGCAAACAAACAATGGAAATGTACCAGTGAGAAGTCAAACTTGACTTTCAGGTACTGTAGTATTGCATAACATGATTTGTACTTTCATTATCCAAGGACATGTTGATGTTGAGTAATGCCCTTAGCTTACCTAGGAGTCAACCTAATCTTTAGCTTACAACACAGGAAAAAAAATGCTAAACTCTAGCATTGTTATTTTCTATTGAGTTTTTTTTTAAAGTGAAACAGCATATGAAAATTTATTATACTGATTATTTTTCATATGTAAGGATTATCCCATACAAAATTAATGTGCTGCATAGATGTTGAACATAAACTGGAGGAAAAAGTCTTTACGGGATTTTTCCCCTGTAGGCGTAAACAGATATTTTTAACTTCAGCTACCAAACACACTGACTGAGACAGAATTAGATTATATTTTCAACCAACACTTTCATACCTTGCAAATATATGACAGCTGCAACTCTGAAAGATTTAGAACTAAGTTTGTTAATATCAGTTGTTGCTAAGAGATGTGTTGCCTGTAGTAGAAGAATGAATATGCACTCACATAATAAGTGGATCAATGAACTAAAAGTCACAAACTCAACACAAAATAAGTTGTTTATATTACAAAAAGGGTCAAAAATATTTTATTGTGGAAATAAATCAGTATTATTACACTTTGAATTCACCATGAATTTTGTTAACTTGCCTCCTCACAGAAAGTGCACACACCAATGGCACTTTTAAAAATGAAAAATTATTGAAAATTGCATTCAAGATCAAAATTTAAGATAATTCTTGTAGGTGACTCAAGAAATTAAATAATTAAACCATACATTTTTAGCATCTAGTCTGTTTTGAATGATATTGCAAAGTCTAAAGAAGTTTGAGCCCCCCTAGCCAAAAGCTGACAATGGAAAGAAACCAGATGTTTTCACATAGTTATGAGTATTGCAATTACTTGTAACTGTTTCATATTGCACTGTTATAATCATCATTTTAACACCTGCCTCTTCTTTATTGTTACTTAATGTATTCTTAATGTTTCACTAAAGTTTGCTTGGGGCAGTACACTGAGTTTCTTTAGACGCCTTTCACATTTCCTAACCTATGTCCACAATTTACTTCTCATATGAAATATAATTTTGATGACAGATCTTTTTTCCATGTTTCTATTACTGCCTAAAAATAAGATCTTAGTTTACTTATTTTTAACACACATCACTGATACAGCATCTCTCTTAAAACAGTTGTCTGAGTTGGTAGGGGTGAATGACATAAATGGCAAGGTCTGAAAAGACAACAAAGTTCTGCCAGCAAAAAGCAAGAACAAAAAAAAAATTATGATGCATTTTTTGAGTCTTCTTCTTAGTGACCTTTTTGTGGAGTCTTGTGGGGGAAAAAAATCCACTACAAAAAAAAAAGAGGAGTTTAAACCATATAAAATGTTCTTCAGCGTAAAAGAACTCTCCTCACTAGGAGACAGAGTAGTTGAAGCAATGAGTACTCAGGGATTAAAGCACAGTTGACCTGGACACACTATAAATGTTTTAATACTTAACAGTGCCAGCAAAAACTTTTCTGATATCAAATTAGTAAAAATCCCTCTGTGATGATTTTGTATAAGATACTTTTTAGGCAGTTTAGTCTACTATACGTGTGGAAAACTTAAGGCAAAAAATTAAGTTGCTTGTGCAAAGAAAGCCCCAAAGACCCCAAAGACCAAAAGAGCTGACATTCCTAATAAAATTTAAGTAGCCTTTACTTCTCAGTCTATATTCACTATCCTAGTGTTTTTTGCTGTTCTGTGAATGGAACTGGGTTTTTCTCCTGGGAGACAGTCATTGTTTTGAAACAATCCTCCCTCTCCTCCCCACCTGCTAATTATCTCTTGGGGGAAAAAGGTGGAACTGCAGCTGTAAGAACATTGACAGGGCTGTGTCTTGTTCTAAGAAAATAATTTCAGGAAAAAGATTAGTGAACAGTTATGAAACTGTAAAGCAGACTCTGACCTGTTGCAGAATAACTCCATAGCATGTCTCAAAGCAGATAAGCTATGGAAGGCAAAAAATTCAGCTTTTCCTGCCCAAACAGCAGATGGTTGTAGATAACTCCCAACAGCAGCTATCATAATGAACCACTACTTCCTATATGAACACTGCTAACATTTCTCACCAAGCAACTTTTCTCCTCTGTCTTGGCTAGTTCAAGGCCTCCAATACCTAAACACTGGATTTTGCTGCAGTTGGGTTGACCTTCCAGAAGTGGCCACTGTGCTAAAATATCACATGCAATATTTGCAATACACATATTTGCATGTAAAAAATAAGATAGTAATAATCCATAAAATCATGTTTATAAACTGTATGTAAATACAGAAAAAAAAATGCAGAAGGACTCCATGGGTAGAAAATCAAGGATATCTGCCCAATGTGCCTTGAAATGTCACAAGTAGAGTGAATTCTTAGAGTTAATTCTTCTGACCATATTGCAGTCATAATATTATTGTGCTCATCTGAATTACTTCAAGCAGAAAACTGAAGATCTTGTAAATTAAGCAAGGTTGTCTTGGGTCAACCCCTAAAGACAAAAATGTATGTGCTGTCACAACTGTTGCCAGCAACTCATATAGCTTCTCAGTGGGCCTGAATAAGATGTTAGATGATGCTTGATGCTGCATGCACCTTCTTTTCGATAAGACTGATAACAAGATTTTGACAATTTGTTGTCCTTAAATATCATGCAATGCATCTTACAGTTGGACAAAACTTTTATGCAGTTGGAAGGAGAGAAGCAGAACATCTTTCAGAGTGTCAGGCAACTTTGCATAGACTGCACCAACCCTTCAGCTGAGATAATTTTTCAGTTATTTTTGGAGCTTTTGTTCTGTATCCTATTTTTCCAACTGCTTTTTACATCTAAAAAGATTAAACTCCAGACTGATAATTTGTGGTACAGTAGCTATCACAGTTAGCTCACTCTACCATACTCTCACTACACAGTATCACTGTCTGGAAAATGCACTTCACTGACTGGAAACACAAGATTTGGATCTGGATACAAAAAATAGATTAAATACAAAATTGGATTGGATACAAAATTTGGATTGAAAATACAACATTTGGCTTGAAGTGCCAGATTTGGGGCATTTGGAACTACTAATGGCAAAGGAAATGGGCACATCCAGTCTATTGGAAGTCCAAAATGCTATTTGAGACAACTGTACAATTAACTTAGAGTTATAGATGAAGACTACTATGGCCTTCCAAAGAAAGAATAAAGCATTCTTTGTTTTCCCAGGGTGAGTGGCTAAATATTAAGCTGACTGAATCGGGCCTGCGAATCCATGATAAAAACACAAGAACTGAATGTGAAGGAGATCTTGTACTTGAAATTCAGGCCAGGTATTTTGTCCTCGTGCCTTTGCAAACAAGTGCTTCACTGTTACCTTGAGCTGCCTGCTTCTTACACTCAGGTTTGTGTATAAATTACATACAGTCTGTGGCAGGAACAATAATTTTTCATTCGTACGGTCTCTAGCAAGCCTCAACACCGCCAGTACCACGCTGCCAGGAACGAATGGCACTTGCAGCACTTGGCGAGCCACGCGATTGCAGGCCCTGTTTTTCGGGCTGGCGGGGCTCGCCGAGCTTTGCGGGCTCCGCCGGCTGCGGGCGCTCCGGGCGAGCCGGGCGGGGCAGGCTCGGCCACCGCCAGGGCCGCCTCAGTCGGGGCAGCGCGGGGCTGTGACCTCAAGCGCCCGGCCCAGGCCAACTCGTGCTCTCCAGTTCATTGAAACCCTGTTGGCTTTAAAGTTAATAATTCACCACTCGCTTTCCATTTTTAAACAAGGCTTTTATTTGTGCGGCTCAAGGTTTAATCACCTTGTTAGCAACTTCTTTGAGCTGCCGCCGACGGCCCGTGGGGAGGGGAGGGGGCGCGTGACACCGTGACCGTCGCAGGCGTTTTGCGAAGAACGGCAAAGGGCCCGCTGGGTCTCTCGCAAACCCGGTGCCTTCCTCAGCAGGGCCCTCGGAGGCAGGGGGAGCCTCGCGGCGGCTCAGCGAGACGCGGCGTGAGAGGGCCCGGGCCCTGAGGGGTTAACGGCGGCAAGATGGCGGCGTGCCGGCCCGCCCCTCTCCGCCCCCCGCGCGCGGGGCAGCGGCGCGCGGCCGGGCCCGCGGCTGTCGCGCGGTGATGAGTCACCGGCAGGCGCGCGGCGCGGGGGCGGCGGGCGCGCAGCGGGCGGCGAACATGGCCGGCGTTGCCGACGCCGCCGCCGCTCCCAGCAGCGGCGGGGACGGGCGGCAGGACGGCGGGCGCGGGGAGCCGAAAACTCTCTGGGGGAGCAGCGAGCCGCGGCCGCCCGCCGCCGGCCCGGGGCAGCCGTCCCCGCAGCAGCGAACGGAGACGCTGGGCTTCTACGAGAGCGACCGGGGCAGGAAGAAGAAGCGGAGCCTCTCGGGTGAGGGGCGGCGGCGGGGCGAGCGGCCTCCTCCTCGCGGCAGCGGGGGCCTCGGGATAGGGTGGCCCCCACGGGGAGCCGGGGTGGCCGTGGCGGTGTTGCCCCGGGCGGGCGGCTCTTGGCAGCGCCGCGGACTTGGGCGAGCGACTTCAGAAAGTGCGCCGGGACCAGGCGGGCCCCGGGAGCGCCGGGCGGCCCGCAGGGAGCTTTCTCCCACCCGCTGCCCGTGGGTTTGGTCCGTGAAGTGGCCCGGTCGGCGTGGCCGGCTGTGTCCCGGCCCTCCGCACCCGTCTGTTGGGGACGGGTCCCCGTGCCATGGCACGCAGTTTGTCAAGTGCTGCTGCTCTGGAGGTTTGCAAGCAGCGCGGGCATCGTCCGTGGAGGGGTGTTATGCCCTGAAGGTGGGACTCTGGCTGTCGGGCTCCATTCCTGCCCTGCAGTGTGTGTGACTGGAGCGGAGAGGGGCCGCTCAGACGGGCCCCGCTTTTCCCGAGCCTCGCGGGCCGGGAGGGTGCGGGTTCGCTCAACTTTCTTGTTGAAGTGCTAGAAATGTTTCATTATCTTACCGGTTCTTGTTACAATCTCACAGCTGTGACTACAGTGGTCTCTGCCTCTGCTGCTGGCAGTAACGGTGCCGTTAGAGCTTCGAAGTTGTACGCAGGTTATTAAGAGTCATTTAAAGTAAATGAAATTTACCATCTGGAGTTTATAAGGAAAAATGTTATGGCCTTTGCTATCAATCTGCAGCTGTATTTACATTGGCACTTCGAGTGGTTATTTCAGGTACCTACCAAGTAATTTTTGTAAATAGCCCTGCCGTTTTTGTGTAAACTGTCAGTCACTGTGTTAGGATTAATTTAATGTTGGTAAGGTTATAAATAACTATATTAGCACTGTATTCTTACTTGATTGGCTTGCTGAAAATCTGGAAAGTTCTTGAAGTGTTAAACTTCCAAGGCTTTCTCAGTCTTGGCTTGAATGTGATAACACAGGCCTTATAAAAAAAGGAAGAATGGGAATTGGGATTTAACTTTAATAATGTGTCAACAATTGAATTCTTTCCTTCTGAGTTTGCTGGGTCTGCTTCTGATGTGTTATATCATCAGACATGCAGCATCATTGACTGCAGTTCTGTGGTGTTGGTGAACACTACAGAATGTAAAGGTGATGCAATTTCCATAGTTATAAAGGAATTGGCTTGATTGTAGTAATATGAATTGCTTTGAGGGGAGAAAAAGAATGATCAAGATACATACTGATGTGCCTGAAAAACAGTTGAACAAGTAGCTTTATAAAAAGGGGATTGTTACTGGAGGTGGTGGAGAATACTTAACTATGTTCGTGCAGTTGATCTGAAATTTTAAAATAGTTAAAAATCTTTGGTGCTCTCTGATGCTTCATGGTAAGAAAATATAAGAATAGGCTTCTTGTTTGAGCAACTAAAAATTCTAACTCATCTAAGGGTAGCAATATGTTAAATAATCGAAGTAGGTTTTTCTTCACATTGATGAAGCAGGACTAGTACTATACAGAGAAGATGATTAGAGGAGAATCTCCTGATCGATTAACTGGCATGCTTGTGGAAGAAGTGTGTATTTTGGATTGAGAGGAGTGAAGTGAGTGCCTGGAATTGTTGTATTTAGGATTCAATTTAATTATATAATAGAATATACTGAAGTGCAGTGCATTTCACATTTCCACAACTTCTCTCTTTTCTGGTTAATGGTTATCCTCTATGCAGCTGTGCATTGAAGTATAACTTAGTTAAATCATTATCTTCTTACCTTGAAGGAATTTGTGTCTTTTTGTGTTTTTTGAAGATGCATATGCTTTCCTGTGCTGAGGTGTGGAGATAAATGCACATACTGTAAGCATTAAGAGTATGCTGTCTGAACAGATTAAACTTGGGCCACAGTCTAAAACTTTCTGACTGCAGAAGAGGGGGATTTTAAGTAGGGAAGGAATTTAAAGTAGGAGGTAGAGTTTTCTTTTAAAAGAAGAAAATGTTGCTTGATGCTTTGATAGCAAAATTAAGCTGTTTTTCAAATGATTTATTACTTTGTTCTGCCTTGGTGTCTCATGCTGTTCTTTTGGTTACTATGTTTTTCCTACAGGGTCAGCCAGTAATCTGTTTCACAGCTGGCACAGAGCTGAGGCTGGTGCTGGGTGGCAATAAGTGCTCAGGAGAGAGGTGGCTGAGTGACTGTGCGCTCCAGTGCATCCCCTGTCACTGGAGAGATGATTTTGCAGTCACACTCGAGCTTATGTATTGATCATCCTCAGTCACGAGGATTGATTATCCCTCAATATCTAGGGCATGAAAGTCTAAGGTGTTGTAAACTTTGAAATGTTTGATTTTCAGCTCTAGGCCTCTAAAATACTTTGTGTGAGGCAACAAGGGGTGGGAAGAAATAGCTCATTGGCTAAAATCTTAGAATATTTGAAGTTGGTAGGGACTCATAAGTTGCCCCGTGGTGCTCGCCCATATACATGTATTTACTGTGCAGGAAACTTCAGTTGTTTGAGACTGCTTTATCTTTAAGCTAGAGAAGGTTGGTTATGTGAAGTGGAAGAAAATACAACTGGGAAGTTAACAGAGTAATTATTTGGTGTGCTTATACTTGCTTTTTACTTTCAAGCTTTTAAACATTGAAGAATTGGCATAACCAAAAAAGTTACAAGTGATAGTGTTACAAAGGAAGACTCCAGAAAACAAGTTTACAACAGGTCTGAGCAGTGATTTCACTGAATGAACTTTGGTTGAAGCTTTATATGTAAATATTAGTTTATTACTACTCATTAAGCCACATGTTGTTTTGTTTGTTTAAAAATAAATGCCTTTAAGGCCTCAAGTGGGTTTGGCCTAGTTAGTAGAAGTGGATCAGTAATACACAGATCATCAAAATCACTATCCAGTGACAAGGTGACACATGGGGAAATGGTTCAGTTCTTATAGTTTAAAGGAAATCATGATTTATTAACAGTATGTAATCAACAGGTAGATAGTGAATTTCACAATTATAATCTCATATGTTATTAATTTTGTAAGATGACTCTCTGCAAAGTCTTAGGAGCCATATGAGCTGCTTAAACACAAGCCAGTTAGCCTTCAGGTTACTTACCTACAGCCATTAAAGCACAGGAGATCTGTATGTACTTGATGGTTTTTTGGTTGTGAAAGACCTGGTCACCAAATGTTCAGTGTGTTTGTACTGCTTATGCACTGAATTGCTTGGGATCAAGTATCTCTGAATGTTTTGCTGTTGCAGAAAGCTATTCTTTAAAATAAATAACAAGTTGCTAATGTTGTGGAGAGAGAAAATAACTTTTAAGAAGTCAAAAATAGAGTTTAGTAAATTTAGGAGGTCTGAAAATACAATAAGGATTAGATTCACTCAGCATATTGCATTTTGTGTAGCGGTTTTGAGTAGTATTTTGTGGAAGTGGGATGTCTGATTGCCTGGGAAAAGTAGCTTGTTTGTTGGGAGGCAGCAAGGGAATGAATGGGTGAGCAGCAGAGTTGCATCTCCTGTAATGCCTTCCATGCAAAGTTTTTTAATCATCAGCAAAAACTTTCCAGGTTGGAGGCCATGTAAATGAAACATGTAGCAAGTAATAGGTAACAAAAATGTAGCAGCTTCTGAGCCTCTAGAGGTCATGCCTGAAATGTCTTCTGCTTGTGTGTGTTTCTGAACAGATCTTTCCTTGCTGAGGTTCATCAGTGCTGAGCTAACAAGGGGTTATTTCCTTGAACACAATGAAGCAAAATACACGGAGCGGCGAGAGAGAGTGTACACATGCATGCGGATACCAAAAGAACTGGAAAAGGTGAAGTATGCTTTAATGTTTTATTCAATTTGGAGATGAAATCTGTTGAATTACATTTATTTAAATAACAATTTATTTTTAAAACACTTTTGCTACAGAAACAAGATGCAAACCTCTGTAATGATT
This sequence comes from Cinclus cinclus, assembly GCF_963662255.1. Taxonomy (NCBI): domain Eukaryota; kingdom Metazoa; phylum Chordata; class Aves; order Passeriformes; family Cinclidae; genus Cinclus; species Cinclus cinclus. Next base: position 15,118,445 of record NC_085050.1, on the reverse strand, counting down.
ATTTTTCAGTGTTACTAACTTAAATTTTTGTTTCGGGAATTTTTTGCCTGTTTGCTTGTTGCTGCTGGCAACTCTTGTTATTGTTATTAGCAGAATCAAACAGGTACAGATGACAAATTAATTCAAATATTAAGGTGTCACTGATCCTTAAAGGAACTGTCAAGTAAAAGGAAACTTTTTACAGCAAAATGTGACTTTTCATTTAAAAATTTTTTGTTACAAAGTTCTTTGGTGGAAAATTCTCTGAGGATGGGAAGGTTTCAGCCTTATAAAAATATGGTGACAGATGAGTTTTTCCGAGGTTTTTCACTTAATTTTTGTGGTCTTTTATTTTGTTTCTTGCCACCGTTTACCATATCTTCCCTCTCTGTCCCAGTGTTATGGCTTTTCCTGAGGGATTCTTGCCACCTCCTTTATGTGAACTTGGAGATCATTCTGGCCCTGCAGTGAGCCAGTTTTGTTCTGGCTTAACCATGTCAATATGGGAGGCAGCAGCAGTATGCTCAGGAATGATGAGTAAGGCAACACTGCTAATAAGGTTTGGCTAGGCTGCAGTGTAATGATAACATTAAAATTAATACTGCTAAAATTCCTGAAATCTCTAGGGATGAAGTTATATAGGGCTAAATAATTTTAATTTAGACTGAAGGAAGAAGCTTGTTTTGCTCTTCCTCCCACTTCAGTCTCCCGCTTTATGCATACTGCCTGTTTTGTGCTTGTTGGACCACTCCAGGAGATAAATCTGCTCATAATTTGGCAGTAAATGTTATACTTTCTTTGCTCTGTTTGCTCTGTGCTAGAATAGAGAATCCAGAGTCTACACAAGGACAGAAGGGGAGCTTTATAACTTAAGATGAAAGAGGAGGGAGGAAGGGTGGGCAGGATTCTCTTGGTCAGTCGTGCTCATGTTCCCCTTCAGTATCATTAAATTTATCCTTCAGCCATGATGAGGCCTGGTTTTACCAAACTAAATACCCAGTCAGTTACTGCAGAAAATCACTGAATTAATGAGATTGGGATGGACCTGTGGAGTAGTCCATGCCTTTCCTTAAAGCTGTGTAACCTACAATAGGTTGTTCAGGATTGGAGGCTTTGAACATCTCAAGGGATGGTGTCTTCACATCCTCAGTATTTACCCATTCCAGTTTATGATAGAATATTCCACTTATGGCAGAGACTCGGTTGAACAATACAGCGTTTCTACATCATCTCCATTTTAATTATGTGGATTATTGCATGCTGTCTCCAAGGCACAAAAATTACTCTGAAGGATCATCACCATAGCTTTTCAATAAAACTTTCAGTGTGTAAGAACATGTAATATCCAGCAATCTTATTTATAAATAATATAAATGCTGTAAGTGGTGCAGTTGATTGGTTTTGCATGGCAAATCAAACTTCAGTCTGTGTTTTGAATATGAAATATTATGAAACTGAATGATAAAGATATTTTTTAATTACTTTTTACAGTGAGATTATGAAAAAACTTTTGATTCTTTGCATTGCCTTAGTTCATTTTAGTGTACATACTATCTATATCAAATTGAGCACCTGGAAATCAGCTAAATAGTGTACAGATCATCACCTGTTGCAGAAACCACTTGCTGATGTGATACAAAATTCCACTTACTTGAAATAAAGCTTGCGTAAAGGAAGAGAAGAATTTCCTTGATGGCTTGTTTTGTTTACTACCTAATAATATAATTACAGAATAACAATGAAAACTATAATCAAGTAGAGGGAGAATGAATTGGAGTATATTTACAGAAGCCTGATCTCAGGAGATACTACTTCATAGGCACTTATTTGGCATCCACAGTTTTAGAGTGGTGTGTAATGTTCAAAGGGTAGTATTTTTGTTGTTGTTGTTCTGAGTACCCTTTTTTATTTTGAAAAGCCAGATAATTTACCATGTAAGTGCTACTTTCACTCAAGCATTTTGTGCAGTTTCAGTGGCAGCTTTTCATTTTAGTAGGTTACTTTTACTAAGTAAGGTGGTCTGGTGGTCTCTATTCCTGCCATCTAAGGGTACAGTTTTCAGTTGATCTCAAAATTAAACTTTGTATTCCTTTTTTAAATTATAGTTATGATGAGGAAAAAGCTCTGTAGGCTTTGCTGTTAGTTCCTTAATATCTGGAATGGCGCAGCAAAAACTATTTACAGAAAGGAGTAGAAGGTTCAGCGCCAATTATATTTCATTTGGTGCATGTAGTAAAAACATTGGGAAAATGAAGACATTAAACAGTAATTGTAAATATTAATGCACGCTTATAGAATGTGAAAAACCATAATTTCACTCAGGTGGAGAAGTCTGTCTAAATCTAAAAGAAAGAGTAGTGTTGTTTTTGGGATTGTAAAGATGTCCTCAAAGAACAGAAGCAAAATGGCAGGCTGTCCTTCTGTTTTGTTTGGGTTAAGGAGTTTGAAGATACTAACTGTTCAGTTCCAGTCATCTTCAGTGTTTGAATATTCAACACCTAGTTAAAAAGTTATTTTAAAATAAATAGCTTAATGGCATATTAAGGCCGTGCATAAATTTATCCATAGTTCATGTAACCACTGCTCACGATAACTTTGAGGAATAACTCAAAATGCTGGAAATATTTGAAAATGGTGCTAGAGATGCATGAGTAAATATCAGGAAAGAGACCTTATCATCATGATGGTATTGAAGTATTCTACCACTGTAAAATTGGTTGAAATAATATTACAGAGGAAAGCAAAAACTCAGGAATGATGGCAGTGCTGTTGTACCTGAGTCAGTTGTCTTATGTGGATAGTTGCTCTGGAGTGCAGTCTGTAGGATTGCTTTTGGAGTTCCAAGGATGTTTATGGTGTAAGAGTTCTCACTGCACATGGAGCTGGCCACTGCACAAGCTAACAAAGAAGGCACTTTGAAAGGCAAAGGGATTGTGAGAAAAGTAATTTATTTGAACTGTGGTTTGCACCCCCACCCCAGTATCTTTCCCATCAGCAGTACATACAAGTTCCACATGTAAATGCATATCTGACATGGATAGCTAGATCTGCTTAGATGTTGCTAGTCTTAATTGTGTAGCCAGTTAGATGGCTTCTATGGGATTATCCTTGCAGGAAAAAAGTATTAGCTCATGGTCTGACAGAAGCATAAAAACGTATTTCTAGACTTCCATTTGGATACAACACAGAATCATTTAAAGAGCAGGTAAAGAAGCAGGTAAAGAAGGAATGTCATGTAGGGAGAGTCTGGTATATAGAAGATTGGAGTTGTAGAGTTAATGTCTAGTTTAATTATCATAGAGTTGTTTGGCTTGTCGCCACAATGAATAGCTTTAATGTTTGTGTAAATTAAGGATAAAACAGTTAAACTGAGGACAACTAGAAGTTTACCTCTTCATATTTTATATTTTTTGTATGAAAAAGTTGGTTATTCTTTGAAGGAGATCTACCACAGCTGTAATTAGCTGTGCAACAGAAAATTTGAAAGGTAATAGCAAAGTTCTTGGGGGGAGGAAATAATGTTGAAAAAGGAGGTAGGCAGAAAATGGCTGTGCATATTTATGCACAGCTCTATGGGTCATTTCCCTAAGGTGAAAACATGAACTTTGATAACCTTACAGGAAAGTCACCATTGGAAAATGAGCTACAGTTACATTCAACTGCAGTTTATATATTAAATAAAGACTAAGTTCAGTGAGCTGTGAAAGTCTACAAAAGCCTTCACTGCTTGGACCTTGTGGTGCAAAACTTTTGCTGAATAGTCTTCAAATGCAGAGCATGTAAATTTTTTTACAGTTCAGCTGACTGAACAAGTGAGAATATTGTGCTTATTTGGTTAATTAGTCTTATGTAAATGTATTTTTCATAACAATTTTGTATAAATTTTTTGTACATTTTATAAACTACTAACATACTTCTATTTTATTTTTGTAATTTAGTTGATGTTTTTTGGGATCTTTTTGTGCCTGGATGCTTTTCTGTATGTGTTCACCCTGCTTCCTTTGAGAGTTTTTCTCGCAATGTTCCGGTTCATCACTTTGCCTTGCTATGGCTTACGGTAAGTTGATTCGAGACAAAGATGTTGATACCCTTAAATAATATTTCACTGTTTTTGTGTGTGCTTCATTTTATGGCCTTCCAGTGCCATTTGAACTACTAATGACTTCTTCCACTGTAAAATAGAAGTCTCAGACTAAACTAGCCAAAGTAAAGGTGTGTGTGGGACCTTTAAACTTTACCAGCAGTCACTAACTGTCATCGTTGCTTCCTTCAGACACAGCAGTTTGATAACAGCACCACTTAGACATATTCAGGTTAGTAAAGGAGAGAGATGGAACCTTACCTTATAGTTTTGTTCTTTTATCTAATATCTATTTGAACATTTTTTTTAATTTCTTAGACTTGGGTCATGTCTTTTGCTAGGCTCTTTGATATTAAAACAGAAGTTGTTTGTTTTGTAGCAGTAAAAGCTTTCCTTATTTTCATGGAAAACTTTGCTGAAAAGATCCCTGAATAAAATGTGTTCTTTTATTTTCTCTGAGGAATCCTAGGGGGTGAAACATGTAGAGGAAAACCAATCAGAATATTTAGAAATTTTAGGTCTTGATGTCTTAATTTTCTGTTCATATCAATACTAAAAGTTGCTAATACATAAAATTTTTAGTTTGCCCTTCTGGCATAGGCATCAAAAATTGGACAGAATTATTTTCCTTCATATAATCTGCTGCTTTGTTGTAAAGTTGGTTGTATAAGCCTTAAGTGTAGCCTAAAATAAAAGGAGCACTTATATTGGTGTTATCTTTTTTGCTTGAATAAAAGGACCTTTATTCTGAATTTTCCAAAACTTGAGGTTGATTTATGGTTACTGATTTTTTTTTTAAATCAAGTTGTTTGTATTTGCATTGTCAGTAGTGTCTTTTATATGTGAAGGTCTTTTAGATGCATCGTTTAGAAATGTTTGTTCTGATGACAGCAAATGCTAGTCTAGTTGCAAAAAAATAATATTTTAAAGTACAGTCTGAAGTTGAAATGTTTGTATTTGGTGATGTTAAAATCGGCACTAGATGGCAGTCTCTACTGTTTTATTGCGCTGTTAATTTTGAACTGAACCTCAGACTTACTATGTCAAGAGAGTTTTCTTAGCTGTGTAAAAATGACAGTTATTTAGTTTTAGCCTGGTGACAAGGCAAATGATGTGCCTATTTGTAGGTACTATATGGACACTATTGCTAAATTCAGGTAAATGTAATGGAGTTCAACATATCATTTGAATCTTACTTATTTTTTGTTTAAAAATGTTCTTCCTTGTTTATAAACTCAGATTTTCTTTTGGCAAAGAAATTCTTCTGCTCTTCTGAAATTGCAATTAAAGATTTCAAAGCCTAGTTGCTGGCTTAGGTTATTGTTCAATATGCTGACAAAAGTGACTTTGAAGCACCATATGCAATCAGATGTGTGTGATATGTGTGTATATGCATACATGTGCCTCCAATGCTAATATTTAGTCTACTTCCTTGACAGTATTTTGTGTGAAAGGCACAATAGAAACAGATTTAATCTATTGAACTTGGCTGTGTTAAAGTGGTATCAAGTAAGATGCTGTGAAACTGAGATTACTTTGAGTGAAGTAGTCTTTGTTTTTGTAGTGACTCCTGGAGCAATTTCTTTCATCATAATTTCCTTCCATGTCTTTGGAATTTACTTCGCTAGAATCTCTTCAGTACCTGATGCTCTAATTCATTCACGTTCTAAAGTTGGTGGTTTTTTACTGAATGTTTTAGGACTTATGTCTATAGTATGTAGTGGAATTTCTTCATATGTAATTATTCTTATTTCTATTCGGAGCTCGCACTTTGATTTTTTTTATTTTTTATTTTTTCTATTTATTTATTGATTTTATTTTTTTTATTTTGTAGTTATGCTGATTTTATTTGTTACGGCAAAAAATATTTGTCATTTTCTTCCAGCTCAGGAAATATACTTTTATGTATTTGTAAACAAATAGAGTTGAATAGTAATTACATATGTAATTACAAAAGGTACTTACAAAGCAGGTGGCTGTTTATCTATTAGCTTGCTCTTCCTTGCAAATATCAAATAAATGTTGACTAGTTGTTACTTGAACCTGCCACATCATATTCCATTCTGTGTAGTAAATAAAAGTGCTCCTCCCTTCATCTTGACTTTTTTTTCCCAACATCTCTGTGAAGTAATTGGCCAGTGAGTGTTCTGTTTCCCTTCCAGTTTACTCTTCAGTTTATTTATATCCTCATAATTCTCTTTTCAGTGTAGAGAAAGATTATATTACCCATTATTTTTTTAAAACAATAGAACTGCACTCTATACAAATGGGCTAATTCCTGTTTATGGTATATTATGCAAAGTACTTAAATATAGGGGAAGTGGTTTATAGCCTCTTTCACATGTTGTAATATTTCATTTTATGGAGATCTGAAAGGAAACAGACAATATTTTTCAGTAGGAAATAAATAGTACAGCATTGTTCTAAGAAAGAAACTAGAAAGAAAGCATATCTGGAAGACTAAAACAAACAAATACACTGTCATTCTTCTTATGGACATTATTTATTTGTTCATATTATCAGACTATTAAATAAATTTGAACCTCTGTTGCACACTTATTCCCAAACGCATTTTTTTCTGAGGAATTTAAATGTGAAATCCATAAACTTGTCACCTGAAGTTCATTGAGGAAGTTGTGCATCTGTCCACGAAAATGTGTAGCTTTCTACCAACCAAAAAAAGGAAGATGCATTCATTATTTTCTGTAGTATACTCTCAGATCAAGTACTCCTTTCTCCTTTCCATAACACTGCATAGTGTAGCAACATTACAAACTTCTCTTTCTTTCTTTCTTGTAAATCAGACCGAAGGGAAGAGCACTTTCACTTCCTTTATAGGATGGAATGTGGTGTCACAGGGATTCCTCCTTGGTGAGTAAATCCTGATTTTCTTTTTCCTTCTGGGCTGTCAGCCAAATTCACACATCTACGTGTAATCAGTAAAAAGGCTGGTTACAAATGAGTAGTATAGGTAAATTAACCAATATACCTCAAAGGAGCAACCAGCACTTGGTTTTAATAATAAGCACGTGAAATTGATTCAGTGCTATTTGTGGTAGGTATATTTTCTTATGTAACTTTACATCATTGTGGGAATAAATTATCTTAGATTTAAAGCATTTTTCACATAGGGTGCCTGTGGACCAATTTGGCCAAGTTAAAAAATGGATGTCTTGGAAGAACTATAGCCCCTGCTGTACTTCAGTTTATAGTGCCTTAAGCTTTTTGACGTTTCTTCGAAGTATTGCCTCAGTCAGGTTCATGGTTGTATTTTTTGTGTACTTAGAGCAGGTTTGTTTTGTAATGATTAACCTCAGTCTTAGGGAGTTCAGAAAGTTCATTGTCACGTATCTTAGTATTAGACTTAAGAGATAATTCTATGCAGAATAAAATACAGCACTTTAGCATATGTTTGTTTACTGTCATCAGTTATATTTGAGTCTGTTATTTTAAAAATAAAAGCTTAATGAAAGCTTGTTCTAGTTGTCACTTATTTGAAACCTCGTTTTGTTGTTTTTATTTTTTGAGACAGCTCTCATCGGGGCCTAACAGCAAGGTTGGTTTCGTTTTATTCTTAGCATGGTCTCGTGCTTTATTGTGTGCATGTAGAGGCTTTTTATTGTTTGAGAAATGCAATGCCACCTAGTTTTGGCAAGCTCAGCTCTCAATTTCTTAGAATTCTTTATTTGGGACGTATTTTTCTTATCAGTCTATATAAGCACAATTTTACATCAGTGAAGTCCTGCATACTGTAAGGTGTACCTCTTCTTCATATCTCAAACTGGAAATTAGATTTGCTCAAAATAGCTCATTTTCCTGAAGCCAAACTTGAGCATAATTGTAGGAAAATATTTCCAATAGATCAAATAGTCCATTTTTAAAAAATTTAGTTTGTAGTTATGTGGGCAAGTATACCCTTCAAGCAACCTTGCTTGGATTTTATTTTCCCCAACATCTTTATTTATGTTAACAGGAAAATATCCCCTTATATGTTAATGTAATAATTTTTGTTAGTGCTTAGTGTAAAATTAGGAATTTATGACAGCACAGTTCATTAATGAAGGATATATTGAAGAATTGAGAGTTTGGTAAAGACTATACATAAAATAAAACCCCATTGTTCTGTTTCCATGCAAGTATCTGATATAAAATGGAGAAAGATTCCTAAGAAAAACTTAAACTAGACCACTGTATCAGTAACTGAAATATATTATTCTAAACCTCAGTGGTTGCCTAACTGTTTCAAAATGTTAGCATTAAATAAATAATACAGTTAGAAGAGGTTTGCTGTAAAATATGTACTTAAACTTGTAACATGCTAAATGACTTCTTCAGTGCATTATTAAATGAACAATAAACCCAAATAAAAAGGGTTCTTTAAGTGTCAATGTTTATAGAAACATTACTCTTACAAAAGCTTTAAATTATATGTGTGTATGTTATTTAGATGAAAATATCCATCTGAAAAATTTTTGCAGTGACAGTGTATTCATATCTTTACTGTATATTTGACATCAGTATGGGAAATTTTGTATGTGTTGGTTTCGTAGGAGCAGTTGTTTAGAGTAATCTGAATTATTTGGATGAGACTAAATAGTCTAAACTAAAGGAACCAATTAAAATGCAGTGAATTGTATCAATAAACAAGAAAAAAACCTTGAATGCCTTTTCATTTAAAAAATACTAACAAAACAATCAAAACCCAAACAACTCTAAAAGATGATTGGAAAACCATATGTAATCGGACTAGTGAAAAATTGTGGAGCACCAGGAAGCCTGGAAGACAAAAATAAAGAAATCATATGACATGTTGTGACAGTGTGCAGTTAAGGTTAAAAGCATATATTCAGAGCACATATGGGTTGGATGCCAAAGTAACTAAGTACTCAGACAAGTGTACTTGTCTGCAGATTACACCATGCAGTGAAAACATTGTTCATTTTGTAGTGTCAGTTGCTGAAAAGCATACCTGAAACAACTGTAGTGAGGCTTTTTTTAGACGTTTTTGTACAGCAAGAACAAATATCTCTCTTCAAGTTGCATTTCATGTACCAGTGGTTTAACTACTTTAAATTCAATAAGCAAGGCTTATTAAAATGCCTAACACACAATCTTGGTTTTCTTGGAAATCACTTGCTTAAGCAATCTTGTGCATTACCTACTTGTGATTTTGCACATATTAAAGACAAATATTGATAAGCTGTGATTTATTTTTAATAACACTCTGCTTGATGCTGAGTGATTTCAGTTGTACAGCTGTAGGAACAAAATCAAGCTTGGTGGGGTAGATACCAATACTTGGAAAGCCTTCAGCTGGTTTGCTTCTTTAAAAAATTAAAAGAGAAAGTACTGTCAAGTGCATCATGCTGTCCAGTAACAAAGATTAAGGATCAGTAGTGTGACCATCTGTGTAGTTGTAGCCCGTATGGATGATGGAACCTAATCCTTTTCAACCAGTAGATGGAGACAGACCTCTTACTAGTGTATAAAATGTGGCTCATGACATTTTGAATATGATGCTAAATAGAAATGCCTTGAAAATTACAGAAAGGTAACTAATTCCTTGAACTTTCACTTATTTAAGGAGTTTGCCTATGATGAGCACTGGTTTTCACACTAGATTGTTCTTCATTGGGTAGGTGTTTTCTGTAGATTGTGATTTAAGACTTAATTTTGTTACGGGGAATATTTTTACAAGTGTCACAAGCCATCTTAAAAAAAAAGTTGTTTTTCCTAAAATTTATCCAAGTTTGTGGGTAGTCAGGATATTTGGTAACATTCTAATCTGATAGTATTTTGATTTAATTTTATAGAACAGGAAAGTAATTATTGCAAAATATTTATAAGGCAATTTGCTTGCTGTTAGCTGTCCAAAGGGAGAGGGCAAAGACAGATCCAATTGTTTTTTCTAAACAGAGGAAAGACTTCGATTTACACTTTCAAATTTGTCTCATGGTGGACAAACAATGAATTGGAAAGTTTGAAAGATGAGTATTAAACCTTGATTTTTATTGTGTTGTAAATAGTAGGTTTTTTTCTGTAACAGACTGATTTGCTCAGTTCCTGGGTGAGGTCAGTCAGTGCATTGTGGAAATTTTGCTATAGTTTGATTTTCAACTGCTTTAAATACTGCGGGATAAGCATTGAGCATGGCATGTTCTGCTTTTTTAACAGTTGACTGGGCTGAAACAGAAGCATGCTGTGGTGGAATAGGGAGGCATAGCAGTCTAGCTTGTGCACCACTTTGTTAAAATGAATAATGAGCTTGTATATCCCCTTAAGTATAGATTTCTGTGTTTATAGTATTTTGAGAAGTAAGGTTTTTTTTCAGTGGAGATTTTTGATCAGTTAGTAGAGGTAATGATAAATATACCCAAAGGCTAAGGAGTTTGAGCATCATGTTAAGTACATGCTGTAGAATGGTGAAGTCTCTTGTGTTTTTTTCTCTATTTTCATAATTTGCTGCTTAACATTGCAGTGCAAGAGAGTTTCTCTGTAGAGGAATGCTTGGATTTTCACTGAATTCATGCAGCTAGAAGGATCATTTCATGTTTAAACATTTTGGTGTGTTCAATGTTAGTAATAGAGCAATATAAGGTTTTACATAGTGGATAATAAAAGGGATATGTCTTACTCTTTAGTATTAAGGTACTTGGCTCTTTTAAGTCGTTTTAAAATTTGATTCCCTGATAGTCTAGGCTATACAGCTAATATGGGAACTTGAGACTTAGCATAATGTAACCACTTGTAAAATTCTATGAAGAGTATCTTAGAGAGCATGACTTAAAGCAAAAAATACATGAAGCAGTAATGGAATAATCATAGAATCACTGAATGGTTTGGGTTGGAAGGGACCTTAAAGATCTTCAGTTCCAGCCCCCCTGCCATGGGCAGGGACACCTTCCTCTAAACCAGGTTGCTCAAATAATGCCATAAAATAATTAGGTGAAAAGATATAAGTCATGTATCATAATAAGGTGCATTTGAAGGACAGTCCAGATGCCCTGGATCCTTTTATTTACTGGTTTGAGGTGTGAAAATTGTGAGGTAAATTATATTCACCTAAATTTTGAAACCAAGTGACATTTTTTGTGGAATCTGGTAGGATACTAGAGGAGCTACATCTTGGACAAAGGCTCTCATGATACTGTCTCATGATACTTCCAAGAGCAGAGTTCATTAAAGCCAGGCAAGTGTTAACGTTTAACTCAGTTGTGCAGCATCACTGTATGCCTGGGATAGCTTTGAACGAAAGTACTAACTGCTTTCTTCAGAAAAATTCTGCTGCCCACTGTTTTGTTACCTTGCTACCAGAATGACTGAGGTTGTGCTGTTGTAGTGCTCTTTAGTTATTGTTCTCATTTTGTTACTCACGAGAAAAAGCACCCATATGTAATTTTCATGTGAAATCTTCCTTTCTGTATTCTGTCATGCTTCATGCACAACTGTAAAAATGTGAAGTGGTTGGAACTGAGCTAATCTGTTTCAGTTTCTCATATCTCTATTCAATGGTTTCTAAAGTTCTACAGTATCACACTTGAGTTACCACATCAGCTCAGTAATGTCTAATTCTTAAAACTTGAGTCCCTACTTTAAAGTGAGGTATTGAAATTACTAGTACTATGCTATGTTTTTCTTGTTTGTTTTGTGGGGTTTTTTTTGTAGTAGTAATAGCTTGGCAAATGTGAGTCTTTAAATTTTGTTTCTTTGAGATCCTGTGGTATTCATGATGTGCATGACCACAGCGGTATGAGTTTGAATGTGTTATTAATCATGAGGTCTGATTAGTTGATGCTTAAGATGTCCAGAAAGTACTTTTCAGTGTTGGTGTTGAGTAGTTACTGGAGACAATAAGTAAAAACATATATTGAGAAAAATGAATGCAGAATGCTGGGTTGCTAGACAGGCATGAAATTGCATCAGCCTGTGTGTGTTTATAAGTACTGAGCAGCTTAATGCAAAGGATGGGAATGATTTGTGACAAATACAGGTTGAACCCATGTGCCTGATTGTGTACTAAAACTGCAATGGTCAGCTCTCACTGACCACTGACTACATCATTTCATTACTGCAGGCTTTGCAGTCAGTTCTGTGTATTTGCCAAAAGGTGACAAATCATTAGACTTAATCCATTTACTTGATTTCCTTGTCTTTGTAGGAAATAATTGTCCCTTTTCTATATTATATTCAGAACCACACCTCAAAATCCTTTTTGAAATGTTATTAACCAGAATGGAAGATTACTCTGCTACAATAAAAATAGTTCTATCCATTTTAAGGAGTAGAAACATTTAATCTCTCTCAATTGGAAACATGCTAGTGGTACACTGTAGATTACTAGTTTAGTCAATACGTTAGGGTCTTTCCAAGTGTACAATGAAAGAACACTGGAATATATTTTAAATGCTAGGATCTTCTTATTCTTCTTACTTTCTGAAAAGCAGTTTTCTGTTGTCAGTCTTTGAAGTAATCCCTTGTACTGAGCAGAGGGTAAAGATGCTGGCAGCTCTTCTGTCATTAAACTGAGGAAATTGAAACTGTGGGGATGTTTTTGTGACTAAGATGTTGTGGTTTAGTCCCAGCTGTCAGCTAACTACCCTGCAGCCATTCACTCATTCCTTCCATCTTCCACCTGTGGGGAAGGGAACTGGAAGGTTAAGGTAAAGCTCATGGGTTGAGATGAGAACAATGTAAAAATTGAAACAAAATGTGTTGATAATAATACTAAATAATATAATAATAGTAATGAAATGGAGAAAGAGAGAGTCTAACAGAACACTGAGAGAAACCTTCTAAGAGAAACAAGTGACAGAGTTGTCCTCCACTAACTGCCTGGTACTCAGCCAGTCCCCAAGCAGTGATAGACCCCATTCTAGGTAACTCCACCAGTTTATAAACTGAGTGTGATGCTTTGTGATGTGGAATATCCCTTTGGCCAGTTTGAGACATCCTGTCCTAGCTACACTTTGTGCCAGTTTTCTGTGCAGTTCCTCACTAGTAGAGCAAGAGACACTGAAAAATCCTTGACTCAGGGTAAGCACTTCTTAGCAGCAACCAAAACATTCAGTGTGTTACCAGCATTCTTACACTAAATCCAAAAAAAAAAACCAGCTACTAAAAATAAAAGCACTCTGTCCCAGCCCAAACCAGGACACTTGTTCTGAAGTTGTCACAGCATTTCTTGTTGGTTCTACTTCTCATGTGGATCAGAAGCACAAGAAGTTATGCAAAACTTCAAAAAGAACATCAGTAGATTGTATTTTTAATTAAAATGTCAGAAAAAAATATTGTTTATTGCAGTTTTTCCCTAGACATACAGACAGATGACTGAGAAACTAAATCCAAGTCACTGTGAGAGGCAGGACAAGAGGGCTTCAAGTTGTGCCAGGGGAGGTTTAGATTGGACAGTAGGAAAAACTTCTTCACCAAAATGTTTGTAAAGCAGCAGAACAGGCTGCTGCTCAGGGGGGTGGTGGAATCACCATCCCTGGAGGTACTTAAAAGATGCATACACTGTGGTTTAATGATGGGCTTGGCAGTGATAAGTTCACAGGTGGGCTCGATTATCTGAAAGGTCTTTTCCAACCTAAATGATTCTAAAATTCTCTAAGAACATTATTTGAATGGGATCTATTCTACAAAAGTTTAATTCCTGTGAAGCGCAGCAATCAAGAGTAGTTGATCTGACTCCTTAGGGCAGCTTTTGTATTGAATCTTCAGTGATAATCAAGTCTGTTCTGTACCCAGCACATTCTCAAAATCTTTTCATCTTTCCAGTCTTTAGGATGCTGTTTATATGCAACTTCATTCAGACTTAGTCTCCTGAGAGTTTTCAGAGTTGAGACCACTTTTAGAAAAGCAGCTGTGCTCCTGGTTTTATGTAGTGTATTCTCAGAATTTGTAGTCCCCTGTGATGGTTGCTGTGTGCATTTACATTGGCTTCTTCTGAGTTGGTTTTACGTGAGTGTAGTCATACAGATGGCAAATCAACACAAGCAGAAGAGCGAGAGATTTATCAGCATAGAACATCTGCAACTTGTGACTGGTGGTTAAGCATCTTGGATGTTACTTGTAAGCAAGAAAACCTTTGATGTGATATTTTCAGTCTGTATTGATTTGTGGACATCAAAGCATTTTCCTGTGAGAATCTTTCTGGACTGCTTTGGAAGCTTCATAAACAGATTCTACTCACTAGTGCATTTCAGTAACAGACCATCCTATCATTAAAATTGGTACCTTAACAAACTTTCAAAAGACTGTGAGTGAGATTTTCAAGTGGGTGTCTCTTCATCTTTCTCTACCAGGCATTCACTGCTTCTCTAATGATAAAGTAGTTGTTGCCTGGATTGATGAAGATGCTGATTTTCTGAGTAATGAAGTCTGATTCTTTTCTTCATGTGCTAAGGCCTGGCATTTCTGTTGTGGCATAACAGCACCTTTACTACTGTATCCCAAACTATATTTCAGAGTTTGAATGTTGGCTGGGAAGCCTGTCCAGAAATGACTGAATGCACTACCAAAATGGAAGTAGATTGGAGAAAAAGGAATATGCTGTTACTCAGCGTATGAGCAGTGAACATAATCATGTTAAGTCTTGTAAATATTTCAATATATACTATTCTATTTTAATAGCTATAATCTTTTAAGTCATGTGTAATTAAATAAGGCAGTAAATTTTCAAAGAGTGATTTTACAGGTCGGGGAGGATGCATTTTTTTTGTGTGTCATGCAAAAAAGTAATAGGCTTTTTAAGCAGTTGGCAAAAGGTACACATTTAGTTTTCTTTAAATTTTTCAGTTGGTGTTTGCAGTTAAAACTCAGTTTGGGGGCTGAAGATAGGAAGAAAATTCACTGAGGCATTTTGTCAAGGACTTAGGCTGAAATAAGATATGGTGTGAATATTGTTTGTTACTGGTGGACTTCTGAAAGGAAGAAAATATCTCTTAGGGAGAGAAAGTCCCTGTAAGCAGTTCTGGTATGCTGGACAAGGTCAAATTCTTTTATTCACAGTGTAGTTGATTTTAATGCAGTTTGTGCAGTAAAAAGTATGTAAGAAAAGGAGTAGTTGCTCTTTGTTCAAAGTCCAATACTGTAAATTTGAGAGTTCTGAAAACTTTCTTGCTTATACTCCCAGCAAATGCATGACCTATTTGCCCCTTGTGGAATGTCACTGTGGTTCCAGGAGTGATATAATGCATGAATGTTGTTTTCAGGGCATTTTTCTTTTGAATGGAAGACAACAAAGAAACACAAAAGTATAACACTCCAGCTATGATTTAAATAGAATGAATGAGATAGCAGAGATTTTTTACTTCTCTGCAGGGTCTGTAGAGCTACTCCAGAGGTCATAAGTAACTGTTCGGATGTTTTTTACAAATGGCATACATTTTTTCAAGATAACTCTTATTTTTTTTCCCAAATGTGTTATCAGTTCATGGGAGCATTGCCTAATCACTGAATGATCTACTAATTTAAGAATACAGAAATTGAAAGTTCTTGAATAACTTGAATTCTGTTAATTGCTTGCTTGCAACTTCTTAAAAAAATAACTTCTGTAAAAGCATTTCAGTGTATTTTAAAAAAGAAATATATTAAATAGGAATTATTTAATCCTTTTTATATTTAATTCTCAACTTTTTGATGTAATTCAAAGGCTTTTTAACTGCTTCACATCCTATTAATACTAAAGTAAATAGATAGACAATTGAATGTGGCCTTGCAATATGGCCTTATGCTTATGTATGCTGTTGTGGCAATTGAGATAAAGCTATTTTCTTTCCGTCATTTTACTAGGAAGAAATTGTGTCATGATTCCTTTAGTGTCCTGGGTTACTCATGGAAAACTTCTGTATTTGGTTCACAATCCACCTCTAGCTCTGATGTCAAGTTGTTTGCATTTACTGCTGCAGAGCTTAGAGCTAAATGAAGATACAGAATTTACAACCTGTTCCTCGGCGTCTGGTTCATTATAGTGAAACTAAAGATGACTGGTTCATTTCTTTTTGATCATAGTGAATACAATTTCTGTACCTGAGGAAGTTAAAATCATAGAATTGTGTGGCAGAGGGAAGGTAAATTTGAAATGAAAGAGCATGCATGCAGAATGTTATTTAAAAGTGGGAGCCCTCAACAAATACATTGTTTTAATTACAGAAATGTGGCTAGTAAGAGACTGTGATCCTGTCCATGAGTGTGATCTATAAATGTGTATCATAGTCGTGGTGTTGGAGTGAAGGGCAGGGGAAGGGACATAATAAACTACATTAAAATATATCCATGATGAACAGCTTCTTTAAATTCATATTGATTTAGTAACATCTTTATTTTGTGAATATATGACACTGAATGGAACTTTTTGCCCTTTGTATTTCAGTGACAGGCGTTTGCTACAACCTGCTCAGGTCTGTGACATGCTCAAAGGAGTTATATTGGTCATCTGCTACTTCATGATGCACTATGTTGACTACTCTATGATGTATCATCTGATAAGGGGCCAGTCTGTCATAAAGCTCTACATCATCTATAACATGCTTGAGGTAAGAATGTTGGCATCAGAATATGAAGCATGCTTTTGTCAGACTATCTAAAATAATCTGTTTTCCAGTATTTGTACTTAGAATGTGGCACATCTGGTATTCTCACAAATCTGCACACACCTAATAAAATAACCACAGATGCAGTGAAACAGACAGGTTTGTAAACAATAAGGTTTTACATGCTGTTTCATGATGCCTAATTTATGGAGCTTATTCATCAGTCCATAGCAAGAAACTTGAGAAATGGAAATGAAAGAAGTGTCTTATAAAATGCCAGGTAATGAATGAGAGTTTTAACTCTCCAAGAAAAGTAGAAACTGTTGATTTGAAGTAATGATAAGATCCCGAGAGGGAGCAGAGGAGGAGGATAACAGAAAACATGGAATTTGGGGTTTAATTCATCATTATGGAAATATAGCTCTCATTGGATGCAAAGACACATGTTGCAGCTTTACCTCAGTCCTGGCTAGCAGACACAGGCCTATAAGATGAATGAATGAATGAATGAATGAATGAATGAATGAATGAATGAATGTAGTGACACAAGAAAAGGAAATCTGGTTTTGGGAGGTAAGATAAAGAGAAATTCTGTTGAGAAAAACGGTTTCTGTTTTGCTATTAATATAAAGTATAAGATTTTTAATTGTACTTCTATGATCAATAGTTCACAAAGTAAATTATGTTTTCATGGGCAAAATCTTACCTCCATCCTGTAAATATAGGACATAGTAAAAATACAGCCTCTTGAATGGACTCAATCGGTTTTGTGCACAAAAGTTATTCTGCTAGGATTCTGGGATTCCTGAATGATCTATTAATCCTTGTTTGAACATCTGTTGTGCCTTTGTTTGAAGACTGCTGAAACAGGGTTACATTCTGCAAAATATGAATAATTTGTCTGAAGGCATTTGTTCTTTCCTAATAAGATAGGAAAATACTGCATAAGGATCACACCTTGTTATACTAAGTGAAATAAATATCATACAAGACATCTCAGTTGTTTGTTCATAGGGTTTTTGTTGCCTTTGATTTTACATTTGCTGAAAAATATGTATAAATATTAAATTGGCACTGAATTACTATCTGGATTTTAGTTGTGTGGGGAAATACTCACCTATATATAGCTCCATAATTGATGAGAGATTATCACTTACTAAATAAATGCATTTGCTTAAAATAGTATTTTCTCTTTGTTTTAAGACTACTTAAATCACTTGGTGCTGTACTTTCTCCGCTTTATGTGCTTGCCACATAATTTGAAGTGATACTGCAGTGTTTGCTGTGAATTGGAAGCCATGTGCCATTCTGTTTGGAATGAGGAATTGAATTACTTTGCTATGTTTGGCAGAAACAAAACTGTGTTTTAACTAAGAAAAGTGCTACTTGAGTTTGTGTCTTTTAGGAAAGGGAGAAGTTTGTTACTATTCATGGTTATTAGAAAAATTACATTAGGCTTTGAATTTGGAAACAGTGTTTTACATCCGTGGTGTCTCATGAAACCCAGCATGCCAAGCAGAGTGTGTGTTTTTAAGGGGCTTTTTTACCATGAGAGGTTGCAGCAGTAGTGGCAGAAAATGTTCTTTTTTAAGCAATGCGCTTTACATTTTTTCACAAGTTTTCAAAATAAGGAAGATCCTTGTAGTCTAGTAAATCACTGAGCAGCAGAGATGTTTACAATGTCCTAATGTTTTCGGCTATTGGCAAGTCCAGGGAATATTGTCCAGGGCAGATATGAGGAATGCAAAATCTTCAAATTATGTGCTGAATGCTCCCAGCTGACAGGCTAAGGGGAGCATTCAGCACATTTGGCTTAAATGACACTTTTCTTTTTTAGATTCAGACCCACCGGCTCCTGCTCCTTGTGAAGCCCCAGTGTGCGTTACGCTGGTGACAGCACTCACCATGGAATTCTGCTGGAGCCTGGAGCCGGCATGTAGGGTTTAGGTAAGTCATATTTGGAAAAGCAAGCAACAATATTGTGTGGTGGGTTTTAATATTTTCTATCCTTTCAGCAAAGAACCAAGGACTGCTTAAATAGAAAGGAAAGCAAAGCCACCATTTTATCTATTAAAACCCTCACAATATTGTGAACAAAAACTTACCAAACTCTTCAGCATTCTGTAGCTGGTGTTACTACACCAGGTGTAAATTACTCAGTGGGTCATCACAATGAGCAGGAACCAAATAATGCAGACAATCTCAATTTATAAAATCTAAAAGCCGAAAACAATGCCACTGTAAATATCTCTCAAACTGATGGGGTTGGGAGCTTCAGATTTATGATAATTCATCAGCTCATGGCTTTGTTAATTTTATTTCATAGGTCATTGTTAGAGCGCAGCACATTGTACACTTTACTTGCGGCATCCTGTAAAATTTTGTTTAAATTCAATTTTCATAATTTAGAAAACTTCATTCAGTAATAGTATCAGAAATAAGTATGGCTTTCCTCACTTCAGTATCTTACCTTGAGAACTGTTTAATTTAAAAAGTCAGGAAATTCTCTGAAGTCTGGGTTTGTGTTGTCCCAAGAGCTTATTCTCTCTTCAGTAGGATCAATATTTGCAGGCACATTGTGCACCTGATTCTGTATTGCTACATTTTGATTTAACATGTCCAAAATTGTTGTTTTACAGAGAGACACTAAGAAAAAAATATTCCTGTCTTTCTTAAGTATAGATAATCAGTTTGTCTTCTTTAACTGTTTCCATTTGGTTGAATTAGTAAGCAATGAGAGATAGCTCTTTTTTTAGACAGACGTGTCAAGTTTAGTTTTTGACGTTCTGGTTTTATTGCCCTGTGCAGGTTGGTTTTAAAATTACTGAACTGCAGTGTATAGGCAGAAAGTGTTCTTCCATGTAATGATTTTCAGTTTTATATGTTTGCTGCTGATGAAATGTTGGGAACTGGTGGAACTTCCTGTGACCTTTCTTGCTGTGATAGTAAATTACAAGTTCAAAATGCTGTCCATATGTTTTCTACCTTTAGAATTACTTTTTTGTTACCTATTTGTGCGTATACTCTTTAGATTATATTCCAGGTGTTTGTTGTTTTCTCAACATATTCTCCCTTTTTTGCAGACTTTCAAGTCCCTCTTAATCGCTAGTTTTTGTGTTATAGTACTTTTAATTTTGAATTCTGCTTTATGCAGACGTTTGCATTAAGTATATACTTCAGTATATAGAAAGAAGTAGAGCCAAGTCTAATTTGAAGGGGTTCTGTGCCTGTAAGATAGTGTTTCATATCATCTGGAATTCACTTTTTATTGTTGGAGTTTTCTTCCTAACCCAGAGGGATGGGGGAAAACATTTTAAATGGTTTCATACAGCATACATACTGCTTTAGCAAAGGCTGAAGTTTGAATTGTACTTGAGTATCTTTCAAGAAAACATCTAAGATAACAATATGTGATTATTTATTCCAAATACTGTTGCAAAGGGGATAGTAAGTTTGAAAGGGAAGGTAAACTGCTTAATATCCAAAAGGAACAGTATTGCTGTGAAATCCAGAGAGAAAATGGAATAAGTAAGAAATCAAAAGTGATAGATATGTGAAACTTTTTTAAGAATGAGCTTTATTTTGAACTGTTCTTGAACTGGGCAAACTCAAGTGCTGGAGAGAAAGGTAGGCAGTAAAAGGCAGTAAAGTTGTTCTTGTTTAGGTGGCTGATCGTCTGATTTCTTCATTTGGACAAGATATTTTGGATGCTCTTTACTGGACAGCTACAGAACCTAAAGAAAGAAAAAGAGCTCACATAGGTGTGATTCCTCACTTCATCATGGCAGTGCTATATGTCTGTATCCTTTTTCTTTGATAAATTGCAGAATTTTCTATGTTAAATTACAAAGTAATTGCTCTGCATTATTTTATTTTAGTGCATTTGAAAAATTGATAATATTCCTAAATCTGTGGTCGTTTACTTGAAAATTAAGATTGCCAGTACCACCCGTTTCAAAAAAATAAATCTCTTTGTGATGGTGTACCTATAATAAAATGAAAAATCATAATTGGGTAGTTCATGGAAAATGTAATTTCTGATTTGTATTCAAGTATTTAAGGCTCACAAGGCCTTAAAGAGAGTGGGGTTTTGTTATTTGGTGGAATGTTAAATGCATCTAGCTTGAAGATATTTTCTTGAAGTGAAGGGATAAACTCATGCATATTCAGGATACAAACGTTCTTGGTGTGAAATAATCTTACAATGAATTGATGACTGTAAAGAGATACTGTCGTCCAGTAGTTTCTGTAATGAATTTATAATTCTTACAATTTTTCCCTATTTTCTCTGAAATTTTGTGGGTAATTCTGAATCTTTAGCTCAGATTTTTTTTCTTCAGATTAGTTGTGAGAAACATCAATACAATGTCATTGGGTTCTTTTAGAACGAGAAAAATTAGCATCATTATTACATGCTACAAAGCACTGTGCATACACTGCATGCATGCAAGTATTGTCTTGCTGTAGGTCTGGTTTATAGGGGTATGGAAACTATCCTGTTAAACTTTGAAAGCAAAATAGGGAATCTATGTTTCACTGCTCTTCAGTACTGTTGTGCAGAAAACTTATTTCAAATATTCTTCCTTAACCCTGCTATGCAGTCCTACATGCTATTCTTATAATGGTTCAAGCAACAACCCTTAATGTGGCCTTCAATTCCCACAATAAATCTCTGCTTACCATAATGATGTCCAATAATGTAAGTATGTAGCTTTATCATATAGCTACCCTATTTGTTTCATAATCTCATGTCTTTGTGTATCATATGTCTTAAATATTTATATTTTACAAAACATCTTTTTTGATAGTAATATTTGTTTATATCAGTTTTTTATGAGTAAAAACTAACTAACTGTTTCTAAAAATTGCAGTTTGTCGAAATAAAAGGAAGTGTTTTCAAGAAGTTTGAGAAGAACAATCTTTTCCAAATGTCAAATAGTGGTATGTATAGTAGTGTTGATCAGGAGAAAATGTGGAGAGAGGCTGTTTATTTAATTCATTAATGTATTTAATGTAATCGATGTATTTAATATTATTCTTACTATAAACATTTTACCTTGGTGAATTTGAGTGTTCTGACTTGTATCCCTCATCACTCCTTTTACTGTTTGGTTCATTAGGATGAAGCTGAAATGGACTTCAAAGAACACTTAATCCTTTTATGGCAATTTTTTATTGGAGGTGCTAAAATAGCCTACTGGCTTTGTGCTGAAATGCCTGTGCTTCCAAGTGTTCAAGTCCTGTGTTTTCCAAACAGGGACTTTATAGTGTGCTGCATTGACACAGTGATCTCAGAATGTATGTTGTGGGGAGGCTGTGAGGGTGAATCTTGAAATACCTCTGTGCTAACCCTAAAACAAACAAACAAAAAAAACCCAAACAAACAAAAACTCAATGTAACAAAGTAGCTGACATATGAGGGAAATACTACAGACTCTAATTATTGATATGCTCTCAAGATAATAGGTAGAAAGTACTTAGGAGGCATGCTTCTGGCACTTCTTAACTGTGTTGCTGCTTAGGATGAATTTTGCTAACTCATACTCAGTGTGTCTCATGAGGAAAAGCTGTTCAGGTATCCTTTGATGGAGATTCTTCCTAATAGTCGTATCAGCCATTTGAAATATTTATTGAATGCTTGATTTCAAACCAGTAAGAGTGATTGCACTTTAAGGTTGTGCTAGAGCTTCTTTGCTTGTACTAGTTTTGTAGAATCTCAGAATGCCCTGAACTGAAAGGGACCTCAAAGATTGTCTCATTATAGCCTCCTGCCATGGACAGGATCACCTTCCACTAGACCAGGTTGCTTAAAGCCCCATCCACCTTGGCCTTGGGCACTTCAGGAATGGGGCATCCACAGGCTTTTTTGAGCAACCTGTGCCAGTGCCTCACCACCCTCACAGTAAAGGATTTCTTCAATATGTCTGATTTGAATTTCCCCACTTTCACTTATACAGATAAGCAAAGAAAATGGAATATATTCTTTTTATTCCAGCTCATAGTTTTTAAACCAGATAACTCAAATGTGTAATAGGTTAAAAAAAATAAAACAGCCACTTATTTAAAAACAGGTGATTCACATTTTGTATCCCAAGTTAAATTTTCAACAGTCTTGCATCAGGTTTTGAGCTTATGACTATTGAAAAATTATATAACAGAAAATTAGCACTAAATTTTAAGCTACCACCTAGTTGCTCTTAAACCTCCCCAAAATTATCTTCTATATTAATAATTTGTTTATTCATTGGTAGTAGTATTATTTTTAGTTCCAAGATTTAATTGCTTGTATTTTTAAAGTTAAATACCTCTTATTTTACAGTGAGAATGCTAAAAATGTAATTTACGTAACTATTGACAGAAAACCTAGATAAGGTTTCTTATTAATGCAGAAGTTAGTTGCAACTATGCATATAGCTCTCCTAACTAAAGGTGAAGCCTCTTTCATGTTGAAATAAGCAAGGAGCTGATATTAGAAATTGCTAGTAATTTCCTCCGTAAAAAGAAAATAAAATCAATATTTTATTGCTGGACATTATTATTGAAGACCTATAATAGTAAAACCAGGTCGTCCTTTATCAGTTGATGGAAGAAGTATTGCCATTCATTAGACAGTGTGGGGATCGAAGCAGTGAGTATATACATGAGAGTGCACAAAACAAGCTAATTTATTCCTTTCAAACAGATAACTTTTCCTGGAACACCTTTCAGTGTGGTTATAAATAGCAGTGTTTTTCTTCTCAGAGATAAATAACAGGCAGATTTTTAATAGAGCTTTTCACCTCTTTTGAACTTGAACAGATTTAGTGCATCACAGCTTCAGTAAGGATGGAAGAGTATTGTTTCATTTAATGTATTCTGATCACTTTAGTAGCCTTTAAATGTTTTATTTCATGCAGCTGAAATGATGGTCTATCTTGTGTTGGCATGTTATGCCAGTGCTTTATCCTACCCTGGAAATAAGGCTAGTCTGGTCCTGTCAGCTGAGCTTCCAGTTAGCCTTTGGAGTGTCTTGTGTGTCCTAAAACACACTGTGCTTCAACTGCATGCCTGGGCTGGACTAAACTTCTGAAAGGAAACACTAAATCTAGGCACTTTCTCTGCTTCTTCCGGTAGTTTCGAGGTCTGCAGTTGTCTCTAGGGTAATGATGGCAGCAGTAGCTGATTAAGCTTGGACACACTGAATGGATTCCACTTGCCCCACCTTTTCTGGGGCTCAGCTCAAAATACTGCTGTTGTCAAACATATGTTTTCAATTCAGTGTAAAGGTACTGATTAGTACACAGTAGCTAAATAGTCATTCTTGAGGGGAATAATAGGAATCTCACAGGAGCGTCTGAGGAATTTCTCATGAGTAGGTAAAACTCTCTTCTTATTTAAAATGTTAATCAAAAGAAAAATATGACGTAGCAGAAAAGATAAGCAACGACCACAAGAGTAGATACAGTGTTCAAGAGAAGTTACTACAATTAGAATTCAAGAGCAAGTTGTCTTGTGAATGTAAGTGTGAAAACAGAAACAAACTGTGCAAGTTGTACTTGCTAAAACATGCCCGGTATCACACGTTGAAATACCTCGCAGAGCCCTGCCTGGCTCAAGCTTCTGTGTAGTAAGGCATCAGGATAGGAAGTGCCACCAAGCTAGCAGTTTAGATCTGAAAATTGTGAAATCATTTTCACTTGGCATCGTGCTCAGCACCATTTGGTGGATAGCAAGCTGGCGTGTGGCTGTATTATTCTTCCCAGTATTTACCTTTCTGGACTTCTTGGAGTCAGTAATCCTTCTCACCTTTGTATGGCCATTTAAAATTCTACTGCAACAGCTAATTCACTAAAACTTCAAAACTTAAAATACCTGAATCATCTACATAAAAATTAATTGAACAGGACATGAAATATACATTAGTTAACTGTTATCTAATAAAACTGTTACCTTTTAGGGGCAGATCAACTAAGACCTTGGGGCTTGTATAGCTGCTTGAGACTGCAGCTACAGAATCTGGGACTTGAAACATGCTGTTCCCACAGCTTTGATTTGTCAGCTGCAGCAAAACTTGTATTGTCGCCCTGACTTTTACAAGGAAATTTATGTACACCCAGGCAATCTAAACACTGTGGCCATTGGAAAACACTTCTAATCACAAAACCTTTTATTTGTTGTATCAGGAAGAAATATTTCCCCAAATTTAAATAGTATATTCTTTTTATGCAATAGTTATCTGTAAACTAATTCTGTAGGGTCAGTATTAAAGAACAAGGAGACCAAATTATAAAGAGAAGTTCTTTCATCATTGTTGAAAGCCCAGCATGCTGCCTTCCTTTATTCTTTTAAATGTCTTATTTTAATTTCAAGCTGTGCTCTAAATTAATTTTTTTTTTCCACAAAACTCAATTGTACCTACTAAAAAGAAGGACATTAGATGTAGTGCATTAAGTTATTTCCTTCAGTTGGTTGTTAGGCCTGACTCTTCCTTGTTTTTTAAATCTCTTGTCTCAAAAATTTAGCATTTATTCTGCAATTTTTCTTCTTTTTTCTTCTTCGTTTCCAATTTATCAGTCTCTTTGACTTTGATCACAATATTGAATAGACTTTATTTTTACCTTTGGTCTTTGAAACTCGAATTGCTTTCTCATGTGGCTTTAAGTTTTTTTTAAATACCATTATTCTAATGAAGTTGTTCATTTTAAGAATGAGGGATCTGGGAGCAGGACTGTTTAAGATTGATGTGTCCTTGATGATTCCTTGTTCAGTGTTTGATCCTTTCTTGTGCTCTGTCACTTTTTAAGAGGTAGTTGGCACTACAGCTATTTAGGGGCTGCTGAGATGTAAACCAAAATATTTTGTTTCACTTCTTATATGCTACAATTTATAATAGCTTTTGATCTAAACATATAAACAGTGGGATTAACATGATTTTTTTTTTCTGATTTGGGATTCCTGCATAATGCATGAGGGAATCTGGAAGGAAACAGTGTTCTGAAGACTACTTACTCCACTTCAGGATCTCTGTTTCTGGGATCTCACTGTCTCTTTTAGTTACCACTGCAAAGAACCCAAGATCTTTGGGGTTCAGTAATTGGTTGTTTGAGATACTGGCAAATTAATTTCACTAGTCCATACTAGATGCAATGCTGTGCCAGGAATCCTTATTTCCAGTAATATTTGTTTCATGTCTTTTGCATGCTTTCTAAAAATGATACACTCTGGCACACTGGAAATTAATTGCTGGGTATGTGTTGCTATTTTTCAGGATTATTGGCAGGGCAGAATGTGTTATTAATATGGGGATAGAATTCTATTAAAATTGGAATGGCAGAGTTCATGTAAGTGGGGCAGAAGTATTTAAAATCTGATTTGGCTATATGCAGTCCTTTTTTGGGCTTTACTTTACACAGTCAAGAGGGAAAAAAAAGTACATCTTGCTTTTTTTCCCTTTACTGTCTTACAGCAGTATGTGCATTACCTGTCTTTGAAATAAATGTTTACCACATCTATTCATATGACAACCCTTATAGGCACATGTGACTTACCTTAATGGAAAAGGGTGTATTGTGGTTAGTTTTTGACATGTGACCACTAAGTTCTGATATACTAAGTCTTGGAATGTCTGATTCTTCTTCCTTTCCCTTTTCAAAATACTGAAATAAGTACTTTAGAGGCAGTTGAAAAGATTTAAGCATATCACTTGCACCACTAGAGGATGCATAGAAGCACGGGTAAATACAGTGTCATCTTCCAAAATAATCTGGAGTGTGGATGGGCTGTATGAAGTATGATATGTGTCAGGCAGCAGGGCCAGCCCTGGTAGGACTGCAGCTTCAGCATGGCATTCAAATGCAGTCTATCAGTCATAGAATGGCCTGGGTTGGAAGGGACATGAAAAATCATCTACAGTTCCAACACTTCTGCCATGGCTAGAAGTGACCTTTCACTAGACCAGCTTGCTCAGAGCTCTATCCAGCCTAGCCTTTGGATGGGGCATCCACAACTTCTTTGGCAACCTCTGCCAGGGCCTCACTACCGTCAAGGAAAGAATTTTTTTCCTAACATCTAATCTAAACCTACTTTCTTTCAGTCTGAAGCCATTCATTGCCCCTTGTCCTGTCACTATGTGCCTTTGTTAAAACTCCTTCTCCATCTTTTCTGTTGGCTCCCTTCAGGTGCTGGAACTCCACAATTAGGTCATCCTGAAACTTTCTCTTTTCTGAACAATCCCAGTTCTCTCAGCCTTTCCTCATAGGAGGGGTGTTCCATCTTTCTAATTATCTTGGTGGCCTCCTCTGGACTCACCCCAGCAAGTCCAAGTCCTTCCTGTGCAGGGACCCCAGAGCTGGACACAGCACTGCAGCTGGGATCTCACTGGAGTGGAGCAGAGGGGCAGAATCTCCTCCCTCACCCTGATGCCCTCAGTGCTTGGGATGCAGCCCAGGACAAGTTTGGCCCTCTGGGCTGTGAGCACACGTTGCCAGCTTGTGCCCAGCCTCTCATCCCTCAGAATGCCCAAGTCCTCTCAACAGGACTCTGTTGAGATTGGTTCAGCCTGTGTTGATACCAGATGCAGCACCTTGCACTTGGTCTTGTTCCATCCCTTGAGACTCCCATGGGTCTACTTCTTGAGTTTGTCCAGGTCCTTCTGGATGACATCCCACCCTTCTGGTGTGGCAACCTCAGCACTCAGTCATCTGAAATTTGCCGAGGATGCACTCAATTCCTACATCTGTGTTGTTAATGAAGATGCTAAGTAACACTGGTCCCAGTATGAACCCCTGAGGGGCAGTGCCTGTCGCTGATATCCATCCAGATTTCATGCACTGTATGTCATCAGCACTATGTGCTGACAAGAGACTTGGTCAGGGGGATAAATATATCTGAATTAGTGCTGCACGTCAGGTTTTATTATCACTTAGGATCATACTGAGAAAGTAAGCTTCTTAATCATGTCCTTGTGGAAGTAGCTGAAGACCATTTAAAATGTCATTGGTCTGCCATTTTTGGCTCTCATTTAACCCTGTCTTATAATGGCAAGGGTTATTGAAGCTATCTTGTATCCTAACAGAAAAACCATTATGTGATATGCCTATCATATATACTTAGTGGAATACATGCAAAACTGAGTTGAAATGGCTTACATCAATGTTACTAAGCATTGTCACAATGGAGAACGAAAAGAGATCACTTTTTCTGTCCATTTTACTCTTTGTTATACTGAAGCAGAATAGAATGATTTCTTCCTGCTAATACCTGTGCTGTCTGTAACTGATCACTAACACTGGTGGTTTGTGACTCCTTTGCCAAATTCACAAATACAGTGATACACTTTGCCTTTGTTGTTCTTAAGAGCATGAGCAAGTGTGGATCCAGGGATGTAGCTTCACTTGTTCTGTAGTTCACCACATCGTCCAAGAAGTGGCAATACTGTTTTGCTTGTCCTGAAGCCTTTTTTGTCCTTGTCCATGAGGGTGAGAAATGAAATGAATTTTTGAATTATCTGAGTTTACTGTTGAAGCTGCTGTGAAGTGTCCTGTCTGCCTTGCAACTCTGACAGTTGATGAGAAGGATGAGGGTGAAGAGCAGCAGCCACAGCCATTCCTCTCCCTCCTAACAGCCTTAAATACCTGTGGCAGCAGAGATAACAGATTAGAAGGGAGGCCACTGAGAACAGGGAAAATAAGCAGAGGCGGAAAATAGGTTTCAGCCTGTCACCCAGTCTAAGGAATTAGTGGAAGAAAAATTTGTATTATTAACAGCATTATAAGAGGAAATTCAAAGCCCAAAATGTCCCTTCTCAATTTAATACTGTTGACTGGTGAGCTGATATATACCAAACAGGTAATAAATGTCTGGAGGATTAGCTTGAGACATGTTTTAATGTTAGGCCTGAATTCCCACTTAGGCCTTGCTTCCCACTTGAGAATATCTCTCTGTACAGTCTTCCCTGGGACCTGAAAAACAGAAGAATAGATCTGTGTTTGTTATGCATTGCTGACCAACGATGTGTTATGGCAGTGTGGAAGCATGTGATGTAGGAAATAGAAGATAACACCATTTTGAAATTCTGTGCAGAAGTCTGAAAACTCAGTGATTATTTCCAAGGGCATGATAGAGACTGTAGATCAATGAGAGCTTGACTGCATTTTCAACCGTTTGTGACAGTGTCAAGCAGTATCTTGTAACTAGGTTTTTCAGACCATACTGTGTTCTGGTCATCTGGGCAGTATTTTATGAATTCAGAAGCATAGAAGAATGTACTTCACTTATTGGAGTGTTACTGACAGGAAGCAAGAAATTATGGTTAGGTTTTACCTATGTCCTTTTTTCTACTTTAAATTTATTGTACTAAAAGATTTCCTTCCCCCCCTGCTGCCCCCCCCCCCCCCCCCCATATATGCCATTCATTCTATTTTGAAAGCTTATGCTTCCTCTGTCCCTTCCCCAGTCCATACTGACAGATGAATTTATGTACCCCAAGATGTGTCTTTTTATATTGTGCATAAAATCTCATTCTTCTTGAATTCTTTGTGCTTTTTCTTTCCTTCTCCTGGAGGATTTAATGTTTTCTTTTTGCTCATTTTGTTCAGACTTGCCAGAATTTCCAAACTTCTATTCTAAAACAAGGGATATTACTATACTGCAGTAACTACAGCCATGAGCATTGCTGTTGGCCTGTAGTCAGAGATAATGGAAACTGTTGACACAAAGTCAAATATTTTTTTTTGTCCAGCTTAATCCTTGTGTGTTCTTCTGAACGTTTCTATTTCTTGTTTCCCAAAATCAGTAGGTAGAACCCCACATAATATTGGAGGTGCTTAAGAAAATGAACCCTTTGGATTTGGAGGGCCCACAAAGAAGTTATTTTTGTGGTTATTGACTGGTGTAACAAGCAATAACAGTGTCTTCACAGATTTTCTTAGTAGCTTTACCTTCTAAAAAGACAGACTTGTTTGGACTTCCTAAATTGTGATGATATTATATTTTAGGTTTTACCCTATTTTTCAATAATACAGTTTCAGGAAGGTGTTTTTTTAATAACCTAAAAAATTGGATGCTTCCTGAAGCAAGCTTTGTGTGTCATCTTTGGAAACAGGACACTGAAGTAGAAAAAAAGCCTTGTCAGGGAGACAAGTCACAGGACTTTGCCCTAAGTAGATTGCTTTTGTGTTACTGTGCTTACTGTTTTGATAACTGTGCTGATACATTCAGCTGTTCCCTTTTAAGATGGGAGTGTGAAAGACTGGTAGGAACCTTCTAGCTAAGGTGTAACAGTTGTCTTCAAATATTTTTTTCTTCCTTCTACTGAACTCAGTATACAGCAAATTGGATATGTATGATCTGTGGAAAATGAAATGTACCTTGCTAATAGCTTGAAAGGACAAATAGGTATATTCTCTTCATTTTAGTAACAAGAAGTGCTGGTTCTTTTTGAATCACAGAAGGAATGCACAGACTTTATCAAGAAGAATGATTATTTTACTAATGTATTAGAAGAGGTGATAGTAAGTCACAAGTCCCTTCTGCTGCTGGGAACCCCAAATTGAGGCAGCATTGGACAAACCAGGTCACAATGTACTGCAGAAAGCCTGTCCATGGTGTAGTTCCCAGCATTTCCCCCAGCCCTTAAATCCAGTTAAATAATTTGTGGAAAATGTTATCTAATCCAAGAATTAATAAATGGTAGAACTTCAGAATTAGTAGATATCTTTGTATGCAAATAAATGTTTCTTTGGAGCTGACAGGTTTTGGTTTTTTAATCCAGATATAAAGGAGAGGTTCACCAATTACGTGCTGCTACTAATTGTATGTCTAAGAAATATGGAACAGTTCTCATGGAATCCAGGTGAGTAAACTAGAAGAAAAATTCCTGGCTATCAAGAGAGCTGTATCTCTTGCTTCTTCCCTCAGCCTGAAAGATAAGGGTAATCAACGCATTTAATTTAAAAAATCTTAATTTTGTCAAATATCTTAGATTCTTGTTTTTTGATTTCTGGTATTCTTTTAGGAATGACTGTGTTATTTCTGCTAGGAATGTATATTGTTATGCTATAAACATGTATACCTTTAAAGCAGTGTCAGAATGATTTCTTCCAAGCCTTTTCTTTTCCTTGGAGTACACTGTGAATGAAGGATCCCCTAGAAAGTGGCTAGTGAGATTGAAATGTGATACAGATTATGTTAAAAATACAGTTCTTAATCTGATATTGATTATACTTAATATTTTAATGACATATTTAATAAATATTGTGTAAAATGCCAATTTTATTAAAACATTGTTTTAATATTTTGACCCCGATCTGTGTGATATATTTTGCCTGAATCTTACCAATCTACCTAAATTTTGCCTTAAGTCTCTAAAACTGCCTATGCTTTGTCTATGTCTTACACATACTGAACATGTAGTATCTAGTACTTACACAGGTTGTCTTCCTACTAGAGGTAAAGGTTGACAAAGTGAAGAGTTTAGAACCTGATCCTAACTGGGGTATTATTGTACAGTACTGATAAGTTATTAGGAGAGCAACGGAGTAAACAAGAATTTGCACACTGCATGCTCAGTGATGATGTAAAATTACAGATTCTTCAGACTCATAAGGATTTTTCATAGTTGAATAAAATTGTTATAATTCTTTTTGTATGCTGGCATTAAGTTAAATGGCCTAACTTGTTTCTTCACAACCTTCAGATCACTTTTGGGTGTTATTCCCGGATGTTTGCATGGTGGTTGCTTCAGAAATTGCAGTGGATATTGTGAAACATGCCTTTATAACAAAATTCAATGACATCACGGCAGATGTAGGTATCCTGTTTGGAATGCTGGGTGCTATTTTAAATTGTATTTAGTTTTGCTAATATTTTTTTAAATATTTTTTTTTCCAGAACAGAAAACATAAAAACTGTTATTTTCATACATTTGATATCACTTGGGAAAGCTTGCTAATTTCCGGACACAATATACTTTTGAGGATCTTTTTAATGTGTAGCTAACACCTTTGAGTCTAAATTAGTAGTTCCAGATAAATAAATTATTGCAAGTGTTGTGTAACAGCTCACATAATAGCTACAATTCACATTACTGGCAGGTCATTTTGTAAATTGATAATTAAATGGAAAGAAGGTTACTTGTTCTGCAGTCTAGACAAAACTTGTAGCCTTTCCTAACAAAATGGATTGTAGGTTAAAATTCAGGCTTTTGGAAAAACAGATCTTGTTAGGCAGCTTTAACTCTATTCTTGCATGTATGTTACAAGTGGAATCTGAAATCAGAAATATTTTTCCCCCCACTGTCTCTGGAGCACTAATATGAAGTAGGTTATGTTAGTTTCCCACTCCTGAAATTTCTTAGGCTGCATATATTATCCAGTCCTTTTAAAGCAAGGGGTGAGGCTGCTTCTTGTGTGTTGCAGCATGATACATGGGCCATTTGTGCTCCACACTGTGTGTATTCAAACATGCTTGATAAATTTGTGAAGATATGAGTTAGTGTCTTTTCACTATTAAAATATGAAAATGAGATCAGAACTTGTGAAGTGCTTTCTTTTTCAGCATCTCTGAAGTAACTACATTGTGGGGTGTAGAAACAAGTGTAATAGATGCACTTAATAAGCTCCCTTATGCCAGAGGCATTTATGCATGCCCTACTTTTGTATGGAGAGTGTGGAAAAGAACAGTAATGAAGTCATGGTAGCCAAAATGTAGTATGCTTCAGAGTGCTGAAACAGCTGGAGGATGGGGGTAGTCACTGGCACTTTTGCAAGGTTTATTTAATAAACTTCGTGGGGCTTTTGTATGAAGTTCTAAAGATTTATGGTTGCTAGGTCAAAATTTTTCCAGAATTATTAAAACCTGCAGTGCAACTTACCCTGCCACTTATCCTTAAAACAGATGCTTTTCTTCCTTAATATGCTGATCTGTTTTATAGAGAGGGAAAAATTTAATTTGTTTTCAGATGCAATTTGCTTTTTTCTTAGGATCATTTGCTTAGTGTATAAGAAAGCTCTCTCACTTGTTTAATTTAATCTTAGAGCTGGCTTTCTTCTAGCTTAAAAAGCAGTTATGAACTGTGAGGGGAAAAAACTAAGTGTGATTAATGTGATTTCTGTTATTTTGTGTTTCTCATGATCCTGAAATTCAGTAAGTTCATGAAGTCTCATTCAATTCCTAAAGCATTGTGTAATGTTGTTTGTTTGTTGTATAGATACATATGCAAATTACTTTACTGCAGAAATAGAGGCTCATCTCTTGAGGAGTGCAGTTAGATAGACCTCAGAAGAACTGGCTTTGATTCTTTCAGCAAATGCATAAGTTCATAGTACTTTGTGGAAATACTTTATTAATATCTGTGTTGCTTTTATAAAGTGCAGTAAATTAATCATGCATCTGATGTGCTGGATTTTTTCCAGGTCTACAGTGAATACAGAGCCAGTCTTGCATTTGACCTTGTTAGCAGTCGACAGAAAAATGTAAGCCTGAAACAAAAAGCACTTTCCTGTATTAACTAACAATTGTTATGGGGAGGATATTGGAACAAGCACTTAAAGAAATACTTACAGGACTGTTACACACCTGCAGTGCTGAAACTGTGCTTTGCTTTCTTTAATAAGAGATAACAGGAATATTTCTTTATGATTTATATTATTTTTATCCAGTTGTTCAGGTCAGTTTGAGCTTTATTTAATGGACTGCTGGGTCATCTCTTCCAAATACACTTAGAGTAAGGGGACAGTTGCAACAACTTTATATTTTTCACATATGGGGAAGTAAGTAAACATAACAATGTAATTTTTTAGATTAGTGTTCTTTTCATGGTATTTTAACTGTGTTGGGTTAAAACACAGTATTCATTACGAATTTCTATTTCTTTAGACACAGAGTACACAGATGTTTAGAGATGTTTATGCTATGCATATTTTTCATGGCATGCGTATTTATAGAACAACACATCAATTTATAGAGCAGACCACTTGTTTTTAATTAGTACCATTTTTTGGAAAGCTGTTTACTGCACACCTTTCATGGATGAGGACCTGTTAGGTTTCACTTGTTGGCATTCCACTCATGAGTGCTTTAGATGTGTGCTCTAATTATTAAATGAACTTCATTACTATGATTTCTGTAGTTTTCTTGGGCTTGTTTCTTGGGCTGCTGTGAAGAATGCAATAGTTAAACCTCAAAGAAGCTGGACACCGTCTACTACAAATAGTTAATAATTTCTTAATAAAAAAACCTACCAGTTTATTAGTTTTGAATACTCCATTACTTTTCCTAAGGATGCTCTGTGGGAAATAAAACAGCATCATTTAGGCACTAGCTTTGGTGTGATGTTCAATACTGCAGGCAAGCTGTCATGCTAAGTACTTGGGTTTTGAGTTCAAATGTCAAAACATTTTCAAAATAATTTTAACACCGTTATCTTAAGGCTAATTATAGATGTTTGTAGAATGATTTAAAATTGCTAGCGTGGTGGATAATTGTTCTTTTATCCCTGTAACAGTTTTTTCTGTAGGGTGTTTGAGGATCAGTCAAATTAATACAAAAAGGTCTCTAAGCTGGTAATAATGTACAGAAGAAATATCATAGCGCCTTTGGATTGAGTGTCCTAATTGCTCTCGATTTAGAGATTTGTATTATACTCCAGTTGCTCTTGATTTAGAGCACTGAAGCTAATCTTACTGGTCATGGTAGTATTACATTTTTGTCTGAGAGTGCAACTATCTCCATTTGAATTCCAAAATGTGAAAAGGTACACTTTATACCGGTATAGTGTTTGTTAATAGAGCTTTATTCTTATCTGGAGGGTGTGCCAAGCTAAAATAAGCTCATTCCTTTGCATAAGTAGTTCATTATTCCTCTTGTTTTCCTAGGCATATACAGATTATAGTGATTCAGTTTCCAGAAGAATGGGTTTCATTCCTCTTCCACTGGCTGTTTTAGTAAGTTGTATCATTCCTATCAGTTTTCTGTCAATAAAATCTCACTTTGAGAATGTGTCCCTCTGAGATAGCTGGCTGGATGTTTTGAGGATGAAATTATCATCTGAAGTAACTGAAATGATGCTGAAAGGTTGAGTTAACACTCAGTATAACCTATGCTTCATACTATTTGTGGCTTCACAAATGCATTATTGTTTCTCAGCCTTTCATAGAAAATAAAAAATATATTAATTTTTTAGAATTTTTAAAAACTTGAATTGTACCAGTGGAATTAAACTACATCTGTGTTTACTAAACATATATTCCTTTTGGCAGCTATCCTATTTATTCATTTGGAATAGTCAAAGCAGCTGGTTGCCAGAAGGTTAGCAGTAGTGCAGCAGTTCATTTAGGTTTTTCATAGGAGTCCTTGTGGCTGTCCCTGTAATGGCATGCTTAATGACTCAATATTCTTTTATATGGGGCAGTGAGCTCCTGAGCTGTTGTTGAGTATCTCACTTTGATATAGTTGACTTTGTTACACATACACATACACATTCATTGCTACAGAATGAATGACTTCATTAATGGAGCATGTGTCCACGTGCTGTGATGAATTATCTATTGCAGAATGTTTTCTCTAAATAGCTGCTCTGACTTTCCCCATACACACATGTACACAAGCAGTAGTTATCATAATGCTGGGGATCAGTACATGCTTTGTCAGCAAATATGCTAACTCACAATATTCCTGGAGGAATATCAATGTGAATTAAGTTAAATGTAATGTTCTCCCATAGAGATGGGGAAAAATACTATTCATGGGTTTTGCTTAAACTACTGAAATAAAACTGAAATTTCAGGATCCATTTGTTAGTCAAACTTGGCAGTCATATGCCTTGCCCACAAAGCAGTTTTGTAATCATAGGCTTAGCATGTGTAACAATGATTCTCTTTTGTGTTGCATCTCTTGATGTTTTCTTCAAAAGTTGGTAACTCTCCATCTAGCCCTTGCATTTCAGAGGTCTTTTCTACTTCTTAATTTACTTGAAAGTCATTGTTAAGGAAACATTGTCAGACTCTCGCTTTTGCAAACTTACAACTAAGTGCTAGTATAATACTTACTCAAATCAAAATCTGAAGTAGTTAGTACTGCCAAGGGGAACATTAGACTAAATTTCTGTTAATGTAAATGTTTCTACTTTTTCTTGAATTTACCAAATAAAAAATGTCTGTTACAATGTTCTATTAAAAACTGTGTGCTAAGCTTTATCTTTTATTCTTAAAACAGCTCATCAGAGTCGTAACAAGCTCAATAAAAGTACAAGGAGTCTTAGCTTATGTTTGTGTTGTGCTGTTCTACTGTGGGTAAGTAAATCCACACAGTTGAAAAGTATTCACCATTATTTGATAACATATGTGAAAGAAGTTTCTGTTGATCCTTCTGAATGTAAGGATAAATATAGTCTATATTCAGTAGAACATAAATGTAAAACCCTTATGCTCATAATCTGAAATTGAAAGTGCAGATTTGTCCCTAAGTACTGTGACTACATTGGGGGATTATAGCCCTCAATAACTAACTTCAGTAATGGAAATTACTCATTGCAAAAAGACTGAGAGAATCTGAGAGACAAGCACCATACTTTTGTGTAAAAAGGGAAATTGAATTGCAAGGAATGAAGCTTTCTTTAAAAGACCAAAATATTCAATGAGCCAACAAAAATAAGCATTTCAAGTGCTCTAAGCAGATCATGCTTTTTTGTCTCAAGCAGTTAAATGCAGGGTTTACTTTGGTTTAGCAAAATGCTGCTAAAAAAAAATAAATGCAAGAATCACCTTTTCTGGGAAGGGTGGGGACTGTCAGTAATCTTAGTTAAGAAATATAATGTTCTATGGCAATTTGTTTTCCATAGCCAGTGATGTGCAGTTATCCCTTCAGCACCCCTTCAGCGCTAAGTCAGTTTATACTTGTCTTACCTTTAACTTCTTACAGTGAATAGGTACTTCTGAGACTGCATAATTGCATTTTACATCCAATTTAGTTTACCTGTCTTGAGACACTTGCTGTGTACTGTCTGTTGATGGCGACTTTCTAGGAAAGCTATATACTGCACTGTTGAAGTTTATTGTGTCTCAAAATTTATCATAAGCAATTAAGTGTTTTGAGTTTTTGATGGAAGAAGAACCAGCCTGCAGTATTGTGGGAGTACTTCTTCCAGTGTCCTACCAAGTTGTGTTTTGAGTGAAACAGACCTTAGTTTTAGGCTTGAGAAGACTTCTAAGGCTGAGGCAGTGGTTTAGCAGGAAGAGAGGAGACTATGCTGGAAGAGAGGAGAGCTACTGTTCTAAAATATCTTGTGAAAGGAACAGGATTACTACACATTCTTTATTAATAGGTAGACCCTTCTCTCCAATCTGACCCCCATCTGCAAAAAATAGGTCTTGATCAGATGTGTTTTGTCTACATCAGTGTAGGGACACATCTGTTTAGTGTCAGATAACTAAGACTTTGAGATACTACACATAGGCCAAATTGTAAAATTTTAGCCACATTCCTCTGCACTAGACTTACTTTGATGTTTTCCCCAGCATACTACATGCTGTGCCCGTGTTCTCCCTAAAGCTACCTTTGTATAATTCAAAGCACTATGCCCTGGTCATCACATTTAAGCTGTGGTATACCAAGGTCAGCACTTTCATCCTGCTCAGTGGTTTTTCCTTTTTCCCAGTATATGCAGTATTTTTCTATCTCTACCATTCCACTGCTGCAGCCCAGGATTTTTCACTGTCTCTGTAGCTTGGAGAATGGAGGGCAGAAGGAAGTAATGTGATTAACATGAAGTGTTAAATGCTGTTCTTTAAAGATATAGGTCACAAAAGTAAACACATTTTGGTCTATTTTGTCCTTATTGAAAAGGGAGAACATTTTTTTCACTGTTGCTGTGATCTCAGACTTGGAGCTATCTCACCTCTTCCATCTTTCAAGTCATTTTTGTTCTGAACATGAATTTCAACTTTTCATCAGATGTGAGAATATGTATAGAATACAAACATAATAGCATAGATACGTGAGAAATTATGTGATAAAATCTGAAGCAGTTAATTGGGCAAAGAATTGAGCCTATACTACAAATGAATTAATTTTGTATTGTTTATTAACAATTCTAGTTAAGCTTTAA
The DNA here is from genome assembly GCF_963662255.1 of Cinclus cinclus. Taxonomy (NCBI): domain Eukaryota; kingdom Metazoa; phylum Chordata; class Aves; order Passeriformes; family Cinclidae; genus Cinclus; species Cinclus cinclus. Next base: position 15,080,770 of record NC_085050.1, on the reverse strand, counting down.
CTGTAGTTAAAGAATCTTGCCCAAAAACAAAAAAACCCTTGAGTTTTCTTTTTCTAGAATTTTGAACAACTGCAAACTTAGGTTGTTGTTAGAAATTTGAGCCTGGGGTAGGCTGGCAGAAAAGAGTAAAGGAGAATTGCTAGAAATGCTTGCATAATTTTCCATGGGAAGCTGGAACTGATACAGCGAAGTGGTGATTTATGGCCTTTTCAACTTCTGATCTCATTAAATCAAACTGTGCTGTAGAAACCAACTCTCTCAGAACAAAAACATGTTACGTAAGAAGCATAAGAAAAACACCTCTAAAACATTAAACATGAAGGAGAGCTTCTCAAATCTCTGAAATAAAATCTATCCCAATAATAAAATAAAACTGAAGAGAAGCATAGCTTTCAACCTGTATAAAATGGTATCTTCTTTGTGGTTGCTTAGATACTAAAATGTCACTTGCTTCTGAGTACTGAAAGTGGTGTGCTCTGCTCATTCTTCCATGTCTGTATTGAAATAGAATAAGCAAAACTTATTTTTTCCCTTAAAAGTGTACTGTAATTTGTTTTTCTGTTTGACAAGTCGTGACTACGTTTACACAGAGAGATAGGGGAGCTGCTGCTGGAGTGTGCTTGGGTCACTTTACAATTAAGCACTTAAACCTGCTTCATGAATCTGCAATGTTCAAGTTGTCCTTTTAGTCTGTTAATGATATACATGATAAACAGACCTTTCAGAGAGTAGAGAATGAATTCAGAGTCTGCATTTGTTCACTCTTCTTACATAGCTTGATTTGCATAGAGAATATTTCATTTGTCCTGCGGGGAGACAGAGACTTTCTCCTTGTCATTCTGCAATGAGGCTGCTCTTCCTGGAGTGGACATTGCTCTGAATCATGTGTTACTAGTAATGAAAATTAGATTTTGCAAAATATCTAAGTTGAATGATCAATCTCAGTTGAAAGATAAAAAAGCACTTGATAGTAGATGAGGCCTTCCTTTTCTTCAAACAAGGAGAGAGTTGTGAAAGGGATTCAGTGATTTGCTGCAGTTTGTGCTGCAATTTTGTCACAGTAGAAAAGGATCTGCTATCATCTGGACTGTGCTATGATGGTAGTGTACTGCTGCCTCCTTGGATTTATTGAGTTTTATGGACTGTCTTCTGTGATGTGAAAAAGGACTTATGATTAGCCTGTAGTTCGTAAAAGCTAGATATTTGGAATTGGCAGTGCTGGGTTAATGGTTGGACTCAATGATCTTGGAAGTCTTTTCCAATCTTAATGATTCCATGGTTCTGTATTTGCTGTCCTGTGGTTCCAAGTCTACTAGAGATCCTTGGCTACGCACACTTAATTTGGGCACATTTATTTTGGACTTGCAATGTTGAGGGCACTTTTTAATTCTATGTTTAAATATTTATGTCTTAAATGGCTGTTTAACTGTCCTTGTAGTCCTTTAGTTCAATAATAAAACTTGATATTTTTCTCTAGATGCTTTCTGGAAGAAAAAGAAAATTAAGCATTGAATCGGAAACAAATTGTTAGAAAAAGGAAATTACCTTTTGATCTTGATATTGAAAGGATTTAATTTGTTAGCTAATCCTTCTAAGACAGCACTTACTATATGCAATTATTTTAATATGCTAATGCAAATATGTAAACAATTTTTTTCCAGGTTAATATCTCTCAAAGTCCTTAACAGCATTGTATTGCTGGGGAAATCATGTCAATATGTAAAGGAAGCAAAAATGGAGGAGAAATTACTCAATCCTGTCCTCACTGCCACCCCAGGGAAGCCAGCTGGCAAACAGCAGGGCACATTTAAATCTGCCCAAGGTAAGGCTAACTGCCTTGGTTAGTTTTCAGTGAAAATTTTTCAGACTAAATTTGCTGCACAGTGTTTGCTGCACAAACCCTGTTGCTAGACCTTAATTGTGCCACAGCATAGCTGTGAACACAAATATAAATGTAACTATAACACAGAATAAATATAACACAGTATAAATATAAGTAATTTATTGCTTTTAGTTCATGCATCTTCTTTTGGTAATAAATTCTCATATCTGATAAGATCTCACTGTGATATGTGGAGGTGATAGAAGCAATGGAATAGAAGCATGCTTTTGTTTTAAAATCATAATCATAGAATGGTTTGGGCTGGGTTGGAAGAAACCTTTAAAGGCCATCTCGTCCAACGCCCTCTGCCACATCACTGCACAAATAAGTGAATATTTACACATCATCTGTGACAGTGCTTAAGTTTAGTAGGGAAGCAATTTGTGTTTCTCATGGAATCAAAGTAAAACTTGGTAGGTTTATGCATAGGTATAACTAATTGTAGTTGTCATGAACACATAATGAAAAGCTTTATGAAATCCAGATAGGAATTTCAGTGGGTCTCTACCCTATTTCCAGTCTATGCACACAATTTCCTCTCACAGGTCCTCAGCATCAATGGTTAATTTATAATGGGAATATGGCATTATTGTATTTGTGTGACACATTATAGAAGGAAACAGAAACCTTCATTGTTCCTGTCAACTGAATTGGATTGCATCTTCCTGTGGGAAAAACTCAATGAGAGCCTTAGAGAACGTAACAGTGGGGCTTTTATTGTGTTCACTTCATGGCTTGCCAACAATTTGAACAGCTTGAAATGCAAGGTGCTCGTTAGTCGTCAGAGTGTCTTGCCAGCAAGGGGAGAGTTAAGAATCTGACAGTGTTTGGCATAAACTTCAGTGTCTCAGAGGTGTCAAATCACATCAGGCAGAAACTTGGTGCAAATGTTTACATTTAAATTGATACAACTGCTTTACTTTCATGATGAAAGAATGTTATATGAATTGATCTGAATTCATGTTTGCATTCAATTTTGCATTTCGTTAGAGGACTTTAGTGATGGTAATGTTTTAATTAAACGTTTTAGTACTACATTTGGATATGAGACTTAGTAAGTTGTACTTACGTATAGTGAACCTTTGACTTATAGGATATAAATCCTGAAGATTATTTTGAGCTGAAGTATCAGGGATGCTTATTTTCTCTAATGGAAAGATTTTGAGCAAAAAGTAGCAACCAGAAAACTTTTGTGGATTTTATTCAGAGTATTCTTAGCTTCCACTGGTGATGGGAAAAGCTCAGTTTTACAGGTTTTGGGGATTTTGTATTTTTAACACCTCTTTATTAACTAGAAATCTTGATTATGTGAAAGAATGATTTTACCTTCCCCCAGCTTTTGTGTTATTACTGCTGGGCTCTGCAATATTAGTTAATCTCTGTGCCCCACTTAATCAGGTTTTTACAATACAGTCTCTCAACCCATCTCTTAGTAGGATGAGGGTAAGAGAATTAATTAGTCTGGTCTCCTTTCTGCCAGCTTATAGTTTGTCAGTTAATTTTCTAGAGTTTTCCACCTTGTCCACAAAAACAGTTAAAATTTTGAAGAATAAAATTCTAAACTTGCTCTTGAAGGATGAAAGCTCTAATTACTGGTAATCATTTAGAGTTTGACCAGCTACATCTGGAAGCTGCTGGGTTAGAGAATACTTACATTTGCCCTAAATCAGGACAATAACTAAGTTCTAGAATTAAAATTACTTGTGTCCTTTCTCAATGCAAGTTTAGTACCTTTAACTTGCTTAAGATTGTAGAGGGTAACCTATTTATCTCCAAATAGTGGATGGCATACTGTGGATACATACTCTGCAGAAATAATTTTTGTAGTAATTTGGATAGTGCTGCCATTCTGACAGGTCACATTTCCTTGGGATGGTCTGCAGTAGTCTCCACATCAGTCAGATTTTTTTAGATTCCTTTCGAAACTATAACTCAATTGTTACTGAGGAGGAGTTAATTTTTTCTTACCTTTTTTCTTATCTCCTTGTCATTTGCTTGTGCATTTTAATTCTTTAAATGTTTTAACAAAATATGGAAAAAATATATGGATATTACTTACCAATAGCCTAGATTAATGAAGCCAGTGTTCAGTTCCACTGAAGTAAGGGCCAGGAATAAAAATAGACATCTTTAATAGCACTGCTTTAGGAGTCAGTGCTATTAAAGTGCATAGCAGTGCATGAGTCATTTATTAGCTATCCCTGGAGAAGGCAGGTTTATTGTACTTATGTAGAGGATTAGGCACATCTAGTTCCTTCCACAGAGATTCCTTTTGTTCATTTCAGTAGCAAACATTAGTGTGGTTCACACAAGGACCATCAGAAATCTTTTTGCTTAAGCTATCAAAAATAAGCATGTATGTCCTAACTTCTGCTGCTTATGCTCTTGTTGATTATTTAAACTTCTGTATAATTTGTTTTTTCTGTATGTTTTCTAAATCAGAAAAGGCAATCTCTTGCAGTAATGCTAAGAAGAGGTAGTGACTTCCAGAAAGTATTTTTCTGTTGCTTCTGCTGACTTGATGCAGCACATTTTTTCAGGATAGCTTTGGATGAATCTGGATGCTGCACATTGTATCAATATGTCTGTGTTAAATTCATTATTATCTTTGTAATTGTCTTCTGTTCCAACAGGAATTTCCACAGATGAAAATGGTTCTACATCAGTTACCAATCAACCAGTGCATCAGAAGGATAATATGCCATCTTTACTTATAACAAGCAATTCTGATCAATTTCTGACAACTCCTGATGGAGAAGAAAAAGATATAAGTCAAGACAGTTCGGAATTAAAACACAGGTCTGCAAAGAAAGACTTGTTGGAGATAGACAGGTTTACTATTTGTGGAAACAGAATTGACTAAGAATTTATTTTTTTTTAAATCAATGTGCTAAGGATACTGAGCTGTTGAGACTGCAGATGCTACCAGAATGGACAGTTGCCAAAAGGCACATAAATATTTATTTAAAAACTTAAATTATTAATGGCAAAAAAAAAAAAAATTTCTTTCTACAAGTAACTTGGCTTGGTATCTGGTCAGGTCAAGTAAGTGATCTTTAACTTGCCTCTTGGAAAATATGGTGGATCGTGAGTCTCTAGCCTGGTGGCAGAGCTGCAATTATCTCTTTTCTGGAAAACAGACTGGAAAAAAGCATAACCCTGTTCTGCATTATGAAACCATGCTTCCAGAACACTATTTTTCATGAAGGCTCCTCCAGTGTAAGGATATTCCTGGAAGTGTATGGCGACTTGACCGGAAGCTTACCTATCCAGTTACCGTGTTTTATTAAACGTCTGCAAGCAGAATTCAAAACTTGTGCTTATATCAACAAACACATAAAGCATTGGTACATTAAACAGTAAGTCAAGATAGTTATTCTTGTCAACAAAAATCTTTTCAAGATGTATCTTGAAAATCTTGTAATCTGAATAAAATTTTGCCTTTAAGTGAAAGACTTACTGCTTAGTATTTTATCTGAATACTAAACACCAGGAAAGATCACAGTAATGAAGGTTCTGCTTAACTGGGCAAATATGAAGCATATTCATTTCATGTGTTGTGTGTCCTGCAAGGCAAATTATTTAGAATTTTTTTTAAAAAAGCTGAGGATTTTTTTGTTGCTGTAGGAAAAATATTAAAGGGGCACTTCTAATGTTAAGGAACGACAGTGTTAATTGCAGCAAACAAGTGTGTTGGAACTGTATGTATGGCATTAACACAGCAGTAAAGAACATTGCACTGCATTTTGCATTTAACTCTTAGAAGAATGACATCTGTGTATTAACTTCCCTGAAAACATGCCTATAAAAGCTCACACTGACAATCAAATCATAATTATCCATTTAATGTAATTGGTTGTAGTCAAACTTAAGTAGATGGACTAGATCTATAAAGAGCATTTAAGCATTAGAATGCATCTTAATTTCTGGTGTGAGATGCAGAGTTGGGAGGGTTTACAAAAGAAGTTTTGGAATCCTCAGACCAAGAATGGATTAAATTTGAGCTCAGAACATAGGCTGGAGAGTTTTATCAGAAGAGACCCCTTAGTTAAAGATAAATTTTTCATATGTTGTTAAAATACAGCATTAACTTCTAAAATGCCTTTCAGACATTCAAGTGAGCACCAATCTTGCTTTCCAAGGGAAGGTATCATGAAAGCACTTCAGTGCTGAAAAAAATGACAATTTGCTCTTTGCTAATTTCATAATTTATCAGAATGGGAAAGCCAAAGTTTATTTGCCTATGAACATGGGAAAGTTTAATGTACCTGCTAATCCCTGAGACTTGCAGGACTACAGTAATAAAGCAGATGGAGGCAGTTGGACAGAGGTACATATCTGAGCAGACTTGGTAATGAAAGAACTCTGCTGTACAGTTTAGAGTTGTCTGCTCTGGTGGGGCTCCTTGCTACAGCCTTTCAGCCTCTCCCATAAGAATAGTGGGAGTAATGGCCAAAGTCTGTGGTTATGTTCAGGGATGAAAGCTAGAAGAAGAGGACTTGTGCTGTGCAAAAATTTAAAAATCTTTAATTTTTGATGTATTTTATACTAATTGGAGATGTTCACACATTGAAATTAAGATTATCTGTCAATTTGGTGTATCTTATTTTATAATTATTTAGCAGTTGCTAAAGAAAGCTTGAAATTGCATTCATTTTTTTTTCTGTTGAATGACATTCTGTATCAATTTTATAAGTGCATCTTGTGTGAAACTCAATAAAATTCAATTTTGTAATATTTGTTTAAAAAAGGAAAAGTACAGCGTTGACATTTCTTTTTTAGTATTCAGAGCTGGTGATCTTGCAAAGTATTTAATATATTAAATTCTGATTTCCATGAAGTGGGATTGTTGCAAATGTGGGACACGAACAAGTGTAAGAACTGGGTTATCAATGACCTCAGATCTATTTCTGTAGCAGCTGGTTCTTGCCACCTGTGGAAAGAAGATATTGGTGCCAACCTATTATTAATTTGGTTTTTAAGGGCACACACCATGTGAATGAAAAAATAATGTGTCTCGGGGGAGTTGTAATTTCCAGAGTCAGTTACTACAATTAGATTGACTGCACACAGCGAAGCCAAGTGTGAATGCAGGATCAGCACGGGCAGAGCCCACGCTGGGCACACAGTGGTGGCAGTGGAAGGGTAATGGCTCAGGGCATCGGGGCAGAGTCATGGCCTGAATCCTCCTGGGGCTTTGTTCTGACACTTGAATTGTGGTGCCTGGGTCTAAAGCAGTCCAGCTGGGCCTCGGGCCAGGGCTGGGACATCCCTGCCTGCTGTGGAGGTGTGATTTCCTTGCCCTGGGATCACCGTAACACCCAGGTGTACTGAGGTGCTGTTGTGAGCATGGCAGACACAGCACTTGCCCTGAAACTCCCCAGGTCTGGCAGGGGCCCAGCTGGGCATTCCTTCCTTTTGCTGCAAGCTCTCTGATTGTTCTCATCTTTTTGTTCATGATTTATAGGCCCTCCTTGGATATCTAGCAGTGTATCTTTAGGGAAAAGTCACAGCTGCTTCTCTGACCCTGGGTGGTCCTCTCAGAACTCTTGAGGTGGCTGAGGGGGAGCAAACCACCAAACAACAAAAAACAGCAGCACCAAACTTCTTATTGATAGATACAGCTGTTCATCTGGGTTTTCTTGAAAAGCTCCTGTCTTAACAGTGATACATATCAGAGCATCAGAGGTTAAGTGGTGAATTAATTAAGTTCTTGAATTGATAAATCACTTCAAAAATAAAATCTAGGCAAGCAGTGATTTTTCAGCTAAAGTCACAGTTGCCAAATTAATTCCAAAAGCACACATTGAGTACAGTGTATGATCATAATTAGTATTATTCATTATGGGAGCATTAAGAAACAACTGGTTTTGACAGGATTATTTAATTAATCTTTTGAAGCCTTTCAGATGTTTATCAGCCAAGCAGAATTACCCCTCAAGCATAGTGGTTTTACAATCAAAAGCACGCTGTTAATTTACTCTCCTCTTAATTTGAAGTGAGTTTGTGGAAAGGTTTCAACTTTGTCTTAATTTTTTGTAGTGCAAAATTTTGTGTAGTCTAATAATTTGTTCTGAAGTTTTTGTGACTTGGCATAATTGAGGAGGTCACTGTTAAAGCCCAGATGTGGCTGCTGTGCCAGCTCCTCTGTTGGGCTGGAGATGTGAATCTTGTTGGTGGGAGTGAGCAGTGATGGATACAACTTAATTATAGCACAATGTAATCAGACTATGTGAAGCTCCTAAACACTGCATCATTTTGTCTTATAAATTGGGCTCCTCCGTGTGAGTAAACTAGGAGTTGCACCAACTGAGTCTTGGGGAATGATCTTCAGAATGTTCTTCACAAATGCTAAACAAAATCTGGTTTTAAAACTTCTTCAGAGTAAGTGCTCTTTCTTAGAAATTTGGACTGTCTTATTTTGCTGACTGCAGGGAAGCAAATAGCTTTGTGTAAATACTGAGCAGCTGTCAGGGGGAGCTGCAGTTGGGACCACCTTTATCTCAAGGAAGCTTTTCTGTATATAACGGTATAAAATGTTTAGACTGTGAAGGCTGTCAGAAAACACTTGTATCATTTCTGTAAGTCTTTTTCATAGTAACTTTCATCAACCATACCTACCAAACCTGAGTCTAGTTAGGCTTTTTTTAGGACCTCAGTATAACCTGATTTAGAAAAATGCTGCCAGCAGAGTTGTAAAAGGTCATAAATACATAACACCAAGGAACATTTATTAGTAAGCTCACAGTTATAATAACAGAAAAATCCAAAATTGCAATAGGTTTTTAAAAAAACCTCAGATTTAGTCAAAACACCATATTTGTGATGAAATAAACTCAGATTTTAAAATGTGCCCTTGCCATAAGTCTGCTGCCCACCTGTGCCTCACAGCTGCAGCTTTAGGCTGTGTAGGCTGTCACTGCTTCCATTCATCTCCACTGCCCAGGAGAGTGATGCTATCAAGCAGAGCTGAGGTTCATTCTCAGTTGGAGGCAGTTCTGTCTGACAGATGAACTGCAAGAAGTATTGAGCATTGTGGGGAGAGGGAGAGAGAGCAGTCAATTTTTGTGTGTACAAAGATGTGGGCTGCAGCAGCACTCCCTTGGATTCTGAGTTTTTTTAGGCTGACTTGTGCAGTTCTAGGACAAGGTTTGCTAGATTTATCCTTTACTGTATAGGCAAACATGTTGCATGCATTATATGTTGTGTTTACTGCTTCCACATTTTTATATCAGAAGTTACTAATCTTGGATTGGTGGTATGAGAGCTATGTTACAAGGCTGTATATTTTTAATAGAACCATTTTTGGTGTTCAAGGAGGTCTTCAGGTTTTATGTTGGTTGTTCTTTCCATCCATGCTCAGTTTGTTGGACAAGAGCAATAATAACTTTACAGACTGTTTTCAATATCAGGAGTATGTTCCTGTGATGCCCAGTCCTGGCAGGTGCCTGACAGGTGCATAGAGTCATTGAATGGTTTGGGTTGGAAGGAACCTTAAACATCATCTCATTCCAACGCCCCTGCCATGGGCAGGGTCATCTTCCACCAGACCAGCTCGCTCAAAGCCCCCTCCGGGCTGGCCTTGAGCACTGCCCGGGATGGGGCATCCACAGCTTCTCTGGGCAACCTGTGCCTGTGCCTCACCATCCTCACAGGGAAGAATTTCTTCGTCTTCCTTCTTCGTCTAATCTAAACCTAATCAAACTCCCAGTTTGAAGCCATTCTCCCTTGTCCGTCACTACTTGCCCTTGTAAAAAGTTTTCTCCATCTTGTAGGCTCCCTGTCTGCTGTGCCTGAAAATACATTAAGAATCAAGGTAGCTCTGTATTCACTTGATTGATGCTGACAATTTAAAATAAGTGGAATTGCAGATTCTTAGGAAGTGATGCATTTGATATACTGGGAATTGTGAAATAAAACTTAAAATCCAGCATTGGACAGCATATTTTTAGGATTGATACACTAAATCAACACAAGAAGGTGTGTGAGTTGATGCTACCAAGTACAATCCTGGTGACAGCTCTGACTGTCAGACCAAAATTTTCCTGCAGTTTTGGTTTGAATTTGACACTCCTGTTAAAAGCAGCAATACAGCCACCAGCCACCTTTCTATAGGCAAGGCAGCAGGAACTGTGATAAATGAGTTTCTTCTGGGAACAATTCCTGAAGTATCTCGTGTATCTTACCTGGAAGTTGTGGGACATTGTTTTCAGATTGATGCTTTCTGTCCCTCGGATCCTTTCGAAGTGTGGGTGCAATGAAAATGAAGTTGTGTTGAAGCTCAGCACTAACCATTGATGGAAGACAAATTAGGGAGTCCTTAATGCAATAGCAGAGGATCCACCTGTTGTGCTGATCAAAAAAATCTGAGTGCATTTAGTCACTTGAAATTACTTTGACATTGGAGCAGAGCGAATTGTGCTGCATCTGAGGTAATGCTTTATGGTGCCTGTTCAGTCATTCACTGACTGACCACGAGCTATTTGGCTTCCATGTGGGAATGAATAAATTCTCCAGACAGTTTTTGTGCTAGACCCTCATTTCTCAAAAGCAAGGACCAAAGCCCCAGGAGTGATTCTTTGCACAGATGTTCTGCTAATGGCACCAGAGTAATTTTGTGGAATTGGTTTACCTGCCTTGTAGAAGGCAAAGGAGGCATTGGAGTCATCCTACATTGGCTCCAGCCCTTCCACTGCTGGGCCGTTCAAAGCTTGGGCCAGTCATAGCTTGTAAAGAATCAGGGAAGATAGTCCAGTGTACTAGGCTAGAGCAATTGGAGTGTTCTGGAAAGCCAGTATCAAAATTTGGATCTTTCTGGTTCTATTCTGCTGCTGTTCGCCCCTTGTTGCTGTGTGTTGGTGCTTGTTATATCATCCAGCACCAGTGGCTGGATTCCCTGCCACAAGAGCAGCTTGGTGCCAGAGCTGAGGTTTGTCCTCTGCACTGTTCATCTGGTGTCTGCTTGCTTTGTTCCAGTGCTCACTGCTGCACTCACTTGTTTTACTTTTTTTTTTTTTTTAATCTTGTTAATCAAGCCTGTTTCACAGTATCAGAAGCTGGATAAAGCTACTGATTCTAGCTTGGGTCCTGTCCAATATAGTGTCCAATCCTTATATTAATATCTTTCTCAATCTCAAATGAGATTCCACAGTCTTGAACAGTAAATATGTACACTGCAAATGCTGTTATTACCTTCCTTCTATCTGTTTTAAGTTTTCCTTACTGAAATTTAATCCTCCCTACTTTTAGTCCATCTGTGTCATGGAGAATAGATTTTGCCTCTCCCTCTCTTTTCTTCTTACATCCTTGGCAGCTGAGACTTTTGTGTTTCCCTTCAGGCTCCTGCTAAACCCCCACAATGAGTTCAGCTTCTGTTTGTGTGGAGAGTGTGTCCCGTGTTCATTCTGAGCACAGAACTGCAGCTGATACCTTCCATCCCAGCTGAGCTGAACCTGAGGATTACATCAGACAGCTTTTAGCTGTCATATCCTGGTATGGAACTTACCTCTTAAAAACAGGATACCACTTCTGACCCAGGAGAGTTCAAATGTGCTGCAGGAACAATATGCTTCCAATGGAACTGCCTGATTATTCCCAAGCCTGCACTTGTACTGTAGTATACTGCAGCCAAAATGTAAAATCCTGTATTAGAGCTGCTTTGGTTCCATTTTTTTGCCATCTGTTTCTGTGGTTAGTCAACTAACTTGTTTTGAACTCCTGTCGTGTAGTGTATCCACAGCCTGCACTTCACCTTTCTCTGGCATCTGCCCAATATTACTGATTAAAAACACTGATGGCAATGGACCATGAAGAGACCCCTGAAAACTCTTACTGCTGTGTGAGGGTGAAATAGTGATAAATATTCCCCAAGCAGGATTTCCCAAGAAGCTTTATCAACTGCTCCAAACTATTTTAATCTCTACTATGTTGCCTTAGTTTGGGAATATCACATGAAAGAGTAACAATAGCCTCATATTCGCCATATGTGATTATCTGCTGCTTCTCACCTTATGGTGTGCTGCATTGAAGGGAAATGCACTGGTTTGAAATGATCTGACAAATTTATGCTGGCTTTCATTCATCATCACATTACTCTTCAAATGCTGAAAAGAACAAAACCCAGATCTGATTGTGTGCCCAGAAAAACTGTGGAAGACTGCAGTTGGTTTGATTTATCATCTCCTTTTTCCCTTTTCCAAAGATTGCTCTTTTAAATGACAAGAAATCTGCTAACAACTTTGTTAGCCACTTTTCAGAGTTTTCTGTTTTAATGTCAAGGATAAGACCTAAGCTGAGTGAAAAATCTCACACAGTTCCATAATGATGTGTCAAGATCCCCATGAGTTCCCATGAGATTGCTGGTGTTATATTTGGTAGGGAGAGTGGTGGGTTTGTGCTGCTGTGTTTTGTCTTAGTGTGGTGTTTCTACGAAGAGGGGTGATATGAATAAAGTAAGAAGCTGTCATGTTCTGCAAAGCCCTACTAATGTGCCTTCAATTACCTCTAGGGGTAAAAAGGAGAAATGTGCTAAGCTGTCACCAGAATTGATGTTTACCAGAGGCCCTTTAGCAGGAATAGAGACGTATGAGATAAATCTTGGAAGCATTTTGTGATGTCCTAAGTGCCCAGTGATCAGAAACAAGAAAGCAAAATCCTATCAAAGTCAGCCACCATGACCCTCAAACACAAGGGGAGGGCTGTGGCTCTCTTTCTGTCTCAGGAAGATGGTGTGCAGCTCAGGCAGTATCCACAAGCACCTGAAATGTTCAGTGGAGGCATATTCCTACCTGTCCTTCCCTTGGATTTACATTGACTATCTGATTTTTTCTGGTCCTTAGGCTTTAGTTGAGATTGAGGACTGTTACTGCTTACCATTGGGCTCCTGATATTCTTTTCCTCCCAAATTTGACTTAAAGCCTCCCCATCCTGGAAACCTGACAGACAAGGAAGCTTCCTTTGTCAAGAGGGTTCTCATCTTCCTCAACAGCTTGTGCAATGCTATCCCATGGCTGAGATTGAAAAAGCCATCTTGGAAACATCACCTGTGTGCTTCCCTCCAGGAAGCTTTTGGCTTCACCTGAACCTAGAGAAGAAGGCTGAGGATACACAGGTCTAGAGCAGCATCCCTACTATTTCCTCTCCTGATCTTTCCAAGTACCTTAGTTGATTGGCCAGGGTACCTTTCTGTGTGACTCTTGGCTATCTTTGTGCTGCTTGTGTGCAGAGAACACATCCCCCTCCATCACACCCATCTAAAAGTTCCACCAGTCCTTGCTGCTTTTTCATTGCAGTGATGACTGTAATTTGGTTTTTGCGGCTAGGCATTTTACAACATTCTTTTTTCACAACAAATACTGAATCCTTACTTGCTGGCAGGACACTGGAGCAGCATAATAAACCATCTTTATTCTGGTGCTACCTGCTAATAGCAGAAGCAGAGGAAGCCAGTGCTTCAGTCATTTCCTTTCTCCTTACCCTAGCAGGCAGAGTGAGCAACAAATCACTTTCTTCCTAAATATATATTTTAGTGGAAGACTGTTATCATAACTCTTCTTGATCACCTCTTTTCCTTGGCTAAAGTAGCTTAAGGCTCTTTTTTTCTAGACTCTCCCTAATTTGTCTGCATTGGTCCCAAGGCTGGAGGCCACTCTCTGTCAAGGCTTCATATAAACCTTCTTTTGGAACAAAACCAACAGTGTGATTCTTCCTTTCCATGTTATGTTCCTGTTGAAGTACCTTATAGTTGATGAAGCAAATCTATCAGTAAGTTGTCTCTGTCAGCATAAAGTTGGATGTTTCTCATGTAGCAGCATGGCCAAATTGCACCAAGTCTGGGCTGGGCTTTAAAAATATTTACATTTTAATTAACTTTATTTAAGCACCTGAATATTTTTATGAAACAGATCTCTTGCATATTCTGTTGAGATTGGCACTTCTCATTATTAAGGTGTAGTAGCCATAAATATGGATTAATGGTTTGGCTTTGGGATCCTGACATCTTGATTACAGATAATCAAACATCACTTTATTTCAAGACCCAAAGCGGGCAATTGAGATGCAATATCAGCTCCACTTAGTGTGTCACTATCTTGACATTAAATCCTAGATGTAGTGCTGTGAAGGGGAGATGAAAGCTGCAAGCTTTGCCCAATTTCCTTTGCACTTCAATAATCTTTACATTTACACTTCCAGCGAGGTGTCAAAGATTTGGATGTTATATATTTGGATGAGAATTGAAATAAAATACTTCAGGCAAGCTAAGTCCTTAAGCCTGACTTCTCAGTGCAATACCAGCAGACCACAAAGAATCAGAGACATACTTCACCCTGACAAGTTTTCTGTGCAATGAATATATTTTTACACAGCGCTAACTTAGTGTAAAGACCCCAAAATTGTCTATAAAATCGAATGAAAAAAAGTAAAGACACATACTTGCTAAACAAAATAAACAAATTCCACAAAAACAAAAAACAAGGAAATTAAAACAGACAAGCAAACAAAACCCACAAAGAGCAAAAGCCAAAAAAAACCCAAAACCTCATAAAACCCCACAAAACCCACCCCACACTCTTGCTATCAGACTAATGGTAGAAATTTCCAGGGCACTGCAATTTACAAAAATCTTAAAAATTATGTGGGGCAGCTCCTCAATTGTAGCTGACTTTTCCAAATTAAAACAAATTCAATTAGTATTTTCTAGGTTGCAAGTTGAAAGCACCACTATAGCTTTCCTTTCAATGCAGTAACCTTTAAATACACCTTCAATCTGAAGTCATTAATTAGGAAATAATTATAGATTGTCCTGGGACACTCCTCTAGTAAACAACTGTCTCTACTTAGAAGTTTGTGTCTGCTTGAAAGTGATATACTTATGAAAACCTACACCCCAAATTCTATAATAGCTTTCACCTAAGCCACAGTCCTTTCTGCTTTTTGAAATGTGCAATAAATCCCTGTGCAAATGTAATTCCATGCTTTCACATTTCAGCCAATAATCTCAAAAACAACAAATCTCAATTAAGCCTCACAGCAACACGTTCTCTCTCAGTGGGATATAGAAGACTATTTCTGCTTAAGAAATCCATGAGATGAAGAATAGGGAACCTAGCTCAGTGACCCAAAATCTGTCTCAGAGTAAGGAACATGGCCAGAAGGCTCTATAGTGCTGGTCCATCCTAAAGAACAGCGCTTGCCTGAAGCAAATAAACTCTTTGATTTACTACAGATTTATTCCTTGTGTTAGGCTTCACCAAGGAAATGTGCAAGGCAATTTCAAGACCCGATTCTCTGCAGATAAAATTCAGGGCAGGTTCACCCCTGTCTGAAGCACCATGATTGATACACACTGAGATTTGTGTAACAAAAAGCTTTGAAAGCAACTTTCTTTTCTTGGACCTCCAGGACATCTTTTTTATTAGTGGTAATTTCTTGGAGGCCTTTGTCTGTAACCCTAAGAGCTGGAGACTTTCTCTCCAAAATAAATACATAAATTGCAGGTTGCTGTACAATCAGATGACCCCAGGAGTTGCAGCCTTAAGAAATACAGCAAGCACAGGTGTGAGACTGCAGTGCAAAAACTATGCTTGCCACCTTAAACATTTTCTCCCAGGCTGAAATTCTCCTTCAGTGCCAAGAACCCACAGAAGAAATTTTGCATCATATTGTCATATAGTTATATGGGCTTATTAAGAGCAATCACGTTAAGAACTGAACAAGTCTGAATTCCCGTGTCTGTAATGAGCACGTTACTGAGTTGCCTTGGCTGTGCACAGCTTGCTTTCAAGGCAGCAATTAGAGCAGACCCGACTGTAGCAGGGTTAGCTGACACACGGCTGCAGAGCAATTTACTTTGACTGAACTGCTGTCACAAGTTGTTGAGCTTACAGAGCTCATTATTAGCTCTAGAGCTAATAATAATCTGATAACATAGAGAACATTTTTTCTCTTTCCTTCTTTAATGCATATCTGAGAATTCAGAAATCTAAGTTCAAAGAATAATCTTCCTCTGTCCTGACATTATGATTTCTCCCTGACTTTGAATGGTAGAATTAGAAGTGAGAAGTCAGGTCTGCTCCAGGTCTGATGTACAATTAGACCAAATTTAGTATGGCAAGATTAAAATGATTGTACCACTTTGGTGAGGTAAAATAC
This sequence comes from Cinclus cinclus, assembly GCF_963662255.1. Lineage (NCBI taxonomy): Eukaryota > Metazoa > Chordata > Aves > Passeriformes > Cinclidae > Cinclus > Cinclus cinclus. The sequence continues at coordinate 15,064,737 of NC_085050.1, read as the reverse complement.
ACATAAATCATACATACCAGTTAAGTTCTGACTGGCAGCTGTGCTCTCCTGCAGCTCCTCTGTTCATCTGCTAGGTGTCATTGTCTGTGGTACAAAAGCAAAAGGGGTGGGTAACTGCTAGAAGAGCATCTTTTCCTCTATTTTAATTTCATTTGAGCAACATTTTCCAAAACACATCAACGTGTGTGTCTGTGCCATCCTGGTAATGAAATTCAGCACTGCTCACTCACTTGGGGATGAGTGCTGAAGGCATTTCCCTCTCCAGCAGGAGCATTTGTAATCTGGTGACTACAACTGCACTGACTCGAGGCCAGCCACTACAGTGCTACAGCTTCAGGGAAGCTGCTGTTGGGAATGACCATAGCTGTATGAACACTTGAGTACAATAGCTGATGGTCTGAAAACCTGACTTGGATGAGTACCCTTTGCTTCTAGCAGTATTCACCTGCAGAGGTTGAATGGGAGCATGAAAACATCACAGCAATTCTCTTGTGCTAAAGAAGGCAGGTTTTGTCTGTTCAGGCATTTTGATAGACCAATTCTCTTCAATAAACTCTGAGTAAGTTATAGTTCAAATTTATTTGTTTTCAAGAAAATCACAAAATGCAAATCAAATGCTTCTGTCTCAAAATCCAAATATAATACATCTCTAGCTTACAGAACTGATCAAAGATGGACTAACACTGTTTGAAACAAATGCTGGTTTTCACAAATTCCTCAATGCAAACACTAAACATTCCCTTAATTTCAGAGAGCTTTATTAGGAGGCTTTCTTACAAGAGTCAGAAAGGAATATAATGCTCATCTTCATTTTCTTGTTCATGGTAATGCAAGGACAAGCTCTAAAGCAACACAGATTGTTGTGCAGATTTAATTTATTAACTCTGGGAATTTCTTAACATTTTCATAGGTTTCAGTCTGGATTGCTGCACAACTGAACCAAGACAGTGAAGATCAGAAAGGTGTTTCAGGCTTTTTTAAGTGCAGGAGGGAACTGAACATGGATGCATCTTTAACGGGATGCTGGTAAGACTGCCATTGTTTAGCAGAACCTGAAAAAGACCAAGCATTTCTAGCATCTCATCAGCCTTACAGCCAGCACCCAGAGTCCTGTGTTTAAAGGCTTTATTTTAGGGTCCTGCTATGTGTTCTTTTGCAGCTGTACCCACATCAGTCCCCACTGGCTCCCTCCAATTCTCCTTTTTTCTCTTGCTCTCATACCTGCACCTACTTAAGCAATGCCCAAGTGAGCTTTGTGGCTAGCCTTGTACTTAGTAAGACTCAAACCTTTCCTCTTGAGCTCGGTACCACTCCTGAAAACACAAGTTGTGGGTTAGGAGCAGCAATCCCTGGGTCAGTGACCTCCCTCTGCGCTGAGAATCTCCCAGGACAGGCAGTGCTGCCCTTCCCCTTCATCCCAATCCTCTGACAGAAGGCAGAGACTACAGGGCAGGATAAGAACAATTTACTGCTAAGGACAGTGAGAGAAGAAAACAAAAGTAACAGCAACAACATTAATAATAAAAGGTATAGGACAAAGAAACTATTTACACAGAAAAAAACAAAAAACAAAAACACGGCAAAGTATCAACCAGCTCTTCCCCATGACACCATTCCCCCTGCCCTGAAAGAGTGAGATTGTCCCTTGCTCTGAACCTCTCAGTGATGTGACCTGGCACCGAATAGGCTACTGTAAAAAATTAACCCTGCCCTGGCCGAAACGGGGACACACATCCACTTTACCACAGCAGCCCTCTTCCCTTGCTGGGCATGGTTTTGATGAGGAATGTCCTGGTAGCTGATGGGAAGAAAGGAGTTTGAATTGGATTGCCAACCCTTGCTGTGGGGCTTCACACACATTCTCCTCCCTAAACTGTGACCCTCTTTTTAACATCCAGACCCTCCTTCCAGTTTGTTTATTCCCTTCTACAAGGCCCTTCTAACACCTGAATAATCTCATTTAACCTAGCAGTGTCCTATTTAACCTGGTGGTTCCCACTGTGGGTTAACAGAAGTACCCATGTGCAAGATTGAGGTCAGAGACAAGGACAGTGCCCTGGCACACCAAACAGCAGCTGCTTTCCCAAAGAAGACCCTGTTTCACTAGCAGTAGTAAAGATATGGAGATAAATGCAACTTTGAAGTAGTGTACAAACTGGGTTTTCAACAATTTCTCATTTCAAAAGTCAGGACCGCTTTTTTCAGAATATCTGTCATTGGTACTAATCAGTTCTCCATCTTTGATCTTCCACATTTTTTACTGCTTTACTACTATCTCTTGCACAATTAATGTAAGTTGTCTGTGCCCCTTTATGGCCACCACATGCTGGAAGCCTGAGCTCTGAAAGCAGACTCAGTGCTGCACAAGCTGTTGCAGTGTTTGAGTGGAGCTGCTGGAGTCCTGCCAGGGGAGGTTCCTCTGGACCCGTCCTGCTGCACTTGCAGCTGTCTGTTTCCCAGATTCAATAACAGTCCTGAAAGCTCTAATGGTCAGGGAAGACACTTGCACAAACACAGGCAAGAGTGGTTCCTATAATCCTCGCAGATTGTCAACAATTGAGAGACTGAGCAGGAATTTGATATCTGTAAAAGACTCCAGTGAGAAATTTTCCAGGTTTATGTGCTGCTCTGTTCAGTAGTTGTTTGATGCCCAACTTGGAAATAAAAACCACCATTGTCACCAGAAATTCTTTTGTTGAATATCTGAAAAATACTTCTAGGAGGATCATTATTTCCTCTGATGTCTCTATTTTAAAATAAATAAATAAATAAAATAAGGCAACTTACTTAGAAAACAAGAAGCCATATAAATTCCCAATGTTTATGTAAGTATTCTGTTCTGGGAAAAAAATAGTCTTTGTATCTGGGATGTATAATTTTCTGGCAGGTAACTTGTCGGTTTTCAAGCTGCAGTACAGGTGATTTCCATACAGGTGATTTCAGTGGAACTCTGCACAGACAAAATTGTCTGAATTAGAGTCTTGGATTCCTCCATGTAACAAGGACTGTAGTCCTGCACAAATGAAGGCAGCACTAGCTCTGGCTATCTCAGACACTTGACAAAGGTACAGGTGGAGCATTTGACTTGCAGCTTTTGGATATCAGGCATCACTTCTTTTGTGGATCTTCTTTATGACACATACTGGCAAATAAAAGGGCAGCCCCTGCTTCATTCATTTTAGAGGTGTCCATACTTTTGCTTTGGCTGTTAGCATCAGTAGATTTGGAGTTCTTGTCCCATTGTATGAAAAAAAAAAAAAAACATGTGGAACATATTTGTGTAAATAGAAATGGCTGGTTTGATTTTGAGAGCATGGAAGAGATCTCCCTGATCAGTGGATGCCCCAAGGGAGGCAATATTCTTCCAGTAGGGGTAACAGAGGGATGCTGAGTGATGAGGACACAGTATGATATGGACTATTACATTAAGTGGAAATATATGAGTGCAAATAAAACTCAAATTTCCCCAGTCAGCCAAATTGCAGGTAGTAAGATAGTAGTGGCCATAAAAGATGAAACACTAAGTAGCTAGCTCTTTTTTTTTTTGTCATGGCATAAGTACAACAGGTGTACCAAGAAAACACTGAGAAAAGGTTCCAGGTTGAACAAAAATATCTGTTTTTTTGCAACTGGAAATTGAAAGAACTCTTTTTTTTTTTGGGGGGGGGGGGGGGGGTGGACATCAGAGTGCCTGTTACTCCAAAACAGAGGAGAGAGAGTGTCTGCCTTTAAGCTGGCTGCTCTGATGGTGAGCATGATGAACATTGGAAAACAAGACTACTGAAACATGAACCAGATGTAAGCTTGAGGCTGGACTTTTCCTTTTTTCAATCTTCCTCCAAACAGGTAATGGGAGAGGTTTCAGCTTTGCCATTTTCTTGGGGAAAACGTAGTTCTTCCTGCTCAGGAAGAAATCTTGAGGAATTGCATGAGTGACACTTATTCTTTCTCTTTTTTTTTTTTTTTCCCCTTTTAAGTATTGTTATTTCTGTGTCTTTAAGCAGCTTTTCACTGTGGATCACATCTATTTTGAAACCTAGAGACTAAGTTTTGTATGAATACCAGTTAGAGAACCTTATCAGCAAGACTCAAATCCCATTACTATTACATTTTGCATAAAGTATTCAGAACGAATTACATATATTTGTATGGCAAAAGAGGTGTAAATTAGTAAATAGGAAAAAAATTATATAGGAAAGCATGGCCTGGAGTATCTGAGACTTAGGAAGTTATGCATAATGAATAGGTAAGCATGCTGTTGAATTTGGATAGTTTCTGCAGGTGGATGATGGAAATTGCACTGATGTGTAAATAATGCACAATCACTTAGTAACCCTGACCTGATACTTATGAAACAGAGGAGAATGTGCCAGGAAGAGCCTGACAATGATGCTCAAAACAAGCATGAACATGTACAGCTCCCAGCAGCCATTAAAAAGGCAGCATGACAATTTGGGAATGATGGTGAATTTTGATGATTACTTCACCTCTCCTGCCCTCCCTCACCAAAAAGGCATTTTTGCAACTCTGTGAAGGAGGGCTTCCATTGCTGGATACTCAAATACTGAACTTTTCTGTTGCTGGAGGGAAAATTCACCTAAAATGTGTGTCCTCTCTATGTGCAACTGAAAACAAGTGCATGCACAGTCTAATTTATTTATATAATCTCAGAAATTGTTATATGCTGCTATAGATGAATCTAAAAGAACAGCTGGCTCAAGCTAGATGCTGTGGATTGAAATACTAATTAATGTTTTTCTAAAGGCTGTATCTCATACTGCAATTCACCCCAGGACTAGGGGAAAAAAAACTATATTCACAGCAAGAGGCTGAGCATTGCCAGTGTTTATATACTATTGAAACTTCACTCAAAAACAGCACAAATTTACCCTCTTCCCCTGCTCTTCCCCTGCTTCTACACCCCTAAATGGCTCTTTTCAATAGACCACAGTGTTTGTATTTGGAGCAAAACCATTGTAACTACAGAAGCCAGCAAGCAACTAGTGTTTTCTATTTCCTCACATTTTGCATACTGCCTCTCTGCTCTGGCAATTGCCATGGTGCTGGCAGTGGAGGGACCTCCAGGTGACTGCCTAGCAGGAGCATGAAAAATTGTGTTGTCTCCAAGAGGGGCCACATGCTGGAGAGTCCTCCTTCAGACCTTCTTGTTTTAGTAAGTGAAAGTAACCTGATCTTTTGAAATCTGGAGAAAATAAATCCTCTACATATTTTTTCCAGTTACAGAGGACAAGAAAACCCCTTTACCTTCTCTTTGATTTCCACAGATTAACTGGAGGGGACTAAGTTGAAGGCCTGGGTCTTTCTCCATTTGGCACCAGTGTTTTGGTCTTTATGTCAGTCCCCGGCCTCTGAGGCACCAGGACTCCTGCTGTCCTGGCAAGTTGCTCTAGAATAAAATAATGTTTTGGCTTTGGTAGCTTTCTACTAGGCTTTTTATTGCCTCACTGGTGAAATGTTTCTTCTTGCTTGGGGAGGGAGCTTCAACAGCCTCTCTCTTACTGTTTGTTAATAAGATGCAAGGAAGATCTTTACACAATACAGAACTCAGAGCTTTGTCCCTGTCTAACATGCTGTCTAAAAAAAATCAATAAAGGAATTAAATCTTTCAGGAAACAAATATTCGTGATATTTCTGATTGAAGGTGGAGTATGTTTGTCTCTGAATATGGAAAACTAACTCATGTCCAGTGCATTCAGAATGGATAAACAAGTTTTCATGCACAATTTTAATGGTGAAAATACCTTTCCATGGGTGACAGAATGAGGATAAATGCATTTAATATGAAATCCTTGTTCATATATGGACATATAGGCTATACTTCTCATACATGGTGGTGTGATTTCTGAAGCATTTTAAGGGTTTTATAGCTCCAGTTCTGTGCAAAAGAGAATTCACCAGACCATGTGGAAAGTCTCCCCTTCCTTTAAGTGGTTTAATACATGAGCAAAAGAAGCAGCTGCTGAAGGCAGAAGCCCGATAGGGACAGCAAAAACCCCACAGGAGGCAGCCACTGCCTCCTTTTCCTACCAGAAGAGCAATTGCTGCTGGTGGTGAAGGTTTTGGCTGTGTGGGGCAGGGCTGTTCTGGTGGGGGGCAGAGGCAGCTCTGTCCCATCCTTCACTGGGAGCTCTTTCAGGAGATACAGCAAGAAAACAGAAGTTTCACTGCGAGAAAACAGAAGTTCAGCTCTTTCTGCTCTGTCAAGAAGGCTTACTCCAGTCTTGTCCTGTCCTGACCCACGTAACATGGAACCTTTGTGGAGGATGAGTCTGTGTCTATAACATGACACTCTGATCTCAGCTGAGCTTCTCTGGTGTCATGGGGGAAGTAAATAAAAGCATGGAAAAGGGGCTAAAATATATCTGGAATCTTCTGCCCTGATGTCAGGGGCCATGTTAACTGCACTGTTGCCATGCTGAAGGCAGCCTTTTTCTCAATCAAAACACAATAAAAGGGAACAATTCTCAATGTCAGCATTATAATTTCATTTCTAATGGGTATTCTACTATTTGAAGCAAAAGCCCAGCACTGCCAAAGGGCTCTTCAATGGTTTTGACTAATACAAACAATTATTCAGATGTGATTCTTCCTTTGCAAGCTGATCCCATAGTGTATTTACCTAAGCCATTCTCTTCTGGGGGTAGCTTGATGACACACTTCCAGCATAAGAATCACTAAACTAGATTTAGTCATGCATACTTGAGTCACAGTCTTGTGTTACTTAATTTAGCATAGGCCATTAAATATTTTTACCTCTGTATTAGGGTCAGGATAGGAGAACTAATCAAGAGCGATTCACAGAGGCTTTATGTGTCATACAAAGTACTCAAGCTAATCTTCCACACTCAAACTTACTCCTCACCACATGTGACTGAAAGAAAAACACACAGAGGTCACACATTTTATGTATGTACATGCAAGTCTGCTGAGACAAGTGTGTATGTGTGCAAAACCATCTTCATTTCAAAGCAAAGCTTTTCAAGGTGAGAATAAAGATGTTCACAGTGCCAGCCAGAGCAGAGGCACAAAATCCCCAGCCTGGTCTGACCTGAAGATGTTTTGATGATACACCACGGAAGTATTGCAGTGGCACAAAATACTGCTTAGTCCAGCATTGTTACCTTGGAGCAGGATATGCTGGTTGGGATTTCAAAGCACATGGTTTATTAATATATTAAGAGACAGTTACACTGGTGCAAGCATCCTTGCTATATAGAGGCCTAAAGTAAAGGACACATTTGGCACAATCATTTTGGAAATCTTAATCTATTTATCCTCTTTAGTATTAGTCTTGTTAAACATGTACAGCACTAGATAAATTGGTGCTACTTAAATATTTATCAAATGTCTCCCTGCATGTTTAAATAGCAAGCAGGCAGCCAGTCATAAACATTAACTTTTTTTTTTATCTTTCCTCCAGGATCAGCTACATTTCTTCTTTGCCCCTCAAGGTTCAACATCACAGTCAGCCCAGTGCCACAGAGCAGGGAGAAGCTGGGCAGGGTCTGACAGGCTGTGCCAGAGGTGTGGGAGCAGAGCCCAGAACCCTCTCGGGGCTGAGCCCAGGTCCCTGGCACAGCAGAGCAATCCCTGTATGGGGCTGCAGGGCTGCAGCTGTGGCCAGACTCCTGCACGGTTACCCAGTGCTGCGTGGGGCACCAGGCAGGCATTTCAGCACATTTTTATTCGGAACAAGTTTTGTTTACCTCCAAGATTCCAAATCTCACTCCGGCTTCAAGCTGTTGTATTATCTCAAATTTTTTTTCTGCAAATAAGCTTTAAAAACCTAGTTTGCATCACTATCAGGAAGCTTAAAAGCAGAACAGAAAGAACTATTTTAATATAAATTACAAAATCATAGCAACAACCGTGAACGCAACCTCATGCAACCCCCTATTTTACTGGTGACTGGTACATTTTAGCAGTGCTGAAGTTTGTGCCAGGTGTACACAAGGAATTGCAATTAGAATTTGCTTCCAGTCACATTTCACAAAATGCCAGTGCCAGTGCCAGCCAAGCACAAACATGCATTCCACTGCTGGGATCTAGAAGGAGAAATGGAAGCAAAGGGTCCTGAGCAGACCAGGGCAAGGTACAGATCTGGTTTCTGACACCAGCACTGGAATTCCTACAGGTTCACTGGGCTCAGCATGGTTTGTTTCAACTGCATGAGTGATGACAGGGCCAGAGGACAGCCATGGACATCCTGCACTGCAATAGCATCTTTCCCTGAGGAGCCATACTCTTCACAAGCATCTTTGCTTCCTTTTTTGCAGACAAGGAAATCAGTGAAAAAAGAGGTTAGAATAACTTCTGTCATATGTATTAAAAGTTGGGGACAAATGAACCAACAAAATCAAGCCTGTCTGACTCCTAGTTTTCTGCTATTCTCACAAAACCATGCTTAACACTGCTCCATGTGCAACCATGAATACTGATGGTGCATTATTCTTGTCATTGTACACAGTAGGATCAAAGGTTCAGTGACAATATTTGAAGTTGTTTCAAGTAGAGTTTTCGGGGGCCCAATTCTGTGTTTTCCAAAACTTTCCTTAATGATAGAGATAAAGGAGTGGAGAGTGACCTTATAAAATATGCACCTCATGCGAATTTGAGAGACAACAGCAAGAATCTTGGCAACAGAATAAATCAAAATAAGTCTTTAGAAGCGGGGAAATTTCTAAATCAAATGCATTAAATCAAATAAAGCAAAGTGAAAAGAAGGAAAAAAAATCAAACACACCCCCCCAAAACTCCCAACCCTGAAAATACATGCCTTACCAGCAGTATTGCATAAGACATTCTTTATATTGCAGAAATCAATATACACATTGAATATGTGCCTACCAAGAAGGCAGATTCATCAGTGCATGACGAAGATGCTCTTTCCAATGTGGGATGTTGTTAGCTCTCAGGAAAGGAGCTCTCAGCTGGAGTAGCATGTTTACTCAGGGGAATGATGTTTTAAAGGACACAGGCAAATTGGAGAGAGGTCAGAAGACAGAAACAACATCATGACTCTTAGGATAGCTTTGAAGAGCTGGGCTTTGATCCAGAAGACCAGGGAAAGGACAGGATAACATGTCCCAGTGATGTTTCAGTATTCCAAACACTTATAAAAATGACAATTAATTATTCCCCATGTCCACTGAGGGAAGGATGAGCAGAAATTAACCTCATTTTCAGGTTTAATATGAAGAATATTTTGGTTAAATATTAGGAAATTCATCTTAATATGAGCATAATTAAGTGTTGGACCAGACTGCCTGAGGGACATGATCTGAGGCACTGCCTTCAGGGGAGGTGCTAAGCACAAGTTGGACAAGTGCCTCAGGATGTCCTGGGAAGACTTTGCAGCTGGGACAGGGAATTGGGGACCCTTCCCACTGTGTTTCTCTACACATGTGGTATATCTCCCATTGTGAGATCCACTGACCCAATGAAATGAAATATTCTTGACACTACTACCTGTCTTAATAGCCATCTGGTCTTCATAACAGCTTCTGGAGCAAAAGAGAGAGGCTACAGGTTTGCTCCAACTGATTAAACAACTCAGTTGATAAGACTGAATAAAAGTGCTCCAGAGAAATTATTTTGGTCACAAATAAGTTCAAAATTACTTCATGCTATGATCAAAGCACTGCTAAATTTGTGCTAAACCTCTTCCTGCCCACCAAGAAGAACTGACACTCTGCAGATTTCAAATACAGCAACTGAGGCAGCCTGGATACAAAGGTTAACCTAGACAGATTAGTATGAGCTTCTATAAAGCTCTTAATGCTATTCCAAATGCTAATAGTGACTGACATTATAGGGTTTCCTGGAACTGATTTAGAAAGACAAGAATTGTTTGCAAGTAAAAGTCTCTTTATCTAACAAGAAGAGCAAGAATTCCTTAACTACCCAGCAATTTAACCAATTATGATCTTATTTGACAGAAAAATAATTTCTAAACATGGAATTTATCTGTCTGATTTCCCAAGACACTGTACTGTATCATACACTGTTTTTCAAACTGGGCTCCAGAAGCACTGCTGAAATATATGTCAGCAGAAAGCTGTGAAAAAAGACAAGTTTTATTTTAACCATTTTGCCAGTCAATAAAGTGAACTGCAGTTTTCTCAAGATGAGAACGAGTGAGACAGACAGGTTCCTAGTGAAGGGCTTTAGATTCTCAGTGTCCATCCCCATATCTGTTGTTCTAAGCTATGGGATGGACAGCTCCTGGTTAAGCAGTAAAAAATCCTCAGTGCTCTTCAGCACATAGGTGCTCTGTGGAGTAGCTTTTGAAACCTTTTAGCCATGCACATGTCTCCTTTTTATTTCAGCCAAACACATAATTTTCCCTTTCCTTTTTTTTTTTTCTTTTTAGTGAAATAACAAATGTGAGACTATAGTGAATCTGGCAAAGGCATAAGAGGGAATTTTCAGAACCTCAGGGATCTGAGCCATTTCACTGAGAGTAATCTTAGCTCACAAATAGAACAGCAGTCCCTGGTAGTGTTGCAAATCCTGCTTCAGCAGCAAAAACATCATACATTTTTTTCCCCCTCTTAAAGAAAGAGGGAAAATAATATACTTAAAATCTTTAAGTGCCTCTGCCGAGAACTTTAGACCAGATGATACTGGAGGTTCCATCCAATCTGGTATTCTAGGATTCTGTGATTTAAGCTTCCAGTCATAAAATACTATCTCCCCTCCTCCATCACAGAAGAAACTCAATGTTAAAAAAGAAATTGAGCTTCTCAGTAAAAACCAAAAGACAAGATAGTTACAGAAAATAAATATCAAAATGGCTATAATGTAAACTAACTTAGGCTGGAAATTCAACTGGAAGAATTTTTCAAGTGTATGTGGTATTCTGTGTCATTAAGTACAAACTAATAATATTTGATATATACCAGAATTCAAATTTGGCCAACAGCTAAACATATATTTATCTCCTCTTGTTGAGTGAAGTGTAGACTGTATTCATTCCCATCCAAGGGAATGTTTCCTACTATTTCTGGGAATTTTCATAGATTCACAGAGGCAGGAAATATTTTTGATGTGATCTCTGCTTTTTCTTTGGCAACCCTTGGGCAGAATTACTATGCACATTTTTTATAACATTTTTCTGGGTTTGCTCTGTGTATTGAGATATTCTGCAATCTACTTAAATCCAATTACAAAACCACTGCACTGTGCATGTTTCATAATATGAAACAGCTGCTAAGGAAAGCTCAAAATACATCTCATGTGCAATTTTTAATTATATGCCTTTACTGTACCAACTCTCAACTCATACAGAATATATAAACTAATACATTTTACTGCAGTGAATTGTGGATTACTTTTTATAGGATGATTGCTTCTACAACTGCAGAACAAATTGGGAATTTATTTATTTCCATACTACAAATAGCAGAGGGTAACAACTACAAGTCTGAAAAAGCAAATATTCAAGCCTGTACAGAGGCAAATGCTAGGATGAGCAAGCTGCAACAGAAACAGAGAAAGCTTAGCCAAAACATGGTGAAAATTACTATTATTTGGACTATGACTCTAATTCCCTTGTAAGGCCTTTCTGTGGCTGCCTCATCAAATGGGCAGGATGAAATGCAGAGGAATTTAATGAAGTGTCCACTTAGCAAGAGAAACGGGAACAGGAGTTTGCAATCTAAGCTCTAAGCTATTAGATCTCAGATCTTCAACTATCTGTAATTCTATGTCAAGGGAATACAGGAGCAGAAAGACTGCCACTATATGAGTGAGGCTCAGATTTATAGATAGAGCATTAGAATAATAAATAATGGCTTCCAGTTTTCTCAAAAAAAAAAAAAACCACGTTTTTCTACCTTAGCAGCTGTGGAGGATTTGCAGGCTTCATATGCTGAAGGGAATACTGCTACTTTCTAGATGGAATTGGCACCAAAATCCCAGTCTTTTATCTGTCACTGCCTGTTCCAAGAACAGACTGACTTTTTAAAAACTTGTTTCATTATTTAACGTGGGTTTTTTTCCTAATACATTATTAAATAAAAAACAAAAAAGAAAAGCGTAGAAGTTCTACCTGGCAAGATTCAAGAATGGCGCTACCCTATCATAATATCTTCAGTTTGTCATAGGAAAAGACTAAAATAATCTCATAAAGGTCAAATGGAACCAAACACTGTTGGGCCAAGATGCAGAGGTCAGACTTGAAGAGTGACTATCACCACTGAGTGGTACCACACCTAATTGTTTGGTATGGCTTGGCACTGTGGACCCACTACACTGGTCATCACTATTGCGAGGCTGTTTAAGAGTGAAAAATAAACTGGAAAATTTAACTAGTCTACTGAGGTGAAGGCTAAAATTCTAGTCTTTAATGATGACAGAAATGTCCATTCAGACATTTTACAGTATACTAAAGTCTACTCTCATCCGACACCCAGGTGCCTCTTCCCAGGAGTATGGAGTTCTTGCCACACCTGCTAGATTAATATTGAAACTAGTATAATTCTTCCTGGATTTGTGTACATTGTGCATATGGATCACATGAAAGGCAATCGGCAGAACAGTTATCTCTGGCTAAAAAAATTTTAAAAATCTAAATCAAGGAGCTTATGAAACAACATCTGACCATTCCTTTCTTCACTGGATGCAGTACAGACTGAAGAGTGCAGGACTTTCTGCAGTCCCTTTTATGAAAGCAGGTGATGAGCAAACTTGATGAAAGCTAGACTTGGTTTTGCTCAGTTTATGGATTATGTGCGCAATGTCTGTGTTTTTGGTGAGTCTCTATGTGACTCTCTATTCCCAGGCCAAAGGGTGCAGACTGCAGGTTGTACTCAGGTGAATGACCTGCACCCCCAGACTTCACTATTCCTTGAACCGTACCAGTCTGGAGACTCATGGGGACTTATGGAGCCAGAGACTGGACACTTGAGCAAAGATCAAACAAGCATAACAAGGTGGATGCACACCTGCTGTACTCATCAGCAGAGAGGGAGGGTAGCCTGCAACAGGGCAGAACCAAGAGGCACTCTGTGACTCTTGGAACATGTGGCTGTTTCTTGCTCTGCTGCCTGTACAAATATAGCTGTGTGCTACCTCAACTCAGGCTCCATTTTAAGATTACAGATTAACTTTAAAGAAACAAACCTCAGGTGTCCTCCAACACACCGGTTCTCTGTTCTCAAAGGCTTAATGTTGCCATGAAATACTTACAAATTTTGATATTCTGACATACAAAAAGAAAAAGAAAAAGAAACAGAGGTAAAGGTCAGCTTTTCTTTTTCATATCTTATCTGCTTCAACAGTAGAGATACTTCACAATTTCTCAGTCTCTTACAGCTTAGCAGCAGGAAGGTAAAATACAGGAAATAATAAATTAATGAGAACATTAGGGAAAGAAAGAGCCAATCTTCACAAAACTCTGAAAATAGCTTCCTTGAAAAAGAATCATTACATTATAGGAAAAAAAAAAGTCATTTTTCTTGGGTCATGTTATCATCACCTGCAGCCTTTTGCTCAGCCATAATGAACAGTTTTGCATCAAACTTAAGAAGACCAAGGAGGGAGCTGGAGCTGTGAGATGGCAAAGGGGAGAGGCTGCACTCCTGTTTTGTGTGATAACAGCTTGTGGGTAGTAGGCTGCCATCCCAGCCATTCAGTGGAAATTGGGAGCTTGGGATGGGGACAGAAATATCAGGGGAAATTATAAATGTGGAGCTGAACACAAGGAGAGGGAGGGAAAAGTTCATCACCTGGACCATAAAACCTGGACAATGATAAAAATTGCTCTCTACTCACACTGTAAGAACCTCAGGGATCAGGTGCTCAGCACAACTCTCTGAAGGGCTTATAAAACCCAAGCGTTTACTATCTTGCTAATAAATTTACAGCTGAGCTACAGTCTGTATTAGATAAATAATTATACCTCGTCTAGTTCATTTGAGGAGACTTGCACTAGGTGTAAAGTTAATAATAGAAACTGGAGCAAAGGGGCCCTGCAAGGTTAATCCTGCGACATGTGTTGTTTATGAGCTCCCTACAAGATGTTGTAGGTGGTGGTGTCATTCTCCCTGAAAACAAAATGAATGGATGCCTTTCTTTCCTGTGTTTTGTTGTGCTACAGGTTATTTAATACTGATATTACAAATAACCTTCTTCCAATCTTCTTTACTCACATCAGACAGCGCTTACTACAGAGCAAGCAGACAAAAGAAGGTCACTGCAGCAGCTAAGCTCCTAAGGTAGGATTACATTTTGTGGAAAGCATGGGATAGTCACCCCGTGCTGAGGGGGCTTCTGCTTGTCCAAGAATCACAAATAGAGATGAAAACCAATCTTTTTTTTACTGAAAAGTGACTATCCAGATCGATGACTTGGCTTCTGTGATAGCGTTCACATATGTACTCAGTTTGGCTGATTGAATATTTTTGTAGTGTTCTGTTCTTACTGACATATAGTTATTTTTATTGGATTCATAGTTTGTGTAAACCATTTATTACAGCCTCTCCTCCCTCTGCCCAGGCAGTCCATCTCAGGCCCTGACTTTCAGAAGAAATTTAGAAATGCATTCATTAAAAAAAACAAAAAACAAAAAACAAACAAACAAAAAAAAACACAAAAAAAACCCCACAAAAAACAAAATAAGTAAGCCACAAGAGAGAAGAAGAATCTGTCAGTTCTAATCTCCACGTATCCATGACAGTAGCCTGAAGTGAGGCCACTGTCCAGGCTCATGCTGTCCCACATGCATCTGCTGGCCACTTGCATCGTCTGCACAGATGAATTCATTAGCCAGGACTGAACTTTGTGACTGTGCCTGTGGGACCCAGCCCAGCTGAAGCCTGTATGTCCCCCACAAGATATCAGTATATCACAAGAAGGAGCTGTACTGGTAGCCAGTGCTTAACTGGTCACAAGCAAGGAATTACCATAATTGAGAATAGACTGTCCTATGACAGTATACCCTGATTTCTGAAGGGGAAGGCACCAAACTGTGTGTTCAAGTTTGTAAACAAGTGCATCCTTATTTAAAATCTTTCTCTATCAGGTGAATTACACATGCGCAGGAGGTTTTCAGGACTTCATCTGAAAGCGTTCATTCAAAGCCATAAGTTGATTTCTAACAAACTGAAATGGCCTTGCTGATATGACCATGTCCTCTATCAGACAACTCATTACATCCAGTTCCCACAGAAAGAACCTTGGAGATGCTTGAGAAGAGTAAGGTGCTTGAGCTGGAACCAAAATCTGGACTGGTAGCTGGACGTTGCTCCCCAGCTTGTTGCCAAACAGCATCAGAACCAAGTCAGGAACTTGAAAAGAATGTGAAAATGCAGAGGAGAAGAGTGTAGAATAAAGCTGCAGAAAATCTTGACTTGCTGGAGCCAAAGACATTTTGATTTTCTTTTGGGTTACTAATTTTTGTTCTAGTGTCAAAAAGACATATGCCTTTCCCATTTTTGTTTCAAACATTCCTGACTTTGTAGTTTATCAGGATGCCAAGAGTCAAAGCTTGCAAGGAGAAATAAAACATAGAAATGATGGAAATAGAGAGTGAGTGGGGGGGGGAAGCTCATAAAAGAAGATACAAGATCCTAGTACATGCATCATGTAATCCCTGTCATTTTGTATCTTTGTTTAGCTGTGGAATCTGTTATAGCAACTACTACTGGTTTGTTTCCTCAGATGAAAAACAATGAATATAATTTTCAAGTTCCCTGACGAGTTGACATGCAGATTTATCACAGTCACAAGAAAGGGGCACAACAGAGTGTAATGGAAAGACATATAGCTGACAAAACATCAACTCCAAAGGCATCCCAAAGTGATATAAATTTTCCATTCAAATGAAGGCAGTCCTTACTGAAATCATATCCTAAACTGGCATGAATCAAAGGTCTACAATGCAACATCACATTGTTTGCTAAGCTTGAGAACTGATGTGAATAGCAATGTCCATTCAATTTTTTTTATTATTTTTCCTTGGGAATAAGAAATTAAGCAAATACATGTCAGAGGATAGCACACAACAATTGTACCGTTTCCCACCATTTTTATGGATTCTAATAATTCTTTCAAATTTTGCATGTTTTGTGTCTAATACAGCAACACGTTCCTCCTGCTTGCTCTAACTCCAGATCTCTACTCTCACAGAGCCTGGGTAAGCCTGGCTCTGGCCTTGAAGGGTTCACAGCTTGGAGTTCGGGTTGTGAACTCGTACAGCCTGTAATCCTTTAAGCCTTGCATCCCACAGAAGAATTAAGGATGAGGAAGGCTGCAGCTGTGGATGTCAGAGAGGGGAGAAAGGGTGATGATGGGGAGCTGAGCAGAAGGAGGGCATGGGTTATGCAGGTAGCTGGTGAGTGCTGCTGGGCAGCATTTGCTAATTGGGAGGCTTGGCAAAATCCAAAGGGCTGAGCCAGGGAAGGGTGGTATTGAGTGGCAGCAGGAATTGCAGAGCTAGGCAGGGTGCACAGTGGCAGAGGACAGGGAAGCACTCAGAGGTTGTAACCCACAGAAAGCAGAGCAAAGTGGGCTAAAGGGTAGAGCGGGCAAGGGGGATAAATAGACTGGTTTGGTTTTGGGATGCTGGCAGAATGCTGGATGCTGCCACTCTGACATGTTCTTGGCAAAGGGTGTATGTAAATCACTTTTCTTCATAGCCCTCATGTAGGGAAGGCATGCTGCTCCTCTCCCACACTTCCATGCACACTTCTCTCCCTAAACAAACATCCAGAGGAAGACTAAACTCAGCATAAGAGGTTTTCTACCTTGTAGTTTTGCTTTTTGGGAGGTGGAAAGTTTGGAGTCATGATTTTAAGTCTCTTCAGGGAATACTATACCTAGCTTGACTCCAACTAATGAAAAAGGCTATTTATCTAATAGACCTTTAATCACAAGCTCTACTTAAACATCAATTACATGATACAACCATTATAGCTAAGCTCTAAATCTCATGTATCTTCTTGTTATCTGAGGATTTTCCTCTGAGATAACAGAGATGATTGATATGTAGCCAGATTTTCAAATGCTCACCACAGAGTATGGGTCAGGTTTTTTCGTCCAGCTGTTACTGTTTTGGATGCTTATACAGCAGGTTTTGGGATGACTTATCATCTACTGTACTGTGATTTGAAAGACTGCTTCCACATTTATGTGAACAATTAAGGTTCAGCTGCCTCGGGAACCTGACCACAGCCCTGAGTGCTGACATAATTTTAAAATTTTGGCCATAAAGAACAGAGTTAGAGTGTATCCTGATTAAATTTAGCCTAGTCACCCTAATAAGGCACAAAGGACCACAGATAGAAGATGATGCACTACCTCAAGGACAGGCTTTCTTGATGTCTCTGGGCTTGCTAAGACTCCACCCTGTTTTTCCACATTGTGCCCCTCTACTGTGACTGTGCTCCACATGCAGGCAAACCACAGATCAGCACATCCTTTGCAGTGCCAACAGGAGTGTGCAGTTAAGCAAGCCCAGGCACAGCTGTGATTTGGATGGCAGGGACACAAGAGGGAAAGGGGTGCAAACTGGCGCAGTATTTCCCGCTATACAGTTGTCTGCCTCTACCTGACGTGCAGTTAGCAGGAAAGAAATATCAAGGAAAGGTCACCCGCTGCTCAGAGCAGTTTCAGGTCACACACACATGCTTGGGGTTGCCAACAATGTAACGGGAGGCAGCTGACTCGGTCATGCCTTCATTTACCATCTCACAGTGACGAGCTCTGACATCTTAACTAGGTGCTACTCAGACAATACATTTTCAGTACCCAGTAAGTTATAAATTATCATAATTCAGTCACTTCCAGACACCCTAGGCAACTCCTTATTTCAGGCTAAATCCAAATAGTGCAGAGAAGCTCAGATGTGACTGGAAAGCTTTCCTATATTGAGAGCAACATCCATGAAAATAAACAGGAGATCTGTCATACATGGATAATACTAATCATAAAATAGGTGTTGGCTTAGTCTGCTGAAGAAATGCCTCAATTAGTAGTGTTGACCTTGATTCAGGTTCAATTTTTGTCTGAAAGCTAGTATCTTTTTCCTGTTACTCTAGGTTCATGTCCTTGTTTATGCAAACTACGGACATTTCTCATCCAGAAGTACTGTGGTAACCTACCACAAATGGTAGAAAACCGATACCTTGTATAAATTAGTAACCCAAGTCTTTGGCTCCAGCGAGTCAAGATTTTCTGCAGCTTCATTCCATGCTCTTCTCCTCTCCATTCTCGCATTCTCTTTGAGTTCCTGCAGATTATTCCATCCTTGCAGATATTTATTACTATAGTCATACATCTTCACTCTTTATTTTAAAATCAGTCAGTGCATCAGTGAGGTCAGTAGGACTTGGCCTTTCTGGTTTAATCCTGAATGGAAGCAGGGGAATCAAACTCACCATATTGTCTCGATAACAGTGTTGGGCACTCACAACCCATTATCTGGAAGGAATAATCTCTTGCATTTAGAACAAGTTTCATCCAGAGCTTAAGACAGGAACTGTAATTCTCTTTGTCAGACTATCTGACTAATTTAACACATCAGGTGTTCTGTTTTCCCCAAGGCTACTCTGTTGTTCCTCTGACACCTGGCTTAGGGTACCTATGACACCTGTAACAAGAACTCGGACAAGAGTCTTCCTCTGTGCTCTGTACCACTCCATTTTGGGTTGTGCCTTTACATATCCTCCTGCTGAACAAGCTAAGATTAGCTCTGGTCAGGAAAATCGCTCTTTGTGCAGCCAGTGTAGCAACTTGTTCTTTGATGTATATTGCTGACAAATGCCCTGAGCTGAAATACAGGTAGATTTCAGCAACACCAAACAGCGCCTGTGGGAAAACTGTTCGATGTTTGGCCAGGCTTAAATTAGCAATGCAGAGTGGTGTGCCACAGCTGTAGCCTTGATTTGTTTCTGCCTCCAAAAAGGAGACTAACTGCCTTCTCCATCAGTTTTGTTTTTTTTTTTTACTGATTTCCAAGGAACCAGCATAACCTTGGATGTCCTGCAAAAATTCTTGCTTTGTCTTGCAATGCATTTGTGATGCCAGATAACAGAGGGTGTAGTAACAGAGGCAAGAATCATGTTCATATTTTACTACTGCAATAGAGGAATCGCATTAATACTCTAAAGTTGCAAATAAAAATGAAAAGCACAAAGAAGTCTGCACAAGGCAGAAGGAAAACACAACACCCTTCGAAAGTGTATGTTACTGTATTTGCAACCTGTAAGAAAACCATGTCTCATTGTACCAGTAAATCACTGGCCTTCGGGAACAGAGAACACTTAGGGAACATAGGTAACAGCCCTAAAAGAAATGCTAAACCCATCACGAAATAAGGACACCACTCGAGAAGAGTACAACATTTTTTTCAAAAGCTAATGGGGTAAGTCATCTTGATGGGAAAAGCAAACCCGCCTGACCTCGAGCCAACCCCCAGCGGCAATCGCCAAGGGGAGATGGCACGGCCCCGTCCGGGGCGGCGGGACGGGACGGGCCAGGCCGGGCCTCGGCGGAGCCCGGCCGCGGGTCCCGGCGTGGCGGAGCACCGTGCCCGCCGGGAACAGGGCGGGAGCCGGCCCGGGATGCAACAGGTCACCGATCGCTGTGCGCCCACAGAGGTGCGGGTTCTGTCTGAGCCGCTCGGCTGCGTTAGACCGGTCGTGGCACCCAGCCTATCTCCAGCTCCAGCTCCGCTCGCCCAGCACAGCCCGCCGGGGTTAAACCCTCCACGCTCCTCCTCTTCCTCCCCCCACCATCCCGGCCTGTCGGGGTGGTCCTGCAGCCCCGGCCCGGGGCAGAGCCCGCCCTCTATAATCCGTGCGCGGGCGGCATCACCACCACGGCTGCTGCGGCGCTCTGAGGCGGAGCGGAGAGGAGCGGAGCGGGCTCTGCTGGGCTGTGCTGGCCGTGCCCCGCCGCCTCCGGCTCGCTGCCCCCGCTCCACCGGTGAGTGCTGCGGCTGGGGGGTACGTGAGGGGGGAGGGGGGGGTCCCGGGCAGCTGTGGCGGGGCCGTGGTGGGCAGCAGGCGGGGGTGAGGCTCCTCAGCCTTCTCCCGCTGCGGGCGGGAGGTCCTGGCCGGGAGAGCGCGGCCCTTTCCCTGGCGGGAGGAGAGCGTCGGCGGGCGGGGGAGCTCCTGGGAAGCCGGGTGAGGGCGGGCGGGCGGCCGTCGAGAGAGGCGACTGCCCGCGGGAATGGGGCTCCCCGCGGGAAGGGATCCCAGGGGCTCAGCTGGGAGAGCGACCTGTGGGAGCGGCGGGATGGACGCGCTCTGAAGAGGAGAGCGCGGGGTGAGGCGGGGGCAGGGGGGCGGATGGCGGGCAGGTCAGTGCTGCGGGGTCTGGGGAGCGGGATGGCGGGAGAGACGGGCTGCGGCACGGCGGGGGGACGCGGCGGGTCCGCGGGGAGCCAGGGCGGGTCCGCCCGCCGAGCAGAGCGGGGTGGCGGGCACGAGGTGCGCGTTCCCTCCCCGGGGGTCGTGTGTGGCAGCGGCGGCTGGAGAGAGGTCGGGGACAGCCGTGAGCCACCGGCAGATGAACAGAGAGGAGCGGTGGGAGCAGGGCGGGAAGAGCCCCGCAGATCTCCGGGTAGAGGGGAAGCCGCTCCATGGGGAGGAGGAGGAGGAGGAAGAGGGCGGCCACTGAGGGCACCTGCCCGGGGCGAGGGGGGAGGAACCGGCCGGTAGGGCTCGTCTGAGCCGTCTCAGGGAGTCGGACGGGGACGGGGCTGTGCTGTCCTCGAAATCGGCTCGTTAGGGGCAGGGAGGGGGGCAGGGAGGCGACCCCCAGGCCGGGCTCTGCGGTGGATGTGAGCGGGGACGGGGCCCGTGCGCTGCTGCGGGCTCCGCGCTCGGCTCGGCAGCGCTGCGGCGGATGCCGCCCGCTTCGGAGGAGTTCCCTGAGGCGGTGCTGCCGCTGGCTGCTCGCTGTGCACCTGGGCAGATCGCGCTAGCTCACCCTGGCTGGACAGGCGTTTTCCTCAGCAGAGGTGAGCTCTGCAGTGAGCCGGGGACCTCATCCGAGAGCTGGGGAGAAGGAGCAGTTGTGGTAGTAAACATGGGTTGTGTCTTCTGCACACAGATGCGGAGGAGCCGGTAAAGAAACTACCACGTCGGTCGGTATTGCAGCAGAGGCAGAGCTGCGGTACCCGAGCTCCTCTGCAGTTTGCAGATAAGGACTAAGGCGGCCTGTTGGAGGAAGAGGTCTCTACAGTTAAAGTGATTGCAAAGAAGGTGAAGAAAAGGCTCGGTCTCAGCCACTAGTGGGAAACGTGCGTCGTGTTGCGGTACCTTGGTGTTGGAACGTGTACACAGTTTTAATAGTTCACGCTTGCCAAAAACTGCCTGTTCATGGAGCTGGAGTTACTGTGTTTTGCAATTTACTATGTGATGCTGAAAATCAATTTAATAAATAATGCTCTATGAATACTGGGGTAAATGCACCACTTCAAGTTAAATAAATTAATTTTGTTTGGTTAGTGAATATGTACTTTAAATATTTAGGCAACCAGCTGAAAATCAGACCTGCTTATACTTGGGGGAAGGTGTGTCACCTGGAATTTTTACAGGTGTGCTTCTGCTTGCAAATGGCTGTGACTTGTAAAACAGAAGAATTTTTCATATTGCATTTTCTAGTTTATTAATTTTGGGATTAGTAAGAGGCTGTTCAAAGCAAACTGGATTCTGAATATTCAGTTTTTCCTGACCTGAGCACTTACTCTATTTGAACATACAGCAGACAAATCAGAAGGCTACCTTGCGTGGAAGATGCTTTGTTTAGTTTTTCTCAGTGCTGCTGAGCTCTATTCTGCAGTCCCTAGTGTTTATTAGGTTTATCTGCTTCTTAATCCTATAGCAACAGATTGTAATTGTTGGTAGGCCTAGGCAGATTTTGTAGCAGAAAACCATCTAACTTGGCTTGCTATGTTGAGTCTCTTGAATGGGAAGGTGGTGGTATGGTTTTTTTGTGTTTTTTTTGTTTGTTTGGTTGGTTGGTTGGTTTTTGGATTTTGTTGTTTTGTTTTGTTTTTTTTTTTTTTTTAATGCATGCTTAGGAGTTTCAGTCTGCCTGTGTTACTGTGTTTTGTGGCTCTTTTGATTTCATGTCTGGTAGTTACTGGCACGGTGCACCTGAATTTTGGACTTGGATTTTCAAATGTTTAGTTGAAAAAATTGCAACACGTACTCAGAATCTCTGTGTGGGCTTTCTATGGAGAACTACATCTACCACCATCCCAGTCCATCCTGGTTCACTGCCAGCAGGCAGCACCCCCATTGAACTTCGGCAGTCTAGCCCCTAGTTGATTGAATTTCAGTTCACGGGGTTAATCATGGTTGCATCACTGCACCTCAGTGTTCTATTTCCATGGATTGCAGTGTTAAACAGAAGGAGGCCAGTCCCATTGGAACAAAGAGCTGGACGTCATGCTGCCTCTGAGCTCTGTTATTCAGAGTTGATGTATCATGGAAGTTGCTGAACTAAAGCATCTAGTTCTGTTTCCTCTTCCCTTGTTCAACTTAAAAGCAGAGGTTGGTTTTGGAAAATATTTTTAGTAACAGGTAGGATAGGATATATCTGAGATGATAATGCTGTTGCATATTTGAGTGATGCTTGTTCTCCACAGGTAGTGTTTAAAACCCCAGGAGTTAGTCTTAGTGACTTCTACGTGTAGAATATTAGTTTCAACCACAGAATAAAATGCAAAAGCTTGAGTCTTTTCCAAATGGATATTTGCAAACTACATATAATAATGAAAATAATTTATTTTAATTTGTTAAGCACTTCACAGGGTGTGTAGTAATTAAATTGGTAGCTTATTTGGTAATTACTGTAAGCATTTCAGAGTTTGACACAGCTTCTTTTCATTCACTGTTTACTTGAACTTGGAGAGAGTTGTACTGGCAGTTCCTGTAACTCATTGACTGCAGTGATGCCACACTGTGTGTGAGGAAATGAGATGCCCACATGCTGCAGTGAAGATTAGTATAAACTGCTGTTTTGTTCTCTTTATTTGTGTCATTCCTGGGTATGTAATTTTTTAAATTCTCAGAATTACTGATTTCAGTGATAGATTTTTCATCTTTAATGCTGTTTGTCTAGCATATTTAACTACTAGTAGGCTCCCAGCTAAGTTTCATTTGGATATCAAGAAAAGGAGAACTTCTGGGAGCTTTTTATATGCTAGTTATTTTTAGGTAGGTTGAATACATATTAGGTGCTCAGAGGCATCTTAAGTTACAGATTTAATAGTGTTTCTGCAAGTTCCTGGTCATTGTTATTAATAATACCTTGAAAATATTAGTGTTTTATGTAG
Organism: Cinclus cinclus; assembly: GCF_963662255.1. Taxonomy (NCBI): domain Eukaryota; kingdom Metazoa; phylum Chordata; class Aves; order Passeriformes; family Cinclidae; genus Cinclus; species Cinclus cinclus. The sequence goes on along the minus strand of NC_085050.1, from coordinate 15,041,423 downwards.
TTTAGAGAAGAACTGGTGTCAGTCTGGAGGAATTGCCCAGTCTGGATTGTACATACCATGTTTACTGTAATATATTTGCCAGCAAAGGGAGAGGAAAAGAATATGGTCGTAATTCTGCAGATTTGTTGATTTGCAGGAAACTCACCCAAATTTTATAAAAGCTTGACTGAAAACTGTATGGAATTGGAGACTTACATTTTACCACTTAGCAGAATATTGTTAGTTTTTGCAGTACGGGGAGTGTCCTTGCAGTTTCAGTATTGTCCTTGTTTTAGAACTTCTCACTTTATCTTGTTTAATATGTGAATTCTTACTTCTATAAGGTGTAGTGATTGTTTTCCTGCATTGGGAGAACATTTTAACTGGTTTATTTGCTTGTTTGTGCAATTAGATAGACTTTAAATTGTCTTTAATCTAAAATCTTACCAAAAAAAGTTGTGTGTACTCTATCTTCTTCTGCCCTCTCTCTAATATAACAGAGCACACTAGAGAGAGTTTTGCCTTAAGACACCAGTTAGAGAAGTCATTGTCTTCTCAATTTCACCTTTGTCTACCACACCTAACATTTCACTGAAATGGATGCTTTTGCACCTGTTTCCTTAACTTTTGGAATCAAAGCTCAGTTACAATGTGTGAGCTTTCTCTCCTGCGTTGCTGAAGTGTTGCAGCTGTACTTCAGAAATCTCCAGAAAACTAAGCCTGACTCAGAGAAGTTGTTGAAATCTCTAAGAAATAAAAAAACCGAACTGTTGCCTTTGAGCCCATAAAATCAAGAGCCAAACAAGGTTAAGGTGATAAAAAGTGGTAAGGTCCCCCCAGGTGCACAGCATACTGACATGCATGCTGAAATCACATTGAAAATGTACACATGATATAGGACTTTTACACTTTCATAAGTTTAGCAAATTAGTATAATTGACAGGAATCCCCAAATAGAAGTGCAGTTAATGAAGTAATTCCCCTGTTGGTTTGACCCCTCTTAAGTCCCCCCATCTTTGCTACTAGCTCTACTTTGTTTATGTCTAAAACATGAGAAAGTGTCTTGGGAAGGTGGCTTGGCCTTGATTCCCAGAAGAAGCAAGATTTGAACAGGCTTTCAGGAATTTGTCTAATAGGAAAGGTACTGGAGTTAGCTAGGAAACTATATAGCTATTCAATAATAGTCCACAGAGCTATGAATATATGAAGAATATATGTAAAAGCAAAGGTAACTTTAGCATCAGAACGGTAGTGCATCAAACTTGCACAATTTTCATTTTTCTGCCATAAAGGCAAATTTTATTTTTTTTTTCACCTCGTTGTGGTCTTGTGATATTTTGTCCTGTGTAGTTTCGGGTGATTTGATAATAAAGTGCAGCCTAAGCAGTTCTGACTTTTTGACCATTTCTGTGTTCAGCTTTATAGCAAGATGTGCATATGATAAAACTTCACTAAAAGGTATCTTCTAGGCTGAAGAAAACTAATCTCAGTAAAAAATTAGAGTAAAATGAATTTTTGGATTTGAATTTTTTATTTCATTAATCTTTAATGGAACATTCTTTTCCAGATAGGAAAATCCTCATGGTATTATGTGTTCTAAATTCCTGCGTGCTTGTGTTGAGCATATTTCGGAGTGGTTGCTAACATCATCTTTTTGAATAGTGTTGGGTAATTGTGCTAATTGTAGCATTATCACTATTCATTCTTCTTGGTTTTCATAAACCATGAGGAGGAAAGATAGGTTTGAGTGTTCCCTCTTAACTCATTCAAATGGTGGAGAAACTAAACTCTCTTGGTCTTTGATCTGATCTTGTTTTCCTTTGTTCCATGTTTTTCTTGATCTATCCTTTGCGTGCAGCACAGACTACTAAATACGCTTGCAATGCGTTTTGACTTCTTACAAAGTACTGGCTTTCAGAAAGGTAGCTGGTGCATTACTAGAGACTGTAAAGCATGGGAGAGATTTAGGTCTCACCTTACTACAGGTTTTAAGTCTTCTGTCTTCAGCATCTCTTTGACCTGGAAGTACCTTGGAAATCAAGGTGTTGGTGTAGCAATGGGCTGACTGAAGCTGCCAGGTGTTTGTGTTATTTTGCTGTCATTCCTGCCAGTGAATGGTCTGAATCCCAAGGTGGAGACTGAAAGCATTTCTCCAGGTAATTCTGCTGGAAAGGGCAGCAGAGGCCCAGCTGTGCTTGGGGAAGGCAGGTGTTGCTGGCTGCTCTCCAGCTGGAAGTGATGTCTTGTCATGAGCAGTGTGCTCCCACACGGCCCTGCCAGCGCTGCTCTGGGGGTCAGCAAAGGCATCCAGAGGAAAAGCCAGCCTGATGGGTGGGAAAGCCAGCATGGTGCTCACTGGCACACTCATCGAGTATGTGCAGCTTCCAGAGTCAGAGAAGGGCAGCAGTTTCTCTCTTGCCTTTTGCTTGGTTGATTTTGGTGTTTCCTCAGAGGCTGCTGTTGCATGCTGAAGTGAAGGAGTCTTCTGGCTTCTTGTAGGTCAAGACATGGTCACGGGCTTTGTTGGAAACCCAGAGGTGTTTCTGTTTACATTTCTGAAGTAGTGGTAGATTAAGCTGCTGGGATTTTGTAGATTCAGAATGTTTTTAAACATGTATAACCATCCAAAGTAATCTTAATGACACTCAGCTTTAGCAAGCTGTAAATAAAAATTAAGTTCTCCAATTCCTAAGGAGAGCCTTAAGATAGCTTGAATTAATATAAAGTAATTGCTGACATCCATTGTCATCTGTCAAAGGGGGTGATGTTTTGTTGGTTTTGTATTTTTTTGTTTTGTTTTGTTGTGTTGTTTTTATTTTTGGTAACTTTTAAGTGATGTGTAATTTTTTTTCCTCAATCTTGAAAGACAGTTAAGAGTATCTAGGATTGAAGGTTTTGCTGAAAGGTGTAAATTAAAGAAATACAGGGTATGACTTGTAGTAAGTGTCATCAACTACAGAATCATCAGGTGGTAATTAAATGCATTGTGTAATTGTTGTGACATGACATACTGTACTTAGACAGAAGTGCAGTTCATACAGTGCTCCTTTAGTTTTGTTTCCCTTGGAACTGTGCCAACGTTCCGCTTTGTTTTTGAAAACTCACTGACCTGGAACTGTGCATAATTCTTTTTCCACCTCTTCCAAGTACAATGTATGGAGTATAACATATTATTCATAAATCTCAATATTTTTTTCTTCCTTGTCCTATCAGGCTCACTTTTGCAACTCTTGATATGTTCAATTTCCACAGAAGATTGCAGGTTGTCTTGCATTTTCCTATTTGCTTGCACACACCTTAATGAGCTGTTTCTTCTTTTTGACAGAGATGGTGCGCTGAGTCATTTTCAAGAGAGGCTGCTGTACCATTCTGAAGTAAAAATACATTAAAGAATTGAAGGTGTGAGAGTGCACCAGCATTCTCCTGGTAAGAAAGCCACCCCTTCAAGTACTGAAGATTTCTAGACTTGGTTGGACAAATACCTCTACCTCCAGTTTTATGAATACTGCTCGCTATGGCTGTGGAACTCTGTTTGCTGTTGCTGCTGTTCTGTGGAAGTACTATTTCAGAGGTACAGCCTATATACAAACCACCTCCTGGAACTCTGGATTTTGGATTTGTACCAGCCAAGACGTATGATACAGGTGCATACCACGAACCTGGGGCAATAGGAGTTTTGTTTAAAATAGTACATGCGTTCCTGTACTTAGTGCAGCCAAATACTTTTCCTCAAGGTAAGCAGATAAATTACTTTTGTTTAAAATACAGATTTGTTATTGATGTGTTCACCCTGTTGTAGATACCAAGGCCATAGTCAGAAAGTAAAATATATGAGGGACTTTTTAAGTAGCATGTGTTATGGCTTAGAAATTTGTACAGTTCTGTATAAAAGAATATTTTTCTGCTAAGCACAGTGGGGAGGAGGTTGTTAATGAAAATGAAATGATGACATTTCACAGAACTTTGCTTACGTATCTCAGACCTATCACTGATAGATTTGAGGCTTGTTTTCTTAACTGAAACAGCATGAGATAGAAGTAGAGGATGAGCTGCTTTGTATTTAACATTAAGTCTATAAGAGAGAGCTGAATTTTGCCTATTGTGATAGGTGGTCATAATGTGATGTGTCAGGTAGTTGTATTATAGTAAGATTTAGCCCTGGAAATTTAAAATAAATTTTGTTTCCATATATGTGCATCCATGGTCAAGTTTTATGTAAGAGCAGTTCCATTACACAGCCATTTGTAGCTTCTTGTTCCTTTGAAAGCTGCCATGTTAAAACTGCACTTATTTTAATTACACACTTTTTTCCATTTGTTTCCTACTAAGCTGTCCCTTCTGAAGGAAAACTTAAGATGTTGGACAGGTATATGCAACCTTATTGAGGTTGCATTGATTAAAAGTTGCTTTTGGAAATTGTATTTTTATGGATGTGGTAGTTTTATCAACTTTTCAAAATGCTTTTTGTTTCATTAGCTCTTAAAAGTGATAATGTGTTTGTTTAATACTGGTTATGTCTAGGTGAACCTTTAATTAAGTCTGAGAGTGGCATTGGTTTGTAACTGATTCCTTTAGGTAGTTAGCTGCAACTGTGTACAAAAGGTGTTTATATTATTTTGTAATACAACTTTCAATTTATACATGTAAACTTTTAGTAATATAAAGCCGTAAGTTATTTAGTCTAATTGGTCACATACATGTATGATATCTGTGAACTACTTTTTGCTTGGATTTTTGACATTTCTTCATACATCTCTGACATAACTGTAGAAGAATGAGCTCAGCTGAACTTGAATGAATAAATTAAATTTAGGCAAGTGCTCAGAGTCCCAGGGGTTGACCAACAGAATAATACTCTGGCCTGTTTTCCTGCAGGATGTGTCTTTTGAGCAGGTCTTAGTCAAGGTGTAATGAGGGAAGTTGCATGAAGGTGACAGTAATCTCACCTTTGGGAGGCACTGTGTCCATATACCTCTGCTCCTTTTGCTTCTTTCCTTCTGTTAGATGTGCAGGTGAACTACTTGTGTCTCTGTGAGAGCTGATGGTGAGGAGTGCCATCTGCATTCAGCTCCTAGAAACAGCCCTCCACTTTGCCTAAAGCCCTGCTTGAATATTTTGTTCTCACGATAGTGGAAACTTGATTTCTCTGGGACGTTTACTGTGTTTTTGTATTGCCAAGAATTTGGTCTGTGGTCTTGTACATCAAAATTAATATCCTGTGTCCTAAGCATATGGATAATTAGTGAGTACAGACTTTATGGTCAAGGTTATTGTCCAGTGGGACTGCTCGTAATAAGTTCTGCATGAAGTTGGTATTGTGAACTCCAGCATTAAGGAAGTAAAGAATTTGTTCTTAGCTTGTAAGCTTTGAATATCTCATATTTCTTACTTCCATGAAGATACTTTTTGCCAAATCAGTTATTTTCAGAACTTTGCCTTTGTTATTTGCATTAAGTGAAGTCATGTTCCCATGGCCCCACATACTTCACTGCAAAACACGGATTTGATGGATCATGTCAGTTTGAGTCATACCATTTAATTGGTTAATCCCCATAATCTCTTTTGCCATATGCTGTTCTATTTTCACATTCAGTGTATTAATGGTGCAGTAACATATTTTAAATGGTTTTGTTTTGTTTTGTTTGGGTTTTTTAAATTCTGGCTTGAAATAGAGTTAATTCTGATTCAGAGATGAAAGTAAACATGATGACAAATGGGCACAGAAATCAAGCCTTTTGATGTTTTTATTTCAGGCTTCATTGTTCTGATGGGACTGTTGCTTCAGGACAGTTAGCTCCAGGTTGATGCACCAATGTATTGCATATAACCACAACATAGAGAAATATAATTTCTGTGTAAGCCTTGACAACAATCACTTAGACCTTTGATCCTAGCAGTCTCATATTTTTTCCTAATATTTGGAATTAATCAATGTTCAGTTTTTCTGCCTATTTGTACTCTTACCTGGGAGGAAAAGAAGTGATGGGAGTGTCTTAATTGCGTGTAGATACTCCTGCCTTTGCAAGTCATCTTCTAATAATGCTCTAATGGGGCTGAATATTTTACAGGATAACATTAATACTCCTTCAGTCTCAAGTATGCCTGTATGCTTTTATGCTTTATACTGTATAAATATACACTATATGCCTTTATTCTTTATACTGCTATGATAAAACAAGAAAGGAAATACATGAGAGTCTCTGGGAAATGTTATTCTTAATTGCGTGCTGCTAAGATTCAACAGCTGAAAGGGGTCACTTAAAAAATCAGTCAAGAAATATTTTGTGATATGGTTTTCTTTTAAGTTACATCTAGATACATATTTATTTATTTATTCCCTTCTAAATTTGGTCATGCCATCAAGTTTGTGGAAATACACCTTTAAGTTTAGATCTAATAAGTAAGTTATTAATCAGATTAAATATAGTTCTCATGTTAAGTACAGTAACAAAACCAGGGCAAAGAACTATAATGCCTTTAAGATTTTTTTAAATTGCTGAATCTTTAAGACCAGCACTGTGCTCTTTGGATATGGCAAGAAACTAGCTCAAAAGAAGTGAGTTAGGATATCTGACTGCAGTGCTTCAGTGAGTCTAAATAGATTCTGCTTTCAACTCCACCAGTCAAATATTTTTGTATACTCATTACCAGATGATGTACTGCTGTAAATGGGAATGAGTTTACTTAAGTGTAAACTGTTATTCAGGGAAGCAGCTTCCACTTTGAGTTAATGATACACTGGAATGGAAAGGACTGGTCCCTGGTTTGCTACCTGAGGCTCAGTAGGTCACTTTAATCTCAGCATGCCTTTGTTCTTCCATGGTAATGATTGTGCTGGTACTCCTTGAGGACTATTTAGGATAGAGGCATCATTTTCCTTCTTGTTAATAACACCACTTAAAATAAAGAGATGGTAATAGGAAAATGATAAGTGGCTTCTATGACTTAGCTAAGAAAGAAGATGTCTAACAAAACGAATAATCAGGTTTTTTTTTTTTTACTAAAAAATCTTCATAACCTGTAGCATTGATTTAATGATAAAGTTGTCACTTCATGGTTGTGAGATGGTGCATGTCATCTGTTGTGTTGGAAACCTTCAGATATGAACTTGGTATGGACAGGGCATGGTCAGTATGATGCTGTGGCTGCTATGAATTATCATAGTTTTGTCTTGGTTCCCATGGAAACAGTTGTTAGTTGCAACAAGAGAATGTTTATCTGAGATTCCAGTTGTCAGCAGCACGTGCCCAGCAAATCTTTGGCTTCCCAACTTGTGTCTTGTAATAAAAATATGAAGCCTTCACAAAGGAAAGAAGCTGGGAAAAAAGCTCCTGCTGCTGTTTTTAGGTGATATAAAGAAAAAACTTAAGGAAAAAGCCTGTTTACCATACCCTACTGTAGCTGAACATACTGCAGAACAATTCTACCAGTTAGGTTACAGCTGCTTTTCTCCAGCTTCTGGCTTTTCTAGATGAGTGTTTCTGCTGAAGTGGGAGTACAACTAACATAGAAGTCAACTGCTGAATGCAGGTACTTTCTGGGCAAACAATGGTATGAAGAGTTTAATGCTCTGTTTGCTGTGGGGAACAAAAACAAGATGATTTTTAGACCTGGACTATACCCCTCAGTTCTTTCTGACTGCGGAATCTTTCTTGCTGAACAGTTTAATCAGACTGAGGATCAGAATATGAATATTTTAATGTCAGGTCCTGTGTCTGACCCTTTTTGGTCCTTTTCTCCTCATCTAGTCAGCCTTAAAGCAGCTGGAGATTGTGAAGCTCAGTAGGTTAGTCTTGTTATCTCAGTAATAAATCACAAGTGCATTCAGCAATTAATTTTTTCCAGATCTTTTAAAGAAGAAACTTGTAACTTCATGTAGAAATAAACTGTATCTGTAGCTACTATAGCTGTAATAGAAAATGCATATGCAAAACCCTGTTGTTTTGGCTGGGTTTGATGAGCTCCTAGGATACAGACTTGTTTTAATCTATTGGCTGTGTTGAGGATCTAAAGCAAGTAATCAAAACACTTAATCACCCCCTCACTTAAAATTAGTAAGGCAGAATTACTTGTGTGTGCAACTAACTTCTTTGCTTTTTGTAACTAATTCTTCAGTGCTCATTTTTACTTTAATTTTGCTTCCTGTTAGTAATAAGTCTTCCACAGCTGCCCTACAAGAACAAATGCAAGCGTCTGGATGTTGGAGCTAAGCTCAGTTATGTGTAATTGGTAGTGCCCTTTTATTTTTAAATTTAAGATTTTCCCAGGAATGTTGGGCGTGTCTGCACAAGGTGGAAGGATTGTTCTCTGATCCTGGAGAACAAGAACAGCTACAGTCCAGCAGTATAATATTTTACACAGATAGCTATAGCCATTATGATGTTTCATAAAAACATAATTTAGGATATCCTTTTTTCCAGTTGTGTGGTGAAGTTTCAGTTTTAGTTTGAATGGGATATACTACTTTTTTGAGTTAGTGCTTGATAGCTACCTCCCTATGCAGTTTTCTCAAAGCTTACATCCTGAAGCTGGGAGCACAGGGTGGTGCACACCTGGTGCAGGAACTGAGAAGAGGGGGAGAGCTCTCTTCCCATTAGTAACTTAGCTGTTAATTTGGCTTTTTAGGTTGGCTCAGTTCTGTTGTCAAGTGGCAGTCAGTGCCTTCACTCCATCCCTGTGGTGGTTTTCCACAGCTGTGAGTAGAACTGCAGTATGAATTTAGAATAGTGGCTTAACTGTGTATATCAAAAATGTAGATGTGACAGGTACACTGCAAAATGCAGTGACAGGTGGTGTACACAGCAGTGGTGGGGAACTGGGATAACATTGCTCCTTTATTTGGAAATACGGTGTTTACATTGAAAGAAATTTCTTGTACATAATGTTGGAAATACTGGGGAAGATGGAGCAGCAGGAAGATATGAGATAATTTAGCCTCTTCGTTTCTCTGCCCACTCATATACATTTAAGGAAACTTTAAAAGAATCACTGCTCATTTTGTGTTGGGAGGTTAAGAGCTGCTCTGCTTGGTGACATGCCCATGTAAATGAGGAGCAGTCTGAGAACATTTCTGAAGCAGATTTAAGGCTGGCTTTTTAGTTTTCTTAGGCATCAGAAGAGTAATTTTTTTCCCCCTGATTTGTTCAGAACAGCAGACTAACAGATTGCTTGTCAAAAGGACTTTCTGTGGGCAGGGAGGAGACAGGGGTTTTAGGGAGGGGAGGCTTATACAGATAATCTACTGGAAGTTACCACAGAAAACTACAGTTGCAAACATTCTCTGATGCCTTCCTGCCTGCTTCTTTTGGATTATGTAAACAAGGAATCTCTTTTGCAGGCAGGCATTTTATGGAAAATATGGAAGTAATTTTTTAATCATCATAGGATAGCTGATAATCTGAAATTCTTGTTCTTTATGCCCAACTGGAATCCTTTCTCTACAGTATCCTCAGTGCTTGCCCTGATCTGGTATAATTCTGCCTGCCAGCTGTGCCTAGGAGAAAAAACTTGCTTTGGCAGCAATTGGAAAACATCAGTTCAACTTTACAATTTCAAAGTTACACTTAGGACAGAAGGGAAAAACTAAAGAAAACAAGCCTCAGGTAGCGGTTCAGGGCATTGGGTTACTTTCCTTGGGAAGGGTGCTTGAAAGTGGCATTAGCACAGATAGCTGTGGTAGCAATTCCTGCAGGGTACCTCAAACAGCCATGCCTCTTGGAGTTTAATAATAATCATAAATTAAAGAGGCTTACAGCTGTGCAGTATTCAAACAGCTCATATTTCCCCAATCTAAACTGCCTTCGCCCCATTCCAAATGGGACAGCTGCATGCTTTCTGTCTGCAGGAACATCTCTGGCCAGTGGGTTCCGCATGTTCTGTGTGGAGTACTGAGGAACTCGGGAAACCTGCTGATAGTTACAGCATGGAAAGTCCTTAAAACTGTCCTGACTCTGTTCTGTTTGTCTGTGGATGTTAGTGGGAGACACAAGGTATAGCCAGAGAGCTTATCAGCAGCATTCCCTGCTTCAGTGCACAAGGGATTAAGTTCTGGATGCAACTAAATCCAGGGGTGCTGACTACGAGGGAGGGAAGGGTGCGAGTACAGGATGGTATTGTGAGTGAACATGACCTTCTTGTTTGTCATACTAAGTAGAGGCTTCACTGGTGGGGTTTGCATATTTTTAAAAAAGAAAACCAAAGGTATCATGTTCTGTGATATGCATATATTTAGATAATTAGCACTGTTAGTACCACTAAAAGCATGATAAAAAGAAGTCTCATTGTTTGAGACTTACAGAGCATACCTGCAGCATCCTCTGTAGTGAGAAGTGGCACAGAACAGGTTTTGTATTACCCACATTGTCTAGCACCCTGGATGAACCTCTTTGAAACTTACCAGCAATTCCAGACATCTTTTGGGTTTGCAGGCAATTCTGCTGAGGCACCATGGTTTTCCCAGCTTAGCAGTGGCTACTACTGTGCTGCCCATCCTGCCCCTTCATTTAACTTTTACAGGGTTGTCTATCTACATAGTGCTGAATCTCATTCTCATTTCTGGTTTGTAGCTCTGGAACCCATTGGGAGAGAGAGGAAGGGGAATATTGCTGAACTTACTGGAATTATGTTTGCACGAGCTTCTAAGGGACTTCTCAGTTCTTTCATCATCTTGGCTGTTATGAAGCATTCTGAGTTAATAATGTGAAATACTGTACAGAGACTGCCTATTATTGGAAAAGCAGTCATTTGAGCCACTATTTTCTTTGTTACAGACCATCATAATACATCATACATCATCATACAGACCATCCCAGTCCTATTATATTTGTCTGGTAATTTGCTTAGGTGGCTGTTCACAGAACAATAAACTCTTAAGTCTTGTTCAGTGATTGCTTTTTCTTGAATGGTGTCAGCTGAAGGAAGGACAACTAGATAGAACTTTGCAACAAATCTGTCAGCAGTCCTGCTAGTTAATGTTTCATTACATTGAAAATGGCAATCAGTATTTTTTCCTCTCCCTTTTTCTCACTATTGTTTTTGCTGCTCAAGATGGTCTAACTTTCAAATCTTAACCAAAGGGGTGTCTTTTCCAAGTGAGTACGCAGTAATCAAAAATTGCTGGAGCAAAATAAATGTATAAATATTTATAGAGGGCTTTGTAATCCTTTTAAGAGTATTAAAATTTTCTATATATGTTTTAAAGCTTTTGAGTATATTTCTTCCTTTTTCCAAAAGTGAGTTGTTAGAAGAGAAGCCAAGTGCCAAAAATGTCAGTCAGTGTAGTTTAAGGTGACTAATCTATCAGTATATACATTTGAGTATAAGCCTGTCAGTTATAAAAAAGCCCCACAAACCTACTTTGATACCTCTTTCAATAAGCACATAAATTTCTTACCTAAAAACACTTGTGTGATTAAATTGACTTATATTGCATCATAGCATAGTCAGGATCTGTCTTTTGGCAGAAAATATATGAAATTATTTTATTTTGCTCAGCTTTAAAATGTGGTTACCGTTGTGAATGTGAATATTGCTGCTACTATTGCTTTGGCTGTTTAACTCAGCTGAAAGATGGCTGTACCTGTACCAAATAAATCCAAGCATCAGGCCTAATTAGCTCTCTTCAGAGTAGCAGTCTTTACTTTTGCTTTGATTTTTGAGTGAAGTAGTGGTCTCTGTAGTACTTTGAACTAATATGTATGCCCCACTTATCAAACATACGTGCAAATTTGTGGCTGTTGCAAAAATGGGGAAGCAGAGAAAAGGAATTCTGAGGAGTCTCAGGGAAGCTGCCACAATGCCAGTCACTGAGGTAATCTGGTCAGCAGGCCTCCAGCATGTGCTTCTCAATTAATTGTGTTCATATTTCCAATAATCCAAGTTATGCAAGAGAGGATTTTCTGTGCTTTCCCCAGTTTACAGCAATTCCTGTAGAGATAAAGGAAGAGCAAAAATGTCATTCATTCAGTCCAAATATTTAGTGCTTTGATCAATGTTACAAGTCCAGTCTGTCTACACAACCCAGCCTATCAAGAAGTTGCTCAGCCAGTACAGCATGCTAAACCAGACAAACATACAGTGCACCAAGTTAAATCTTTACCTGTAATCTGTTGTAAATCCTTACCAAATGGTGGCCTAGGGAGAACTTGAGGTAGCTACTGCTAACAAAGCAAGTGGCAAAAAATAGCTGTCATGGCAGAAACAGTATGCTACAGAAGTTTTGTTGCCTTCAGAAAAAGAGAGAATGTAGTTTCTGTGTGGAATACTTCAAAGCTTTCAACCTCATTTTGTGTCCGCATGATGCATGCAAATTCATTGCAGCCTCCGAAGGAAGGGTTTTTCTAAAGACTTCTCACTCTTTTTTCTTCTTCCAAAACTTCAGCAAGAACAGAACTTTCTTTGTAGCAAGGAACAACTAGAAAGCCCCTGCAAAGGTTATTTTCAAAAGAGAAATCTTTCATTCCATGCGTCCTTTAACAGTCGATATTGTGGCTGTTTCTTTTTTCTTCAAAACTTTTCCTTGGCCAGGCTCTTTAATGTTGTCTGTGCATGTCAGTGAAAGCAGAATGTGCCTAAAAGAAAATGTGACTGCACTAAAGAGTAACCTCAATTTTGGGGCAGCTGTATGGTGTGAGGATTTCCTGTGGAAGACTTAAATTACCAGTTTGGTCTTCCTGACTAATAACTTCCATTTTTGGGAAATGGGGAACTTTCTTGTGTGGGTGAATGAAGTTAATTGACTGTTACTTTTATGTGGTCCACTGCTGTATAATTTATTTCTTCCGTAGACCAGTGTTATTTTTCTGTTAGGAAGGATGTAAAGGATTAATTTCACATTCCAGTTACCTTGGAAGCTGTTGCAGCCATGCCATTCCTTGTCTTCAGCTGTTCTACCATGCTTAGTCCTACCTGTGCTCTGGCTAAAGCTTTCCCTGTTACACTCCTACAGTTTTAGCCCTGCTCATAGCAGTTCATCTCCTTGTTACCTACTTGATACTGCATCTCTGCTCCCTACTGTTTCTCACATTGCCTCACACTGCATGCAGTATGAGCTAAGGTGCCCTTCTAGGTGGTCTGGTACCTTGTCCTTTCTGTTGTGAATAAAGCAGCATATGCTTTACAGATTGCCAAGACTTTAAAAAATGTGTTTATGACACAAGAAAAAACACAATATTGTGTGTTGTTGAATTTTGTGACAGCCAGAGTGTTGTAGGATAACAACATGTAATTAAAGAATGCAGAGTCAAAGAATGAGAATGGACAGTGATCACGTTGATGAGAGGAAGCTGCGTGCTGAAGGCAGAAGAGCATGACACGACAGATTATCATAGCAGATGAGAGGTTAAAATACTTTAGCAATTTAGTATGAATTTGTTGGATTTTTACCTACATTCAAACAAGTTGTTCTGGACATTTTGTAATAACAGGTTCTAGGGCTTTGTTTTGCACATTAGTTGTGAAGTACAGCAGCAAAGTTCCTTTCTTGCTTGCCTTTTTCTCTTGTCCAGTAGGCATGGTGATTTTTTGCTCATTATTTCTTTAATGTGTTTGAATAGGTGGTTGAACAGAGAATTTCCTTTCACCACATCTGTAATGGAAATGGGTGATGCTGTGTGTGGGCTACTGAAGCAAGGGAAGATCTGTGTGTTGTTCAGGAGAAGTTCTCAAAGGGAATAGGATCAGAATTGCCTCTTGTGAGGAACAAGAGGGTGGAAGCTGAATCGATCTGATGTTCGCAGTAACTCAATGATAAGAAAAAAAGTGAATTGTATATAGAGAGACTTTGCCTAAAAAGAGAGGAGAGAAATTATCTAAGGAGGCTGGGGTTATTTTCTGTCTCGGTTTAGGGCAAATTTGGGAGGAAACCTCTGAATGGGGTCCCTTTAGGAAACAGATTCAAGCAGTCCCTCCCCCAGATGGTTCAGGGAAAATATTTCCTCGGAGAGAAGTGGAAAAACCTGTTTATTTAACAGGCAGAGTACATCCCAGCACAAAAATGAACAATACTAAACAGCAAAACCTCTCGCCCCCCCAAAGAGATGACAAATTCAGCAGAGTCCCTTCCGTGGGTTGCAGCCCGGCTCACTCAGTCTGTTCTCAGTCCCTTCAGAGCTGGGAAATGCCCAGGCCAGGCTTGGTGGGACACAGGTGTGAGCTCCCGGTGCTCCTCCGGGTTTTCAGTTCAGAGCAGGTTCCAACAATTCCAAGAAAAAGGAAAGAAAATCCATAGTCCAAGGAGCTTCTATGCCTCAGCTAGCCAGAAAAAACAACCAAAAGCAAAGGAGAGCTCTCTCCTGCTGCCCACTGCAGACAACACGGTCTGTGTGAAGGGTGGGGGAGAGCAAGTGCAGTCTCTGATAACAAACTCTGCGCCTCTTCTCTCCCCTTTCACTCCTGGAACCTGCCTTAAAGCTGCAAAACTCAATATTAAACACCAGCAGAACAGATGACTGGAGATATACAAGCATTATAAAATCACCTCAAAACATTTTCTTAGTTAAGAACAAAGGCTGTGTCCCAGGTCTGTCTGAGGAAAATAGTGTGACCAGGGGAGTGAAGCTTTTAAATCTGAAATTGGAAAGGAATAGTCTAGACTATATGAGGGAATCCCTGGATTAAGAGTCCTTATTTGTGCACCAAAGTGATCTCTTATTGTGCGGGAATTGGGAAGATCTCCTTGTCCCGCTTGTCCTACAGAATGAGTTTTCTTCCTGCTCTGCAGGAAGAGAGGACAGAGTGTTCGGGGTGAGCAGTGTGAATGTGTCGGGGCCCTCCCTCTCTGCAGTCACCAACTGTGCATGGTGGATTCTTCACAGCCATCGGCATTCCTGAGCTCTCACCTTGCTCTGCAGTGGAACCAGAGGGAAGTGATGCTGTGGGATTAGGGACAGCAAGAGTGAGCAGAGCCCTCATGGAAGCGGGGACAGTAAAGGGGACCAAAGGTAACCTTGGGTACCTGAAGAAGGAGACCTCTTCAGTGGGAGCCAAATCTGACCATGGTAGAGGCTATTGGCGTGAGGCTTTGGGGAAACAGCCAAAGCCCCACTCAAGTCAAAGCAAGTATTTTAAAATGTCAGTAAGCTGAACTTGCTGTAAAACTTGCTTGAAGATACTTGGAAGGTTTTTGGCTTTGATAAGTCCAAAAGGCTTTCCTGGTTTTCTTGGCTTTGAAGGCTATATTAGTGTGACTTATAATTAGGAGCAAAAAAAAAGACAAGTTTGAAGTAATTTTAATTCATTACTGTCAGTCTAATTGACCTATGTTCAGAGAGGTTCTGAACTCTTCAGTGTGTATGTAGTCCATTGACTCTTTTATAGATTAACAGGAATGGACTGAAATACTGTTTTATACATGAGAATGAGGCAGCAATAAAGTAGTTAATAATTGATCATTTGTATTATCTATGTAATTCTTTCTTGTTGTTCAGAAATAAAATCTTCTTTTACTGCAATATGAATACTTCAGTCATGGTTCCTATTGGCTTGTTTGAAGATCTTTCAGAATAGAAGCCTAATATATTATATTATGCATAATTCCCTAATATATTTATGCATAAAAAGACATAAATTTGTGGCATAATTTGATTAATGCTGGAGTTGCACTACAGCTGAACTGGCTCAATGGAATTTTTTGAGTGAAGTGAAAGCATAGCTTTCCCAAAGATTTTACTCCAGCTATTTTCCTGTCACCTAGATTTGAAAAGCTTCCTTGGCAGAAGAATTTGCAATTAATTTATGTTGGTGCTTATTAGCCAGACAGCTTATTTTTAAATCTCTATTTTTGCTTTCCCTTTCTGTAGGGCAGTTCTAAGAAGCACACTTAGTGATAACCTCATTTTCCTGCCAGAGTAGTGAGATATTGAGTCTATATACACAGTGCTCTTGCAATGCAGGAGTTAGTGATTATGTTTTCTTAACTGGAGACCCACAGAGGTACTTAATATTTCTTCACAAATTGCACTGGTAAATTAAGAGTTCATCTGGCTAGTTAGATTTACTAGGGCAGATGGCATTTCGCATGTGTGATGAGAGCAGGAAGGATTCAGCAAAGCCATAATGTAATTAGCTGTGTAAATGAGCCTCACAAGGTAAATCTCTTTAACCCCAATGATAAAATGTGTTTTGTGCTAAAGCTCTGGATTACTGGTCCTGTGAAACAATGTGTACAGCTAGTCAAGCCAAGATTTCAGAAGCAATCCAGTCAATTTGAAAATGAGGGACACCACTTTTTATTACACCTTCCTTGCACTTTTATGTTTGAAACAGAAATCGGCCTCAAGATGGTACTTGGCAATAATACAAGAAAGAGTTGTGTGGAGTTACCTGAATTCAGTTGTAAATAAAAGCTTATTTGAATGCTAGAGATGAGATGTTCTAGCTAGGGAGGAAAGATGCTTCATAAAAGCAGACCAAAATCCCAGGCTGAATAAAATGTGAGCTGAGCTGTCTTTTCATTGTGCTACAGTGAGTAGTGTAGCCATATGTAGCTCCTGTTTACTCAGTACCTGGCACAGGATGTTCCCCCATTTAACCCTTAAGCTCTGCAGTAGTAACTGTGATTATCATCAATGTGCAATGAAACTTGAGGAATCCCAGTGGTTTGGATTGCAAGGGACCTTTAAAGATCATCTGAGCAGGGAGGATTTTGGTGCTGCGAATTCACCAAGGCCTGTTTGTGCCTACAGATATGTGAGTAACTGCAGGTAATTTCACATGCAGTTTTAGCAAAAAATATTTTTAATGAGGATATACACCACTTCCACATTTCATTTGAAATTAGTCAACTAGGGATATGTCTAACTGTGTTGATATTGAAAGTTATTGAAATAATAGATTCACTGTAAGACTGGTCAATAACTGTGTGCTGCCTGGTTAGAAAAACACCCTGGAACATCATGTTACTTCTGAAAAATCAGTAATCTAAGTAATGAATCTTTATTCAGCAGGGCAGTCTCACATTTTGTAAAATTACGCAGAAAAAATGGGCTGTGTAGCAGCCCTTTGTATTGTGCATGAAACCTGTATTGTTCTTACTATTAAATTTAATCCATGTGAGAACCTTTTGTACCAATTTTCAGTCTTTCTTGTTTATTATTAAACCTGAAGATGTTTTACTTTCTGATGGACAAGCTTTGGAGTCTGCAAATTTCAAAAAAGGTACAAAGTGCTATTTTCTGCAGAAGTTTATCATAGTGTATTATTAGGTTGACTTCTGTTTTTTTATTTTTTTTTTACTCACAAGCTATAAAATACAGAATTAGTACAAATAAAACTGTAAATCAGGGACACTCTGAGCAATTTAGGCATATCACAAGAAATTAGAGCAGGTTTCGGGTTGTTTTGGTTTGATTTTTTAAAAGTATTGTCTCTTCTACTTGGAGATACTCAAAACCTGATCAGAGGTGGTCCTGGGTAACCTGTGGAGAGTCACTCTGGCCTGAGCTGGGAGTCTGGACTGGATGATCTTGAGGGGTCCCTTCTGATCTCAACTCTTCTGTTTCTCTCCAGTAGTTACTTTCATATGCATAATGTGTGCTTACAGAGGTCCATCAATCTGTGTGGGTGTGGTTGGGGGTGTTTGTGCAAGTATGGAAACCTTAATGTAACGTGTTTGAATGTTTGGTTGTTTTTTAAAGTTTAACTTATTGTGGGGACAGACGCTCAACTAGAAGAATGGGTAAATGCTTTCTATTTTTGATTAACAGGGAAAGCTAATGCTTGTAAGGTTTTCTTGTATCAATTCTCAGTAGTAGAAAATGTATCAAAGGACATTTTTGTCTGTAATAAAATCTTGCTTTCTTACATGCTTACTGTCAGTGTTTCCACTACTGCACTAAATAATTTATAGTAGTCATGACTGCAGGATAATCTTGGAGAAATTCACATGGGAAGGGGCCTTTGGACATAATCAAGTCCAACTGTTTTCCAGAGCAAGATGAACTTTGAAGTTAGGAGAAGCCTGGAAATGAGAGAAGGTTTCTGGGGGCTGTTCTGATTGCCTTTAGAGTAGCATCAAGGAGAGTGATGCCACAGAATATTGAAAGTTTTTCCTTTTTATTCCTTCCTATCACATTTTAATTGAAGCTGGTCAGTTTCTCATCAGTGTCTGTCAAACAATGCTAAATAGTTGAATCAATATGTAAACAAGAAAGTTGTTTTACCTCTTTTCCTATATGCTGAAAGCCATCTAGCTGTAAAAAAAGATGATTGCATTTATTATTTCATGCGGCCGTATTTCTTAGATTTGTTTGCGTGGCATAGAAATCAGCAGGAAGAAAGAAATGTTACTTCTGCTGAAGAAGAAAAAATTATCTAACAACCAGTGTAAATTGCATCTTTGGTGTTTGTGCAGGTTTTCCTCACTTAGATTTGTGTCTCCTTGTTATTGAAATTTTCAGAGAAACACAGATGCTGCCTGGGATGGTCTCGATGCAGGGAGGACTCTGCTGGCCCCACTGTGTGAGATGTTTCAGAGTTAGAGCAGTGGATTGGTTGGGAATTGCCCATACAGTGGTGTGTGCCCTTTCTTTCAGCAGTCTCATGACTCCCAAGATGCAGACTGTGAAAGGAATTGGAGGAATCATAATTCTTTTGTGCTTCCCAGGTGCTTATTCCGCATGTGTTTTGGTTTTATTTCTCTTATTTTGGGATTCAACCTTATCTTGTACTTTATGTGTGGTCTTTCCAAAATGAGGTTGCCTCAAAGTAGAGTCCTTGCTTACATACCACCAGCACACTCTGAGTGTTTTGGAATGCACTTCCCATGCAGGGAATGATTTGTGGCTTGGCACTTCACCGATGCATTAACAGATCTTTATTTATTAATTGGCAGTCCTGCTGGCTGCAGCTCCCTTGCAGGGACTTCCTGCCTCAAACCAGAAGTTGGTGCTTTGCTGTTGTGTGTGTTCTTTCCTTTGGCAGTTTTCTGTGAGGAAATCTTCAGGGTCTCTTCAATCAGTCAATGTTCCTACTTCACGGTATTAAGGAAGGAGAAATATGGACACTGCTTGCTTAGGAATTTGTTCTCCTGAGCCATGTGTGGTTGAGAGAGGAACGAGATCACAGCCCCTGTGAGCTCCCTGAACACACGTCACAAGTACTACAATAAACTCTGAGAGGCCCTGTATTTTTGAGAGGTGAACAGTTTTACACCTTCAGGTTCTTTATGGATCCCCAGGTTAGGTAACTTTCTGGAGAATTTTATCCTCCAACTGGAGGTTGTTTATTAACTATGGTAATTTGCATATGGGGAGACTAAAACCAAGGCAATAGTAGGATGAGGTCCATCTCTGTATGAGCATAGGGGGTAGAGTTCTTCCTTGAGCTGTTTGAGGTGTAGTGTGTTTCCTCCTCATCAGAGGAGACCAGAATTTTGGTCAGTTATTTCTCCTGAACATCCAAACACTGTTGCTTTTACACTGCCAAGCATGGAGCATGCCCAGGGCTACTGCTGCTTCTCTGAGGCAGAGGGGCTGCAGAGCTGGCAGTGTCCCTCTCCTTCAAGTGCAGGGTGTCACAGAAATGACTGGGAGCTACAGTTCCCAACTTAGTTTCCATAGGGCTGTCAAAGCCTTGATAGGTCAGTGATGTCCCAAAAAGGGGATCCATTTGTTGCAGCTGCCAGGGTTTATTGAAGGTGGCATTAGTTGTATTAAATTCCTACCTGGTTTTTTGAGATTGCTGTATTTTTTTTATATTGTGAATGATTTAGAGTGAGTGTTGGATCGATGCACAGTAAATAGTAACAGCACAGTACATAGTAACATGTTAGGCTTTCTGATTTGTTTTGGTGGTGTTACATACTGTTTATCCAGAGATCTAAAAAGAAAATA
Organism: Cinclus cinclus; assembly: GCF_963662255.1. Classification (NCBI taxonomy): domain Eukaryota; kingdom Metazoa; phylum Chordata; class Aves; order Passeriformes; family Cinclidae; genus Cinclus; species Cinclus cinclus. Next base: position 15,021,615 of record NC_085050.1, on the reverse strand, counting down.
CAAAAATAAAAAAGGGGGAAAGGATTGGGATAATGTTGGCAAGATAAGGGTCTTCTTTATACCCTTCAGTCAAAAAGTCATCATTAGCATGCTTGTTTTGCGCATTATGTATCTAATGCTGTGTGTGTGTACGTATGTATATTTATGTTTGTATGTACTTGGCATGTATGTACATGAAGCAAAGCTGATACCCAAAACATTGTCCAAGCAATTGATACACATGTGATGAACTTTCAGTAATTTTATGGTATGGAGGAAGACCTCAGAAAAACCTTCACTGTATTTCGGTAGCAGCTGGTTAACTGACAGACAACCTGGCTATATTCCTCTGAGCTCTTAAAACACACAGTTGATTAGACATGCTGTTACTAGACAGATTTATGGGGACACTTACATGCTTCCTGTGCTGTTGATTTCTGTTCATAATTTCATCTTGCCAACCTAACACTAGAATTCATACTATTCTCTTTCCTCTGCTTTTTATAATTATGTTGTTTAAAACTGTGGAATATTCTTGCTTATTTTCAGATCTCATCAGAAAACTAGCACAGCAGCAGTTTGGAAATACACAGGGCGATTATCAAAAGGTAAACTGTTTATGTGTATCTGCATAAAATAATGAAAATTATGACTTTGAAATTCAGTTTTTTTTTCTAAACCAGTAATTAGTATTTTAAAACTGTATGAACAGAATACAAATATGATTTTTAAAATAATAAGTATGATGTTTTCATGAAAAATGTGAGACCAATTATAAAGAAAATTCCACAAGCCACTGTAAAGAAACTACTCATAGTTAAGGATGACTTAAAAATTCCAACTATAATCGGATTGTGGCACAAAGATTGAGAACTCTTTGTATGGAAAAATACTGGGTTTATTTCAAAAAACTTAGGGAGAACCATTACTACTTAACTGTCATGTAAGCTTCAGCTACTTTTAAAAAGCTGAATTAATATTATAAATATACTATTTATATATTAGCAAGAAGATGGAATGGAACTGAGCATCTGAATTTTAGGCTGTTCTGGAGCACAGCGTTTCACATTCATATCAGGAGTTGAGTTTCTGCAGTAGGAATTGAACTGTGCCCAGGCAGTGGACAAGTTACTTCATATGAGCTATTTGCTTCTGGTCCCCACAGTGTGGTGTACCCAGCAGGAGGATGAGTGTGGTGCTTGCACACAGACACTGAGCTATTGCTGTGACTAGGACTACCTTACTGGTGCTTCCATGTCTTCCCAACAGCAAGACTGTTTCTCCAGTAGCTTGATAAGCTCTGCATGACATCGTGGTGTGTGGGTTTTGTTGTTATGCTGCATCAAGTGACTCTTGCTGGTCTCATCTGCTTGGAGGAACTCTCTATAGAGTAGTGCATCAGAAATTGTTCCTGTATACCCAGGGAAGAATGTAAGAGTAGGGCTTGGATGACAGAGTCTTGGGACAAAACTGTTAGAACTTGGGTGGTATCCCTGACCACAAGCAGAGTATTTAGTAACTAGTACATAACTCATGAGAAATCTGAGACTAGCCCTGTGTAGGGAATATGATTATAGGGTGGCAGATAAAATATTGGGATGCTTAAGAAGCAGAACAGATACAGGGCATTCATTAGTCCAAATTCTGACCTGAATACAGGGCAAAACCTTGAAACAAATTTGGAAAACGAAAATATATCAGAACAAGTAGACTGTGCTTCAGAAAATGGAAACATCAGTGAGAGTCAGCTGTGAAGCAGCCAGCATGGCTGTAGATGTGCCCCTGGAAGAATTTCCAACGGAGACAGGGAAGTGTGAATGTTGCTGAAGGGTGTGAATAAGTAGTTAGAAATGTTTGCCTGTGGTTTTGAACACTCAAATTCAAGGAGAATGAATTCAGACTAGGATAAGTTCAGAAAGTGCCCATTACGGTGGTCTGGGAAACCTGTTGATGTTCAGACAAAACTGGAAGAGTTTGCTTAGTTTAGGATAAGATTGATAAGGGGTGTGGTTACTCTTTTATAATACATATGGAGAGGAAGCACTAGGAAGAAGGTTCTGCTTCTTGGGCAAAATATATAGTGCTAGCACAGAAGCATGGCGGCCAACAAGGACATGTGAGAAGACTTGCTCACCAAGAACTGAGAACAGCCCTTCAGTAGCAGGAATGAGAAATCTGCTTCTCCTATTTGTCCTGTTAAATTTCTGCTGTCGTTCTTTTGTATAATCTTTTTAAACCTGTTTATAGAATGTATTAGTGACCCAGGAGGCCTTTCCCCCTTCTGTGCTGTGTGTCCTAGTGTTCCCACTTGGACTGTAACCATGAACATCTCCCTGTGCCCTGCCAGGGCAGCAGTCTGCCAGGTCAGCCCAGCAGCTGAGCCGTGCCTGCTCAGGGGAGCCAGCTTGCTGCTGCTGCCATTGCTTTGCTTCTGCTGGGAGGCTGCATTCTTGAAACGTTCAAAATCATACTTGGTACCAGATAATTAAGGGAGGGGAACTATTAGTCATCCTTCCATTGATACAGAAGAAAATATGTTAATAAGTTCAAAATATGACTTTGAACCTTTTAAGCAGTACTGTACAGTAGAAGTTTTTAAAGGATATGTGTGATGCTGATAAATCGCTAAAACTTGAACATTTCTGATTTTCACACCTCAGACTTTGGGCTGAGGGGTCTTGCCATCTTTAGCTTGTCTGCTTTACTTCCACTTAGGAGAAAGGGGAAAGCACTGTCAGCTGTGAATTTGGCAGGCAGAGATGAAGAGGAAAATACAATAAATTAATTTTCCATCGTGGAAACAAAGGGGAAATTGGGTTCTTTTGAAATTCTGTCATTGAATATTTAGTTTTCAGTGTTCTTCTGGTTTTACAGATTAGAAAATAGGTAAGCACTGTTAAATAGATTTCTTCAGTTTCTTTTCAGTGCCTTTTCTTTTTTTCTTTTGAATAACTTAAATTGAACCTCTACATGGTTAATTAAAAGTGAGGGTGAATTTTGTATGTAGTGTGTTAAGATCCCACGGCTGCTTCTGGAGCTACTAAAATAAAATAAGAGCTGAGAAGAAAAAGTTAGTCAAGAATATCATATCAGTTATGACAGGTGGAATTCATGAAGAAATCACCGAATTGCAAAGTAATGCTATCCCTGACCTTCTGCAAGATATATTGGGAATTCTATGAAATAGGTGTTCAGTGTAGAAGTAACTGGTCTGTCATTGTTTTAAGATGAAAGCATTTATTGGACAAATCCTAGATTCCTTTCATTCACCAAGGAAACCAGAAAATAGCTGCTATGTATTTTATTGTAAATATTTTTCCATAATTATTTAATGGTGCTTCTGTGTGTTATTTTTACTTTAGTGGCTTGTTTGTTATTGTTTCTGTGTTGTTAATTGTTGTGGTCTAGTCATGGTTAATTATTCATTATTCACGGGATTTTCTTTTTGTGCATGCTGCCTGTGTATTATACACGTTCTCCATTTGTTTTGACTTCCACAGCCAGAAAATGTTGTCCTGACTCTTCAGGTAATGTCTTATGGTAGATGTACAGCTTTGAAAAGAAACTAACCATGTCTGCACTGCTCCTGTTAAAATATCCATAACCATTTTTAATGTTACTTTAAATACTGTTTTCCCATCTAACCTATCCTAAAATAATGTATGCTGTCATATAATTTTTGAACTATTCAGTTATATAGAAAAGAAAATAGTGATTATTTTGCAAAATACAGCCAAATTCTTCTTTCAAGCATTAGTTCATATTCTTCAGAAGGAAGCACAGGTTTTAACAAGCAGTTAATTATAATTAAAAGAGTGGTTTTCATCCTAGAATTGGTAATCAGGGCAGAAATTTGCAACTCTGCTAATGGTGGTAGTTGCTGTATTTGGCTCGGTTGGTAATTAGGGACTCTGAGGAGGGGCATCAGCAAGGCTGGAACTAGAGCATGATTGATATCTTGTGAGAAATTGTAACTTATTTTACAGGACAGTTATGCAGCCTCAATTTCATCCTTTTGCTGCCAAGCTGCCCTTGTGCTGATGGATCTGTAAAAGAGAAAAGGACTCAAAGTACTGGTGTGAGAATTAGTTCTCCTAAAACTGGGAAAGGAAAGGAGAAAAGAGATTTATCAGGGAAGAAGGACTCCTGGGTCATGCCCACACTGTGCTATCTTTGTGCACAGACACCTCCCTGGTCCAATTTTGGCTGAGTTGTGTTTTCAGCAGAGGGAAACAGCATGGCCAGCTCACAGTGTGTCCCCTGGGAGCCACACTGCCTCCTGTAGAGCCCTGCCAGGGCTGCCTGGCCCAGCTTCTTGTTCCCAGGGCTGTTGCATTGTGAAAGCAAGTCAGGGTATTGCATTGCATCGTTACCTTTCACTCCTGCCAGCATCCTTGTGGTTGCTGCTGCTTTGCTGTTTGGCAGCAGAATAAATGTCTTTACCTGAGAGATCCGAAAATCTGTCTGCTTCTTCGTGTTTTCCAGTCCCTAAGCACTTTTAAATTCAGTACTTTGGAGTAACCCTAGCCATTGTAGTCGATCATCCAGTGAAATACTTCCTTTTGGGGTTCAGATAAAATTTTCTACTCTTACCTGAAAAAAAAGGAGAAAAAGTGAAGCCTCCATTTCCTCCTGATGAAGTGTTCCTCTAGTTAGCCTTGCTGACATTTGTGGAGCGTTTTTGGAAACAGATGTGAGAAACAGTCGATATGTGGTCTGGGAATTCAAATACATTCATTTTTAACCTGTTTCCATTGCACTGATTCACATTTATTTCTTGTGAACCTACTTCTCTCTTAGCACTCACTGTTGTAGTTTGCCTAGCTGATGCTTTAGTGAAATAATTATTAGCTATCAGTATCTACAATGTTATGTATCTTTTTGTTAGAAAAGTTGTCAATTATTGACAAAATATGCCAGGTCCATAACCTCAGTAACTTAGTAGATGCTTTAGTATGTAGTTTGATTTTTAATTATTTGCTCTATATTGATTGTAGTTACTGTGTGATATCTTCTATTACCACTATTTTTGTCTGAATTACAGGCCATCTACTATGAAATCGGTTTTATAGTCTCCGCAGCCTTGGGATTGCTATTTATTTTGTTACTGCCTCTTGTGGGACTTTGCTTCTGTATGTGTCGTTGCTGTGACAACTGTGGTGGGGAAATGCATCAAAGACAGAAGAAAAATGCTGACTGTCAGAGGAGCTGTTTTGCAACATTTCTTTTTGTTGCATCTTTAATAATAAGGCAAGTGTGATAAAAAGAAAAATATGAACCTTGGTATAGCACTTACTTTGCAGTGTCATATGACAAATAATATTACCATATTAGCCTACAGGTGCCGAAATTATTTTATTAGACTAAGTGCTATTATTGCTTATTAAAGAAAATGTAACTGCATTATAAAAGATTCTGCCACTGTTGCTATCCACAGGTCATTATGTACTTACTTAAGCAGAATGTAGGTATGAAACAAACAAAAATTTTATGTTTCTGTTGGGCAAAAGACATTTTTGCCAGTCTCAAAACAGCAGTTGCAGAATTTTACATTACACTTATGAACATGGGAGACCGTGTCCTGTGTTCAGTCCCTGTGTTCAGAACCTGAGATATCACATACTGCTTTGTTCCTGGCAGTGTTGTAGTGGTGAAAAAAAGCAAGTAAGTTCCTTCAGTATTTGCTGTACTCCAAATATTTATACTAGTTCAAAACAATGGGTTTTCTTCTGGATCCTGTGTTGTTTAAACCATGCATGCAGTCCCTGTAAATCCTGGAGTTTGGAGATATTTTTGCACTGTTGGTGCTACGAGTATACTCCTGTGCTGGGTGTGTAATGGGTGATGAGGAACTACAATCAAGACTTCTTCCCAGTTTCAAAATAGGTTATTTGCTTTCAGGCTTTCTGTTTTCCTTTAACTTCTTAATGTTTTCACCTACCTACTATCCTTATTTTGTGATTCTGTTAAAGAAGAAAAAAGTGTTTTGATCTATACAGTATGACTGTTCAGTCATATGGAATGTACTTTGTCACTTCACTGTAATAAAAATGATTTTTTTTTTCCTATTGTCATGACAAATGGTGACCTTGCTTATGCTCAAATAGAGGACAGGCTTATATCAGATATGAGAACATGCTCTTTTCTCCAGACATCACTAACAAACATGACCCTCAAGAATTTGAAGACTCAAAAACCAAATGGTGTAGGGTGATAGGTGCATCCCTGCCATGATGACAAGAATAAAGTTCTTTATGGTTCAAGTGTACCTTGAAGACAGTAAGTTATTAAATTACCTCTCAGCATGTCAAAACTGGAGGTAGGTCACAGAGTTGGCCAGCTGTCTTTCCACCACATTGCAGGACACTCTGTTGCAGGATGCTGCTTTGTGGCTATAATGGCTGGAGAATGTTGCCTGTTAATAGAGAAATTAAGATTGTCCCCCTTGTTGGTCTTAAATTGTGCATTTGTTGCCAGCTATCCATGTGGGATTAAGCATACCCACCACAGGCAAATGCTTCTTCCCAGGTCATGACTGGCAAATCAGTGATCCCTAGTAATATGCTTTCTAGAACTAAGGAAATTGCATCTTTAATTTCTCCTTCCCCTTCCCCTCCCTTTTTGTTTTCCTGAGACATCATGATGTATCTGATGCTTGCCCTAAGTGGGGGTTGTTGCCTGAAATCATTGTGCACCTTGAGTGGAGATAATCTTGTATGAGGACTCCCTGGTTAAGTCTCTGACACTGTGAGTGATGTGCAAGGCAAGATAGAACTTTACAAGGCTAATATTACTGGTCCCAGACTGACTGAGGGCTCAAGTCTCCAGTATGCTCTGAACAAAGAGATTCTCCTGCCCTTCTTGGATCTTCTTTAACAAGGGACGAGAAGATGCCATGCCTGGATCCATTTAAGCTCATGTCGGGTTGCTTACTGCTGTGCTGTGACACAAAAGGACAGTCTTACTGGTAGCCATTGCCCCAACAAAAATTACTGGAGGGAGTCTGAGGTTTACGCAAAACTGCTTCTACATGTCTTGTACTGTGCTCAAAAAGTATCCTTGTGACTGATTTGTGGAAACTTTATTACCTGCTTTTCCCTAAAGTTCCTATGCAATTTTAGCTTAGATGGAAGATTTACCTGTAATTCTTCCCAAAAATCACACTTCTCAAAGACTGTGCTAGACTGAGTATGTAAGCTGTGACAATAACCAGAAGAGTTTAGTCCTGTGCGAACATAATGCTTATGGCTACTTGCAAACAGAGCCAAAAGAGTGAAAACTTGAATGATCTCCTTCAATACAGGGTTGCATCAAGATGTGCAATGAAATTACTAAGGCAGGTCCTGTCATTGTTTGGGTATAATTTCAAGTTCATGCAGCATGGGAGGCCTTCTTTGGGAATAGGTCTCCCAAACCCTTGCCGAGTGACTGGAATGCCACAGACTCCTTCAACCTGAGGTGTGCTGCTTCAGAAGATGCATTTTGTAAGGCTGGCATCCCACAGAGTACCCTGAACCTACACCTCAGCTAGTGGAGCTTTGCTTTAAAGGCACTCCTGTAGAATGTACACATAGACAGCTGGTCTAGGAAGGATTCCTAAGGGGTGGACTTCTTCAGGATTACCATCTAAGTGTATGATCTCCACCTTTTCCCTCTCTTGCAGTACCAGACATTCTGGGATTCTCTAATTGAGCCTTTTTTTTTTTTTTTTCCAGTCTTTGATATGGAAAAATGGTTTCAAACTGTCTTTGCTTGGCTGGGAAAGACAGGTTAAATACACAGTGGAGAGTATTGGTATTGGACAGACTCTGTGGAGCTTGCAATGGACTGTGTGTGTAGGCAACAGCTCTAGAAAACTCTAGTAACATGGGGATGGGTTTTGTTGTGTGTCAGGATGCAAGTTCACACTGACATATATGTGCTGTTAATGCAGATTTTAGAATATTTCAGACAGCAGATTTTAATCACAATGAACATTTCTTCTCACTTTTACACTGATGTAGTGCTCTGAATTAGAATGGGGTTTTAGTGTCAGCTTACTGGAGTGATATGTAAATGAAATGTAAGTTTGGGCTTTTTTCTTTCAATTAAAATAAGGCTCCAACTAGATCTGCTTTCTGCAGGTGTGGCTTAAGGTGGGAAGTAAACTTTCCTTGAGGAGTAGTACAATTAAGAAATCAGAAAACCTGTGATAATACATGCAATTTTTTATCTTAATAGGCCTTTAGGGTGTCATTTTTCAGTACATGCACTTTCTGTCTGAAATATTTCTTTACAGATTGAGTCAAAAATACATGCATGTTTTTGGTAGTTCACAGCTTTTATACATGAATGTTTCCCTACAAAGTAGTATTCTATTGCTAGAGAGTAGAGGATGTAGAAATAATCTAGCAAATACATAGCAAAGTGGATTTGATATTCTAGACTTGCCATTGCAATTGCATGCTTTTCTTCAAATGTAAACCAAAAGTTTAGGGACAGAGACATGCTATTATGTCTTACTGTCTAGTCATCTGCAAGCTTAGGCAAACATATTTTCTCTGGGAAAGAAATGTAATTTCATTAATTCTTGTACATTATAAAGGCAAGGGAAGAACGTTTGTTTTTTAAGAAAGCATATATTGCAATACCAAATTTGCTGGTGATAGAAAATGTCCTGATTATTGCATAGAAGACCACATAGTCAGTTTTCTATGTCTCCAAGAGAGCTTGTGTTATAACCTCTCTTTTGAAGTAATGAATGTTAGGGAAAGCCAAGTCTTGAGGAAGTAACTGGTGTTTGGCATCTTGGCAAGTACCTCATCAGGCTTCACATTTCTCCTCTTGACTTGGTAGGATTGGTAATACATGTTGTTCAGAACCTGTAAGTCAATAGTATCTGGAAGAGTTGGTGGAAAAGTTGATACAGAAATCTCTATCCCATTATTTTCTTAAATTCATTATCTGGTAGCAAGGAAGGGGCTATTCTTTCAATATGTAAATGAGCTCAGGGTCTCTATTTTGTGACTTGAAATTTTCTGAAAACTCAGGTAAAGGAAAAGCTTGGGTTCCCCCTGCAACTGGTTTAGTAACATTTATATGCATCTGTAAAACCTGACAAGAAACTTGAGGGTGGAATATTGGACAGTTGAACAATTGTCAAAATTATTTTCTTAACATGTTGCAGAAGTGGCATATAATTTTTTTATTCCTGCTTTATGACTTTCTCCTCCTAGCTGCTTACTGAATGTTGACTCAAGGCTCAGGTACATAATAAATAGATCTTTCCTCTCATGTTGCGTGTTTGTTTAGTTACATTCAGAGTATAGTCACCCACTTGTTCTGAGTACCTTGGCTGCTTGAAGTATCTCCACTATCTTGTTTCCTCCCACTCCTTCCATTTAGGAAGCTGAAGAGAAAGATGGTTGTACTGCGATCTTACAAAGTACTGGTTTTTTAGCTTCCAATTGACCTTTCATATCTCTGAGCATGGAATTGAAAGAACATAAAAATGCTATCTGTCTAAAGAATGAGGATGTGGTTGTAAACTCTGAACCTCAGAGCAATGTACACGTTTGCTTTTCCTGATAGCTTGAAATAATTTGTCTTCTGATTAACAAAGAACAGCTAAAAATATTTGGATAGCAATGGCCATCACAGTAAGAGTAAAAAGAAATAATATATTGCCTATGTCCAAAACTAAATTGTTGGCTATGCTTGTTGTAGAATTATAGAATGGTTCGAATTAAAAGTTACCCAGTTCCTTGGTATTTAGGCATTCTGAGTTCTCATTCCTTGCGTGGTGGCTGATACTGGTGTCTGCTTGAGTGTTGGTCGCAACAATGGCAATAAAACTATGGCATTTGCTGCAGGTTAAGTAGGGTAAATGTGTGTGTCCCTTTGTTCCTTAGTGACTTCCAGGAGGTTAATTAACAGCCAGTTTTAAAGACATAGCTGTGTAATTTTGGGTAGAGAAGCAGCCTGTTTATGTCCATCTCTGTCATCCTGTCGTGAATATTTTTGGATATCGAGAAAAATGTTAGTAGATGAATCCTCATAGTTCTGACCTGTAGCAAATAGTTTTGCCATTTCTCCCTGTGACCTGCTTTGAAATTAAAATTTTCCTTCAGAGAGTATTTTTCAGAGCAACAAATTCTTGTACATGTGATCAGTTTTATGAGAACAAGCCTTTACATCATTTGGAAAAGCTAAAGTAGGAAAAGCAAAATAAAGATGAAGGTTTGGTATTGATTGAGTGAAGGAGATGAGCATTATAAATCAGGGTGTTTGGCCCTGTCTTGCCAGGATACACAGGTCATGTTATTTTAGGTACCTCTTACCTCTCCGTCATTTCATTTATGTGGCTGTATTATGGCTTCATTTGAATACATATTCTTTGGAGCAAGAGTTATACTTACCATGTATCTCTTTCCCCATAGAGAGCCTTGATTAGGTTTTCTTTAAGTCTTATTTAAAAATACTAGTATTTAAGTCCAGCTTGACACCCCAGCTTAGAAGGTTGATAGTCGGGCAAGGGTGCAGTCCCATTTGTGTTAGTGATTTTCTTCTCCTGTGTTTGGGTGCCCATAATGGCCTTTCAGGTACTGCCTCTCTAGTACTGAGCTGTTGAATTGCAATACAAAGTAAGAGACTTAACAAAGGTGCCAACCAGGAATTGCCTGTAATGAACCTGGCTGTGGCCTCAAGGCAGTGTCTGTCTGCCCTTTGGGCATGAATCCTGCCTGTGGTGAGGGCATCTCACGTTTCTACTGGTTAAATCTCAGAGTTAGTGCTTAGCCCATGAGATGGGTTTGTAGTCAGCCTGGTTTTGAGGCTATTACCACTCTGGCGGTTACTCTTGACTTTTCTGGTACTTGTCTGCAAGGTTAGCTGTTGTGAATGTGAGATGTTTAAAAGTCATCCTTCTGTTTAAGTCTGTTTTACACCTAAGCTAAAAAAAAGCTAAGGTTCATGTATGATAAATCTTTGAAGTCTCTCATGGGACCTTTAATTGCCTTTTAGCATACTGTTTGTGTAGATCTATGCCATAATTTACAGCAAGGAGTGATCGAATAGAAAATAATCATCAGCAGTGCTGACAAGAAATGTGACTCCCTTCCCACCTTTCGTTTTGGTATCAGGAAATGCATATTATTTTAGCATTAATGGGGGATATTTTTGTGCTTTTGAATGATCCATGCAATTATGTAAATAAATTGTGTTATGAATAAATCTTACTGAAGTTATCAGATGAAAAATATTCCTTTTCACAGTTAAGTGGCAAGCATTTGCTTGTAGCTGTGTCCAGGTTAATGCTACTTGCAAAAGAGCCTAATGTTTCTAAGTCTCATACAATTTACTTAGGTTATACACGTTTTCTGACTGTACCCATGCAAATGGATTAGTAGTTGTACATTAATAACTTCAGAAGACTTTGGGGTAACATTGCTTTTCCTTTCTTTTCTTTTAATTAGTAGTACAATATTGGCCCTTTTGGCTCAGTCTTATAGTCTGCCTCATGGTGTGTGTGAGAACCTGTCGCAGTTTATGGAGACCTTTTTCTTTTGATAATATTGACCTTTTTTGGCTATAGTTTTTTAATTCTGTCTTACGTTAGAATGTGCACTTACATTAACAAAAACCTGTTATCTATATTTTTTGTAGCGTTGGAGTGCTCTGTGCATATGCTGCCAACCAGCATTTAACTAACCAAGTCCGAGGAGCAAAGAAACTGGTTAACAGTAATTTTAAAGATCTGAAAATTTTCCTTAACGACACTCCAGCGGTAAAGAATTTTATTTTTTTTTTAATGGGGAATGAGGGTGGGAGGGAAGAGGTCTTAGTAAGAAATATTGCAGAAAATAATTACAGTATTTTGTTCGTTCTTTGTATGTCAGTCTCACTGAGTAGAATAAATGGTGCAAGTTAACATATTTTCACACAGTAGTAAGTGATTGGGAGTTATCCTGGTGCGCCAGGATTCCTTGAACAAGTTGTGAGCTGTACCTTGGGAGTATGCTGCCTGTAGGCCCTTTTCCTCCTACTGAACTAGTATAGATCACAAGCAGAAAATAAATGATTTGGGAAAAAATGTTTTAAGATGAAAGCATTAAAAAAAATATGACTTGAAAACTTGGATTCCTTGTTGCTCTTTCCTATTTCCTTGTATTTTGGGCATACTTCTATGGGTTCTGGGACAGAGCTACAATAACTTTTTTTCCAGAAATATTTTGGTTTTCTGTAAACCAGAGTCACACTGTACCATACTGAACAGGAAAGATTCTTATCTTTCAAGTTTTTCATCGAGTTCCATAAGCAGTCCTTTGCATATCTTGTTTTGTATTGGTAAAAAAAAAGCTAGTTAGGAAGACTTGTGGACAATGTCCAATTTCAATTCTTTGTTAATTTGTAGGGGGGAAAAAAGTCTGATACTTCTATTAAGTTGGCTTTCATTAGTTTTAATTAGTTGAATTCAATTATATTAATCTGTTTTACTTTCACATGACTGATAAATTAGAAATAGGTGGAATTCATGCAGTTACTTGGAATCACAAGTGTGGTAGCATCCCAGTCACAGTAATTTTCTGCTGACCAGGGCTGTGTGAGAGCAGGAGACATCTTGATGAATGGCTCAAATGTTTTCCTATCTGGAGTTGTTCCCCTAACTTGTTTGTGTGTGGTGTTGTGACAGATGGGTGGTGGAGGTATATGGCAAGAAGTGGAGGTCATGCCAATAATCCCTCTTGAAACAGAGTGCTTTTGGTCAGTCTGGAGCTGATGCTGGGCACAGAAGGATCAATCCAGTCACATCAGAAACCAGCAGTCTCCTCAACAGTGTGCTGGGTTCTGACTTCAGAGGAGAAAATCTGTTATGTATAAGTAACTACCTTAATAGAAAAAAAAACAGACACTAGCTAAAATGTTAATAAATACACTTGATTATTAAGTGTCAGGACTTGAACACTTCTGCCAGAGGTTAGTCAAAGTCTCAGTAGTTTTTTAGTTTCATGTGGGATTATTACCTTTTCTTTTTTAGACTTGGTGTTAAGGCAGTCATCAGCTGTATCTCCCGAGTTGTTTTGTCAGACAAAGTTGCATGAATACCATGTGTACACACACATCTGTAATAATTTCTTGAGGAAAGGAGAGGAGCTACAGTTTTTTGGATAAAGTTCTAGTATCCATCTAATTGTCTATAAAGCTCTGAAATTCGAACTGATGTCCTTGACTCATCAGTATGAAGTGTGTACAGCATATAAGAGGATTTGAAAAGGAAGTTCTGTGTTAAGAGTTCATGTCACAGGAGATTTGCAGACTGTGAGTACTGAGCAATAACACTATTAGTTATCCTTTTGTCTGGGACATTGCTGGAGACAAACATGTATCCCTGCAAATTTTTAGTCCTTTAGTTAACCTAGGTAAACCAAAACAATAAGTAAGCAAAAATATACCCAAAACCTTCTCAGTAAGAAACTCTCATTTTTTTCCTCCTATTTTAGAAGAAGGAAGTCCACTTCCTACTTTGTAATTTAATTAGATTTACTGATAAATTGTTGCAAGGGCGATTTTTTTTTTTGTCTTTCTTTCTTTCTTTCTTTATTTCACAGAAAGTTTGGGACTGCAAGCCAGATACACTTTGGTACACATTTGAATCATGCTTGAAATTGGAACTCCTTTGTCAAGTGTGTTAACCTTTACACCACTTTAGCTCAGTTGGGGTAGAATTTATAGTGCACTATTTTAAACATGCAGAAATCAATTAATGTCTTTTCAAAATTAGTGTAAGTTTTCCTCTTGGGATGGTTCTTTATTAGCCATTTTTCCAAACCCAGGATTTGGTGGTAACTGAGTTGCTGGTTTGTATTGTTATGGTGTCTTGGTAGAGCTCAAGTTGAGACTGGGTCAAATCCACTTGGGCATAAGGAAAACTATTTGTATTAAGACAGAGCAGCTGACTCCTTTCCACAAGAGGAGTTCTGAGAGGCTGCCTAAATACAAATCTGTTACATTGGTGAATTGTTTCAAAATTGCCACCACATCAATGCCACCCCTTTCCATGAAGGAGGAACTAGTGCCACCAGAAAATCAAGTAACAAAATTGAAGACCTGGAGAACCTTATTGGCCTGTCTGACTTGAAGCCTCTGTGAGGCCATTAATATTTTTGAGCTGAATCATCAACCACAGAGACGTTCCAATTAAGTAGATGTTCAAATTAAACACTTTTTAAATGTACAGTTCTATTAAGCAAATAAAATAGTTGAAAACAATAGGATGTCAGTGTTTGGAGGGGTTGCATAACATATTTTGATTGCTTTGAAGTGACTATTTGACACATTCAAAAGTGTTACTTTTTTCAGTTCTTTTAATAATTTTTAAAATATTTTTCTTCTCAGCAAATTGATTACTTGGTGAGCCAGTACAACACAACTAAGGATAAAGCACTCTCTGACCTAAATAGTAAGTACTGTTATTTAAAGGGGGTTAGCAATATATAATGTAATTAGCTCATAGTGCAACGTGAAATTTCATTTATAAGGATATGATTTTCAAATAGAAGTGCTGTTCTCAGTAGTAAATGAGACTAAAATCCTTTTCATATAAAATGTCTTGGTGCTGGTATAATGCATAGTATTTCTGGAAATAAAAGTATTTAAATATTATCCAATAAGTCAGGCTAATATTTTATTTTCCTTTTCAGTTGTGGACTATTTGGAATATTTTGGAATATTTGTCCTCAATTTCTAAGTAGGAGCCAAATATCAAGGAACAGAGCTACGTGTGGTTGTGGTAGCTCCAATGAGAGGGCTCTGTTTATTTTTCTTGTTCTACCTTTGTCTTCTATTTAGTTAGAGGTATAAGCTTATCTTCTTTCTAAAGCTGCTTAATGTATTTGCCATTTCAGAGCAAGTAGTTGAAGAGCAGGAGATAAAACTTGAAGTAGAAATGCTGTACTTTCCCCTTCAGCATGGTTACAGTATGAGGCATCACTTTTAAAGCTCTCAGTAAACAAAAATAATCAGAAAACTGACTTTTTTTTAAATTTTAGATTCACTTTACAAAATTCCCAATAGAAAGGGCTGACCATAATCAGTGCACATAATGATTCAAGATGCATTGTTATCAGGTGTTAATAAATGCATCCAGATTTGCATTGTTGGATTGAGGGATTGTTGCTGGGATCAAATTGTGCAGGTGTGGCATTGTGTGACTTACAATAAATTGATTCTGCTTACACAGAATCTCTGCTTTTGTGTAGGTTTAAAATATATATTAAAAGTAGTTTTCAGTTCAGCCAACTTGGCATACCCTGAGGTTAATGTTTCTTGTCTGTGTGAGGCTTTATTGCACATTGAATATGCCTGTGAAAGTAGTAGTAGTAGTAGTAGTTAAGTAGTCTTCCTACCTACTTAATTATCAGCAGGAACACTGGTCTAAAAAATAGACATAATCTTTAAGTCTATGATAATAATAGCAGTAATAATTAAAAAATGAAGTTTGTATTTTGGGTATCAGCCTGAAGCTTCCCAGCCACTCCAAACTGAAATTTCAAATTAAATGTTTGTTCTCAAGGCAAAGTTATAATGTTAGCTAACAGAACGTAACGGGTCTGTGATGAGAGCAATCATCAAATAAAGATAGTTTTTATTTTCTTGAAATCCCAGTATTAAGTGTGTGATACTTAGGTACAGAAGGATTTTTTTTCCTAAGGGAATAAGCAGTAGCAGAGATCTCTAGAGAATTGTAGATGAGTTCAATTTTCCCACCCTAAGGAAATGCTGAAAAGTGTTTTTTGCTTGGTAGAAATTCTCATCCCAAGCCAGACATGTAGTGCTGACAGTAAGGGATGCTTTTGTACCATGCAGTATTCCCATCTCATCCAAAGGAAAGCAGCTGAAAAATCAGTTTACTGTGATCTGAAAATGGAGAGGACCTGGTGATTACCTTAAGGATGGGTCACATTACAATGCTTCACCCAAGTCTCCTCAGTGTTTCTCTGTCGCTTTGCTGAACCAAGGTTCATTTCTGTTAGTGGGCAGTGAGGTTGGAGGGTCTGGAGGTTGGGGTAGCTGGGGCTGTGTCTGTGCTGGAGGTACTGCATGAGGATACAGGGGCTTAATGTGCTTAAGGGATTTCAGAGCTGACTGCCAGGTCTGACTTGTGGGTGACCTTGATGTTGCTGGATCCATGAGGAACAGGAGAAAGGAAAAGAATCCACTTTTTAGTTTCTCTCATGCTATGGAGACGCAGTGTGTAGTGAGAGTGTGCCGCAGAATTCCTGTCTAGATGCTGGACCTCTTTAAGATAACTTGTGGAGAAAATCCTGTTCCCAAAACAGTAGTAAATGCAGTGAAATTCATATTATGGGGTTTGCTGAAACTCTTGTGTGTCTTTATCCATGTAGTCAATTCTTATTGAATATTTTCCACCATATTTTGATTTACTTCTTTCATTTGTAGGCCTATAGGTAGCTAAAGCAGAACTGTGTCCCTGCATTATCTTCTATCACTTAAGTTCTGAATGTCAGACCTTAGAAAAATTCCAGTAATATATGTAGATTTATTCATATGCATATGTATGTATAAATGAAATTGTATATTATATATTTATATAAGCATACATATATGTATGTACATAATACATGTGTTTGTTAAGTAAGGAGTCTGACAGCAGGTACTTTAAGAGACAATTTAAATTGAGCTAGTATGTAATTTGTTGGGTTTTTTATCTCTCCATACAACAGATGTTGGACCTGTGCTTGGAACCAGAGTTCAAGAACAGCTGGGAAAAGAAGTACGTCCTGCACTTGATGCAGCTCTGACAATGGCAGGAGGTAAAGATGTGCATGTTGTTGTATAATGTTCTGTTGCTGTGGTAAAACAGGCACAGCATGGGATAGCTCTGTGCAATACCATGAGTCAACTTACCATTTTTCTACATGCCTGGATATTTCTTTCCAACGGAGGATTTCACACATCTTAAGATTTATAAATACATTTAAAAGCTAAATCAAAATTTATGTGCTACTGTTGATACTTTGTTTTGGCAGTCATTGAATAGAGATGAAATCTGAATTTACTGCTTCAGGTTGCTGTCTCTTTCTGTTGAATGTAAGGGAGACTAGGAAAACTGTCCTTATAGAGTTGCATAATTATTACAGCCATAACTATTTGCAGATTAGTCTTTAACAGGTCAGGGATTTTTTTCCTGTACGCTACCAAGGTTATTATGAGACTTTTTACCAGAATTTCTTCATTGTATCTTTGAGTTTGGCATTGTTCATTCTTAGTTCTCTCTCCATTTAGAGAAAATACTCCTTTACTCTTTTTCCATTTAAGGCTTCTTTTTTTAGGGATCAGGTACATCTTACAGAGCAAAGGGAAGGCATCCATGAACTTGAGTCACTTTGGTTTTGGGTTTTTTTTTTTTTTTTACCCATGAATTCTTTCTCATTCACTTGTCATCGTTCTCCTTTTCTTTGCTTTATTTCTCTTATTTGTCTTGAAGTCAAAGTGGAAAGGGCTATCAAAGGTAAAAAACACGTGTATTGTGTATTCTTAGTTGTGTCTGTGTGGTTCGTTGTGTACTAAACACTTGTTCAGTGTTCTGTGTTTTTTTCACTTTCTTTTGTTTACTTGGTGTGTTTGGGATGGAATCTAAAGCCAGACATTGTGGAACACTTATTAATTAATTTAGTTTCTAATGACCAAGAATTAACATTCTTTACTGAAACCACTGAAGAAGGAGAGGTAGGAGAAGGCTAGAAAAATGGGAAGTGGATGAAATCTCAAAGTAACCTGAGCACTTCAATTGCTTTGTAGCAAAGCATAAGTGGTATATTTTTATATGCAGTAAGTACATATTCTGTGCTAGAAGGTCTTTGTGGGAGGGAGGCAGTAATTAAATCAGTATCATTATGAAGATCATGTGATTTATGCACATACACTTCCTCTTCATGTCTGTATCTATAGGCTGCTTTCTAACAAAAATGTTTTTTAAAATATTTCCCATCTTTGCAGCCATCAGAGAAACAAAGGAAGCACTGGAAAATGTGAGTGTCTCTGTAGAGGTTTTGCAAGAGGGAACAGAGAGGCTTCATGCAAACTTGACAGATGTTAAAATGCACCTAACCAACACCCTCAATGACTCTGCATGCAATGCAGCTCAGGCTGCCTCAACTTGCAATATCATCAAGAATTCATTAGGGCAACTGAACATCAATGCCAATTTTAGTGGGGTAAGATCTTTTAATAATATTTTTCAGACTCTCAAAGTGTGATTTCCTTGAATAAGCCCAATAGTATTTCTGCATCTCAGTGGCTTGGTGTGTGCTGTGGGTAGTGAAATTATCTGCCCTCCCTAAAATGCTGGGGATTAAGCTTTGCTTTTGCACAGCAGTTTTCTCGAGTGTTTAGGAAGATTCTCCTGAAGATCAGTTTAGTTCCTTTACCCTCTCTCCTAACTTTGAAATGTTTACTGAATTAGCAAAACTGCTACTTCGATGTGACTCAGGCATGTTTTTTCCTTCCCAGTTGCCAGGCGTGAGCTCACAGCTTGCAAAGGTCAATGATGTCCTTAAAATAGACCTTTCTAGTCTGGTACAAAAGGTATGTTTCTTGACAGATTTTTAAACTCTTAATGAATAAACATATGTGCTTATGTGGGATATGTGTATCACTTGTTTCCACTTTGTTTCTCAACCAGAATTCTTTTGTTGCCACCTCAACCTGCTTCATGGTTGGATCTCACTCATTGCTTTGCCAAGATTTAACACTTGAAAATATGAATGTAGCGCTTGGTATCTCCAGGATAATAAAAATCTAAAATGTTTTGCAAGTTGTCTGCTTGAATGAACAGTCCTTAAAAATGAATAGACAGAAACATGGATCCACCTGCATGCTGTCTACTTTTTGGTTCAATCTAAGAAAGGGGTTGAGACCCCTTCCTACTTCTGCAGTGATCAGGCTTGCAAGGGAGTAAGGCTTCAAGTATCCATTGCAATTGTTTCTCCTTTCTGTCCAAATGAGCTGCTGAGCTTGGTCCCCATGGTGTAGACCCCTTCTTTCCCCTCTCACTGAAGAAGGTGTTGCAGTGCCTTTAAAGGCAATTGGATTTCCTTGTTTGTAGTATGCATTTCATGTTTGGAAGGCAAAGACTTGGAAACAGGAGGTTTAGACTGGTACAGAGTAACTCCTCTCTCTTAGTGAATCTTCATGTGTGTGTTTCTGGCTTTTAGATGAGCTAGATCTGACAGGCAGCGAAGTTAGAAATGTCTGTGACTGATTCATACGTATTTAATTATAGATTCTGCCACGCCCCCCGCCCCCCCCCCCCCCCAAAAGAATATTCTGGAGACCAAACTAGATCTGAAATATACTTAAGAGTTCCTATTTTGCTTTTGTCTTTTCTAATATGCAGTGATAAAACCATATTTTTCCTAGTATTACCATATACATTTTAGTATGTGTGTACATTTGGTCCTTGAATAAAAGGAAAAGGCTGCAAACAATTTGACAATGAGAAATATGCCATAATTTTTTCACATTTTTGTCTTAGGGTTATGCAGCATTTAATGATACTCCAGACTTGGTGGTAAATCAAACCAGGAACATTTTATCAGGTGAGGACAAACTCTCTTTTCACTTTGCTTAATGTTTTTATTTTCTTTTATTGATATTATAGTTCCTTGGCTAAACATCATTAAAAATGGAAATGTGTAACTTAACTTTTTTTTAAAAAAATTGGTGCCAGAGGAAAAAATGTAGAAAGCAACTGTGTTCTTGATGAGGACTCTAAATTAAATCTAAAATAGAACATGTGGTATTTTATGGAGGAGTTTTATCTGTTAGGCTTTTTACTGCTCCAGTAATGAGATATCTTGTGATCCTCACTTCACACTGATGCTTTATTTGGTTGAAAAACTAATTTTCCTTGACCAGTATGTTTGTGACTTATTTAGGACTCTTATTTTAGAAAAACTGACCCCCTCTGCAGCTGTATTAAAATGTGCTGGATGGTGAAGTAAAAGTCAAAATATACCTTAAGGATAACTTAAATTATTGTCTCAGTTGTTTTGTTACTTGGGCTCTATACTTTCTGCTCTTTGACTGTACCTGTATGGTAGTATAGCATATGTATACTAATCTGTTTCAATTTTTGTTCTTGCATTGTGGACCTGTTCTACATAATATATAAGCAGCTGTTCCTTGTAAGTTTTTCCAGTTTGCTTTTTTATTTCCCCTTCTGGGCAAAATAAAGCACAGGATAGATTTAAGCAGAGTGTACTGTGTGAACTTGCCTGTAATGAGCCAGTTTTCTAAAACTGATATTGTGCTTTTCCTTCAGAAATCTAGAGCAGATTTACTCATTTTCCATATCTGTGATGTGTAAACACAGACAAAACATCTTAATTTATCTGCGTATGAATTGTTGGGGCTTTTGTATAAAAACCGAGTTCGAGTTACAAAAGCAAATAAAATAAGTAGGTTTAATAGAAAAAAAATGCACTTATCTGTAAACTCATAAAACAACTGTGATTTGTTACCTGGTTGGATTTGAGGAGTAATCATCAAAAAAGACAAAGGCTTGTCCAGTTGTGTTTTGAGAAAGAAGGAAGTACTACCTGCTACAAAATTATAACCTGTAGTTACACATCCTTCTTTTTCAAGTATTATTCCAGTTGAAGGAAGGGAAGAGTATAGAGAAACTGCATTTTACACATAGACAATATGTATAAGTGAATTAATCATGTATTTGTAAATGAAAATAGTGTATCTGTAAACTGTAAGTAGAGGATAGCACGTTTGGTCATAATCTGAGGGGAAAATATCTTAATGGATTGTTGCCTCAGGAGTGTTGCTAACTAAGTGGAATGAGTTCATTTAAGTATCTCTTGTAATAAGATTGAAAATAACTAGTATAGGTTCTCAATGTAGGCAGTCCTATTTCTTTCAGAGTATTGTATTCCCAAGACATGGAGTTTAAATAGATTTTGTTCTTCTCCTTTGTAAATTTGGTGACTACTTGTCTTGCTCAGTGTTGCCATTTTCAATATTGCATGAAAAGCAAGATTTAGGTTGGTTAGATAAAAACTGACACATTCATTATAATGAGAGGAGAGAGGAAGAACTTTGGCTCAATGTCTGCATCTTGAATCATTAAATTGAATGCTAAAACCAAAGTGTACATTTTGAAATGCCTTTCTGCTACTTTGAAGCTTGATGCTTTTGTTGCCTGCTTGTGTCTTCCTCACACTTGTCTTCATGGCCTGCTTGTTACATGTGGCAAATGGCTTAATAGCATTTTATAATGCATACGTGGAACATAAATTTCCTCTGTGGATCTGTAACAGTGAAATATGTTTGTTCTTTTAGATATCAAAAGTGTGCTGGAATCCATTGGTTCAAATATTACTACCTTCACAAGAGCACTCCCTGTTCAGAAGATTTTGGCAGATTTGATGGTGCATCTTACACAGACTGAGGCATACATTCAAGATTATTTTCCAGTAGTGGAGCAGTATGATTTCTACAGGTACTTACAAGAAATAAGGCAGGACTAAAGTGCTACCTCTTGTTAATACTTTGTAATATTTTAATGTTCTATAAAGGCAAGTAAGCTGTTAATGATGAACACAGTGAAAGGAAGAGGTATAGAGGAGTTACTTGGTACTGACATTTTGGTAAAAGCAAAAAAAGCAGCTAATCAATAACTGGCTGCTCTTTCACCACAGAGCAAGGGCTAGTTTCTACTCTGTAGACCTTCAGGTCTTTTTCAGGAAGGATAGATACTGGTAGATGTCAAAGACATAACACCCGAAGGAACTGATTGTTTCATAATGCCAGGGTGACTTTTTATCTAGGTCTTGTTTCCATTGAGTTGCTGGTAAATTGTGAGGGCAAAGGACAGTGAGGGCAGTGAGACCTTGAAGCCAATCCGTTGTGACTACACCTTTTGTACTGCAGAGCAGGAGTAACAGGGATTCTACTTCACACGATGTAAATCTCTGTGCACCCATGCTTGCCCCTATGGTGTAGTACTTGTCTTTGTGGTTGATTGTACCTTGAGAAAAACATGCTTTTTTGAGATTTCTGTGTCTCTTACTGTTGAGTAGCCTCATATTTTGACATGTAAAGCTTTTCATTTCGGTACCATTTATCTTTGCCCAGATTTAGGTACTTCTGTCCATAAGCCCATCAAATTCTCCCTACATTTTGTTTGATACTTTAGTTGATTTTATAATCAATCTTTGCTTCTGTGTTTGTGTAATGATCAGTCTCACTGCTAGAGAATTGCTGGCTTTAATGCAGTGATATATAAAATAGAACAGAGAACTGAACTTTCAGAACCTTGCTTAGAATCTGACCTTTAGCCCATTTCTTATCTGACAGTTATTGTGGTGAGCTTTAATTTGACAAATTTATTGATACTTTCATTGAAGCTCATATTGCATGTAATCAAATAAGTATATTGTTTTATTCTGCTACAGAAGAATAAAATCTCCTGTAAAATCTCATCTATATAGCACTTAAATATCTGGTTTTGTCAAACCTAGCCTAACAGTACTTCAAGTTCAAATGAAACCAATAAGCTTGTAGTTGTCCAAATTACTTTCTGTCTATTCCTTTCTTAATTACAGGTGCATTATTTGTAGGTCTTAATAAGTATCTTTTCATAAATATGCCTGTCAACATTAATGTTTTTCTTTTTATTGGCCGTGCATGTTCATTACAGTATTTCTTTTACAGATTTTTCTCTACAAAAGTGCAGGGGGGAGAAAAGGGAACTTAAAAAATAAAAGCTGAAGAAGTGACAACAGAAGGGAAAAAGAAGTGCAGAGGGCATTGGGAGAGGATGAAAGGATAGAGGTGTAATGTGTGAATAAATGGATATGCTCCAAATACCTGGACAGATAGAACCGTTACGTGATGTAATTAATAAAAATTAAAGTTCATTTCCTATCCAAGATTTTTCTTCTGATCAAGTTCTATTAACTATTCCATATATTGAAAGCAGTCCAGCACAGACACATGAAGCCTAGGTTTTTACAGCTTTAAATATAGTTATTTACAGTTACAAGCCTAACGCAGTGTGCAAAATGTTAGTAAACTTCACAGTAAGAACAACTATGTACTCATGACCAATGGCCAGTCCACATTCATAAATTTCTCCATTTATTCTTGAATTAATTGTTGTTTGAGCATCTACTTCCTCTAAGTAATTGTTTGTTCCACTTGGAGCACTTTGATGCTTCAGCACAGTTCACCTGCATTAATTGGGGAACACCTTTTTCCTGTGGTGTTTGTTCCCCAGTCCTTCAGTAGCAGCTGACTGCAATCCAGCAGTGACTGTGTGCTGGCCCAAAATGTATGCTAGTGTAAGCAAATATGTTTATCTTTGCTGACACTGGTTGCTCAAACAGAACCACAAGTGGGACATTTGGGAATATAGTATTGCATGATGTCTCCTGAAGGTCCCCAGTGTGCTCTTTGTGTGAAAATAATCACAAATTTTATCTTTTACTCCTTAGGTGGCTGGGTTGTCTCATTCTGTGCTGCATGTTGGTCCTGATTCTTGTTTTTTACTACCTTGGATTGCTATGTGGCACCTGTGGATATGATAAACATGCTTCTCCAACAACCAGAGGCTGCATTTCCAACACTGGAGGAAACTTTCTTATGGCGTAAGTTTCACTTACGAGGGAAAAAGAAAATGCAGGTAGAAAATTGGTTTGGTTGAGTTTTTGAAAGATGTAGATCTGAAAATAATTTGATTTGTTACCTAGGTATATCAGCTGAGAAAAAATAGAAATATTGATTTCACACACTTACATTGAAGGACTTGGGGATTTGAGGTTGTTCTTTCATTGAGGATCACAGCTGAAGGATAAAACCTCTGAATTTACCATTAGAAGATGAGTGCTGTGGCTAATGAATTTCTGTGCGAGTCCCTTTGGAAACTGCAAAAACTGGGGACAGATAATAGAATATATTAGGGGAAATGGATAACTTTCTAGTAAACTGGGAACATTTATTCAAAGTTTCAAAAAAAGCCATGGAAGGAGACAAGAAACAATTGACATTTTGAGAGCGTTTCTGGATGTTTGGGGTTGAAAAGTGCCTAGGAGTGGTTTAATGTCATTTCAGCTGGGTGCAGGAGAAGATTGCATCTGAAAGTCTAAAACTTTTTTGAGAGCACAATGTTAGAGAGTTGAATTTAAAAAAGAAAATTGTATGGTTTTGTGTCCCTTAAACATAATTCTTAAAGCAGTTTGCATGCCCAATGCTAATGTGAGGTGTCAAATGCATTTTAGCTGGAGATCTTACAGGGCTGAAACATTTAAGATGTTTCAGAGAGCAAGCATGTATGTGGAAAACAGAACTATTTCAACCATCAATCAGTTTTCATATTTCTGTTATAGCTGCTAACGGCTTCACTGTTGCCCCAGGTGTGTGTGTGTGTGTATATATATATGTACACACAATGTTTTCTTATAAAGCAAAACTTATTCAACTTCTTTTTCAGTGGTGTTGGATTCAGTTTTCTTTTCTCCTGGGTGCTGATGATTGTAGTGGTGCTCACTTTTGTCACAGGTGGAAATGTAGAAAAATTGGTCTGTGAGCCCTTTGAAGATAAAAATTTATTCAAGGTGAGGTTATTCACGTTATTAAACAATTAATAGAATCTGCATGAGATCCAATGGCCTTATCCATTCTGTATGGCATATCATTTTTATAGGACACTTCAAGTGAATTTGGATCTGGTATTACTCCCTCCTTGCTAACCAAATAGAGATATTCATCCTTTCTTGGTTTAATATGCTGTGCAGTATTAATACTGCATGTCTGTCTTCCATTGGACACAGAGTTTTCTGATTCAGTCGTTCCTTGGTAATGAGGAGTTTTAATATTCACCTTCTGCACCAGAGAGTTTGAATTTGCTGTTTTGCTTCTATTTTCATTAGTGTCTGATAAGCTTAGATGTGGTTATGTGTCAAAAGACCACATATTAATAAATGCATAAAGGAACTTGGAAATATAGTAACATGACTGAATTTTGTTTTTTAGGTTTTGGATACACCTTACTTACTAAATAAGCACTGGAAAAACTATCTTGCTGGCATCATCTTTAAAAATCCAAATGTTAACTTGACTTTTGAAAAAGTGTACAGGTATTAGTTATGATTAAGATATAATTCAGTTCATATTTAGCTCTTTTTATTAAATTCAATTTATGCATACTGATTTTGTGGTATCTTCTATGCTTCATATTTTGGGTATATCCAGAAATTGCACATATTCCAGAAGACATTCTGATTATAGTGATTCACAAGCAAAACCAGTTTGTTCCTATATATGAGTTATTAGGGATAGTCTGCATACTACTGTATGACAATACTAGTGAAGTTAATTGATAAAATACTTTTCATCTTTCATAAACTGTTAATCACTTCTCTTATTGACTGAGCTTCAAAAAATAATCAGTATTTTGTTTTCTATAGTACCGATTTTCTTAGAATAAGAAAACATTATTAATCATTCTGTTAATAATTGGTCCTCAAGGTGGTTTTTAAGCTGATCTGTGTATTTGTATTCTTTCAGTGATTGCAAGGAAAACAAAGGAATTTATACTTCCCTTCATCTAGAACATCTCTTTAATATCAATGAGCTTTTAAATATTAGTATGGTAAGTAAAGACACTGTGAGTGAGTGCATGTTTCTGAAGGATGTTGGCTTTTGAAACACCATGTCTGAGTTTTATGGGATTTCAGATTTTATACACAAAACATTTTACAGGGAGGCAAGTACTGCCCAAGCTAATATGAAGAAATAATTTGATTTACAAATTAGTGGTAAATTTGATTTACCAGTCTCAGTGGGCCAGAGAATATTTTCTAATGTGCTTTTTTTTTTTAATTTGCTGATAATAATGTTTGTTTTAACTTTGAAAATTGTATGGAAGTTTGAAGTCTATCTTCCAAAGGCTGCTTATGGTGTTCAGTGACAGTTTTCTTTTTATATAAACACCTGTCTGGGTGTGTTCTCTCATTCCAGTCAGATTTATGTTGATCCAGGATATGATATACCTTGGTTCTAAGAATTATTCTGGTTTTGGCTGGAAGTAGTTGGGGTAAAATAGTCTTTTTAGTTAAGCTGTAATGACATATGACTGCACTGTCATTACAGGACTGTACCAATTTTGGGGTTGTCTGTAATACCTGTCTTCATTACAGCAACCCCTTGGAGATACATGTTCCATTCTGTCAGGCACTGTACCCACCTAATAGATACAGTTCCTGCCCCAGATTATAAACAGTGAAAATGAACAAGGCAGATTCACTAAGAGGGAAAGTTATTCTGAGTTTCCACAGTGGACTAATGGAGTACGCTGCAAAGGAAGTCAGGTTTTCAGATTCCTCAACTATAGATAGCTCTGCAGCCCCTACAGGTTTGGATGCAGTGCAGAAAGGTTCAGGTAACAATAACCAATCACCTTTAGTCACCACTAAAGGTGTTTAGAGGAGTCTCATCCAGTCCTGTGGCAAAGTGTGTCTGTCCTGGCCACAACTGAGATACTGACTTCTCTAGGTTTCCTTACTTAGGGCCAGGGGTAGAACTGAACATTCTTAAAGGATAACATTTCCTGGAGGGATGTTAGTTAAAACAGAGTGGAAGGCAAGTAATCCACTGGTATGAAAGAGAAAAAGGCAGGTTAGAACATGGCCTGGTGGACTCTGTTCAACTTAATTGAATTAAAGTAATGTGAGCAAAAAATCAGTGTGTGCTTCATAGAAATGAGGAGTCAGCAAAAGCAGGTTGCTTTGGGCAGGGGCTATAGCTGAGTGTGTGCTGGTTGCAAACTACTTTTGTACTTTATTTTGTTTCTTTCTCAGTATACAGAAGATGTAGCACTTAAAATTGAACACATTCAGATAAACCTCAGCAAAATCATTCTGCTGGATGAAATTGGGAAGGAGAATCTTCTGAATTTCAGCTCTTCAGGAATAGATGGGATAGACTTTTCAGCATATTTGACAGAGGTGAGGTTGTACAACTACAGATGTGACTGGGACAAAACATAAAATGCTTGTTTACTAACAGGCAAAACACCAAAATCTGCTTTTGTGTGAAACACCATGTTTTGGAGGTTCATACAAGTTGGGAAAAAAGCACTTAAGAAGTTAAAGTTAATAAATAAAAAAATAAAGAGTAGACAGAGTAGGCATTATAGTTAAGTGCAAACTGTCTGTAAAAAAATAACAATATGCTCCTTTTCTTACTGCTCACATCTTGTTTCAGATCAATAAAAGCGTTACGAAGGTTGATCTTCTCTCATTTGCTAATGATTTAGAAGCAAGAGCAGACCAGCTGGTAAGTTGAATTCAGCAATATAATAATAGATAAAATGTATATGCCATATAAGTATAAATACATAGCAAGGTGGACTTTATATGTGAGAATTTTTGTACTTCAAACTTTTACATACATGGTACATGTAAGGAAAAACATTGAAGAAAAGTGTTGCATATGAGCTGTAATTTAAATGTTGCTAATTACTGACTTCTCTATGCTCTTGTACATTCTCTGCTTTGAAAGTGTATTTTCCTGAATTCCACTCCTTGCTTGTGCAGTGAGCAGAATGGTCCATTTCAGTATTTCCTATTACGGCCTTTACATTTTAGGGTCCCAGTTGGAAGAAAAACTGGTTAGATCATGATGGAAAAAGATATTTGAATTATTTTTTTTCAGTTAGTGAGCAGGAGATATTTTGATTAATAACAAAATTAATACTGTGGCAGCTTATAAGGACTGTAATGAGAACTGAATGTCCATTGTGGAGGGAGAATGCACAAGAAAACCTTTCTTCTCTGGAGGGCTTTTTGAACGTGGAACAATGGTCAGAGGGTATTGCTACAACATTGCCCACAGATGAATCTGCAAGTGGCACAAAGCTGCGTTAACAGACAGTGACTGTTCAGTTATCTGTTCTTATGTTCAGGTCAGGTCATACCCACTTTTCAGAATGAGGGTCATGGTTTGGATGCTTGGCCCAAGACAGATTCCTGCACTGTGATGCACACTGCAACATAACAGGAAGAGTTACACTGCACATGTGCTACAATTTCTTGGGTCACTGAGGGACACAGCAGAGTGAGACCACTTTGTTTGGAATGTATCAGATACACATCCTTCCTCAGGTGAAGGAGGGCACTAGGGGAGGCTTCTGGTGTGTTCCTTCCACTTCTTGCATCATCCCATCATACTTGTTGCTGGGTTTTTTTGTTTGGTTAAGGTTATTTCATGCCACAAGTGCACTCAAGTCAAGGTTGGACAACTCTGAGTTTAAGTGAGAGTTGAGGTTCTTCAAACATAATACACTTTCCTTTATGGAACTGTGCTGGTAGGTGGCTTTCATGTTTTTTGTAGAAGACTCTTAAGGAAGCATCAGAATTGAGAATAAATCAGACAGAGTAATTTCTTTGTATAAAAGAAATAATTATGTAAATAAGTAAATGTGTTCACTGTTACATTGTATGTTTTTATTCCTTCCTTTAGATGGTATTTAGTATAATCTATGAAATGTCTTTTAAAAAGAGACCAAAACCCCAATAATATAATGTATTATAGAAGTTGGATTGTTAAAAAAAATGGTACTGGTTTCCAAGGATATTTTATAATCTCACTTTTTTACTAGTGATGTCTCTAAGAACCAATTAAAAAACTAAAAACTTACGGAATTAATTAATTTTGGGTGTCTAGTTTGCATTTTTGGTACCCTTCACAAAATTGAACATAGCTTTTTAGACTGGAAGGAGCAAATGGAATAAAATCTGGATCAAACCAAGGGGTCAGGGGATGGAGGAGAGAGCAATACCACCAACATGTAGTGTTAGGCAAATGAATTCACTTTGTCAGTACGAGAGATGAAGCATCCTGAAATTGCTCAGTGACCAGCTGAGTGCTCTCATGAACGTTTCACAGGAAACAGACACATCTCTGAGCACTGAGGGCTGCCATTATTAATATTATGCCTCCAAAATGTAGTTAGCAGTGTGTATTCAGTGTGTGTGCAAGGAACCAAATGGTTTTGCCATCAAAAGGAAATGGAAAACAAATTTTTTTCTGAGAGTAAAACCAAATTTTATAGTATTTGGCAATGGGCGTGAGCTCCAGACAGGCATTTGGGCTTGAAATTCATAACAGAAACTCACATCTTCTGACTGAAAAGTGGGAGCCACAAAAATAGGAAACACCATTCCCAGGTGCCTTTCCAAGTGACTGGCTGAAAATACTTAAAATTCTATGCCCCTCAGAAAGAAGAGGGTGCCTCAGGGTGATGTCCACATTTCCAAAACAAAAGCAAGTACCCATGACTGGGAGAGATGCTTGTCCCAGCTGGGCTGCAGTGCTGCAGGGTTCTTGCAGTCAAGTTTGGCTTGTGGTGAGTGCGAGGGAGATGTGCTCACTCTTCTGTATTTAAAATGACTTAGTACATCATGTCAAAATCCTCTTCAGTTAAATCTGTCCTGATAAGGTTTTGGCCGGAAAAACAAGGCAGTGTATCTGGTTTGGTTGGTGAGGTTGGAATTATTAATGCAGTGACTTTTTTTCCCCTCCTTGTGTTGAGGAATTAATTTTGCCATACCCCATTTTTAGCACTAGCTGTTCTGGAGTGGATGTGTAACTTTCATTGTTTTTTGCTTTGTTGGAAAGCTTTGAGGTTACTGAACAATACTGCATAATTGCATTTTTTGCAGCCAAAAGGAGCACTGGAAAATGCCTTAAAAGGACATGCAAACAACATTCGAATGATTCATAACCAGCAAGTAGTTCCACTGGAGCAAGCTATGGTAAAACATTAAAGCAATACTGAAACATATTTGTAGAAAATAAAAATCTCTAAGTCTCTTAAAGAGGTTAGAAATCTGCACTTCTGTAAGAACATATTGTGTCAATGAAGAGTAATGTGGCTAAAGTATGTGTTTATTAAATAGTTTTCTTACTTAAAATGCTACTGTTATATAATGCTGTCTAAAATAATTGCCTTTTTCTTCCCCATTTTTTTCTATCACTATTTGTGATTATATATGAATAGAAGAAGCAGCAGGGGAGAACTTTACAGGACTCTTAATCCTAAAACCCCCTAAATCACTCATTTTCTTTTTTGCTTGTCAGTAGTCTTCAGTAATAAAAGCCATTATCACTTTGACATTTTATTTCTTGGAGTTAGCAGTCAACTGACAGTACTGGAATTGGAAACTCCTGGGAGTAATATGCAGAGCCAAAGTCTTTTTTATTGATGCTATGAAAGATGCAAAAGAGCTGCTTCTGCCTGATTTTGACACTGACTTGTATCAAGCTGTCAATCTCCAGCACGTTAGGTGTTGCTTTTTCCTCTACATAATAAACTTCTAGTTTATCCTAGCATCTGATATTTTGTGTGTGTACCACTTACAGAAGAATACTAGGTCTTCTGGTCCACTCTGATTCTATGCTGTTCTTTCCTAATTAACTCCTAATTATTCTCATCTCTTTTTTCTTTTACAAAACTGACTGTCAAGAAATATGTTAAAGCTAGGGTAAGTGCTTTTTCCCTTCAGAAATTGCACAGTATAGAATTTTTTGAACATTGGAGTCTGAGTTTCACTGTTCCATCTTCCCTCCAATCTTACTTAGTTTACTGCATCTAACTTTAGTTAAATCACTGCTGTTGGTGGAGTACTGATTCAATTATTAAACCCACAAAGTATTAATTTTAATGCAGTTGTTGCTGCTGTTGTATACAATGTGATGCATAGTGTTAATAACAAAGTAATCTACAGAAGATCAAAGCATGAACGTAAGCTTAAAACAGGTGGGCTCTTACCTGTAGTAATGACTTTAAGCTTTTTTTCTCCCCTACTTTCCTATAGAGCACTTTAAATCAGAGCATTAGGTTACTGAAGAGGACATCATCTGAACTTATGGTAAGCTTTTCTTTCTGTCAACAGGAATATTTTTGTGTTTTAAATCCTTCTGCCACATATGCAGGGCATATCTTTTCAGTACAGTTTTCTTTTATTTCTGGCTGTTATGTTATTGCAGGAGTTTGTAATGCATTGAGGAAGTAATAAGGATTTAGATCTCTCTTCTCTGAAAAAGAGAAGAAAAATAATAAAAAAAACATTTGGGATGGTTTTGAGAGTATAAATTTTAATCTGAACTGTCAGGTGATAAAAGAGGTTTCAGTAGCAGTCTATGTAGTGGATTACCCATTTTCCTCAGAATGTAGGGACTTCCTTTCTAAAATCCTTGAAAGCAAAACTTGGGAGGAATAACAACAAAACACAGTGCAAAAGTACAACTGACAAGAGAGCTTTGTGATTCACGTCCTTAACCACCTTTTGTTCCATGCCCAGCTCCCACTGGGGTCTGTTTCTTTAGGTTGTACTCATTACCCTCCTGCTTCTGCACCATCAGCCTTGTTCTGGGATCCTGGATCTGCGTAGAGGCTTTTCCAGGGCAGCCTATGTTTCCCCTCTAAGTAGTGCCTGCACCACAGTGAGACCAGCTGGCTTCAGTCTGCCAGAGAGAGAGCAATAGGATGATTGCTTTCCTGGAAGTAAAGCTTTCAGACACCAGCCTGCCTTGGCCCTGGTAGCAAGGATCCAGCCACACTAGTGGCATAGTCAGTCTCAACAGCTTTATGGGCCTTGCCTACCTTAGTGCTTCTCATTACAGTTTTCACCTATTCACAGCAGCAGAGCAGCTAGGTAACTGTTAGAATCTGTGATTCGAAACTGGGTGACATTGAAAGTCTTGACATAAAGTGTTGATAAGAAGGGGGTGATGTTTGACTCTGAAGTATATTTAAGAAATATCTCTACATTTTCAGGCTCTGTGTACACTGTCCTTTGTGTGTGTTCTATGACAGAATTTATGGGGTTGTGCATATATTGAAAAAACACCTCAGTCCTTCAGGTGATTGATTAGGGGCATAGTCTGGCTGTAAAGAATATTACTTCAGTCATCAAGAGTTGTTATGGTGTATGGACCACTGTTTTCTTCCTGTGCACATTGTAGCGTATATACAGACATTGATTTAAGGAAAGACTGGAAGATAAAACTTACCTTAGTGTATAAATTAGTTATGTAGGTTCCAGGAAAAGGTGCCATGCAATAACCACTGATGCATTCTTTTTCAGAATGAGACAATATTGAGAGGATATTCAGTCCTTAGGCAGACTCATGTTCTATCTGGAATTGCATTTTTGGTCAGGTTTTGACAAGACAGTGACACTGGTTTATCAAGAGAATAGGTACCTGGCAGTGGCTGTAGTAGTGGCTTATATTAAACAGTATCTTTTCCTATCCAGGTAAAGGTGAAAAATGTCATTAGTGCTGTTAATGCTGCCCAGAATCTCATAAATAACAATGCTTCTCAAGTTATTGTCCAGGTAAGCTCTATTTGATCAAAGTACATTAATTAATGATGTTACAGAGATTGAGGTTAACTTGCTTTTGTTCTCTTTGATCTGGTCCTAGGAGACAAAAAAGTACATGGATACCATAATTGGCTACTTTGAGCAGTACACTGAGTGGGTCAAGGAGTCGGTAAGGTGCATTTACTTCATTGAGAAAAACTGTGTTTAAAAATAAGAAATCTAAATAGTGTTAGCAATAAAATCAATAATAATAATAATGTTACTTTGACAGTGTGTTTTGTAGTTTCATGTTTTAATACATTTGTACTGTCTGTGAGTGGGCAAATCCTATAGTTTTGTTGCACTTGCAAAATGGAAATGACGAATTTTTTGTTGGAATGCAGTGCAAATTTAACAGTATTATTTTCAGGACTAGCCTGAAATCTACCATTTGTGTTAGTACTGCACTGAACCTGACCCTTCATACTTCAAATTGATGTAATTAGCATCTTATTTTATTTTTCTCTCTTCAGCTACAGTCTTTGGGAAAGTAAGTTGATGTTTAAAAGACTTTCAGTTGATAGCATATCCTACTGTTATTTATTTTGAATTTGGATAGGGTAAGACATAACAGTTTAGTGAACTATAACAGTAATCAAGTTTAGAGATTCTTATTCTGTTAGATACTTAAAACTGATTTTAATTTTATTTTTCAGATTTCCATGGAAGTAGCAGCATGCAAGCCTATTGCCAATGTGATAGATACAGCAGTAGATATTTTTTTATGCAGCTACATAACTGATTCTGTGGTAAGAAACATTTTATTGCTTGGAATTGAGGCATCAGGGGAAAAATTCTTTCAACATACATCTGTGTTTAATTATTCTGGCTAGGCTATTCTGAAGTAAGATAATAAAGTATCGCATACAAAGTTATGCAAGGAAAATGGTCTGATCTGGATCAAGTCCAAAGACAAACCAGTGCTGGACTTTCTAGATTTTCAGTAAATTTAAGCTTCTATTAGCAAGAATTCTGTAAAATTGACTGATTCGGAACAGTCTTGAAATGGAAAATGGAAAAGCCAAAAGATCTGAAGCTTCACCTGTAACTGTTGCTAACTTACAAGGGTGAGTTGTGGGCCGGAAGCGAGTGGAAAATGCCAAGGAAAACCTTTTTCAGGAATCTTTCCTGAAATCTAGAAAACCTGATTGAGTATTTATCACTAGACTTGCAGCAGATGGATTTTGATTAATTTATGCACATTGGAGACATTGAGTGTGTCTTGTAGCAGAATAGAAGGGCAATATTTTCATCTTGCCAAAAGAACTTGGACAGAGGACAGCATGCATTAAAAGTAAAGTAAGATGCCATGGGTCTGGAAAGTACCTAAAATGCCTCCTAACTTACTTTATGGGATGTTTAGTCAGATCCTAATCACACTACCAGTAATACATGTAATCGGTCAAAGCTAAAACACTCTGGCCTTGATAATACTTAACCATGAAGTGCTTAATCTTGGTAATGCTTAACCATGAAAACCTCCTAATCTGTACTCATAGATTAGCTCATACATTTCAGAGCTTCTGTTCTCCTTCGTGAAGCCATTACCCATCTGTTGAGAGATGGACCGTGATTTTCCTGATGATAGAACTTAGCTGAGTCACTTGGAAGTCAAAATGCCTGCAGCCAATACAAATCAAATTTGAAAAATCATCATTTTAACACCTGGTGATAACTCAGTTCAGCTGTATAATAATGAAATTAGTTACACAAATAGGGCTGCAGTTTACAAGTTATAGTGCCTTGAGGAAGTGCTGGAAACTCATATTTTAACAAGGACTGCATGAACTAATTTCTACTGTGTTCTTTTGGTGACAATGGTAAGAATGTCAAGCAAGGGTTCAGCACTTTAGTGATTACTTTTCTCCATGACTGTTTTTGCTTGATTTTTCTATTGCTTTTGTTTCAGAATACCTTCTGGTTTGGTTTGGGAGGCTCTTCAATGTTTCTAATTCCTGCCATAATTTTTGCTGTAAAACTCTCTAAATACTATCGTAGGATGGATACAGAGGATGTTTATGATGAGTAAGTATATATTCCAAAATAAGCTAAATGGCAAATGGATTAAAATGTTTTCTCTAGTGTTTCAGTAAAGGCTCTCTAATTCTTAAACCTGTCCTGCCAGATTAGAACTGCATGTTCATGTGTAATGCTGCAGGTTTGGGTCAGTGCCTGCAAAATGCTTCATGCAGGTGGCCTTTGCTAGCCTTGACTTGCCATGAATGCAGATAGTACTGGCTCTGACTTTGAAAATCTTATGTCAGAATGGGGTCTTCAGAGTTTTGTGAGCAGCATTTATATAAATAAGTTCCAAATGTGCAAGTTATTAGCTTTGCTAAGTAACCTGTTAAAGTGAATTGTGCCTGATTTGTACTCTCTTTGAATTAATTATTTGCTTTCTTGCTGTCTTAGTTATTCCTAACCAGTCTTTCCTTTTTCAATTGCAGTTCCTCTGTCTCAGGGACTTGGCATTTTACTTTATGATAACTATTCTTACGTATTTTCCTATCAGTTTTTTTACTGTTTTCTTTTCTGCTCCTTGATTTGCTCATTGTTCAGTTAGCCTGTGCACTGCGTTTCTCCCATTCCACAGTGGTTGTTTTTCATTGCACATTCACAAGTCAGTAGAGTGGAAACAGGCATGTACAGCTGAAATTACTCACTTATTAGTGTCTAGTTAATTACTCCTCCTTTTCTGTGTTTTTTAGTTTTGAAACTATACCCATGAAAACGTAAGACATTTTTTCTGATATTAAAATTATTTTATTAATGTGGGAGGGTTTATATTTTTAATGTAACTTGTTACTTCAAAAGAAGTAGCATGTTGTTTCAACAGACTTGGTAGATTATATTAGAGTCTCCAACTCAACAGGAATAGAAAAATAATTTATTGCTTTTTTGGAGAATATAAAAATATTATAAAATGTAAAATTATAATTATGCCATAACTCTTGAATGTTGCAAAGGAAAAGTTATACTCTATTGTACAGACACAATTTTACTTTGCATATAATACCATCATCCATGTACATGTCTTAGAAGCCATATTGTACATAGTGCATCTTATAGTTAACATGGTCTTTCTTGGTGTATTTATTTTATTACAGTACGGAAAATGGTAATAATGGTTATCATAAAGAGCATTTATATGGTATACACAATCCTGTTTTTACAAGGTAAACCAAGTCTGAAACTGCATGCCTTCATGTGTCCTTACTTCAGCTTCTCTTTTAATCACATTTCCAATTATCTTTATGCTTTAAAGTGAATATCTTAATTCTCTGGGATTTTTTTTTGCATGATTATTCACTATATAAAATGCTGTATGATGTATATTTCTCAAACTTTCTTTACATAATAGGAGATACAGAAGTAATTTTCTGCAACTTAAATTAATTGGTAAATTTGATCTTAACATCCATGTAATCAGGTATTTAGTCAGCACAGTGGGTGGTCCTACGTTGACAAACCTATTAAAATGCTCTGATAGCAGATGAAAATTATAGGATGGAAATGCATTTGTACTCCTGAGTAGGTTTTTTGGGTTTTTTTAAGTGGTGAGAAAACATCTCCTGTGTAAATGGCAAGTGTTCCAGGTGTTCAGAATGCATGACCATAGAAAATAGGTGGGTAGGACTAGAATGTGGCATCACAAAGCAAGAAGCTCAAGCTGTGTTTAAAAAAAGGAGGGCATTTGGGTTATTTTCTGCCTCTACAGCTTCTGTGCTGTAAAACATTAGCTAGTTGTAAGACTCAGTTTCCAGGGGGATAATATTCAGTATCCCACAATTTCATTATTTGGTTTTGGAAAATTTGCCAGTTGCATAAGAAAGGGCTAAATTTATGATTGAAATCTGTAGCTCAATGTTCCTTACTTTGCAACTTCATGACTGAATTTGTAGGTAGAGTATTTACAGAGAAGATACCACTATGCTTTAAACGCAGGTGAATAGAGAGAGCTCAAAATTTGCCTCTTGCCAGAGTTCATGGTTACATCTGATGATGATGATGATGATTATTATTATTTAGAACTGTATTTTACAATAATTAATTACCAAATCGTCATCCTTCTGAAGTAAGTCTTTATATAACAATATTTTTAGAGATATTTATAATCACAATTGTTGTGGTCTGTTCTGCAACTTCAGGGTACTTACTCCCCAAATTAACTGACAAGGAGTTTCAGTAAAAAAAACTCTCCACTGGCATATCTTAAGGACTCTTACTTTTAAGGACTTTCAGTATTTTACATTAAAGAAAACTAATAATTTCCCAGGCCTTAGAATTCCTTTTCTGGTCTTTTAATCTTTAATATGACTTAATATTCTTGAGGTTCATAGCATGTTTTCTTATGATATTTCAGTCACTGATAAATAGTTCAATTCAGCATTGCTGAACAACCTAAAAATTACTAGCATAAAATAATCTTTTACACGGGATCCACTAGTCCAGTCCTGACTTGTTTTGATAAAATGATAAAATTTAAAGATTCAGTTTGATGCAGTGATGCAGTCTTCTGATGTGCTAATGGAGGTAATTTGAAAAACTGCTAATTATGGCATACATGCTGTGAATTTCTCAGTATGGTACTCCCATATGAATAAAATCTTGATTCTCATTTTCATTTCAGCATACTCTTTCCTTTTATGCTATCCTTGATTTTTCTCATTTCCTACAAATTACTTTAGGAGATACTTTGAGAGCTGTGACTTTGAACAGGTCTCTGTACACCCATACTTTTGCAGGTTTAAAGAATGTAGGGTTGGGGTTTTTTTATCCTTCTAAATCAGCTGGATAATTTTGCTGGAAAAAGATGCAAATATTTTTGCAACACTAAGATATATAAGCACAAGTAAGAGCTGCAAGAGGTATATGTCTCACACAGGTATTTTTATACACATGCCAAAAACATAGATACCATCAAATGCAGCCACAATTTCTGTGAGAGCAAAAGGTGAGGCTGGATTAAATTCATAGAAGAGAGGTGTTGAATAAGCAGTCCAAGCATTTATTTCTGTCATGAAACAAAAATAACCAGAAAGGTTGGTAGAGAAAACCATGAATTCATTTCCTCTTTTTTGAAAAATGCTAGATTAAATGATTTAAACATTGAGACTATCTTAGGCCCACTGAGCTTGTCTCACCTAAGTTAGATACAGGATTTCTGTTTAGACACAGTTCCATTTGTGGGCAAAAAAAAAAGATGTGTTTGTTTTATGGTTTTTTTTTTGTTTTTTTTTTCTCATGTAGCTCTGTGGAACAGTGGTAACACATACTGGAAATGTTAAGGGGTAAGTTATAAGCTTAAATCAATTCTAGATCTATTACTACTTTACTATTTTAGGAGGGGCTGCTCTGATTGCTGCAACAAGAGTGGGCTATAAGGTCTAAAACCAAAGAAAGTTTTTCAGTCATATTGATGTTCATATTAAAATCTGTCCCTTAGTTCTGTTTTAATTACATTAAAATTCAGTCTTTATAAATTTCTTCTTGAATTGTTTTTTGTTATTATTTCCAGGCTATATAAATGAGGCTCAAGACTCTTCTGTGGGAGTGCATCATTATTCTTCCAAGCTTATTGGCTTTTCCATTCTTCTGACAGATCCTGAGCCACTTGTTTTATGTCAGCTGTACTGTAAATCCCAAATGTACTATTGAATGTTCTGCCATAAACTACTGTACAGAATATTTTGTGATCAGGGCATTGCCTCTCAAATACCACTGTTCAAGGCTTGAATTAAAATGTTCTTTTGGTTTTTTACTTTTTTACACTGGGCTTTCTACCTTACATCACAGTATATAAATTAATTAGATTTACAGCCTTTGCCTAGTAATCCTTTCTAAATTGTTCAAGTTCTTACCTTAAATTGTTGATTTGTGTTACAGTACATACACGTTTACATGAAAATACATTTTGTATACAAAAACTTTTGTATATACATTTTTCTTAAAACTTCTAAGTGTTTAGTTAAGATTTTAATATTGTATAATACTCTTCACAAATGAATTTACCAGCATGATCAGTGTTGCTATTTGGTGCTCTTGAATGACTACATTGGACTAAATTTGGATTGTAATGGGGTCCATAGTGTCTCTGTGTGTCTGAGAAGCTCAGTTGCAGTTTTGTTGTCTCCCCGTTTTTTTGGTTTTTGGTTTTGGTTTTTTTTTTTTTTCCTAGCTATTTAATATTTAGTGGGTTTTGCTGTATGGACCTGAAAGGGACTCTTTGGAGAAGTTTGTTTTTAAACTTTGGGTGGGAGGGTCAGGAGTATGCGGGATGCATAATATAGTGAAAAAGCTAAGCTTTCTAGAGTTCAGTAGTACTCAAAAAGAGCATGAGGGATGTCCTATGTTGGCAATTTTTAGAATGCTTTACATTCTCTTATCTTCCTTTTCTTCTTTCAGACCCACTTCTGTAATGTCCTTAATAGTATCACTGTGGCTCTTTTGGAGGCAGTGATAGTATTTTTGCTAAATATTAAACTGTGATTTACAATATTGAAATTCAAATCGGTTTAGAAATTGGAGTTAACATTTGTACTGTTAGAGTTATTTCCTTGAATTTAGGCATATGGTTGAACTGATGAATTAGTTAACAGCAGACCTTATCAACAAGGCCAAAACTATGTTACCATATTTTACTATGTAAAACCTTTTGGCAAGTAAAGTAGTCAATATATTGATCTAAAATAGTATCTCTTCATCTGTCAGTATTCTTAACTTTGTTTCAAACAGAGTTCATTGTCTTGAAGTAGTGATAATCCTGTACATCATTATTATTATTTTAAAGAAATGCTGAAAAGTGATACCAGTCTTTAATCCGGAATAACCTTAAATTTTTCGTTTTTGTGTCATAAATGGAAACATTTCTAATTGACAGTATGTAGCATATGTGTATATGTAATCTTCAGAACTTCAGATTTTTAAAAGTTTCTATTTTTAATTTGAGAAAATGTTCCCAGCTCATTTAAATAAAAAAAGATCTTGCTTAACTACCTTATGTTTGGTTCTCCTTTGTTTTGTTGCACAAGTGTTTCTCTGAACTGAGTTGCACAGAATTAAAATATTAAGAGAATTAATTTCTTTACCCTGATTAAATATTTTTGCTGTATTTGACTTTTACTTTTGCAGCAGGAAGGACTGAAAGAGCTTTCACTCTGGGTGAGGGAGCTTCCAGCTTCCACCAAGAATATGAATTATGCAAAGATGGTAGGATTCAATCTAATGAGTTATGCAGGCTATCCATATAACCTGTTTCTGTATAGCACTGACAGCAGAATTAAACATTTGCTAGTTCTTCGGCTCCCATGGTTTACTGCTGGCATCCTAGCTTACCTTGTGAAAGGACAATTGTTTTCTACTGATATGAGAGACCACAAACTAGTTTAATCTGAAGCACAGGCAGACAAGACTGAAATGTCAGATTAGAATGAGACAAGCACTTGGTGGGAACATAGTAGCTGTAACACATAAATATATTTGAGTCTAAGCTTTGATATTTCTCCTTATCCCTGTAGTTTATTTGTTCTCATTCTTAGACTTGAAAAACTTTGAGAACAAGAGATCTGAAACTGTTATAAATTAGCTTTTGAATCGTTCTGGACTCTTCAGCAAATCTAAAAATTCTCAGTGCTGTTGTGTGTAGGAAAGTGTAAATAATACATTTGTTTGACAAATATTTGGAGGTATTCAAGTGCTTGCAGTAGGAATGTGAAATCCTTGAAATTGAGTGTGAGGTGGGTAACAAGATTCTTCTGTCTGGCTGGCTGAAGGGTGAGAAGACTCCCCAGAAAACAACAGAAGAGTGAATGGTAAATCTGAAGTAGGGTTATGCCATTGTTGTCCTAAGGCTTGGCTGGAGCCATACCACTGTGCCTTGAAAGAGAGAGGAGGAGCTAATGGATAGAAGCTGGAGATGAGATCTCTGCTGAAAATATTATCAAAATAGCCATGGAGAGGGAACAAAAAGAAAACAAGGTTGTTCTCTCTGTCAAATGGTATTTAGTCATGGGAACTTGATGGAATATTGACTGGAAGAACAGGGGTAGGATACCCAGAATGGCTGTTCAGGTGGCTGCATCTTCAAGCAGGCAGCATTCAGGTTATCTGGGCTGCCACAGCAAAGGTACTCTTGTCCCTCATCTATTAAGGAAGCTTTTGTTGTCGATGTTGTTCTGCTTTGCCATCTGTGTTAAAAGGGAAGGATTTGTCTTGGTATTGTCTTTAGCACTACCTAGTGAGCGATTAAATACACAAAATGTTGTTCTGATTCATTATGTATGGCCAGCCTTAAACCCTGAGTTTGTAGCACCCCACAGTTATTGAAGCATACCTAAACAATGCAATAGTCCTTCCCAAGAGCTGGTCAGGTCAGGCTGGCTACAGCATGTATGTCTTAGGAAGAAGTGCCTAGTGGGGGTCTTGCTAGCCAGAAAAGTACTGTGGATTGTCACAGCAGGGGAGGGATTTTTCCTCATGACCTTCTGTATGCTAAGGGATTTAATTTTTTTTTTTCCTTAGCTGTTCTTAGTTACTGCAGCAGAAACTGCTAGGACAGGATTCTGCTCTACAACATTTCTGTTCTCCTGCCTTTGTTTTACAGCATTTTTACAGCTCATTTGTTATAAACAGGAAAATATATATTTAAAAAAAAAACAAGTGATGAACCCAAATATCTGTCTAACATGCTCTGTAGTCTGTTCCCTGCTGCTGAGAACTGTGATAGGTTAGTTCTGCTGCCTTGCTCTGTTGGCTGAAAGTGAACTGTGATGTGAAAATGATGATAAAACTTACAAATATTTGGGGTTTTCTAGACCTGTAATACCTTCTTCTGCTCAAGCTTTATTTCTTTTCTTGCATATGTATTGCTTCTGTGGCTTAAAGAATGTGCAGCTGGTCCTTCCATGCTTCCCCACTGCATGTCATGTGTGGACAAAAAGGAGAGCTAATGTTGTGTCCTTACTGTGAAAATCCACAGAAAGCCCATTCCACAAATCAGCATTTTTACCAGGACACTTATAATCATTCAGATGCAGAAATTGCTTTGACACTTCTGTCTCTTACTTTGATATGTTCTTGCAAGTTTTAGCGTGAAGATAACTATAAAGCAGCTGGAGAATGGAAAATATCTGTTAAAAATCAAATATGACATGTTCATCCTGGATAGGAATGTACTTTTCAGTTATACAACTATCATTCTGTATTTAACTGCATTTACAAGACTTGTCTTGTTACCTTCGTGGGAGTTCACACTCCCAAGGTTATTTGACACTCCCTCAGGCTATAAATTATGGGCACTTGCCTACTGAAGTGTGATTTATTATTTTTATAAAAATGCCCTACCCTTACATTCTGTGTTTTGCTGGAAAGAGGCTTCTTTGTGCGCTGAGACTTTAAATTGTAAGCAGCCATTTCCTTACTGCTTTCACTTCTTTGGGTCGTGTTGTTCAAGGATCTCAGTTCACTCCTCACGCCATGAAGAGTTTCGCTCTTCTTTTCCTAGTTGTGATCTGTGGCATGGGAGGATTGGGACAGAAGCTGAAGCCGAAGAAAAGAAGCAATGGTGAAGAAATCAAGTTTCGGACTAAAACCAAAGACATTTGCACAATCACCACGAGTGGTGATGACGAGGAGATGAAACTTAGAATTGAATGTAAAAGCCAAGACATGTCCTACTGGTGTGAATTCACTGGCAAGCCATCTGTCTGTCGTGCTTTTAGAAATAATCCAAAGATTTACTGGAATCAGATTGCCGCGGAACTCAGAAAGATCCCGCATGCTTGTGAATCCATGGAAGTGTTGAAGACCACCATGTGCCAAAAGGCTCCCCCAGAAGCTCTCATGAGGCAAATAGCTGCTGGTGTGGAGTCAGAAGTTCTAGCAAACCAGGAAAAATCAGTCCAGAAAGCTTCCATTCCTATGAGAGAAGCAGGGCAAAACTCTGACCCAACCCAACATGGTCAAGGGTCTGAAAATGAAACAGAAGCAATGAAACTGGCACGAGAACATTGCTGGGAATCTCTGCATGGTGTTTGCTCCTACATCATTGGCATCCTTAGGGGTTAAGGATTTGCTTCAGGTAAAACCAATCTGGAAGCACAGTAAGAGTAATACCTAAGAGTAATTCTATTGTACTTTGATTTTGGAGGTCTCAGGGATGTGGACAGGGAGGTGCTAAGCTCACTGGCTAAAATCTAACATTACAAGGCCCGTTTTGTGGCTTTTGAGGGGCTGGGCATCTTAAATTTCCAGAGATTCATATTGTCAGAGAACTCTGACACAGCCTCCTGTAAGATCTTCAGTATGTACTGAGATGTTTGCCCTATCTGTTGTTAATCCTGTGGTACTTCATTCTAACTGTTTGAATTAGTTTAATTTTTGCCTTCTGTCACTCCTTCCCTCTTGTGCTGACTTCTGGATTTATGCCGGGAAAGTAAGATAAATAACAAATGCATCAGATCCAGCCAGAAGCATCAGTTAGAACTACATTCAGAGGCTGAGGGAATAAAGCTTATTCGTCAAAACTGCTGGTTAATAATGAAATATTTTAATCTAAAAAATTAGTTCATAAACCCCTTGCAGAAATGAGTAAACCCGAGAGACTGTCTTGGTTTATGAGTCTGTTACTGTAGAGGCAATAGGGGATCATATGCAGGCACTTGTTTGGTAAGTCTCAGGTTTTTGGCCAATATTTGAAAAGGCA
This sequence comes from Cinclus cinclus, assembly GCF_963662255.1. NCBI lineage: Eukaryota > Metazoa > Chordata > Aves > Passeriformes > Cinclidae > Cinclus > Cinclus cinclus. The sequence continues at coordinate 14,978,493 of NC_085050.1, read as the reverse complement.
AAGCCCCTTATTGCAGAAATAATTGGTTTTATACCCGGTTCTGTTTCCAGCTCATAGAGAAAGCCAGGATATGGTGAGTGGACCTGGCAAACTTGAAAGAAATGGGAATAAACGCAGTGTGAACTGGCAAGCATTTAGGTTGCTAATGATAATTTATGCCTAATACAGAAAAGTGACTAATTATTTTCTCCTTTTTTGTTTGTTTTGCAGAGCAATGATATTACAGTTGAAGAAGGGTCCTTGCAGCATTGTAATAATTTAGACATAAGAATTTTGGTTAAAAATCAGTAATTTCTATGAATTTTTTAGCTGTTTCCTTTTTAAAGACAAAATTGAACGTTTTAGCAGCTCTGAAAAATTCACAAAACTAGAGTGAATATGCTTAAAGTGTTAGGATAAACTACTGCCCCTAGGCTTGTTACACACCAAGGTGTACTGCATTTATATAACCAAGGATTTGCTTGACCTTGCATAGGTTTTTGTGTGCACTGACTTGCTTCAGTTTGTCAGAGATGAAAGCTGTTGATGATGATACAGTTAGTGCAAACAATAAAAATAAGATTTCTGAAAACGTACTTGGAGTGCTTTCTTGAAATTTTAATGTGCTGTTTGTGTAAGTCACAGTATTTGACACTTGTTTCTTAAGAGATTGTTGATAGAATGTGTAAGAGAAGTTACAGGTCTGAGTCATTGCTTTCCCACTGTGAACAAGCTTGCATGAATATTAATATTTTTGGTGTTATGAGGTTTATATTAAAATAATGGGTTTCAGCCAGCAGGAAAAGAAAAAGAGTAGAAATAGAGTAATGTAATAATACATTTCTGAACATAGCAGATGAAAACTGTTCACCAGTGATGCAGCTGCAGAGTTCAGTGTTACCAGGACCTGTTAGTGGTACTATTAATGTTTGGTTTCAGTGGATATTCTGACAAGTAATTTACTTGGCAGCTTGGGCACTTGTGTAAATCTCAAAACACAAAACAAGATCTAACGGCCTGTTGTCATATTACAACACAATCATGTTCAGACTATTATTTAACAATGATCCGTTTTCTTCCCAGGTGAGTTTCACAGCAGGAATGTAACTGGAAATGCTTCATACTGTAGAATTTAATGATGCTCTGTGTTTCCCTTGCAAAGTTTCTGCAAGGTACTGTTCACTGAAGTACTTCTCCAGCTTTAATCACGGATTTGTAATTCTCACTACACAATTCCAGATCATGATTGTCCAATTGTTAAAGTTTATGTCTTGTACCAAAACACTTTACATAATTTTCTTACTTCCAATCTCTTGATATATATGGTAAAGAATATCAAGTCATGAACACAGGATCAGAGCAGAAGGTTGTATGTGCAAGGCAGAAATATAATTTGAATGTGGATAAAATGTGTAAGCTGTGGTTTTTTCTGCCACAAATCCAATGTGGTTAATTTTCACTTATCTCAATTACCATTCCCAGGCTCTTGTGCTGTGAGTAAAAAATGTATTAGTACACCTACTCATCTAATTCTGTCATAGAAATTAATGTAATTGTCTGATTTGCAAACATGCACAGTGCATCAAAGTGATTGATATTAGGGAACTGTTAAGAGGAGGTTGAGGGTTGTCTTGAGGTGTGCTTTTAAATATTTTAAAACTCCTGTTTACATATGATGCAAAATTCACTCTACAGAGTGAGTATTTTGCAGTAGTGTCCACAACAGTCATGTCCTCACAAATGAGACAGTGACTTGAATTGGGAGAAGTCTGGGATGACTGGTCACCCACCATCCTATTAGCGGAAGAAAAGAGGTTTCATCAGTTCACCAAAAGAACATTTTCCCCTTCATGCGTTCTTATCTTTGTGTATACTGGGAGCTCAGGAGGCAGCAGTGTTGTCTGTCACTTTGTAGGGCTCTTGACACAGTCTAAAATTTGTGACCATCACTAATTCTGCTCAGCAGAGACAAATGTCACACACACCAGCACGCTGTTTCCCAGGGAGCTTGTGTCTAATTTCAGTAGAGCAGGGCTCTGCTCCCTGTACTGTGCTGCTTGGAATGACCAGCTGAAGTTTCACTGTGGAAAGCAGAAATCAAAGTCTTTCACTAAAGGGTCCCCTTTAACAAAATGCTTTTTGTAACATACTCAGGAACATAGTTAAGCACCACATTTTAGAAAGAGGTGAAGGTGATGCTTGCCATGCATTGCATTTCATTAGGCAACACTGTGCACCTTCAGCAAGTCAGTAAAATACAATGCTCTTGTTTTCAGAATGTTTAAAATTTTGATGCTAAATGAAATACCCCACTTCAACAGCACTGTATTAGCTACATTACCATTTAATTGTGTTTAGCACCAGAAACCTACAGTCATGACATTTCAGTTTCTTTCTGAGTTTGAAAGTGCTATTCATTAACGAAAGGATGAATTGAGAAGTATTTGTGGTGAGTTTACTGCAATCTTTGGGTACCCCATGAATGAATGAAACCTGCTGTTTCTTTCCTTTTTGGTGAACTAGCTAGTCCTGTATATGAAAGTACTTCTGGAAATCCATCCAAGTGGAGGTGGCATTTGACTTTATTTTCCTGACAAAGGAACAGCAGGCAAAAAAGTTTGTCTGGATTCCTGCAGACAGGGAGACCATTAATACCCAGGCCTGCTACTTCAGCTGGTAGTTCAGTGCAATGTGAGGTATCTGCCTGCCTCAGAATCCTCATGTTTACATTTCCAAAGCAGCATCACAAGTACTTGCTACTTTGATAATGGAAGCCTCCAAAAAAAAAAAAAAAAAATTTGGAGAACCTGTGTATGCAAGGATGTGTATTTGAAACATAGTTAAAATCCAAAATACACCGGAGTGAATCTAATGGAGAGCTATCAAGATGGTTAGGACTGGAGTACCCTCCTGTGAGAAAAGGCCAAGGGGCTGGGTTTTGTTCAGCCTGAAGACATGGGGAGGGAACCTAATGTCTGACCCTCCATCCATATGAGAAAGCTATAGAGAATACAGAGCCAGGCTCTTCACTGATGTGTGTGATAGAAGAAGAGATCCTGGTCAAAATTTGATAGAGGTGAGGTTCTGACTAAGTAAAAGGGAAAACATTAAGGAGGATAAACACAGGAATAGATTCCTCAGAGCACGTCTGGAATCTCCATCTGTGGAGCTTTTTAAGACCAACAAAGTTTAAAGCAACATATTATGAATTGATGACAGCTATGCAGTAGTGCACTCTGGTGTTTTTTGAGAGAAGTGTTTAGGTGTGTTCTCTGGTAATTCTTGCATTATATGTGGCATTACATTTTGCATTCTTGATTTTCAGTAGATGTCATAGTTAATATGGCATAGATTTTAGGGACAGATATCTCTCACAAAAAGACAAAGGAAAAACTAAAATTTCCACAAAGTTTCCCATTGCTGTTCCTACTTTTGTGGAAGCTTTATGGTTTTCACTTTCCTTTTTTTTTCTGTTTCTCTTGCTATTGTTTTTCCCAGTCTCTTCTTTCTTGGAAAAGGAGTCAGGCACAGCACAGGAGATTTTTTTTTTGTGTGTGTGTTCTCTGCTTTTTCCCTTACAAATGAGAATTATTCTAATCAGACTTCACACATTATTTTACAGTGACAAAAAGTATGTGGTAGATATATAGAAGTGGCATATACAAGAAAAGGAATAAGAACTCAAAGCAGAGGAGATGCACTTAGTAGCTGACAGGATATTGGTGTTACCTCATGGACATGTTGTTCACTTTCCCATCATGAATACAAATTAAACTGCTTCAATGATAGGCAGGAAGCCAGGTCTGGATTTCCAGAGTAGCTGAGTCACTGTATGTATAGGGCAAGAATAAAACTAAGCAGATGTCTGATTTGGAGTGGAAATTCGTGCTCCCCTCCCCTCTGTCCTCCTCAGCAGGTTATAAAACTGTTTTTGTAACCTGCTGCTCTCTGCAGGCATCCCTGCCATGGTGGCTCCTGCTGCCTCGAGGCTCACAATGATTGTAGTCAGGAAGGGAAACAGAGGTGTCCTTTTAGATTCTGCTGGCTGCAGACAGAAGAAACCCTGCATTGCTCTGTCACTACTGCTGTGGCCCGCAAAAATTAATGTGCTGGTGGTGACATTGGCTGCCCCTTTATTTGTCTTACTGGTGTAACATGAGGGCACTCCAACAAATGCAGCTGTAATGAAGTGAAGAATGTGCCTAGGGACTAGGCTAGAAGGAAATGGTGAGCAACATTCAGGCTCTGACCTCTCAATTTCCTCTGCCAAACAGCCCAGGGCAGGAGGGGCTCCCCTCTCACCCCACTCAAAGGCATGTGCAGACACCATGGGGGCTCTCACCAAGGTACTGAGATGACCCCATTTCTTATACCATGGGAATCCACAAATGTGTGCTTGCAGCTGGGGAAGGTTATCAGATGCCCTCAGAATAATTTGGTCAGTGCAAGAAGGTGACAGGGGTAAGGACCATAGAGTAGGATTTCCACATCTGTGTACAGAAAACATCATCTGGGCCTGTCGTGGCTGTTTGGTGCCTCAAATGGCAGAGATGAAGCTTAGCCCAAGTGTTTGAGCAGCACCTGTTTTTCCATGGGGGTGTCCCACAGCCTGCAGGAGGGTTCCTCTGGAGCCAGCTGAGCTGCCTGGCCCAGGAGTGAGCGGCTGTGCCAGCGCCGGGGGCTGCCCCTGGTGGGCTCTGGGGCCATGCTGGGGTTGGGCTGTGGCTCTGGGGTGCTGAATGGTGCTGAGGATGGGGTTTGCTGCCAGGTGTTGGATTCTGGCTCTTCTGCAGGGGCTGCCGGGGAGCGGCTGTGCTCAGGGGAGGGGTGGCTGACAGGACCCTGCAGGAGGGACACAAATGTCTTTCAAGTCACGCTGGTAAACTTGGGCCACGGGCAGGTGGGTTTGCCCCAAAGGCGGGTGTCTTTCCCCAAGACTTTCCCCAAATCCTGCTATGACCCATCCCATGCCACTTGCTCTCATCAGAAAGATGCTCCAAGTTTTGTTGTTAAAGCCCCTCTGCACAAATCCACATGGTGTCTGCCATGAAGGGAAGCTATTCCAGAATGACTGGAGGCATTTTTTGCAATATACCAGACAAGGAGAGGTAAGAGCCATTAAATGACAGAACATCACCTGCAGTCACAGGCTCCCCCTGCCTTCTTGGGCCTGAAAACTTTTGCATAGCTGGAATCAGTTCAATATCCTTTGGTTTTGCTTCACACTGATCACATGGCACCTGAACATCTCAGCTCAGAGTAAATCAACAGCTGAAAGAAATCAGAAACACCATTTTCCCTTTGCCTTAGGGAACTATAAAACTTTTTATAGAATTCTGCATATTTCACCTCAGCAGCAGCAGAGCAGTAGTGTTCTTTGGCAGGAACATACTGCAATTGAAGCACAATAGAAACAATCATAATTTGAAGGAAAAAGTAATATTAGCAATTTCTTTTTGTGGAGGATTTTTCATAAGTGTTTAACAATTACTTTTAGTCTCTAACACCAGAAAAAAATTATTCTTCTGGCTATATTATGGCCCTTTTTAAGCATCTATGTTTTAGTTTAACTCAAATAGCAAAGGATTGTATATGATTACTTTGCAGCTACAGCATAATTTGCATGAGCAAAGAAAAGTCAACTGTCTTGGACTAGAAAGCAGTGTATAAAACTGACCAACTTTAGCATCTGTGAGAAGAAAGGCGCATTGTAAATGTCAGAGAGAGAGGAAGAAATTCACCTGAAAAGGACATCCTCAGGTTTTTCATGTCTGTGTTTCTTCTGCCATATATAAAATTTATTTTAAAGTAATACTTGCCATATAAAGACACATATATATTTTAATTTCTAGTGTGCTTTCTACAGCACCTTTGTGTGAGTGCATCATTTGTCAGCCCATAGACTCAGAAAGGAAAACTGAATGCAACAGAATACTGTTCTCAACTACAAATTCCTCAGTGGTAGATAGTGTTTAAAATTGTAATACATTTTATTTCCACATTTCCTTCTATTTGTACATTTCAGGATGCTTAAAGAAAAGAAGAAATATAAACATGGCTTCTTGCATCTGTGTGACATAGATATGTATCATTATCGGTCTTTAAAAGGTTAGGAAAGAGAGAGGCGTAAGGTAGCCTCTGACAGCAGATGTGTTGACAGAAACTAGGATGTTAAAGAGTTCTATGGGTGTGTTTAAGCAGAAGCAAAAATGTAGCACACAGTTCTGTTATTCTGCTAGATGAGTACAAACAGGGGAACAAAGCCTGTCCCTCACATGCTGCAGCTTTGGCCTCGAGGGTGCAGGGAGGGCTCCCAGGCAGAGCCAGCCTGTCCCACAGTCTGTCATCAGGGGCTGATGCACATGGACACAAACCTGCAAACCTGCAAACCATCCCTTTCTCACCTCTTGCTGCTTGTGGTTGTATCTGCCTGCATATCTTCTCTTCCAAACATAAATCTGTCATCCTGCAAAGTGCAGATTAATATATATAGTGTGCCATTAAAATATATGTTGTGCCCAGTGAATGGAGTCCTGGCTATGTGTGCCAGCACAGGGTTTAATATAAATCTCCCATCTGAATGCAGCAGTGTTCCTCTGGTTTAGTTATGTTTATGCTTAATTAAAACCATTACTCTTCACTTCTTTCCATTCATCACCTTAAATACAATGACTTGGAGAAGGGAGAAAAAGCTGATAAGGAGAGGAACAAAGATAATATTAAAAAACCTAGTCTTGTGGTTTTATATTTTATAAAAGCTTTGTGCAAATAGTAAGCAGCTAGTCTGAAGCAGCTGGACCAACAGAGAACATATTGATAGGTTAACAGGAAAGGGCCTTTGATGATGCCAAGGTTTCACTGATTATTCCAAAACTAAAATTTACAAGTGTCTATATGGCAAGAAGACAGCAATGAATAAAGTGGCTTTTGCCCTTTGTAGTAATTCCATTTTATGTAATGCTTAAATAAATTATGGTTTAAATTATTTTGTGCGATCATTTCATTAATTTTGTTGACCTTCAAAAATCTCTTTTTGTCCTTTCTGAAGGTGTCCAAATGTTGCAATTTTTATTCTTGATCCTGTCTGGTGCACCCCATCTCACCCCCTACCACAGCAGTGGGTCAGCCATCGAGCCCCTTTCTGGTGTAGACCGCAGTTATACAGAATGCTTCAGTCAGCAGCTTGTCCTTGTTCAGAGCAGTTTTAGACTTTCAGTGGTGCTGAAATCAGGCAGGTCTAAGGGCACTTTGCTGAGCTTAACTATACCATAAAACACTGTTGTCAAAAGGAGTTGGGTAGCTTCACTTCTTTTCAGATCTGAGGTCAAATCCTGACCTAGCACCCCTGTGTTCACCACCAAACCCTACCCCAGGTGCTAAATCCACACAGCTTTTGAACACTTCCAGGGATGGTGATTCCACCACTTTCCTGGCAGTCTGCACCAATACCTGACCAACATTTCAGTGAAGAAATTTTTCCTAACGCCCAGTCTAAACCTCTGGCAGAACTTGTGGCTGTTCTGTCACTTGTTACCTGGAGGCAGAGGCCATCCCCCACCTGCTTACCACCTCCTCTCAGGCAGTTCTAAAGAGTGATAAGGTCTCCCCCAAGCTTCCTTTCCTCCAGACTGAACACCTCCACCTTCCTCAGCTGTTCCTCATGGAATTACTGCTCCAGACCCTTCCCCAGCTCCATTGCTCATCTCTGGACTTGTTCCAGCACCTCAATGTCAATGTCTTCCTCAGTGTCTTCCTTGCAATGAGGGGCCCAAAATTAAACACAGGATTTGAGGTGTGGCCTCAGCAGTGCCGTGTACAGTGGGGCAATCCCTGCCCTGGTCCTGCTGGCCACACCATTGCTGATACAATCTAGGATGCCATTGGCTTTCTTGCCCACCTGGGCACACTCTGGCTCATGTTCAGCTGCTGTCACCAGCACCCCCAGGTCCTTTTCCACTGGGCAGCTTTCCAGCCACTCTGCCCCCACGCTGTGGCACTGCCTGGGTTTGTTGTGACCCAAATGCAGGACCTTGCAGCCTTGTTGAACCTCATAAAATTGGGCTTGGCCCCCTCATCCAGCCTGTCCAGATCCCTCTGCAGAACCTGAAGTCATTTGGACTGTGTCATCAGTAATGCACATATAATACTCACTATGTAGTAATTAAAAATTGTGTCAAATAGTCTAGGACTCAGTTCCTGAAGTCTGTGAACAGGCAAAGTGGGAAGTGGCTATGGGAAGGCTGTTCTTTAATAGATACAGCTTTCAGCCCTGTTCCCAACCAGCAGGTTTGTTAACAAGGACTTAGGTCCTCTTTACCTACATACAGGAGAAAAATCCCTGAATTCCCTGATGACATGAAGGAGGATAAAGATGTCAGATTCCTCTACAGGCACAGAAGAGCAAATAGAATTAAAAATTAGTAACAGGTTACTTGAATCAATTCATGTGATATCAGAGGAGAATGCATTAATTTAAACTAAAACTGGGATTGTAGAGCTACCCCTTCAGTGGTGATATACTGCACTGCTTTTCACCCATTTTCAGAAAAGTTCTGGCTGAAGAGGACTGAATTATTCTAAAAAAAAAAATGTCCTAAATATTTAGAATATTGCTAGTTCTCTGCAAAACCATTAAAATGTATTAATACCTAATGTTTAGGATTATTAATTTGTTGTCTGCTGATGGTCTCCACATGGAGGAGCTGTAGAGTTAGAAATTATCAAAGAAAAAACATTTCAGAGACGTCATATCTTTTATAGGTTAACTTAGCAACCCCCAAATCTATCATAAATGTTGAGGTATGCACATCCTTTCAGCTTCTGCTAACTGCAACGATTGCATTAGAACTTGGAAGGATGGACCAGGAAACTTCTTTATGTTTTTACTTTGGCTTCTATTCACTACATACCTGGACCTGCTGAGATCGCTAAAATGAAAATGGCAAATAAGATTTGTCCATTACCTTTGTCCTTTCTCTGTGCCTTCAGAGGGTTGTGTCAGATGTGGAAATGCTGAAGCTGCCAGCCCACACTGCAGCTGTGAAATGCAGACCTCTGTGGTCATTCCTCTGACTTGCTGAGCTTTCAGCAGGAGTTTTCAGAGCCCCTTCCAGATGTGAGCTCCAGAGCCATACAGCTTATACTGTGTTTCAAGGATAACCCAAGGATCATGGAGGGTAAGCTTTATGGCTAATCCTGTCAGTGGACAGGTCACACTTTGGGTCTGACATGCCTTGTGGAGGCATAGCTTGTGCTAGCCCAAGACCACTTCTTCTGTGTAGCTGAAATAGCTTCTTCAAAAGAAGAAGTAATAATCTAACTCAGTCAAGTAGTTGTCATGACTGTGGCTGCACCTTCCTCTTGTCTTTGCTGGAATAACTGCTGTGGTTTAGGAGCCAAGGCAGTGTCAATGTAGCTTGGACATCAGTATTTTTAGTGACAGAAAAGTTCTGGGAGTGAACCCTGTGTTGGTTCCTTTTCATCTGGAATCCACTGAAATAAAAATTCCTGTTAGTTATTTGCAGGATTTAGGTCTCTGATGGGTGACCCCAGGCATCAGTGAAGCCTCCCACAGCCACTCACTCACTCTGACCAGCGGGATCGAGGAGAAAACTGGGGGAGAAATAGAGAGGAAAGAATGTGGGTAGAGATCAATACACTGTAATAAGTGAAAAGGGGAGAAGAAACAGCAAGTGATGCAAAGACATTTATTTACACCTCCCCCGAGCAGGCTGGTACCCACTAAGTCTCCAGGCTGGGGTTACTCTAGAAGGACACCCCCAGTTTTACTGCTGTGTACAACGTCATACAGCATGGAATATCCCTGTGGTCAGCTGGGGTCAGCTGTCCTGGCCCTGCTCCTTCCCTGTCTCTGGCACACCCCCAGCCTCCTGTCTGGAGAGGGGGCACAGTGGGAAACAGAGAAGGCCTTTGTGCTGTTCAGTGACAGCTAAAACATGGGCATGTTATTAGCACTGTTCTAGTCACAAATTTCAGCACAGCACCATATGGGCTGCTATAAAAAGCTAAATCCATCCCAGCCAGACCCAGCACAGTCTCCTACACCACGAAGTCCCTGATTTTCCATTCTTCTTTCCTGGTTTCCTTTTCCTGGAACAATTTCTTGGTTCCTATTTCCATTTTTCCACTGTACTTCAAGAGTGTGCATGAAATGAGTGTTTATTCCATAGCAAGTGCTAGAAAGATCCTGCTGTACTTGGCACCAGTGCTCAAGTTCATAAAATTATAAGGCAGTGATAAACTCATGAGAGTTTATGCAGCATAGTTTCTTAGTCAAGGTGGAACCATCCATTCTCTCTCTACACAGAATGTGCATTGGTCTTTTCAACAAATATGCAAATAAAACCATTAATATCAGTGACCATAACAGAAATAAATTATTCAATCCTTATTATATTATACTATATGTTATGTTATGTTATGTTATGTTATGTTATGTTATGTTATGTTATGTTATGTTATGTTATATTAGCACATGTATATTTATTAGTACACGTTACTTTATTTACAGACTTAAGCTTTATGGAAAGGGTCATGAGAGTAGATGAAGACCAGAGTTATCACTGATATAATTACCAGACTTTTGAAAGTCCATGTATTCTGACCAGGACTGCATTAGAGAAAAACTAGAAATGAAATCAAAGTGTCTTTGATTTCTGAAAGTAAAAGGTTCAGATCACACCTGGATTACAGAATCTCAGACACAACCTCAAAAGGAGTTGTCAGCAGCTGGGAAAGAATGTCTCTCTAATACACCACATCTTGGCCTGTATATACCCTGTCTTCAATTCCATTTGTGTTAATCCTGTGTCACGCTGCAACACCATCACAGTGTGGAAGAGCTTCACCACTGATCTACTCAGAATTTGAAACCTTCCATACTATAACCCTTGGTTCCCTTCACCTAGGGAGGATCAATTCATATTTCTGCTGTGTCTACACAAAGTAATTCAATACTGACCAGTGCATACATCAGAAAAAAACCTAAAACAAATACCTACGTAATTTAAAATTCCCACTAAGAAAAATAAATCTTACCTTTATGAGAAGGTGGAGTCTAACTAGAAGAGGGCTAAATCTCATTTCTTACCTTCATCGTCCTGAAGTAACTCTACAAGCATTGCCTTAATGCAGAAGTGTTTTTCTGCTCTTCAGCTGGAAGCATATGGGTACTTTTTTCTCTGCAGTGCTTTAAAGAGAGCTCAGGCACCCATGACAGCTTAAAGAGGTCGGAGCATCAGGCTCAGTGCTTATGGCAAAGGAGGACAACCCCTCAAGTTTTACTGATACTGTCTGATGATTTAATGTAATGTGTCAATTTGTGCCTTCTCATAGTTGTGCATGACTTGCAATCACCCTGAGCAGACTAAAGTCAGTCACTAATTTACAATGGCATATTTTTGTTATTTTACTCACTTTATCTCTCTATAAGAGACCCATCCTTTGTCTGATGGTATTTCTGAATCTTTTCTGGTCAGACAGAGAGGCTCTTGCATTGCTCTGAGCTATGAATGTCTTAGCAGACTAAGATAGCAATTAATCAATAGTTCTTTCCCCTGGCTGCCAAACCAACTTGATCGTGTCCTGAATATCCTGAATCTATGCTAATAAATCTAGAAACCAGCCTGCTCAAATAAAACCACAGGACTTTGAAATGGCTGTTCTTGGAGAATCTTTAGCTGCGCATAAGGTGGAGAAGTGATTAACTTGTATTAACGCCAAAACTGAATGAAAATATACAAATTCAGGTTTTGAGGATAAAAACCTCAATATATGTATTTAAATATATGTATATTTTGCTGATATTGGAAAGGTTGCTATGAAAAACATTTCAGTCTAGTATCCCTTTTTTCATTAATTTTTATTCTGAGATTATTTTTTCTTTTTATATAAAATGTATTCCCTGTATTCTGTGGAAGATAAATCCTACAGAAGAAGAAAAAACAGTTGAGGGCTGTTTATCAAATACCATCTCTTATTTGGTGATCCTGTAGCATTATCAGAAGAAATCAAAATGTTAGTGTCTGCTTAGATGTGGATATGTTTACCACCAATTCTTGTGTCTTGTATACTAACAATCATTTTTATCATGGTATCAACATTTAACATCCTGTATAGATCATAATCATGTTTATTTAATGGCAAATATTTATACTTCTTTGAATTGTTTCAAAGTCACGGCAAACTTTCCTTAAGGTTGGTCTGACATACTTTCACAATAAAATGAAGGCAGAGGAGACTTCTCAAATGTCCCTTGTTTGAATTCAGAAGACCTCCTCCTGCCAAGGTGAAAGACTTTGTAAACTCCATTTAGCATCAAAATTTTGGGTATTCTGTATAATATGTGGGGGTTTTTTTCTCTGTATTATCTCATTAAACAAGAGGAGTTTTCTCATTATTTAAAACATTCCTAATGGCCATGCTCCATCAAGGGCTTGGATCTCCTTGAGTTAGTCAAAACCTCCTGTATTTTTTTGAGAACACTGCGGTTCTTGCCTACAGAGGTAAAGCAGTGCTCTGCAGGTCTGAAAGCAAACTCTGCCTTTTCCAGCTGCCCATGGCAGAGTGTTGAGTGAATAGGTCAGTAACAGATTAACAACTGCTGACTGCCACCCATGAGCTGGGAGCCAGGAGGGCTGAACCTCTGCTGAACAGAGCCTTGGCAGTAATGATGTCAGAACTGTTTAATCAGAATGTTCCCAACATAATGCATCATGTAAATAAAGAAACACTACAAGTAAAAACACTATTGACTTCATGGATGAAGAAGGTAAACAGCAATACTAGACTTACAAGTGGTGGATAAAATGATTAAGCTGTTAGATTCACTCAAAGATAACCAATGTATGAAGCAGGAGTGTTCACTCAATTTACTAATATTTCAGGAATTTAGTTCTTAATGCAAATGTGAACCTCTGCATGAACTGGATTTTGCTATAAAATAACCTTACTACTGAATCTTTTAAACTTTTTGTTGGCAATTTTGTTGATGCTAATTAAGCATCTAAGAAATTGAGCTCATACTTTACTTTTGTATATTTTCTTTTCAGGATGAAAATTGAAGAAAGTGACTGTTCTGACCACCTGATAGGACAGCTCGCAGAAGGATTTCTGAAGTACAGGATGAATATGTACTATATACCCAGGTATGCCTATCCATAAAACATCAGTTCATATCTAATGATAACAAAACAAACCAAAAAGATATTCTGAGGATATAGCAATAAAACTGCCTGATGTCCAGACCAACCTCCATAGACTGAGGCTTTTTTTTTATGCAACTAAACTTGTAAATCTTGGTTTACTGAGATTTTGAAATCATCTAAGCAGGTCAGGCAAGAGCTCCAGCTGGCTCAAGACAGATTATCTCAAAGATGATACTCCCATGTCAGCATACACTTGACTGCAGAATTCTCTACAGAATCTTTTGCACAATAAAGACAGGAAGAGCTGACATGACCAGTTTGCCACAACCTCAGGGAGGGAGTACCAAAGCAGAAGAAAGCAGACCTTCACTTTTCCAGCCTTTTCTCTGCCTGTCCTTCCCATTTTTATGAAGTAATAGGACTAGGCTGATATGTCCAATCAACAATGGGGCAGCTGAACTGAGATTGACATTGAAACCTCTTTTGCTTCTCAGAGCCATCAAAACAGGGAATTTTGAAAGTGTTGAATGGTGGAGTGCTTAAATATTTTCAATACGTTGTGGCTAGTTTCACCAATAAACAACATTTTGTAAACACTGACCAAATAGTCATTGCAACATCATCTACAAGAAAATTCCCTTTCCAGGTGAAGAACATCTGGCATCTCCAAGTGAATATCTCTGAGAAAGTCTGTGACAGAGCTGGAACAGGAACACATAACTGCTCCCTGTAAATCATGTACTTGGTCACATTCCTCATGGCTCTTTACATGCCTGTAACCTTCCTCTTGTACCTCTCTGGAGACATAGTTCAGCCAGATTAGGAAGGCATGTCTTAGAGGTTTGGTGAGGTTTTTGGCAGTTCCTTGACAAAAGAGCAGCTTGCTCAGAGCTCTTGTAGCTGAACCTATATCCTCATCTGTCAAAATATTTCAATTTACAGTATGTATACCCAAGCAATTGGCCATGTTAAAACTGTACCTAAATTAGTACCAGAACATGAGGTTATCAAGGCCCTTTGGCTTTATGTTGGCCCCAGAGTAATTAGCCCTGATGAGAAGCTCATGAGCTGCAGCACAGAGCCACACTAATTCAGCTGCACAGTTTTGAGGATCCCAGCTAAATACTAAATACTTCAGATGGTACTGAGCTTGCTGTGTGATATTAGTTTAGGATTCCTGAGCATGACAGTGCCTCCCTTACTTACTTCTTACGTTATCCTACTTCTCTCATTCCCTTCCACCACACATTGTATTATATTTTCTGATCCCTGAGTCATCCCTGCCCCTAATTCATTATCCCTTGCCAGTGTTAACAACAAATCTTTCTCATTTAGTAGACTGTTTGGAATAGTTTCATACTCGTGCCAACCAAAAGTGTACAAGGCATATCTGATGGCTGAGCTTGATCAAAAAGCAGAAATATCTTAGGAGATAGTCCTGATATGCAGATAAAGCCCTTTGGATTTCAAGTAAATGCATCCCATTCTCTGCATTTCTGTCCTGCACACATTGCAGAATTGCACTTTTTCTTCCTAATTTTTGTTTTTGATTTTTTAAAAGGAAGTTAAGTCTCCTCATTGACAAAAAAGTCCAGACAATGTCTTGCCAATAGCTCTGTCCCTTTGTATCATTCCTTTTACATTGGATGGGAAAGAGCCAAAAGAGAGTACCTGTCTATATCTTACACCAATTTCTGCTTTTATCTCTTCTCGCATCCTTCTTTTATTCCCCAAACATATACAACAAATACATTTATTCAGTAAAACCACCTGAGCCACCAGAAACTACAAAGAAGGATGCCTATCCCCAGCTCTGAATGTGTTTTTAGATGTATCTGACTCTTTTTCTTTCAGTCTGGTCCCATAATGAGCACTCATGATGTAACCCACATCTCTACAGACACAAAAGTTGGTGGGGGGTGGAACATAGATCACTGCTGTGCAGCTGAACCTTAGATCTCTCTGTCACTAATTCTGAAGGAGCTTGAATTTGTTTCTGAGTTTCATGCTTATGAACTCTGTCCTAGATGCAGTCATAAAATCAGAGTATGGTTTGGACTGGAAGGGGACCTTTAAATACCATCTAGCTCTGACCCCCTGCCATGGACAGAGAACCTTCCACTAGGCCAGTTTGCTCAGAGCCCCATCCAGCCTGACCTTGAACATTTCCAGGGATGGGAAGTCCACAACCTCTCAGGGTAACCTATCCAGTGTCTTGCCACCGTCATAATAAAACAAAAAAAAAAAAAGAAAAAAAAGATTTTTTTTATGTTTCATCTTATCCTGATGTCTTTCCGTTTAAAGCCATCACCCCTTGTCCTATCATTATATGCCTTGAACAAAGTTCCTCTCTGGGTCTCTTGTAGACCCCCTTTAGATACTCAAAGGCTGCTGGAAAATCTCACTGAAGCCTTCTATTTTCCAGGCTGACTCTCCTGCCTCAGTCTGTATTCACAGGGAGGTGCCCTCTGATCAACTTAGCGACCCTCCTCTGAACTGGTATTCCTTGCTACTCAAGCAGTTATTTATTTTGGGTGTTTGAACTTCTTCAATGTAATTTTTTGTGACACAGGGTAACAAAAGTTCGAAAGGTAACTTTGAAATGCTTTGTGGAATTGAGGGCGTTGCAGGATACATCCTCCAATAGCTGGTAAAAGATGTTTTAGTGAAGCTCATGATCTGATAATGTTCTTATCATTGTTCAAGAGGAGGGAAGGATTTGGCTAAAGGAACACCTAAGTTACGCAAGCTCACCTTGCCACCCCCATAGCCAGGTGCTTTTTTTGCACTGAGAACTGGCACTTTTCCAGGGAGGTGTGTCAAAGGTAATTGAACATGGCACTGAAGCATCCTATTGTGTTGTAACAGTCTTTCTGCAGACCTGAAGGTGTGTCCCTGCCTTTATAAACACCGCGCTGCTCTTCCAGAGCTCTGACTCTTTAGGAAGAGGGGAATTGCATCAGAAGTTGTGTTTGGGTGTCTCCGAGCCCTCTGTAAGGTATGTTTTTTTTAGCTATCTTACTTTTGTGCCGTTTCACTGTCAGCAGAAAGTTACTGTCAAATCGTTATCCATTTTAACATAATTATTTGATGTGTTTGCAACAGAACTGTGAATACCATAAAGAGGGGTTTATGGAGTGAAAAATTTTGTATAGTATAAAGCATGAAGCAAGTCGAGTAAGTACTAAGTAGAACCTGTTCACATAAGCTGCTACCTGTGTATTCTACATTCCAAATTCATGTAACTAAAGATATTTGCAGATAACTGAATGCTGAAATGGATTCTTTATTGACGTGGCTGCGCATGAATCTCTGCTTTCTACCAGAAAAGTTTGGCTACAGAGATAACTATGATAGAAACATCTGAAAATGCATTTAAGGATTTAATCATCAAAATTCCAGGTTTAAACCCTTCTCTGATCTTGAAAGCTGCTTTATAAAGGCAAGCACATAGAGAAATAACCATGCTCTGTGCAGATGCAGGGATCACCTTGATAATAATTTGCTAACTTGCTACATTTCAAAACTGAAATTGCACATTGATCCCTGGAATTTGGTGACTTTAAACAGAGTCCAGTACACTGCAGGTTATCTTCAACAGCAAAAAGGTAGTTCTGTTTGTTTAGTAGTCATGGTGGAAAAGGATACAACAATAGTTACTTTTTGCTGCGCGGCAAGACAACCATTTTTCTTTTCAGAGCAAATTTGAAATACTGGCCTAACCAGTGAATTACAAGAATTTTCAGGATGCCTGCAGAATAATTTTCCTCAACTTGAACCAAGCAGTTAATTACCTTTCTGTCTGGCATATTTTTGAAGAATAGCCAAAGGTTGGAGTCAAACATGCTTACAAGTCATTTTGCAGAATGGGAGGTTGTGGGAACAACTGTTTTATTGTTATAATTTAAGATATCCATCTGAGATTGACAAATCCCAGGTTCAAATTCCTTCTCTGACTGCATAAGAGACTTTAATTAAGGCACCTCTGTCACTGGGCAGTAGCATGTCCTGGCAGTGATTTTTCTGCTCCCCATTGCATAGATAGCTAAGTAACTGAAAGGTACTCCACAGCCTCTTACAAGGATAATTCATAATGGTATTTAAATCAGGTATTACTTACACAAAGGACAGATAATTTTGCTGATAACATCACTTTAATAGATGCCAAAGAGCAGTGTAATGCCTTGTCTGAAAAACTCAAACTGTCAAATGTAATACAATATTAAGTGAAAGTGTTTTTATCTTTTTGTTTGTTTGTTTGTTTGCTTTGAAGGCAGGTAACAAGCAGAAGAGAGACCATGAAGATCAAAAGCTTGGGACTCCTTTGTGTGTTGATGCTAGTCTCCCAGATGCTACTAGCCAACTGTGAAAGACAGAAGGAAAGAAAAAAGGGAAGAGAAGGCATAGAACATGGTGGAAAAAAACAAAAGGAATCTAACAAAGGAAACGAAGAAGGACAGAAGTCAAAAGGAGGAAAATCTCTTAAAGGCAAGTTTAAAACTGAAGAAAATGCTGAGTGCAGCTGGTCAGTAATGGACACAAATGTTGTTACTGTGAATGTACAGTGCAAGCATGGTGACAGTGAGTTCTGGTGTGAATTCTCTGGGGACCCTTCTAGCTGTGCACAGTATGCAGCAAACAAGAAATCCTACTGGAAACAAGTCTCCCGATCCCTAAAGAAGCAGAAGCAGATTTGTCAAGATCCCAAAAGTGTTCTAAAATCTAAATTATGTAGGAAAGGCCCACAAAGTGCTCACCTCAGGTTGACTCACTCAAGCCTACTAACAGCAATGGATCCTGCCAAAGAAAACTCAATGCATCACACACAAGAGGTTGTTCAGACTCCAGCAGATGCCTCTGTGACTGAAAAAAGGCTAGAACACAGTCCTCAAGACTGTGTTGAAGATGTAGATTACATTGACCAGAAAAAGGTGGCTGAGGAATACTGTCCAGAAGGCTTTCTTTCTTTCTGCAACTTTTTAATCACAATGATCCAAGACAAACGATGCTGAGGAGGTGTTCCTAAAGCTCTGAATCATGAAAGTCTGTTCTCTTTTAAGTTACTGCAAACCATTCCAGATTTTATTCTCGTGTTATATAGTGTATATAAGTAAGAAGGAATATATTTTCTGATTTTGTATATACACAACAGATTACTATGACATAGTTGAAGGTGTTATAGTTGTTATGTGCCCACAGATTGCTACCCAATGGATGTGTTTCCAGTGGATGTTATGTACTCTGTGCAGAAGTGTATCAGTAATCTCCTTGTCCCTCTTTGAGCTGTGCTAGCCAAAGTGATGAATTCAGTGCCATGCACTTCTTGGTTGTGTACAATGCTTTTGACCTAAAAATTATTAAGAAAAATAAACTACAAAATACATTAAAAATATTCCCCCTCTCTCTGTGTGTTTTACTAGTTTTCTCTGTAAGTGCTAAACCTTTGTCAAAGAATGATCTTTCACAATATGTAGGTGAATTGTTGTTTATAAAGTAGTTTTTAAAATACTTCTGCAGCTTTGCCAACTTCAGCTTTTGATAGCGAGCTACATTATCATTAGATTTTCATCACTGTAATAATGAAGGGCAACAAGATTTTCTGATTTGACAATAAGTGTACAAATCTTCA
The DNA here is from genome assembly GCF_963662255.1 of Cinclus cinclus. NCBI lineage: Eukaryota > Metazoa > Chordata > Aves > Passeriformes > Cinclidae > Cinclus > Cinclus cinclus. Next base: position 14,959,719 of record NC_085050.1, on the reverse strand, counting down.
GCTTTTAATCTCACCAAAGGATGTCAGAACACTTTGAAAACATCAATTCCCTCTTTTTTCCTATAGTCTGTCTGAAGCACATTGTGCAAACTTTCTAGTAGGTACACAGAGACACAGGGATAGAATGAGTTATACAAATTTGTACATAGACCTAGGTCTGGATGCCTTCAACAACTAAAGAGCTCATATTCAGCACTGCTTGAATGGTTTTTGAAATTCTATATTCTTTTATCTTTCTGTATGGAGTACACTAATATTTTTCTGTTCATTAAACTTCACCTGTGTTAAAAAACTCAAACAAGCAGACAAAACCTCACAACATAAAAACCCCACCCAAAACTCCAAGGAGAAAGATTTTAGAAAATATAAAGCAAAATAATGAGAGCTGTTCTTTGCTAATATTTGAAAATTCAGCTGGAAGAAATGTAAAATACACTTTTCTTGTGGATCTGAGCACGGAAGTATGGTCTTCTGCTAGTGGTCCACTTGAGGAAACTTGAAATTTCATGAAAGACAATTTTCCTGATAATTTTAGTAAATTGAACTAGCATTTTCATCTCTTGAGAAAACATAATCTGTTTCTTTCTTTTAATATGACATTGCTAGAATATTTTTAAGATGGGTAGTTATGAGTTGAATGTGAGATGCTGCTGTTAGTCAGACAAATGGTGTTTGAGAAGGATTCAGATGTATTCTACCAAGATGGCAAAATATTAAGCAGATTCTTCTTACTGCAGTTCTAGCCTCTGCATGCCCTGTGGAAACACTGGCTGTTAGCAGGCTGTGCAGGATAAATTTGGTTGGACTGGTACCCACAGCAAAGCAAAATTCCAGTAAAAAAGAGGCATCAACACTAACACCTGTGAGGCTGGAAGACACTGCCATTCTGGTGCCAAGCAGGGTGGGAAAATAGCTACCAGCTCTCTATTATTAAGGGAGACACATAAATATTGAAAGGGCAGGTAAGTTGCAGCTGCTAGACACTTTCTGTGTTGGCCTTCACCCCTTCACATTAGGAAATTATTGAGATAAGAAAGTAAAAAATGCAGAGGAAGTATTAAGAGCTTTGTTTGGCCCAAGCAATCATACACTACAGTAACTCATTCTTAATGTCTACTCCAGTATACAGGCACCTTTCTATTAGTTCCAGATTATAACCAGAGCGCTGGGAAGGTCTGATTTAAGAGGCTTACTTGCTCCAGATATTTTGGAAAATGTCCAACCCTACCTACCCTTAACTGCTGTTACTCTTGGGAGCAATATGGTAGGACTTTTTTGCCTGAAGCATGATCACTCTGTTCTGAGCTGACAGAAGGCACTGCACTCCCTGTGGCTGCCAGCCATCCAGGCACACTGTGCCAGTGACATATCCCAGAGCAAATTCCAGCCTGGGATTCCAGGGCTGTGAGTTACATCTCCATGTGCAGGACTGTCAGCACCTGACCCACGTGCTGGAGTTGCACGTTCCTCTCCAGGGATGCATTATATCTCTTCTGCCTCATCTTCTTGTTTCCATTCAGGGCTGACTTTTATTTTCACGTGTAGCTCTTGGCAGGAGGAAAACATGCTCATTTGCAGCAGTTCATGGGTGCATTTCACCTTCAATGCAAGCAGTTGTGCAAGGGCAGTCTGGAGCATCAGGAGAAAAAAGATATCTCTGTGCAGCCTTTTTCATCAGAAGGTGGGCTAATGTGAGAGTGAAGATCTCAAAACTGTCTCAGACAAAGTATGGAATTTTTTACCTCCATGAGTGTGTAGTTTTGAATGTTCTTCAGAAAGGTACATTTCAGAAAAGCAGGGTCTGAGGCAGTCTAACTCCATTATAGCCTGTTCTGTAATTGTACTGACCACAACTCTATGGCTAAGAAGGTCTTAGGTCTCATTGCACTTACCAAGCCTAATGTTTCTTTCAGCCAATATCCACAAAGCAATCACTTGACAGCAATCACATATGAGTCTTTCTTGGGGCAATTACAGACACTGAAGTCAGTATAACTTTGGTGACTGTAGAGTCAAGCTACTTAGCATCAATAAAACATTTCCTGGCATTGTTCATCTCAGGACCTCTGCTTGTTATGAAAAAGTTCACAGCTGAGCTCTATTCTCTGACTCTTTGTCCCAGGTGCACCGGTTGTTATGTCAGAACTTCATGTTTGAAGAACTTGATGGTAGTGAGTTTTCTAATACCTTTTCTAGCAGGGTAGGCAGGACTGAAGTGAAGGAAAACAATGAATGGGTTTAAATTCTGAGTGCATGGTCCAAGTCCTACTATATTGAAAACATAACAATCTCAAGCTTCTTAGTGTTAATATGAGTTATGGAAAAATCAGCCCTATTTTACACCTGAGGAAACAAACTACAGGAAGTCTGGATGACCTTGACAATCATAGGAAGAATATCAGAGACCGGATCAGCAACCAGACAGAGGTCTAGAATTCCAGTGGTTCCATTCTCCCATGCCTCATGATCAGACCATTCCACACAGGAACTGCATGGATTTGTTCCTGAAGATATTCAGGTAACTTCTAGGTATTTTTAAATTATTAGGAGTATCTTGGTGAAAAATTAGATTACTTTCTAGGTAATATAGCTTGTTTTCCGGACAACCTTGTGTGTTACAATTCGAATATTTACTTGGGAAGAAAGATGGGGCTTTGGAAGAGAGGAAACTCATTTTAGCTGCAGAGATGAAGCTTCAGGGAGTTTCTCTTCTCCTAAAATATGTAATACTTATACATTTGGTAAATGCATTAGATGATGAATGATCTTTTTAGATGGGCCCAACCCCCACATACACCCACAAATTCTTAAACTCTCCTCGAACTTAGGACCGTCAAAAAAACAATTTTATTTTAAAAAGAAAAGAGGCAATTTTTTATTTTTTTCCAATAATTATCTCATAACATATGCTGACTGTATTTGGAGAAAGTTACATATTTCTTTGTATTCACTGGGAAATGGGAAGACATTGTTAATGTCCAACAAATAGCTTTGGCAGTGCAGCACTACCTAAGAATCTGTAAAATTTCTGTAAAAGCTCCTTCAAAGTTTTATTCATTTCTATTTACTGCAGTGTATTTTAAGCCCACTTTCATACACAATTTCATTTGAATGAGTTTTCGTTCCTTTTGCAACCTCCTTTATTCATTTACCACTTTGGCAACAGGACAGATTATGTCTCTAATCTCATATGTTGCTGGACTACCTGAAAGAGAATAGAACTGAGTGACTCAACCTTCCTGCTTCCAGTTCCCCACCCTCCTCTTCCCCCGAGGGGGCCAATGGGTATCTGCCACCTGATATCTCCTCACCTGGAACTGACCAACCTTGGTGGAGACTGTGTTCAGACAAGACACATTTCACACTGCCATGCTCCCTCTGTGTAGAAAGAGCTGAACCTAGATAATAAATTCCCTTCACTTTTCCACTTTTGCCTTGTTTTTTTCCTGATGCTGCCTTGAGCAAGGCAGCTCAACACATGTTAATTGCTGCTGCACCTCACTCGTACCTTTGTTGAGTTTGCATTCCAACTGAATATATTATATAGTTTGTTCCTCCAGGCTATTCCAAGAGTGATACCATAACAAGAATTGATCAAAAGGAAAAATCCAACTTCAAGGATGGGAAATTCAGCAAGTTCCAACCTGCAGGGGATCCTTGCAATATTGTCACTTGGATGATGTTCCTGACAAGAGCATACATGTTTTCTGCCTGTTATCACCATAAATGCTACAAATCCTAGGGGGCATTTCTGTGTTTTAACATCCTGGAACTTCTTTCTGCTCCCTCCTTGACGAAGCAGGGTAACTCTGAACCCTGGCTACAGTCATCACCTCTCTTCAAAGAGCCAGAGAGGAGAAGGCAAAATGCAAGACTGCTAGTAAGGTTAGGGCTATCAGATGCTGGACACCTGCAGGGCTTGGAGGAATATTTGTGTATCTCTCTTACTCCTTCCATTGCTATTACTACAGTGAGACATGGTCACAGATAAAGAGAGGGGACTGACCATGTGTTGGGGGTTGGTTCTTTCCCTTTTCCCTCTGTGGAATTTTCCCCATTGTCATGCTAAGATACCTGTTGACTGGGCCCTGGTGGCAAGGGGGAGGGGAGAAAAGAGGGAAACCCCTCGATATCCAAATATCCAGAAGAGCAGACAGAAGGCTCTGGCTCTCCCCATTTCCCCGCAGAGTTCGGACGAGAAGGACGATTGGTGCCTGTGTCCCATCACTGCCATCCCAGCACCGGGAGCCATCCTCACTGCTGTCGGACCCTGCCCTGCTGCCTTCTCGCTGTAACCTGCCACCATCCAGCACTCTGCTGAGCACCAGGACCCACACCGTGAGCGGAGAGCTCTCTCTCCATCTCTCTCTCCCCCTGGGACAGCTCTGCCATCACCCCCAGCCCTCCTGCGGCTCTGCGGGACCCGCCCGCCCCCAGCACCGGGAACTGCAGCTCAGGGAAAAGGTGCCTGCAGCCAAAAAACACTGGGACTGAGCTACTGTTCTGTTTGTGGGTAATTTCATAGCTGTTGTTGTTTTTGTTTGTCTTGTTAGATATATTAGTGAAGAACTGTTATTCCTATCCCCATATCTTTGCCTGAGAGCTCCCTAATTCCAAAACTATAATAATTTGTAGGGAGGAGGGATCACATTTTTCAGTTGAAGGGAGGCTTCTGCCTTTCTTAGCAAATACCTGTCTTTCAAACTAGGACAGCATACCATAAAGACTTTTACCTGTTAGCAGAGATTTGTAGCAGAAAAGGATGTATTAGGGCCCAGCTTATCTCTTAAACAAGGATTGGTCATAAGGGATCTCTTTGGAAACATACTGTTACCCGTGTATGTGTTTTATTTAGCCATCAGAATTCCTTCCAAACTTGCTTATCAACCCCACTGGAAATACCTGGTTTTAAAAGGGGTGATAGTGAGTAAGTGGAAGAACAGTGAAATGTTCCCATCAAGCCAATGGTACCTGCCTGCCTTGGCCACAGATTATACCAGACCCCAAGTGGAAATGATAAACTTAATTAACCCAAAGCTCCCAGTGGAACCTGTAAGCCTTGCACTGATTTCCAGGTAACAAACAGACACATCAAAGGGACTTTGTTATATAATCAGAGCCTGTGACATGTTCAAAACCATCCACAAGTGTGCACATAAAAGTACTCTGTGGTGTTTTGTGTATGCCAAGGAAAAGAGCTGTTCCAGCCAGTCAGAATTTTTGATGTTAAAATTGATCTGAAAATTAAAGAATTACAATATTATCCTTAACAGGAATGTACTCTATTCATCCATAATATATGCACTAATTATATATAATAAGTGTGCTTAGATAATAGAATATAATTTAAATAATACGGGTTACTTTTCCATCATTTGCCTGAAGGTGCTTTGGTCTCTAGAGTAACTCTAGAGGTAGTTTGGATCCCTGAAAAATCTTGCAGTACTTTTGGGCCACTCCACATCAGCTGAATCCTTACAGATGTGTGTGCCATGACAGCTTTGTTCCTACTGCTTGTTCAAAGCCTGCAATCCTCAGTGTCTGGTAGGGAAACCTTCAGGGAGTGTTAAACTCAGAAACGTTCTAATCCTTTCTTGCATGTGCAAATGACACAGAAGAGAGCTAAAGAGTAAGCTTAAAGACAGAAAGCACTTGGAACACTAGGGATGCTGGGTTTTGTGCAGTTCCAGAGGAAATATTGTCTCCAAAGTAACCATGACACATGGGCTGCATGTGCTGGTGCAGGCAGGGTGTTGGGGTGCACAGCTCCCCATCTGAGCTAGTGATCAGGTTGCTGCTTGTACAGGGTCTCTAGAGCTCCCAGGCCAGTCTCACTGCAAGTGAGGACATTGCCTGATGATGTCCTGGCCAATGTCCGGAGAGATAATTACACTGTGCTGCCCAAGCTCTTCTCGGAATTTCAATCAGATGCAGCTCTCTTAAACTGCTTTGTGCTCTGACTGTTAATACTCTGGTGTGGCTGATCCCACATAGGCAGGAGACTGGAAGAATATTTACTGAAGTCCCCCAGGACTGAAGGAGGAACAGCAACTAAGGCAATTTTCAACTCTTATTTAGAGAGAAGATACTAAAAAAAAAAAAAGGAAAAAAAAGTGATTGTTTAAAACCAAAAGCAGAAAAATTGTTTTCAGAGAGGCATTTAATAGTAACAATTAGAAGTTTTCTTATCCAGTGGTTTTATCCTGAACATCCTTGTGCTTGATGTTTCACTTATACTACAATCCGCAGAATTCTATGAAAATGTGAGTATTTTTGCCCTCACGGTGTAAGGCTTAAAAACATAAATTAAGTCTGCATCAGCAGTTCAAAAGCCAAATTCCAAACACAAAGAGCCCCCTATTTATTATTACCTTAAAAATAACTTTCTAACCTAATCTCATAAGGGTGATCCACAGCTTTTGAGTGCTTTACACTGTGAGGAGAGAGATACTAGGCAATCAAATGTGAGGAGTATTAGTAGAAATTACATTTGTAAAGTTGACTTTTTCAAAAGAAAGGAGTGAAAATGTACCTGCAAAAGAAATGTCAAGAAATGATCACAAGAGATTCTGTGGGAGGGATGCTTAGTGGTGAATGAAAGTGTAATTCACAGAAAACAGACTGGTAATGTAGGAGCTGGTGATCTTACCTGCATGGCTCATCTGAATTTGCCCCACACTTGCTCCTGTAGAAAGGTCTGGCAAGAGTACAGCTGACATTTGCATTAGTGTGCTGGCTTCACCCTCTGGAAGCATAGAAAAGTATTTGGAGATCTCTTACTTTCCTTATAGCACTGGTCTACATACCACCCTTTCTATCTCTTGAATGTTGAGTTTGACTTCTCTTTGCATTTGTGTTCCTTGGGTGACCTTGTGTTTTCCTGCTGAGCTCCACACATGTACAAGAGCACTCTTTTCAAGGATATATGTCTATTCAGTTCTAATGAAGCTCCTCTGGACTTGTATAAGCACAGCTCAGAAGGGACACTGGCTATCGTTAGGATTAATTTTATCTTTTGAATTAGATACTGTAATTCACTATTTAGGAGTGTGTGAGAAGAGGCCAAATAATTAGGTGCTTGCAAATAGAATTGATTGAAAAATAGAAAACAGAATCAAAGTAGAAAGTATCAGAAGCACAATCAATGTCTGTAGCTCAACAGCTCTCTCTTTCTACACTCTCATATGTCATGTATTTTAGGCCATGTCTTTTAGGCTTCTTCATGAATACAAGACAGAACTACTGCAGGAGTTCAGCACACACACCAGTCAACACGACCCCACTGGTACCTAGAGGTAATGTACCTGACCTGATGGATAGGGAGCCATTGCCTGCCTAAACAGATCCAAACGTGCTCATTCTGGCTGATTTTGTGACTGGGACATCCAGTTATCATGGAGTGTTATTCCCACTCTTAGGCTTGGGGGCTCCTGATTTTTGCTGCTGATGGGACATTCCTAGGGGTCTTACTCTCCTGCAGCCCAAAGTTCAGCTGATCATTGGTAGTGAGCAGTAGTTTAATTCTGTGGCTGCTGTCACAATATTCCTCCTAATTTAAATCCAGAAGGAAACAAACATCACTGTTTGCAACAACACTTGAAATGTTCACTTTCCTTAGGCATGTTCTCACTAGTTTAAATGTTCTTGTCACTGTAATCAACTATGACGAGTTACTGCTCATCCAAGTCACCTCAGATTTCATCCACCAATTGCAGGTATGCAAGAGACTACAACATATCTGATGTTTATAAGAAACATCTTTAAGGCAATTTCACAGTCCTGTTTTGTCTCCTTTATTTAGGGTGGTGCTGTTTCCAAATGCCTCTGGAACTCAGAATTCAACAAACATGCTCTAAAACTTGACCTCTGAACTCTTAATGCCATGAGAAAAGATATTTTCATGGAACCTGGGAGTCTCTGGGTTTGATTCATCAGATGATGAGTTGGAGAGAACTGTATTATCCTTCAGAGCTCCGATGGAGGCTGTTTAGTTCTCGTTCTCCTCTGTTCTGTTATCTGGTACTAAATCACCAAGCAGACATACTTCTGATGCACAGAAAACCACAAATAACAGCACAACTTGGCCAGTGCATCGCAGTGCTGACCAGTCAGGAGCTTCAAGGGCTCCAGACTGGAGTTATAAAATAAATATCTTTTGAAAACCATAGTAGAAAAATTATTACCAATGCTCCTTTTGTACCCAGTTGACTTATTGTACATTGGATATGCATCTGTCTGGCAACAAGTAGGACACATGAGAAATGTTTTCTTTCCTCTTTCCAGAATCCAGTTTGCTTTACCGAGATTTAAGGAGATGTCTCAGTGTGAGGCTAATAGGAAGCGAACTCTGTCTGATGAAGATAATCATTACTGGTGAGCTGCTAGGTAAAGTTCAGTTTGGAAAAAGAGTTTGAAAATAACCCATTTCAACCACTGGGAAATTCATGTGCCTCTTTCATGGTTAGCATCTCAAAATCCGTGACCAATGGATGCAGCAAATTAAATAAACCAGCAATCTCAGTCACCACTGTGTGGAAAATTTTAAAATGCTCGTGCAAAAACTAGAATTTTCTGCACAATTTAAAAAGTTTCATATCTTCTACATCCACATTTAAATTACTGAAATCTTGCAAGAATTGACTTCCTTTGCCTCACTGTTTCTCTGGATTTCTAGACTACACTGATAGCTCTGCAGTTTTCATCCTACCTTGGAGGCAAAGCACCACATTCCAAGGAAGATCCCGGAGATGGAGGTTAATCCCTTTTGTACACCTTACAGCTGAACTTGGCTTGTGCTTCCACTGCATGGAAGACATGAATTCAACTCAAATGTTGTTAGAATACAGTTATCATAAAGCTTGCATATAAAATATTGGCCTTCACCCAAAATTTTTGAAAAATCAAAGAACAGTAAAAATATGAAAATAAAATCAAGTAGTGGTGCTAGACATTTTGTTTAATAGCCATTCATCTGAAGAGGTGGATCAAATGTGTAATAAAATATTCAGTCACACCTAAGTCGTCAATTTAGTCAAAAGCCTACAGTTATTCACTACTCTTTCATCCTATATCATCTGTTAATGAAGAAAGGTGAAGTGCCTCGGGCACTAGGGACGTGTTTGACTACATGTAACCAAATATTTGCTGTGCTTAGTTACAAGCAGCAGTGCAGAGTAGCCTGACAGAGCAAGGTATTGGTGTTTTGGACCAGCAGAAGCAAGACCTGGGAGAGGAATAAGATGGGAAGTAATGAGCAGCAGCAGAGCAACAGCAATGGTCACGCTGAGCAGTGCTGCAGGAGGCAACGGGACAGGTTGCACAGGCTCAGCTCACGAGCAGCCCTGCACAGGCACTCTCATCCTATCTGAGGATGTTGAATGCCTTGTTTCCTGGTAACAGCAGAAACCTCTTACAATAAAAACTATAAAGATAGGGGGAAAGAGAAACCTGATACAGCATGATTTTCCTTTGGGGAAATAAACCATAAGACCAATGTTCATGGCATTGCCTGAACTTGACCTATTTTTCCATCAACAAATGTAGTCCTAGATTTCTTCAAGGACTGCAGCACTCACCCAGGATTCTGGACACTTCATAGTTTAAACAAGCTGAGGTAAACTGTAATGCAAAGTTTATTAATATATATTTGGGACAGACTTGTGTCACTTCACATGCTGCCTGCAACCAAAGTTAAGTATGTTACTTTTCTGAGAGGAAACAGAGAGAGCAGAGACAAACTTGCAGCAGCTCTAGGAGTGTGTGACACCAGTGCTAATCTTATCTGTTCTTCTTGCAATTTAGATACCTGCCTTTGATGTATGCCATTGCCCAGGGTCCTATAGGTTACAGATTGAGTTTCTGTTACTGCTGTGTTCATTGAAAGACTTACCCAAAATAACCCTATGGCTTGCAAGCTGCATACTTTCCACAGAACCTGCTGATTGCAGAAAATTTTAAAAAATTAAATTGAAGCTGACAGGTCAAAATCCAACATTATTCAGCTTTTGTTTGCTTAGTTCTATAGGCAGGAAAAGAGCCTTTACCTGAGGCTATCTTGCAAATTTTGCAGGAAGGAACATCCCGTGGAACAATATTTCTTACAGGGAACAGTTTGTTCTGTTTCAGTTGGTAATAAGAGCTGGGGTTTTGTTGAGACCTGTGTTAAGATACTATATCCATGACAGCGAAATATATAATTGCAAAATTAAAAGTTCTTTATTATGCTAGTCCATCATCATAATGAGTGTCAATTACCAATAAATATTGCAATGATTTTTGATTTAAATTAGCTGCATTTTAGTGGCTGAGTAACTGGCTAAGCCTTTCCTCTGGCTGCACTTTCAGCTGCAGGGTGCATGGGGAAACCTCTCAGAGATTACATTTTTACCAAGCACTGTCTTTTCCAGGGCAACCAAAGTTCCTGGCGATCACACAGGGAATAAAAAATTCACCCCATCAATGATGCATCACATTTCTTAACTTGTCCTACAGTTCTTTTTTTCTGGGAAATGCTGGGTCTCTGGTGATAGGGCTCCTATCCAGCCACTGAGGACCTTTTCCCTGCAGTGGTCCTTGTTTCTTCTTCCTCAGGTTTGAGCTGCTGGAGCAGGCCCAGGGAATGGCTGATGCTCTCCTTCTCTGGGTAGTCTCCCTCTGCCAGCACTGCTCTTGGCAGTGGTGCTCATCAGGAATCCTGCCTGCCACTGATGGGGTTGCTGTAGGACAGTCAGGACACGAAAGGCTCTGCTCCCTCCACGTGCCTGGGGCTGGGCTGTTGGAGACTCGGTTGGACTCAGAACTGGGGACAAAGCAGCACAAAAGACTGGGCTCTGTGTCAGTAATGATTAACTGGAATATCCCTGTCAATACTAACCAGGGTTTTAAATGAACTCGGGTAACAACAATCTGGATATCTCTGGATATCCAGTATCTCTGGATAGGGATGTTTTGCAACAGACTCTGCTGTGGGTTCATTGACCCACAGGTGCCAGTGAGCTCACGGGACAGCCCAGGCATTAACATTCAGTACAAACCACCTACTGCTGAAAATAACAGAGGAATTGATATATGAATAATTTCCTAATAATTTTTAATTTATTTCATCAAGCTTTATCATGTCAAGTTGTGATCACAGTAACTTTTCCTGAACTGATTGAAGATTATGTCAGTGAAAAGAGTGAAAGGCAATTTTAGAGAGGGAGACTGGTATGTTCCTACTCTGGGACTGTAAAAATTTCGACATTGGAATTAAAAAGCATTTACCTTTAAACTGGCATGATTTGCCATGCTGCACATCCTGAGATCAAAATCAGTCATCTCCCAGTAAATTATGTCTGCTCCTTTGAGACAGTATTGTGTGACTGTGAACACAAACAGTCCAAAACAAAAGGACATCAAATATTAAGTGATTTAATATTAAGTGTTTTTGCTCCTTTTCTTTGAAATGTAGGTAATCTCTTTTTGGCTTCAATGTTCAGTTATATCCCACGATCCATGTGCTGTGCCTTCCATTTATCTTTCTTATGGACATCTCTGTTTTACTGGAGAACTGAGTAAAAATGACATGAACAGGAAAAATGTGTAGAATTATGGCCAAATCGAACATTTGTGGAATACCTGCAGAACACAAGTGTGGCATTTGAGTAGGGCTGGGATGTTAAAGGTGACTGTAGAGCATCATCAGGTCTACAGCTATCTTTCCATGATTTTCTGTGCTTCAACTTAGTATTCAAATCAGGAAATAACTCAGACATTGGTAAAGAGGTCTTTAATTTCCCAGGATTACTGTGTTTCTCCTGGTAAATCGAGACAGAGAAATGTTGATGCTAGTGAAATCTTTTAGGCTTTAAAGAAGGCTAATAAGTAAAGCTTGAGACATACAATTTGTACTTGAAGGTATATTACTGTGTAGAATTCTTTTTCTCAAGGAGGATGGAGTGAAAAAAGGTCTGGATTAGAAAAAAAAATCAGCTTGTTATAGTTAAGTTAAAATGGAATGTTTGGGCTAATAATTAAAGGAAAAAGTTATTTTGTAATCAATTAACCATGGTTGAATGATAAGAGAGTATTTCGGTGTAAATTTGAAAAAGATCTTGCCTACTATAATGTGTTAATTGATGCCATGATGTTACATTATGAAAAATAATGTGTGAAATAGATAGAATGACATATTTGAATGAGAGGTTCCTTGAAGCATTCCTGCAGTATTTTAACAACAATGTCCAGCCACTTCTGCTGATTATTATAGCAGCTGGGTTGGTTTTACACAGTAGAGAATCGGCCTCTCAACTTTGCCCCAGCAAATTTGTGAATACCTTCTGTAAACCTTTTATTATAGCTCATTACTGATAAACACAGTAAAAGTAGGGCCTGCATTTCAGTCTAACTGTGTCAGTCAACAGGCCAGAGGAAATACAAGATGAATCTTTGCACTAAAAGAAAAATAAAAAATGGGAGAGGGTGAAGGAAAAAAATTAGAGATTCTAGCAAATGTATAATCCTGAAATGCTTACAGAGGCTGATCTCTCTAATTCACCAGGAAAAGAGAATGCAAAATGCCTGGATTAAGAATTCCTATCAGGAGGAGAAGATGCTTTTCCCCACAAAAGAAATTATCTTTAACACAGGATACAAGAGGAAGTTGTTAACACCTGAGTATAATCATAAAATGAAGAATGGCCTGAATAGGAAGTGACCTTAATGATCACCTAATTCCAACTCCCACACTGTGGACACGGACACCTTTCACTAGGCCAGAGCTCAGAGCTCTGTTCAACCAGGCCAGTATAGGCAAACTATAAATTAATTTCCAGAAGTGGTGGTAGGCTATTACTGGAACTGCCTGTGATGTAAAGTGCTTCACTGCCTCATGTTATCAGAGAGCATGAGACCAGTGCTGCTCTGCAAAAATTGTGTTACCTAAATCACAATTTGGGGATAAAATAGAGGCACAACATAGGATGAAAATAAAAATCTGTAATATTCATAAGATCAGTTTAGATATTATGATAACCTTTATGGTCTTAAATTTTTAAAATATCCGCTTATCATGCCACCCAATCATGCAGGAAATATCAAATCTGAAGAGCAAATTGTTTGCCCAGTGTCCCATAACAAGTGATTAGTACCCATAGAAATTAATCCGTGGCAACACAGTGCATTCAATGCAGCTACAGCTCAAACAAAAATGTATTTGATTAATGAAAAAAGATTTAAATATACCAGGACCTTCTTAAACTTATCAAGCCATGTATTATTATTTTCTTCACATGAAGCAATTCCACATATCATGTATCAGCAGTGTCTGATATTATTCAAGAAAATTTGGAACAGAAAAAAATTTGGAGACTGTAACTGTCTTCCTGCTTCCCATTTTTAGTAGCATTTTTAGCTCAGAGAATGAGTAATCTGAATTACAATTGTGTTTATATCTATAATTTATCTCTGTCTAGACCATTTCTTAGTCTTAATGTTTACCTACTGTAAACCAAGCACATAACCACAAAACGATGTTGCTGAAAGTCTGACTCAGGGAAGCAAAGCTGGCTCCTTCTGGTCACCTAACATTGGATGTAGACTATTATAGCACAAAGTTCTGCCTCATCATCAAGAAGTTTATCATCCATGCCAGTGGGGCTCCAAATGACTGTTCAGTGAGTTACACATCCCCTCTGTGTCTGACCCACTGAGATCACAACTTTGTTGATGTTTTCAGAGAAGAGGCCTTTGGTTCATTCCCTGAAGGGCCAGAACTCAGCTGCAGAGCTCCCAGGTCTAATTGTAATAGAGAGCTATTGATTTGGTTAGTATTCCAAGAGTAGGAACAGGAAAATATTTTCCTCCAGAGTTTTCCCAGTCCTCTGCAAACCGTTATTGTCTTTGTCTTGTATTGATTAATTTCTAGATTCATTAAGAACACCTCCCCCCAATTTTTGTGATCTCTGTCTTGGAAATTCAGGCAGTCAACAGAAAAAAATGCATGAATTAGAGTGAGGAGATTAATAACAATTTATTTTCTAATTGACTGCATCTGACATGCTCCAAAGACTTCATTATCACACAGTCAGTTCCTGAAATTGTCAGCAAATTTTAGGACTGTGGCTTTACGTAATCAGAAAATGGATTGTGAAATTATTATTTTTAAATATTTTGCAAAAACCTTTCATCTGCTACACTTGAGAGGATGCTTAGATGTCCTTTGCTGCTTTGCAATATTTCTCACAGGGAAATGTATTTGAGGTTAATTTTATGCAACTTTAACCACCCGGAAGCTAACTTTATGAATTTGAGCTGATAATCTAGGAAGTTTTCATAGGGAGTGGAGAAAGATAAGGATCCTGTGCTGGAATGCACATTATCCCTTCTGCGCTGCCCTCACTGCTGCAGAGCAGGGTAACTGCTTTCAGGAGGTGCCTGGTTTGTCCTTTTGTTTATAGAGAAAATTTGTACAATCAGGTCACTAACCTGACATGGCAGGGATCCCATCTAAAGTATTTTGTATGGATTTTAACCCTCTTTGCTCTACTCTCCCTCCATGCACACCCAAATCCCAGTAATTAAGTGAATTGGGGGTAAAGTACCTGTATTGGTGTGAAATATGCTGGTGTGGAGCACATGCTGCTCTGTGTGCTTCTTGGGTCTTCTGACTTAGGAAACCACTGCCACACAAGAGAGGAGGAGCAGCAAGCAGGTAGCTGCCCTCTCCTGCTCCACAGTGCAGTGCTGAAAATAAACATGCTCTTCAAACTATAAAACTTTTTTCCCACTAGATAACTTCTTTTTTCGAAGCAAGGAAAAAAGTATTATCCCAGACAATTTGCCTTTCTTGATTCATCAGGAATTTAATGAAATTTATGTTGGCAAAGCAGAGGGATAACCACTCAGACATACTTTTTATTTTTGATCTTTTCACAATCCTTCATATTTTACATGCAAAGAATTTTCTTTAGATTAGACATTGGTCCTTTCAAGCTATTTAATAAGAAGGATCGGCCTCTTAGTCCATTTAATTGTCATTTTAAGTCTGTAAATGATATTGCTGTTAAGAGAAAGTTTCTGAAATTTAGCCTATTTGCAGGGTTCCTTACCTGAACACTTGTTGATCTCATTTTTCTATTCTTTCTACTGACCTCTTTTACACAGGACAATGTCTGAGGGTCACTGTTTTGAGTATCAGGGAGTCTTCCCAGGTACCTGCATGAAGGATAGGCCAAGAAAGTAAGGGGAAATTTCTACCTCATACTGATAGAAACTGCAGTGCTGCCACTACCTCAGGCTCCATCCAAAACCACTCCAGTCCAGGGAGACCCAGACCCACTGCACAATATGCTGCCAATATACATATAAACAAAATCAGAACCCCTCTCAAAGATTTCTCCCCATATTACAGTGCTCAAGGCCAGGCTGAATGGGGCTTTGAGCAAGCTGGTCTAGTGGAAGATGTTCCTGCCCATGGCAGGGGGTTGGAACTTTAAGGATGGATCTTTAAGGCCCCTCCCAACACAAACCATTCTATGTAACATGAAATCAAACATAAGGCTAAGTGCTGTCTGCTAAGGAGAACAAATCTTTCTATATTTCATTTTTTCCTAAGTTTAATGGTTGCAGGCTCTGGTCAGGTGAAGTCAAAGACTGTCAAAGACCAGGGGAGCAGCAATACTGTTGTGATAGGGTGATAGAAGTAGCTTTTCCAGCTCTGTGTGGTTCTGGAAATGATAGCATTGATACCATCTTATCACGCAGTAACTCAGACTCCTCTCATGTTTCTGGGCAGCACTCTTTAGCAGTGTTTGATGTGGGCCTGAGGCACGAGCCTATTCACCTTGAACAAATTATGAGAGTTAGCTTTTTCAGACTACAAGCATATTTTCAAAATCCAACCTTTACCAAACCATATTAAGAAACATTTATTCCAAATAGTGGGGAAAATGCATAGTTATTTTACCTTTTATTTCTTTTCTATGGATTTGAAACACTTTGTCTGAGATGGTTTTTTGCTTGAGAACTCTTCAGCAAGGCAATAGGATTTGCAAGCATGCTTTTTCGGCAGGGCATGTCTGCACGGCCTTTCAGATGCGTGATTATGCATAATAAAAATGTTTGTTGGAAATGAGCTTGCTCATGTTCTGCCATGTATGTGATCCAAGCAGCCCAGACTTGCCAGCCACCTACATTACAAAGCCATCACTTACTCCAGTACAGTTGCCCATATTAATTGTGCACCCCAGCTTCCAAAAGCATAGTTTGCTTCTTAGCATCTTACTGCATAACCACTGACAAGAACAATAATCTTTCCTAGCTATTATGGAAGGCCAAGAACAATCTGTGCTCAAGATAAAGATGCTTCACTTTGCTTCACATACAAAGACAATGATTTCTCTGTATCAGATGGAGAACACAGCCTGAGGAGGATGTGCTCTGTTTCTCTGCTGTCCTATGTGATTGCATATAATGTTTCATACAGTGGACAGATTTTTCAGTTGTTTTTAGTAAGTGTCCTATTTTGGTCTTCTGAGAATCTATCTTTCTTAACTTTCTGAGGTTATGTACAATATGAAACTGAATTAAGAACATTTTTCATCAGTAATTTTTATTATAGATCTTGATTTAACAGTCAATATTTTATATTGCAACAGAAGAGGTACAAAAGTGAGCATGAGGACAACTTTTAACTGATAGTCAGAAGTAACCTATTTAAAAGAATTGGTATATGTCTATGTTGATTCACTTAAGTAGCTACATAACAGCTTGCAAATAAAAACACATTTCACTTAATGTAAACATCCTGGGTTGGTCCAGCCAGGATCAGTGCAGGCTTTCTATTGCTATTAATGAGACAAGGTTTATCTAGAGATGCTCAAAATTACAGCGGCTTGTGTAGCTCCATAATGATGTTTTGCACTCTGGGTAGTCACTAAAAGATGTGGCAGTACAACCTTCTCTCTGTGGGATCATGGAAACCCCAGGCTTGGCAACTGCTGGTCACACGGTCAGCTCAGCACCTAGGAGTATATCTATAGCAAAGCCTGCTCTGTTGCCTTAGTGTCAATGGCACTACACAGGGGCACTACAGCCATGGCCACAAGCTGGCCTCAGATACTTGTTTTGCTATAAACAATGCCCTTGAGACTGGTAAAATAGAAATCAAAGGAAATCAGTGAAACCTATTGTTTCAGTGCATTACGGCGTGCCGGTGCTTGTGAATTATACACCTCAAGGCATCACCTTTCACTGGAGAAACTGAGGTCAGGAGAGGCTCCTTATTGTGGCAACCATTTGATGTTTGTTTCTATTCCAGTAGATGGTCAAGTTGTGGCCTGAGGGACCTTTTAAGAAAGTTGGAAGGCTGTGTTAACTGCTATATTAAGAACAAAATGCAATCTGACCAGCAATGGTGTATCCAGTAGGATTTTAATGGAGCTATCTGAGTCAGTCTCATTATTTTCTCTCCCAGCTGCACACTCAGCAGTTCTTACAGATGCAAGCAACCCCCTGAGCAGTTTCTGTTTTTTTCTTAGCTCAGCTCAGCTCAGCTCAGCTTAGTTGTCTTCCCACCAGCTGCTTACTGTGATACCCATTAAAAGGCAAGAACTGCTCTGCCTATTCCATTGCTTGCTTTACCTGGTCAGAAGTGTCACAGTATCTGGGAAAGCCATGATTTATACTATGTGCCACTGGGTAACGTTCCTCTTTGGGGAAGGCTGCACTGGGATGCAGGGAAAGTGTAGCATGTCCTGGACATTTCCTGCATAACCTTTCAGCAGGAAGGAAGATGAGCACTGATCTGGGCAAATTCTGCCTCTCATGGAAAGTCTCTTCTCTGTGCATGCCCCAGGGAATACCTGCAGTGTGCCAGTGGGGAGCTGTATAGGAGGGAGCAAACCAGGGCAAAGCATCTGCCTTCAATCACTGACCACAGCCCCAGCCCACCTGAAACAGTGTGTGTTTGTGTGTGTTTGTGTGTATGTGTGTGTGTGTCTGTGTGTCTGTGTGTCTGTGTGTGTGTCTCTGTGTGTGTCTCTGTGTGTGTTTGTGTGTGTTTGTGTGTGTGTGTGTGTCTCTGTGTGTGTTCGTGTGTGTGTGTCTGTGTGTGTGTTTGTGTGTGTGTGTTTGTGTGTATGTGTGTGTGTGTTTGTGTGTGTATTTGTGTGTGTTTGTGTGTGTGTGTGTGTGTGTCTGTTTGTGTGTGTTGAGGGTTAGTTCTTTCTTTTTTTTTCCCTCTGTGGAATTTTCCCCATTGTCATGCTAAGATACCTGTTGACTGGGCCCTGGTGACAAGGGGGAGGGGACGGGAGGGAAGAAGCAAGCCCCGCGAGATTCAAACAGCCAGAAGAGGAAGCGGAAGGCTGGGTCTCGGCCCATTTCCCCCGCGGAGTTCGGACGAGAAGGACGATCACCGCCTGTCCTCCATCTCCGCCATCCCAGTGTCGGGAAACCATCATCGGACCCTGCCCCGCTGTCTTCTCGCTGTGAACTACCACCATCCAGCACTCTACTGAGCATCGGGACCGACACCGTGAGCGGAGGGCTCTCTCCATCTCTCTCTCTCTCCCTGGGACAGCGCTGCCATCACCCCCAGCCCTCCTGCAGCTCTGCGGGAGCCGCCCGCCTCCAGCACCGGGAACTGCAGCTCAGGGAAAAGGTGCCTGCAGCCAAAAAACACTGGGACTGAGTCACTGTTCTGTTTGTGGGTAATTTCATAGCTGTTGTTGTTCTTGTTTGTCTTGTTAAATATACTAGTTATTCCTACCCCCATATCTTTGCCTGAGAGCTCTCTTAATTCCAAAATTATAATAATCGGAAGAATCACATTTTCTTTCAGTCCAAGGGGAAGCTTCTGCTTTCCTTGGCAAACACCTGTCCTTCAAACCAGGACAGATTTTGGCGCCCAACGTGGGGCCCGAGGGCATTGAGAGAAAAGGGTGAAAAAGGAATAACAGTTCTTGAGTTACCTCAGTTTTGTGTTAGGTGGCATCATGTTGTCCAGCTTACCGTGGTTTGGCCTCCATGTGGCCACAGCTTTATCTCTCCCATTTGCAATCCCTTACTTGAACATGGGTCCTATAACTCAGGCTGCTGTAACTATTATCCAGTTCCTTTTGTGGGCTGATAACGTGAGAAATTCATGGATTTTTAACTTCCTCTGGAAGGCGGGCACATGGATTCGGAGCTATCACACTCTAACTGTATGTTTTTGGGGCTACTTTAATAATGGTACATACTGTGAGGATATGACACCAGGGAAAATTTTGTCCCAACCCCTTACACAGTTTTTTGGGTCTGCTCCACCAGCTTTTGAGGGGTTCAAATCTCTTCTAAGCAGTAATGATATCATACAGTGGCTGACATTGCTAATAGGCCTTGTAAACCTGTTCTATTTAACATTCCGAGATGAGGGGAGATTGACTTGGATGACAACCCTGATACGTCCCCCAAGGAATAGGGATCCTGCCCCAGAGCCTGGCCCTGCCCCAGAGCCTGGCTCTGCCCCAGAGACTAAGGACTCTGCCCCAGAGCCTGCCCCTGCCCCTGCCCCAGAGACTAAGGATTCTTCCCCAGAGACTAAGGATTCTGTCCCAGAGCCTGACTCTGCCCCTGCCCCAGAGACTAAGGATTCTGCCCCAGAGACTAAGGATTCTGCCCCAGAGGTTAAGGATGTTGCCCCTGAGCCTGATTCTGCCCCAGAGCTCACCTCAGAAAGGAACCATCCAGAGTGGGTGGGGTTTCTAGTGAAGGAGATGGGCCAAATGATGAAGGAGTACTTTTCCCCAGCTCTTGAGAAACTCTTCCTCTGCCTTAAAGAGGGAGATCCTGATGGTGCAGCAGTGGAACCCACAAATGTTGCATCTCTCCAGGCTCCAGCTGAACTGCAAGGGCACTCACAGCCAGCAGCAGTTGCCCCCGTGGAAACTAGAAAGTCTAAGGTGAAA
Source organism: Cinclus cinclus (assembly GCF_963662255.1). Classification (NCBI taxonomy): domain Eukaryota; kingdom Metazoa; phylum Chordata; class Aves; order Passeriformes; family Cinclidae; genus Cinclus; species Cinclus cinclus. The sequence continues at coordinate 14,939,791 of NC_085050.1, read as the reverse complement.
ACAAAGCACCTAGATAATAATGATCAGAAAGCAGGGCCCTCACAACCAGCAGGGGAGCCAGAGGTTGAGATCGTCACAGAGTCCCTGTCATACGAGAGTCTCCGTAATCTGCGTAAAGATGTTGTACGAAGGGGCCGTGAGGCTTTTACAACGTGGTTACTGCGGGTCTGGGACCTTATGGGTACAGGTGTGCAGCTGGATGGTACTGAGGCAAGGAATTTGGGACCCCTAACCCAGGACTCAGGTGTGGATCACATATTCGTAAGGGAACGAGGCCCCCTTTCCCTCTGGGAGCGGCTTTTAATGAGTGTAAGAGAGAGGTTTGTCCATAGAGAGAGAATGCAGGACCACCACCATAGAATGCGCTGGAAAACCGCTGAGGAGAGGATCCAACAGCTGAGAGAAGTAGCAATACTGGAAGTACTCTTTGGGAGGGGTGGACAACATGACAATGACCCCGACAAGGTCAGGTGCACAGGGCAGATGTTGTGGAATCTGGCACACCTGGGGCCATCTCAATACACCACATTCATTGCAGCCATTAATGCTGACACCAACCACGAGACAGTGGGTTCTGTTGCCGATAAGCTCAGAAATTTTGAGAGTATAATGAATGGCCCAATGCAGGCTCAGGTCTCTGCCGTGATTAGGGAACTCAGAGAGGAGTTCAAGGAGGAGATAAGAGGGGTGAGGGAGGAGATGAGGAAAGTCAATGCAGCACCAGTGCGAGTCACAGATGCCAGAGTTAGAGCCCAACGTCCCCCAGCTAAGGAGAGAGGATACACCCCACGAGCTGACCTGTGGTTCTTTCTGCGTGACCATGGGGAAGACATGAGGAGGTGGGATGGGAAACCCACTTCTGCCCTGGCAGCGCAGGTGCGTCAACTCAGGGAGGGAAACACTAACCAAAGGAGCTCCACTAAAGTGAAGGTAGCCTCAACTTCCCATAACCAAGATGCAGGGTATTACAAAAGGGAGGATGATTTGTCAGATCCCCTTGAGGGAACCTCCAACATGTATGCCCAGGAAGGAAATAATAACCAGTGCTAGAGGGGCCCTGCCTCTAGCCAGGGAGAGGCACGGGAAAACCGGGTCTTTTGGACGGTGTGGATCCGATGGCCTGGCACATCAGAGCCACAAAAACATAGGGCATTAGTTGACACTGGTTCACAGGTCACCCTAATACCATCAGAACATGTGGGGGAGGAGCCTGTTTCTATTGCTGGGTGACAGGGGGATCACAGGAATTGACTTTGCTGGAGGCTGAGGTGAGCCTGACTGGGAAGGAGTGGCAGAAGCATCCAATTGTGACTGGCCCAGAGGCACCGTGTATTCTAGGCATAGACTTCCTGAGGAATGGCTATTACAAAGACCCAAAGGGACTCAGGTGGGCTTTTGGAATAGCTGCTGTAGAGGCAGAAAACATTAAGCAATTGAACACCTTGCTTGGACTGTCAGAGAACCCGTCTGCAGTGGGACTCCTGAAGGTGAAGGAGCAGCAAGTGCCAATTGCCACCTCGACAGTGCACCACCGGCAGTACAGGACAAATCGAGATGCCGTGATCCCCATCCACAAGGTGATCCGTGAGCCGGAGGGCCAAGGGGTGGTCAGCAAAACCCACTCACCCTTCAACAGCCCCATCTGGCCTGTGCGCAAGTCTGACGGAGAATGGAGATTGACTGTGGATTATCGTGCATTGAATGAAGTGACTCCACCGCTGAGCGCTGCCGTGCCGGACATGCTGGAACTCCAGTACGAGCTGGAGTCCAAGGCAGCAAAGTGGTACGCCACCATTGACATTGCCAATGCATTCTTCTCCATTCCTCTGGCAGCAGAGTGCAGGCCTCAGTTTGCTTTCACCTGGAGGGGCGTGCAGTACACCTGGAACCGACTGCCCCAGGGGTGGAAACACAGCCCCACCATCTGCCATGGACTGATCCAGGCTGCACTGGAAAAGGGTGAAGCTCCAGAACATCTGCAATACATTGATGACATCATGGTGTGGGGGAACACGGCAATGGAAGTATTTGAGAAAGGAGAGAAGATCATCCAGATTCTGCTGGGAGCCGGTTTTGCCATCAAGAGGAGCAAAGTCAAAGGTCCTGCCCGAGAGATCCAGTTCCTGGGAGTAAAGTGGCAAGACGGGCGGCGCCAAATCCCCACTGAGGTCATCAATAAGATCACCGCGATGTCTCCACCAACCAACAAGAAGGAAACACAAGCTTTCCTAGGTGCCATAGGCTTTTCGAGAATGCACATTCCTGAGTACAGCCAGATCGTGAGCCCTCTCTACCTGGTCACCCGGAAGAAGAACGAATTCCACTGGGGCCCTGAGCAGCAGCAAGCCTTTGCCCAGATCAAGCAGGAGATTGCTCATGCTGTAGCCCTCGGCCCAGTCAGGACGGGACCAGAGGTGAAGAATGTGCTCTACTCTGCAGCCGGGAACAAGGGCTTGTCCTGGAGCCTTTGGCAGAAGGTACCTGGTGAGACCCGAGGCCGACCTCTGGGATTCTGGAGTCGAAGTTACAGAGGGTCTGAAGCCAACTACACCCCAACAGAGAAGGAGATCTTGGCCGCTTACGAAGGAGTTCAAGCTGCCTCAGAGGTGATTGGCACAGAAGCACAGCTCCTCCTGGCACCCCGACTACCAGTGCTGGGGTGGATATTTAAAGGGAAGGTCCCCCCTACCCACCACGCCACGGATGCCACATGGAGCAAGTGGATTGCCCTCATCACACAGCGCGCCTGTATCGGAAACCCAAATCGCCCTGGGATTTTGGAAATAATTACAAACTGGCCAGAAGGTGAAAATTTTGGTCTTGCCGATGAAGAGGAGCAAGAACAAGTGACCCGAGCTGATGAAGCCCCGCCATACAACCAACTGCCAGCAGATGAAACTCGCTACGCTCTTTTCACTGACGGTTCCTGTCGCATCGTGGGGATGAACCAGAAGTGGAAAGCAGCCATATGGAGCCCCACACGACAGGTTGCACAAGCTACTGAAGGAGAAGGTGGATCAAGTCAACTTGCTGAACTCAAAGCCGTTCAGCTGGCCCTGGACATTGCTGAAAGAGAAAAGTGGCCAAAGCTTTACCTTTACACTGATTCATGGATGGTAGCCAATGCTCTGTGGGGCTGGCTGGAAAGATGGAAAAAAGCTAACTGGCAACGTAGGGGAAAACCAATCTGGGCTGCTGATGAGTGGAAAGACATTGGCAGTCGGGTAGAGAAGCTACCCGTAAAGGTCCGTCATGTAGATGCCCATGTCCCCAAGAGTCGGGCTAATGAGGAGCACCAACACAATGAGCAAGTAGATCAGGCTGCAAGGATAGAGGTGTCACAGATAGACTTAGACTGGCAACACAAGGGAGAGTTGTTTCTGGCTCGATGGGCCCACGATGCCTCAGGTCACCAAGGCAGAGATGCTACCTATAAGTGGGCACGAGACCGAGGGGTGGATCTCACCATGGACCGTATTTCCCAGGTTATCCATGACTGTGAGACGTGTGCTGCCATCAAGCAAGCCAAGCGAGTGAAGCCCCTCTGGTATGGGGGGCGGTGGTCCAAATATAAGTATGGGGAGGCCTGGCAGATTGACTACATCACACTGCCTCAGACACGCCAAGGCAAGCTCTACGTGCTGACCATGGTGGAAGCCACCACTGGATGGTTGGAGACCTACCCTGTGCCTCATGCCACTGCCTGCAACATCATCCTGGGCCTGGAAAAACAAGTCCTTTGGAGACATGGTACCCCTGAGAGAATTGAGTCAGACAATGGGACTCATTTCAAGAACAGCCTCATAAACACCTGGGCCAGAGAACACGGCATCGAGTGGGTGTACCACATTCCTTATCACGCACCAGCGGCTGGGAAAGTGGAACGGTGCAATGGGCTGCTTAAAACCACCTTGAAGGCACTGGGTGGGGGGACTTTCAAAAACTGGGAGATTAATCTACCAAAGGCCACATGGTTAGTGAACACTCGAGGTTCCACTAATCGAGCAGGCCCTGCCCAGTCTGAGCCCTTGAGAACACCAGATGGGGACAAGGTTCCAGTGGTGCATATGAGAGGTATGCTAGGAAAAACTGTTTGGGTGAACCCTGCCTCCAGCAAAGACAATCCAATTCGGGGGGAGGTTTTTGCTCAAGGGCCAGGGTGTACCTGGTGGATCATGCAAAGGGATGGAAAGACCAGATGCATACCCCAAGGAGACCTTGTTTTAGGGTGAACTACCTACAATACTGTGCCTGTATCTGTAACTGCATGGATGTCTATAATTTGAAGATTTTTAATTTGATTTGGCATGATGGTAGGGGAAAATTCGGGGTGGATAATGTTGAGGGTTAGTTCTTTCTTTTTTTTTCCCTCTGTGGAATTTTCCCCATTGTCATGCTAAGATACCTGTTGACTGGGCCCGGGTGACAAGGGGGAGGGGACGGGAGGGAAGAAGCAAGCCCCGCGAGATTCAAACAGCCAGAAGAGGAAGCGGAAGGCTGGGTCTCGGCCCATTTCACCCCGCGGAGTTCGGACGAGAAGGACGATCGCCGTCTGTGTCCCATCCCTGCCATCCCAGCGTCGGGAAACCACCATCGGACCCTGCCCGGCTGTCTTCTCGCTGTGAACTACCACCATCCAGCACTCTACTGAGCATCGGGACCGACACCGTGAGCGGAGAGCTCTCTCTCCATCTCTCTCTCTCTCCCTGGGACAGCGCTGCCATCACCCCCAGCCCTCCTGCAGCTCTGCGGGAGCCGCCCGCCTCCAGCACCGGGAACTGCAGCTCAGGGAAAAGGTGCCTGCAGCCAAAAAACACTGGGACTGAGTTACTGTTCTGTTTGTGGGTAATTTCATAGCTGTTGTTGTTCTTGTTTGTCTTGTTAAATATACTAGTAAAGAACTGTTATTCCTACCCCCATATCTTTGCCTGAGAGCTCTCTTAATTCCAAAATTATAATAATCGGAAGAATCACATTTTCTTTCAGTCCAAGGGGAAGCTTCTGCTTTCCTTGGCAAACACCTGTCCTTCAAACCAGGCCAGTGTGTGTGTTTGTCTCTCTGTGTGTGTTTGTGTGTGTGTTTGTGTGTATGTGTGTGTGTGTTTGTGTGTATGTGTGTGTGTGTTTGTGTGTGTGTGTGTTTGTGTGTATGTGTGTGTGTGTTTGTGTGTGTGTGTGTGTGTGTTTGTGTGTGTGTCTGTGTGTGTGTTTGTGTCTGTGTGTGTGTGTGTGTGTGTCTGTGGGTGTTTGTGTCTGTGTGTGTTTGTGTGTGTGTATGTGTGTGTGTTTGTGTGTGTATTTGTGTTTGTGTCTGTGTGTGTTTGTGTGTCTGTGTGTGTATGTGTGTCTGTGTGTGTCTGTGGGTGTTTGTGTCTATATGTGTGTATGTGTGTGTGTGTTTGTGCGTCTGTGTGTGTGTCTGTGTTTATGTGTGTGTTTGTGTGTGTGTGTGTTTGTGTGTGTGTTTGTGTGTCTGTGTGTGTGTGTCTGTGTTTATGTGTGTGTGTGTGTGTGTATGTGTGTGTGGTTTTGTGTGTATTTGTGTGTTTGTGTGTGTATTTGTGTGTGTTTGTGTATGTGTTTGTGTGTGTGTGTTTGTGTGTATGTGTGTGTCTGTGTGTGTGTCTCTGTGTGTGTGTGTGAATGTGTGTGTCTGTGTTTGTGTCTGTGTGTCTGTGTGTCTGTGTGTGTGTGTCTGTGTTTGTGTGTCTGTGTGTGTGTCTATGTGTCTGTGTGTGTCTGTGTGTGTGTCTATGTGTCTGCGTGTGTCTGTGTGTGTGTGTGTGTGTGTGTGTGTGTGTGCAGCATCACATCTCGGGTATCATCTCCTCCTATTTGGCTGTTATTACCACAGCAAGGATTTCAGGTTTTCAGGTTATGGACTCAGCACACATCATATTACTGTTGTCACTCTCAGCTATGTTGCCACATCTTCTCCAGCTCTACACACAAGTAGCGTGGAGAGCTCTTTCACAGACCTGCTGTGCTGTTGGTGCAAAGCCTGCAGTCTATGTGGTCAGGGTTATCCATGCACAGAAGGAGCTGAACAGGTCTGAAATAAGACACAAAACCAACAAATATTTAATAATCACTTTGCAAGTACAACAGAATTACTTCACAGTTACTGAATGCAATGTGAAAATCAAAGTGCATGTTACATCCGTGCTCAACAAGCAGATGGATTTTCTTAGGGTAATTCTTTTTGATCTTGCTGCAGAAAGTTAATTTTGGTGTTTTTAGGAACAAGGGCAAGTCAGTACAAACCAAAGTAGGATCTGACCTCACAGCATGTCAGCTATGCTTCAATATAAAACATAATTACAAAGAAGAAAGAAGATCTCTGCCATGCTGGAAGTTCACCATCTGTCTTACTCACTGGTAAACCCTACTGCTACAACAGAAAGCTGTTGCTGTGAATGTCAGATACGATGAGATTTTTTTTCTAATGCATTCAGTGAATGCAGTTTTAGAGTTACTTCTGGAAGATACTGTTGACATGGGCAAAAGCAAGAGAAAATGACCAACACCAGCTGCTACATGGCATACAAAGGCAGATGCCCAGCTGATACAGAACTCACATGGTTCTGTTTGCAATGACTGCAGGGGAGTGAAGCCAACTTACAGTCTATCCTGAAGTTTGGCTTTAGCTGTAAATTTCTTATTTATTATTATTATGCATATAAAACAGTAAAATCAATTGTCCATATTGCTCAACCGAGGTGTTTTTATATGTGAGCTTTGACAAAAAGCTCTGCTTGTTACTTTACCTTCAGAAGCCAGTGGTGAGACACAGCAATGTCAGGTTCCTTCCTGTAATAAGCCACAAGTGGTCTGAGCTATGATCAATTTCCTCTTCCTGCCTTGTCCTGTAGCTTATTTCATCACAGGCTGAAATAATCTGCACCTACTTACAGGTCCTGGGAGTATTGGTTAAAGGTTCCATTTACCCAAAGAGAAAGTAAGCTCACGATCTGGCAGATTTATGCACTACGACAGTACTAGTTTTTACATAAACTGCAGAGCACCCATTAATCAGACTCAGCAATACCCAGACAGGAATATATTGCTCTGCCTTCAGATTTAAAGACCTACCATTTTTCTCCTTTGCAGACCAGCTTTTCCTTACTTAAACTATTGTCACAAACTCAGAAGTTCATAGAAATCTGTTTACTTTGGAAATGTCCTGATCCAAGTATGAGTCCTTGACACTGAAAAGCTGCTCCTGACAGATAAGATACGAGCAATATTGAATGTTTGCCACTTTTCTAATGCCTGTAAAGAACAATTTTGGTCAGTGTGAAGGGCTCTGGACCCACACATAGGATAACGGGTCTCTGGCTTTTGTATTTCCTCAGCAGGAAGATGGAGATTTCAGGCAAGTCAGGACTTGGGTTGCTGTTTCCCAGACTCCTGGTTTTTGCTCCTGACAATGGTAAATTGGTGATCAGTAATGCTTATCGTGTCTCATGCCCCACTCTCTGACAAAGCAGCAGGACAAAATGCACACTTAAACTATGGTGAAGGAAGTAAGGACCACCCTCGGCACCCTGCGTTATCTGTATGCAGCAGGGAGGAAAGCTGCCTGTTTGGTTCAGATTATTTTAGGTAAAAGCCCAGCCAGAAGAAAACCTGATGGCTGAATTGCTCCCTCCCTGAAAACAAGTGAACATGCTCAGTGGGAAGTATAGGGCAGAGAGCAAGTCCCAGATCCAGCCACCCCCAAGGCTACAGCCTGGCTGGAAGCCCCTGAGAAAGACCCAGCCACACTGCAGGGGTGTCATGGCAGTATGGAGGAAGTCTGCTCTAGCTTGCTGTAAACATGCAATATTAATTTTATGTTAGCAAAGTCATCACCAGTAAGAGTGGGTAATTACCTGTAATTGTCTTCACAAATGATCTTAAAGTTTCGCTCTTCTAAAATGCTTTTTAACTTCTGAATGGAATGACCTGAGCAGGACTCACTGTCAAGAGAAGACTTTAGTTACTTGTGCTCCTTGTGTGTACAAAACACTCACCTAAATTCCACATTATGCCACTGCTTTATTATAGGTAAGATTCTTTAAGAGCTTGTTTGCTAATGTGCTGTGAAGTCCATTGGGTTTGTGGAGTTTTGGCTACCACTGAGCCCTTGCTGGTAGAAACAATGTGATGTTCAGCTGTGCATCTTGCATGAGAGCTTTGTGCAGGAGGACATCTGTGGGACATGACTCAGTCCCATTGACAGTTCAGGGTGCTCTAGAACTGCCCCATTGCTGCTGGTAGCTTCCATCCACAGCAGCACAATACAAGGTTTATTGAAATCTGTCAAAGAGCAAGGGGTCAAGTCCTCTGTGTGATGAGAAAAAGTCAATCATGAAAGCCAGCAGCTAAGTCCCAAGTAGGAAGTAAGATAGGAGGAAGCTGATAGAAAGCAGGGGAGGAAGCAGGCTACCTCCTGTATGTTTGACTCAGTTTATTGAGCAGCAGTTGCTGCTCTGTTTTGGCAAAGAGCTATTTCTACCACTTTTGTATTGGTAGGAGCCCTAACTTGTGTATTTCCTTCCCATCTAGATAAAGGTTTCAAGAAGCATGTAGCACTCTCACACCTTCAAGATCTTTATCTCAATGTTTAATTTAATTAAACAGCCCAAGGGCCCCAAAGCTGTAGTGAGAGATATGACAAATGTCATAGGCACAGAGACACAGCAAATGATTTGTTACCTCAAGGTAAAAATTATCTCCTCATCCAGAGTATAGGACTCATTTCTACTACTGGGGACAAATCCAGTTCCTAACATATGACATTAGTAGATATCACTTTTGTTCACTAGACTTGACAAATTATCAGTGATTCAACATGGAATACAAATCAGAAGACATAAGGAGTACCTACTATTGAGACTAACCCCCCCCCTCCCAGTCTCTTCTTAGAAGCAAGTAGAAAATAAAAAGGAAATTGCTGTGAGCTTGTCACAGGAGGAAGTTGTGTCCAGCAAGAGGGCTGGCAGGGCACTGCCTTGTTGAAGCTGTTGAGGGGGAACATGATGGCTTTTCTGATGGTGGGAAATCATGGGACCAAGGATCCAGTGCCATGTCTGGGGAGCCTGGTGTAAAGATTACTCAATGTCCTTTTCTTCAGCACACCTTTATGCAAAGGACCACAAGACTAAGTCTGGTATGCTGACCCCAGCATAGATGCTGGGCATGACCCATGAGCCTTGGCAGGTGTGTCAGCTCATGTGGAGAGGGGACACTTCTGGCAATCTGGGCTAAGGTAGGGGCTGCAATACTGGAGTTAGAACTGTGTCAGAGACTGAGGTTGTCTGAGCAAGGTCTATGCTCCTTCCTGAGTTGCACTGCATCATCACAGCCTGCTTCCTGATCCATGGCACCAAAGCTGCTGTTTCTGTCACGGAGATTGTTAAGAGTAGGTAAAACTGTCAGTGCATTATGACTGTGTGAACCAAAAAACTGGCTCTGAAAGGAGGGGTTGAAGGCACAGAGCCTCATACCTAGTGTTTCAAATGTGGTAAGTCTACAAATGAGTCTGATTGGAACGAAAAATATCACTCAGACATCCTCAGATGTGATTTGAGGTTGCTGTTCTGGTACCAGTAATTCCATGGTAAGCATTTCAACTACAGATTTGTTATTAAAAATCACAGCATTATTTAGGTAAGAAGAGACTGCCTGAGATCAAACCAATATGAGCTGGAAAAGGTTGCCCAGGTCCCAGTTAGGTTTTGAGTATGTCCATAGATGGAAACTCCACAACCTGTTCTGTCATTCAAAAATGGCTGTGCTCAGCATAATTATACTATTCATGTGGACAAACATATCCATATTTGGATGGATACATGGACATGTTCATCCTTGCAGACATAGCCTGGACTCTGACTTCAGTGCTGCACCCCATAGCAAAGGTCTGTAGACCTCAATGGAGTTGAAAGGAACTTAATGGTCATGGGATCTCTTAAAAGCAAGGGAAATGTCATTGTGTTTTACCTATAAATGTCTAGCAGTGCCTACAAAAATTACCAGAGTAAACAACAATACAAATGCTGTATTCTCCTGCAAAGTAGGCACCAAGAGGTGAGTGTAAAGCAGATTTCATGAGTTTAAGACAGTGTTGCTGTCAAACCTGAGCTGTGCCCTGTCATCACTGTGCACCAGTGTGACTTACCTTTGAGGTCCACCAAGGTTTTGCATAAGCCAAATGTGCACTTCAGAGACTTTATCTGGATCTAGGTTAAAGACCTCAATACTTCCAAAAATGCTGTAAGAATGGAACATGAAATGAAACAGCAAAACATCTCAGAAAGTTGTAGAGAGTATGCTCCCCAAGTATGCTTATTAGCGCTGCTATTACACTCAGTGAGAGAACATTATCTTGCCAATGGATTTTCATAGACTATTTAATTGCCTTGTGGTCAAATGTTGTCTCCCCATTCTTATTTCACTTTCAGGAGAACTTTTGAAACTGCTTGCAGACAGAAACAAGCTGAAGTTTTGCCATCTTTAGTGCCTCTTCTCCAGTTCAGTTTCCCGGCTATTTATTTGGTTTGGTGACAGGGAAATGACCATGGCTGTTCCCCCAGAAAGCACAGTTTTCATCTTTTGATATTATTCAAGACTGCACTTCCAGCCAGGTCTAGAGAAGTAAAATCAAAGAAACTGTAATAATCAAGTTACTTTGAGCAATAAGATTCCCTGGATTCCTGCCCACATACTCTCTGAAGTATTTCAGTTACAGTCTGTATAGAAGGAGTGAAAAGAATTAGCTTTACAACAGCCAGGGGTGGGTTTACCAAAATCACTTTTGCACTGGGACTTACAGGCAGACAACCACATGCAGCTCCACAGAAACATGAATGGTTGCATGTTGAGTGAGTACCTGCTGCTTCTGAAAGCTCCAGCATCCACTGATCCATTGAGCATCACTTGAACCACACCACATGCTGCTTCTGCAAACTGAACCAAACCAATGGACATTACACTCTGACACTCCATGAAGTGCCATGGCAGACTTGGGGCTGGTAAAATTCATTGACGTCCTCAGAACTGTCCAATACAAGCAGAGGATCTGGACAATACTTCTGCATAACATTTCAATGTAAAAAAAAAAAAAAAAATAAAGCCTCTGAAGGCTATGGCAGAACTATGATAAAGCCTCATTAGACACCTATGAATTGGCTGCATGGGACTGGTACAGCAGCTTGTCTGGTTTCAGTTGTTATAGGACTTTCCAGAGCCCCTACAGCTGCAGCTGTCTGTAGTAACTCACAGAAATCCTCAGACTGCTTTAGCTCAGAGAGTAAGGACAAGCCAGAACAGAGGTATCACTAGTTTAAGGATGTACCGAGCATCACACACTTGTTTCCTTGTGGCTCATACGCTGTGTTCTTCTGTGGCTTGGGGTTTTTCTCTCTTGATGTTTCAGTAAAACTATCACTGAGTATTGCTTGATTTGATTTTTAATATACTAGATCATGTAATCACTGCTTTTTTGTTCTTTAAAACTTATGTCCAAATATTTAGAGACTATTAAGGTCTATGAAGTACCTAGTGTAGATATATAATCCATTGATAAGGCAAAGAATTTTTAAAAAGCTTAATGCAGGTGACTGTACTTATCAAATTTTCCATGTCATCTCAAACAATGTGGCTCAAATTCAGATCTTGAGAGCTGCAAAGTTTCAGGAATTTTCATTCCACGTAACTTTTAAATGTAAAAAGCTTGAGTTCTAGTAGACCTTGAATTTGTATGGCAAGGAAGCTGGCAGCAGAGCAAACCTGAGTCTGTATGTGGTTTTATCTCTCACAGACTCTGGAACCATTTTCACTCCTAGTTTACCCATGAAACAATTGTTTTTTAAGGTGAGTAGACTTTTTCTTACATACATGAGAGCTGGAGCATACAGGAATGCTTGTTTTCCACCTGGGCAGTCATCCGCTAATAGTCATACCAAGGGTGAAACCTCAAGAGACATGTAAAATTAAAGTAATAGAGGACATCAGATTTTTCTCTGGCAGTTTGTTCCTGTAAAATGCTGATTCAACAAAGCAAGGCGAATTGCTTAACTGGGACTAGCAGGATCTCATTCCTGTGATGGGAGTTGGCATGTATCTGTGGGTGGGGACATCACAGGAACCGTGCCAGGTACTGATGTGGGATGATGTGCTCTTCAGGTTTACGCCGGGAAGGGCAAGGGGATTCTCAGCCTCTTGGAAAATGTCTGTGCCAGTTTGGGTGCTGTTTTCCACATTAGCATGCTGAAATAGATTTTACTGTAGCAATTTACATTCTGTGATTTAATTAAAGTGATTGTTACAACTGTGGGTATTACTTGCAGAGCTCAAGCTCTCTGCCAAGGTTTGTTCTAGACACTGACACTCAGCTCTGTCCACTAAAAGAATGCCCAAACTACAAGGACATCAAATGCTGCACATAAAATAAGGGACCTTGGATTCCAACACTATGATTTTTAAAGTCATGCTAAAAGCTTTGTCAACTTCTACTATTCCATCTTTTAAGTCCAATCTGCAAAATCATATTTTTTGGTAATGTCAAGAACTTACTGCCTTTCCTCACCTTTGGATTCAGGGAGATTTAGTCTAGATCTTACCATCTTGGATGCCATTTTCCAGAACACAGAGCCAGGGTTGCTCTCACATTCACTTCGTTTTGGACAAGATTCATAGTTGATTCCTGAGAAAAATTACATTTATAGAATAGCTAAGGTTAGAGTGAATATTTTTGCAAGGTTTATGTGGCTTTGTGAGCAAAAAGATTTGTCCTGTACTGAAGCAAGAAGGTTAAATGGTGTGAGGGCTCTAAAAGGGAATGGAATTTCCATCTGTTCAAAAGTCTCCCTGTTTGCTCACAGTCTTTTCAGGGAGGCAGTTGCAGATCCCACATCACAAATAATTCTCAGAAAACAGAAGGAAAAACACAATCCCAAATGTGAGAAAGAGGTTGGCTCTTGACAAGTACTGTATGATTGCATTGAAAAATTAAAGTTTGCCCAAGATTTTCAGCAATTCCAGCCTAGTTTAAAGGTTCCTGGCCTTAAGCACCAACCCAGCAGTGACATGGGCAGTGACATTCCCCAAGGTATCTGCACACTGCCCCAGCATTTTGACCGGCCCATGGCCAGGTCCTTTCTGAATGACATTCCTGCTTTGCAGTTTGTCACATAGGAACCACAGGGTGGAAGCAAGCAAATAAAGTCAAGGGGGATAGATGTGGCCATTAGTTCAAGCAACAACTTGGTGTTAAAATAACATCCAAAGTTGTGGTTTTTAATTTAACCTGAGAATTAGGTATTATTTTCAGACTCCCAAAATATTGGACAGTTGAGGTTTTAAACTAAATCACTAGAAAATAACGTGAAAAGGATTTTGTTTAGGTGTAGGTTTGTAGATTACCTGGGGCAGAGGGGTCTCCACACCATGAAATTTTATCAGCCATATAACCCAACAAGGTGTCCTCCAAGGTGAAGAACTTCTGATTGGATTTAGTATAACGATGAACGAGGTCACCTGTCTTGCTCCAAAACAGTGACTGTGAAATAAGATACAATGTCTGGTAAGTGATAGATATACTAAAGCTGGTCAGAATTTTTTTCTAGAGAAAACCAGAAAGTTCATGATAATGAAGGAGTTTTAAGTGCAGCGAGTTTACCCTAGTGGGTTAATTCTTATTTGAACACTCTCATTTGCAGAATGTTTTGGGTGGGTTGTTTTTTTTGGTGGAAAGGGACATGGTTAGCTTTTAAAGAATTTTGGAAAAAAGGTTTGACTAATTCTCATAGGATATATACCAAATTTGTTGTTTGCTTTTGAGCTGTGCATGAAAGAACAGCTTTCTGGAAGCAGTGTCCCTCTAGCAGCATGATGGCATGCTTCTTACAGAGAGCCATATCCTCAGGGAAAGGGACATCCCTGTCCCTTCCCTGGGATGATCCTGGTTTGTGGCAAGCCTTACACAGTGATGATTCCCAGCGACAGAGTATGGACAGGGTTTCTGGGATCCAAAGGTGTAACTGCAGGACTGTTGCAGTAAATGCAAAAGTAAAATGCCATCCTCATCAACCTAGAGAGCCTCACAGTTGTTCTGGGTGAGATCCCATTGCTCAGAGCACTGCCCAGACCTGGCACCCACCACAGCCCACCCTGCACTGTGCTGTTACCTTGTTACAGGGTATAGGATGACTCGCTAGCTCCATTAAAGGCTGATAATCTTCTGGTGTGATATTACAGGGATTCTTGTAAATGAATGCATCTTTTAATGATTCCCATATTTTTAGACAATCCTTATCTCTGTCAAAAGATTAAAACATAGTTAATAAATATTTATGAGTCTTTGTGCTTGTGAAAGGTTCTCCTTCTGTTGTGGTCAAACACTGTGGACCAGATATTAGAAGAATTCCAACTGTGCTCAGGCACCAAATACATGATCCATTACAAAAGCAGAATATCTTCAGAAGATTATGTATATACTGAGGAAAGAACAGTTCAGAATAATCTTTCTCTCTTTTCTGCATTTCAAATTAATTTATTGCAATATCTGAATATCATCTAGGTATCTAGGTTTTTACCCCTTAAAATGATCAGTGCTGATTTTACATAACCAAAAGTTCAAATTTCTTGATTATTCATACCAAATCATGGGAAGCAAATAGGTTCTCAGACTATAGATTGTACATTTTAAAAATATGGTCAAAGGATGCTGTCCTCTCAGACACAGCAAGCCAAAAATATGATCATGTATCTCCCTGCAGGGAGTTTGATCCTAGAGGAAAAAAAAAAACCACCCCTTAATTTTATCTAAAACAAAAGCAGTGATTTAGCTGTTTGGGATTTGAAATTATTTTTATTTATGCACTGATTTACATCTATTGACTCTGCTAGAGGCACAGTTGATTTGCACACGTATAATCAAGATCCAGATCAGGTGCTACTGTACAACGCTGTCTGAAACTGAGCCTGGGAGCAGGGACAGAGCACATCAGCCTGGAGGGTGTCCAGATAAGTGGCCAGCTGAGGCAGCCCTGGCACATCCCAAATTTCATGTTGTGTTGTGTCATGTCCTGTCACGTCATGTCATCTGTCACAGGGATGACAGCTGCATTAGGGACCATACCTCTCATTTATATGAACCAAATTTACCTCTTGGTAAAAAAAGATGAGTAACAATGATTTCTTAACAGCACTATTATTTTCTTTCAAGAGCCTAAATGGACTTTCAGTTACATCACTGTAGAAATAAGAAGGCAAACTGTGGGTGCTACAGGGAGCACAGTGATTGTTTTGCTGTTGCACCCTTGTGTCAGCAAGAATTCACGTTTTACTCAGCAGGACTTGGGTGTATTAAATTTTCACCTGGAGGAACATTTGTCGAGCTGCAAAGCATAAATAACCCACAGAGACCATGCTCCAAACTTTGGTACTTTATTTAGGGGTTAGGAAGTTGCAAATACATCTCCCTGCCACTAAGGATTTCAACATGGATGCACTGAATCATCCAAAAGAGATGGCTCCTGCTGATTGAGGGGTGGCATTAGAGAATAGGCAGCTGTCCCCTTTGCTCTGCACAGTCAGTGGTATCATTAAAGACAATTTGTGGGGCTTGGCTGAAAGCATAGGCACATCTCATAAACATTTATATGGCTCACACTTTCTAATTTGTCAAATGATTTGTCCTCCAGGTAGGCCTTTTCTTCCTTTATTTTTTTAAGCTACTCCTGAAATCTGCTTTATGTAAGAGCATTAACAGCCACAGGTCACAGCTGATTTATCTTTTCATATGGCAAAGTTTTATGCTTGGTCTCAGAAGACAAAATATTCTTCAAGAAACCATTAAAAAAACATGCTTTTTTTAATTTCCAAAGCAGAGAGGTAGGAGATGGACACAATAAAAAGCATTTCTGCTGCTAGATTCAAGTCATGGCCATGAGAGGCACAAAAAACCCCATCCGATTGATTCATGATCATGCCAAGATAGATTGCTTAGTCACTAATCCAAAGCATCAGTGTTCTATTCTTTCAAGACACCAAACTCAGCACTGGATGACGTGTGTCAATGTCACCAATATCTGAGAGAAGAATCTTCATGCACAGTCCTGGCAGAGCTGAGCCAAATTGCATCTTTAATGTCATAAAACCTGGAAAGTCTTAGCCTCCAAGTGCAGGAGGTTGTTCCACAATTGCTAATCAGTGTGGTACTGCTAGTTGTATCACAGGGAAGAATGGTGAGCCATGAAGATGGACTTTTACAGAAACTAGGCAATTTCAGCATTGTTCTAGATATAAAAAATACAGATCATCAATGTAAAAAAATTACATTAAAAAGCTAAACAACTTTTTCTTTTTGCTGTCCTCACTTAACAACATAGCATTTTTTACAAATGAATAATAATAAAAAATCATTGATTTGCCACTGGAAAGCTATTTCTCTGATATGAAGCACAATTTTTTCTCACATCCTAAAGATATTATCAGGCACATGGAACTGTGATTTTGATTTACATATGATAAGCAGTGAGAAGACTTGAGGACCTGCAAATCCCAGCTCCAGGAAGATGTGCCATTCTTTTCAGTCTCACTGTTGAGGTAGATTTTGTTAATAAATTTTCACCTGCCCTTTTTCCAACACATAAAGAATTTGTCTGGTGTGCAGCTTTTAACCCACACCAAGAAAAGTTGAGGACAGAGACTTTCCATAGCTCTGGGTATTCTGAAACTATATGAAAAGTTTGCTGGCATGTGGTACGCTAAAAATTCCAGCAAGAACAGCTTCAGGTTGAAACAAGAACATGTGCCCTGCAAAAAAAAAAAAAAAAAGAAAAATAATAAATGTCAGAGAAACGAACTTTTCTCTTAAAGCTTCTCCCAAGTCATAGAATGTGTTGATTTAGTGTTCCTTCTGGATTTACAGAAGAAAGGCCACAAAAGAGACCCTCACTCTACCAGATAATTAAATTTATCTAATTCAGATAGTTCTGGAGTCTGTGGGGAACACTCTTATGTCCCACACTGCTGTAGGCCTTGGGCACTCTCTTTCTCTGGCTTTTGTTTGTGTATTTTGGGTTGTACACAAACTAATTCTGCATCCTATCTGCAAATACCATATAAGCACTTCAAGCATAATGGGCTTCTTCCTTTGAGGTTAGCTTTGTTTATGCTGAAATATCTACGGCATTTTATTCTACTGTAGACTCTGAAATATTGAATCCAAATTCAGTGAAATGTAGCATAAATACACCCAAAATTTGTGCCTATATTTTTCAAGTTTTATTTTTATGAATAGATTTTGGGCAATGCTGACAAACACAAAATAAAAACAGAACTCATTAGATATTCTGCAAACATGACAACTGTAACATTTCTCTGGAAAACAAGGACTGAAGAACTTGCCTTAAGACCTTTTTGAGCCAGAGACTCTACTCTGAACTCAGTATAGCATACAATAAGGGTTGGGATACAAATCAACTTTTCCTTATTAAATCCAAATGTTATATACTGCAAAGCATATCCTCCATTTGTCTTTACACTGGGGTAGAAGTTGCATTTTCTAATAAATTTGAGTATTTCTATCCATTTGCCTTATATATGAATATCACATTAATCTATCAAGTGAATGCTGAGACCAAGAATATTTCCATTAGCATCTATCCCAGCAGCCAAATTTTAATGTGCATATTAGAAAAATGGACAGCTTCTGCATCATTATTTCTTGCATATCTATATACTGGTCTGGCTGACCTTGAAAGAATATTCTTACACTGGAAGGAACTGGATAGCATTGAACTATCTTGTAAATCACTGTTACTATAGATTTTTTTTTTTGGTGGTGTTTTTTTGTTTGTTTTTGCTTTACAATTTTTTTTATTTAACTGGACAAGATGGAGCAAATACATTCCCAATTGAAACTGATTTAACTGGTATAATATCAAGGATAAGTTTCATCCCCGCTAATTTCAGTTACACCATGAACATTGTCTTGCTTTCAGTTCAGCACTGAATTGACACTCAATGTTGAAAACATCTTAACAAAGGCAGTGTTCCCTCAGGCTGTGCTGCCTCTACTTTTCTACTCAAGGATCTGAGAGAGATGCTTAAAGTAGGGGGCCCATTTTAAATTTACAAGTAAAGAATTACTTCCAGACTTGGCTCTGGAAAACTCAATCAACTCTGCCCATGTTTTTAAATTACCCTTCCAGGCAGAGACACTTTGCTAGGGAGACTTGTTCTCCCCTGCAATTAATATCAGATTTTCCAAGGTCCAGAATCTATTTCTAAAACAATGCAATGTCTTCAGGCCACCCTGAGTTTTTAATTGTGGCCCTGTGGTGAAGGTCTGAAGTTACAGCTGGGAACAGTCCCCTGAGCCCATGTACTTGACCTGTGCTGTGACCAAACTTCTGCAATTTGTGTAAGAAAATCCTTCTCATTTGCTACCATCACTAGCCAGGGATGAGCCTAAGCACTCAGAAATTTGACTCTTTAAAAAGTCAGCAAGATGTTTGTGGTTATAACACAGCTCCTTAAAGTCATAGAGCCAGTTTTCACTCTTCTGGGTATCTAAAGCATGGGCTTCACCTGTAAAGCCCAGGTATCTCAGAAGGAGAATGTGTATCAAAGGAACTAGAAGATGTAGCAACATTTCTGCATCTAACAGACCTGTCTTTTCCTGTGTCAATTTATCTGCTGTGTTATGGTAAACTGTGATGGCTGTACACAGCAGTGAAATTTATACATCCACAGTCAATCTGTTTTCTCATGTGAGCTTATGCGTAGCTGTGTCTTTATGTCAGAAATTATACGAGGACCAGTAATGTTTATGCCCGTGTTGAGAGGAAGCCCTCTGGAACTCAGAAACCTTTGCTACATTTTCTGCCCTAAATACTTCTGGAGGTTTTATTTCTTCAGCTTTCTATTCCCTACTTCCAGCCTTGCCGTGTTTCACTGCTTTGGAGCAGTTTTTTGGAGATGCTCCCAAGGACAGCCCGGGCAGCTATGGGTGGCCATCTCTGGAATGAGGCTGGGCTGGGAACTGAAAGCAAGGAGAACACTGCCATCAGGTGGGAGAAGGAGCTCCTCAGCAGCAGCAGCTGAGGTCAGCACAAAAGGCGTGGGTTCTTCATACCAGGTGACGCTGCAACCCATCTCCAGGGCACAGAGCTAGAAAAAGGAGATACGATGGATCAAGCATGCATACAATGGATCGGCTTCCTTCTTATTATTGTAGCACTTAAAACCTCCCATCAGGTATCCTTGTCCTAAAAATCAGACAGATACGAATTAAGAGAGGTCAGCCAAAACACTGTCATTGCTGAGGATTTGAAGACACTACTGCCTGCTGGGTTTAGCACTAGGATAATGGAAAGGTGGAAAATTAGCAAGGAAAAAGATGAAGGAAAACAATCAGACCTATAAATCTCAGTGTCTTCAATAAGCACAAGCTTCTCATTTTCCATTTATTTTAATTACTGTGAAGTGTCTGCCACGATAACACTCAGGGTAACAGACCTTTTGTCAACATGAAAATGACATGCTTGATTTTTTGCCAGCTTGATTTGATAAATATTGCTTTCTACTAATTAAACAGTTCAAAAGTCAGTAAACAAAGCATTGGAGGGACTGACTGGGCATAGAGAGGGAAATCCAGAACCCTGCCTCACAGGAAGATGACTTCTGGGAAGGTTGCCTGTAGGCAGAGCAATTAAATTCTGCATGGCAAAGAGGGGGAGCCTGGAGGTCTGGAAAAAGAAGTACTAAGTGAGATTGCTGCTGGGTGCACCTCAGGGCTTTGTATGTTCCTGTACAGTGAATGACCTGGAGCAAGTGACAGCTCCTCATCACAGCATCCTTCATCTTTGGCAGCAATAAGAAGGTTTTAAAGGCAGAAGTATTTGTGGCTTTGGTTTATATCTCCTGGAATATTTTATGTGAGTCGGGAATTGGTGCTGCAGGACGACACTGAGCCTTATCACCTTGCTGGGAAGGGCTGAGCTGAGAGGTGGCAGCTGTAACCAGTGAAGTGTTCATCTACACAAGCAGATTGTTTTGCTGCCTGGATTTCAGCCTCCCTGGGGGAAAAAACAAGCTGCTAAGGCAGGTATTTTTAGAGATGGTCTGTATGTGGATCAGAGCCTCCAGAAGGGCAGAAATCTCACCTGGACTGCATTTTGATAGAGGGTCATAGTTGCTCTATAGTTTAAGCTTCCAAGTGAGGGTCATGTCCTCAACAGATATAGAGGGAATGCATTTTAGCTGGCATCTTACACTTTGATCAGAAAGGTTATTTGCAGTAGAGTTTTAATGTTAATATTAAATTTCTAAAACACTTCTATAACAGTGATCTAAATTAAAGTACATACATACACATACATGTGTACACACATACAATATTCAGTGGCTTAATGCACTTTTACTGTTTCCCACCGTGCACTTGCACTACATTGTTTTGTTTTGCTTTGCTTTGCATGCTTGTTTGTTCATTTGTTTTTAATAGAACTAAAGCTGCTGAGATGTGGTATAAATGCAGTAATTTGGGAGGAGTCCCTGCTTTAAGGGTGGGCTCTGTCAGCAGGACACAGACAAGGGAACAGATCAGAGATTTAGTACATCTGTGAGTGAGCTCCTTGATAATTCCTTATTTTGTAGTCTTCTCTGGGGAAGACAGAATGTATCTTTGGCATGTGTTTTCCCTTGGACATTTGAGACAGACTTTCATTTGACCCTAGAGGGGAAAAGGATCTATTCCTCCTATCCCTATAGATAACCAGTTATATTTCCTCATGGTACTCTGATGTGGTAAACAGCTCTGGAGTTTTAACCATACCTTGACAATGACAGCTGAATTATATCACCTCTGAGTGAGGGTTTTTTCTCACTGACATCTCTACAGATATCATAGGAGAACAGAAGCAGGGGAAAGTGGGAGAGAACATTATTCCCCTTTTCAGCAACAAGCTCATAAAAACATTTAATAATTTCAATCCTAGGGTGGTGCCATAATTTAGACAGCCACCAGACATTGTCCCATAGAGTCAATTCTATAAAGTCTATCAAAAGGAGAGAAGGTAAAGAGCAGGCAGCTAACTGGCTGCACATAACTAAATGGCGGCAAAGAGTTACAGTGGAAAACTAAGTAAAAAAGTATTTCATCAGCAAATACTTCTGATTAACATGTAGAAGGTCAGTACAGACAGAATAGTATTCTCTCTCATATCTAGGATTAAAAGCAAAGGAGATTTAGACTGCAAAGGTATTTTAATACAGTGATGCATTATGTGTAAACTAACCCAAATGTGAAAAATTATTTGAAATCCCATGGAATCTTGCAGTATGAACCATTAAATATCTATACACTGTAAAGCTAATGTAAAAAAGTTTGTGTATGTGAGAAATATAGAGTCATTTAATAACAATATTCATGTGTGTACTGGTTTGAAAAGCAAAACCAGTGAGACTTCAAGTCAGTAATACAATTTTTAATAGGAAAGAGAAAAAAAAGGAGAAAAACAAAATACATGCAATAATAAAAATAAGACCACTGACAGAGTCAGAATACAACCTGATACCCTGTCAGTCAGGGTGCTGGTGCAGTTTTCCTCCAATGGGTCCAGCAATGATGTGGATAAAAACCTAGTTCTTCCTCTGGAATCCAGTGGAAAAAGGCTGCCTTTGGCGTTCTAAACCTCAGTTTTTATCTAGGTAGGAAAGGCTTAGCTTGTCCTCCTGGCTGGAGCATCTCCCAATGGGATGATGTAATCTTATCAGTTATACAGTAGGACTCAATGGCCCATTAACAGAAATACTTCCCACAAAAGTGATCACCCTTCTCAGTTATGGCCCATCAACAGAAGACATTTCCCACAGAGATAAGGATGATCACCCTTCTCAGATGGTAATAGAATATGTATGTTGTATTGTAAACCAGGACATAATCCACCCCTTATTCTATTACCATCTACATTATACCCAAACCAATACCCTCTCTCTCTCTCTCTCTCTCTCTATATATATATATATATACATGTAATACAGAATGAAAGCCTACTGTCCTGGTTTGAAGGACAGGTGTTTGCCAAGGAAAGCAGAAGCTTCCCCTTGGACTGAAAGAAAATGTGATTCTTCCGATTATTATAATTTTGGAATTAAGAGAGCTCTCAGGCAAAGATATGGGGGTAGGAATAACAGTTCTTTACTAGTATATCTAACAAGACAAACAAGAACAACAACAGCTATGAAATTACCCACAAACAGAACAGTAACTCAGTCCCAGTGTTTTTTGGCTGCAGGCACCTTTTCCCTGAGCTGCAGTTCCCGGTGCTGGGGGCGGGCGGGTCCCGCAGAGCCGCAGGAGGGCTGGGGGTGATGGCAGAGCTGTCCCAGGGGGAGAGAGAGATGGAGAGAGAGCTCTCCGCTCACGGTGTGGGTCCCGGTGATCAGTAGAGTGCTGGATGGTGGTAGTTCACAGCGAGAAGACAGCCGGGCAGGGTCCGATGGTGGTTTCCCGACGCTGGGATGGGACACAGGCGGCGATCGTCCTTCTCGTCCGAACTCCGCGGGGGAAATGGGCCGAGACCCAGCCTTCCGCTTCCTCTTCTGGCTGTTTGAATCTCGCGGGGCTTGCTTCTTCCCTCCCGTCCCCTCCCCCTTGTCACCAGGGCCCAGTCAACAGGTATCTTAGCATGACAATGGGGAAAATTCCACAGAGGGAAAAAAAAAAAAAAAAAAAAAAAAAAAAAAAAAAAAAGAAAGAACTAACCCTCAACATTATCCACCC
Source organism: Cinclus cinclus (assembly GCF_963662255.1). Taxonomy (NCBI): domain Eukaryota; kingdom Metazoa; phylum Chordata; class Aves; order Passeriformes; family Cinclidae; genus Cinclus; species Cinclus cinclus. Next base: position 14,917,014 of record NC_085050.1, on the reverse strand, counting down.
CGAATTTTCCCCTACCATCATGCCAAATCAAATTAAAAATCTTCAAATTATAGACATCCATGCAGTTACAGATACAGGCACAGTATTGTAGGTAGTTCACCCTAAAACAAGGTCTCCTTGGGGTATGCATCTGGTCTTTCCATCCCTTTGCATGATCCACCAGGTACACCCTGGCCCTTGAGCAAAAACCTCCCCCCGAATTGGATTGTCTTTGCTGGAGGCAGGGTTCACCCAAACAGTTTTTCCTAGCATACCTCTCATATGCACCACTGGAACCTTGTCCCCATCTGGTGTTCTCAAGGGCTCAGACTGGGCAGGGCCTGCTCGATTAGTGGAACCTCGGGTGTTCACTAACCATGTGGCCTTTGGTAGATTAATCTCCCAGTTTTTGAAAGTCCCCCCACCCAGTGCCTTCAAGGTGGTTTTAAGCAGCCCATTGCACCATTCCACTTTCCCAGCCACTGGTGCGTGATAAGGAATGTGGTACACCCACTCGATGCCGTGTTCTCTGGCCCAGGTGCTTATGAGGCTGTTCTTGAAATGAGTCCCATTGTCTGACTCAATTCTCTCAGGGGTACCATGTCTCCAAAGGACTTGTTTTTCCAGGCCCAGGATGATGTTGCGGGCAGTGGCATGAGGCACAGGGTAGGTCTCCAACCATCCAGTGGTGGCTTTCACCATGGTCAGCACGTAGCGCTTGCCTTGGCGTGTCTGAGGCAGTGTGATGTAGTCAATCTGCCAGGCCTCCCCATACTTATATTTGGACCACCGCCCCCCATACCAGAGGGGCTTCACTCGCTTGGCTTGCTTGATGGCAGCACACGTCTCACAGTCATGGATAACCTGGGAAATACTGTCCATGGTGAGATCCACCCCTCGGTCTCGTGCCCACTTATAGGTAGCATCTCTGCCTTGGTGACCTGAGGCATCGTGGGCCCATCGAGCCAGAAACAACTCTCCCTTGTGTTGCCAGTCTAAGTCTATCTGTGACACCTCTATCCTTGCAGCCTGATCTACTTGCTCATTGTGTTGGTGCTCCTCATTAGCCCGACTCTTGGGGACATGGGCATCTACATGACGGACCTTTACGGGTAGCTTCTCTACCCGACTGCCAATGTCTTTCCACTCATCAGCAGCCCAGATTGGTTTTCCCCTACGTTGCCAGTTAGCTTTTTTCCATCTTTCCAGCCTGCCCCACAGAGCATTGGCTACCATCCCTGAATCAGTGTAAAGGTAAAGCTTTGGCCACTTCTCTCTTTCAGCAATGTCCAGGGCCAGCTGAACGGCTTTGAGTTCAGCAAGTTGACTTGATCCACCTTCTCCTTCAGTAGCTTGTGCAACCTGTCGTGTGGGGCTCCATACGGCTGCTTTCCACTTCTGGTTCATCCCCACGATGCGACAGGAACCGTCAGTGAAAAGAGCGTAGCGAGTTTCATCTGCTGGCAGTTGGTTGTATGGCGGGGCTTCATCAGCTCGGGTCACTTGTTCTTGCTCCTCTTCATCGGCAAGACCAAAATTTTCACCTTCTGACCAGTTTGTAATTATTTCCAAAATCCCAGGGCGATTTGGGTTTCCGATACAGGCGCGCTGTGTGATGAGGGCAATCCACTTGCTCCATGTGGCATCCGTGGCGTGGTGGGTAGGGGGGACCTTCCCTTTAAATATCCACCCCAGCACTGGTAGTCGGGGTGCCAGGAGGAGCTGTGCTTCTGTGCCAATCACCTCTGAGGTAGCTTGAACTCCTTCGTAAGCGGCCAAGATCTCCTTCTCTGTTGGGGTGTAGTTGGCTTCAGACCCTCTGTAACTTCGACTCCAGAATCCCAGAGGTCGGCCTCGGGTCTCACCAGGTACCTTCTGCCAAAGGCTCCAGGACAAGCCCTTGTTCCTGGCTGCAGAGTAGAGCACATTCTTCACCTCTGGTCCCGTCCTGACTGGGCCGAGGGCTACAGCATGAGCAATCTCCTGCTTGATCTGGGCAAAGGCTTGCTGCTGCTCAGGGCCCCAGTGGAATTCGTTCTTCTTCCGGGTGACCAGGTAGAGAGGGCTCACGATCTGGCTGTACTCAGGAATGTGCATTCTCGAAAAGCCTATGGCACCTAGGAAAGCTTGTGTTTCCTTCTTGTTGGTTGGTGGAGACATCGCGGTGATCTTATTGATGACCTCAGTGGGGATTTGGCGCCGCCCGTCTTGCCACTTTACTCCCAGGAACTGGATCTCTCGGGCAGGACCTTTGACTTTGCTCCTCTTGATGGCAAAACCGGCTCCCAGCAGAATCTGGATGATCTTCTCTCCTTTCTCAAATACTTCCATTGCCGTGTTCCCCCACACCATGATGTCATCAATGTATTGCAGATGTTCTGGAGCTTCACCCTTTTCCAGTGCAGCCTGGATCAGTCCATGGCAGATGGTGGGGCTGTGTTTCCACCCCTGGGGCAGTCGGTTCCAGGTGTACTGCACGCCCCTCCAGGTGAAAGCAAACTGAGGCCTGCACTCTGCTGCCAGAGGAATGGAGAAGAATGCATTGGCAATGTCAATGGTGGCGTACCACTTTGCTGCCTTGGACTCCAGCTCGTACTGGAGTTCCAGCATGTCCGGCACGGCAGCGCTCAGCGGTGGAGTCACTTCATTCAATGCAAGATAGTCCACAGACAATCTCCATTCTCCATCAGACTTGCGCACAGGCCAGATGGGGCTGTTGAAGGGTGAGTGGGTTTTGCTGACCACCCCTTGGCCCTCCGGCTCACGGATCATCTTGTGGATGGGGATCACGGCATCTCGATTTGTCCTGTACTGCCGGTGGTGCACTGTCGAGGTGGCAATTGGCACTTGCTGCTCCTTCACCTTCAGGAGTCCCACTACAGACGGGTTCTCTGACAGTCCAAGCAAGGTGTTCAATTGCTTAATGTTTTCTGCCTCTACAGCAGCTATTCCAAAAGCCCACCTGAGTCCCTTTGGGTCTTTGTAATAGCCATTCCTCAGGAAGTCTATGCCTAGAATACACGGTGCCTCTGGGCCAGTCACAATTGGATGCTTCTGCCACTCCTTCCCAGTCAGGCTCACCTCAGCCTCCAGCAAAGTCAATTCCTGTGATCCCCCTGTCACCCAGCAATAGAAACAGGCTCCTCCCCCACATGTTCTGATGGTATTAGGGTGACCTGTGAACCAGTGTCAACTAATGCCCTATGTTTTTGTGGCTCTGATGTGCCAGGCCATCGGATCCACACCGTCCAAAAGACCCGGTTTTCCCGTGCCTCTCCCTGGCTAGAGGCAGGGCCCCTCTAGCACTGGTTATTATTTCCTTCCTGGGCATACATGTTGGAGGTTCCCTCAAGGGGATCTGACAAATCATCCTCCCTTTTGTAATACCCTGCATCTTGGTTATGGGAAGTTGAGGCTACCTTCACTTTAGTGGAGCTCCTTTGGTTAGTGTTTCCCTCCCTGAGTTGACGCACCCGCGCTGCCAGGGCAGAAGTGGGTTTCCCATCCCACCTCCTCATGTCTTCCCCATGGTCACGCAGAAAGAACCACAGGTCAGCTCGTGGGGTGTATCCTCTCTCCTTAGCTGGGGGACGTTGGGCTCTAACTCTGGCATCTGTGACTCGCACTGGTGCTGCATTGACCTTCCTCATCTCCTCCCTCACCCCTCTTATCTCCTCCTTGAACTCCTCTCTGAGTTCCCTATTCACGGCAGAGACCTGAGCCTGCATTGGGCCATTCATTATACTCTCAAAATTTCTGAGCTTATCGGCAACAGAACCCACTGTCTCGTGGTTGGTGTCAGCATTAATGGCTGCAATGAATGTGGTGTATTGAGATGGCCCCAGGTGTGCCAGATTCCACAACATCTGCCCTGTGCACCTGACCTTGTCGGGGTCATTGTCATGTTGTCCACCCCTCCCAAAGAGTACTTCCAGTATTGCTACTTCTCTCAGCTGTTGGATCCCCTCCTCAGCGGTTTTCCAGCGCATTCTATGGTGGTGCTCCTGCATTCTCTCTCTATGGACAAACCTCTCTCTTACACTCATTAAAAGCCGCTCCCAGAGGGAAAGGGGGCCTCGTTCCCTTACGAATATGTGATCCACACCTGAGTCCTGGGTCAGGGGTCCCAAATTCCTTGCCTCAGTACCATCCAGCTGCACACCTGTACCCATAAGGTCCCAGACCCGCAGTAACCACGTTGTAAAAGCCTCACGGCCCCTTCGTACAACATCTTTACGCAGATTACGGAGACTCTCGTATGACAGGGACTCTGTGACGATCTCAACCTCTGGCTCCCCTGCTGGTTGTGAGGGCCCTGCTTTCTGATCATTATTATCTAGGTGCTTTGTTTTCACCTTAGACTTTCTAGTTTCCACGGGGGCAACTGCTGCTGGCTGTGAGTGCCCTTGCAGTTCAGCTGGAGCCTGGAGAGATGTAACATTTGTGGGTTCCACTGCTGCACCATCAGGATCTCCCTCTTTAAGGCAGAGGAAGAGTTTCTCAAGAGCTGGGGAAAAGTACTCCTTCATCATTTGGCCCATCTCCTTCACTAGAAACCCCACCCACTCTGGATGGTTCCTTTCTGAGGTGAGCTCTGGGGCAGAATCAGGCTCAGGGGCAACATCCTTAACCTCTGGGGCAGAATCCTTAGTCTCTGGGGCAGAATCCTTAGTCTCTGGGGCAGGGGCAGAGTCAGGCTCTGGGACAGAATCCTTAGTCTCTGGGGGAGAATCCTTAGTCTCTGGGGCAGGGGCAGGGTCAGGCTCTGGGGCAGAGTCCTTAGTCTCTGGGGCAGAGCCAGGCTCTGGGGCAGGATCCCTATTCCTTGGGGGACGTATCAGGGTTGTCATCCAAGTCAATCTCCCCTCATCTCGGAATGTTAAATAGAACAGGTTTACAAGGCCTATTAGCAATGTCAGCCACTGTATGATATCATTACTGCTTAGAAGAGATTTGAACCCCTCAAAAGCTGGTGGAGCAGACCCAAAAAACTGTGTAAGGGGTTGGGACAAAATTTTCCCTGGTGTCATATCCTCACAGTATGTACCATTATTAAAGTAGCCCCAAAAACATACAGTTAGAGTGTGATAGCTCCGAATCCATGTGCCCATGTCCTGGTTTGAAGGACAGGTGTTTGCCAAGGAAAGCAGAAGCTTCCCCTTGGACTGAAAGAAAATGTGATTCTTCCGATTATTATAATTTTGGAATTAAGAGAGCTCTCAGGCAAAGATATGGGGGTAGGAATAACAGTTCTTTACTAGTATATTTAACAAGACAAACAAGAACAACAACAGCTATGAAATTACCCACAAACAGAACAGTGACTCAGTCCCAGTGTTTTTTGGCTGCAGGCACCTTTTCCCTGAGCTGCAGTTCCCGGTGCTGGGGGCGGGCGGCTCCCGCAGAGCTGCAGGAGGGCTGGGGGTGGTGGCAGAGCTGTCCCAGGGGGAGAGAGAGATGGAGAGAGAGCTCTCCGCTCACGGTGTGGGTCCCGGTGATCAGTAGAGTGCTGGATGGTGGTAGTTCACAGCGAGAAGACAGCCGGGCAGGGTCCGATGGTGGTTTCCCGACGCTGGGATGGGACACAGGCGGCGATCGTCCTTCTCGTCCGAACTCCGCGGGGGAAATGGGCCGAGACCCAGCCTTCCGCTTCCTCTTCTGGCTGTTTGAATCTCGCGGGGCTTGCTTCTTCCCTCCCGTCCCCTCCCCCTTGTCACCCGGGCCCAGTCAACAGGTATCATAGCATGACAATGGGGAAAATTCCACAGAGGGAAAAAAAAAAAAAAAGAACTAACCCTCAACACCTACACACAGTTCTCTCTTAAAATAAGGTCTCCTTGCGGTACACAGCAGGTTTCCCCATCTTTCTGCATTACCTAAGAAGTGTAACCAGGTCCTTGAGCAAAAATAATCCCACTGATTGGTTTGCCTTTGCCTGTGGTGGGATTGATCCAAACAGTCTTTCCTAAAATACCTTTCATGTCTATCACAGGGATTCTGTCTCCATCCACTGTGTGCAGGTGTTCAGACTGGGCAGGACCGGCTCGATTGATGGACCCTCGGGTGTTGACCATCCAGGTGGCTTTTGCCAAGTTCATTTCCCAATTTCTGAAGGTTCCCCCACCGAGTGCCTTCATGGTAGTTTTAAGGAGTCCATTGCACCGTTCAACTTTCCCGGCGGCTGGCGAGTGGTAAGGGATATGATATATCCATTCAATACCATGTTCTCTGGCCCGGGTGTTGATAAGGCTGTTCTTGAAATGGGTTCCGTTGTCTGACTCAATTCTTTCAGGGGTACCATGCCTCCAAAGGACTTGTTTTTCTAGGCCCAAGATAGTGTTCCGGGCAGTAGCATGAGGCACAGGGTAGGTTTCCAACCATCCTGTGGTTGCTTCCACCATGGTCAGTACGTAGCGCTTGCCTTGGTGGGTTTGGGGAAGGGTGATGTAGTCAATTTGCCAGGCTTCCCCATACCTGTACTTTGACCATCCTCCACCGTACCACAGAGGCTTCACCCACTTGGCCTGTTTGATTGTGGCACAGATCTCATAGCTCTGGATGACCTGTGAGATGCTGCCCATAGTAAGGTCCACCCCTCAGTCACGGGCCCATTGGTATGTTGCATCTCTCCCCTGATGACCAGAGGCATCATGGGCCCAACGAGCTAGGAATAATTCTCCCTTGTGCTGCCAGTCTAGATCCACCTGTGATATTTTTACCTTGGCAGCTCGGTCCACCTGCTCGTTGTTGTGATGCTCTTCATTAGCTCGACTCTTAGGTACGTGCGCATCTACATGTCGAACCTTCACGGTTAGCTTCTTTACTCGGGTGGCAATGTCCTGCCAAATCTCAGCAGCCCAGATGGGTTTCCCTCTGCGCTGCCACTTGGCCTTTTTCCAGCGATCCAACCATCCCCACAGAGCATTAGCTACCATCCATGAGTCAGTGTAGAGATAGAGCTTTGACCACTTCTCCCGTTCGGCAATATCTAAAGCCAGCTGGACGGCTTTTAACTCTGAGACCTGACTCAATCCACCTTGTGCCTCGGTAGCTTGTGCAACTTGTCGTGTGGGGCTCCATACTGCAGCTTTCCATTTTCGGTTAGTGCCTACAACTCGGCAGGAACCATCAGTGATGAGGGCATATCGTCTTTCAGTCTCCGGTAGCTCATTATATGGTGGGGCTTCCTCGGCACGTGCCACTTGCTCCTCTTCTTCAGAAGATAACCCAAAAGTCTCACCTTCAGGCCAGTTTGTAATTATTTCCAGAATCCCAGGGCGATTTGGATTTCCAATACGGGCACGCTGCGTGAGGAGGGCAATCCATTTGCTCCATGTGGTGTCAGTGGCATGATGTGTGGAAGGAACCTTTCCCTTGAACATCCAGCCCAGTACCGGTAGTCGAGGTGCCAGAAGCAGCTGTGTTTCAGTGCCAATTACTTCAGAGGCTGCTTGAACTCCTTCATAGGCAGCCAAAATTTCTTTCTCTGTGGGAGTGTAGTTGTTTTCAGACCCTTTATAGCTTCTGCTCCAGAATCCCAGTGGTCAACCCCGAGTCTCACCAGGTACCTTCTGCCAAAGGCTCCAGGATAGACCATGATTTCCAGCTGCAGAGTAGAGCACGTTCTTTACCTCTGGTCCTGTCCTGACTGGACCAAGGGCTACAGCATGAGCGATCTCTTGCTTGATGTGGGTGAAGGCTTGCTGTTGTTCAGGGCCCCAATGGAAATCATTCTTCTTGCGGGTAACCAGGTAGAGAGGGCTCACAATCTGGCTGTACTCAGGGATGTGCATTCTCCAAAAGCCTATGGCACCTAGGAAAGCTTGTGTTTCCTTCTTGTTGGTTGGTGGAGACATAGCGGTGATCTTGTTAATTACCTCTGTTGGGATCTGACGATGTCCATCTTGCCATTTGACTCCTAGAAACTGAATTTCCTGAGCTGGTCCCTTGACCTTACTTCGCTTAATGGCAAAACCAGCCTTCAGCAGAATCTGAATAATCTTCTCTCCTTTCTCGAAGACTTCCCCTGCTGTGCTCCCCCATACAATGATGTCATTGATATACTGTAGATGTTCGGGAGCCTCACCCTTTTCCAGTGCAGCCTGGATCAGTCCATGGCAGATGATGGGACTGTGCTTCCACCCCTGGGGCAGTCGGTTCCAGGTGTACTGCACACCCCTCCAGGTGAAAGCAAACTGAGGCCTGCACTCTGCTGCCAGAGGAATGGAGAAGAATGCATTGGCAATGTCAATGGTGGTGTACCACTTTGCTGCCTTGGACTCCAGCTCGTACTGGAGTTCCAGCATGTCCGGCACGGCAGCGCTCAGTGGTGGAGTCACTTCATTCAATGCACGATAGTCCACAGTCAATCTCCATTCTCCATCAGACTTGTGCACAGGCCAGATGGGGCTGTTGAAGGGTGAGTGGGTTTTGCTGACCACCCCTTGGCTTTCCAGTTTACGAATCATCTCATGGATGGGAGTCACAGAGTCTCTGTTGGTACGGTATTGGCGACGGTGTACTGTTGTTGTGGCGATTGGTACCTGTTGCTCTTCAACTCTCAGTAGTCCCAAAGCAGATGGGTCATCTGAGAGACTAGGTAAGGTATTCGGTTTTCTGATGTCTTCTGTCTCTACAGAAGCTATCCCAAAAGCCCAGCGATATCCCTTTGGGTCTTTGAAATACCCATTTCGAAGATAGTCAATGCCGAGGATGCATGGGGCCTCTGGGCCAGTCACGATGGGGTGTTTCTGCCACCCTTTCCCAGTTAAACTCACTTTGGCCTCTACAACAGTCAGCTGCTGGGATCCTCCTGTTACCCCAGAAATAGAGATTGACTCTTCTCCTACATACCTTGATGGCATCAGGGTACATTGGGCGCCGGTGTCAACCAAAGCCTTATGTTTTTGTGGGTCGGATGTTCCAGGCCATCGGATCCACACAGTCCAGTAGATCCGATTGTCCCTCTCCTCTATCTGGCTAGAGGCAGGGCTCCTCTATTCCTGGTCGTGGTACACGTTGCTCTCTTCCTGTAGATAGGTTCTTGAGGTCCCTTCAAGAGGATCAGTCATATCATCGTTCTGATACTGTTTGGAGTTTTGTGCACGAGAGACTGGAGCAGCGTTGACTCTAGATGAGCTTCTTTTGTTCAGTGTCCCTCTTTTCAGTTGACGTACCCGGGCTGCTAAGGAGGAGGTGGGTTTTCTATCCCACTTCCTCATGTCTTCTCCATGCTCCTGAAGGAAAAACCAGAGGTTACCTCGTGGAGTGTGTCCTCTCTCCCTGGCTGGGAAACTCCGGCTCCTAATGGCAGAGACTCTTGTTGGTTCTGGTGAGATCTGGTAGTTTTCTGCCTTAAGTTCTTTTTTTAGTTTCTGATGGCCCTCTTCAATCAAGCTCCAGACTTGCTCAACCAGCCTTGTTTCCACGGTTGAGACATGGGTACGAAATGGGGCAGTGACAGTGTCCTCATAAATTCTTAGTTTATTGGCCAAGACGCCTACCATGTCCTCACCTTCCCTCCATTGCAGCGTTGCCAGGTAACGGGAGTATATCTCTGGTCCAAGCTGTGCGAATCTCAACCACATCCGTGACGTGCACCGGACACAGTCTGGGCTCTTAGGAAATCTCTCATCTTCTGAGAAAATGATCTCCAGCACAGCCAATTCCCTCAGGCATCTGATACCTTGTTCCATTGTGCTCCATTTTCCTTGCTGCACCTGGAGATCTTCTTTACAAAGGTATCTGTCCTTCACACTTGTCAGCAGTTGCCGCCAGAGGCTGAGGGTTTCTTGGGTTTTCCCGATCCCCTGGTCAATGACCACATCCCGGGACAGAGATCCCAGTTGCCTGGCCTCACTTCCATCCAGAACGGTGTCCTTGGCTGCAGCGTCCCAGATGCGGAGCAGCCAGGTCAGGATGGACTCATTTGCCTGGCGGGTGAATTCCCTCCGCAGGTCACGCAGCTCACCCAGGGATAGAGAGCGAGTGATGATTTCTGGCTCTGTCTCTTCTGCTGGCTGCGAAGGTCCTGCCACGTCCTCATCAGTGACTATGCGAACTGATTTGCTCTTTGATTTCTTCTTCTGAACGGGGGCAACTGCTACTGGTCTGGGCTGTTCTGGTTCGGTGACAGTTTGTGTGGAGATGCTGATGGCACTGTTGGTTCCTTCTTCCTGGATAAAAGTCTGCGTAGAGACGGATGCTGTACTGGTTTACAATACAAGATATATATTCTATTACCATCTGAGAAGGGTGATCACCTTTGTGGGAAGTATTTCTGTTAATGGGCCATTGAGTCCTACTGTATAACTGATAAGATTACATCATCCCATTGGGAGATGCTCCAGCCAGGAGGACAAGCTAAGCCTTTCCTACCTAGATAAAAACTGAGGTTTAGAACGCCAAAAGCAGCCTTTTTCCACTGGATTCCAGAGGAAGAACCAGGTTTTTATCCACATCATTGTTGGACCCTTTGGAGGAAAACTGCACCAGCACCCTGACTGACAGGGTATCAGGTTGTATTCTGACTCTGTCAGTGGTTTTATTTTTATTATTGCATGTGTTTTGTTTTTTTCTTCTTTTTTTTCTCTTTCCTATTAAAAATTGTATTACTGACTTGAAGTCTCACTGGTTTTGCTTTCTGTCACCTGGCCAAGGTGTGGGGCAGGCCAAGAGCACTCAGCCCAGGGTGATGGAAAATTCTGCCGAGGCCACTGCAGACACAAAACAGGGTGGCTGGTGCCACAGAAGGCATGGGTGGTTCCCTGCTGAGAGACCCTGGCTACTCTGGATCCCATCCTTAGGGTGTCCCCAGTACCTACTGAGGTGTCCAGGACATTCCTTATTCTGCAATGAAAGGGATCAGAAAATCAGTTCTCAGCTCTAATACACCGTCGCAGATGTGGGGCCATGGAGTCTCTTCTGCAGGAGGAGGGATGGGCTCTCTGGGGTGTTGCACCGCCTGCCATGATGAGCTGAGCGAGGACCACCTCCGGGGGAAGGTGTTTCCAGGGACTGCTGAGCTAGTATCGTGATCCATCTCTATTTCTCCGTGCAAAGCTTTCCAGGCTCATCAACAAGTCTTAACCACATGCTAAAATCTGTTTTGGACAACCCCGAGATACTTCTGAAAGTTATTCTAACATTTTTGTCTGTCCTATAAATCTTTGTTGAACCTTCACCTTTCCCTCCCTTCCGGGCAGTCTCAGTTACCGGACTGCAGCGTCACATTACAGACTTTGGCAGATCAGCTTTACAGCAAATTGCTTCACCTCCATGTACTCAAACCTGTTAGAATTCAGCTTTTATTTCAGCTGGCATTAGGGAAGTTGCAAAATCCATTTATGATTATGTTTTGACCTAGAATCAGTGTTACTTTTATTGCCTCTACAGGTAGTTTCCTTGAGGCATGACCCAGAACTCTCTCTACTCACCCCAGCTCCGGGTGCTGTGCCACGATGTAGTTGTAGCATCTTCCCAGGATGACTTCTTGCAAGTTCTTAGTAGTCCCCCTGTTCTTCCACTTCAGCATTTTGGGACTGGTTTCGTGCCTTCCGTGGGTCAGGAGAGAGGCCAGCACGACGGCGAGGACGAGGGCGGCCAGCAGGACCGCGATGCCCACCAGCAGGACCGTGCGCTGCCGCACCCGGGCAGAGCCCTGCTGCAGCGGCATCGCTCTGCTGGGCGGCAGCAGCTGCTCCCCGCAGGGTACAGCGGCTTCTGCGGCCAGCCCGCACCGTCCCCGCCCCGGACGGTGCCCGGGAGGCCGGGCTGACCCCCGCCCGCCCCGGGTCACCGCTCTCCCGGGAAGGGCTGGGATGCCCGGGAAGCGCCGGGCTGCCCTGGGGGCAATGGGCTGACCCAGGAGCGCCGGGCTGTCCTGGGATCGCCGATCTGACCGAGGAGCGCCGGGCTGACCGCGGCCACCGGGGGTCCGGAGGGGCAGGGTCCGGACCGCGGGGCCGCTTCCCAAAACCCCCCGCCCCGCCGGCTCCGTCCGTTCCGTCGGCTTTATAGCCAGACCAGGGCTTTTCGGGACGGGAAGGTGAGAGCCTGCATGCTGCTGGCGTTCTGCACTTTGCCGGGACTTCATCGAGTTAAATTTCGGGAAGTTATCGTCAGTAATGCACAAGAGCGAGCCCCAGGAAATAACTCGTAAAGCTCCCGGAGTCCTCAAGTAATCAAGTCCTCAAGTTCAAGTAATTGCAGCAACATGCTCCATCTAACGTGTGAGTAAATAAATTAATTGTTCTGTACAAGACAGCTGTTGAATCTGACTTTACCCCAGGCAAGAAGGCAAGTTTGCAGAAACGACCTTGCAGTAGTCATAAAAAGATAGTTTATCAACACACAGTGGGTCATTTTACTTCTCTCCCTTGCCCATAGGCTTGGATTAGTTGCCACATGATAAGACAATTGTGTAAATTATGGGTGTTTGAGGCTGTATGCAGTCATCTAAGGAAGTGTTCTCTGCGAGAGGGAAGTTAGTTCTTTACCGTACTCTCCTAAGAGGGAAATTCTACTTCCTTAATCAAAAGGTCAAAACAGAATAAGACTAAAATACAAAACTCTTAGCAAAAGAAGCTATGCAATTCCAGAATGTTAACTATAAATTGTTCATAGATTTTAAATAGTTGCTTACCAAGCATCTATCCTTAACTGATTGAATGTAAAAATGTGATGTGACACATCCCAGCAGCGCCTAAGAAGCTCTGAAAGACCTGAGAAATGCCGTGCTCTGGCCAAAGCCTACACATATGCTAAACACATGATATGAACTTTTTCTGATTCCATTTTCCCAAAAATCATGTGAACTTCACAGAATTGAAACCTCGATTTTAAAGTGACATATCAGGCTGCCAGACCCAAAGTGGCCACGCAGTTATGACCATATCACCTCTTCACAAGAGATAAATGGTATTCTCTCTGTGACACTGCTTGTGGTCCCCATTGCTGATAGTGCACAAAGTGCAGGAAGGTCTATAGCAGTCAGTTCAGTAAGAATTAACTCCTAAAGTAAATTCTTCTCCATATTCCTTTAAGTGAGCATGTGAGTTTTCCTTGACAGACTCTATTGATTGTCCTTTATTTTCACCATCCTGTAAATGTCACCACAAGGTACTCACAGCTGAACTGTGAACTATTTTACTATATATAAATACAAGAGAAGTTTTTGAATTTAGCATTTTTGTTTTTTTTTTTCTTCCCCCCTGTGTTTTCTACTCGTGATTTTAGTTTCATTAGCTAAGAAAATACCATGTTGGGAAAAACAGCTAGTTATCCTAAGATGTTTATACAGTAGCACTGCAAGCTCTGCTTGCTCTGGATATTGAAGATACATAGCTTCAGTAGGTGTAAGAATAATTTTATGGAATAATTAATTTAAAGGTTTAAAACTTAAAAAAGTCTTTTGTTCAGTAGCCAGACCCGTGTAAGCTTTTTCTTCTCTTCAGATATGACAATGATTCACCAAGAATGAATAAGCAAATAAGGTGAGTGCAGATGCAGAAGCTCTGGAAGGTGTCCTTGCTGCTGGTTTTGTAACATCTCAAACTACATAAGGAGTGTCAAAGACAAGTAAATGTCAAGCCTCCTTTCAGCAAGCCTTGGCAGCCTAACCAGGGTGAATAAATAGGACAAACAGAGTTGAGCAGGCAGCATTAAGAAACAGTCAAAGCTCACAGTCCCAGTGTTTCAGATGGTGGTAGATTCTTTCCCAGCATGAATGCAAGCATGAAATCACTCCTTGCAAACTTTCTCGAGTATTTCCACAATTAAGGCATGATTAAGATAATAAGAGTGCCTTAGCAAAGTAGAGATGAAACAGTGTTGTCTGAATGGGATGGGAGGGGAGAACAGAAGATAAAGTGAAATAAGGAGAGTTGAAGGGAGGTGAAAAGTAGTGCAGGGGCCTTGTATTCCCTTAGGTCTGGAATGAGCTAGATTTGACTTCTTTCCTAAGCAGTTTTCCAACGCCAATGACCTTAACCTGAATGACTTCATTCCACAGGAATTCAGTTCTGTAAACAGGACCCTATTGAAATCCAAACTTAGTATTTCCCCCATGATTGCAGTTAAGGGCTCATGGATCTCTATTCCTCTTGAACTGTTTTCCTTGTGCTTATTTTTCCATTTTATGAGGAAAATCACAGTTTTTGAAAGTAGAGTATCTCATAAACTGATAGCCAACTTCTGGAGTGCTCTGAGCTATGTGAATTTCCAAGATACCAAATCTAAAGAAATCCTTTCATGGTGTGTTTACTGTTTTGAAAGCCTTTACACCAAATCTTCAGGCAGGATGATTAGAAATTGTGTGTAAAAGATCAGAAGACAGAAATACTTCAGTAATGTAATTGTCAGCCTCTGCCTTGACATCATATACTGCAGCAGGGAACTTGATAAAAATGATTCTATATTAAGTACAATTTATCCAACAGCATAGGAGTATTTTAAGACAAAAGCAGCAAGTTCCCACTGCTACCCGAGAGTTTGTGGATGATATTTGTGAGGCAACTAGGGATAAAAGACCATCCTTCAGCTATTCCCAAGGCCTGATCACTGAAACTTTTGATTATCTTTTTCTTTTTTTGCTGTCAAATGTAGATAGTTCTGGCACCCAGAGCATGGCTGAGGAGAGAAAGAATCCTTCACTGTAGAAATTGCTGATAAAAGATGGTGTGCAGCAGGTGTGACTGAATCTTTCCAAAACAACAATATTCACAGTGCTACTAAACACTCCCAGTACTGTGGACACCTGTAATTTCTGGATGTCATTTCTCAGCAGAACTTACAAATGACAGAACTTGATTTGAACAGAGCAGAAGCTATTACAATAATTAAAGAAATGATGCCTTTCCTGGATTTTGTTGAAATAGCAGTGACTGTAATCTCACTGTTTCCCAATTTCACAGGGCGAACCCTGTCATACATTTAGAGAATGTTTGAGATGAGCACTGAAAATAAAGTGATAAAGGGGCTGGGACAAGGAAACCAGCAAACATAAAGTGACAGCTGTGAAGAAATATGTGCCATCTAACCACACACACCAGCTCCTGCAAAAAACCCCTTTGTACCTCAGTGTCTGGGCATCCAGTTCAGCTCTTCTTTTTTTTTCCACCTTCTCTGCAGATGCTGCTAAAATGTTAATTTTCCTGGTGAGCTGCTCTGTGGGCCCAGTACATGACCTGCAGCATACAGGAGTTATTGAACCTGTAAGTTGCTCTCTGTTTTCCTGGTGGCAGCCTCCACTGCACCTAACCTAGAGCTATAGGAAGGCAAAGAGACTGGCAGAGAGAAAATGTTCCATAATATTTAAAAATTCTCTTAAATTTCTTCAGCTTTTCTCAATTCTTTGAAAGGATATTGCCTCCTTTTGTTTCTGTGCCTTGCTGCATAAAGAAGCTGTTTGAAAGTTCATAAGCCTTTTCTGTGTTTCCTGCGTTGTTTGTACACAAAGTGCTCTGCTAACACACAACTGCTCTGCATGAAATCTAGAGATAGACTTAGCTTCCTCCAAGCAACTAAAGCTGAGGGTTTGCTGCATTTACCTTATAACTTTGGAATACTACACTGAATTCCTGTTTCCTTCAAATGGTAATTTAATTTGTACGTGTCCTGTGTCTAAGTATTTCACTGGAGCAATCAGTAATGCAGATGTAAAATTGACCATTGAGTTGAAAGATATATAGCTGTATTCTCACTTTTTTATTGCAGACATGGGCAGCTTTTAAAATCTCTAAGATTTCAGTCCTGAACTCTTCTTCTAAGTGTCCTGAAAAATTGTAGAGAAATTAGTTATGCATCAGTCCTCAAAACTAGAAATGCCTTCTGTGTGTGTGGGCAGGTACACTGTCTCACTGCTACTGAATTTTATGAGGGGATGCTCCTGAACTAATTTGTTGGGAAAATTAGTAATTTCTTAATTGTTATCTGACTTTGAGTGGACACTTGGGGACCTGCTAATGCACTTGTGTTTAAGCACCCAAGGCTTTTCAGTGCAAACAGAAACATTATTAGATCTTAGGTATCCTTATATTTCAGAATTACTGGGTAGAAAGTGGTGGGGAACTACTTTTTGAAGTCCAAATACCTGTATTATTCACAAATGTGACTATGCCCTCTCTGAGTGGTCTCAATATGGATACATTATTCTTATTTTTGCTACAAGTAAGGTCATCATGATGGGTATTACCCTTCCTTAGGAAGAAGGACAGGTATTGGGCAGATTGTTGCCATGATCTGCTGCTCTACACACTACCACTTGGGCAGGAGAACTCCAGCTCTCATTGCTGTTATCGCTGCATCGAGTTGCGGATGCACACACTGCTCCATGCTGAGGGTACATTTTGGGGCTAACCCCCCTGGGTTTGGAACTGGGTTTGGAACATCCAGGCTGCTTCATGCACAAGTCCTCCAAGGAGTGCTGCAGGCAAGAGCAGACCCACCTGACCTGTTAGGTTAATGGTTGGACTCAGTGATCTTAGAAGCCTTTCCAACCTAAGTGATTCTGTGATTCTATGACCACAGAGCAACAAGCTCAAGCTGCTGGACCCAGGGCACAGAAATTCATCCTAGAAATTGATGAATCATTATTTGTAGTTTGTCCACTACAGGCTGCTGGGGCTTTCCATCTCTCACTTGCATCACTTGTGAGTAGCCTCTTTTCCCATGTGGAAGGTGATCCATTTTGTTTCATGCACTCGGAGGGGTTTGGGTGGGGAAATGAGAGTGCTGGATCAGCCCATGCTGTTGAGCACAGTGCCTTTGTCCTCTCAATAATGCATTCTGCTCTCTCCACTGGAACTAACTATTTTTTCCTATGCCTTCTCACGCGAGGAGAGTGTGGGAGGACCAAATGTCACCACTGTGCCTTGTAGCTTTTGGTGGTGACCTTTTCACTACCCTGCACACTATACAGGATGTAGTTGTTTCTTGAAACTTGAACAGGAATTTAAGGGTATAAGGTAAGAAAGAACTATACAGATGAAATCTAATCATTATTATAGTGCTTATGCTTTCTGTGCTACTAATGTGGAAAAGTAATGCATAAAGAGCTTAATGCTGGACTGCATCCCAAGGCTGATGCATCGATTTTGAATTGTAGAACCAGAAAGAGCCAGCACAACACCACGTGACAAAGCAACACCTAAAATGAGAACTGTTGATTCAAGACAAAACCCTTCTGTATTTGCACAGGCTCATGCCAGTCTCCTTTCCTATCCCTTTTCCCTCCCCTTTCTCAAATAAAATACTTGTGCACTGCTGAAGGGCAGGGTGGGGGGATGAGATAAGGCCACCAGCACAAAGCTGTGTTATTCTTGTGTGAGTCACTGGATCACCTGTTAATCACCTGTCAGATCTGCAAATGGGAAGAAGCTTACACTGTGCCCAGTGGACCCGATTGGGCTGCTCATGAAGATCTCCCCTCCACACTTGCAGCTTTTTTGCCATCTTCTGCAGCTCTCTGCCTCAGCCCCACTTCTGCAGTTTGTATGTGCAAAACCAACCCCTCAGGGCAGATCAGTCCAGCACTCTGGTGCTGGGCACCAGCAGTGACTAGGATGTCTTTTAGTGACCTGGTACAGTAGAGAAGTGGTTCTCTCCTGTGTTTTATAGGGGATGAATTGATCTAGTAGTCATTTTCTCAAAACTCATGGAGTCAGTGATCCATTTCTAATGTCAATCAGCAGGATGGGAAATGCTGTGATCAGAAAGGACTATTGGTCAAAAATTATTGCTTAGGGAATGTCAAAAAATGGCTTTATAAAGAGCTGCAAATGCACTAAGTTTGGTGTCACAGAAACATTTGTGACTGAATTACTGTGGTTTCTCCAGAGATCTGGTGGGTGTGACCCAGGATGTGATGTACAGGAGCTACAGAATATCAAAGGAGGCCAAAAGAACAAGTTGATTCAAGGACAATCTCAAAGCATGAGAGCAGCCTATTCCAAAGGGCAGGAAGTCAAATCTGTGGCAGGAGTCCAGCTTGGCCAAATCAGGAAATCCTGACCAAGCTCAAATGTTGGAAGAAAGAATAAGGGGAGAGCAGAAGCAGGGATGGACTGTTTGGGAGGAATGTAGAAGCATTTCCCAGACTGTTAAATTATGTGTCATAGCTTATCTGCATGCCCACAAGGGAGCTTGGAGAGACAATGGCAGGGTAGGGAAACCAAGTGATATTCTTCCTGGGATATATTGTGGGATGCACGAGAAAAGCAGTTCATGATCACAGAAGAGTTATACTAAGATGTTTAGGAGGGGAAGCAAAGGTGGGACAAGAGGAATTTAGGTAGATTGTGAGGAACAATAGTGGTAAAATAGACAGGTAAGGGACTTAAAAGGGGAACTGCATATGAATAGTTGGCTGGTCAGTTTGCTTGGCCAGTCTGTCCTCACTTCTCCAGTTCCTTCCCAGCTCTTCCTGGATGATGGTTTTCCAGTCTGTGCACTTGGGTGTGTATGGGGTGTGAGTACAGCAGTGGGTCTGTCCCTGGTGCTGGTAGCTGTGATGAATGTGGGTGTGGGAGTGATTGTGTGAGCTGGTGAGCAGGTGACATGGCTGGGGAGCAAGGGGATGAAAGTGTCTCTAAGGATCCATTCTGGATGTAGCAACATCTGGATGTCTCTAAAGTCAGGAACTATGGGGCCAGGGGAGTCCTAGCTGGTGCTCTGTGTGTGACAGACAAGCAGGGAAGAAATTAAGAAAGCCAAACCTAAATCAAAGTTAAAATTGGTGAGGTGTGGAAGGGCACCAGGAGTGGCTTCCACAGACACACGTAAAGCTGAACAAACACCAAGAAAAAGATGGAGTCACTGCTGAACAGGGCAGGTGACCCAGTCTCAAGGAACACTGATAAAGCAGAGGTGACTCAAAATCACAACAGTCTCTTCACTGGCAAGGTCTGTCTCATGTCTCATAGGGTGTTTGTGCTTACAACATTCACATAGGAGTTTTGGGCAGAAATCTTTACCCATAGTAAAGATTGAGTTATGGACTATTTAAGCACACTTGTTGAACACAAGTCCCAGATGAGATACACCTCAGGGTCATAAGGACAAGCTGGTTTATGTCACTGCAAAGCTACTCCTGTCTTTCAGAGGTGCCTCAACCTTTGATTCACTGAAGCTATCATTTTGTGATAATGATTTGCAGAATGTTTTCTAATGACTAACAAGAGGAACTAAACATAGGTCCCCAAAGATACTGGAATTTAGGGAATTGAAGACAGATGGAAAACCAGCTAATGTTCAGTGAAGAAAATAGCTGAACTTAATTACATGTAAGAGAAATCTCTGGGTATCTTAAGGTTGGCCATGAATGCAACATGCTGTGGAACATTATTTGTGCTGCCAAAATTAGAATTGTAAATGTTCTTAATAAAACATATTAGGCATCAGGTTTTAAAATGAATGCATCCATTATGACTGCTAAAATTCTATGGATAGCAAAGGATATTATAAAAATAAAGCTGTCTTTCCAGTTAGGCATTAGTGTCATGAAATAAAAAAAGAGGACAATACTGTGTATGACAGGCCCTTCCAGCAAGAAGACATTTAGTCATTGCCATTCTTGGAAAACTTAAAATATCACTGAATGATGTAGGGATGTCTGCAGGTTATCTGGCCCCAGCAATTGCTCAAATCATGGCTAAGTATAAGGTAAGATTTTGTTACTCAGTGTGTTCTTCAGTTCTTCAGTTTTTTTCTTCCACCTTTATGGATGAAGAGTCAAGAATCTCCTTGGGAAGCCACTCTCACGGTGACTTTTTAAAATGTTTAATCAGAATTTTCCTTGCTTCACAGTTTGACCATAATCCCTTGTCTTTTCACTGTGCATAAGTGAAAAAAAGTATAGCTTCATCTTCTTGAAAATGCTGTCTAGAAAATAGAAGAAATTATCCTTTCTGGATAATTTTCTGGTATTCTTTCTGAAGATTTGTTGCTATAGCATAGAGAAGCGTCTCATGGAGAGCTGCGGTGTTGAGACTTTTACAAGATTCTTACACCCATCCACATGATTTTGTAAAGATTCTTAAGAAATACTTCCTCTTAGATCAATAGTTTTTGGAATAAATTGATGAGATTAAGGGAAGCTGGGGTAAAGAGTAACAGCATGGCTGTGTCAGGATAAGTTAGGTTTTTTCCCCCCAGAATTATTTCGATTAGGGATTTGGTAAAGCAGAAGTTGTGGACTCTGAGTCCTTGAGTCCTAGAAAATAATCTCCATCTCATCTTTTTGTGTCCTTCCAAATGTCCTTACTTTCACATGGGAGATCACAACTGGAAGAAGAAAGGAAGCAAAATATCTTTTCCTCTCTTCAAACACTGTGTTATAGCACTGAGGAGAAATTCCATCAGTAAGTGCTAAATTGTCCTGATCAGTAAATAAACGTAAAAAATCTTTCAGATTGCCTGGCAAGGTAGGTTTATATTTTTGTGGATTGTTATCCCTGTTTGTCTGTTTTCCTGTGAAGTTCTTTAATTAATGATTCATGGATATATATATATATATATATATATGTTAATATATATATATATGTTAATATATATATATAATGTATATATATATATATATATATATATATATATATATATGTTAATTTCTCTAAAAATCTTCCAGATCAGGAAACTCCTACCAGACATCCCACAGAAAACTACGTCAAATTTTTTATATGATATTGTTTCAAATGAGGCTATGGAGACAGCATAAGAGATATGAGCTTTTCAAGGCCAATAACAGAGCTTAAGATTCCTGAATTACTTTTTCCATTAATGTTTTTTCCACTGGTGTTGTGCTCCACTGAAATGACACTGGAATGACACATTTTAAATTGTTTCTTTCTAGGAAGTGATGTATGAATAGTCATATTATTTCAGCAGAATCAAGCAACTGATGAAATGCACTGAGAAGAACATAGACATACCCTGAGCAGTCTCAGAAGTGGTGACATCTGTCCTTCAGCTCCGATGTTACAAATTGTACTGCAGCTTTGACTGCCTTACAGACTAATAACGATGTAAGTGGATGTACATTTAAAGGGAAGTCATGTCCAGGGAAGAGCTGTTTGGGAACAGTTTTTCCTTGATCATTCTCC
The DNA here is from genome assembly GCF_963662255.1 of Cinclus cinclus. NCBI lineage: Eukaryota > Metazoa > Chordata > Aves > Passeriformes > Cinclidae > Cinclus > Cinclus cinclus. Next base: position 14,895,940 of record NC_085050.1, on the reverse strand, counting down.
AGAGATTCACAACCTGGTTTCTTTCTCTTGTCTGTCTGAGCAGCCCTGTCCTCTCTGTGTGCTGGCTGTGCGAGCTCGCCTTTTGCCAGCTGGAGCCCTGACAGCACTGACAGTGCTGTTCTCTGGGAGACAGGGCAACAGACACCAATTACTGATTTTTTTTCTTTGTTTTCTTTAAACAAAGATCCCAAAGTGTCCAAAGCATTCTTTTTTGGACCAAGCATCTTCCTCCCATTTCTGTGCTCCCTGCTGGCTCTCTTCAGTGTCATCCCATCTGCTCCTTCCCCTTCTGGAGTTTTTACAGGTGCATCCTGAGCTTTGCTGCTACTAAAGAATTTCCTGCTGCAACCAGTGCTGCTTTTTGTATTTTGCAACCCCCAATTTCCTTTTTCTTTAGCCAAACTGGTGGGTTTGTAACAAAACAAAGTCATAGTTGGCATTTGCACAGTGATTTTGCCAAGGACCAAAGCAACATGCTCCTACACTCAGACACACTGCTCTGGTGGGAAGGGAGGTGGAGCAGCTCCAGAACAGTTTGGGAAAACAGGTTGCTTCATTCTTTTGTATCACCTTCACCACTTTGTGTTATGCCTTTCTATTTAGACATGTCAGAAAATGATGTCCTAGGCAAACTAGAAAAACACATTCCAAAGTGTACTGTTTAAAGCACTGCTCTGTGAGTGGGAGACCCATGTTTAATGACTCACTCATTTTACCTGAATCAGGATATGAAGAAAGTATTTTTTACTCAAGACATATTTAATTTATAAAGAAATTTAAACAGCTGTGATAGTTGAGTTTGAAAATAAGTGAGACCTGTACAAACCTACACCCCATCAGTGAGGGATCTTGCTATGATTTCTGATGAGTCTGCTGTATTTTTCTTGCTCAAAGCATTTCTCAACATTTAATTTAGTGCCGAGGAAAAGTACATGTGATAATCCCACCAACTTTCGTGAAACTGACTGCTTGTTTTCTAGCCAATACTAATTGTTATGCTGCTCACACATTCTGAAGAGAAATACCCATAAGGCTCCCATCCCACTGAGGCAGCCAAGGAAACAAAAGTTGATACAGAATTAGGCTCTCCAACTCCAAGAATGCGTAAGCAGCAGAATTAGTCCTCAAAGAACTATAGAGGGTAGGTATGCCACTTGGAAAGGCTTCATGTGATAGATAGGTCAAAGGTTAAAAAAGCGAGAAACTTGACAAAGATCCTGTCTAGTTGGCAACTGTGTAAAATATGCTTTTGTATACATGTATGGAAATATTTGTCTGGGATTTGATGCTGCATTTTACAAAACTGTTGGTTTTTCTTACATTCCTTAACTATTTTTCAACTGATATATGTCAAGTGATATATGTCACATAACTCCATGCTAATGTGCAGTGGTGACAAAAAGTTCTGGGTGAAAGAGCAGACATTCTGGGTTGTGGAAATACCAGCTCTGGATTTTTGGGTGCCTTTCATCAAAGGAAAGGGATAAGTAAAAATGAAGCTCAGCACAGGCCAGCATGTCGTACAGTTAGAATTTGGCATCAGAATGTGGTAACTGTAAATGAGACTGATAGCACTGGAGATTTAATTAGCATATGCAGTTTGATAACCTTGGCAAGAAGGAATGGATCTTTGAAGATTACAAGAAGGTTGGATCAAGTCTGGCTGACATGACAGAAGATTTAACTAAGTAGAAATGTAGTTTGTCTGTGTGATGTTTAACTAAATGAATGCAGTAAAAAATTACTAGCTTTCCTGAAAATGGTATATAAGCACATGTAGCTCACAGTAAAATTTGGATTCGGATCATGAATCAGTAGTTCTTGTCTCTCTCTCATTCATTGATATCAGAAGATTCAAATCTCCACAGGATACTTAGTTCTACTCATTTGCTTCTTTGCTTGCTGTTCTTCAAAATGGCACAAGGAGACCTAGGTGCTTTTCCACATCTGTATCTTGACACAGTGTAGCAGATACTGACGGTGTAGCCTGTCATTTCTTTAGCACCCTTGATTTTACCTGCTGCAAATGGGAAAAAAAAAACCTTCCTGCAGTTTGGTAATTCAGAATTCACCACCATCTTGACTTATAACCCTGGTTTCTGCCTACAATACTTAGATGCTTTGTTAATTATTTATCAAAGCATTCATGCCTGATGCCAGACCATATCAAATCTAATCACTAAGAGGTGCCCAGACAAATGCAGTTTCTGGGTTAAAAATATTTCTTTGTTAAGTATTGTAATGAAGGGCATAAGATACTCCAGACATAGTGGAGAAATTCTAGAGGATCATCTCCGTCTGCACTTAGGGAACTTACCACACTTACTGCCTCCACAGCCCACAGGTATTCCTGGTCAAATGGTCACAAGTGTGAGACCACGTACTCAGAGCACTGCCTGCTGCTGGAAGGAAATGTGCACTATCATTTTCGCCTTTGTTTTCCTCTTATAGAATTTCCAGCAGCATTATTTTCTGCTCACACATTCTGCTAAAAATACCAAGTAACTCATCTGAAGGAGATCAGGTTCACCTTAGCTGTGGCTACAGAGAAAGGGAGAAGGTGGGAGGAGGGGGCTGTGCACCTGTGAGCTCTGTGGCACGCTGTTAGGGGACAGACATGCCACACTCCCAGCTCCAGTTTCCTGCACCAGTCTCCCTGCCAGCCTGCACTGGAACTGCACTGCTGCCCTAAGGGAGTGACGAGCTCTGAGCTTGCCTTCATAACTTTTCAGGAAGCTAGGAATCAGATGCCTGCAGATTATAAACAAAATTTGACAGATTATATTCTTTGCCTCTTACATAAAATTCCATGTAAATTTAGACTGGGCAGAAGCTGGAATTAGGAAAAACCTGAAAATAAAAAAAAACTTGTGAAGTGTTTGAGCCACCCTGACATTTGGCTAAATTAAGATACCGTGCCTCCCCATACTGAGCTATTTTAAACCAAACTTCTTGGCTCTGCTAAAAGCACTCTTCTTTCATTTCACACTATTGTTGAGGCAAAATATATCAGAATTATTTCTACATAATTCAGTTGAGAAGAACACCATCAAAAGAGTTAGCTTCCATGGAACAAAAAGTATTATTCAAATTCTTGAGGTTTCAGGTCACATTTCTCTACATTAAAGATTGTTGATTGAAAACATAGTCATGTCAGCTGAATATCACATCAAGACCAATACGACCAAAAATAAACACCAGCAGTACAAAAAGGGCAAGGGAGGTGACAAGTTGTCCCTGCTTTATTCTCATAACTTTTTACTCCAGAGCACTCAAGAGTTTGCATTTAAAAATAGGCAGAGCAGGTGTGAGCAGATGTATGTGTGTACATGCACATACATGCTGTAAAAGGAACTACTCTGAGTTAGAGTTCAGCTTTTGTCAGATACAATGAGTAAAATGCACGTAGCAAAAAGAAAAAAAAAGTAGGTTAGTAGGAGGGTAGATTATCTTAACATTTATATAGGAATAAAGAATGTGAGATAACTGAATTCTTAAGTCCACAAAATGGGCACAGTGGGAAATACTGCCTTAGTATCTTCCATAGGTATGTCTGCAGAAATGCAGCACACCTTGTAATGCTCCTGTACATGATGTTTTCATTTGCCGTAAGTAGTTGGATATTAATAGATTTACACAGGATTTTGGCATCCAACAGGACTCAAAATTAAGTGATATACATATTGTTTTCATCTGAAAACACTTTCTCCCTCAAATTCACATCTGGAGACAGCTGTTTTTGTAATACTGTTAGTACAAATATGAATGGTTGAAACATTTTTGAATCTATTTTTGGGAACTTCTCCAGGTTGAATGAGTTTAAGAAAAAGGGCAGATGCCTTTGGGACAATATGATTTCTCCATATTTGGCACAGCTCTTACATTGCTAATCAGAGCATTTCCTGAGTGTTCAAGACATAGCACAGGCTCACCTGTCTGATTGTCACCACTTAAGTTAACATATATCTGTAAATAGTGCTATTCACATCCTTATAGATGCAGAAATTTTTAAAAAGACATGTTTATGTCTCTCCCTCCCTCTGGGAGTAACAAATTACCTTATTGTTTCTTGCTTTACTGACACTTTCTGCCCCTCAGCTTCCAAGACGCCAGTCACACTGTTCTTTTGCACAAATTAAAACCATTATGTTAAGCTCAGAACAAATGATTCACACTCAGCTTGAAATGTGCTTCCTCTAAAAATCTCAGGAAACCTATGTCTAGAACTTTGCCTTGTTACTGTTTTTTACTAGATATATTAGTTGGTTAGCTAAAAATCTTTACAGCTCTTTCTAAGTTTTTAAAGCAAGTTTGAGACACTTTATTGAACAGGTATTAGCAAAGAAATTGCTGTCTTGCTACTGATTTGAACTAATGGGAAAAGATGAAAGAACATTAGTAATAAGAAAACACTGTAAGAGATTCTGAGAGTGTTATTTTTGACGTAAGGTTATGCATTAAATAACCTCAGTTGTTTAAATGGTAGCTATCCTACTTTGTGTTTTAATATTTTTTTTTCCAAAACAGAATTATTCAGCACTTTCTACAGAGTGTTTGGTACCATGTGCAACTGCCAGCACTGACTGCAGCTGGAGTCAATCACATGCAGAGGCTGGAAAGCTTTCATAAGATGGAAATCAAAAGTTGGCCAGCTGGGGTGCTTCGCTTGTGGATGGAAGTTGCCTAAGAGGCACATGGTTAATGGTATTAAGCTGTTCTCTGGATCTCACACACAGGTCAGCAGGTAGGACACACCAGCCCTGATGATAGCATGGACACCTGGGAGCCTCACACACTTTCTCTGCAGCCTGTGGCCCAAAATGTGTCATGATGTGATCTGCTGTGGGCAAATAGAAGACTGATGAAAATTGCTTGGCTTTAGCTATCATCTGAGATGTGACTGTGTTACAGGCACCTTTCTTGCTACTCTGGAAGCTGCAGCAAAAAAATAATACATGAAAAAAAAACCAATAAAATATGAAGAGGATGCTCAAGGAACTAATCAAAGGAATAAAGTTACAGCACAGATGGGGAACAATTCTGAGGCATAATACAGCCCAGATTTTCAAAGGTCTGTAACTTCTGTTTCAGTACTTTTGTACTTTCAGTACTTTTTTGTGTCTGAAATAGATACAAAAATCCTTCAAGCTGTAGCCTTAACCCACCTGTGACCTAGGCAAACCCAAATATGTGTGCAATGTAAAGAGATTTTCATTAAAACCAAATTGACGCTTATTACAGGCAGGGAAGCAAATAAGCGACTGCAACATCTTTTAAATATTTTATCTTTCAAATATACTACATGATACAGTTGCATCAGGGATTGAAAGGATGTAAATCTACTATGGACCCTTAAATCAGATTCACTGAGACAACAGGAACATCCTCCCCAAGTTTCCTGACAACCAGCCAATACAAACACAAATAAATAATACAGAAACTAATATAAAATGTGCAAAAATATCTACATAAAGTTATTCTCTAGTAGAATGACTATTTTCTTCTGAAGATTTATATGTCATCTTGGTAGCTGGATGTCTTGGTGATTTAGAGGAGCATCTAGTCGGAGCACTGAATTTCGCACAAGTAACCCAAGAAACCTTCAGGTTGGCATCTGCTCTCTCCTCAGTGTGTTCTGAATTCTGCTATCCAAGCTCACTGCAAGCAGGCCAATGTCTGACTTGGCAGGTTCTTATCTGAATTTCGTACACCATAAATTACATTGTGGTGGAAAAACTGTGGAACCTCCTAGACCTGGTATTTCTGACTATTTGCTGTCCAGTGGCCAGGAAACAGCCAGCTGAGGAACAGTTGGATAATGAAGCAATTGTTATTATGTAGTAAAATACTGTGTGCAAGTATGCACGCAGAATCTTGCTGTACCCTTGTTTTTAGGTTTGGCCCAAGTATGGGACAACTTATGAAAATGAATTTACTTTTCCACTGTCTTACCTACTGCATCTTGTATCAAGTGAGCAATCTAAGATCTCTCCCACTTGAATTTATGTTTCACCCTCCCAAAACATGATAATCATTCTCTCAGTTTCCAAGGTCAGATGATAGGATGGTTTTACAAACAAGTAATCTCTGAGGGTGTTGCATGACAGACATAGTATCATTTTTCTTTCCGAAATATGCGAACAGGAATTATTACTCTCAGTTTATTTCTGGAGAATAAAGATAAGAGGAAATAGCAATTAACTTCTTCTAGAAAAAGAAAAGAAAATTAAAGGTGAGGCTTTCTAGCAGCAGTGGGATAATTTTTGATACTAAAATAAGCCAGTATCTAGTATGCAGGGTTTTAATATGCAGGTTTGCCAGTCCCAAAAGTAGGGTGAAACTACTGTTAGAAATTAGCTGAAGCCAAATTTATATCTAGCTAAGGCAAAGAGAGGATATGGATTCAGTTGGTTAACTTAGTAGACTAAGGCAAATCTGAACAAAAAGCCTGCAAAAGAAACAAATATGAGCTTGTTCCAGCTGCCTCCTCTGTCTGTAGATATAGGTCCTCTTTGTGCTGCTGGTGCAGATCTGAAGAAGAGAAAACAAACAGGATGTTCACAGCACAAAGCTGAGTTAGGATTCTTTTAAATATAAGGGGGTTGTTGCTAAGGGTGAAGTTTGTGGCCCAAGTGCTAAGCTAGAAGTTTCTTTATATGAGCCTGCCAACAGATTCCCTTTGGCTGTCATGATTCTGTAAACAGAGTATCTTTGCAAATCCCTAGGAACTCTTCTTTCTACCTTTACACCAGAGCCTTCTTGTCCCTCCACACCCATTGGCTGTCTCTGGCCTCATGCTTGTGATTTTATAGTGATCTTCTAGAGAGCAGTGGTCTGTATTTTCACAGCACTTAGTGCAATAGTGTCCAGATTCACTTCTATGTCTCCCTGACATTTCAATAATGCAAGTAATACATACCACCAACAGCTTGCATCTGCCTTCCTTCCTGCTTATATTTGTAAGCCACCTCTGCCATCTAGTGGGTATTTTTTACTCACGAGGTTTTTTTTCTAACACGTTTACAAGCCGAAGTCCAAGTTGGACTCATCAGGAACACAATTCAAGTCTGGAGAGGAGTTAAGGGGCACTACCACCAGGCAAGAAGCCCCATGTACATTACAGCATCTTCTAGGCCATCCTTCTGCTACCTCGACCCAGCTCTCTCATTGCTGTGCCAATGTAATGGGAGTTGGGCTGACATAAAAAGTCGCTTGTCCACCTCTGATGTTTTTAGGCTCAGGACATTATTCTCTGGAAGCTGAGAGGGCAGCTATCAGCCTTATAATAGCAAATAACCCTTGTCAAAGGAGATGCATCAGAGCCTGCATGCCTGTTTCACTGTCTATTATGGAAATATGAACACTGACAGCAGCTACTCTGCAAACCAAACTTTTCCTAACAGATACACCCTCCAAATAGTGACACCCCTACTGACCAAACCACCCCCGTGTTCCCCCATCACAGAACAGGGATCCATCCACACTATCTAAGAAGATAACAGTAAAATCATTTATATGCATCTGCTTAAGACTCCTTCAGAAAAGGCAGCTAGTTTCTATGGAGGTGGTGTTATTAACTGCAGAGAATTAAGTGATTTTGTGAAGAATGTAAGTATTCATTGGCTTGAAGTATTTAAGCTATTAAGATCTCAGGGAGAGGCAGGGATAGTTTTGCATTCAGATTGGGAAGCTCTATTGTGATTTGGGATATATAAGAAATTAATCAAACTTATTACAGTGCCATGCATACAGGATGGAATACAGTGCTCATGAGTACTGACGTGGATGGAAAGGAAGGGGCGGCTGCTCCCCTGCTTACACACTGCAAACGCCATGTGGCAATACTGCAGAACTGCATGCTCATCCCTTAGCTGAAAGGAGAAACACATTAATGGTTTCCAAAAACCTTCTCATCCAGGTTTCCTCAGCTGAATAACATACCACATCACAAAACTTTAAGGAAAATTATTTAAAATATGGGAGAGGAAAATAATCTTCTGTTAAGAGCTCAATACAATATTATATTTTCCAAAGTGCTTTTTCTTCCAGTTTGTTAATATTGTCACTATGTTCACAGCTGTTATTTTGAAGGGGATAACTGTATTTTCATTTGATATGTGAACAAAAGCCTTACCATTCAGTGGCAGAACAAGGAAACACTATTTTAATCCACTGTGCAAGTGGCATTTTTTAACCAATCAAAGCCCTAACAGGAAGTCTGTTCTGTTATCTACTGCCCAGAAGAAGTCTGGAGCTAACAGTGGTAGCTATAAACTCACCATTTTCATAACATATGCTGGTGCTAGGATATAATTTGCATGTGAGAATAAATGTTGCATGGCAAGTTGAGTAAAAGTTTTCAGTGGCCAGCAAGAACTGGGAATATTCACTTTCTCTATAAGTGTGTGCCAAAAACTGGACCTATGTTACAGAAGGTGTTATCCACCTCTTTTTCTGTACTGTGTGAAGCACTACAGCCCCTCCCAGAGGCAGGGAAGCTGGAGTTGCACCTCTCTGCTGCCATAATCAGGGACAGCAAATCAGGACTTTCATAGCAAGTTATCATTGCAATATCACACAGGTATTAACAAACAAAAATTTGCATGTGCTTGAATAGGGAAGAAAGGACAGTAAGAAATAAAGCATGGATTGTCCATAAAAAGAATGTAACAACAGTTAAAACAGTGAATAAGTTCCCATTCAGATGTTCAAGTATCTTATGTGTACCTGTATATGCAACAGCATATAGATTAAGAAATATATTCAGAACTCCAAACAGTAATCTTTACTGTAAATTCACTGAAATACATAATAAATTAATTTAATGCTCCTTATACAATATAGATGAATATAGCTAAGTAGGGAAATTGGGAGCAATGCTTGCTAATTAAGAACTTATGCCTTGGATGTAATCTGCATTCTTTGTAGATAACTCTCTAGCCCAAGGTAAATACATTAAAATATAGAGATTAAGTTTCACAAAAAACGGAAGATTAAAAGGAAACTTCCCCAAAATTTAGAACTGAAAATTCCAGAAGCTGGAGAAATGTTCTATAGATCTTTTGACATTTAATCTATACTTTGATTAGTCAAGAAATCATATTAATGAAAGCAAGTTCAAATTTGTAATAGATTTTATATCAGAACAGTGATATGTACAAACTTCACATCATCAATAATGAGTGTTGCTGTGTGATCAATGAGAACCCATTAACACCTAATTTTGAACGGCAGGTGCTCACAGACAGCTGTGCACAATTTGTGAATAGAAACTGCTAACTCAACCCACAATATGTAACAAATTCAAGACCACTCTGTATTACATATGGGGAATATATAACAGGTGGTAGAGGTGGGATCTGTTGAATTGTTGACTGCATAATTTATTCAGTTGTAACAACACTGAGGATAGGTTGAACTTCTTTTACTTACGATGCAAGGGCACACTTAGAATCATCAGGGTAATCCACGCAGAGTAAGAACATTACAGACCTGTGAAAATACTTTATTTAGCACCTTTCAGGCAGACAACTGAGGAAAAAAAAAATGAAAAAGTGAAACAAATTCATAGTACTATCACGTTTAAATCTTCCCTTCATTAAATTTATCTTACAATCTATGGGAACGACTAGAGCTGTGAAACCTATTGTGAATAACTGGTAATTCTGCAGACATTCAGTAGTGTTCTTTAACTGTTGTTTAGATTTTAAATCCAAGTACATGAGGCCATCTTCTGTGTTCCCTTCAACATATCAGTCCCTCCTGAAGACACGACATTAATGGCACTTCAGTAGTGAAGAATCAAAAGAAGAAGTCAGAATCAAAACAGATAAGGTACTTCTGCAAATAAAGCATATTAATAAAAAGTTTTCACTTACTTGTTATTGTCAGTGCAAGTGACATCATAACCAAGAGTTTTCAGCCTGGTTTCTAATATCTTTACACTATGAATTCCACAGGAATCTCTGTGAGGAAGGATTTCAGTATTATTGCAAATATTTTGTTATATAATTTCTTTTCACTGAACTTGATGAAATTAGTAAAGTAAATCCCTATTACTTTGCCTCTTCTGTATTCCATAACACCTCCAGAAGAATGGTGTACATTGCTATCTACACTTCATTTGCTTACATTACTGTTGTTTCACAAATTATCCTTGGTTTACAGAGTCTGAAAGATTAGCTTCAGCCAGTGTAGCATTTTCAGATTCTATTCACCAATAATCCCATGATTAATATTTGACTAGACAGAAAAAGATCGAGACAATTTTGTAAAATACTAAGTGTTCTGTTTGTAATATTCTTTGGCAAGTATTTAGGCAGCGATAGTTGATACTATCTGTCTTTACAGAACAAGTTTGTTATATTCAATGAGAACTATACTTGTTGTTGGAAGCTTGTTTTCGCTCAAAAGTTGAATAACAGAAAAACACAGAAAGAAAAAACTCAGAAACAATCCTAAACACACACCTGTTTCGAGCACTGTTTTTTTAATTTGCAGTCCAATTAATACAAGAAAGTTCACAGAACCTACTGAGACCTCTAAACTGGCACCAACAAAGTACCAATAAAGTACTAAGTCCAGTGCTACTTATCTGTGGGTCAGTAAATACCCATGACTAAAGAAATCATATGGAGACTGACAAAGTAACTGTAGAAATCAATTAATAAATATATACAATTATCCCCATACATCCATTTACTGAAACACAAATTAACATCCAGTGTTTGTTTAGCTTTTCTTTGTAAAAAGGACAACTTTTGCAAAGATGAGCTGTATGTTTTTTCCCTCCCAGAAGGTATGATTCTTTGATTTAGAGAGAGAGGCTGAGAAATGCTAATCTGAACTATGCTATGTAGACTCCACAGCATTGTGGTAAAATACACAACAGACTATTATGTTTTGACTGATCAGTTTTGTTATATCTGTTTATTACTTATTTGTTTGTTTGCTTTAATTACATTACCAGAAATATTAGACACTTTTAAAACCTACATGTTATTACTGGATTAATTATTGAGAGAAAAAGAGCTGCCTGTTGGTATTTCTCTGCTTCTACAAATTTTCAAGCAGTTAGGATAGGTGAAAATGAAAAGAATGCATATGACAAGGCAAAAGAAATATTATGCATTAGCACTTAATCTGAAATTCAGACTGACTCTTAATAAAACTGTTCATGATCAATCCTCATTCAGGGTCTGAGATTCACACACACATCTAACCAAGATTCGGCTCCAGATCTAATATTAGAATTTATTTATATTTTCTCTAATGTTGGTATTTCTATACTCTCTGGCAATGGCATGCTGTGTCTTCTGTGTTTATGAAAGCATATAAAATATTTTGCTTTAAGTAGCATGCAAATATAATTAAACAGAAAGATAAGATGAAATTTTAAAGACAGGTCCAAAAGGGAGAAACATTTTTTTTTTTTAAAGACATAACTTACGTATCTGGTCCTTCAATATCATCCACAACCCAAATGACAATTTGTGAAATTTTGCCCTTCTGGAGGTTAGGTATTTCATAATCTGCAAAAAAACTGATTCAAGAAAAAAAAAATGAACTATAAAGAACATGAAAATTAAATAGTCTTTTCCTCTTCTGCATTAATAAATTCACCTAAAAGTGAAACAGAATGAACTTTTAAAAATGAAAAAACAAAACAAAAAGCATCTGATACTTCCTCATAATATCCAATCTAAGAAGAAATGAAATCCAAAGGTTGATTTTAACGTCTGTAGATTGATTTTTTTTTTTTTTGTGAGATGCTGGCATTTCAAAGCCACAGATTTCTAACCCTTTTAGCAAGATGTAATGTAATGATTTCCAATCTTTTAGGGCTTCTTTCTCCCTCACAAAGTATGTTAGGGCTGTGTCCTTGCTGAATGCCTGGTCCAGTCCAGGCCTAGGTCTCTCCTCTAATTTGCTATTTGCCTGTCATGCTTCTTAAACGTCTGTATCAGCACTACAGTGTCTCTTAACCCTTTTAACTGTTCTGAGACCTCCACGGAGAAGAAGGGACTGTTAGTTGCCACTTCCTGGATGGGACCAGCAGTGACAATGTGGGTCTGTCCTCCTGGTGCCTTCAGGCCAACTACCAGGGATCTGCCATGGAAGCACAGAACATGTACTGCTTGTCAGTGTCTGCTGGTTCATGAAGTTAGCAAATTATTTTAAATTTCTGGAGAAGGGGAACAGGATGACAGATACCAAGAGTTGCTTCCTCTGGTCAAGTCTTGTACAGCAGTGGCTGACCAGAGACCAGTAGCAGCAACAGCTGGTTTGCCTTTCTGTCCAAGACACCCAAGCCTGTCCAACACATACTGAAAATATAAAAAAAAAAAAAAAAAAAAAAAAAAAAAGATTCCAACTCATTTACTCTGCCATGCATCTATTATTGCCAGAAAAAAAGAAGCTTGTTCCCAAATTTGGAGAAATCTTTAGAGGCGTCAGAAACTGGAGGAACAATGTACAACTGACTTCAGTAAAATCAATATTCGAACTGGCCACTATTATTAAAGAAAACTTCCAACTAAATTCATACTGTGTGAATGAGAAAAGTTACTTTGCCATGAAATAAGAAGTAAATCTTAACTGAAATTATATCAGATGACTTAATGATGATTTAAGTGTACAAACTTTAAAACTGAATAAACTTTGAAAGGGGCTTTGAAATACTTGAAAACAGACCAGAGAGATGGTTAGGAAGACAGGCAAATCTTTCAGATTATCTTCTGCTATTAATTATTCAAGTTCCAGCTTTTTTCAAACATAAGCTCTCAAACAAATTCAGTTATAAACGGACCAGAAGATATACAGCAAAGAAAACAGATGGAGTAACTGGCTTTGTCTTCTCCTTGTCAGGCTGAGTTCCAGTGGTGATTTCACTGGTTAAAATACCACCAGACTGGCAATCTAGGGAAAACTTGTGGAATTAATGTTCGTAAGAGATGTTTTTGAATTAAGGAAACTGTAAATTAACAGAAATAAGGAATTCATTTCTAAAATAAGGAATCTTATTTTTGTGAGCTGCTGGCATTTCAAAGTCACAGATTTCTAACCCTTTTAGCAAGATGCAGTGTAATGATTTCCAATCTTTTAGGGTTTTTTTTTTAATCCAGAATAGATTCTGGGTATTGGCCTGCTGCCAAGCATTAACATCTGCAGAAGATCTGATCCCAGCTGACCACTTGACCAACCCAATGAGACTGTATAAGTCTTTGTGATCAGCTGAAAGCTGTGTACAGAGATGGACATTTTGGGGGACAGAGGTAAGTAGTTAGGAAGTGTTTTGGAAAAGATGTTTCTTGTTTCTCTCCTATTCAGAGACAAAACTGCCTTTTCAATGCTCATTTTTAGTCCTCGGTGAATACACAGGAGGAAGATCTCTTCTATGGGTTTTTAAAAGATGTAATTTTTTGATCTGCCTTGGACAGGACAGTTGAAGTAAAGAAGGATGCATTTTTTACCACAGGTAAGTAGTCACTACAGACACACAGTAGAAGTTCTAAAGGGTTTACTTTTACATTAAATTTTGAATGTAAGCTTAGATTAGCTTTTGCATGTTGGTACACCTCTAAATCAGGAAAAATACCCCTGTCCTTAATATAAAAGGAGCTAAGGAGAAGAGGAAGCTCATCTTTGCTATTATCCTTCCCAACAAACTTTTTTTTTGCTTTCTGAAACCTTAATAGACTTCGAACTATGTCCACTCTTGGTCATAGAGAAATACCTTCCCTGTAGAATTTACCAAGTTTGCTGGTAGGCCGCACAAAAACTACACTTGTTGTAGCAATATCCTCTACTTGGACATATCCCCGAAGGGAAATTTTGTTAACACTCATCTTTTTGAAGACATACACATTTTGCCACAGTACATTGGCTGACTCCAGGGCAGCTTTCAGAACATTCACTGTGCTTGCCACAGCAGTTTGTAAAATGTAGGAGCTGAAAGGATTGTTTCCATCCACAATGCATTATTCCTTCAGCTAGGAACAATTGACAGTTGTCCCCACAACTCATCAGACTTTGATGCATAAGCTCCTTTCAGCTTCACTTCCCATGCTTTGTGCAGCAGAAGATCCAAATAATTGACTTTTCTTTTTTGTAGTTATCAGATTCTACACAGAAGTCAGTTAGTTCTCTTACCCTGGCTGTGGATAAGCTCCTCCATCTGCAGAACCATTCAGCAAGACATGTATCACCCCAGAGCTGTGCTGTGCATACTGCAATAGATAAAAATGCTTTTCAGATCTCACAGATTTGTCATATAATTTGGTATTTTATTGCAAACAACAGTAACCAAGGAAAGAATTTTAGCACGAAGAATACCAGAACTGCAAAAATAATACTAGACTAGCACCCTAGCAGGTCACTGCAGTGAAAAGGACAGGAACCAAACAGGCCATGGTTTAATTCAATGGTTCTTCTCAAGCTATTTTCTCACATTTAAAAGTAGTTTCTTCAGCACAAGAAGAAAGCACTTTGGCATTCTCTGTTGAGTTTGATATGCGAGTAAAGTGTTTTCAGCAAGGCTGTCAAATGTCACTTAGGACCAGTAATCAGTAGACAGTCAGTGTGCTTACTGTGCTTAGTATATGCTTTATATTAACAAAGCTAACAGAATTTTAATACATTAGCTAAGGCGTATGTCAGATTCTTCTTGCTAAAACACTCCAGCCAGTCTAAAACAGTGTTCATTTGTATCAGGGGAAACAATCCAGTAGAGTTACAGACTTAAATCTGCTTTGAACTAGCACTGTTTTCATGAACCATGCCGGACATACTTGCAGAGGTATGAAGTCAGCACTAATACAATATTTACAGTGATTGAGGCCATCCTCCAGAAAGATTCCACTGCATTGTTTTCACATTCCACCGTGGTGGGGCAGGATTCATAGTCCAGTCCTGTAGGAAGGCATGTGATTTGTGCTATTAGAGAGATGATAATGACTATAAAAAGTGATGTCAGAAAGCAACTAAATATTTTTGTGCATTACTCACTGAACCCACAAGATCGTTTGACATAGCACTGAAAGCTGTTGTATTTTTTTCAGTAATTTTCCATCCATTGTCATTTACACACTAACATTCTGAGGATTCAGTAATTTAGATGAAATGGTTCTAACTCTGTTCCTGGGATGCAGGGAGCTCCAGGTTCAGATGACTGAGAAAGGGGTTTATCCCCATTGCAGGACCATTTAGATGTCACTGAGTGCTCCCCTGACTGCAGTGTTAAATATTCGCACGATACAAGAGAAAATGAGACAGTGAAGCTATCCCTGATTTTTCATGGGGTAAGAGCAAATTTAGTTTCTCCAGAACACAGCAGTTGGTCTCCGTTATGATTTTACAGATAAATGCTTAACATACCACTCATTGTCTTACCAGGGCTGTCTGCCTGCCCACACCAGTACAGAAAATCTCCAATGAAGCCAAACAGAGTATCACCCAGAGACATGTAGCGACGGCCTCTGTCAGCAAAGCTATTGACTAATTGCTGATTATTTTCCCAGAAAAGAGACTAGGAAAAAAAACCACAGAGAAGAAATGTATCAACACTTACTTGCGTGCAGACACAATGAGATATGGGGGTATTGAAAACAGTCTAAAACATATTTGGTATTTCTTTCAAAATCAAGCTAATAGCTAGAAGTTTTACCTGTCTCTTTAAAGGAACACAGTTTTTATTTTTAAGAGGAATACATTTTGATCACAAGTGACTTGAGGAACACTACTAGTTTGATGAGAAGGGATATAGTCCTACTTTAAATGTAGTTAGGCCTACCTTTGCCTGCCTCAGTAGACAGATTTAGGGGAAGGATTAAAAAAGCAATATTTTTAAGATTTATTAGCCAGAAAAATGCAACTAGAAATCTCTCACATTGCTATGTGTGTTTATGGTGTTTAAAAAAATCATATGTCTAGATGTTATTTCCGTATTTGTGGAACTCCTCATGAATTTACTAATCATTGGTTTAGCTTGTATCATTTAGAAATGAGGAATAATTGTGCTAGAGTAAAAACTTCATTAAAGCACAACAAATCTTTTGCACTTTCACAGCTCTTTGAAATTGTCAGCACATCAAACCCTTACTGTTTTCTGGCATAGAACAATGTCCTCTCTCATTTCCGCTTTTGCTTGCTCAGTGTTTAACATGTCACTATCATGAGACTTAGCTGTGAGGAGTAAAAGCAAAAGATGATAGCAGGCACAGCATTTGCAGCCAGAGCACCTAATTTCAGGAAAAGTAAAAGTGGAAGTTCAGGGACTATGGCAGAGCTCCCAGCACAGCAGGAAAAATGGGGGATTTCTATAGTGTGAAAAGAGACATTGCTGAAGTTACTGCATAAAATAAATGGAGCCAAACACATTGAAACATGCTATCAAGTCTGAGTCTAGTTTATAAACTACAGACCAGTCAAGAAGAATGACTCACAAGTCAGATACAGAATGACTTGTCGATTTTGAACTCTGTCATGTAAAATCTGTTGTGTGTCATGTAAAATCTGTTGTATGTCACAGGGCAATTAACATAAAACATTATTACCTTGTTAGGTGGAATCGTGTGCAATGTGAGGTTGATAAATAATTCATAATCCTTAGGCAGAATGCTGCAAGGATCCTTGTTAATAAATGCATTTTTAAATGCTTTCCATATCTGTGAACAATTCTTCTCACTGTAATAATTGAAACAAACAAATAGCAAAATTGTTTTTTCAAACCCAAGCAAGAAAGATACTTGTTCTCAACTCCTTCAAATGCCCCAATTAAAAACCCTATAAGGTTAAGGTAGAAAACTGAAGCCAGGGTGGTTATAAACCTGTAGCTCAGGAAGAGCATAGAGATCTTGTCTTCTGAGTCATAACTGCAGCGGATAAGGAAGAACTAGCAAGGAAAATATCAGCATTTACAGTGTGGAATTAGACCCACATTATGATTCAACAAAAATCTTAGTAGGTATGGTATACATAGTGAGTTTGCTATCCAGCACTGTAGAAATACTGAAGAATTCAGTATTCCAGATTCAAAAAGTCATTTCAAATAAACTATAGCTAAATATCCAACACTGCTGGAATGCAATATTGCTCTTAAAATGTCAGATTCAAACACAGGATGAGTTGCTAAAAAGTTTTGATGGTAGAATAAGGATTGTGACAAAGAGATGCCTTCTGCTTCTAGGCCCTGGGACTGTGCAGTTTTATCTTGCTGGAATGAATACAGTGACCAGGGGCTGTGTGGGACACATGCTGTCACTGCGCAGTAGCTACAAGCAGTACAAGAATGTAGTTAACATTCAACACTTCAAGGGCTGAAATAAGATGCTTGGCTGTGCACTCCAACATCTCCCTTCTGCCAGCTCTCTCTTGGGGATGGTAACCTCCATGGAGGGACAAGACAGACTATCTACAAATGGAACTGTCCTATCTCTTTGGGCTTTCAGGATCTCAGTTGTCACAGCTCTGAGCCTGCCTGGAGTAATTAAGAAGGGAATTTCTACTTTCACCACTTTTCCACAGTACCTTCCCCACATAACTCTGTGACAATGTCTATGCCAGGAACACTGCACAACAGAATAATTATGTTATGTGCATACAGCCTTCCTAACATGAGTAGCTGTCATTGCAAAGCCCTAGCTTGAACAACAGTAGGCCTGATATAAGTAAACCAAACTTTACCCATACAGTGTTTTGCTCATTTAGTATCATCCATAGACAGCATGGTTTTTGCTGGTACAGGTTCTTTAGGAAGCTGCTTTGTGACACTGGATATCACAGACCTTTAAAGGAGCTCTTGTGATGAGCTATGCAGGAAGCAGACCAGATTTTCTTACAGAAATCTCTGGTCATGCTTCCAACAACTATGTAAAAATTTCCTATATACTGTAAGCAGATATGGCTCTTGACCTGAAAATTTTCAGTGATGCAATATGATCCTTTATCAGTAGTTTCAAGGTTTAAGCAGATTTAATTAATAAGAGAATTTGGACCCTGTTTCTGATTTCAAATTGTACTTTGGCTTCTGACATTTGTATATACTTAGGTCTCATTTTGCTAAAGAGCTTTCTACTTGAAGCACTTATATTAGTACTTGTGAGTTATGATCAACTGAACTCTTAACATCTTCCTTGACAGTTGAACCCATCAGTAATTCTCTGGTTAATTCACATGTAACTTTTGTTTTCTCATGACTTCTCATCCAGGTTTGAACAACTTGTAAATCAAAAGGACTATTCTGCTCTGATATTTAAAACTTCTTAGCTGACAAAAACATTTTTTGAAACTACATGGTGGGGAAGGAATGCAGTGCAGGACAGCTCCTTCTAATTGTAGTAGACACTAGTAAGTCAGATTAATTTCACACTATTTAGTTAAAAAAATTGCTTTCAAAGCTTCCACGATATACTACAAATAAACAAGTATGGACGAAAAGCACTACAGGAACATTAGTGTTATTTCACCTACTCCTGTTAGGAAATGTCAAATATGATCTTAATTCAAATTGCTCACTTCTACATGGCCACAAAATTTTGAAAAATGCCTCTTTTGACTGCCATTTTGCATATTCTGTTTTAACAAGTGGGAAAGTTTTTTCCTATATTCCCATAAACATCTTTATGTTTTAATTATGTTGTAGTGTAATGGAATGTTTTGCTAGCTTCCTTTAAGTTAGCAAAGTATTTTTAGAAAATCTGCTCATAAATTCAGAAGCAAAACCTATCCAGGTGGTCATGACTCTATAAAAACTAGCCAGGGGGCAACTAAGAAGCAGACAATGAACAGAAAAGGCTATAAATAATTTGAATATCTGTTTTGCACCTGTACAATATAAAATTTCCATGTTGTTTGGATTGCATTATTTGCTTATAGACATAAAGGAAAGAGAAAAAAACCCAAATTATATAAAATCAGTTGTGTAGCTCTTCTTTTCATAATGCCATTTTTGGTATAAATTCAGGAAAGTCGTACTAATGTCCTGCCTGGCTTCATGCTATCCTGAGCAAGAATATTTTGATGAAAATGTTCAAACATCTCCATTTTAAAATCATGTTGTGAAAATGTAACCAGAATTCATTAGATCACAAAACTATTATAACCATGAGACATACAGAACTATTTCCAGAATATTGTGTTTACATCCCTAAAAGTCCAAATCAGTTAACGATACAATTAAAATTTCTACAGCAACTATCCTTTGTGTTTCTCCTTCTAGCATATTCTACATTATTATTCATGTCCTGCTTCAGATATAAATGAAGTGACATCTGCTAAATCCTGCAGCAGCTCTACCTATCTAGAGCCTACTGCAAGACCAGATTACCTACATAGGTTCACATATTTTACATTATATATTATATAGGAATACAGAAATCTACACTTAAAGTTTACTTCCACCTTCCTTGTTAATTTGTGACACATTTGTAAATTTGCCAAACTTGAACTGTTCCACTGAAATTCATGCACTGTGCTATTTGCATTAGGTTATCTTTTTCCTTCATAAGAAAATGAAACAAAACACTTCTGATGAGTTAAGAGTGTTATTGTGCAGAAAGATATTGTTTTGCCTTCGTTAAAAGCAAAAAAATTGTTTTAAGTCCTTTATCCTCCTCTTTTGCAACATGAGCTAAAAATTCAGGAAATTAGGTGATATTTGCAATATCCTCTAACCCTGTTTTAAGACAGCAATTCAGTGCTACAGGAACCCAGCCAGGGTCCCTCTGCAAATACCTCTTCACACTGTTAGGACAACATTTTAGTGGCAGAATAAAGGGCTGAACCCCAGGAGACTGTCCTTATTTTCTTCCTTTTTACTGAAGCCCTTACAATGCAAGGAAGACAGAAAAGTGCTCATTTTAGCAAAGTGTGTGATTTACCTCCAGTTCTGTGTAATTAGCACAACCAATGAAAGCTCACAGATAATCCTACTTGACCAGTTGATTACTATTTGATTTTTCAGGTAGATGAGCTGAACAGGTTCCTTCAGTACCATACAGGCATGTTAAGGCAAAGCTGGTCTTCCCTGGAGTTCTGCCAGATTTGGTACTTCCAAAACACCCACCCCTGTCATGTCTGTGAGTTGTTCCCCTTACAGAAAGTAAGGGGGGGTGGGGGGCAAAAAATGTGAAATAAAGAATTGAAGGATTAAAAGTCTTCCCTCAATTACACTATTTTACTTCAAATATGGTATTCATCAAAGTTATTTTGTTGTTTCCAGACAGCTACAAGCATGTTGGCTTCAAAAGGATCACTTTCATGGTTAGAATCATAACATCAGGCTTCTGATTAACAACTATTTTGTACAGAACATAAAAACTAATCCAGAAACAAGCAAAACTTACCCAACAGAAGGATTCACAATTCTAATATAATTATAGCATCTTCCAATGACAATGCCTTCCAGGTTTTGAGTAGTACCTTCACCTTTCCACTTCCTTCCCTGCACTCCTGAGAAGCTGTTCTTACACAAAACAGAGACAAATAAAAGAGGGAAAAGAAGCCTCATCATAATGAATTCTTGACAATCCAAATTCTTAAAAGACAAAAAAGAAATAAAAAAGGAGAGTTCAATGACACAATTTAAATGGAAACCTGCAGTCTTAACATTTAATATTTTCAGTTCTAGCTACAGCTCAGTACACAAGACAAAGACATAAAAATAAACCTTGCTGGGAATTACAACCTAACTATTTCCTGGAATGATTGCAGCACAGGGATAAATCATTTCCTCGTGTCTAAACTATTCCCCACTTCAGAAAAACATGAGGCTTTTAAGGCCACCTGGTGATAACTGAAGAGAATTACAGTATATTTCTGTATATGAGAAATTACAGTATATGTAAATGGAGGGAAAGAACCCTTTCCCACTTAAATACTTAGGATGCCTTTGGTTTGCTTAATACTCACTGCTGTGTTACACTTTCCTAAACCACCAACAAATGCTTGCAAGCACAAAAAGAAAAAAAAATCTAAAAGATGCAGTTACAGCAAGGATAGCGTAAATATCCAAGTCCTTGAGCTATCTTGTATCACACATAGGGGTAACATTAGTCAGGTCTTTTTCCATCTCTTCCCTGGACAGTGACATTTTGGTGTGATGATATGTGGATCATATCTTTGTGAAATAAAACTGCCTTGCAGTCATGAATCAATCATAAGGAGAAACATAAAGATTTATATGCTGTGCACTGAACAAATGTCTTCAACTTCTGCTGTCATTCTCCTCCAGGTTCTTTTCCCTAAGTACTCTGTTATAACATCAAAAGGCACCAATCAATCTAATCTTCAGAATATTCTCTGGTACCCACTGCTGCAAATACAACCACATCATTTTTTTCCCCTTCAAAAAAAGAAAAATCAACCTCCAAATATTATGTCTATGCACTCACATATGCTCACATGCTTCTGAGGAGCAAGCTGGTTTTTTTTCCTTTTCTTTCTTTCTTTCTTTCTTTCTTTCTTTCTTTCTTTCTTTCTTTCTTTCTTTCTTTCTTTCTCTTTCTTTCTTTCTTTCTTTCTCTTTCTTTCTTTCTTTCTTCCTTCCTTCCTTCCCTTCTTCCTTTCCTTTTCTTCTTTCTTTTACTTTCTTCTTTTTCCTTCCTTCCTTCCTTCCTTCCTTCCTTCCTTCCTTCCTTCCTGCCTTCCTTCTTCAGTGAATATATAATTTTATTTTTTGTGTATTTATTGATGTAGTGTCATGCTTCTGTTGATGCAGTGGTACTCAGCTGGTGGATTTTGCTGTGGGAAAAATCTTGCTAATCATTGAGTAAAATCCTGATGATGGATTTCTGCTGTAAATGTGATAAAAGATAGCAAATTAGTTTGCTACCTGCAGCAGAGTCTTCAGGAAAGTCAGATTTACTCAGAAATGGATATGTAATGTTGTGCTTGATATGGTGGACACACAGAAAATTATGTACTTTAGTCCTGATGCTTCTCTAATGCTTTTTCTTCCTATTTCTCTTCCAAACCTCTCTATGTCCATACTGATAGGGCAACAGAACATTAATCAAATGGTTTCAAGCCAATACTTTGGATTCAGGATTAGAGAGTACAACAGTCCGTGGAAGTCACTGAACATATTATTATCAACTTTGCTTCAACCAAGTTTTGTTATTTCAGGGTCTAATAGAAACCAGAAGCATCACTGATGTGATCTACTATACAGAAACATGCAGAAATTGTCATTGATTTTTGCATAGTTAAAACTTTTGCTTAAAACATGCAGTATGAGTTCAGAAGTCATAGACACAGACACTGAGTGTTTCTCCAAGTACACACTAGGTTAGGACGCAGCACCTTGGTGAAGAAGATATGGGTTCCCTAACAGATAGACAACCTGTCACAACATCCCAGAGGAATTGGGTCCAAGAGTTATTGGGATCCCCACTTCAGCTCCTGTCAAGCTTCCTTTTCTCACTGGCAATTTCTAGAAACACACCATCAGGCCAGAAAGGCCTCTGATCTGACTCAGCACAGCCATTTTTTAAAAAGTGCAATACATTTAAAAAGTGTAGCACAGCTTTTAATTTTTTTCTAGTTTTGTTCTAAATACTTCACATGAGGGCTACATTAACAGCCTCCAGGGGTTTGATAGCCTTGAGAGTAAAACCTTAGCTCTGGCCTGAACTTGTCTACTTTCAGCTTTTAGTACTGAATCTCATGATAGCTTTTTCTGTTACATTTATGAAGAATTCATCCTCAGAATCATATCTCCATGTAAATTCTTGTAAAAAATTACCAAGTCTACCCTTAAACTAGGCCATGAAAATTCAGTATTTTAATCCCTTTATCAGGTAATTTCTCTTGTAGTACTGTAATTCACTGCCACAAAACTGGCTTCCCATCTTGCCTCCTGAGGCCTGGAAATTCATGGTGGATGCAGATCACTGTCCCTCGCTCTCTGGCCCTCTCTCCTAGAAGATGTTATTGCCCATGAAGAAAAGTCAGAAAATTGGCAGCATATCTGCTCTGGAGATACTGTAGTTCACAAACTGAATATTAACCCAACCAACCATGAAATTCAGCATATCTTTACATTCTGAATCCCAGAAGATGAGGAACCAACATGTTCTCTCTTGTTACTTCTCTCAGATGTGAGTGGTAAGTTCCAGCAGTAGAAAGGTGTAACAGCTGGGAATGTTAATCCTTTGTTACTACTCAAGCATGAATTTCTGGCAGAATAACCTCAGTTCTGTAGACCCATACTTTAGGCCTGGAAATAGGACCTCACATGCACAAGCCCCTCTGTAAACAAGGAATTTCAATCATTGATTCTTAAGGGTTTGTGTCTTCAGTGCATACGTCTACCTACAGCAGTAACATAAGGTCTCACCTGCTCCCTTGTGTGCTAGGGCACACTCTCTGTGAAAGGGTGCTCAAGCCCAAACCCAGAACTCTTCTTATTAGCCCAGCAGTAAACACAACTGTGTGCTGGCTGGCCAGCTGCATAACACCTGTGCTTTGCCTTCCTGTCTTCCCTCCTGTGTTACTGCTATTTTTTCCCACCCTGAAGTTGTAAGAATTTAACTTTCCAAGGTTTGTACATATTTGCAAATATGGCTAAGTAGGTCAGTGTGTTCAAAAGTCCTTTGAGGAGGAAAGGATTCATGGAAAAGGAAATGCTCAATACTGCAATTGGTTAAGACTCAGCTCCTTAGATAAAGAGATAAAAAGATTATTGTGCACAGTGTCAGCTAAGTAACACTCACAACACGATCTATTCTGCTCAGTTCACTATTTACTGCTTTTACCAGCGTTTTATTCCCAAGATCATTATGTTGAGAAATACTGGACTAAAAACTCATGTGACTTTGCTGAAAATATTTCAACATGTTTACAATGAATCACTTACACCTGTGAACTCACTAGCTCTAATAAATTTAATATCTGCAACATAGACTTTGTACAATTTTCAGTCAGAAAGGCCTGCCTCATCTATTGTGCATTTGACAATGTATTTTGGCGATATTTACTGAACATTGTGATGCTGGTTGACAGTTTTACTATACTACATGGTGGCTGACAGTTACAGCTTTTGTCAAATCGATGCGCAATCTCAATTTGGCCAAGTGTTCCTGTTTACTTTGAAATGTTACACAAGCAGATCAGTATGAAAGGCAGGTGTTTCTGGTCCATTTGCCTTGGATGTTAAACAAACACGCTTTACTTGTTGGCACAAATGCTGCAAAAGGTTGGGCGCAGATTCCCCTCTGCAGCATATCCAAATACCTTTCCTAGGACCTTTATGGATGAGCTCACACCGCAAATCCTGTATCCAGTTCTGTGCCCCTCAGTTCAGGAAGGACCCTGAGGTGCTGGAGCATGTCCAGAGAAGGGCAACAGAGCACAAATCCTGTGAGGAGCAGCTGAGGGAGCTGGGGGTGTTGAGCCTGGTGGAGACTCAAGGGGGACCTTTCTGCTCTCCACAAACACCTGAGAGGAGGCTGTAGCCAGGTGGGGCTCAGTCATTTCTCCCAGGAAAATAGCAATAGGACAAAAAGACACAGTATTAAACTGCTCCAGGGAAGGCCTAGGTTGGACATTAGGAAGATTTTCTTCATAGGAAGGGTGATTAGACATTGTAACAGGCTGCCCAGGGAGGTGGTGGAGTTACCATCCCTGGAAGGGTTTAAGGAAAGACTGGACATGGAACTCAGGGCCATGGTCCAGCAGACAAGACGTTCGGTCACAGGTTGGACTCCGTGACCTCAGAGGTCTTTTCCAACCTAACTGATTCTGGAGATGTGTCTTACATCCACAAGCTGCTGCCTTGGTTCTCAAGTCGTGCAGTGCGGCAGCCCACGAGAACGGACCCAAAGCTGCGGGTCCGAGCGAGAGCGGCTCCAAGGCCGGGCGCGGCCCGCTCCCCTCGGGCAGGGGCAGGGCCAGCCGCGCACGCGCGGGGCGGCGGGCGCGGTCACGCGGGGCGGGCGCACGCGCGGTGCGGATGCTCGCGCCGCCGGGAGCGACGCGGCTCCATGGGGAGAACATGGCTCCCTTCCCCGAGGAGGTGGACGTGTTCTCCGCCCCGCACTGGCGCATGAAGCAGCTCGTGGGGCTCTACTGCGACAAGGTAGTGGGCCGGGGCGGCCCCCGCGCCGCTGCCCCGGGGCGGGAGGCAGGGTTTGGGGAGTGCGCAGCTGTCAGCGCCCCGGCCCCGCCGGTAACTTCTGCCCTGCGCTGCCGCGGGGCTCCCGAGCCCCTCCCGGGCTGCCGGTGCCGCTCCCCGGCCGCGCGGGGCTGGGGCTGCCCTCGCTGCGCTGCCCTGCCCTGCCCTGGCGGCCGGCGGGCGCCGTGTCCCGCTCCGCCCGGCGCTGAGGGGCGGCGGTGGCGCGCGGGGAGCGCGCGTGGTGCGCGCCCGCCGCCCCGGGCCGCCCGGCAGAGCCGCCCGCGGGCCTGGAGCTCCTGCGCGGGCTGCGCGGCCCGGCCTGGCCCGGCCCGGCCCCGTTTGTCAGTCAGCCGGGCAGGGCACGGGCCCGGGGCGTGCTACCCGCTCACGGACTGCTAGGGACCGTCCTTGCGATTCTGTGCACAGCGTTCAGCTGGCGAGAGTCGTAAAGGTACCCTAGTTGTGTTATTTTATTTAAAATACATGTAATTTTGCTCGTGGCCAGAAGTAGTTTTTATTCTTGCATCTGGGTAGTTAAGTAATCGAGGCTGATGTGTCACCTGAAAGGCAAACTTCCCTGCGGCAGCTTTGAGTGTTGTGGGAGGCTTTTGGGCAAATACTTCACAGCCAGCACTCGTAATGCCAGAAGTTGTGCCTCCCATCTCCGGGCATAAATGGCTGTTTGGAGAACCAGATTGGCTACAGACATTTAAAAGAAGGGTGAAGTTACATGAGAGGCAGTTATAATAGCATACTGCTGCCAGCAGCATGGGGGAGTTCATGCTTCCTTCCCGATTTCTAGATGCCACCTTGCACTGCTCTGAGATTCACCAGATCCGTTTGTGTGCCTCTTCCATTTGCTAACAGGTTAAAGAAAACCTAGAGCTGTTTTTTGCAGGATTTGCCAAATGGACAGGCTGAGCACAGGGTCTGGGGGGAGGAGAAGGGGAGACCTTGTGTAGTTTCTTTCACTTTGCTTTTTATCTGAGAGTACATCTGCAGTCGACTTAATCAGAAAAAATTGTGATTCGGTAACAGAGTGGATTATATTTGAATGGAAACAAACACACCCACTGACTCCTGGTAGCCGTTCAGCATATTACTGACAGCAACGGAACAGGTTTTATTTAAACCTCCAGATCTTGTAGTCATTTGGGTTTTTTATCACTTTTTTTGAGCCTCCCACAAAGTTTTGACCAAATTTACCATGCTCGATAAAACTTCCTGGGGAGCAATTACTGTTTTCCTAAGTATTGTAAAACTTGGTAAAAACTATCCAGTTTGTAAGGTCTATCACCTTTCATTTTCTAACAGTTTCTATACAGGAATTTGCTTGCTCCCTTTTCCCTTTGAATAAGTGCAAGCACGAAGGAATGGTACTTTTTAAAAAAGTGTTCAATATTATATCCTTTAACCCTATTTCAGAACTTGGGGTCTGTGCCTTGCCTGTGACTTTTATAATGCCAGCTTTACACTAAAAAAACTTACAGTTTGTTTTTGAATTTCCTTCTTGTGTAATTGAAGTGCTGCAGTAAGGTAAGTCTGTAGTTCTGCTTGCATGACAATTATTATCTCCAAAGTCATGCACTTTATAAGTTTAGTTTGACCATGAGGGTTCTTTAATTTTGTGAATTACATGTTACCTGTGTTCATTGGGTTCCCTGTAC
The DNA here is from genome assembly GCF_963662255.1 of Cinclus cinclus. Lineage (NCBI taxonomy): Eukaryota > Metazoa > Chordata > Aves > Passeriformes > Cinclidae > Cinclus > Cinclus cinclus. The sequence continues at coordinate 14,869,162 of NC_085050.1, read as the reverse complement.
ACTGTAATATAGTTGCTGCTAGTGTCTGAATTCAGTAAATTTTACCTAATGTTAGTGAGGATGAAATGGACTCATCCATGTTTTTCTTTTCAGGAGAACAATTGCAATGTTTCTGATAGATAAAGTAGGTACTTAGACTAGGCACTTAAATAATCCTTTAGGACAGATACACAGATTATTTTGTTCTTCCAGGACTTCATGTGAGGCTGAACAGTAAACTGGACATTTAAGCTGTTTGGTGCTTTAGTAAAGTTGTCCTACTTTTTTAGCTGTTGCTAGCACTGTACCTTTGCTGCATTCTTAAATGGCATTTTTACCTGTGTTGTCTATGCTGCCCTGGACTTGGATAATATGAGTAATTAGAATTATGTTTAATAAGGAAATCCATCCACACTGTTTTCAAATCTATCTCCTACTCTGATGATAAGAAAATTCGTTAAGTGCCCTGAGGGTGTCCCCCCTGTAGGTAGAGGAGTGCTACAGCAGACAGTCTTTATAACTAAAATGCTTGTCCTAATGCCTGACGTCATCTTTGCTACAAATAGAGCAGATTCTGTTTTCCCATCTCGAGTGAACAGTTCTTAGTTTCCAGAAAGATCTTGTGCTGATTTGCAGTTGTGGCTGTGTCCTCCATCTTAGTTATGTGGCTTAAGCAAATGGATTCAGTCTACTTCCATCACATGGGTCACGCTTGCTGTACCTCAGTGTACTTGTTGATTTTGTCAGAACTAAGCTGCCATTCTCTAACAGTTTAAGCTATCTGACTGCTGCTGTTATGACTGCCTTCCTCTCTGGCTCCCATCAGTGCTTGAGGTGACTCACAAAGGCACCAAACTGTCAGAAAACATTTTTTTTCTGAAGCAGAATAGGTTTTCTGTTGATGTAGTGCTGCCAGCAAGCACTGGTCAGATCGGTACTGAAGCCAGTGGGAGGCAAAGAGTGGGACTGTGACAGTCAGCAACTAGATTGACTGAAGCTACTGTGAAACCTCAGCCTAATTATGTCTGTGTTTTCCTGAAATCTTGTGCAGAATAGGACAGAGCTGGTGTCGAGCAGAGCAGATTTGTTTTTCTGCAGTTCTTTTTTTAACAGCAGCATACTTGCTTTGTGCCTCTCTAATCCCATGCTTCTCTGAGGACTGATGCTCAAATTCCCTTTCACTTTTTTTCCCATTAAACTCCTATCCTGTATGGAGCAGTATGCATTCATCCAAGTCAGCATGCTGATGTCCAGTGAGGCAGTTTCTGTTGTCGCAGTATGATCTTGTGTTTTCTGCACTCGAGAATGTGCCACTTGTGTAATACCAGCTTTCCTAGCTGTGTCTGAAGGTATCGTATCTGTCATGAACTAAGCAACACAGATTTCAGCTGATAATGAAAATCCTATTTTGGTTTGGCTGGAAACTGGTAGCTTGGGCTTGAGAGCACAAGCAAGTGCTTGAGCTACCCTGCGATTTCCTGCAGACTCGGTTACTTTGCTGTAAGGCAAAACAATACTGAAAACCTTAGAGAGATCATGATCTGTAACATGTATCATTTTCCTTTTAAGTAGTTTGGTTGTGTTATCAAAAGGAAGTCACATTCTTTTTTCTAAACAAATATGTGCTGGCCAATTGTTACTTCTTATAGCTTCAAAATTGGGATTACTCAAGTAGCAGACTCTGGTCTACATACAGACTGTGATTAAATTTTGGCTAGGCCTTCCCCAGAAACAAGACACCTTTTCCAGTATGGGATTTCAAACTTCCTGCTTGCTTGCTTGTGGAATTACTGCAACCAAAGCATGTTTTCAAATCTTTGTGTTACAGAATTGCCCAGCAAGTTTAGGGTGCTTTAGGAATAGGAAAAATGGTTGCACTCTTAAATGCTGTAATGAAGATATTAGTGTTTGATTGCTTGTTCTCATGTCTTTCTGTTTGCCTCTCAAAACTAGTGTGAGACTTCATACTGTGACTGAATGGATGTAATAACTGGCTGCTGCCGGAAGGGTTAATTGCTGATGATACCCTTTGTGCTTGTCTGGCTCCTTGATGAGCAGCTAGTTCATCTAGGGAACTGGAGCGAAAGGTGATTCAGTAAAACTGGCTCACTAAGAGGTCAAACAAGCTCCAGAACCAGGTTGTCAGTATGGGAGGGAACAGGATGAACCATGGCAGAAGGGAACTGAGCTTTAAAGCTCAGCTTTATTGTGAAACCTTTGGGTGTTTGAGAAAAAAACATCTAAGGTCCTTCTTTTGTTTGCCTGACTTCAGTCTCCTGTGATCTCATCTTTCTACAAAGGATCTCTGCAGTTATTTCTCATGGTTCAGTAATTGCTATGGCTAGTTCTTCCTGGAAATTTGGATCAATTTTGTAATGTACTGGTGACTTGAATGCATTGAACTTGCATAAATATTTAACTAGTATTTTTCTTTTCTAGTCTACACTTCTGACTCTCTGCTAAAAATTAATTGCCATAAATATTTCTCCTAATTAATTTTTTTCATGCAGACTTGAGCAAAGAAGACATTTTTTCCTATTGTCATCTGCCTTTCCTGTTAAGTAGATGACTTAAAGTATCACTTTTCTTCTCTTATAATGTGTTCTCTGTATCCTAATTTGAAGTTTAAATGCTGTTCTGCACTTACATTTGGCTTCTGCTGAAGAGAATTAATTGTTTTCATATGATAAATTTGTGATTTTCTTATGTTATCTGTAGTATGAGGAACCATTTAGGAGTGAAAAATACTCTGAATGAAGTTGTTTTGGCATTGTAAAGCATTGGACAGGGCATTATATGACCACATTAAGATCATACTTTTTGTGGCAGCCAGGGGGACTGAAATCTTAAAAACGGGACCAATTATTAACTTGGGACTTACTTTTTCAAAGTGAAATGTTTTTGCCTTGATGTCCTTGAGAACAAGAAAATGCCTGTTCCAAGGAGATAAGTGTATCTGTGTTGCTAATTTAAAAATGTTGGTAAAGCTTTTGTTCTCCTTTTGAAATCCCTTTTCAATATTTCAGTACACTGCCATTCATTTTCCAGTGTTGCTTCAAATAGGTGTGTGTTGATTTAGAAATTCATAGTTTTTTGTTATTCCCAGTTCATGTTGTGTATCGTTGAGCAACTGCCTTCACCTATGTTTAGAATGAAAGAGCTACTTGAAATGTTTAGTCCTAGTAAGTCTGCAAACTTAGGTGGGCTATGCTTTCACTGTGGCAGAAGATGGAAGGAAGTTCCTTTGTTGATAGAAGGAAATTAAATCTCATTAGTGTCCAGAGATAGGTAAGCAGTTTGTCTGTCTGTTTCATCAGGAGCTGCACCAGTTATCTTTCCATCTTAGCTTCAGGATCCTGAATAGTTCAGTAACCTTGCCATACCTTCTGGGAAATGGCAGCTTTGAGGTTTTTTTTTCCTGAGGAGGAATATTTTGAAAATTAATCTGGAAGTGACAATGTGTTTTATATATCTACATTTAAAAATAAATGTGTTTTGAGTGCCACAGGAAATGTGAAATGAGGAACAATGGTCATAAAATGCGTTTGGGGTTTTATTGAGGTTTTTAAGAGCTGCATAGCAATTTCATTCTTTTCAGGGCACTTCTAGCACTTGTTGCTACTTTCTCGTTTCTTTACTTTTGTCTATCAAAACACCTATTTTTTTCTTACTTGCCAGATGCTTTTATATCTTTTTTTTCTAGCTGTCAGACATGGTAGCAGTTATTTCTCCCAAGTAATTACTTGTTAACTATTTTTGTCCTTGCATTGTATTAGAAAAGTTTTCTGTTCACCTTTCACATACTGCTGTGATTTTTCGTTCTCTTTCCCAGTCTGCCCTGGAGAGCAGTAACAACCCACCTTTGTCCTCTGCTTTAAGCAACAATTTATTCTCTCACATTCTGTATTACAAAAAAATAAAAAAGAAAGAAACTGATGCCTTCTAAAAATCTAGGAACTGTAATTAATGTGTATCAGTGTTAGTACAGATTTTGTGCAGCTATCCTAGAATATGCTTTACTTGATTAAATACTGCAAGTTGTAATTCTTGAGACTTGGCTTTTTGCTTTTGCAGTTAGTGCCCAGTATGGATTAAGCTGGAGTGGTGAATTTTTCCAGTGCCCACGTTTGTGTTAGGAATTTGTAGAGAGACTGATGCAGAGGTACAAAGACATTTTTGCTGTGGTTCTGTTTTGTGAGTTACTGCAGGAGAAGATTTGACTCCTGGGACTTCAGGTGTGACCTCACAGAAGGCCAGAAGATCAGGTCTTAGTAGGAACCTGTATCCTTGAGGATATAAGTCAGGGAAGAAGTCTTCCGTGGCCTGTAGAATAGAGGTAGATAAATAACAGCATAGTTGTGAGCATTCATCATTGTTTCATTCAAGGCCTTTGTAGCTCATATCTTTCGTAGCTTTTTAATTGGTTTAAAATTTTTTTTTATTCTTTTTTTGTTCTTCTCTACAATAAGCTTCTGCCTGTGGAAGTCACATGGTGAAGGAGGCTTAGCTGGTTTTATCAGTATTTTCTTGAGCTATGCTTTCTATTGTGAACCCCAGGGGGATCTGATACTTGTAGAAATTGCATCACTGAAAATCTTAGTTGAGTTATTCCCATGTTGTTATACATGTCTCACTGTGAAATGCTCTTTGTAATTCAAAACCTGATCTATAGGTGTTCATTAGACAAAACTGACTGTGGATGTAGTACAAGACAGTGATATGGAAGACACCAATAAAAATGGAAATACAAGAGGTTTTTTCACTGTTCCCTTATGCTTGGCATTTATCATCTTGATCTTAACTTTGAAAATAGAATATGAGGTTTAACCTTTCCTGTTGCCAGTGTTCTTTGAAAACAAAATAATTTTGTAATTTTGTGTGACTGAATCTTGTGTACTGTTTGTTGGTTGGTTTTGGTTTGTGGGTTTTTTTTGTTTGTTGGTTTTGGCTTTGGTTTTTTTTTTATTAGTTGGGTTTTTTGAAAAGCTGTTTCAAGACTTTAGTGATGCTGCAAAACAACTAGAAGATTACACAGAGGACAGGGTTGCATCAAGAAAACAACAACAGAAAGAAGGGCATTTGAAAGCTTTGTGTTTCTTGTTGAGTTCTGCACATTCTGTCCTTTCTGCTTAACTAATTGCTATTATTTTGGGTTGACCCATTGCCAAGAAAAGTGCCCAGGGTAGAAAACTGATTTCTCCCCTGGTTTCAGATTTCATACACATGAACAAGTGGCAGTGTGAAGCAGTTCAGCTAATTCTCTTGCTGTTCATCTCATATATCTTTACATAAAGAGCAAGCCAAGGAGAGGTGACACTGAGGACAGTCATTCTCTTGGCTAAGCTACCTCAGCGCTCTAGTTCTTCCTTGGGGACAGTGTCAGCTGAACTTCTTGTGGGTTCCTAAGTAAGACATGGCTTATACTTGGGTGTTACTAGTGTTCCAACCAGATGAAAAATGAACCCAGTAAAAGGCAGAGCTCCTCCCTGGATTAGTACATCAGATGGGTTCATCTTGTAGCTGCATGCTTGCTAGCACATATTCCAGGGAAGCAGCAGGAATGTACAGTTGGAGGCAGGGCTACTCCTCTGCTGTGTTTCCTCCTCCATACCCACACCCTCATTTCCAGCAGATTACGTGTAATGTGAAACAGCATGTGGTTGGCACAGGCACACCATGTTATGGTTTTTGTTCCTTCATTTTCTTGTGCCTGAAATCAGGATAAATACCTCTGCAGAGTCCAGGTTTATCCTTTGAATTTTAGTACTACTGCATATGCAGAGTTCTCATACCTAAAAATGTTAACAGTGTAAAGATGCAGCTGACTAGTAATACCTGCTCTTTTTTTTTTCCCTGGTGCTATCCTATTCTAAAAATCGGTTGTGTTTTTTTCATAGAATAGGATCATGGAATATTCTGAGTTGGAAGGGACCCATCAGGATCATCAAGTCCAATTCCTGGCCTTGTGCAAGAAGCCCAACCCCAAGAGTCACACCATGGGCCTGACAGCATTGTACAGAAGCTTTTTGAACTCTGTCAGGTTTGGTGTTGTGACCACCAGTTCCCAGCCACCTTGTGGGTGACAAACTTTCCTGATATTTATCCTGGTATCTTTTCTATTTTAATCAGGATGGTCTATCAGCCTCATAATGAAAAATATTTTACTATTTTTTATATTAGTTTTAAGTCTAATTAGTTAACTAGTGGTAGAAGTCTAGTCTACATTATCAGGAATTATCAGGAATATTATGTTGTTTGTTTCATGTCCTGTGGCTATCAGCTGATTGTATAAGTCTTAATGTGGTTATACATGGAAAACTAAATATAGGGGAGTGACTGTAAAAATGTAAGTTGGGATGACACATGAAAAAGAACAACAATTGATCAGGAAGACTAGGAAGAAAAAAGGTCTTCATTTTTTTATAGATTACAGACTGAATTTTTAAGGTTAGTGACTGTTCGGAATTCATGTGTTGATAGGGGGAACCTTGAAATTAAGTGGTTTGTGAATTTGTAGCCACATTAAACTTTTTAATCTTGAGAAATTATTCCATTTTAAATTCATGAAATCTGTAGGTAGAGTGGAAAAATAAGTTTTTCTGCTCTTGTTCTTCTTCCTCATGTTTTTTGTAGTTTTCCAGCTTGTAGTTGGGAATAGAGATTCTTGTAACTGGGAATGTTAGCATGCAACACAGACTTTGCTTTTTGCTGTGCTACTTTAATAATAGCAGTGAATTTTTTCTCCTTGTTGGTTCATAGTATGCTTGGGAGGAAGAGGCAAACATTTTTCACTCCTTAAATATATTTTTGGCATAGTTAGTAGGAAAAACTGTTTCAGTTTACTCACTGGAAACTACCATTACTGGAAAATTAATTTCCTTCTTCTAAGAAGACATGTTTCCATTTTGGCACATGCATAAAATGCTTCCAGAAACCAAGTTAAATACTATGTTTTGTTTGGTGATTTAATTAGCAGTTTTGAGCTTCCTTATTTATTCACAACGTTGTGGATAGAAATGTCTGTCTTCATCAGATAGGAAGTTTCATTTTTTTAATGAAAGCATTTTAGCCAGGAGGGAGATGCAAGAGGAGTGCAGAGTCATTTCAGTTGAGTGTTGTGAACATGAAGCACTGTCTGAAGAGCAATTTCTGTTAATATTGCCAGTATTGGTATCTTATTCTTAAAGCACAAAAATTAAACAGTGTGTTTCAGTAATGAAAGATGTTTGTTTGCTACAAGTCTGTAATTGTTAATGGCTCTGTTACAGTCCAGTAAGTTGGACACTCACCTGAAACTGGCATATCCTTGTCTGAGCTACAAAGATTTTTCAAGTATGGCTTTGCCTTAATTGCATAATTTATTTTCTTTTAAGAAAGGTTTAATAACTGAAGTTAGTACTGAATTTAAAAGCTCCTGGCTACTTCTAGACAATGCCTGCATCAGCCATAAGTCTCTGAAGTGTTTCCAGCAGACTTTGTGATACAAAGGACTGACTGTTGTTTGGACAGTTGCTCAGGCTGTTTGGATTATGAATAATTCTTAAATTTCAGGAGCCACTAAAACTGTTGCTCTTGTGGTACTGTTCCTCAATTAGAGTTTGCATTCCAAACACAAACCCAGTTGTACTGTAATGTACAGCTGTTTAAATGTAATGTCTTGAGAAGCCTAGAAAGCTCTGAAGTTTGTTGAGCACTGGTGGCTGTGGTTTGGTGTGGTGTATTTTAGCTGTGTTCAGGGTTCTTATGTGAACCATGCTTTATATTTTTGATGAGTCAACAAAATTCCATAGTCCAGTCCATTTCCTCCCCCTTGTCATTCTCTCTTTGAATTTGGGGGTGTGTGGTTTTTCTTCTTGCACTCCTAAACTCCTGCACTAGTTTTCCTTGTTGGAGCTGGTGAAGAGTGGACCTTGGAATGGATTAGTTGCCATCTGTTAATAGTGTTGGTCCCCTGTCATGAGACTTCATCAATCCTGGTAATGAAATTACAGGTCTGACCGAGTGACTTTGTTGCTAGGCTACCTGTCCTCTGAAAAGTGAGTTGTTCTCAGATTTGGCTGACCTTTTTAATTCAGTGATTTCCGATTCAAGTATAGTTACTAAACTTCAGTGTCTTCTCCATAGGTCCTAATCTGTTTGGTATCTGCTGGAAGCCTCAGTATCAGAAGTGAATATACAAGTGCTTCATGTTACAGTGGCTTCTGTAACAATTAATTTCTATCAGACATTCTTAAATTGCATGCATAAAGAGATTATTTATTTATTAGAGATTTGTGGATGACCATAGGTAGATTCAACAGAACATTTTGAGTCTTGAAAAGGCTTAGAGTCAAGATGATGCTAGTTTTTTTATCAGAGCAAATTTCATGATTTGTTTTCAAAGCCAACAGCAGAATACAGTAGATTTGTGTAACCTTCCTGTTACCCACTAGAGCAGTCTTGTTTATATTTTTTAAGTCAATCAAAATGCTAAGCATATGGGAACACATGGGATTCTTGGAGGGAAAAGGGTCTTTGGGGACTGCCTCCAGTCACTTTGTAGATCCTTATGGGTAGAATGAACTGTATTGGCACTGTCCTTAATCAAAGGAAATGCCACCTGAGAATCCACAGTTGGTTATGGAGATGCAACTCACAGGTGCCATTAGGTGAGGGAGCTGTCCTGAGAAGTTGCTTCTGTGCCCATTGCCTGTGCTTGCTCAGGCTTCTGCTTTTCAGTGTGGAAAGTCAAGCCCTCAGTTTTATGTAGTATCATTGCTCCTAGTGCTGCATTCTCTGGGCGTGGTGTGGGATTGAAATGGCTTTTGAAGCCAAGATCATTCCCCATTAGGGATATGTAACAACATATGCTTCAAATCCTAACAGTGTGTTACAAACAACAGTTTTTTTCTGGCTTCTGTCAGTAGTTGGTCTAAAGCGTATTGGGGAAAAAAAAAGAACCAAAAAGCCCTCTTAAACCTCACTGTGTACTTCTGGGGCTAGGTAACTTTGTCTTTCCATAGTGAGTAATTTTGCTCCTATGTTCAGCATGTTATGTACAGTATGCACAGCTCACTTGGAGTTGCATAAGGATTTGGCAGGTGTCCAGCATGTTTCAGTTGCATTTTGCTGGTGGCTGCCAGGAAGTGGTAATGCAATGTCACAATGAGTAAGTACATTTGGGTTTTTTTTAAAAAAAAGACATTTTGCATATCTTAATTTGTTTTTGACGTAAGTATTATGTATGAATATGTATGTCTCAGATTCCCATTTCTTGTAAAACCCATAGATTCCAGTCTTTGTAGCTAAGTCATTTCTGAATATTGTGGTATCTTGTTTTCTGAATTGAAGTCTACTTTTAGAATGCTTGGTCTTGTATGCTGCTGTAGACTGTGGTTCTTGATGCTGCACATGGAATAAAGCATAAGAATGGCAAAGACCCTGGTTTTCTATGTTCACTGAAGGAAAATGCAGTTTTAAAGTATATTGTTGCCAATGGTGACTGTTCACATGTAAAAATGGCACTACTGTATTACCTAGAAATTTAATCTGTCTTTATTTGTTTGGGTTTGCCCGATCAGAAACCTTTTCCAATAGCTAATGTAGTTTGTATTCACTTAATACAAACTCAGTATTCCTTGTTGATAATACATCCCTAAGGATGGGCTCAAGGGCCTATGTTAATGGCTTTTTGGTATGGACAAAAATGTGGATTGGGAAGGGGCCTAAGCCTGTCAGTAATCTGCTGGGCTGGGGAGATTGCATTGACTTCTGCCAGGAAATCCTTCTACATCTTGTTTACTTCACAAGATTTGGTTTATGTTGCTTAAATTCAACTTTGATTTTACTGGCTTCATTCTAAAGTCAGTTTAAAACTGAAGGTGTTTACCTTTTGTAAGTAAGGGGAGCAATGAGTCTCTTGGAGCTAATACCTATTCTAAGGATTTAACTTGAGTTTGACATGATTTTCATTGTTTTTTCGTGAACTTTTCTTTCTCGTAGCTTTCCAAGACCAACTTCTCCAACAACAATGATTTTCGGGCTCTGCTGCAATCCCTTTATGCCACATTCAAGGAATTTAAAATGCACGAACAGATTGAAAATGAGTGTATCATTGGTTTGCTTCAGCAGCGTAGCCGGACAGTGTACAATGTGCACTCAGACAACAAACTCTCAGAGATGCTTAGCCTTTTTGAGAAAGGGCTAAAGAATGTAAAGGTGAGTAGACTGTGGGAGATTTGTGACCTGAGGAAGACATGCTGTGATTACATGTTAGTTTGCCTTGACTCTTCTTCATATTCTCTATGAATAAACTAAGGAGGAAGAAGAAACTTCTGTGGTTTTTTGATACTTTCTAGTCCAAAACACCAATTCTTTTGCCATTTACCACAATTACTAAGTTTCTAGTAAAAATTATTTTCAGAGATGTGTTTGTGATAGACACTCTTCACTGTATAATTTGAGGTGTTTTGGAGATACAGCATGAAGTTTCAAGTATAAAGACTGTTTTGCTAACTGGTCAGAAGTTTCTGGCTAAAGAAATAATAGGGGTTTATTAATTTATTAGGAAACCTTGTAGATCTCTTTGTTGTGATGCACAGCACTGTATTGTTGTCACAAATGGAGTCATCAGTCATTTCCAGACTTACTAAAAAAAGCAGCATTGTTTTATTCTGTGACTCGTGTGCTCCTTCCAGTAATCTGTAGCTCGGCAGTCCTATTAATGATCCAGTCATCAAAGAAGTCTAAATATTATTTCTCCTGCTGGCTTTTTTTGACAGCAATTTATCTCTAAGTTCTTCAGTGGAATTCTTCTTGAATTCTTCCATGTCTTTCTCTTGGGGTATCCAACTCAACTCCCTCTTCCTGCCCCCTAAGAACTATAGTCTCCAATAGTCATTTGACAACCCATATTACATTTCTAGTATGTGTGGGCCAGATTTCCAGTAAGAAAAATACTAAATATGCAGTTGATTTGCTCTGTTTTACAATCTAAGCCTTGTTTTGATCTGGGAACCCTATAAGTAATTTTGTCCCTATGCATAATAAACCTTAAATTTTGTCTTGTATCCATTGACAAATCAGGAAACAAAGGAAATAGAGATATTTAACACTTGGTGGCATTGTGTTACACCTTCTCTGGTAGGATGGTAGTGTTTATTCTGTTAGTTGATTTCTTAAGTGTGCAAAACAGGATTTCTTCAGTTCTATTTAAATACATTAGCTTTAGCTAATATTTAACTGTTTTTAGGGAGTGGTTAATTTAATTGAAACTGGTGGTTTAAGCTTGTCTCTGCAATAGTCAGGGTTTCTTGATGTTGTAGAAGTTTAAATAGAAAAACATTTACAGTAAGAGTTAGGAGGAACTTCAATGTGTTGCAATTACTGGGAAGATTTCAGAACCAACTTCTTTTTAGTGACTCAGAGAATAAGCTAACAAATTTGATACATGAGGTTGGACTAACTTGCAAAGTTAGTTACATCTTTATTTAAATGATCTTTCAATTTCCAAAGTAAAAATCTGTAGAGCATGTCTGACTGTAAATTCTGATTATAATTTGGAAGTTAGAATTTTATAACTAAGGTAAAATATATTCAGTTAAAAGATGAAGTTGAACTGTTGTATCCTAGAACACTTTATATACAAACCATGCAAATACTTAAATTAGTCTGCTATTACTTGGAACTTTGTGTGGGATTGTAGATTTGCAAACTTCAGTCTTTGCTCCGAAGTGAAAATGGGATTAGACAAATGAATTCATATATACTAAGAAAATAAATTTGACTTGGGGAGGAAGGGAGTTCTTTGCTCTGCCTGCTAACAGGTCAGTACAGAGTGTCAGCATCATTAAGTAAACACATTCTTACCACGAAATAGAGCAAACCTGCTGCATGCATGGGAAAGGCATAATGGGCTTTCCTTTGAGCCACTACTTTATTGGACAGTTGAATCCTTGGATGACTGGATGAGATTGGGTAACCATTAAGTCTTTGCTTTCTTCTCAGAATGAATATGAACAGCTGAACTATGCGAAACAGCTCAAGGAGAGATTGGAAGCCTTTACCAGGGATTTCCTTCCTCATATGAAGGAGGAAGAGGAGGTGGGTAAAGATTTTTTTCAAATGTGGTGGAGATCTTCCTTGGGGTTTGGAATAACTGAATTGGGACAAATGGCTTAGAGGTTCATTGTTTTTCAGTTCTCTCTTTTTGTTGCTATGCTAATTTGCATTCAGGACTGTGGTGTCATTGTTCAGTTCTCTGACTGGAAAGTGTCACATTCTGAAACTGAATATGTAGGAAGTTTATGATGAAATTCTAATTCTTGAAAAAAAATTGAAAACAGAAGTCCATTGGACCTGGGATTTGCTTGCAGCAAGTAGCTAAAATGGATATGTAGCAAAACTTAAATGAGAAAAGAGAGGTCCTGTAAACCAGTGCTTCGTGACTCAAACTGACACTCCCAAACAGCTTCTGACCTATATTTGAAACATAGACTAGTACTGCCAGTCTGATGATTTATGGGTATCTAAAAACTGGGAAGCATCTTCTGCAGTCTGTCCACAGGAAGTCTCTTCTCATGTTTTTCTTTCTTGCTATTTTGCCTTCTGTGTGAGTACCTTGATAAATTATATAGGTTAAGCAACTTTAATCCCTTCCCTATTATGGTGGGGAAAACAATTAAAACAGCTTGTCTGATACTGTGCAGTGTTCTGTTAGAAGGCGGGAGGTTAGAATTTAAAACTTCTGTGGTCCTGTCCTTAGGTTCATTTAATGTATAACATGTTTTACTTTGAGAGAATTGGAAATAGGAAATTCTGTAGGAATTCTGGTAGGTCTGTGTAGCATTATTTCTGTCAGCACCAGATTATTTTTTTCCCTTTTTCCTTTGTGTTAGGTTTTTCAGCCTATGTTGATGGAATACTTTACTTATGAAGAGCTGAAAGATATTAAGAAGAAAGTAATTGCACAGCACTGCTCACAGAAAGAGGCTGCAGAATTCAGAGGTCTCAGTAAGTGGAATCAAGCTGAAGAGCTTCAGAAGGTCTTTAAGTATTCTGTGGATGAGAAGGCAGATCAAGGTGAAGTATCTAATTAAAGTAACTTTCAAACTGCAGTTTTTATCTAAAAACCACACCAGTGATGTATCTAAAGTTATGTACAGTCAGACAGAGTAGTTCTTATAAAATGGGCATATCTGCAAACCAGTTCTGAAATTTAAGAAATTATTTTTTGATATGGGTATCTTGGCAGGTTGTAATGTAGATAGTACTTCACTGTTTACCTGTTCTCAACATTGTTCTGCTCCCTTCCCTCCAATGTTAATATTTGATACAATAAACAGATGGAAAATGTAATTAACTTCTAATTTCATGCTTCCATTGAAATTATGTTTTCTATTTGCAGACTCTGCATTTCATCCTTGGTTTTTAGGACAGCTTTGTGAGCTTTTTGTGTTGATGTTTTAATAACACAGAATAGTTATCCAAGTGACAGTATTTCAAATTAAAAACATTGACCTTCCCAGCTCTACCACATAACTTTTTTGGGCCTCTCAGGAATGAGAAAGGCCCTGTGAGTGTGGAGTAGTGCAAGCGAGTGAATCTGTGCAGCATGTGAATAGGTCAGATGAAATGTGTGTTCTGAAAGTGGATATTTATTTTGCATTTCTCTCTAACTATCTTTTCTGGTGAAACTTAGAATGAATGGATAACTACTAAAGTAGACTTCAGGCTTGTTTTGTAACTGCTGAATCAGCCTAAGTTGTCAGTATTTACAGTTTTCACTCTTAACAAAAAAGAATTGATGCCCCAAGGAAGAGGAGTTAATGTACCAAAAGTGTAATGCTGGTGTGACTCTGATATGTAGAGTGAGCTATCATGGACTGAGTTTGTGGTGTTGATAAGATGTGCTGCTCTCAGTAGAAAAACTTCACAAATTACTCTGTAATCAGATTTTTTGATGAAACTTGACTTCTCTGAACTACTCAACTGGTCGTTTTCTGCCCTCCAGGTGAAGCCTTCAGAAAAGATCATGGTCCATTCTGTGAAATAATATTGAGTCTTTACAGATGAATATGACAGACGTAGCTTTGTGGCATTACTTGCTGTAAAATCTAGCTGGAATAGCAGTTTCGGGACAGCAGTAATTCTGCAATCGTTGTGTTTTAGACTTTGGAAGAGGAGAGCGTGTGTCTTGCACTCATTTTTTAGAAAGGGAAGAAAGTAACATAGCTTGCAGTCCTGTGCAGGCTTAACTGCTGCCTGTGAAATTCTCTGTAATTCGTGCAGCAACATGCTAGTTGTACAAAAACATTGATTCATCAAGTGAAACTGTAATTATATTTTAAGTAGCAATATCATAGCACGTGGTAAAGTTTACATTATGCTCACTTTTGAAGCTTCTTTGCAGAAAGCAATCTGATTTTTCTCTCTCTGTAGAAGTTCTAGGCACTTTAGAAGTAAAACCCTGCTATGAGTAAAGCCTGCTGTTTTGAAGGACTCCTGAAAACTCCTTTAGAAATAATTTTTTTGAGGAAATTGTTCTGAAACAAAACATGAAAAATCTCTGAAAGCAGCCAAAGGCCTCACTAACCAAAGCTCTGAATTTGTTATTTTATAGTTTGCAGCTCTCTTTGCAGTATGGCGATCAGGGAGAGCTGTTGGAAATAGTTCCTACTGCTGTCCATTGAAGTTTTAATTACAGAGGTCAAATTTTAGTCTCTCATCTAGTACTTAGTATTACTTTACAGCCTGAATGGCTCATCACCATTCAGAAATTAAAATTGTCAATGCTAGCAGCTCAAGCTAGAAATAAAATTCAAGACAGGTGCAAAGAGTTGAGCATGAACTTTTCTGTGTCCCAGTCAAGAGGCTGAGCGCTTCCAGCGACTGTGGTCCCAGCTGGTAGGTTCTGCGTGCTAGTACTGTTTCCTGGGAATGTGGCAGACCAGGTACAGATACCATCTGCAACAGAAGGCATTTTTCTTAAAGCATTTCATTTATAGCAGGTATGACTTTCATCTTTCTGTGGTTGAGTAGCATTAATTTACTTTTTTTTTTTTTTGAATGAATGAGCCAGATGAGAAAGTGGCAAACAGAAAACTGAGCTGGTATGTTGTTGTTCCTCAAGGTGTTGTTACAGTGAAAGCTTTTTAAAGCCAAACCAATCCCTATCTCTAACAGTTGTTAAATTTTTTTCAGACATGTTTTTTTCATTGTTCTAGTCAAAATGTGTGTTCCACTACTGTTACTAAAGCTGTGAGGCTTCACTTAACACGCATTTTCTGTATTTCAGAAACCGAAGTAACAGGGCACACCACAAATATTACTAATCTCCCTCCTGAAGTAATGGTGACCATTTTCAGTTACCTTAACCCCCAAGAGTTATGTCAGTGTAGTCAAGTAAGCACTGAATGGTCACAGTTGGCTAAAACTGGATCTCTGTGGAAACATCTTTACCCTGTTCGCTGGGCCAGAGGTAAGTTACATTTAGCTCCTTTGAAAGCACATCAGCCTGTAAAAAAGAGTGTTTTAGTATAGGCTGAGCCTGACAGCTGAGCACATGAGGTGTACTTTTCTGACAAGGACAGTGTCCTGAAACTTGATTTAGTGTTAAAAATACCCAAAACAAACATCTTGTAGAATTAAGAAATGAGAAGTTGTCTTGGGTGAAACTCATGAGTACGTTTTGTATCCAGTTTACCTAATTTTACTGAGGTAAAACCCCCCCTTTTTTGCTTGTATGAATGCTAATATGTTCACTAATACAACATCCAAATTATTTAATAATCTAAGGAATTCTGAATGATAAATGCTGCTGTTACATTTATATCACTAGAATTATTAGGTTACTAGGTAGAAATGAAATGCATAACTGCAGAAAGGAGTGCAGTTCTAATAACTAGTGTTTCCTCACGTTCTAGTGAAGCTTCAAAGAAAACAGAATGAAAGTTTAGGTGTAGTAGTGGTTCTTTAGGTATATTACTTCAGTAGCTTCTACTGCAGTAAGGGTTTTTTTCCCCTCAAACTGTTGTGTTAATTACAATTTCCTGTTGAGAAGTGTGACCTTTGCAAAAGTACCTGTTCAAATAGACAAAATACTCTGTATTCCAGTGAGGTCAGTTACAAGTCATCAGAGTGTATTTGTAGCTTTATGTCCATATTTATGTGAGTATTAAAGTATCACTGGAGTATGGAACTGCAGGCTTCACAGTGCTGCCATGTCAATGTAGTTCAGTAAAAGGAGAACGTCTATGCTATTTAATAATTTTTTTTATGCCTTTAAGATTTTAAGAGAGAAAACTGTGTTTATAGCTGTGTTTATATAACTTAGCTTTAGAGATACATAAAAACTAAAAACTTCCTTATGGGTTCTAAAATTTGTACAAGGCAGAGAGGAATTAAATAACTTTTTGGTCTGATTTTTTTTGTTTTTGTTTGGGTAAATCTTCCTGAAAATGATAGTTTGGTTCCTGAGCTTCCAAAGACTGAGTAGAGAGGCTCCAAAGTTCAAATTCTTAAATTTGCCTTTGCAATATAGTTGTCTTGATAATTCAGTGCTGCACACACACACACAAAAGATAACTGACAACTGCTTAAAATGAATGGTTTAAACCTGGTTTGGCACAACAGGAAGCTGGTATCATGATTTACTGTTTGTACTTCTACAGTTGTTTGTGCAGAAGTGCACTAAACTTGGTGGAAGCTTCTCAGATGGGATTTACTGCCACAGGGAGAGGAAAAGAATTGTAGTTTTATTTAGGCTTAGTTAAATTCTTGACTTTTTTTTTCCCCTCCTAGTACACAGGCTTCTGAAGGCTTCTGAGGCTTCTTATGTAATACGAAGATGGGTTAAAGATGATGGGAAATGTTACCAAAACTTCATGGTTGATAATTAATTATGATTTCATTGTCATTGTGTTATTCACAGAAGAAACCTTGTTCTTTTAGATACTACTCAATAGGAGTTGCTCTTGCTCTAGGAAGAGTAGAGTTCCCCTCTACAGAGACAGTTAAATAAGATGGTTTGTTTTTCAGCCTGTTTGTTTTCAGAGCATGTTTCCCTTAACATCAAGGGAGGCAGCAGAGCTGCTTACCCTGAGCCCAGCACTGCCAAATATCCAAACCCGACGTAAATTAATGCCTGTGCACCCTGAGGGGGAAGGGGTTCTCCACTAGCTAAAGCAGCAGAGCTGTTGCTGATCTTCAGGTTCATCCAGATGTTCTAAAAAAATGATTGTGTATTGATTTGAGTTATATATGTGTTACAGGTACTGTGTAGCTGTTTTAAGTAGGCTACCTTTGGAATTTGGCTTTTGTAATCTTGGAGTTGTCATGCAGGGACTAAAACCAGGCTGGTTAACTGTATATTTGTGATATTCCAGAGGAAAAGAGAGATGTCTTCAACCAAGTGTTACACTAAAATCTGATTAATAATGTATTTACCAGAAGGGACTTGAGCACCAAGACAGTCCAAATATTCCATGATTGTTTCTGGTATTTTTGTGATCATATTGTTCCCTACTAAGCAAATAAGGATAGCAGGCATGTCTCATGCGTAGTAGGCCGTGAGTTCTGGGATGGTACTGAAACTGTTCCAAGAATCTTTTGAAGCTTAAAGATAAAGATCAAGCAAAAAATTATTTTAAGGTTTAGTCCAGTCTTAGTTGAGATGAATTCAAAATTCATTTATATCTCTTAAATCAGGTCAGAGTATACTGAAATGCTATCAGTGCTGATTTCTGCTGCAGTGAGAAATTTTTATTAACTTCTTATCCTTCTTTTTGGGGGATGGTGTTGAGTAGGTGATTGGTATAGTGGTCCTGCGGCAGATACTGAGACAGAACCTGATGAGGAATGGGTGAAAAATAGAAAAGATGAAAGTCGTGCTTTTCAGGAATGGGATGAAGATGCTGACATCGATGAATCTGGTAGGTAAAATTTATTTTGGTGAAGTGTTATTTTTTTCCTGAAGATGACATAGCTATAAGAAACAAGCTGAGCATTAAAACAAGAGATGGAGGTTGGTAGGAGAGAAGCAGGCATCTGATTTGAATGACTGGAATTAATTTGTCTAGGAAAGAAGAAACATAAGAGCAGGTAGAAGAGTTACAGGGATGTGGAGGTGAAAGCTAGGCTTCATCTCGTCAGAAAGTTTGGATGAATCATCTTGTGTGCTGGTGCACTCTAGGCTTGATTTAAAATTTGTTTTAAGCTGTGAAATCATGGAGATATGTGTAGATATATATATGTATATACACACATACACATGATATGAAATGCCATGTGAGATAGTATTTTGATATCTAAAGCAAGTTGGTGGAAACAGCTGTCCTGGGCTGCCCTGAGCAGTATATAATCTCTAGGAAATATTTCTCCAAGTCCTTTAATGATTTTTTCTCTCTGGGTTTATTTTGCAGAAGAAGCAGCTGAAGATTCACTTGCCATTAATATAGCACAAATGGAAAAACGTTTACTTCATGGCCTCATTCATCATGTCCTCCCGCTTGTAGGCTCCTCAGTAAAGACACTGGTATTGGCCTACAGCTCTGCAGTGTCCAGCAAAATGGTGTGTAATTTGAAACTTGCGTTTAATAATTGTGACTGTGTAGTCTTTAATAACTGACATGCTTGGGTAGTGTAAGTGGGTTGCAGTCCAAAATAATTCTAATTTGTAAATTATCTGTAGACACTGTGTGTAGCCTTAGTGGCTTGTATCATTACTGATTATTTTCTGTTCTTTTTTCAGGTTAGACAGATCTTGGAGCTTTGCCCCAACTTGGAATATTTGGATCTCACTCAAACCGATATTTCTGACTCTGTATTTGAAAGGTTAGATAATTGTTGTTTCCATTAAAAAGAAAATTATAATCCATCTTTTTGATTGGGGTGGAAGGGGGGAAACATTAGAACACTTCTTAGTTCATTGCCAAGAAAGAAAGAGAAATCAAATATGTAAATCCCATGTGTCTTGTGACTAAGAACTTAACCAGAGTAACATCACTGAAACAGCAAGTGAGACATGTAACTTTGTAGTGGCCATTTAAAATTCTGTCTTCACTATTGGATACTTTTTGCCTGTCAGTGTGTAACTGTCCGTAACAATAGTTGTATTTTTGCTCTAGTATTAACAACCTGTCCACAGATTTTTATGGAGTTGCTCAGTTAAGGAAGTTCTTTTGGTCTTCTATAGTTGGAAGAGTGTAGAATAATGCTATTTGAGACACTCAAATCAAATCGTAGGCAAAGCTCTAAGGCTTCGATATTTTGTCTGTGGATTCCTGAGTTTTACTGTGGCTTGCAGAAATGTCATTGATGTCAGTAGGATGGTGTGTGGATGCAGAGCCTGCACCAGTGGGTCTTACTGTGGTATTGAAAGTCAGCAGGTATTTATTCAGTATTCTGCATTTACATCATGGAGCGCTTTCAGGTAGTGTGAACACCACAGAAAATCTTACCAGCATGGATGCTGGTAGCAATACCCTGCAGCTTGTATAAGAAGTTTCATTTGTAATCAAAGCTTTATAGAATTTCCAGGGCTCAGAAGTCGATCTTTGTGAGTTTTTGCCAATATATAGTAAAATTTATCTTATTTGCCACTCCTTTTCTATTTGTACTTACAGGGCTCCAATTTCTGACTCAGAAAATGAGTTTGGCTTGCTCTAAATAGAAAGAAACACTTACAGAAAGTAAATTATAGTAACATTAACTATGGATAGGTAGTCAGTTAAATCACTTATATACTTTTATAGCTAATAATGTGTAAGTATTACTGTAGATAAAATTTGTATTCCAAAAGGAGAGACTGAGGGAGTAAGCTTTTGTTAAAATGAAAAAGTCTGATTTCTAATTGATTATGGAATAGTTAGAAACACATGATCTGTTTCAGGAATCCATGTAGTGTTCCTGGAAGAAATGGGAAAGGCCAGGGGGACATATGATCTAAGTACACTGGCATTTCAGTATGTGTAGTCTGCCGAACTTGAGAAACATAAAATCCTAGAAATTACAACTGCTACCATACTTCAAACTGAATATGGAATCTCAGATGTACTTCTGGGGAGGTGGATGTGGGTGAAATTTGCTAGTTCACTGTTTTCAGTCTTTTGAGAAGTAACTTTGATGTTGAGTAATTCAGATGTCTTGGAAGCTTCTGTTGAGTATAGTGCAGTTGTTTTTTTTTTTTGTTTTTATATGTGTATTTGGTGCTTGCAGTTGATCTATTATTCAAACATTTGTTCAGTATATAGCAAATTTGGACTTCTTTTAAGTGTCAGTATATGGAGAAATAGAAGTTGTTAATGATTCATGAATGATTTCACGTTTCTCTAGCATAATTTTTCTAGGCATATATAGAGCACTTGGAATATCTAATCTGTCTGGGGTAGCTTCTTTGAATTTTATGAGAATTAATATAGTACTTATGAAATGTTCTTTCATATATTTAGCCTTAACAGCTATTTCTGAGCAAAAACTAAAAAAACTCAACCACCAACAAACCAAACCACTTTTTTTTTCCCCCCTATTTCAGTTGGTGTTCAGTTGGGTATTGTCAAAATCTGCGCCACCTTGATCTGTCTGGATGTGAAAAAATCACAGATGTGGCTATAGAGAGGATTTCCAGAGCTCTGGGTATCATATCAACTCATCATACCAGAGGTATTCTGAAAAGCTGCAGGAACAGGAACGTTAAGACTTTGTGGAAAAACAGAGAGATTACTCTGCAGTCCAACCAGAAGTATAATGGTTTGCATGAAATCAGCAATGAAAATCTCATTCACGGAGGAAATGGTGAGCAACACTGGACTAAACCTGAAGGCTCAGAAAACTTCAATTCTGCTTATGTGTGGATGCTAGATGCAGATGATTTAGCTGACATTGAAGATGCTGCAGAGTGGAAACACAGAAATGTTGAAGGATTTTGTCTTATGGAACCAACATCCCATGTTAATTGTTCTGCATTGTGCTACAGTAGAGACATTTATGGGTTAAGGACTAGAGGGTGGCAGCAGCACTGTCCTTCTACTGACTTGATTTACTGCGGTCACTCGTTTTGTTGTGCTGGGACAGCACTAAGAACTATTCAAGCACTTCCAGAGTCCTCTGCACTGTGTAAGAAACCAATAAGGACTAAACAGTCAGAGAAAAAAGACTCTGCATACTCTGGGAGTGAAAAAACAGATGAAGAGACTGCACGAGTTCTTCAGTTTCTCAGTCTGTCAGGCTGTTACCAGATAACAGACCGTGCTCTCAGGTGAGGAGACTTTTTCAAACTATTTTGCTGCAGGATATTTTTTCTGACTTTATTTGTTGGGCCATTTTGGGATGAATCTGCCTCATTTCAGTAGAAACATTTTTATTGAAGAAACTGGTGAGTTTTAAGTGGTCTTTGCTTCTTAAATATTTACAGTCCTAGATTGAAAAACTTCTTCCAGCTTTTCTTTTGGAGATAGCAGCAAAATCTTTTATATCTGTCTTCTGAAGTAAAGTATTTTGTGAATTTGTTGTTCTAGACAGTATTAATGCTTTTAGATTTGATCTTTAGTGATTTCTTGTTAAGAAATTGTGTTGATTCACCAATTTTTTCATTATGCTTGCCAGTATGATTGAAACTTTGTAAAACTGGAGTAAATCTTGATTAACTTATCTAGATAATGACATAATTTATGGACAGCCTGAATCAATGGGCTGAGGCCAATTGTCTGTTCAATGAGATGAAGTGCCAGGTTCTGCCCTTGGGTCACAAAAACCACAGGCAGTGCCACAGGCTGGGGACAGAGTGGCTAGGAAGCAGCATGGTGGAAAAGGACCTGGGGGTGCTGTTTGACAGTGACTGAACATGAGCCAGGTGTGCCCAGGTGGCACCTGGCCTGTATCAGCAGTAGTGTGCCCAGGACCAGGGTTGTGACTGTCCCTTTGTTCTTGGCACTGGTGAGGCCACACCTCAAACCCTGTGCTCACTTTTGGACCCCTCACTGCAAAAAAGGCATTGGAGGGGCTGAAGTGTACCTAGAGAAGGGCAGTGGAGCTGGGGAAGGGTCTGGAACACAGGTCTGGTAAGGAGTGGCTGGGGTTGCTCAGCCTGCAGAAAAGGAGGCTCAGGGGTGATCTTCCTGCTTGCGTTGCACCAGAGGATGTTTGGATTGGCCGTTAGGAAAAAAATGTTCACTGAAAGGGTTTTCACGCATTGGAAGAGGCTGCCATGGGAAGTGGCATACCTGGAGGTATTCAAAGGATGTGACACTTGGTGATGTTAGTGGTGGATTGGGCAGTGCTGGGTTAACAGTTGGATATGTTTATCCCAAGAGTCTTTCCCAACCCAAATGATTCTATGCTAATTCTGTATGTGCAGAACAACATGTTCAGTGTGACCTCATATAACAGTTAAAGGAGGAGAAAAAAAATGTTTGACTTGAACATTGAGATTGAGTTACAGAATTTTCTCTGCCATTTGCTGTTAATACTTCATATTGTCAGAAAAAGTAGTTAATGCTTCATACTCAAAATGGGATGAGGCTGAGGTACTTGCAACTCCTGCTCAGGTGTGCTGCAGCACGTAGGGCTAATTAAAGCTTCTTGGAGTGGGAAGACTTCATGAATACCTGTGCTGTTTGCTGTAGTTAAGTGAGGAATACTGTGAGGTGCTGCTGGCATCAGTTTATCTCTCCTGAGATTCTGTCCCCATTTGATGGTCATGAGTAACAGCTATTCAGATGTCTCCTGTGGTTCTTCTGACACTCTCACTCACCAGTGTTACCCTTGCTCAGAGTATGCTTCAGATATCTGGGCTTTGTGTTGGAGCTTGTTTCTCTTTTGAGTGTTGCAGTGTCCTGACAAATTCTGTTATGTGTGGATTAGATTGTGCTTTCTGTATTTTACATGTTAACTGGTCTGGTTTTTCATGACTCAGTAATGGTGGAGCAAAGGGAGGTTTGGTTACTGAGTCATGCCAAGCATTTAATTGCATTGCTGGTTTCCCATTGGGGCTTTTTGGGTAAAAGTATTTGGGAACTGAGAGTATGTTGCAACAAGTGCTTCTTGTAGTCACAAGAATACTTGGAGTCCCTCAGGAAAGAGAGTGAAACCCTCTAATACAAACATGTGCCAGTCCATTTATTTCATGTAAGCTGTTACCTGATAGCTGTTTTTGTGGCCAGCAGTTCTACTTCTGCCTGCTGCCAGGAGAAGCTTGTACAGTGATGTTCTGAAGGCATCTTCAGTTTTATGTCCTGGCTTGAATTTGCAGTTTGCTGAATCAAGCCTCGCGGTTTCTTTTTGGGTGAGTGAGCTTGTTTCTGCTTGAACTTGGGCTGGCTGCTCCATGAACTTGCAGAGAAGAGAGCAGGGTCACATGGAGTAATTGCTCAGGTGTGGTACATCCATGTGCCTGTTGCATCAGCAGCCAAATTCTCTTGCACTCAGGGGAAAGCTAGAGAATTACATTTGAACAATAAGATGGTGTGTTGGCAGAGAGAAGCTCTGCTGTCAGTCGTAGAAAAACACAAATTTGGATTCCAAAGTAAGTTTAGTAAAAATAAGTTTCAAACTTTGGGAAGCATAGTGCACCAAACTTGGGAGTGTCATGTTCTAGTGTGAGATGAGGAATATACATCACCTTGGAAGAGCTGACAGAATCATTGGTATTTTGAAGAAGAATGGCTTTATAGTTCTTTGAAATAGTTGGTCATCTCTGGCGTCATCCATAAAAAAATGGTTTCCCACTGAAGTTTGTCTACAGGAATTGTTAGCTTATGTAGAAATCTGATCATTTTTGAGGTCTGTTGTGTGGCTTCAGGGATGATCCCCCTTTTAAAAGAGAATATAGAAGTGCCAGGTTTGAAACTCCGTGGTTCGTAAGAGGGAGGTCTGTCAGAGGTTTAGTAGGTCTGTGGTGGGGTGATGTAGCGGGGTCCGTGCCACACCACGCGTGCTCTTACCGCGTCTCTTCTGTGTGTCCACAGGGCATTGACTCTGGGAGGAGGACTGCCGCATTTGGAGCACCTGAACCTCTCGGGGTGTCTCACTGTAACTGGTGCAGGCCTGCAGGAGTTAGTTTCTGCATGCCCCTCTCTAAAAGATGAACACTTTTACTACTGTGACAACATTAACGGTAATGTCTTTCTATGAAGATGTGATGCTTTTCTGGGGAGTGATGTTCGGTGTAGGGGCTTCTTTAAGGAAGAAGAACCACCAAAACCTCACTTTTTTTTTTTTATGTTTATGTAGCACTGAGTTGCACAGATTAATTGCAAAATTAAGACACTTAAATCAGTTTTACCTAATTTTTTTTTTTTTTTTTCTGTTGTGACACTAGTACAGTTCTGTATTACATAGGAAAACATTTTTAGTGCCTGTATCTCTTAACTTAGTGTAGCATAACTAATAGGGATAGAAAGTAATTCTCCATATAGCTGCTATTACAGACTTGCCTGTTCATCTCTCCACTGTAAACCATGCAGTTTTATGTTTTCTGTATGTTCATAACCTCAGACAGAGGCTTCATTAGGTTGGTTCCAAAGCAGGGATTTTTAGGAAACCGATGATGTGTTTTGCCATGCAAACCTCCCATATTGCACTGATTCTGGTATAGGGTATTTTTCATTCTATCATTACATGTCCTTATGGAAAATGTAATTCACATTTTTTTCTGGTTTTGCCTGAGTTAGTAACTTAGGGATGGATCTAAGCTGGAGAAGGATCTGTATAAATACATAAAATCTTTTCATGGTGCAAGTCTTTTTAGTGTTTACCACACTGGAATTCAGTGTGTGAATTTAAAACAGGTAAGTGCAACAGAAGGCGAGGGAAAAAGAAGATGATAACCAGGTTCACAGGCCTGTACAAGCTAATTGTGTGTAAACCAAAATTGTATTACCTGGTAGTTTGTGAAGTCCAGCTCAATAATTCTCATTCATATTGAGATGCAGCCCCAGCCTGGGTACCAGATGCCAGAGCTTTGGTACTGCAGGTAAAGTTATGGATATTTGGGTATTCAGTCCATTGAAATCGATGTAAGATGATGCACTTGGATTGGATCATAATATTAGAAGTGAAAGTCTTAAATCTTACTTTGTTTCCATAGTTTTTGCATTTTATGCACTTCTTTGACACGGTGGTTTGTTTTTTTTTTCTTTTGAGACACTTGCTTATTGTTACTTCCTTGCATTCCATTTAGACTACAGCATTTAAAAATCGATTTTCTGTAGTCTTTCATTTCCACCTGAAAATTTTAAGGTTTTTTTTTTTCTTAATCCTTTGCTGACTCTTTACTGCAGTATGTTGAGTTTAAAGATGTCTTCAACCCCAGTTAGAAGCCTTTTCCTTTTACGTCTGATTGCTTGATACTTTTCCTCTGTTTATACTTCTGTCAGTAATACCAGACATAATTTGTCCTCAAAGATTTCTGTTTTTCATCTTGTCCCTATAAAATACACCATAGCATCATCTTTGTATTTGTTTACAATGCCCAAATCTGTGTGTGAGCCCACCACTTTAAAGCTTGGCTGTTTCATGGTATCTTCAAGAAATTACTTTCATTTAAACAGAGTATTTTTTAATTATTCTGTAAAATTGTATGATCCTCTTCCTGTTTATTTCCTTCTTTTTATTGCCTGCTGGAATCTGTCAGCTTATAAGCTCTGCTTGGGTCTCTAAAGCATCATGCATGCCTTTAGTTCAACAGTTACTGCTGTAGAGAGAAATGCACAGGACAGTGAGGCTGTAATGGTCTGACTTCTTACATCTGTTGAGAAATAATGTCATCTTAGAAGTTTATGGCTTTATGGAAAGTAGTCTTTATAAATGAATCCCCTGCAGTTTTGTCTGGGTTTTGTTTCTTTCAATCAAACTTCATTGTGTCAGGGCTGTTCAGTGTGAAACTGATGCCTTATTCCATTCTGTGGGCAGCACGATTCCTACAACAGCTGTTTCTGTATCATTTGGCATTTCTGAAGTAACTTGGGAAAGCAGTAGCTGTTTCATTTAAATCAATCCATATCTGAAGCTGTTTGTTTATTTGCACATTTACAGATTGTATTCCTATCTGCTGCACAAAGTTTATGGATCTGTAAGCATGTACAGAATAATTTAATAATTTTCTTTGCCCATCAGCTTATCAGTGATTTTTTTTTAGGGAAGGAGGTGTATTCTGTGATCAGAGGTTGGAAAACCTGTTGGTCTTGCAGAAAAGAAATGGAGCCAAGAGCATGGAATTTTGCCATCTATGAATAATAAAGATACAACTCTGTCATCTGCTGATGAATAAGTGCTTTATTTTTGCCTGCAGCTTATTTTCCGATTATTTTTTTCCCTATAAACACTAAGGCTGATGGGGCCCCTTAGACACAACTCAACTTCATTGTGGAATTTCTTTGTGGAGGGCTTAATGCACACATTTGGGCATATTGGTTGCAATTTTTGTATTTTCATCAGATGCTGCTCTACATTTTTAGTAGAGCAAGACTAGAAAGGTAGAGCAGCTATGGTGAGGTAGTTTGGTTTGAGTCTGACTGCTGTTGCACACCAGTAAAATGGTACAGGTTTAATGGCCAGAAACCATGGGTTTGCACACATTTTCAGATCTATTTTGTTTGTTTACTGTTAATTTCACTTCTGTTTTTGGTTTGCATGCTAATGTTTAGAATCTCTTATATTTTTCACAATGCTGAAGACTTCGAGTTAGATAACCCTCAGCTGCAGCTGAAAAAAAATCTGTCAATGTACGTCCCTTCTAATGGCTTATTTTATTTGTCTAAAACAAATTTAGTTGTGGATTACACTGAACTCATCAAGACGAGTTTAATGTTTGAGTTACATCTTGCCATTTAGTTCTTATTTTCCTAAGGCTGTTTTGTCCAGCTCCAAACATTCTTCTGACTTGCTTCTCCATTTCAACACCTGGAGTGCTTTCAGCTTTGGCATTAGAAAAAATGGGGCTCCCTAATTTCTGCAGCAGTACCTCTTTGCAGCATTTAAGTATGATTCAGTTTCTAGAGTTTTTTAAAATTATGTGGTACCTAGGTTCTGTAATTAAAGAGATAGGGCATTAATGAAATAAAGTTTGATTCTAATGATTTACTCTTCCGACATTCAAAATGTCACTGGTCATAGTTGATCTGTCATTAAGCAGTCAAGACTTTGCAAGTTCTTTAAAGGTGTATGGACTGCTCTGCAGAGTTATGTGGGAACACGGTGTTCTAAGAGTTAGATCTCAGTCTAAATTCTACAGATTCTAGATTACCAAGTTACTCACAAATATCTGAAAGGATATTATATGGTGGTGGCAGCTAGTTGCCCTGGCAGGAGTGGTTCTTTTTACCACGGTCTTGATCCATATTGTAATGTATTCTTGGTGCAATGCCACACTTGATTTTAGGGAATTCTGACTAATTTTTTTCTGCTAGTAAATGTAACAAAATGGAGTAACCAAATAGCTCTGCTCCTATCTTACATTACCAAACGTGTTTATATGTTCACCACAAGTAAACAGACCTCACCTCTATTCTGAGTCCCCTAAGCATGTGAGTAATTGGATGTGCATGTAAAGAGCATTATAGTAATCCAGTTTAGAAGTAACTAAACCAGTAACGTAGACTGTGGAAGGTTAGATGAGAATCTGATTAATTTTGCTTTCCCAGGTGAACCCAAAACACATTTAATTTAGCACTTCACTGCTAGCACTTATAAAGCCTTCACAGTCAGAAGGACCCTTTTGAAATACACTTCTCCTTATGATCCACTGCATGTACTGTTCCTTCCATCACATGTTGTTTTAAAAGACTACATTTTGGGCTCCTTGTTAAATCCAGCAGCGGTGGTATCTGGCTCATCCCTTTCAAGATGTTTATTACATGAGCTAGAACTTGACACTGCAAACAGCCAGTGGTTGCTTGCTATAACTGCCCATCAGAACTGTCAAAGTTCATTCAGAATCATCAGCTGGTCCTCCAAGCGTGCAGTATGTGAACTTGCTGTATGTAGGTGCAGTGTCCTCCGAGATACACTGTGCATTGCTAACTGGGCTGTGCTGAAAGCAAGAATGGGCAAATGAAGATGGGAGATAGTGGAACAGGTTGCCCAGAAAGGTGGTGCAAGACTCGTGCCTGGACATATTTGGGGTTAGGCTGAAAGGGGTTTCTGAGCAACCTGACCTAGTTGAAGATGTGCCTGATTATTGCAAGGGGTTTAGAACTAGATGGCTTTTCAAGGTCCCTTCCAACCCAAAGTATTCTGTGGAAGTAATTAATCTCCACTGTTAGGCTGAAATTACCATCCCACTGGACAACATAAAAGGAATATATGCAGTTACCATATTGCTTAACCTCATCAGTGAGGTGAGAGAAGTTGGAGACCTCATACACAGAGTCCAGAGGAAACAGAAGACTGCTCTTTTGGCAAGATTAAAGAGGCCATTTGAATTAAACAGAGAGAACTCTAAAGCAAAGTCCAGTCCAAATGAGGTCAGTAGCAAAGACTGGGAAGGTCAGAGGTTATGAAGCCAAAGAGATGTAGCCAAAGGTCAGTGGTAGTAAATAAAGCCAGGGAAACAAACCCAGTGTCTGTGGCTGTCAAGAGTAAAGGCATTTTAATTATGTTGTCTGTATCAAATGTAAAAAAGATCAAACGAAGGAGCAATAGGGATTTTATAGAGGAGCTAAATTACTTGTGAGGGAGGAGATCAACTGACATGTCAAACTATAAATAACTCAAATCCAGATAGCCTTCCTGTTAAAACAACCATTAATGATACTTACTACCTTGCTATAGTAAGAGCATGAAATATCCTCCAAGTGGTGGGAATTGCACTTACATGCTAAGAAAGCGTACAGGGAGGGCAGATTTCAGAAGATGAGGTTGAACCCTGAATGTTTCATTTTATCAAAATTCTTTATTATAGGCCATAAAGGAAAGTTAGTGATGGTATGAGGAGTAGACATGGAGCAAGAAATGCAGTGTGGGAATAAGGGTGAAATTTCACTCTGATATGCTTAATGTCATTTTAAGTCAGTGCCTAATAAATTGGGAAATGAACATAAAAACTTTTCAGATGGTCCAATTTACTTAAAAGTATCCAAGATTTTCAGATCTTAAGTTGCCGTAAGCGTAGTTTATATTTGAAAGCTGAAAGCTAACTAAAGGATAGGAGGAAAGGGAAGGGCTTAATGGTCATTGCTCAGGAGAGGAACCTGAGAGGTGAAAACTTTCTCCCTGTTCCCCTCCCAGGAGTTCTGTGCTGAGATCAGTCTTAATCAGCATTCCCTTATGTTGTGGTTTAAAAAATGCACACAGTAATTTCCACATTTTTGAGTGGTGCTATGTGGTCTTCAGGTAATGATACTGATGCTGATGATTTACAGAAGGACATCTAAGAAGCTTCACTATAGCTGTGTATGTGTTGTTGAATGTCTGGGTGGCTGGGAATAAAATCTGTGATTGCATGAAACTGAATTCAAAGCTGGCAGTTGCAGTGTGGAGATAATGATTTCAGAGAGCTGTTGGTGCTAATTCTGAGATCTTTCCTATTTGCAGCAGCAGCCAAAAAAGCCACCAATGTTACCATCGTCAGGGTGGTGAGAACAAGATAGAGGGTGCTGTGCTTGGTCCTGGAAGCCTTGGGGCACTCACATGTGGAGCGGGTTTGGTTTCCCCATCCTGAGGAGAGTATACACTGGAGTTACAGAAGATACAGAAGAGGCCTTCTAAAAAGTTAGGGAGCTGAACAATCAAAAGGCTGGATGTTTCAATCTGGGAATGAGATGACTGAAAATAGGGCATGACTGTTTACAGAACTGGGAAAGCAGTAAATGAGGTGAATGTGAAGTGGTGGTTCTCCAGATTTTGCAGTGTTAGAGCTCAGGGGCACTGGGTAAAGCTGGTAGTCAATTGAAAGCAGATGCAGAGTGTAGTGAACTTCTGGAACTTGGTCCTGGGGAGTTGTGGAAGGAGGTTTAAAAAGAGGTTAAAAACCCACATGCACAACTGAGCCATAAGCAAATGCTGAAGGAAATGGACTTCAGTTCCTGATGCTGCAATTAGGGTTGCTGGAAAAACACAGAAACTGTGTGTGATAGGCTTATATCCTGTCCCTGGACAACACTTGCTGTTGCCAGTGGTGATGGTAGTGTTAGATGGAGCGTTGGTCAGAACTAGAAGTTTGTATGTTCCAGTTGGGAGCATGAGGAGCAAGAAAAGGATGAAAACTGTTGAATTATACTGAGAATTCCCTTCCTTGGTTCTGTATGTTTTATCAGTAAGCATTTTGCTAGAAATGCGGCAGTTGATTCAGAATCACTGCTGTGCTGCATAGCTGTGGCAGTGATGGGGAAGGTCAGCTACAATTTGGAAAGTGCTGCTGCACAGAACATGCTCTACTAAACCAGATGTTCACAAGCACTGAGCCTCCTTTCTAAAGGACTTAAAAAGAAGATTTCAAACTCTAGCTTGTAAGTGATGTGGAGGATCAAAATTTAGTTCAGGTGAATAAAAATATTTGAAAAGGAAAATGAGTTTATTGACCAGTAAAAAGTTCACTATACCGTAGTCTTTCATTACAGTTTCAGGTTTTTTTAAATCAGTCTCATACATCTTAACTTATTTACAGTATAGTTTTGCTTAGTGGTGTGTGGCATGAAGTAGGAGGCTGGTTTTTAAGACCCCAGATTCTTGGAAATTATTTGAATTATGATTTTACTGGTGAAGGAGGTAAAAAGAGCCAGATACAGCATGGTTCATTAATGGATTTTGTCAGAATTTCTAAATACATTAAAAACACCTGAAATATTTCTTTATTTGTTTCTCATATAATTGGGGAAAATTTGTGTTGTCCTGGTTAGGTTTTCACCAGCTTGTTTGAGTTGGCTCAGCATCCCACTTCCAGTTTTTGTTGTGTGCCAGAGTTCAGCCAGTCTGAGAGTACATAAGTCTCAAAAGTAGGCATATGGCTGCAGGAAATAAAATCCTGTTTGAGTAAATGCAATAATTTCTTATCTCATGGTCACTTTAACATTTTAAATGCAAGAGGTAAGTGAAGGTGGGTAGAGTTACAGTGTTGGTTTGTACTGTCTGTACTTGCAACTCCTTCTTTCTTTCTGAATGGCTCATTTTCAGCCTTATGGCTTCTGATGACTGCCGCGATGCTAAGGTGGTTCTCTCTTTAGTTTTTGAATTTCCAGTCAGGAGTATGTGAGAGTCTGACCAACTGTGAAGTGTTCGTGGAGGAAACAAAAACATTCCAGTCTAAAAAAACGTTTCCATTACACGGACGTGGTTTTGGAGGTTATGGTTTCTTTGATAATGCCATGGTGCCATCATCTGAATTTGAAAAGTGGGAATTAAAAATACCTTGTAAAAAACACTCAGTTCTGAAGCTGTGACAGCTTGTGTAAAGTTGCTCATTTAGTGGTGTTCATGGTATTTCTGTGTAATTTTGGATGTGTTATCTTCATGGGACTGAGCTACAGAGCAAAACTCTTGAAAAGTACCTGTTCTAGGTGATAATACTGGCAGTGTTTTGGATTTCTCAGTGCTGCATGAAGGGTAGTGCATTGTAAAAATGAGACGTTTTCTGACTCACCAGTTTATGAGAATTATGAATCTAAGTAAGTGGCCTTTCCTTCTTTTCACGTTTCTGTTGTTTTTGTGCAGGTCCTCATGCTGAAACCGCCAGTGGATGCCAGAATTTGCAGTGTGGTTTTCGGGCCTGCTGCCGCTCTGGCGAATGACCGCTGACTTCTGATCTTTCGGTCTACTTCATTTAGCTGAGCAGGCTTCCTCTCATGCACTTTACTTACAGTTCGCATCTTGTGTTAACAGTCCTTGGAGTGAGACTTGTTCTACTAGCCTGACCCTGCCCACAACTTCAGAATCTTAATTATGAGTGTACTGTACAGTGTTGTAACAATCTCACAACCTCATTTGGCTTGAAGGGTGTTGGGTTTTATTTTACGTAATTTGGGGAAGATGGGTAAATCTTCAGATTTTCCTCTTTTTTTTGCCACTTTATTCCATTTTTGGCACTTAAATATACTTTACTGAATTATTTTGTCTTAGGCAATTTCTTTTTTTAAATTTTGAATCTGGAAGTACAGTATAAACCTCTGCAGAGAATTTGAATTTTATTGTTTGCATTTGGGTAACAGTTATACATCTGTAGGACCTTGGTTTCTTCCCCTTTCCTGTCATCCTGAAGTTGTTCTTTGTATTGCAGAATTAGGGAAATTGCCACCTTCCTTTTGCATTTGGTTTTGTATTTGGGCTTGAAAGACATACTCAAATAAAACATTCCCACCAATAAAAAAATGTGCGCACCAGTTGAATATCTATGCTTTTGAAGTATAAACTGCCATGCCAGAAGGGTGCAGAGGTTGGGCACGTGGGTGGGTGTCATCACCCTTGCAGAGCTGTGAACTGTGCAGTATGGGGGTTTTGGTTTGGTTTTATGGTTCCCTTGCCTGTGCTAAGTTGCATTTTTGAAACAGCTTCCAAGGAACTCAGTTTTCACTAATCTGAACTCTGTGAAAGACAGCAGTACGTTTCCTCCCTTGCTTTGACAGTTAAAAATATTCCTCTCTGGACAGTAGAGACTGGCAGGGAGCAGAAAATCTGTTGTGATGAGTGAAACTTGTGCTAGGAAGAGATGACTAGTGTATGAGTGTGTGTATGTGGTGGTATGGGGGAGAGCCCACTGTGTGAAGGACGAGTACTGTAGCCCATGGCAAGTTCTAAACTTCAGTGGCCACCTGCTCACCATTGTCACAGTTGCAGGCTGTTTTTTTTTACAGCAGAGGAGAGACAGGTGTCTGCTTTTGTAGAAGGCATTCACTGTTTGACCAACCCAGTTTCCCTCTGATGAAACAACTACCTGGCTGGATGAGGGAACAGTGCACAGTCAACCCCAACTTCAGCAAGGCTTTCAACATTGTCTCTTGCAACATCCTCATAGGCAAACTCGGGAATTGTGGACTGGGTGAGAGGACAGTGAGGTGAACTGGGACCTGGCTGAACAGCAGACCCCAGAGGTTTGTAATCGGTGGCATAGGGTCTAGTTGGAAGCCTGCCACTGGTGGTGTCCCCCAAGGTTCAATACTGGTTTTAGGATTGTTTAACTTGTTCATCAGTGACTTAGATGAAGGACCAGATACCTTCTCAGCAAGTTCACTGACAACACAAAGCTGGGAGGAGCTTTGGGCTGATCCCCCTGAGAGCTGTGCAGCCCTTCAGGAGGACCTGGGCAGGTTGGAGAGATGGGCAGAAGGGAACCATCTGGAATTCAACAAAGGCAGGTTCTGCAGGACCCTGAACCGTCATTTTTACTTGAAGAGTTTGATTAGCAAGATAACAGCAAGAAAATTATATATATATATTTATATCAATATTAACAGCACAACTACTGACATACTAGTAAGTGAATTTGGTGTTAAGTATTCTTTTGATAATCTGCTTGCACGTTTGCTAACTTGCAGACAAGAATTTCATACTCCTAAATAATGTATTCAAACTCTTGTATAAAAGGAATTAACTTCTCTGTAAGGTTTGATCTAAATATTTATTAAATCCTTAATCTTTTAACTTCTTAAGAAAATGTCTTACACCTTTAAATGGTGCTGATATTATACACACATAAAATACAGAGTAGGATATGAAGCACCCTCTTAAAAATTGAAGTATAGTCTTCATTGATGGCTCTTAGGAATATGAAATTCATTCATAGCTAAAAATTCAGGCACTGAAGTGCAGGTAACTTTTTATTTACAAGTGTCCTTTGAAGAGGAAGAATGTCTGTAGATAAAGGGACTAGCTACAGAGATACCAAGGAAATATTTTCCTCTGCACTGTCATATATGAGGGCAGGTGCAATGCTTCAAATGTGTGAGGTCCCACAGGGAGCTATAAAAGGCTATATAAAAATCTAAAATGTAAATCTAAAAATATAATATAAAAGAGTATAAAACTCATCTATTAGTACTGGAAATTTATGGTCTCAGTCTCTTCCTTAGCAGTAATTAGTGGTTTTAGGGCAAATAAAGCTACTAAAAATCATGTTCTCCTTTTATTTTCAAAATACTTGAAGAGTTCAGCAATGAGAGAAATCATATATTTACATCTGTATAAGCAAATTTCTTGCAGTATTCTGACTGGTCTGTATTATCTATTTCGCACAAGTGAAGCAACATAAATCCATACAGAGAGAACATTTTGGGGATAAGCATGAATATACACAGCCAGAGCAAATTCAACATTGGAAACATCAATGGTGTGAACTCTCGTGCTGTGTACAGCTTCTATTAAAGGTCTCACTTCAGAATATGGCATATGAATAGGAAATCCAGAGACCTGGAAGAAAGAAAGAGAAGAAAATATATAAGAAGAAAAGATGAAGGCACCTGACTGAATACATAGTTTAAAAAAAATTATGTGCCGAGTAAAACAAATTATCTTCTCTATTGCCAGCCTGAGGTGATGCAATAGAAGAACCTATTTCTGATAACACCTCCCTTTTTCACATACTCCAGGCAAGCTTCTGACATTTTTCCTGTTTAATTTGGTTTAAGTTCAAAGTGAAATTCTTTAGAATCTACTAGAATAGTTATATTCATGAACACAAAGCAGAGCTTCATTGCTTTTTTGCCTCGTGGCTTGTTTTAAATCACTCTTTTCTCCTGACTT
Source organism: Cinclus cinclus (assembly GCF_963662255.1). NCBI lineage: Eukaryota > Metazoa > Chordata > Aves > Passeriformes > Cinclidae > Cinclus > Cinclus cinclus. Next base: position 14,834,542 of record NC_085050.1, on the reverse strand, counting down.
GGGATTTGAGCATCCCCTGCTCGACAGGAACTGAAATCTAAACTCATTTTGGAGCTGGTCAGAGCTGCCAGTACTGTCACAGGTGCTCCCTGTGGAAAGCAGAAGGCCCTTCCAACAGCACACCAGTGGCATCAGTGAACACATCAGTCAATTTTCTTCTGTCTTCAGACAGTGAAGCAAAGACTAGAGAACTGAAGAAAAGCATGTTGTGTGGGCTCTTACACGTGTAAGTAGACTGTGTGTAGCACTACTCAGCACCAGCAGCAGGTTCCTACTGACCCTGAGAGTTGCTGTACCAGTCAGCTCCATAGCAGCTGGTGCTGAGAGACTGCACTCATGTTTATGTACTGGCAGTAGTGGCAGTTGTGCAGCAAGAAAATGACAATGCACCCAATTACCTTTAAATTCTTATGTTCAGCAGAAACTTTTTATGTTCAATATTACAAATTAAATAAACCACACAATCACTTCTTCACCCTATAAATATAATGGTTTATCTTTGATATAAAATCTCTTGTGAATTTTGCTAGCAGAAGAAATAACTACCCTAGGACACTTCTATACCACAGAGTGATGATATTAAAACCTAGGGATTTAACTACTTCTATGCACAAGCCATTTATGTTCACAAGTGTACCCTGTAATCTCCCAGCTGTTTTTGCAGCTCTGCCTGGTGGTCATCTTCTACATCTTTGCCTTGATTTTGTTCCAGCAGTGGCAAAAAGTTACGGAGGGTGGAGGTACAGTATCTATTCCAACGTGTTGGGCGTGTTGGTCTCCATTCCATAATCTTATCTTTTAATATTTTTTCAATCCTGCAATAAGAGACTGATTATTCCAATTCCAGTATTGGACATCTGAACTGATCTCCCTTGGCAGACAGTACAGATTCTGAAAACCACACATAACCTCAGTTAAACTTACTTCTCACCAAAAGTGCAGAAAAGCCAACAGAGCTGTGTAGCAGTGCATGCATTTTCAGTGTCTGCATGGAAGGCCATGGGCTTACAACCCCTTTTTAATTTACACCCTCTCCTCTCATCCCCCCACAGCATTTTGTTCTTTTGAGAAATGGTAGAGCAATGACTGATTAGTTCTTTCTACCTGGCAATCTCTATTGAAGAATGAATTTTAAAAAGCCCTGAAACAATAGCTTCTGATTTTTTTAGGTCTTTCTCCTGGCATTGAAAGCAGATTTTTAGTACCTAGGTGTGAAAACCTAGGAATGCTCTGGTATTAGCACTGATGGCATTTGTTCTGGAGGTAGCATACCTGCTCTGTAGTTCCAGTGCAGCAGCCTTATCCGACTGTTCATAAGTTAGTTCTTCAGGCTAGCAAAAAATAAATATTAAAATGTGCAATTTCTTCTAAACATGTAACAATGTAACTTCAGGAGTTTCTGCCTTGATGATGTTCATAGGAGTTTAAAATTATGCTAAAATAATCTTCATGATAAAAACTTAACTAGATATTTGTGTGTAATTCTGTTTTTGTTTTTTTTTCCCAGTAAATTTCAGCTGCTTACACCTTTGGTAACTGTACAGAAATTTCTGGCTTTTTACAAAGGATGTTCATAGAGGTTGAAAAAATGCTGTCTTCTTAGCCATGAGACAAAAGTTGACTTTTTCTTTAAAATACTGAGCTACTACTTAAGATATGTTTGTGCTTAAGGTTTATCCCATTTACGTCACTGTTGCCCTGAGATCTTACATAGACAGTTAGAGGGCAAAAACACAAGTATAAAATCAACTTTTTGCAGTATTCCTGCTGCCTGTTTTTTAAAGGAGTAAGTGGGAAATCTTTTTAAAAGCAATGCTATTACATAAATACACTTAACTGAAGAAGTTCAAACAACTTAGTATTGCTTCTTTATACCAAGTCTGTGATGTCTCAACCCCTCGTTTTGAGCTGGCAATAGATCCATCAATACCTGAATGCTGCGGAGACCAGGGAATGGCAAACTTCTTGAAAAGAAAGGCTTCCAGTGTTTTGGTTTGCTGACATCAAAATTTATCCTTCCTGGGCAATCATATTCTTGCAGATTAAACCAAATCTACAAGAAAGCAAATTTGGTTTAGCTTTCAGCATATAATCACGCCCATGGAACACATTCCACTTATGAAGTACTATATAATGTTAACCTGTAGCAATTTTTTCTGCTGTTCTGAGCTGTATTTCCACCCCCCTGGACTGCTGCACAATTCCTTCTGAATTCTGGTTAAATTCCTCCAAGAGCCCAGGCCAGTGCTGCTGTGGCTGTGATGCCTGGTAGCTGCTTCACCCCAGCACCACTGCTCTTTAAGTGCATCTTGCAGAATATAAGCACAGACTGCAGACACACAAGACAAAGCTTCTGTGCACATTTTGTCAGCAAGTGGAACCCAAGTCTTGCACTCCCCTTCTTTATAGACATTGATTTTGGCCTCTGTGCCTACTCTGGAGCATGCAGGCACTGTAGGGCTGTTGTTCAAACAATCTTTAAATAACTATTTCTAAGGCTGCAAAATGTACCAGCACTTACTATGTAAGTGTGTGTGACCCTTTGTAACTGAGGTTCTGTGTAGAACCTTCTAGGACAGCTGATGCTGCCCCAGCTGGGTGTGAGGTGGTGCAGCTCTCCTGGCAGCACATTTGCTCAGTCTCACTGACACTGGAATTAGATGCCTTTAAAGATACTGTTGTGTTCTGCAGTTCAAGCCAGTGCTCAAATCCTTGGTTGCTTCTTCCAGCAATTAACAACTGAGTCAGATTTTTCATAACTGTAGGTTTTGTTAAAAAAACCACAAAACTAAACAACTCTACAACTCCCCAAAATGCTTTCAGTGAAAAAAGTGACACTTTTAAAATAAATGTGCTTTAGAATATTAAAATTCCCATCTAAAGTTAGGATCTGTGTTTAGAATAAAACATAGAAGATTAAATAAGAAAACAAAACTCATAATGCATGACATTAAAAAAAACTGAGGAGCAAACGTTTGAACTCAACTTCCAGTTTCCATTCAAATAAACCCTAGGGTTCTTTTTTTTAAGTTTGCCTTCTATTTTCTCATTCTCAGACTTTCACACATCATTCTACCTTGTTATCATGCCCCTGTTTGTGTCCCTAGAACCCAGGAGGTCTGGCTTCCAACAAGTCAGGGAATGCTGCTGGCAGAACAGTTCCCAGGCTTTCTGAGCCTCCCAGCACAGGCTCAGCTCCCAGTCAGTGGCTGCTCCTTCACCTGCCCAGAGCTGCACAGCTCTTGCAACCTCTCCTCTCTGGCCTCACTATCTCACAGAGTTTACAGCCACACAGTATATAATATATTATGAACATGCACTAGTATTACTTGTGTATTTTCAAATAAATGGGAGAAGTTGATGCCAGGCAGAAAATCAGTATTGTTTTTGTGCCCTGAGGTGCCAGCTCTGTGTTGTGCACATTGAACCATTCAGGCTTGCCTAGTGTCACATGGGCAACTGAAGTGACTCCTTTACAATTGTTTCTTCATTTTTCACCTGCAGACTATTACTTTTGAGGAATAACTACTCCTCACCTAAGCAGCCATCCACTCTGGGAAACATGTAAGTAAAACCAAGTAACAAAAATTACATTAACAGACCTCCTGATAGCTTAAATGCTGGTTAAAAAAAAAATCTTTCTTAAAGTAGCTGAAAAACCTACTTAAGATTTAATAATATTTCTAACAAATGATAGCCTAAATATGTTTACAATGATGAGCAAATTATACCAAAGGTTAAAAAAAAAATCAAGTTATTAACCCTTATGTGTATAGAAATGTGACAAGGCTGTGCACACTTACATTATCACAGCTGATCAGACAGTACACATTTTGTAAGGGGCAGAAAGTATCATACTGCCCATAAAAACATCCAGTACTGGGATTCCAAATTACATACTGACTTTGTTCCAAAGTTAATACATATGCAGTTGGTCCCTAGGAATGAAAAAAAAAAGTAAGTATGAGAACGATGTTTGAAAGCTGACTACAGTGACAGTATGCTTTCTTTGGAATACTAAATTTTTATGGTTGAGGTTGACAGGGCTTTTTAGGGCAAACTGCTTGGAAGAATTTACAGATTCATTACAGTTCAACACTTATATAATAATGTGGCAGAGAAATGTCAGACATGCAGGGCTCTGGGCCATTCCTAACATACAGATTCTGAAAGCTGTCTTGTCTCAGCAACAAACAGATGTGAAATTCCACATACAGCAATGTTTACCAAATGGCACATCAGTATCAACACATCCTGCTTGGCCACTGCCACAGCTCTCATCCATGGGCAATCTCCAAGCTGAAGGACTTTCATCTAGGCAGCACACTCTGTGTCTCAGCCATCAGCCTTCCTCTCAGGCATGTAAGGAATTTTCCAGCTCTCTTTATATTCTCTATCAAGAATCCCTAAACTGCTCTTGTATGTTCTTGTCATCCCTTTAATTTTCCAGGTATCTTGAAATACATGGAATAAATCCCCTCCTTAAAAAATGCTTTATTAATGACTAGCATCTCTATCAGATTTTGAGGGGAAGGTATGTATCAGAGTACCTGTTCCTGTCACTGCAGTATCTCAGAATGTGCTTAAGAAACTAGCTTAGACAGAAATATTTAGCAAAAAAACCTTCCATATGTATGTAGAAATTGGCATTATAAACAGTTACCACCTTTTTGAAAAGAGCAGTATTAACTGGAAATCTGAGTGCTTCCCTGAGAACAAAGGCATCTCCCAAGCAGCAAAACAACCTCAGTGTTTCAGTTCTGGGCCAGTCTGAGCCCAGCTGCTGCCACAGTGGCTCGCAGCAGCCCAAGGCAGAGCAGACCTCACCTGGCTGCATTACAGAGGGCAGAAGGAGAGGGACTTGTCCAGCCTGAACCAATCTATCTTTACTATTGCTGCAGCTCTGCCATCAGCCAGAGAATCAGCAGATGTGTGTGACCACTAGGAATCCCTGGCATGCTCCTAGCCCTCTCCTGTCACCTCTGAACCTGTACCAAATCCCACACAAACTCTGTCAGTCTGTGTATCTGTGACTGAGATGCTGTGAAGGGACTGTCTCCATCAGTTTGTCTTGTTCACACCATTTATACAAGCTGAAGTCAAATCAAGGGTTACAGATGCTTGGTACCGTATTGTGATGACAACTACTATCAGTTTAAGCATGGAAACAGAGGTCCAGGAAAAAAACCCAGACATATACTAAGATATACTTTCAAATTTTTATTTGCTTCTCTGAAAAGAATCAGTTCCCATCACTAATGTTTAGATAATATGCTGGAAAAACATCCCAGTAAGAAACAACTATCCATTGCTGGGGAACAAAGACTTCACAAAGTAAAAGTTAACACTTAGGCCAAATGAAAGAGCCCTCTTACCTCAGGAATGGCATTTCCAATGATAAGCCAGGCTTTTCTCCCCATACCAAGAAAATAATTACACAAGAGCATGGCATGTTCTTCCTCATCTCCCGCCAGAAGATAAAGAAATTGCTAGTTGAGTTATTTAAAAAAAAAAAAAAGTTTTTCCAGGCAGTTATCAACTTGGAATATTTGATAATATTTCTTAACACATCTGAAGCTAGGAGTCCTCTCAGATCCTTGCAAGAACCAGGGTCTTTGTCTTTTTTAGAAAGACCATTTTTCAGAAAATTTCTGAGATCATAAAAACTTCATCTATGATAAACAGTGTCTGCTATTATTCTCTAAATTACATGATTTGTGTGACAGAGAAGGCTAAATATCCCATTATTGCTTACACTACATGCAATGTCTTTTCTGGAGTTCCTTGGAATGACAATGATCCATTTTAAATCTAGTTGTAAAGTTTCCATCAGTCAGCATCCCTTCACTTGTGCATGACTATTACATTATGGACTGGTTTATAACTGAGAAAAAATGGGAGATGCTTTGAAGATCTAACATATTCTTAGCTTATTGCAACCTATCAAAGACAGAATTTTTGGCTCAGATCAGAATAAACAACTTCTTTCAAGATTTGGTCCTTATTCTTTGAAATAAATGGCCCAAAGAAAAATATTGCTCACAATAACAGAATCACAGAATAATTTGGTCTGAAGGGACTTCAAGAGCTAATCTAGCACAACCTCCCTCCAAAACCAATGGGCACTAGGATGTTCCATCACGTTCAAGAGGATAAGGAACTTATTTTTAATGCATTGCTTACATCTGATGTACTCCATAAATCACAAATTCCAGCAAATGACACACTATCTGGCAGAAAAGGAATCAAAGCAACATATCGAGCCACCAGTTCCTGCAAGAAAACAAAACAGAGCAGGTCACCCCTTTAATTCAAAATACTCTGGTGCTGTTATACCAGATGTAAAGGATATTGCTGTTTCCACTCAATGACAAAACACTGAGTAACCTCAGTACTGTAGCAGTTAGCTCATTTCAGAACTTGTATCAAAGACTGATATGATTTACTGGCACTGAGGTTTGGCACAATTCTTTGTCTTTTAAAGGACAATAGTCATTAATAATACACTTATCTTTTCCCTCTGAGAAGACAAATATTACTTTACAGAATCGTTATAGTTGGACTTATTGTATATTTACACAGTCGTTCATAGCCATTACTACTTTTATTTTGTATCTTTGTAGTTTTTCCTTTGCAAAAGGTGTAGCTGTACAGCAGAGGCACAAAGCTGGGATTTGCTTATGTGAGCATGCACAGGCAAACAAACATCTTGAAATCTGTACCCCAGAGACTTCACTATCTTTTTGAAGTACTTACTGCTGCTGTTTGAGATCTATTTGGGACAGCATCAAGAAGCTCCTGTGGTGGATTCAGAGGTTTGATATATCTGGTAATAAAAACTGTTTTTCCATCAAGGTCAATTACAGTTGTTAGGCACTGGCGGCTTGGAAACTTTGATGTACATTCAGCTTCATATTTTTCTGCTGCCTGAAGCAGTTTCTCATCTTCTTGGGTATCAAACTTCAAAAGACAGTAGAATTTATACAAAACCAGTCTTATTTATAGTTTGGACTTAAGTCTTTACTATATTTGGCCATATTTCACCATTCAGAGAACAATAAAAAGAGTGTTAAATTCTTTTCTAATAGCACTTTGAACTTGCCTTGTAGTATAAAGTTTTGCTTACCAATGTAAAAGGAAGGTCAAGGCAATGGAAAAATCAGGTAATTTGCATTTATTTATGAATGCCCATAATGATCTATATGCATAAGCTGGCTTTATTAAAGCACTGAAAAATGTAGTGAAAGTTATGGCCAAATAACACTGGGGGCATGAGGATGAAACACCATATATTATGTCAAAAGTAAACAGTTACAGTTAGGTACTAATCTTATGTGCTATTCCCACAGCACTCCATTAAAACTACAATTGACATTATAATAAAATCCCAGTGACTTTTATATAAATAATACTGCAACAATGCTGCTCAATGCCAAAATATTTGCAGAGAAGGTTCAAGTGATTTTTAGATGAATCCTTATAATTCAGAGGTGTCTGAAATACACACATTTTCAAATGGGATTTTTCAGAAGCAAATGTAGGACTCAAAAGCACATATTAATTATATAACAATGACAATGATTAAATTATGTTACCTAAGATGTCATCTTTTAAAGGCATTCAAATTTGTCAAAATTACCTATTCAGAATTCCTTGTATACTTCTAGTGGTGCTGAGAATTAAAGTTCATCCTTTGCAGTATGTTCGTTTAAAGTAAGCTCTGTCATTTGTTACTCTTCTTCTCAAACTAGCCTGAGGTGGAACAGCTGGGCACTGCCCTGCAGCCAGACCTCCAAATTAGAAGAGAAGGCACACAGTGGTGATCCTTCTCAACCATAATCAACAGCACAAAAGTAGAACCTCTGGAACATTGTAAATTTAAATGTAGCAATTTACTGCAAATATTACTGGCAAATAAACAATTATTTTGTCACAATTAAATAACACAAACTGCAAAGAGGTTGCTGAATGGCACAGACCCAAACTAAATCTTAAACTGGGAACAACAGAGTATCTCAACTGATTTATTAATATTGTACCTTCTTAAGCATTTCATTCATCTAACAGAAGTTCAGGAAGGACAGCAGGAAAGAGAGAAAAATAAGTAAAGAAGCAAAGAAGGTATCATAAAATAAAACTAAAATTATGCTTAGCATCCTAAAACACTACATGAGCATTTCAAATTAACTGCAGGTCAGGAATAGGAAGAAAGCATGGCGAATTATTTAGGGGTTTTTTCCATAATATGCCAAACTCTTTCTATAATAAGTGTATGTGTTGCCTCTGGAGAGGAGCAGCAAAGAATTGTAATGACAATTGTTGTTAGTCCAAGGCACTTCTGGTTCACTAATGAAACTGACAAAAATAGCAGCTGCTGTTTAGGAATTTATTATCTGCAAGATCTCGAGGCATGCGTGAAGCCATAAATAATAAATGCTCATTTGAACAGTATAAACAAAAGAAGCAAGAAAATACTCTTTGCACCTGCCACCTCCTTTTCGTCCACTGTTCACAAATACTCACACAAATGCTTTACTGTTCACACAAGTAAATTTGTTCACATGGAAGAACCACACACTCAAAGCTAGGAATGCCAATTTGCTTTCTCTTGACTAGAATTAGTTATTTGTCATGCATTAAGTGCACATCTCACGTAATGGTGCATCTAATTAAACTGAACTGAGATAAAAAGTTTGAAATAAACCACTCCGAATTTGAATGAATGTCCTTCTGTACATTGCAGAATGTGTTCTGCATTCATGTTGTTTGGTATGCTAAGGAGAGAGCTATTACTATGCACCTCAAGAACTGCACCACTGGAAACAAAGAGCAAGAGTATGATGAATTAGTGATTAGTTACCTTCTCTCTGACAGACTCTCCGGGGATGAGCTGTGGTTCAATGGTAATAAACAGTGTTATATATGAGCCCTCACTCAGATTTCGCACAGAATCATAAGCTCTCTCCATACCCATGTTCTTTTCTTTGCTGTAGCCAAGGAGGACTGGAGGAATATTGATCTTAAAAGTACCATCAATCTACAACAGATACAGAGAAATACTTCTCATTAAAAGCAAAAAAGCAGAAGTTCCCTCTCACATAAATTTGCTACTTGTGTCTGCATATTTTCTTATTTTGATTGTTATTTTAAGTTACAAAATAGTAAAATGGAGAATATGACATTTATGTTGATCAACTGTGGGGAAAACACGAGATATCTCATTGTTAAAATGTATTAATCACAACTTGATTTCAGCCTCTCTTGCATATTATGAACAATAATATTTAATGAAATGGAAATCATACACACCAGTTCACAGGGAAAGAAAGACTGCCAGCCTTTCACTACTTTTCTTTCAAACAGCATACTCTACAGGGCTTTGTTTACCTGGAAAAATCAAAAGATGGCAAAATACAGGTTGCACAACTGTGGTTCTCAAAGCAGCAGCAGACCAACAGGCCTTTGCCTAGGAATGATGTGGGAATGATGCTCCAGCATCTCAGAGATGGACCCTCCTCCTTGCACAACCTACTGAAGCTTCTTGGGCAAACTGGAGCTGGGACCATTTATCCAGCTCCTGCATAGAAACGCTCTGACAGACTCACCAGCCCTTTGCAGCTCCCCCTGAGCTATACTCCCAAACAGAGAATAAGGTCTTTCTGAAGGGCTGGGTGAGACAAGAGATGGCAGGCCCCACACTTGCTTGGGCACGTTTCAATAGCGGAAGTACCCAGCTTTAAAAGAAGAGCAAAAAAATTAAGCTCCTGATATGGAGACAATTAAGGCAACTGCCACCAGAAAGGGTATCTTGAGTGGATGTGGAAAATGAACAGATGACTCACTGGCATAGCTCATCAAACATTTAAGAACAAAATTAGGTTTTGATGAGGAGAAAACAAAATATATCACTCAAAATTTCTGCTCCAGTACATTAGAACAGGATGATGAAATGCTTCATTTGCTACTGAAATTCAGTTGCTAGATGCACCTTGATATAACCACTGTGCCGACCAGGCGTTTTGAAATTCTGTATGAAATCCTGTTCAAATGCAAAGAATCTCTACTGCTGGGAGGATCTATACAAGCACTCACACTCTGCTTATGCAATCACAAACCCCAACACCCCTTCAAAGAGAGTCAGAAGAGTATATGACAGGAATTCTGGAGCCACTCTGGTTCTACAGCAGGAAGACCAAGAAGTTGAAGAACAGAGGTTGATTTCAGTATGGGAAATCCTTAAAGATGGATTGTGGATGATGGTTGTGTCCTTCAACACGTACTGGTAAGCAGTCTGTTATAATGCCAATTCTGCCCATTAAGTCTCTCAGGACTGTGAGCAGACACACTTCCCAGGTGGATTTCATTCATCCAGCATGGAACAATTCCCTAAAAATGAGCACTGGATCATGTTGTTTCTTGTCTGTTGACCTATAGCAATGGTGGTCACATTATGTGACACTGTCTGCACAGGATGGCCAAAGACTCATGAAAAGAAGGTCAGATCTTCTTAATACTTACATCTTCTTTAAAATCAGTGAAAGTTTCATGCCACAGGGCACTACAGATCTCAAACTGATAAATTAACTGATTAACCTCCCAAACTGAAGAGGGCATATTATTAATGAACTAGCAGAAAAAAGTGGATCAAGCCTGGTTAGATACAGTGTCCAAAATTTCTCAGCAATGAAAAGTATCCCATGCTTTCATGGATCCCATGACAACTATGTTCTGCTATGCTCTGCAGACAGCCCAAGAAAATTACTATGACCACCTAGCACTGCACTCAAATTAAACAAGACTCTTATACCCTTTCCCTCCACCCAAACAATCTGGGAGGCTCAGAATATTCCTTGAAGTCCCTAAGGTTCTGAAAAGTGCCCCATATGGCCACAGAACATCAAATGAATGTGTCATTAGGAATGCAACTGATGTCTCAGTTTCTTCCTTTATGAAGATTCTGACTTTTGTGATCAGATGATTTGATCTACACATAAAAGCAACTGCCACACCGAAGAAATCCTCTAGCTGTATTACAATACGATAGGACTATCAATGGAAAGAAGCTGTTTCCTTATACTAAGTCCAGGATGAGTGGCTGGACAAAAAAAAGTATTTCCTCTGTGATGAAGTACATGTTTTACTACTGTTCCCATGACTAACTCTTGCTATTTCTTGAAAAAAGCTTCTCTTGAAAAGTTCTAAAAATGGAAGAAAGAAGGGACTGGAAAAGGCAAAGATCAAACCCCTGTGATTCATGGAAAATGTGAAAAAAAAAAGCTCAGTCAAATTTCCTCACCTATCTAGGTGATTCTATTCCTAGTTCATCTATCTAGGCTGTGCAATACCAGAGCCCTCAAAAGCCACTGAGAAAACCACCTAAAAATTTTGTGCTTTTAACCTTGCTACTGAAGGGAGCCAGGCTGCATTGTCACTGTTGAGTGTGTTTTATCTCTTCTCCCCTCAAAACCTTGAACTTACTGGGAAATGCTCACCAAATCTGTCAAAAAAATCCCAGTTGTTTCGAAGACATCTTCAAACAATTCCATAAAAATAAACAATTACGAAGAACATAATTAAATATGACATTCAATTTCCAGCCCTTTTCTATTTTCAGTACTGTATTTTACTTCAAATAAAATCACTTACCCTTGCCTGAAAATATATGGTAGTAAATGGAATCTTAACACATCCCAGCCAGTGTCTCTCAATGCGAGTGTGGATTCCACTTCCTCTTTCACGATCATCCTGTTAAAAAGTTGCCCAACATAACAATTTGTAAGACAGCTTCATGTCCTTTAATTCAATCATTAATAAAAATTCTGTATTAATTTTCTGTAACTGTCAGTTCCATTACTAGTTCAGCAGTAATTATTCTGCACACCTTTCAAGCACACCAGATGCTGAAAACATAAAAGAACACCACAGTCCACGATATGATGTTCTTGCATTTTAGCGTTTAAGTCCTGTATAACCTCTGATGGAGAACTTAAAACTCTGACAAGGAGTCCACAAGACTCTTCTCAGACAAAGTAAATGAAGCTCTGGTCTTTTAATGAAATATTTTATTAGTATTTAGAGAAGATTTTTGAAGTTAAAATTGTATAAAGAGCCAAGTTAACCCTGTGAAATGGAAAAACTGTTTTCATGTGTACTGCCCATCAGATTTCCAAATCCTGTATGATCAGCCTAGAATTATTTTTAATAAACCTCTTGCATGACATCCAAGTTTCAAGAGTGTGGCTTTCTTCCTTCTGCTTCACCAAGTATCATTTTAGTTTTGAGGACAGAATTCTGTTCACAGTGAAGTGTTTGCATTATTTATTTATGGGTTATGTTTCCAAGAATTTTGAGTGCTGCTATTTTTGTGTCTGCTGAATTGACCAAGAAAGCTTTCACTGGATTCAACAGGGGAGAGTTATGCCAACACTGAGAGCCTACAAAAATTTCCTGTTACTAGTACTTATAATTTTTTGTCTCATTCAAGAAATTAATACAAACAACCAATAGATGGTTCGGGCTTTTTTTAAATTATTTTGCCAAAGAGCTTGTAAAACAAGATGAGACAAAGCACAAGAAGATAGTCAGTGAAAAATACAAGAACTGGGATAAATCATCTGGAATGAAGTAAAAAGATTTGATTAAGGTTAAGAACAGAATTCAGATTGGAGTTCATGATGCCTATCAATTTTAGGATCTCCAATTTCATTAAATTTTAGTAAAATATATTACATACATGTGTTCAACTCCAGCAGCATTTTATGTGGTACAAGCTGAATTTGTACCAAGGTTAACACTGTAAAGATTGCTCCCTCTGACAACCTTGCAGTATTGACTAGCTATAAAATCATAAGGAATGACAAAATAGAGAAAAGAGGGGCACAGAAGGGAGAAGTTATTACATGGAAAAAGCTCACAATGTTCTCTAATGTACAGTGTCCTTCAATTATGAACTCACCTCTACAGCATCATGAAGTACTTCATCAAAAACATTAATGAAGACTTCATCTTTTACTGACTGCAAACTGTGGGTGCTGTAGTCACCATTAGGAGCTCTGAAGAGGTTAAACAAATAAAAAAAGCGATTTGAACAGTACAGGAAAATGAGGATAAATTTGCAAGCTCAAATTAAATTATTGTTATGCAGAAATAATTTGGTTTCATTTTGCCATACTTAAATGGAAGCTCGAGTTCCTCATTCCAGCAGGGGCTTGGACCTTCTGCTGTTGTTGTCCGGCAGACTGTTCGCTGAAAAGAAACTTCTACAAAAGGACGGACCAAAACCTATGAACAGATAGCAAAACAAAGGAAACAGACCTCTGTGGAAATTCACCAGAGCACATCAAATGACAAATTTCATGCATTTAGAAAAACATAGGTTGTGGCAATCAGGCTGGTTCAGCCCAGATATAACTTTAATACACCTTAAATATTGCACTTCATGGGTTCCTAAGCATTTATAGAGCTTTTAAAAATATGTTATACACTAGCATTTCCAAAAGTTTATGTGTATTCAGACTACTTGATGTATTTATATACTCTGGCAAAACCACACTTTCTCCTGAGAAAAGCTACAGGCTATCTAATCAAGGAAAGTAACTGAAACAGAACATGTGACACAGGCACCAGTGGAAAAAAGTGCACTTGCATCCTCTTATCTATAATCCAAGAAGCCTACAGCTACAATCCCAGTTATCCCTGAAACTGGCTGCTATGACAGATAAGCAACTTCATCCAGACAAAACAAACCCCTAATGTAATTAAAAATGCCTGATTTAACATTCAAATGCATATTAAATATTTTCTACATTTCTAAAAGCTGAAATTTTGAAGGAAAATCATAAGGAAACCAGCAAAAACCCTGAAGGTCCCTCATCTTAATTCAGAAGGATGCTGAATTTAGTTTTAAATAGCAAGCAACTGTAATTTCATAAGAATGGCTGTGCTGGTTTAGACTAGGAGTGTACTGGACCCAAAGTGCAGCCTGTGACAACAGCCAGCAGCCAATACACACAGAAAAGTAAGAACTGAGCAGGCATAGATAGTATTTTCTCCTATTACTCTTTCAGACTTCAAACATTTTCAGATGAAAGACTTTCCTAAGTCTGTAATGATTTTTCTATTAAGTAATTCCCAAAGGATCACTCTTCCACATACTTGTCCAATACCCACTTCAGCACAAACAAACCTCTTTCATCCACAATACACATAAGCAACTTCTCTGGGCACCAACCAAATACTGAATGAAGAATCACAACCTTCTTTTGAAGCTAACTCTTACCAGCTTCATTTGCCCATCACTCACATTTGTACTTTACAGTTTCAGGAAATAGTCAATCCTTACACAGTGTCTATGTCTCGTGATTTTGTGCCTTTCTACCATATTTCCCCTCCTCTACTCACATTTATGGGTGTTCTGGCTGGAAGTCCCACCACTTTTCACTGGGCAGGAGTCACTCTGTGTATCTGATATCTGTATCACCCTTCTTTGAACCTTTTGCAGCTTTACTCTCTTTTTGGAGATGAAGGAGTGGGCAAGGCAACCTTGCCAATCAGGTATCTTTCTGAGGGTGAATGCTACTGTCTATGGAAAAGAAGAATGCTCATAGCTTCACAGAAAATATCAGTTTTGTAACATACCTGGTTGAATGTCCAATCTGGGCTGTTGGGTAGGCTCTGAGCTGATGGAGAGGCTGCAAACATCTCTTTAAAGACCCTTGAAGATTTTGGTGGCTGTTGAAGTTTGCTACAAGAGGAAACAGACAACAGCAACCAGGGAAGACAGAATTCATTAGAAAATATGAATCCCTCACATTGTCTAATAGCCATACAGAATTCTGGAAATACTCCTGATGTCTTTTGTTACAATTTTAACCTTGGGAAGATATTTATTAGACCAAATAAGAGAAATAAAATGCCAGAAATGGGTATTGAGTGTATACCTCTTACAAGCCTCATTGCAAAAGAGTATGTTGTGCCTGGAGGCTCATTTTTCTGAAGAGTTTATCATCAGCTGCAGACTTTTTCTTTCCTACCCCACACAATCTCTTTGAGCTAAAAGTTATTAAGTTCAAGTAGCTGAATCCCTGCAGAATTTTCATCAACAGTGTAGGTCTCATGGTATTCAGGTATGACCTCTATAGCAAAATAAAACTCATACAGATATTACAGATTTGTCAACCCATGAATGAAGAAAAATACATGTTTAAACATTTATTTTTATAGTACTTCCACGTATCTTTTTTGTGATAAGACCACATCACAGACCATATAAAAAGTAACTATTCATGTATAAAGCAGCTCAAAGTAACGTATAATATAATGCAAAAAGACTGGATGGGATTTTAATTATTTTTGTAATTCTGGTAATGAATTTAATTTTTCATTTTCTTTTTCCTGTCACTGAATTGCTTTTCTCAGTATAAATTTATTTACAGAATGCAACAGAACCACTAATACAGTAAGAGAAAGAACAGCTGATGGTGCTAAATTCTGTAACTGCCCAGCTTGGAAATACCTCGGAGTTAAATGCAAGGGGTATTCATTTGAGGGGGGGAGAGAGAGAACACTGCATTAATATGTTGCTTCTGGAGCTGAACCAGACTGCTTAGAGTCTCTGCATGAAAAAGCATCATGCAGTGCAGGCATTGTCTTAATGTGCCTGACTGTAAAGGTCACCTTTAAAATTACAGCCACATTAGGCTTAGTCGATTAACTTAAATGGGTCATCAAGGAGAACACCAACATGCTGCACTCAGGAGGCAAATATAGTATTCCACAGTGAAGAAATGGATTTTTTCATACTTGTTTTTGGTATTTTATTAAGATATTATTAATTTAAATTTCCCTGAGTATTACCAAGAGGCTTGCTTAAGGGATAATTCATCTGTTGTTACCAGAGCTATAATGCTGTCAAAGCTGTAACTTATCTTTTTGACAGTTTCTGGTAAAGCGTGTCTTGAATTTGACAGCTACTGAAAAATTATTATATTAATCTACAAACTTACAAAATATCAGTCCTTTATCATCATTAATAGAAAGATAAATATATATATATATATGTATGTTTTTATCATGAGAATCAAAGCAGCACACATGGCTGAGTTGTAACATCTGTTCATTCATCTGTCCTCAAAACAGTAGTTGCTAGATAATGAATCTATACTGGAAACAAGCTTTTAAACATACCTCATCACTGGTTTTCTCACTGGAATATCATAGGCTCTGATGATGTTCACTAACAGTTTAATGTCTCCATCTGATAAATTCTGTGCTGTGACCTTCTTCCTTTCTTTTCTTCTTGGCCTCAATGGTCGTTTTGGCTCTGCCAGTTTAAAGAGGCCAAGTCCCAAAATGCTAATAATCATAAACCAGGTATTTTGTCAGTTTTCCATAGAATCCAGCATTCTAGTGTTACCATGACACACATGAAAATTATGTGCTAACACAAAAAGGAAATATTCGCTCCTGCTAGTGCCAAACAAAACTCTCTGAAATGTCAAAATGTTGCAATTGTTTAGTGCTGCACAATCCAGTTCTGTCTTATATTTCAGGAGTCATAAATTCAATGTGCCAAAAAGTTTGGTTGTCAGGGTTTTTTTTTCCCCAAAACTCTGTAAGGTGTAAAAGAGACACATAGCTTCAAGATAGATCTAAACTACAGTGCTATAAACAAGGGATCTAGCAGATGATGATAACCACTGTATGGAAGAGGCAAAGCATCTAACTACACAGCTACATGCACTGAAAACAGGCTACAGAAAGGAAGCAGAATCAATATGCCACAACGTACCCTGGACCCTCAGAACTTATAACCCAATGTAAAGCAGAACCGAAGGAAAAAAAAAAAATTAAGATGTGTGTTTTATTTATGCAGATGTAAGTAATGTTTACATCATTGATATCAACTGCAGACACTCAAAAATCACATATAAAAACTGAAAAACTAATAGCTAATGGCATTTCTTCCTTACTTAATAAGGCCCCCATATTAATTACTGTTAAAATAACACAAAATCATGAGTTACTGAAATATCTCACTAAATTAGTATTAAAAAAGCCATGATATATTTTAAATCCAGTAACCATAAAACTTTGCAAATAGAATACAATATGAATTAGGATTCATGATGAGAAAATACAAACGAAGCATTTGATTTTAAACAAAAAACTAACTGTAGTCTTGTTCAGATTTTTCTCTACTGTGATGTGAAAACATCCACTAAAACCAAGTATGAAGTCTTTTGTAAGAGAGCAAGTCTCTGTATCTCCAGCAGATGGGACTATTTAGATTTATACAGGCTGAAAAACACTGACTATATTATAAGGGTGTTGTGTTTAGAGTGAACAGAAGCAACTTCTACACGAAAGAAAAAACATAACTTTCGTAACTTCTTTACTTATACAGATTTTAAGTGAGCAACACTGAGTCATCTATGCTCTGATGACTGATACATGTTAAAATCAACAGGTACGGGATTTGAAACAAAAATCAAAAGAAAGTGCTCAAGTAATAAAAGAAACAATAATCTTAGAAAAGTAGTAATTTCCAAACTCAGTATCTTTTTTGAACATAAAACAACATACGACAACATTCAGCATCAGCATCAGAACTATATGGGAAGTGAAACAGAAAACTGCAGTTAAAAATCTATTGCACATTATTTGCAGGGCAGAGGCACTGACTGTAAGTAGGCATCACCTACAGAACCAGTCAGTGATAGCATTTCTAACTCAGATACTTGCCTGAAAATCAGAAATATTCAATCTGGCACCAGCTGGGCTATGCTCAGCTCATCAGAAGTGTATCATATCC
The DNA here is from genome assembly GCF_963662255.1 of Cinclus cinclus. NCBI lineage: Eukaryota > Metazoa > Chordata > Aves > Passeriformes > Cinclidae > Cinclus > Cinclus cinclus. Next base: position 14,816,730 of record NC_085050.1, on the reverse strand, counting down.
TATTATATCTTATTTACACACTGTCACTTTACTTCTGTCAAAATCAGACTTTTTATTAAAAAAGTTTTTACTACACTTTGTTTATCAATACGCTGTACTGGCAGAGGTATACACAGTGACTGGAACTTTATCTATTATACTAAACACAAAGTCACATCAGTTAGTCATATCAACAGACTTTGCAAAATAGAAATAAAAAAAGCAGGTGGTTTTACATTTTTTTTTTTTTAACAAATAAAGACAGCTCTCTTACCCCAGGCTTGGAATCTCCTCTTCATTGACAAGGTCAGAGAGAACAAAATGGTGTTTTGCTATGAGGAAACGATTGATTACTGATTCTCGAACCTGTGAACGAGGAGGGAGAAGAGACAAAAGTGCATTTCTAATCCAAACCCACTGCCAGTATTTGCAGTCTGATTATTGAACACAAACAAAACATCCACATACATATTCTTCATTTTTTCCCAATTTTGCAAGGGTCACAGCTGAAAGAAAAATTTCTTTCCACCAGCTATTTCTCAGAATTTCTTAGAATGTAAGAGCAGCTCATTTTACCAATATAGTGCTTCTCTAGAAATATACTGGCTAGACTGATTGAAGAATATATGAAACATACAATAAAAAGATTATGTCTATATCTGTTTACAGATAACCATCAGAAACAATTACAACAACAAATGACACTAATGGACATCTCTTTTCCACATCTACATGAAGCTGCAAAAAAGACTGCACAGAAATATATATGGTACCAGTTATGTGGATCAAAGAAATGCTTTGGACTACAGAAATGGTGAAGCCTGTATTACAAATACTGTGCTTTCAAATAAATGTTTAAAATTCTTAGTTCCTTTCATATCTTTGCTGAGGTCATAGAGTGAAGCACACAGATGAAAGTCTTCCCTCTTCTCCTAACGACTATGTGGAAGCACACTGAAAGAATATTGCCTCTGTCCTTTTTTCTTAGCCCTAATGCTAGTAATGGCTTTACACTCTGTGCTTGTACAACATCAGAAGCAATACACATATAAAGACCACATTTCAGAGTGAACTGAATTTCAGTTGATACCAGCAATCTGATTTTCTAGCTCATCTGACAGTTGACAGAAGTGTAAAATATCCAAGTACCATTTTAAAAAAAGCTACATATATTTAATCTAAAAAAAGAGGCAAACAAAGGTACTATAATGTATGCTATTCTGTACTACTCCATTACTATTCAGTGTGCTGCAAAATCCATATGTTCAATGCCTTGTAAACATACGGGGCTGACACAGGCATGACAGCTTTGTCAAAAAATCATTTTTTATACTATCATATTGAATCTGGACTTTGCCACTTGCCTGGAAGATTTAAACACATTTCCTCTATGCCTCTTTCATGAAACATTCTTTCTAACCAACAATTTGTTTTGTCCTATTTTAATTCAACCTCGTTATCATATTTCCTCTTTTGCTAGCAGGCTAGGATTTGATATTCTTTTTGATATTTACACAACTGGCAAGAAACTGATAGTGATGTTTTTGCACTTGATTTTTTGCCAGTCTGAAATGGTAAACTTTTCTTGGTTAGATGATGAATGTTTTCCTTCTTTTTCCCTACAGATTAAAGAGAATTTCATCTTAATATAATGAAAACTAGAAAAAGAAATTAAATCAGTATAAGGGGAATGTTATTCTAATACCACAATGAAGGTAAGTGTGACGGAAGATAGGCCCTCTGCCTTGGGCTGCAGGATGACATACTGTGTGTTACACTAAATGATTTTTAGAAGTGATTAGGGCCACTTTCATGGAGATAACTAACTTCTCAGCATCACAGCCTACAACAAGGAAAACAGGGAGGAAGGGAATCACTGAATTCCTGGGACTCAGCAGTACAAATTTCTGGGGCACTGGAGCAAAGAAGAATTTACAGAACTGTCAGAAATACCTAGAATAGCTCATCATTTTGTATATTGCATCAGTCACAACAGCATTAAGACAGACCTCCATTTGTTCAATTACACCAGTTTCAGACCAAACTTGGAATTTTAAAGATGTCTGTAGGTCACATTTAGAGATAATCAGGTTTCAGTATTCATGGAAATAAAGTACTCAAGTACAGAAGCAACATATGGCCTACAGGAATATGGTGGATCCATATATTTAGCATCCTACCTTCTGTAGATAGTTGGCAACAACTGCTCTGTGTGCATCTAGGTAATTTTTGCTGTCAATCACATTCCTCTCTTGCACTCTCTTCTCATAGTCCTAAAGATATTTATTACAGTTATGGTATTAAGGTACTTATTACAGTTTGTGCTTCAATATATATTTAGCGCTTTATCATATATAAGAAAAATGCTATGTATTTCATTAATAATAATGTATGGACCACAGTAAACCACAGCAGATGTAAGAAGTTTGTAAAGCTATTTTTAATGCTAGTCTATACAATATATGCTAAACTTCCAGAAATAGAGACAAGAATACCATTCAGTTACAAGATTCATGTGGTTTAAATTACAATGAATAACTTGATGATTTCCTTCTCTTCTTTTAAAGCTGAACTTTGACCTGCTGCTATAAACTGAAATTCTATTTGAACTGGATGTGGCTTCACTTATTGCAGCTTTGACAGGAAGGGTCCTTTTAAGCAGAAATGATGCAGTATTCTTGGAAGATGGTCTGAAATCTGAACTGTGTTTTAATACTAGTAAATACTTTTTCAAATTATTAGTAATTACTTTTCACAGGGTGTAAAACTCATTTGGTGAGTAGCATTGTACTTGGTTCTTAGGAAGATGTATGTTGAAGTATCTCTGAGGGTTGTGGTTACTATTCTGATGGACTACAGTGAAAGCTCTACTGACAGATGCAACTTCCAGTCACAAGTTTAGGAAAGTGTCTCATAAATTAAGAAGAGGCTAGAGCTAACACTCAGCTTTCAAGCCAAAACCAGAGCTTACAAGTCAAGAGGATCTCCCAGGATCTGTGAATCACACTGGCTTTAGAAGCACAGCTAGTTATGTAAAAGTACTCAGTAAAATTAGTCTTCAAGTCTGAGATATAACAGTAAGGATGAGCAGCTCAATGCCTAGTTAGTGTCCTCTAAATAGCAAAGTGCCCCTGGGATTGATTATATTCAGTTTCTTCACAACTTATCTGGATAAGGAAACTCAATGCACTGTCAGCAATTCAGCCAAGGATACTTGATTAGGAAGAGTAGTTTACATGAGTGACTGAACCATAGCTCAGCAGGCTCTTTATGACTTAAAACTAGGACAACTGAAGCCTCAATTAAAAAAATAAGGGAAAATTCTGTATTGAGGGTGGAGTAACTTCATGCACTGGCACACAGTGGAAAGCAACCAGAAGAATAATAGCCATACTGAAATAAGTGCAGGTTTAATGACAACCGATGACATGTTCTTTGGCAAAAGGCAAACCACAGGATACCTAAAGATCAGCATGTCCTACAGAGAAAGGGAATTACCAAGCTGACACTTGAGGGGGCATACCTAAAATACTGCAGCCAGTTTGCAGCTGCCAATTCAAGAGGCATGTGGAGACACTGGATAGGTCTACTAAGGTCTACTAAGACAGCCAGAGGCCTAAAGAACATACAAGAAGAGGTCAGAATCTTAGAATAATGTAGATTTGAAGTGAATTCCAGTGGTCATCTGATTCACTCTCAGAGTCAGAACAGCTCCAATCAGAATGCTCAGGGCCTTGGATAATTGAATTTTCAGTATCTCTAGAAATGGCAGTGTTACAAACTTGATGGACAATGCATTCAAGAACTTGAATATGTTCTTTGTGAAAAATGTTTTAATTATATTTAACTGGAATATCTCTTGGAGTAACTTGGGTCTATCATCACCTCACCTCTAAGATGAGTCTCTCTCTGTTTTCTCTGCACCACTGGGTAGCTAGAGGACGCAGTAAGAAACCCCCTCAAGCCTTGCCTGCTTAGGCAAAAACAACTTTAATCCTTTCTGCCTCTCCTTGTAGGTCATGTGCTTCAGCACTGCCCATATTCTGGTACCTCTCTACTGGACTTACTCCAGTATTTCAGAGTCTTTCTTGCACTAGGCAAGGTGTTCAAATTCATCAGTCTGGTGAGGAAGAGATAATGAGCAATGCAATATCTGACCACAGCTCTTTGAGGGGCAGTTACAAAGGACAGGGTGCCAAAATCATCTCTCTAATTCCAGACACTATAACAAGGGAAAGCAGCCATTAAACACAACTTGGAAGGCTCAGGTTGGAGATGATTTCTTTTTTTTTGAACAATCTCTGGAAGGACAGTGAAGTCCTGGAACAGGTTATCCAAAAAGGCACTGGAGTCTCCCATTCAGAGGTTTTCAAGACTTGGCTAGACAAATAAACAGCTGACCTCATCTAGAGCTGGCAACAGTACTGCCACTTCAGTAGAAAGCTGGACCAGATGATATCCAGAGAATATTTTCCAAATAGTATTTCCATGATTCTATGAATTTCCGACCTTTTTGCCAAATAATTTGTAAACCAACTAGGAACAATATCACTTGAAACTTAGTTCTGAAGATCACAGCATACAAAATAAATTTGGAATGAACAATCATGGGCTTTTATCCAGTTTATCCTTAATAGAAAAAAATCAATCCACCATTGAAATAATTCTTAAAACTATGTTTTTGAAATTTTGAATGATAACATAAAATGAATTAAAATAGTCCATAAAATGAACTGGATCAGAAAAGTATAGCAAATATGTGCTACATCTTTAAATAAAAAATACAAAACTAACCTAAAATTTAAAAAATAATACTTACTACAAAGAGCCAGGTATGACTGGATTAATAGATATCTTTAAAAAAATACATCATCCAATAGAAAGGAAAAAAGGAATTTTTCAAATAAATCTATATCAGAAGAAGTAGGGATGAAACAGCAGTTGCAGAATCTGAGATGATTTTGATCCTCCTAAGCCAATGACCACACTAAAATGCTCCTTAGCTACATGAATTACTAAGAACAAAAACAATGCATGAATTAACACTAATAAGAGAGTAGAAATAAAAATAATTGAAGTACAACCTAAATTTAAATAAATGTACACCTTGCATTTCAGTAAGGTAACTAACATACAGGCAAGGACAAGGTAAGCATATTGGAGCAATGTACTAAAACAGAAATACCTGTAACATAGGCTGTAATAAAACAAATAAAGGTTTTAATCTTGTTAGAGTCATTGCTTCTAACTGTACCCCCCAAAAGTGCCCAAAAGCTAATAAGCCTAAGCCTGAAGTATCTCTGACTTACCTTTTTATATCTAAAATCACTTTAAAAAACAAAGTATCTCAACTTTAATGAAAACTATCTTATAACATTTTTGTCTATAGCAGTTTTTCTGTTTAACTCTTAACAAAGTATTGCTGTGGAAATATTGCCTTGGAAGGAAGCTATTTTAATTAGATGAAAATAACACTAGAAAAGACTGAAGAAATAAAACTCTTATTTTTTTCATGTCAGCATAGCTTTAAATTCTTTAAAGAACTACTTCAGTTAATTGCAAGTGAAATATTATAAGCATTTAAACTAGAAAAGAAGTATTTCAGATAACATTCTACCTGGAAGATTTTCTCACTGATTTCCCGTTCATGTAAAGGGACTTGCTTATAGTTTCGGAACTCTGCCACCTCCTGATTTCTGAGCTGCAAGAGTCGGAATCTCTTTGATCTATTAAACTCCTCATCAGAAACAAAATTAAATTCTTGCTGCAACTGTTCCAATCTGAAGAAATCAGGAACATGTGCCTCTCCGCTTGTAGTAATCTAAATTAATAACAAAAGTATTAAGTTTTTCATACAAAGTGACAAATATCTATAAAATAGCTTTTGTAAGTTTTACATGTATATTGCAAGGACGTTCATTTTAAGCAAAAGCAATAAATACAGATCAAACAGACTGAAACACCAAGTATTTTATGGCAGTGTTTTGCTGAGCAAAGCATATGAGATTATAGATTACAGAATATAATAAAATTCTATTTCCTTGTATCATAAACAAAAGATTAGAGAGTATGAAAACCATAACATGTCGGAGTATCCTAGGAAGCTGTACTGTAAAGGAGATCCATTTACAGAACTTCAGCTTTGTAAACAGCTAGGTGAATTAAACAGCTATGTAAATAAACAGCCATGTAAATTAAACAGCTATGTAAATAGCTCCTCGATTTGTTGTTTAAAGAAGCTGAAGCTTCTACAGAACAGATCTCTTTGCGCAATCTTCACTAATGAGCAGCTTATTTAGTCCCACTCAAGTACACGGGAAATTCCCTTGCACTTTAAGGGAACAACAAACTCAAAATCTGTAATTTGTTTTTAATTTATTGACTGATCTGTATGCACATTCCCTTATACCTATTTTTTGCCACTACTGAGTGGATTAATAAATCATATTCATTAATATATAAACATCCCACTTCTAAATACATTTATCATATTTTAGTAGGTATTTTGCTACATTCAGACAAGTATGTCCATCAAAAATTCAAACGCTGCTACTCCCCTGGCATGCACGCAGATTGCCTGGGGAGGTCCTGGTGACTAGGAGTTCCACAGCTCCATTAGCCCTTCAGTTCTGAACACACCACTTACCATGATGAGCTGCATCAGAGCTGCATTGTTTGGGTCATTTGGATCAAGTTTTGCTTCAGCTGCCCACTTAGCCAGTTTCTTCATGTCAGTTAAGCCCGATGTACCAATGGAGGCAATAGCATCAATATTTTTTAAAGCACTAAAAAGACAGAATTGACAGAACTTACACCTAAAACACATTTGATTTAGCAATATTAAAAAAGTATTTAAAACAATCTCAGAAAAACCCAAGGAGCTCCTCAAAACCTGAATAGCAAATTCCAGTACACAGTTCTTAGTTGTAGCTATGGAATTGAGTGAATCATCAATTGCAAAGCATAATAAAGGGGAAATATGAAGGAACTGGTGGAAGACAACTTTTATACAAGGTAAAAATATGCTTTTTGATACATTTCTGATGTGCCTATGCTATTCCATGTTGCTGCATACTAGCAAGAAGATAAATTGCCTCACAGTGTGAAAAGTATCACAGAAGTTTTGACAAAGAACTTCTCAGACACACAGTCCTTGCTTGCACTGTATCTTAACTCCTGTCTTTGACCTGTCCTCCTGGATGGCACTTTCAGACCTGCACTGTGACCCTTGTCTCTGCCCCCTCCTTGCTGTTTCTGCACAGATCCAGGGGCCTGAATCATCCCCTCACCACGTCTGGGACTGCTGCCAGCACTCTGCTCTGCCTGCCATACCCAAACTGCATGTTGGCTGGAGAGGACACTGCCTGTGCTTGGGAAACCCCTGCAGCCTTCTCTCTTGTGATGCAGCACTGCTTGTGGTCCTCCCTGTAACTACAAGCCCCAAGTCTCTGTCCTATGGGTGCTCCTACTCACTTTCTTGTATTCACAGTAGGCAAGGAATTATGACAGGTAGTCTGGAGGCCATTTGTACACTGCCCCACTCACCAGGCTTCTGCCCAGGCTTCTGGCATCTTCTCACAGCAGCCACCTCTCACAGCAGCCACCCACACAAAAGGCCAATACACCAGGGCATGTGTGTTATTTATTAGCCAAATACCACTGGAGTATAATACCATCTATTGTTAGTGGCGCTAGTTTCAGTCTTTGATCTCTATATACTTGAGTATTTTCAAGAAAGCTTTAAAAATTTGCAGGTCTATCTTGTGCTTGGTTAGAATCAGACAAATATCCAGCAGTTACTGGAGCAGCAGATAAAGCAGCAACATCGAGTTTATCATTAGGCATCAGTCTTGAACAAATGCCAACTGAATCACAACTGTGCTGAAAAGCTCATGGGCAGCAAAAGCTAATATTAGTCATGAAAATCCTGTCTCTGACCTTCCCAACAGACTATGGAAAGTCACAGAGAGCTGTTCATCTCCACAAGGTGTTTCAAATAAGAGTGTTTCACGGAAAACTTCCTTCTGAAATTCTTCAGTTTTCCATTTATTGCAGTGATTAGTCTCCAGAGTTAAAGTTAGCTGTTGGGAATCTATCTTTGCATTTTAATCTCATCCATTCTACTCCCACTGAAGTCAGCAGAATACTGGTATGTTGATTAGCAAAGTGCTTAAATGGGTGCTTGGTTAACAATAGTAACAGAATGATTTGTAAGCCAATGTCTAGCCTCTAAATAAATAAAAACCTGACAAATCAGCTGAAAGAAGTATTCATACTTGCTCAGTATTAATAACTATGGGAAATAAGGGTTTATAGTGAAGGTACCTAAAGACATTAAAAAGCAGCCTTTATGTATCATCTCTTTGACTTTATGCAATTAAATAAAAGCAACAAAATGGACAAATCATCTACAATAACCAACTTGCAGCCTCAGGGCAAATTAGACATGGCCTCTCCAAATGCACTTTAGATAAGAAAGAGCTGGAATTTCTGCTCTTAGCAAAATAATCACAAAAAGGTTCCCTGAAAATATAATCACTCTCTATTAGAAAATCATAAAATTGAATTGATCAGCTTGAATTGTCTAATAATACGCTAAAAGGTAAAATTTCTAACTAAAACATATTTACCAAAAACATGTACCCTAAGACATCTGCAGAGGGTTACAACACAACATAAAACATCAAAATTTTAGGAAAAATTTTATGAAGTCTTGATTGTGAAAGTTTTTTGGTTTTGTTTTCGTTTTTTTTAATACTAGTATAATTAGTTTCCCATGAACCACTGAAAATTTGTATCTTAGTACCTTGGAATGCCTGTGTTCTGCTGAGATACTGGAGGAATTAAGGGGATTCCTTTTTCTCCAACTGCCCAAGAGACACTAGTGGATACTTTCCCAGAAGTCATTAAAGTCATTTTGTTGCTACCATCAGCTTCAAATGAGAAGGACACACCTATCAAGGGGGGAAAATTCCAAAGTAATATATTTATGCATTCAAACACAGTACCTTAACAGTTTTAAAAATACTTTCAGAAAATGAGTAGTCAAATAACCCATTCATTTATATTAAAAGGTTAATGTGAAACAATTATTTTACTGTGTGCTATGGGGAAGAACTCTGTTCTATAATAATGAGTGAAAGATGCCATTACACCTACAGAAAGGCCTTCCATTTAAGCTGGAAAGAAAGGCTATGCCAAAGGATACTTTTTGTCCTCTACAGATGCACACACCATTTAATATTTCTGGTAGTTTTCAGATTCAGTATACTGTTATTAACAAACAGAAATTCAGAGTCAGAAGAATTCTGTATGATTGAAAAGCCAGTCCAAAAGCTTTTGATACACAACTGTACATATGGTCATCGTAGTCAGTGACATTTACACACACATTTGCTGTAATTTGTTGATTTTTTGACCCTTTTGTTTTCCTTCTCATTTTATTATCTATTCTGCTCTAGCTTTATCTGTATTTATACATGGTAAATTTGTGCAAATCAGTCACCTCACAATGCTGTTCAATTGCATTATACACACTTGCAAGTTGCATATGGTACTATGCATTCTTCTTGTTTCCTCTTTTCCTATCTCTTCCTTGTTTTATCTTCAGCCTAAAGCCCCAGGGAAAAGGTGTGTGCAGGTTGTCAACAAAGCAAATTGGAAGACAAAAAATTATTCTGCATATATGCACTTCTACAGACAGTTTTTCAGTGGATTAAAACATTAAAATCACTGCAGCTACAACGATTGATATCTGCTTGCTCTGCAGTATCAGAGGCCTGATTACACAAATGCTCAAAACATCCCAAACAGCTATAGCTTGTAAAGCTCCACTAATACAAGACAGATAATAAACAAGCACACTTTTGTTATGCTGAGCTTAAAATTAGTGAGAGACAAAAATTCCACAGCAAACTTCAATAATAAGAATCATGACTATTATGGAAGACTCAGTTACAGAAGCTGTGAACTTAGGAGGATTTTCTCTGAAACCCACTCCAGCCTCTTAGGGCTACATGGTTCCAGCAAAATGCGAAACACTGAACTAAAGAAAGCAAGAGTCCCTACCACTCCCAACTCCTTCATGGTCCAACATCACACGATGATCACTGCTGAACTCTATTTCTTCCAGAGGAGCACTGCCTGTCAGAACTGCAGTCTCAGGAACAGGTAAGAATGCTTCAGCCAACAAGGTGGTACTGCTGATACCTGTCGTTTCATAAATCTATTAAAAAAAAATACAGTGAGGGATAGAAGAAAAAATTTACAGGTACATTCTTGAGAAGTTGAAAACATATTGCAGGGTATTTAGAGAAAAGGTTTTACTATGACTTACACATTAAATAAATAATTAAAGACAATTGTATTAATTCACTTTCTAAAATAACCAATTAGCAGACTGCACGTTGCTTCTCGCTTTCCTAGCCAGCTGCAGACTCTCCATTCAAATATTTTTAATCCAGGAAAATGGTATTCCTTCTCCTTTTCAATTAATGTGTTAAGTAAATAAGCAGACAAAGGGTTTTTACACCTTTCCCTAACTACCAGTTTTACCCAGGAATCTTCTCACGGGAGAAGCAGGATCCTGATTCTGTTTCCTCTAAATATATTTCATAGTAACTCTGAAAAGTATTCATCTGAACCACTTATTAATCCATACCTGGAATGTGGGGTGGTAGTGGCTTGCTATAACTGCACTGCTGATCAAGTCAAATGCAGTTATGGACATTACTAGAAATTATTTTTTTTCTTAGTCCCCTCCAGTAAACATGAGGGTTTTACCGTGCGGAATATAATGTTTTAGAAAGACCGTGTTAGCAATCTGATCTGCAACACAAATCAGTTTTTCCAAAATTAAGAGGCAAATCCACTAACGCATTTAATCGTAAGTCCCAATTATTTAATTTCTCCCATCCAAACTACAGTTTTGTTCTTATATATATCTAGAAAGCATAAACATCAAAAACATAGCAGCAAAGTTAGAAGCTAAAGACTGGAGAAGTAAGGAAGAAGTGCTAAGATTGATGATTACGAAAGGTCTTTCACAGGTTTTATGACACTACTATAGAGCAAAACACAAGCATTACAGGAGTAATTATATTTTATATCATCTTTTCAAAGTTATTGGGATAAATCAACATCTACCTGTAGTTTCAAACTCTCTGGCCAATTGATTATTTGTAAATTGAAAATCTGTCCAAAGTGAACTCTAAAATCAGAACTTATTGGTCGGGTAACAGTCCTTGACACTTCTTTGGAGTTGAAAAGGACTTTTATAAATGCTGAGCGTTTCTTCACATCTTCTCGTCGCAGAACTTCTGCTCTGTAAATATGTCAAACAAGCTATCATATAATTTTTAATACCATTTTTATTATTTATTTGTAATGAAAATCTGATTTCTCATGGAGAGACAGAACCCACTTAAAAATAAGATGAAGTATTCCTAAGTATTCCTCCCAAAACGTCACTATACAGGAATGACTTGAGAACTCCTATTTAACAACTGTTTTATCTTATTGAGAATACAAAATGATTTTAAAATGATCAAGTCAGATTTTGGATCCACTAAAGCTAACTTCCATATAAAAGAAGTCACCTAGGGAAAAAAAACCAAACTTCTCTTCCACTCTCTTCCTCCAAAACACAACAAATGATATCTAACCGAGTTAAAATTTTGACATTTTCAATCACTGGGAGTAAAACAGCCAAGCAGCATTCCCTGATGAGGCTATTTGTGAAATAAGTACAAAACAAAGCAGTATTTAAATTACTGGCATACAGCAGAAGTATGTTAAATTAGGTGTGCAAATGTGGAGTAGCAGAAAACAAGTATATTTTTTTTTCCACAGTGCAATCTCTGGTTTAGTACACAATTTCTTTCTTTTCCCTTTGTTGACTACAGCACAGACCTTGTGTAAAGGAAGCTAGTGAGAGTGGTAGTGCCAGCAGCGACCCAGACTCTACACTGAAACCAGATTCCTGGTCTGTACAGATGCTCAAGGAATACCACAGGGTTCAAAGGGAATGTGCAGGCATGCATTTTTTAAGTGCACTGTACAAGATTATATGTGACTTGAAAATGAATTAAGTTATATCACCTGCAGAAGCAGAAATTTCATCACTAGGCTAAGCAGAATAGTGAACTCATTCTTCTGAAGTTGTACAAACAAGCAACTAATAAATTACAGAAAATCACAAATAAGGTAATTTGCTGGCCTTACCGAGGACACTCCTCAGTTGGAGTTATGCTTCCTGACAGGGTCAGCTCAGGAACCAGAATAGGCTCTCCAGGTTTCCTTCTGCAGTTATCAGCTTTTTCTCTAACCTGCTGCTCTATTTCCAGGCTATTGGCCATTTTAGGTGGGATGGGTTTTATACGTTCCTCACCAAAATCATAATCTTCTGATTCTTCATCTACATGAGTATCTTTTTTCTTCTTTTTCTTCTTGGACTTCTGCATATAAAAACAATAACATTCTTTCTGAACTTGTTTCAATCTCTGCAATTTTTTCTCTTGTTCTTTTGATTCACAAATGCTAAAGACAGATGGTGTATGTACAGTAAAATGACAGTATAATTTTAGTATTACACACAAACACATAAAAGATTTCTCTCATTGTAAAGGACTGCATCAGTTTCAGAATTCAGCAATACATTCCATTCATATGCTTCGAAATCATCATGTGCTCCAAGCAAAACATTTACTTAATCTTCTCTACCAACTTTCAAAATCAGCATGTTTCCTGAGCATTCTGGCTAGATGCTGTGTTCTCATTTGCCTGAGCTACCACGTATGTTCTGTTAGGATTGAAGGAAGGTTACTCAGCCAGTAGATACAGCTGTTTGAGATGCACTGTCTTCACATAACACTGACAAAACAAATCCACCTGTGCCACAAACTCTGGAGCACAAGTGTTTTTGGCTAAGGAGCATGTTTAGCATGAACAGAATGATCCTTTCCCTTCCTCATGCCAAACAAGAATAAACAAAACAAACAGAACAACACATGCCTTTCAGCATCTCCTAAACTGCAGAACTCCAGTGTTTATGTGCATGTTCAGCTTTAAACAACTGTAAAACAGTTCCTCTTTCCACAGACTTCTAGGTTACTTGAAAGTATAGCTTGCTTGGAAGCACCAGCCACTCCACAACTGAACACATCATAAGCCACAGAAGAGGAAGGAAAGCAAACATATTCTCCTCATTAACTAAAGTAGTAAGCCAAACAACTTGTTCACATACATTTCTTAGAAAATATTCTTTCTTTGCCTAATTTTATGTTATCCTTCTTGCTCTTGTATCTACTTTTAAATTTATTTAATCTCACCTAGCTCTAGTGACCTTATCACTCTCTACAACTTTCTGAAAGGTGTCTGCAGTCAGGTGGGGGTTGGTCTCTTTCTCCAAGCAGCAACTGAGAGAATGAGAGGACAGAGCCTTAAGATGTACCAAGGGAAATACAGATTGGATATTAGGAAAAAGTTTTTTATGGAAGCGTTCAAGTACTGGAATTGTCTGCCCAGGGAGGTGGTAGTCACCAACCCTGGATGTGTTTAAAAAAAGACTGGATGTGGTACTCAGTGCCATGGTTTAGTTGAGGTGTTAGGGCATGGGGTGGATTCAGTGATCTTGAAAGTCTCTTCCAACCAAGTAGGAGTGTCTTTGATTTGTGTGATCTGTACTAGTAAGAAACCAACAGCAGTGATTAAGTTAAAGAGTACTTCGAGCAAAATAAAATAAAGCACTTCTGGGTACAAAAGAAAGGTAATTTCATTCTAAAACAAAAGAACCACAATCCTCTCAGTCTCAAGATAGTTTGTGACTAGCACAATAAAAAGATGCCACACTGGTATTTGTGAAGGTATAACTGGTGGATGAACAGTTTGCATTAGGATCAGTGTTCTTGACTACCTGCCATCATTTCAAGGTTTACAGTTACTCATCCTACAAGTGAAGCGACATGATGTGCTTAAGTCATGTGCCCACTTGTGTTCTGCTAACAGGAATTTCCAATTCCTGTGTATCGGCTTTCTAATTAATTACATTTAATTTAATTTAAATTAAAATTTTAATATTTTAAATGCCTTCCACAGAAGCTACACGTACATGAAAAAACTCTCCACAGAAGTATCAGCAGACACACTACATTATTGAAAACTGTGAAAATTTGAAGCATTTTCTTAAGCTTTCTTTTTCTTTGATATCCAAAAACCCAAGGTGTTCTAGCTGGGGATTAATTATATTAAAGTATAATCCCCTCCAATTATCTTGAGGAATCAGTGTATTGTCACCTAACGATGAAAACAAAGTTGATTTTGCCACAGTCAATTTCAAAGATCATCTTGTAGCAGTATGTTGCTGTAGCACCTGTACTTCTCAATATCCCCTTGAAGCACAACTGAGACCTTAACTACAGCACAGATTGTTAGCAATGAAGCTTTTCAGAGGTGAAAGGCTAGAATATTAATTCTTTCAGTCAGACATTCTTGAACTTAGTGAGACATTCCCAAACATATATTTACATGAGATGACATCAACTGCTAGTTCATTAGAAACACCCCTTAATTATTTTGCTTCGCCATTCACATGCACAAAATTCATTCATATTTTTTTCTTTGCAAAAAAAGACATGAATTTAACAGGAATGCTGCAAAACTACCAAACTAAAAGAAAGAACTGAAGAGCTGAAAATCAAATCAGTAGCAGAAAAACAGTGCCTCTCAAAAACCTAATAAATTCTAATTTTCAAATTAACAACTACCTGACTAACAAATTCTAAGTAGACAGAATGTATCTGAACATTATAAAATGTATGCATAACTCTGAAATTTTTTTTTCTGAATTAGAAGGACAAATTTTTGACACATTTAGTAGCAATTTTTTTGTGAACTTGAATGATTGAAACAAACCTGTGCCTTGTTCCAGGATTTCCAGTCTTGTAGCTCAGTTTTATATTCCTCCATTTTCTTTTCATATTCTTCCATACATTCTTCTAGCAATTCCTTTATCTCAGCCTGAATTTCTGCTTCATATGCTTTTTCATCTGATTTCTGATCAACCTCTTCCCTTCAAAACAATTATCAGCATGTTGCATATAATTACATAAGGGTTACAATCAAGTCTGTAATATATAACAGAAATCTACTTCTCCATGAATTAATTTCATACCAAAGATGTGTTTTATTTAAAAAGACTAGCACAGATATTCTTTAAGTGTTGATAGCAGATAATTATATTAATTCCAGACAGTAACTTTCTTTATTCAGTAGTCTGTAGAAATTCCTTTCTGCTACAGTAATTACTTATTTCAACCTTCCCACTTCCCCAAACTCAAAAGGAATAGTGGCAGGCTCAAAGTGCCAGCACTGCTCGAAGTCTTAATCCTGCATATCAAAATTCTAAGTTGCCAAATTAACTAATCTTATTACAATTCCACCATTACCAAATAAAGCACAAAAAGTGTTATCAAGACATACTTCCTCAAATAAAGTTTCATGGGTGTGTTAGTAAACCTCTGAAAGTCCCGGAGGGATTTAATTTGTTTCCAAACTTTGATAATGGTCTTAAGCAACGTTCTGTCTTTTTCTTGTTCAGCATCACGAAGTCTTCTGGTTTGTCTAGAAACATACATATATAGCACAAGATCAGCTGGAATTGTCTAACTCAGTGGAACAACAGATTGAAAACTTGGGATACCAAAAGCCAGGTGATGTGGGTTTCAGGTTGATATTGATGGCTGCAGTGGTTAAAATCCAAGGAATATAAAACCCAGACTTCAAAATTTCAGGATCCGATTTCCTCCTATATTCCAGTCTCTTTTCATTTTGACTGACAATCTGATTTCAATTAAGTCTGTTCCTTAGAGATCTCACAGTTTTCGGAAATGCCTATTACAGCTGTACATAATTAAAAACATTTTAAAGTAAATTAATGTAAACAACAGCCCAGGAAACCTACACTGCTGCTATGAAGTAATGCTCATTACATGTGTACATTACAAAAGATGTTTTAAACTTCACGTGCTTCTTGCTCCAGTAAGAAGGACTTGAAGAGATGAAGTAATGTAATAAGTCCTTTGACAGACGTACAAGATTCTTAATAGAAACAAAATTAACACGGCCCTTTTTTGTCTCAGAATTGGTATTTCACATTTCCACCCTCTAATCTGTTTGTAAAAGAGAAATTCATTAGCACTTTTAATGATCATCACACACTTCCAGTGTAAATGTCCATACAACATAAGCAAAGGCTGTTTCCACTATTATCTTGGTAGAAAAACAAGGCAGTGATTAAAAAAAATAAAAGATGTAAACTAACACATTATTACTTGTAATATTCTGAGAATGTGGAAAACAAAGACAGAGTTAGAACTAAGAGAAGAAAGACATACATCATTTAACAGCATAAGCCAATTTAGGGAAAACAATAAACAAAGAAGAAATGCAGACTTCAGAAAGCAGTATGAGCATCTTCTCCACTTCATTAGCTAGCAGTCTGCATATTACTAATCCATGCAGCAACTTTTTCTTTTCTGTCTACCAGATTATGCTAGAAGATTAAAGTTAAAGGCATGAGGAGCATATGGATCAGTAAACGCACTTATCTCTTGGATTGGATTTGGAAGCAGGACCTTTCATTAGAGAATCATCTCTACTAAAATGCATTACCCATAGGAACCTGAAAAATAGAACCCACAGCACACATTGGCTTCCTACTTCAGGAAGTAAAGACAGTAGGGCTGAATTTACCAATCTGCAAAAGTTTTCTGTATTTTTATGTCAGATGACATTTCTCCCTCAAGCCAATGGAAACTACAGCTTTGATCATCAGAAACCAAAGCATATACATCTGTTATGTTATTGCAGGGTGGAGGAAACAATTAAGATTATTTTCCATGCTACATGTCTGCAATTTCTCACGATTGTTCTAGATTGACCACCATTAAAAGAGAGAGAAGGCAGGTCAGATGATTTTACCAACATGAGTGGTCCAAGTTAGTACTGAATACCATGACAGCAAAAATTCCTGAGCCCATCTGAGCTTCATATGTGTAACAGCTTCCAATAACAGAGCTGTAGCCAAAATGAATTACAGATATGAAAAGCCCTAGAATAATAACAGCCAAACTCATCTCATGTTACTTAGACAACACTGATCTCACTGATTTCAGCTGAGTTTCTCCAGATTCATAATAGCATGAAACTAAACTAAAGCACTCAAGATCTAGAAAAACACATCAGAAACACAGAAGCCATGTTCTTTCTAATTGGAGCTCACCATCAAGCAAGCCTCAGGGCTAGTGCCAAAATCCAAGAATCTCATTCCCACAGTAAATCTTCCCATCATCATTCTCATGCTTTCCCTGGTGAGAGCTCCTGTCTTTGAGGTACAGTGTGGTAACTGCTCATCTCCTGCTCCTTATTCTCTATCAGATATGTTAATAAGATATTGATAAAAGCTATTCCATTTTCAATTAAAGAAATTCTTTGTCCTTCAGTATAAAAAAAAGTATAGAGTATTTTATGTTCTGTACAGATACCAGTGTATTACGAGACAGTACCTGAAGAATGAAAATCTGAAGAAATAATTCCCAATCTAAGCAGAGTGTGTGGATGCTAAGTTTAGCAGATGTAAATGTCAAGGCTGAAAGTAGAATTCTTATTAATTCTTTTTTTCATACTGTGTTATCATGTGACCCATTACATCACTTTATAGTTCTATTTCATTAAATGAATACATTACTGCCTACTCTTAGATTGTGAAAAACTTCCAGACTTTTGTTATCTACTAGTTAAAAGGCTGTTCAGCATGGATATCCAAAAAAACTTTTTTGTTATCATACTAACACTTACAGTTCATCACTGTCCATCTGCCAAAAATAATACAAACTGTCACTACTGAGCCAAAAACTGCAGCATGTTTTTACTACCCAGCTTTTCTCCAAGAACAATAACTGTAATCTTGGAAAAAAAATTCTACCACTTTATTTATATTAACCCACTGGCACAAACATGGCCGAAATACCTTAGAATGAGAAGAAATTCCCATTCAAGAACACTTGTGTAACAAGGAAGAGGACAGAAAAAACTAGGGGTTTTGTCTGTTCCAAAAATTACCTTATTGCACTGTAAAAGCTTTGTGTATCCAGCTGGCTACTGAAACTTTATTTTAATTCAATTTAATTATACAAAACACACCAGTAAACAGCTATTAAGAAATTGATACACATAATCAAATTAAACCACTTTTGAATGAAAATTTCAGCCTAAACTGTATTTTCCTTATGATTTTTATGCAACTCATCAGTGAGAACTCTTAAATCCTCAAAATTCTTCTAGAGCTATTTACAGTAGAATTTAAAAGACTGACATGAATCACAATCTGTACCAACACATAAAGGAAAGAAAGAACACAGTTTTAAAAACCAACAATTAAATGAATTCATACCCACCTGATCTCTGTTTTGTATTCAGGTATGCTTTGTTGAGCCACAGGAACACCATCACCGGCACCACCTTCTATACTATACTGCACAGCACTCCTCAAAGCATGAAGCTTGAACAAACAAAAAAAGCAATTAACAGATGGCTTAACAAGGTACCCAGTGTACTGCACCTTGACAGGAAAGAGCTAATTACTAATGACAGAAAATCCTGAACTGTTCTGATTCTGTATTTACAGGGTTTTGCCATGTCTGTGAGGTGATTCTTCAGCATGGCATTTTAATTAGGATCCCTGGATACAGGAGGGAGATTTACTAACTTTGATCACTGCAACAGATCTAATCAAGGGGAAGACTGATCTAGGGAGTATTCTGAAAGCTCAGTAATCAAAGGTGGAAGTGGAAAAAGACCTCAAGTCAGCAGAAACTCCCAACTTTCACAAAAGCCTTTTTTGGTATGAGGAAGGGCCACTAAAGGTAATCTTTCAGTGGATTAAAAAATCCCAGAATCACAGAATCATTAAGGTTGAAAAAGACCTCCCAGATCATCAAGTATAACCTTTGACTGAATGCCACCATGCCAACTAAACCATAGCCAACTAAACTAAGTGCCATGTCCAGTCATTTCTGGACCAATTCCAGGGATGGTGACTCCACTTCTTCCCTGGGCAGCCCATTCCAGTATCTAATCACCATTTCAACAAAGAAATTCTTCCTGATGTACAATTTAACCTTCCCTGGCACAGCTTCTGGCTGTGTCCTCTTGACTTGCCTCTGGTTGCCCGGGATAAGAGACTGACCCCCCCCACCTGGCTACAGCCTCCTTTCAGGCAGTTGTACAGAGCAACAGGGTCCCCCTTGAGCATCCTTTTCTCCAGGTTAAACCATTCCTGAAAGGAGGCTGTAGAAACACGTTGGTCTCTTCTGTCAAGTAACAAGTGGTAGGACAAGAGGAAATAGCTCCAAGTCCCAGGGAGGTTAGCTTGGATCTTGGGAAAAAAATGTCCTCACTAAAGGTTTGTCAAGCACTGGAACAGGCTGTACAGGGATATCCACCACCCCTGGAGGTATTTAAAAGATGTCCAGACTGGCACTTGGGGGTTAGTGGGTTAAGTAATGGACTTGGCAGTGCTGGGTTAATGGTATCAGAGGTCTTTTCCAACCTTAGTGATTATATGGTTCTATAGGTTCCTGTAATCAAGACCTAGATAACCCAAATGGTCTGTTTCACAGAGCACTAAGGCAAATCCTTCAAAAGTACTAACAGAACAAAGTATACCAAGCAATTATTTTGAGGCACTGTATGAAATGTTTGTCCATCATTAGAACTATAACCTAATGTTTTACATTAAAATTCAGAAGTACCTGAACACCGCCTACTGACCCTCATTACACTAATATAAAAATGAGCTTGTATACAATGATTATTTTTCCCTTGTAATAGTTCTTCAATGTAGAAAATCATGACCTTTAGTTTATGGAAATCTGAATGTGTATGTACTTAGTAATACAACTAATTTTTGACAGATAAGTGTTCTTGCGTGCAATGATGACATCAGAATTTTACTGACAATGCCTAATGTTCATGTACATATTCACACCAGAGAAGACCACTGCCACTACTTCCAATGCATAGATGGAGGAAGAGTGGTGGTACACAGAGCACGAGCAGCCCCCTCAAGCTCCACCAGCAAGTCAGCAACAGCCCCAGAAACAGAGTACATCTAGCCTTGGGTTTTGCCATGTCAGAAGAGTGCCACAGTAAATATGGCAGCAGTATGCATTTAAAACACAGCATCTGTCACAGATACATACCTGGAAATGGGTTCTACTTTTGTACAATTTGGTGAAATTAAACTGCTCCCTTTTACTTCGATTTGATAACTGAAACTAAACTTCACTTACTTCCCTCCATCATTGAATAATGTCTTTTGCTGTCTCCCTGTCAGAGCTGCTGTACACAATCCTTTAACGTCTTATCTGTCACTCACTGGAAAACATTTTGGATACTCTAAGGAATATTATGCAAATGTTATTGTATTCCTTTCACTTCAGAGTTAATTCAAAATCAAAGATCAAAGAAATTCTTAGACTTAAAAATGCAATTCTGTACTGAACACACAGCAACTCAGTCACATATTTAGGTTTTTAACTTCTGACAAATTCAACTTCAAGGTATGAAGACAGAACAGAAGTACCTTGTCTGTGAGAAGTTTGGTAAGATTCTTCTGTTTTCTTGCTAAATACTGATCATACAACTGAGCCAGTTTAGCTGCTAACACATGTTCACGGCTAAAACAGGGATGATGGGTGAATATCAGTCCAGAAATATCAATATCCAATTGAAATAGCCCCTGAAAATCTCCAGGTCCAACAAAATACTGATTGGTAGATGTCATTTTTATTGCCTGAAAGAAAAGAAGAATAAAATGGATGTACAGATTCTGACAAAAGTATCTTTCAAGGTTTTTCTTTGTCAGAAAATGACCCATTTAGCATTGCCTACACTTAAATGCTGAGTCTTAAACTGTGTTAACCTCTTGCTTTATTGACAAGTGGGTGGCACAAAACCACCATGGATATTCTACACAACAGAATTTTTATAGCCCATGTGAAGCTGAATTAAGAAGTCATCTTCCTATATTGAAGGTTTTGCTGAGCAACGAAGACAATGACACTGGATTAGAAAAAGCAGAGACTGCTAGTCCTCTTTTGACACACTAGTTTATTGCTTTGTTTCCTCTTACAACTGAGCTCTAGGATAGAGTCTAGCTCTCACAGAACAGCCCTCCTTGTAGATTAGGAAGACAAGAAGCTCTCCTTGAACATTGTGTAGATTAGGAAATACATTACTTGCTTTCCCATTCAAACACCAGGGAAATTCAGACCAATGAAGGCAAATGAAAGCTTTCAGCAACAAAACTTAAAAAGCCTGCTAAAACCCACTGCAACCAAAAGACATCCACAGCTTACATCCTCAAGTTACTGAAATCAGAAGAGAATTAACTTCCAGACTGACTACTATTGCTCTCTTACTGGGATCCTTCAGAAGACATTCACCAGATATATTATGGCACCATAAAAGATTGGTAGTTACGTAGTGTTTGTTGCAGTTCCTTCCTGAGAAGAGGAAAAAGGGATTTGGAGGGAAATTTAGCTGTTGCATAGTTCTTTTATAGGAACAATACAAATGGCCATGAAACACACTTGAGTCCACCTGAGCCTTCCATACCTAGTTTCTCATAAAAATGTTTAATAAGATAAAATTGTGTCATAAAAATGACAAGTTTGAATTCCTTATGCTTTTAACTATTTTTCTGCCCATAAAGGACCCTTAAGCTCAGTGTCTTGTAACTGTGACTTTACTTAGATATTTCTATGCTGTGTTTACATGAACAGTGACATTCTTGAAACATAAGCTCTCTTTACATGGTCTAAACAGTAAATTTTTCCTGCCTGCAGAAGCACCTTGCACAGATCTGTGGTACTGGAAGCAGCCTGTGGATTGCATCACCAGCATCAACTAAAGGGCCACATTTAAATCTGTATCAACAAAAACAGTCAGAAACACTTGTGTGTCCCAAAAGAGCATGCTATTTAAAAGTCTGAAAACTCAGCTTTTCCATGAGGGTAATAGAGTTCTAACAAGCAGAACAATTAATGCTTGCTTCAAGATTGCTGAATGGTTTAAATTTAAACTTATTTTGATTTTTTACTGATTGCACATCAAAACTGCTGTTTGCCAAGGTAGGTATTGCTGTGACTGGAAAAAAATTACCACAAAAAAAACCCTGCAAAAAACCCAAAACAAACAAGAAAAACCACAAAGAAAAAAACTCCACAACCTCCCAAAAAGTATCTGAATTGATGCTACATTACTCAAAATTAGTCGCTGTCCACATGAGCAAACTTTATAGATACACTAATATTAGAACTACCCTACTTTAGCATGAGAATATCCAAGGGAGCCTCACGATGATGATCTTAGTGCCTCACAGACTTGAAGGTGTTTGTCAGGGGCTGACACTTTACTACTTCAGTCAGCACTACCAGCAAAACTCTTCATCCTTTTGTATGCATTTTTACATGAAAAAACAGATATATATTTAATAAAGTAGAACTGATTTACAGAACAGATGTGAAATCACAAAAATAGTCAATAGTCATGGTTCTTAACATAAAACCCTTCAGGTCACTGGGGTTTCTGGTGCAGAAGAACTGGGATACTGGGTCTCAGGAATCATATATATGAAATATGCTTACCTTTCTATACACTGTTTCAAGTTCTGGTGCAATGCCTTCTTCAAGTGAGAATATTGGAGGCCTAGTAGAAGACTGTTTAATTGGATTAGGCAATGCTAAGATTTTGCCATCATCACCAAACCACTCTTTCCCCTACAAAGGAAAATAAAATTATATATTGTTTATTACTTTATAAAGGAATTACTTGAAAAATCATAATTCTTATAAAAAATACAGAATAAAAGGTGGCTATGGATTGTTTGTGACAGAAATGACCAAAACTTTCCTAATACACCAAAATGAAATCTTCATATATACCAGAGGTAAGTTTTGAAATTGAAAGACCAAGAAGATGCTCAAACTTTGATTATACTGATTTATTTTTCCTTCAACATTCAGTGTTTCAGATTTGAAAGGAAAGAAAGAACAACACATCGCTTACTTAAATGTTATTTTCTTAAATCACTAAAACTGAAAGAATTGTAAGTCTTGTTTTACACAAGAGCTAAATGGAAAGTCAGATCATTTATCAAAGCACCTGTCAAATCTTCTATTCTATAACCTGAATTATTTAAACAGCATCTATGAAAACAAACTAGGTAAGTATTTAACACAGCAATTACTATCTATGGCTTTGCATGTTCAACATTGTCCTAATTCATCCCTCTGTTCTCATTACCTGGATTCAAATATAGCTTAAACCAGTGCAGTTGTCCTATCCTGTTAGTTCCACACCTGTTTTAATGTGACCATTGAGCCAAATGCTGATGTGGTAACACCATGAAGTCACCCAGTTAGAAAACAAACTGAGCTGAAACTGCCCATTCAAAAATTTTAGATCCAACTGTTCCCAATATGATTAACAAAAGCACATAGAGAATATACAGAATCACAAAAAATATAAAGGACAGCTGCTGCTCAGGAGTTTAAGTCGTAGAATGACTTGAATTGAATGACCTGAATAGACACCTTTCCATGTACAGGATGATACCATAGTAGCACAAAATATATCCAAGCCACTTTCCCATGTCTTTCCATGTCTTAAAAATCTGTAAGGATTCTGCAACCTCTCTGATAATCTATACCAAAATTTAATTAGCCTTACAGTCTGATCAGTTATCTCCCCAGCAGTCTACAAGCAGAGCCAGGAAAAGACACCAACTTTGTAAGACCCAGTCTAATGTTCTGACAATGGGGTTACGCTAAAAACACACTTCTACAAAAATCTGTATTTCCCAACATCTGATGCTGCTAAATACTTGGAAGATGAAAGCCCCATATTAGCAGGACCAACCACTTACTTAACTGTAACAAAAATAAGGTACTTAAAAATATAAATAAAATACGGATAAAAGTTACAACTAAAAAGGCAGCAGTGACTTACTTGGTCCTGTCTGAGGATTCTGTTTTCTAAAATATTTTGATTAGACTGTGATACAAAGGGCCTTTCTCCAATGTAAAGACCTTCATCCTCAAGGTACCTGGGCTGCATATTTCTAGGCATCTTCTCAGAAGCAGGCACTAATGAGAAATTAAAAAGAAAACCATGTAAGACATCTTGTAACCGTAGTTTTAGTTAAATTCTTAAAATGAACAGCACTGTATATTAAGTATGCTGTCAGAAGTACTTTTCTACATAGGAAAATAAATAAATATAGAATTAAACCAGGTCCTTATCTTAATCAAGACAGTACCACAAAGCATCACAATTCTAATAAACCGGTAACTAAAAATTTCCTTATCAAAAAAATACTTCAAGTTACTTAGTGGAGTTTAGTGTTAATGGTTGCTTGCAAAACATTGTAAAAAACCTTAAGCAGCAACTGACTGGAGAAGCATTCCTAAGCCTTTTCAACAGAAAGTGAAACTACCAGACTAATCAGACCTACTGTTAATAAATAGTTTGCTTAAGCTACTCACAAATAAAATACAAAACATGTATGAAGTGTTATGTTAGTCAAGTAACAGCAGGTGGAATTCGTTTTGAAGACCTGCCTGCAAGGCTGTTTCACTGTGCATATGGATTCAGTATTTTTCAAGAAGCAATCTCCAAACAGGGAGAGACTGTACCGAGGGTTACAACAGAAGTTTTCCCCTAAATCAGAACACAATGGATCACATGGGAAATAGTCAGAACTAAATTACAAGACCTGAAAAAACAGGCACACAATGTCAAATATTATGACATTGCCCTGCAAACCGTACTGGTACTATTCCAGTATATACTGGGAGATTTGCTTGTTTCTTCCAGTTCAAATATCAAATAGCAAGTGATATTATGAAGCAATTTTTAAGGACTTGGAAATTCTGTGGGAATAAGGCAAAAAGCTCAGAGATATGATCAATACTGCATACATTAAATAACAACAGGAGAGGGGCTGGCACCTTGCACTACCCACAGACAGCAGTGAGGAAGTTACCCCCAAGCAACTGAGGTGCCCTGACTACACTTTCCAGTGCACCTGCTGAGGAGTGCATGCTCCCAGCTGTCAGACCTTTTCAGATTCGACTGGATGATCAGTGTCAGAGAGCTGCAATTAAACATCTTTCTCTGCTGCCAGAGACAGTCAATGCAAGATTTATTCAGCAGATCAGAGGGGGCCATGCTATGCAAAAATACAGGAACTAAATGGTAAGTACAATCTTCATACCTGCTGACATGCTGGGAACAAAGAGGAATTCTTTTTCCCTTTTCAGTTGCTCAGTGTAGCTTTCCCAATCAACAGGTTTCATTAGTACAAGGTCTTCATCTGTTTGCCCTATGAATAAATCATCATCTTTCACCAGGCGTACGTCTTCATCCTATAGGTTAAGGGCAAACATCTGTTAGCTTGTTTCTTGAGTAAGTACACTTTGAGAATTTTTAGGGAAACCAAAGATGCCGTTTTACACAGACTAATAAAATTAACAGAAGTCTGAATAAAAAATATGAACATTTATCTTATAGCTCTCACCACTTCATCCTCCTCTTGTTCATCTTCATGAGTTTCAACACATTCCTCTCCCACCTCTTCTTCTTCATTTAATCCATTCTTTTTCCTGGCTCCAGCTTTCATTTTCTCTGGTAGAGCATCAAAATTGAAGGTAAAGAAATTATATGCTTCTTCCTCAGAAGGAAAATCTTTCTGGAACTAAAAAAAGATGACCAAGATACTTTATTATGGTATTTTAAAGAAAATTAAGGCAACTGAATAATTATTCACATTAATATGAAACAACAGCACGTATAAACATTTATTACAAGATAATTATTTTATCTCAAACAGAACTCACTCAAATGCTGAAGATAACTGAAATTTGTAAATTATTAGTGAAACTTTCTCTGTTTCTATGTACTTCATTCAATATTTCTTGCAAAGTTTTGTTTAAAAAGCAACCTGGTCTAATTTTAACATTCTCATTGCTTTAGATATAAACCATTTGTGAATCAGAACAACAAAGTTTAAGTTCTGGCCATACTGCAGATACACAGGTTAAATGATATGAAGAGAAATTTCTAATGGTCTTTTGCCTTTGAAGGATCCATGATCCCTAAATTTAGGATGAGTCCTCTAGGAAAAGAATTAACAGCGGGACTTTGTGGCTAATAAATACCAATATACTAGTCTTTAAAAAGCTTTAACTGCCAACTGGTGGTATTCAATAAAAAAGGATTTGAACAGAAGACACATTTTTCCTCCAATTTCCAGTAATTGTGTCCAGACAGATTTACTAGAGATTTTTGGGTTTTTTAATCAAATGATCCAAAGCCATTCTTATATTTGATGAAGGTTCCTCTTATATACTTCAATTGTTGGCATATACCGCTTGTGAATTTTTAAATTAAATTTAAATTAAATTCTCCACTGCTTAAGACTGAATTCTGTCTGCCTCTTCAAACAGAATAATGCAGCCATATAAAGGTTAAATTGAATTAATATTCATTACTGAAATGGAAGAATTGGTACTTACTGTTGACTTTTGCTTAAGCTTTTTTACAGAATCATTAAACTTTACTTTTGATGGTAAGTGTGATTCACCCTCTGGCATCTCTCTGAATTTATCATTATCAGACTGCATAAAAACATATAGATATGTTTTAGTGTACATTTACTGAATCATAAAAAAATACAAACAATTGACTACAGTTATTAAATATTGCCTTTTTACAGGAAAAAAAATAATGAAAGAGAAACATCACCACTGTGGTAATAAATGGATTGCATAATTATTTTACAAGGCTACATCTAAATATTACTTAATTTCTTTGGGTCAAGAAATAGACTGTAGAGTAGGAGGAAATGCCTAAAATTGCCCAAATGACAGTAGCTGACAGTAGCTGTCTTCACTGCTGAGGGGATCATTGTTGCTGCACACCTGAACACAAGCAATCACGTGCTGATGTCCAAAGGGAGAGAAAGGAGGCAGCAATGGCAAACCCTCCCCTTGGGCACACAGCCCCAGCAGGGCAGCAGGGTCAGGGGTGCTGCTGCCAGGGACTGCAGCCCAGGTACAGGAACTTCTCTGGCAACCCCTGCTGCCATCAGGAAAACCCTCTGTGGTATTGTTTAAAAAAGGTAGAGGTCATTGCTTGGGTGCTGAAACACACACTTGATTATTTATTTTATTTTCTCAAACAATTATTGCTAGGCTACTCTAACTCCATGGGTGACACGTCCCTGCCCTCTCATGCAAAGAGGTGTAATGTTTATTTATGCCCAGTTCTCTGAAGCTTTATCTGTCCCTACACACAGATGACTGTAAAGGTAGCTGGTTCTGAGATTGCTTCAGCAAGTTCCTTTAAGTGCATCAAAGTGATTTTCATCAGGCTTTACTAACAAAAACACATCTACCATTCTATCTGTTCTTCCATTCTATCTGTTCTTCCTCCTTGTGGCCTGAATTTTTAGATTAAAGGAAGACACTTCTCAAGTTTACCTCTATTACACCTATACTTCAAAATAATAATATCAAAAAGAAAATCTCAAACTCTGTCAAACTGATGGCCACCTGTTTAAAAACAAAATACCTTGTGCACAAGTAAGTAAAAGTAAAGTAAAAGTATAAGAAACAAAACCAACATGTGGAAATTTTCAAATATACTTGATATAAAATTAATAAACAACTCTAAATAAGGGTATAATTTCTGCATTTTTCTAATATAAATGTATTAAAACAGTACTACTTAACTGAAAGCTGTAATAATTAGTTTGTTTAAGGTAACATTGCCAAGAATCTTCCCACAACATACATGAAATGGCAATTCTCCCCTAGACAAGTGATTTAGCCAGGTTAAATCATATTGTTTGGAATTCCATATAAAGGTGTTACTGCTATATGCTCCTACTTCCTGGGAGTAACACATTTTTTTGAATACATTTTCTACAGGTGAGCAATCTCTCTGAATTCTGAAGACTATGAGTGCCAGTTTTGCATAGGCAGAGCCTTTGTTGTTCTTTTTAATACAAAATTCATTTTCTAAAAAGAAAATGCTTATACCAAAAAAACTCAATATAAAATGGCACCAAGGAAATACAATAAAATACAATGACATAAAGTTAATATCCAGCATTTAGCAATTGCACTGTTCATGTTTATATAAAGCTCTATTACAGTGGGAGCTTTATTTATATAAAGCTGCTGTTACAGTAAATTTTAAATACTTCTAGGCATCTTAAGCAACAGAAGTCATGAATGACAGAAGTTTCATGTGATGTCCATACTACAATGCAAGCAAAGTATTACTGTTAAATATCCACAATAAAAACAATAACCATCTTTCTGGTTACTAATTCAAATGGTGACATAATTCTGATATATGAAATTGATCTTCAAGAGTGTGCAGACTTTGATTTTTTTCATGTTTCACATTCACTTTCTTACTATAAGAACAGCCAGATACAATGCACATTTTACCGTTTTATCCAGACTGACTCCTGGTTTTCTTCCTCTGATGCCTTTTAAGTGCCTTGGTTGTGGACTGGGGTCTTCTTGCAATAAAGTAATTTCAGCTTTTATCTAAGCAAACAAATGAAAAAAAATGTTTACCTGTAATAGCAACAGAAACAGATCAAAGCTACAATAATTCCCAGGAACTCAGCACTTACTAATATTTGTGTTAGGGACAGAATGCTTTAATTATAAAATCAGCTTAAGTGATTTTCCAGATCCATATATTAATACGCCCTATTAAATTGTACAGCAAACGTACAAATAAATCCATTGCTTTTAAAATAGTGTAAGAATTTTTTTTACAAAAAGCATAGAAAAACTTGTAATGACTCTATCTGAATTACAAAACAATGATACCTTTCATATTACTATCAATGAATTAAATACAAACTTTAAAAAAAAATAGCAATACAGAATGGAACTGTACTGATGAACTGAATACTCTTTCAGCTCCAGAAATAAAAAAGCAGATATCCCAATTCAAATTCACAAAGCACAAACCAAGTAAAATGAAGTGGGTATTCCTTATAACACTGAGGTCAATCAACCAGGATTTCTGAAGGATTCTTACCCTTGCTGCTTTTAGTTTCTCTCTCATTCGCTGCCTAACAGAAAGCTCAGCAAAGCTTCTGCTTGATGTAGAAGGAACAGGTGGCAATTCTGAAACAGAGGAAAATTATAATGTGTTTAAATCAAGTATTTTCTGAAAGAAATGCATGGAAAATACAACCATTTATACCAAAGTCCCATGTTCCAACAGAAAGAACTCGCATGAGAAAATTTGAGTGACTGAAACATTTTTTGGAATCCAGTCCTTACAAAGTACAATTTAAATGCCTTTGAACTGCAACAGATCTATCTTTCATTATATATTATGAATCACTGTAAGAAATGCTTAAGCACATATAATTTAGACAAGCAAAATGCCTTAAAATAAACCTCACTATTACTGATTTTACTTAGAGTCATCAAGAGATTTGGGAGAATTCTAGTATTTCCAAATTATACAAATTACTGCCTGTATTTGTAGAAAATAAAACATGCATTGCATTTGGAAACTTTCAGAAGAATGAAGAAGGTGCAAAGAGCAAACCCCCTACTTTGCAGGAATTTTCAGCATCTCCCTCAATCTAACACCTTTAAAAGACTTATAAATTATTTCAATGGTGCAGTAGTGTTTATCTGTGTACAGAACACACAAGCAAGAATTCTCAGGAAGTCACATTTGCTCAAAGATGACCTTTGAAAAGCTTTTGGAATTGAGAAAAAACTTCAGCAATTTTTAAAACTTCACACTCACGAAAGACTGCGGCACACAAAAAAGTCTCTGCTGGAGACAGAAATGATGAACTTTAATTGCAGTATGAAAGGTGGGTACAAGCTGGAAAAAAAATTAACTTTTCATTCTAGCACTGGAACTGAGTCCCTTAAACAATTATGGGACCTTCGCTAGTGCAAGCTTTTAAGTTAAAAAACAAAAACAAACACACAAACCCCAACCGTCAAAGAAACTCAATCAACCAAGAAACCCCACCAAACCCAAGTATCAAGACCTAGGAAAAAATATTTCAACGAAGAAGCTGGTCTAGAGTTACCTTTAGATTTTCCTCTTGTGAATTTTTTCTACTATTTTATTCTGTTCAGTTAGCATGCAAAAACATATTCTATTTCATTACAGCAAATGCGTCATTTCAATTCCATTCTGACAAATGAAAACTAGAAAGGAACAGATTAGATGACCTGAAGTCCTTTACAATTGTCTGTAAACATTTCTAGACAAGCCAAGTGAACAGTGTAAGCATACAAAATCAAGGCAGAAGAAATCTGCTGCTACTTTAAGCACTTCATAAAGCATCAGAAATTATGCTCTGTATGAAGAATTCTTTAATTAATCTGTTCCTTGAGAGAACAGGGTCATTATCTTTTCTATATATAATGAAAACCATTTTAAGGCTTTGGTAGTTGCATCAAATA
Source organism: Cinclus cinclus (assembly GCF_963662255.1). Classification (NCBI taxonomy): domain Eukaryota; kingdom Metazoa; phylum Chordata; class Aves; order Passeriformes; family Cinclidae; genus Cinclus; species Cinclus cinclus. Next base: position 14,786,161 of record NC_085050.1, on the reverse strand, counting down.
CTGAGATACTGTAGTTCTTTGAAAAAATGACCACATATAAAACCAGTTTTGTTACTTTATTTCTCTGGACATACACTTTTGCTCTGCTTATGTGAACAGGCTCCACAGACAACTAAGTTGTGCTCAACTTCAAAACATCTTTGAAGTGAACAAACTAAAACTGATATCCATGAACACATTACTTTGCAAGATCATCATTAAAAGGCTGTATGAAAAAAAATCTACACCACGGAACCAAAATCTATACCATCTACACCAAAATCCACACACTGGAAGTGTAATTATCCTACAGTGGCTCTGTATTTGCTGGACAGTCAAATTGAAATTAAACCCGAGAACCTGAAAATGACAATCCAGTAAGTGCTCACCCTTGATTTCATCTACATTCAGAGGGGCCCAAAGCCATTGGATCTCAGTGTGGCTTCAAAGCTCTCTGCACTGACACAGACTCAGAACTTCAGCAAGCATCTCAAATGATGCAGAAACCAGGCACAAGATAGATATTAATGCTGTGACCAAGCACCAGTTACTTGAATGAAAATAGGGAATAGTACTTCCAGCACAGATCCTAGAAAAACTCCTGTATTTTCATGCATACAACTGCATAAATGCACAATAAGACACAAACCCAACAATGAAGAGAAAGATACAGCAACACTGCAGTTGTGCTGGCTTCACAAGGTTGTAACTACAAACATGGGCTTTTTATTTAAAGCAATTCTTTTGAAACTCTTATTTACTAGTGTGACTAGTGGACTGACATAAAGCCATGTTAGGCTTTAGCCACTTAGGAAAGATATAAAGGCATTAGGCACACATATAATTCAATTAGAGTAAAATACTGAATTTCTGCAAACAGATTGCATTAAAAAATAGTAGAGATTGACTGTATGCTTGAGACTAGTATAGCGATTATGCTGAATATTGAGTGAAGAAGTAGCTGATGGACATGTTTCAAGAAAGCTTGCCACAGTGGGCCGAAAGATCATTCCGTGCTAGAAGAAAATAAACCACCTATTTGAGGGATGTGACAAACTGATGATTGCAAAAACATTATCTACTTCCCACTTGTTTTAAAATACCATTCCCTTTTCCTGAAAAAGAAGTATGGGGGTGTGTATACTTTTAACACCATGAGTTTAACATAATATGGTGACAACTATGACAAACTAAAAAGGCCTCAGAATAGAGGTGATATATTATCACAGGCATTAAAGTGAAACCAAAACAAGAGAGTGGAGCAAACAGACAATGTAGAAATTTTCAACAGCACCGGAGAAACTTCAGTAGGAAATTTATTTATTTTTAATGGTTAGATATAATTTGGCAAGCAAATGATAATCAGAAATTCATATAACGATCATCACTCTAACAAATGAGTGAGAAACTCAAATATACTCTTACTTTATAACTGGGCAACACAATAGCTAACAGCAGTGTCAGCATATTCAAAACTATAACATACAGAACATGGAAATTCAAATTATTTACAAATCTCTCAAACTGAATCCTGGACAGATGGGAGGAATTGAAATAAGTTTTGAACAGATACATGAAGGCTTCAGCTCAAGGTGAAGTCTTTCTCAAAATGTGAGATGCAATTTCAAAAAACCCAACCAAACAGATGAATAAATTATACTGCAGTTAAGTAAACCAATGCTATGGTCTACACAGAATACCACATGCTGTACTTTTCATGTGATCATATAAAATTTGCAAAATTACAGGTATTTTGGAAGCAGAAGTAACAAACCAAAATACTTAGGATAACAAAACATTTATCACATAGGGAAACTAGCAACTTGTTTTCTTCTGAAGAATACTGCTGAGCTATTCTGTTTATTCTTGGAAAATGAGCTTCTGTAAAAGAAAATAACCATCACTAGAGGGTGCCTCAATATCCCCATGCAATCAATTCTGAAAATTGTTTGGACTCCATCTGTCAACAGCATAGCACTTTCTAGCACAAGCTGGCACAGTGAGATTCAAAAAACATACAGAAGAAAAGTAATATACAGAAGAAAAGACCCTGAAGAGCTGGAAACATCCCTAAATTGTAAATGTCTTTTAAAATCTGTCTATACCATATTTTGTTAAAATGTGTTTAATGTACATTTTATTTTGGTAAAACTTGACATTGATGAAAAACTAAGTATGTTTATACTTCACTAGATTTTCATTCTACTGATTTTTTATTATTCTGCTCTTAATTAACTCTTTTACGCATCCTATTTAGGTAAACCATTAACCCACACAGAAAGATTAGACATCCAGTTCTAGCAGTTTCCCACCACCACCACTCTCTTACACTCTCCTACTTTGTAGAAGTATTTAATGTGTGACAGTAAAAACAGCATGTCAATAAATCTACACATAAATCTTCATACCCATGAGAAACACTTCAAGCACAAATTATGAGGTTTACAGCATCATTAGGACTGGAAGGCACCTCTGGAGATCATCCAGTCCAACCCCCACGGCAAGGTAGGGTCACCTAGAGCAGCTTACACAGGAATGTGTCCTGGTTGGTTTTGAATATCTCAAGAGTGGGAGAGTCCATGACCTCCCTGGGCAGCATTTTCCAGTGCTCTGCTACACTCTACTTAAAAAAGTTCCTTCTCATGTTGAAGGGAAACTTTTCTTTTAGTTTATTGTTGGAGTCAGTAAGTCAAGAGTCTCTCTGAATTCTTCAGAGAGAATTCAGAATGCAGGGATTGAATTAAAACCTTTGGATGGATTGAAGTATGTTAAGCCACTCATACATAAAGCAGAGGTGTAAGTTTAAGTTTTAGAATAAGTAAGAAAGCAAGTAAACAATTAAGTACAAGCTTTAAGTACTTTTAGTGGACTAAAGGTCTCAGATGCCAGAGGAGAAATGCAAGTTCTAGTGAAGGTTGAAAACATAGTCCTAGATACTAGTGTTTCCATGGAGGCTCCACTAGTTTTAGACATAATAAAACTATAGTAAGAATATTGCTTACATTTTTCAGATAGAACAAGAGAGACCATATGTGCAGTTTATATATAACCTGGCATGCTAATAAACTGTAATTCTAATAGGTTAAGGAGTAGTGGTTCATGTCTTAGCTTCTTGGAAAGTTTCTATATAAGAACATGCATTAGGGAGAGCTGGTGTTTTTTGCCATTTGCATTTTGCTTTGCTTTGCTTTTGTTCCTGCTCTCTCACCACCATCATCAATACCCAAGAAGACACGAGCTGCCCAGCAACATCAGCCCTGCCAGGACCTCCGGGAGCAGCTTCTGCTTCTATTTGGGACTTTAAACCAAAACTTAGCATGGACTTCAATGTCTGTGACTTTTTGCCTTTTGAGACTGATGTGCTTCTGCAGTAAACAAATTTATAGCAACTATTAGCTGTTTGGCTCATTAAAGAAGACATCCCAACAAACTGGTGCCTAGAGCACTGGAGATTTAACCCCACAGTTTATGACCATTGCTAGGCACCACTAAAAAGTCTGGCACCATCTTCTTGGCATCTGCATTAATGAAATCTCTTCTCAGTCTTCTCCAGACTAAACAAGCACAGCTCCCACACTCTCTTTACATAAGAGAAATAGGCAGACCCCTCAGCATCCTCATGGCTCTCCACTGGACCCTCTCCAGTAGCTCCATGTCTTTCTTTGTACTGAGGAGCCCACAGCTGGACACAGCACTCCAGAACTGGCCTCACTAGGCTAGCAGACGGAGAACATCACCTCCCTGGACCTGCTGGCTACACAATTCCTGAGGCACCCCAGGATACCATTGGCATTCCTGGCACAAGGGTACTTCTGGCTCATGGACAGTTTGTCACTCACCACGACTCTCAGGTCCCTTTCAGCAGAGCTGCTCTTTGGTAGATCAGTCCCCAGCCTCTTCTGGTACTTGGGGTTATTCCTCCCCAGGTGCAGGACCCTACACTTGCCCTTGCTGAACCTCACTAAGTTTCCCCCTGCCCAACTCTCCAGCCCATCAAGGTCCCACTGAAGGGCAGCACAGCTTCAGGTGCATCAATCACTCCCCCAGGTTTGTGCCACCAGAAAACTTGCTGAGGGTGCATTCTACCCCATTGTCCAGGTCGCTGATAAACAAATTGAGTAAGACTGGACTCACTATTGATGAATGCCACCAGAGAATGCCAAAGACTACAGCCTTCCTACTCTGCTGGTCACGACCCTCTGAGCTCTTCTAGAACACTGACTGGGGTCGTGGTTGGAGACAGATGACACGAGCCTCTGTGATCCATGTGACAAAAGCTCCTTTATTATTTTGCACCCTCCTTAAACAGGGGGTCTGAATTTCCCAGGCTTACACATGTGATTGGTTATTGTCCCAGTCACTCGTTTCCTTGGCCAATGATACATCTGCACTCAGGGTTCAATGGATTGGCTGAGATTCTCTGTATTTGTTCAAATTCATCCTGTTATTACTCACCCAGGCGCCTGCCCACCTCCAGGCTAGTTGATGTTTAGGTTACAGCTTTTAGACCAGCTGCAATGTGACACCCTGCCATTCAGCCAGCACTTGATCCACCTCACTGTCCACCCATGTAACCCACATTTCCTGAGCTTACCTGCAAGGATATCATGGGAGACAGTGCAAAAACGTTGTGAAGTCAAGACAGACAACACTCTCATTGCTCTCCCCTCATTGATCCATCCTGCCATGCCATGACAGGCAGCTATCAGATTGATTTCCCCATGGCAGAGCCATGCTGACTACTCCAGATCACCTTCATTTCTTCTGTGTGCTTGGTGATGACCTCTGCAATGATCTGTTCCATCACCTTCCCAGGGATAGAGACAAGGCTGGCTGGCCAGTTCACGTCCAATTATACAAAGACCGCACGTCTACATAAATATATCTGAAAAACGTAAGGGCATGTAATAATCTAACCATATTTAAATGCGACAGGAGCACGTCTTTCCGAGTGCAGCGCTGCCGTTTGTGTCCGCGGGGAACCTCGGAGCGGAGACACGGCCCAAAAAAGCGTCGGGAGCTGCAGCCAGAGCCCGGCGGAGCCGCCCGGCCCGGCCCGGCCCGGCGCTGGGAGTCACTCACCGCGCTCTGCCTCGGGGGCGTCGCCGGGCCGTGCTGCCGACATGGTGCTGCTGCGCTCGGCCCGCCGGGACCGCAGCTTCGGGCGGCTGCAGCGGGAAAGGAAAAGGCGGTGGCGGCGGCGGCCTCAGCGCGGCCGGGCCGGGAGCGGGAGCGGGACCCGGCCCGTGGCCGGGCAGAGCGAGCGCGCGTGCGCGCGGGGCTGCGCGTGCGCGCGGGCCGGGAGCGCGCGGCAGGGACCGGGCCGGGGACAGACGGACAGAGGGACAGACGGAGACTCCACGGCACCAGCTTCACACCAGTATATTCTACTTACCCAAATATAGATATCTGCCTTGTCTTCAGTCTCCTCATACCGTAGGGCTTGGGGCTTTCTTTTCCCCTCCTGACATTGTACTGTTTAAACATCATTACCTCAAAAGGTAACGGCAATCTGCTCTGCAGATGAGAAAACAGAATAACTTCGTGGTTTTGCAACCTTCGCGAGACTAAATCCATTTATCCAGTAATTTGCAGATAATTCAGCTAAGTGTGGATCAATACGAAATGGAATTTAAAAAAAACGCAAATCCAAAACACACTAAGGGTGCGTACTTGCAGCAGTGGTACTTAGAGTTGCAGTGTATTTGCACAGAAACTAATTATAAAGATCTGAATGAACCACAATGGTACTGACCGATGAGAAGACCTTAAAAGAGAGTCTTGGCTTACTTACCTCACTTTTCACAGTTATATATATGAAAGATTCCTGTTATTCTCAGTGAAAAATGATCATATGCTATGTTTGTCTCTATGAACTGGATACTAAAGCTCCATGAATATCATCGGGATTCTTCATTGCAGTTCACCTGGGCAGTGTTTGACACCTGGCTGTCGCAGGCAACACAGGAATTACTCATGAGAGATATGTTTCTATATGTGCATAATGATCACAAGAGATGTTCCTCCTAACACTTTTTCCCCCAGACACTTAAATTACACTAGTTAACATACAGGCTTAGTATGTTAAAAACACCTTATTTTTTTCATAAAGAAATGCTTAAAAGTATGTGTACCCATTTAATTATTCCATATAACAGTGAGTAATATGGGCCTGTACATGCTGTATGAACACTCTCGTTATTTTTTATTTTTTTTATGTAAACAACCCATCCATGATCCATAAAGCCCACCGAAATATTCAGATCACTGGGACATGTTCAATCCCTTTTCTCCCTGCTTTTGATGTTGGGCTGAAATCACTTCTACCCTCCAAATCACTTTGGTTTTGTTTGCAGTAGAAAGTGGCTCTGTTTGGTTGCAAACATTGGGGAAAGTTTTACATTTATATCTACACAACTCAATTTGTTGCTACTGTTAGTGCAGGTTCCTGTCCTGCTTTACCTTTCATGGGTGGAAGAACGGCCATGGTTCTACTTGTTCCTGGCACAAAGCTTGTTCCAGCATAGCTGCACCCATGAAAACCCCAGGGCTGATGTACTGTGCTCACAGATGAAGTAAATCACAACAGAATAGTTTATTCTGGCTTTTAAAATCCCCATAAAACAACTTATGGGAGTAAAACGTGGGGCCTTTTTGTGTACCTGGCTAAATCTTCTTTGGCAAGAGGGCTAACTGAGGCTGACACAGGTCACCTGTGGTTTCCTTGTCACTTCTTTGTACTGGGTGTCTACGGGCTCATATACTTGCTTCAAAATGTGCTTCCAGCCCATCCTAGAAGATGCAGAGTAATCTTCATATCCCTCCTTATCTCTTATGAGGTACCTAATGAAAAAGGAGAAGTTATCTCCTGCCTGAGGCTTAGTTTTACCAACTACTGTCCTCAAGTATTATCAGCTTTCTAAATATGTCTCAACTAGCACAGGGAGCTGAACTCACCCTAAGCAAGTGGCTTTCCTAGGCAAAGGTAACGCCCTCCCAAACCACCTGTGCATTTGCCTCAGCACCACCTCCCTCAGTATCTCTCACCAGGCTAAGGGTTATATAAAAATGGCTACATTCCCTTGCTGCTGGCAAGGTTCATCAAATACCCTCTTCACGGCATAAGAACTACAGCACTGCAAGAAGCAGCAACCTTTTTATCACTTGGCACATAAATCTCTTTTTCATATCAAGCTTTATGTATCAAATTTGAACAGTCTTTCCTAAAGGCACATGTAAATGTAGAACACTGACAACATTGAAGAAGTGCTTTATGGCAGCTTTCTTTAACACTTTGGTAGCATTTCTTGAAGTTAAGTACTGTAACAGACACTTTAAAATGTAATAAACGACTGGGTGCAAGAACTATAAAGCTCTCCACTAGCTCAGAGATGGTTTCCAAGCACTGAATACTAACTACAGAAACATTGCTCTTTAAAAAAAAAAATTGCATCAAAAGCACCTAGAAAATAATTTTGAGAATTTTGTGTTACTTAAATCTGTCTCATTCATGAAAGTACACTAAATGTAGTGGCACTGAAACAGAGCTTAAGGAAAACCTTTGCTTCCTACCTGGTTTTTCTTACACAGCAACTCTTGGATCGCAGACAAGAGCCAAACACCACACTCCCCCTAAATGCAGCACCTCAGCGGTGCTTTTAAAGAGAAAGAGTCAGATTTCCTGCTTAAACCACTAAAACACTTCTGGCAAACTTCTTTTTGTAAACAATTTCATCTGCAGTAAAAGGGAAATCGTAAATAAAATATGGAGAGGATGCAACTCCAGCAGACCATTTCAGTTACTGCAGGGATTTTAAAAAGCAAAGGTCCACAGTATATTTTTACAGGGTCAAGGATGATTATTTCACACTGAAGTACAATAAAATAGTCACTCATCCTAACTTTAAATATCTAACTTTGCTAAATTATCTGACTAATTTCTGTGTACTTCTTGTAAAGTAAGGAGGAGCAACACAGACCTTCTTGGGACTTGTATGAACCAGAGCAGTGATTCCTAAATACCAATCACTTATGGAAGAGACTAGTTCACTCTGTTGACTAAAGAGAGGTAGGTGTTAAACCTCTAATTCAGACTAAATGAAAACACTCCAGCAAGTAAATATTTTTTTAGATATTTAAAAATATATACTTTAGAAACCCTTAATTTCACTCTGAAAAAAATCCCTGGAAACTTCATGTAAGGATAAATCCTTGAAGTTAATTGTTAGTAGCCAGTTTTCCTAATGCTGTGTTTGCATTTAAACACTTGGAGTAATTACTGGAGATGCATCAAGGGAGCAGCACTGCTTTATTCTTCACAGGGGATATTTACAAATCAGCATCAGCCTCAGCAAATTTCTTAGTTGTCATTTGGGGGAAGAATTACAGGAAACATAGCAGAGTTAAAAAAGATATAATCTCTCAGAAGCTGTTATTGGCAAACAGGCTTTCTGCCACCTCGGGATTAAAAAAATGTACCAGTAAATGCTCAGTAGTAAGAAGTAAGACAAATCATAACATCCTAGAGTTATCGATACACTTTAATATATTCCCGTAGCAGAAAAAAAAAAGGATATGAAGTCTATGATTATTGTTTTAGAGCCTGCTTAAAGGGAATCACACTCTTGAAGCCCTTGTTAGAGAAACAGAGGAGGGATAATTTATCTGCTTGTTAAATGCTCACAACCATCTTATGTTGATACTAGGAATGGCAGAAATGTCAACACTCTGAGGTGGTTTGTAGAAATGTGGATTGTCTTATATACCATCCCTAAAGTTTGTAGCTACAAAGGGATTTATAACTTTCCTGTCAAGTCTGGAAAGGACTGTTTTCTGCTGCACTGAACTATTAACAAAATAATTTCTTACATTAACGTGTATTAATATCACTAGTATGATCAGAATAAACAAAATTTAGAATACTAAATGGAGTTTTTAGACCTATTTACAACTGTCTGTATGTAATCAGTCCCTATAACATCTGAAGGTCTACTACTGCAAAGTTTTAGTAGTTGGAATCACATGAGGAGAGGTGGATAAATTGCTTCTCCTTTCTGAATACTATGCTAAGAAGGAAACATAGTTAAAAGAGATAAGGTGTATGCATTTTTAATTGTAGAAAGATGAACTGTCATAGCTAAAAGTATCTGACATGACAAAAGTTTTCAGGAAAGGGAAAGATCTGTGATAGGGGGACAGGTTTCTTAGGGTAACATGCACATCACCCATCTCTTTTATGTGCTAAGAATCACTGCATGTGGGACTGTGGAAATGATCCAGTGGGTAAAACTTCATACAAAATTTTGGCAAGAACTCAGGTTCAGGATCTTGTTTTGCTAATAAGCCTGTATCCCAAAAATATACTCCAGTATCAGAAACAGTTGTACAAACAGTTTAAATAATGGACAAGTATGAACAGCATTTATGTAAGGAACATTACTGTGAGACCCTAAAGGAGAAGTCAGGAACCTTTGCTTAACAGGATGGAAAGCTGCTTAAAAATACAGATCAGTACAATGACTCTGTTCACAGGAGACATAAAGAATCTGAAGCACGTTTCCTGGGGTGGAGAACAAGTCATTTATCTTGGTCAACATTATAAAAACAAAGGCTAGCCTAATGCCATTGATTACACTGGGCAGCAGACCTAGTGCTCCACGTAAGTTGCTGTGAGCTGCTCTGCTTTGTTAGGTGTGACACTGTCACACTTGGCCATTAATCAGTGATGGTCAAGGCTGGCTTTTAGAGCAGGCAGACTAGATGGCAGCTTGTCGTGCCCACGATGCAGGATGCCCCAGGAGCAGGCAGTGGCATCATAGGGCCCTAGTTCATAGTTAAAATATTTTTAAACTCAACAGGGGACAATGGGCAGTGGAGTTATTTCTCAAGCTTTGAGGATAATATAAGGTTTGCTTTGCCATATACATGTCTGCCTAGAATCAAAGTCAAAATTTGTAAAATCAACAGAAGGGAAACAGCAAATGTTACAAGCCACACACAGCATTTGCAGAACAAGAGTACATGTTGCTGTGTTCTTAGAAAAGGAATTCAAGTTATGTGCAACCCAACAGTGATCCCAGTTTCAGGGAGGTTACATACAAGAAAGAACAAACCCCACTCATCTTAACTATTTTTAAACTGATCACACCTTACTCCAACGTGACAGAAATCACAAGTAACATTTCCTGTAATTTGTCACATGCAGTTTAGAAGTCTGTGTTCACACATCAGAAAGAATGTCTGACAAAATGTGCATGAAAGCAGGTGGCTCATGGAAGGGAAATCAACATCAGTGGTAGGCAGGTTTTCAGATGATGAAAGAGATTGTTGTTCAGCTCAAAAGTTTTAAGTCCTTTTCACTTCTGAGCCTAGAGATAGCACTCCATTGAAAGTAATGAAAGAAATTCACTGCTGGTACATTTCCATCATGCAATTCACAAATTTCTAAAAATTCCACCTTCTTCTTGCAAAAATTCACATAAGAGCCCACTGACAAGCATGGTTCATTAATTTTTTTTCAATAATTCACTCTTTTTGTCCCTTTGTTAAGATGGCATAAACAAGGTTATTCTACCGCAGAGCTGATTTTTCAAATTCTGCCTTATATTTTGGATTTAAGATTTAGGACAGGTTCTTTAAAACTGAAAAGAAACAAATTTATTATTTTTACTTTGGTGTGAGTAGAATCACTCCAGGATTCAAGTATCCTTAAAAATTTCAAATTTTTTAATATCCTTAAGCGTATTGAATTTGGAGGCATGAGAGGATTGCTAGCCCATCTTAATATATTGCAAAATTTTCTGGAGACCAGCCAAGTTACTTCAGTTGAAGTTGTCCCAGGAGGAACTCAAGCAGTACTTTATGGAAGATCTGCCAAGAGGACACTTCCATCATTATCAGGATACTTCTCTGTTCTCATCAATCCACATCTTCTTTCTAATTTTGAGAGATTGATAAATTGCCAAATTAAATTGTGCCATTTCTCCACTTAGCAAATTGTTCTTGAAGAGCAGACATCTTACTTAGCTGTTGCCATCTCAAAATTGAAGGCTAACCTAAGTTAGTAACTTAGATACAGGTGATGTGAAGACTCAGGTACCTCCTGATTCCTTCCCTCTTAATGTAAGTCTCCAATACAGGGTCATCCAAACATAGATTTACCCCACCTATTTCTTTGCAATGGTAACAGGAGAGCCAACAACTAATTTATCCTACACAGTGGTCTTTGAACTTTCAGAAATTAAAGTCAGGTAAGAGAAATTATACACTAACACTTGCTGCTGCAAGTACAATCTGCATGGAGGTAAAATCTCCTTATACCCCTTCCAGCAGATAGCTGCTAAAATTATACCAAAATTATACTCAGAATTGATTAATAGAAGCCAAATAATCCAAGACGACTTTGTGGATATTAGCTATTAAAAGATATGTGTATAATATGTCTAAATAATTTTTCTTTTTCCTTACGTAGTAACTTTCATGAATTGATCTGATGTGTGCAGCCTAGGACAAAACCAGGTATCAGTGACTGAGGATTTAATGACAGTATTCTAAAATTTCTTCCTGTGGATGTGAGGAAAAGTTATGCCTCTGAAATTCAGAAATGCTGATGTAATCTCAATTGAGAGTGTCGACCTAAGGAGTTACAGAAAAATGTATATGACCTCTAAATGCTCTCTGAGCTGAAGTCTAGATAGTTGATACTGAAAGGAATAAATTGCTTCTTGAAAACAGCTTTCTCAACTCTATTTTTTCCTGTTTACTTTCATGCATTATTTCTTGGATGGGACTCATCAGCTACTGAAAGACATATCTAAAACAAGCCTCAGTTCCACATACAACTGAAGTTCCAGCTGACCAAGCTGTTTAGTACAGCAATAGTATAATTATTCTGAATATGAATTAACTGCAATGGATAAGTACATCAATAAATAAACCAATCAGTGAAAACTAATTTATTCTGAAAATACCTTAGTGAATTAATATGAATGGAACCTAGTGGATGACTTGTGGAAGGTAAATAGAGTATTTACTGTAAATAGAGTATTTACTCCAACAACTAATGTAGCATACTTGGTAGGAAATGAAATAAGTTGCTTCAAGTTTTGTATGTTTTTCTTACCCTAATAGTAGATAAATGGTGTTAGGTACATTTAAAAAGATTTGAAGAATGTAGATAATGTTCTCAGTACTGATGTCCATTAGTAATTATTTCCTCTATATAGTCTCAGCATTATAAAACATTGAGGACCTATTGCTTCTGAAAAATTGTGTAACAACCTAGCCATATGAATACCAGTAGTCAAGAAAGTGAAAGTATTTATTCTATGTGACATACTCATAAAAATTTGAAATGTAAATAGATGTTTAATTAATTATCTAGGTTGAAAATCTTCAGCAGTGGAACATGTGACTGACTTCTTCCTTAATGTCACTTCACCAAGTATAAAGAAAGTCTGAATGAGTAGAAGACTATGGAGAGCTGTTTTGTTTCAAAAAACTTTATTTTTACTTCTTTTTCTTTACATACATATATCCCAAGTAAATATATGTATACTTTTACTTAAGAATCTCGGGAGTACTGATGTTCTTAAAATTGTTTGACAGTTTCCTGATGGTATGAGGTTTGTATGAGTTCTTGCAGTTTTGATCAGGAAGCCCAAGAGTTGCTACTGCAGCAAAGATGTGCTTCCTCCTGGGAGTTTCTCCTGGTGACACTTAGTTCTCTCTTTGGGCTGTAGGCAAAGTCTAGGTGACTAATTTGGATTAGTCTGGACACCTAATTTTATATGTCATTATGGCATGTGTGGAATGACCAATATATTGTCTAAAAATCATTGATTAATTTCAAATTTGATCATGAAGAAATTTTGCTTTTTGTTATTCTGCAATGTTTTGAAACCAACCAGACCTTCCCATGTGCTGGTGTGAGTTGTGGGAAGACATCAGCCCAAGATACTTTTCATATAAATTCAAATTTAGACAGATAAATACTCCAAATGCAATATCATGTCATCAAATTTGATATATTTTCAAATAATATACTAGCAATAGAAATTGTTTACATTAGGATAATGTCTTGAGACTCTTAATGAGGGCAGGGACACATGGTACTTGTATACATATGTTGTCCATATGTATAGTAGAAGTACTCTTCTTGCCAAAACCTATAGAAATAATTCAACAGCATTACTTATTTTTAACTCTTCATGCCAAAATATTAAACTGTTCAAAAAAGTATAGAATCCAAATGGGAAAACTTTAGGAAAGTAAAGTTACTTTTCTATCATTGTACAAACATAAATCTAAAATTTCTGAGAAAAGGAAAGCAATAACTCTTGGTTTACTTTTTCCCATGGTGTCATTTTCAACATGGGTGTGGTTAAAATACCTCTTTTATATTGGATTCCTTTTTACAGATTTTTACGTGGGAGCAGCTTGCTTATAGTTAGGATTGCAACCATGAATATTTCACTATAAAGCTGTATATTTTCTCTGTTTAATTGAGAGCAATTAGTCTTGTCTAAAAATTTCCATATGTATTATAACTACAATACATTTCTGTAGAGTTTAGAGCAAATCTGTCATACTCTTTCCTTAAGGCTGGGTTTATCAGATTTTCAGATATTATTAGATAACTAGATAATTATTAGATAATAATCTAATTAAAAACTTATAATATTGGTTGCTTTTGCTGCATGATACCTATTCTGGGTGCAGTCCTGCATCTATTGAATTAGGTTTCCTGGGAGTCATGGGCTGGATACCGTCCTTGTTCTGTCCTGTGGAATTCAGTGCAGGCAGCACTGAGCAATGCTGATGGTCTTTGTGCCTCAGATAGGCACTGATGGCTGTGAAGCATCGGCATAAATCAGAATTGTAAATGATGATTGGACTACATTTTGCACTCATATTGTCCTTAATTTGCAGATGTATAAATGGTTGTACAGCAGGGTGATAAACTGAATGTCCAAGTGTTCTCTTCTATATTTTTCACAGAAAGCAGCCCTTGTGTGACACTAATAAATTAGATGTCTAGTTAGAAAAATAATCTACCATTGTCTTCTATCAGACATCTCTCACTGTCAAATAAATTAATGGTTGTACAAGCATTGCCAGTTTGATTTGTGGTCACGGCTTTGCACCTGTTCACTGCATAATGCAGCAGTCATGTACTCACAGCCATGAATGCTGATGTGGGAGGAAGTGAGGGCATGGTATGGAGTGAACAGACTGATGTTGCACACATAACCGTGCTGCTTCTGCAACCTCAGCAGCATTTTTGTGTCATTTTGTCTGGTTGTAACTTTCTTAATCCATCAAGTACACAGAAAAAGCCTAGAAATTTCCTTCTGCTTTGGTCATAACTAAAGAGGGTTCAAGAGTTGTGCAACACTGACTATTACCATTTATGGTTATTTGAATAACTCTTAGAAATGGCAGATCTCTGTAAATTTGGGATTAATAAAAGATTGTAAATTCTTGGAATGTAAGAGGACCCAAAAAAAGATTGCCAGTCATGCTTGGTGTTGAATGCTGGAGAACTCGTGGTGTTCCTAGATATTTTTACAATGGTTGGGTGCTGCCACTGGTAAAATGGATTCCTCATTTCCAGTGGGGATTGATACAGTTTCTCACCAATGGACCTTGCTGTGCTCCTATCTGATAGATGGAAGTGCCAGGTGCTACCAGATATTTTTTCTCCAGAAGGGTGCAGATGGTGATTAAATTACCTCTTAACCTCATTGACAAGAAAAGTAAATTAACCTTGTTATGTCTCTTATATTATCCCCATAAATAGAAGTGTAAACATTTTTTTTGCAATTTTCAAGTCAGTTTTTGAAACACTGATAGAAGTGGTTGCTTTCTAGGTAACCACTATTCATCTCTACTTTTAATTCCGTTTGTCATACATCCAAAGGGCAGTAGCAACAGCCTACTTTTATTACTCCTATTTATCTGATAATCCATGAGGTCTCATGTACCTTTTCCAAGTACATTGATTTGCTGAATGCAGTTTTTCTTCTTATGTGTGACCTACATTTATTTCATTGCATTTGGCCATATTGAAATATAACTTCTGCTTTAATGATGTGACTTCACTTAGTTTCATATAATTTACTCTGATTAGTGATTACTGTCCTGTTATTTTTGGGCATTCACAATTAACGTCAGCAAAAAAATTATGCTTTTTATTCCACATGTCCCATAAAGGTAGTAGATAGCGTTTAAAGACTAGCAAAGACACTTGGAATTATACTGAAATTACCCACTGAATATTGACTGTATCCAAGTTTTCATATTTTCCAGTTTCTAATTTCTTTATATGTTTGATAGCTTTGTTCTAGTGTTTTATGGCTGCTATTGAGTGGTCCTCAATTAGTACAAATCTTCATGTACTTATTGGGACATTAGTTAGTTATGAATGCTATTTGTTGGTGTAAATATCAGATGGGACTGTTCTTGTGACCTGTGCAGTGGGATCCTGAAACAGTAATTTCTATTTCATTCCTCTCTTATCTGTTTTTTAATGTATTCCCTGTCTTAAAATGACCAAAGATTATATTGTAATGAATTGTTCAATTTTACTTTAATGTAATATACAAAATATCCATTTAAAATTGCAATTTAATACATTTTATATAAAATCCAATGTACAGTATCTTAAATTTGTTTAAATAGTATTATAAATGTAACTTTAGGGAAGAGTCAGTCCTGGAGTGATGCAGTCTTTTGTTAATTACAGTTCATTTTGATATCCCTGCTGTTCATTAAAAAAATCTATCCTAGATTCTAGACATATCCTTATGAGTTCAGATTTGGTTCCAGTCAAAACAAGAATGAACTCCCAGATACATTTTTTTTTTCATTTCGACTTTGTTTTCCCCACACAGATGAATAAAATCCTTTGCTGGGGCCTCCAGTTTGAATGCCATTTGACATCTGCTTCAGAGCTCATCTTCATCTGATAAGGCATCTAGGTAATCTGTATCAACATATAAGAGAAATCCAGAAAACAAGCTGTCTGCCCACGTTGGATCAGAAAATAGACCATTTTGGTCAGTGTAGAAGATTTCAAGCCATACTTCATCTTCTGGCTGAAGGTAGATCACTGTGGATCCAGAAGCTACATCGTGGTTGCCGGTGTTCGCATCAAAAGTCTTGATCCGGTACTTCCCATTGTGAACCAGCCCAATTGCAAGGTGCTTGTTGGCTAAGGTGATATCGTAAGAAAAATAATAAATCCCTGGGATGGCACAAATGAACTTTCCTGTGGATGGGTTGTAATGCTCCCCCTCGTTGAAGAGGACTTTATTGAATACAATTGGTAATCTTTCCTCTGGGTAGCTTGTGGTGATGCCAACAGAAAAGGCAGACTTCAGCACAATCTTTCCACACTTGCAGACCCCTGGTGCACCTGGCTCTCCTCGGTCTCCTTTATCTCCCTTAGGTCCAGGTGGTCCAACTGGACCTACTTCACCTTTGGCACCCATCAGTCCTCCAGGTCCTTTCTTACCAGACTGACCTTGGTCTCCTTTCTCTCCAGCTGGTCCTAATGGCCCAGTCTTTCCTCTTAAACCTTCAAAAACATTTTAAGTTAGTTAATCGTTGCACATATCACCTCAGTAAATGATTGTGTGGGCTACTGTATGTGCCTGAACAAACAAGAAAAACATGGTCAGAATTTCAAAACACTCTAGAAATACTTTCAAAATTTTCTAGTAAGTTTGCGAAAGGAATGCCAGTTTGGAACAAATGACCAGACTTCACAGCCTGCAGGTCCTTTGTTTTTATATTCTTACTAATCTTCATGTGTCTTGATTACACATTAACGAACTTTAAATGTAATCAGTCTAATGCTGCCCAAACTACAGGCACTGCTGATGGCAAGGACAGCAGCATGACTACCTACACAGTGATACTTGTGCACTAAATATTCCCTATAAATAGAGCATTTTTAGTGCTAATCTTTTATGCCTGGCTAATGGCACAGGTGAGACTATTTATTGGACACCACACATACTTCATTCTTCCCAAATTTTTTCTTAGCATCTGTGCAAAGAAAGGTTGTGCATTTACATTTCTTTACACTGATATAAAATGTGCATATTAGACAATATCTAGACTATATCTATTAGATTATATCTATGCACTATATACGTGCATACTTTCTTTCTCTCACTATATTTCTATATGCATCACACTTAAACCCGCACAGGCACACACACACATTCATCATTTGTATATGTATACATCATATACATATACATATATATATATATATATATATATATATATATATATGTATGTATGTATGTATGTATGTATAACTGTGATGATGAAATGTCTTGCTTTCTTGTACTGCTGTGTTAGGTTATTCAAATATTCAATACCTGCACTCCCCTTTTCACCTTTTTCTCCCTTCCTGCCATCTCTACCATCTCTTCCTGGAAGACCAATGCGTCCATGTGGCCCTGGGGATCCACTGGCACCAGGGGGTCCTGCAGGGCCTGGCAAACCTGGGATGCTACAGATATATCTGGTGTAGTAATTTTCTCCTTTGGTCTGGCTTTGAAGAGGTTGTTCACTTGTGTAGATGGCAAAACTTGTAATGTACAGCAACACAAACATCCTCAGATCTGGAAAGAAAAAAAATTAATAAGACACTCTAGTCACATGCAAATGGCTCTGAATATGCAAAGAAGTGTGGCCCTGTGATGCATTATGCACGGGAAGAGGTACAGACCTCATCCTGGAATTTCTGCATTACCAAAATCCATATAGGAGGCAAGAAGGAAAGTCTGACAGATTGGGGCTTTTTCTGGGCACTGTACATGTTGCTGTATGTCTTTCAAGTAAGTAGCTGTAGACTGACATAATGTAACTGGTGAATATCACCTTTTAGGGGCCAAATGTTGACACATGAAAAAATAATCTGGATTTTTTTTTCAATGCAATGACCTTCGATTGCACAGCTTATTTTTGTTCCAGGCCCTATATAAAAGCCCTCTTGCTGGAGGGAGTTAATCTGTGCTAGAGGCATGTGCCTGTAGTGAGGATAAAGCTTACATCTTAATTTCATTTTGAAATTTGCCCTTTTGGTGGCAAATGATTCTCCAGTTTAAATAACTGCAGCAGAAACTTGCTGCAGCTGCAGAAGGACGGTGGTTAGAGAGCTTGGAAACAGCACAAATAAACACCCTAATCGGTCAGGTGGAACCAGGCAGCTGCCCTGCCCTCCAGGGGATGGTGGAGGGTGAATGGGCTGCTAACAGGCTGAGTTTTTTTAAGCCTGGCTTGGGCTGCCGTATACAGTAAACTATGTTGCAATATCTTTCAAGAAAATTGGTTAAATCCTTACGTATAGTATTTGGGTGTTTTTATAAAATATTGGATGGAAATTAGATTTCTCTGCCCCACTGTATTTGGGATACTAAAGAAAAGTAACTGTACAGTGACATGCTGAGTAATTGCAGTACCTGATATACAAACGTGTCTTAAATTAGTGTTGCATTAGCAGAGAGTTAATCATGGGTCAGGTGAGAACCTACAAGTCAAGCTGTTTTTTCTAGTTCCTTTGCTGTCTTCTCAGAAAACTTGTGTGGGTTTTTTTATTGGAGCTGTCCATTCCATCAGAACTAATTTACAGAATTCAAGGAAATCAGAATACACTGGTTTCTGTAGGGAGAAAAAGAAGAAATAGAATGGGTGATTGAGAAAAATATCTGTGAAATGCAGTCTATCTTTTTTTTTTAACAGTGAATCATGGACTCGTAGAACCATTAAGGTAGGAAAAGACCTTTAAGATAAGATTATCAAGTCCATCCATCCACCTAACACCATCACCATGTTCATCACTAAACAATGTAAAATCCACACATTTCTTGAACACTTCCAGAGACGGTGACACTGCCACTTTCCTGGGCAGCCTGTTCCAATGCCAGTTGACCCTTTCTGTGAAGAAAGATTTCTTGCTACCCAATCTAAAACTCCAGTGCCACAACTTGACATTATTTCTTTTCATCCTGTCACTTGTTCCCTGGGAGAAAAGACTGATCCCCACCTGGCTACCACCTCCTTTCAGGGAGTTGTAGAGAGTGACAAGGTCTCCCCCAAACCTCCTGGCTAAACACCCCCAGCTCCCTCAGCTGCTCTTCAAAGAACCTGTGCTCCAAACCCTTCATCAGCTCTGTTGCCCTTCCCTGGACATGCTCCAGCACCTCAGTATCTTTCTTGAGGAGGGGTTCCAGAGCTGAACACAGGATTCAAGTGGCCTCACCACAGAAGTCACACCTCAAGTGACCTCGGTGCCAAATGCAGGGGAGCAATCACTGCCCTGGTCCTGCTGGCCACGCTATCTCAGACATAAACCAGGTGCCACTGGCCACCTTGCCCACCTGGGCGCACTCTGGCTCATGTTCAGCTGCTGTCACCCAGCATCCCCCAGGTCCTTTTCCACTGGGCAGCTTTCCAGCCACTCTGCCCCCAGCCTGTGGCACTACCTGGGATTGCAGGACCTGGCACTTGACCTTGTTGAACATCATACAACTGGCCTCAGCCCACTGATCCAGCCTGTCCAGATCTCTCTGCAGAGCCTTTTAATCTAGAAATTGTTGTTCTCATTCTCCCACCCTCTGTGATACTGATTAGCATTAACTGATTTGTTTAAAACCCCAAGCCATTACATTTATTTGGAGTTCATGATGTTTCAACTGCTGTATGAATAGCATGGTCAGATCTATTCAGCAGGGGAAAGATCAGCATATACATATATACATGCATATACACATACACAGCCTTTATGAGGAATCTTTTATTTTACAGAGTGGAAAATTAGAAACTATTATGGTATCAGTGGTAATGCAGAAAAAAAGATGAAAATACTGTATTTGGAGAGAAATAAGCAATGCTCCAAAATTCTCTTAGGTGATATATATTCTGCTTTTCATTTTAGACATCTTGCATCAAATTGGCAGAAACCAAACTATTAATTTTGCTGTCATTTGATAAAGCCTTACCATAGAGTCAGGCACAGCAGTCTCCACAAATGGATTAGCATATGAATGCTGAACTTTACAGCAGAGCAGCAAACGATAACTCCAAGGCAGTTGTTAGCTACAAGATGAACTTCACAGTGACGTTTGCTCTGATGTACTACTGAGTGAACTCAAATAAAGCTCATGGATTTTCACAGGACTTAAATCAGGCACAAAAAAGCTCTCTGCAGAGAAGAAACACTTTAAACACTTAGCCAGGAGGGAACAGCTTGGAGGGACTTCATGCTTAAGGCTGCATATGCATTTTACACAAAGCTGATGGATAAGAAGCAGACATGACCTAAGGATCAAGGGCTGCAAAAAAAACCCCTGCTCTTTGCCAGATGAAAGTCTGAATCAGTAGGCTGGATGTTCCCACACTGTGTTGCATGTAAGCCAGGCAAAAACAATCTCAACAATTGCTAGTTTTGCCTGTGTCAAGGATATTTTAAAAATCAGAGTAAAAACCTTCACACAGCTGCTCCTGTCACTGGCTGGCCAGTACCTTATTGATGTGTGAAGCTGTCTCTAGCTCCCAGACCTCCCCTGCTGTTCTTCCCATGTGCCTACAGGAAATTAATTAGTCTGGGACACGTATTTCTGAAAAGACCATGGGAAAAATGTCATTTGGGGAAGGTGAGGGGAATGGGGTTGTTGAGATAAGGATGTGCCTTAGATGGCTGGGGCATTGTGTTTGGAGGACCAATTTGGGGAGGAGAAGGCATGGAGGACAATATATGGAGCTTTCATCTATGTGTTGGGGGTCTTAAGGAGTGATGGGGCTGTGTGGCTGATTTGTGGGAATGCAGTAAGGCAAACAGAGCTGGGCTTGGGAGAAAATGATGATAATGGTTCAGGTGATGATATTTATAGACCGGAATTTAGTCTTGGGGGAAAACAGAAATCTGCTTCCAACTGTGGTAGTAAAAAAATGACATTCTGGAAACCACGCATTAAGCCAGAGATTCAGGACTTCTCTTGCCCTTTGAATTCAGACTCTTGCATTTTTTGTGCATAGCATTAGTCATTTTAAAAGGGGGGGGGGGGGGGGGGGGGAGGGGTGGGGGTGTGCCTGTTTGTTATTGCAGTCTCTTGGAAAAAGACTCAAAAAGAAATCTCCTCAGGCCAAGGAAGGAATCAGTGTTGATTGAACCCATGCCCCTATTTCCCAGTGAGTGTCCTAAAAGCACCACTGAAATGTTAAAGGGAAAAAGAACATATGACCATGGCTTTTGAAATTTCAGGTTGGCTTAGGGGCCAAAATCAGAGATTTCAGTTCACAAGGATTTCTGAAGTTAGAGGGTATAGCAGAGTTCCCAGATCACTTTCTCAGGAGTCACCTATGTTGTAGGAAAATATTTGTTCACAGAGAGTTAACTGGGAGGCAGAACATGAATCATAAATAACACTTTGTTCTTGGCTTCTGGTTGTCCTTTTCAAAGATAAAAACTTTTGTCCGTAAACTGGAAACAAAGTTGTTTATATATGCCAAGTGATTTTTCTCCAGAGAAAAACAACATTTGAGGAGTTCAATGTATTTTTCCAAAAACTGAAAGCCAGAACAAGCACATGGTATTCTTCTTCAGAACAATAACAGACATCTTCATCATAGACATCACCAAAAATAATAATGAAAATTATATAAACTCAGGGTTAGAATAATGTTATTCCATGTTTAAGAAATTGCATTTCAATAGGTTTCAAATCCAGTATGTAGAGCAATAGTGCCCATCAAGGCATTCACTGGAAATGATGGACATGCTGAGCAGTTCTAGTCATAGAATCTTTGGATGGTCTGTGTTGGAAGGGACCTTTAAGATCATCAAGTTCCAGACTCCTTGCTGTGGGCAGCGACACTTCTCACTAGACCATGTTGCTCAGAATGGTTTCTGAAAGAGGTTTTCCAAGTGAGTTCTTAAAGTCATCTCATTAATTTAATACTGGAAAAACATTAAATAAACTTTTCTGAACCTTGTTGCAGTCTGTTAAGGTGGCAGATCTACAGAATCAAAAGCAGCATGGCCAGCAGGTCAAGGGAGGTGCTTATGCCTCTCTACTCCACTCTTGTGAGATCCCACCTGGAACGCTGTGTCCAAAACTGGGGTCTTCAGTGAAGAAAGACATGGACAAGCTGGAGCAGGTTCAGAGGAGGTCACAAAGATGGTCGAAGATCTGGAGCACCTTTCCTATGAACATGCACTGAGACAGTGAGTACTTAATGATGGTACTTGTGAGACAGACGGCAACAGATTTTTTAGTAGGGCCCATTGCAATAGGACAAGGGGATATGGCTTTAAACTAAAATAGAGTAGATTTAAAATAGATAGAAAAAAGAAATTTTTATAAAGAGAATGGCAAAACACTGGAACAGGCTGTACAGAGAGGTGGTCAATGCCCCATCCCTGAAAACATTCAAGACCAGGTTGAACAGGGCTACAAGCAAAGTGCTAATTGAAGATGTGCCTGATAATTGGAGGGGGCTTCGACCAGGTGAATTTTAAAGGTCTCTTCCAACACAAGCTATTCCATAATTCTGCGATCTCCCTTGAGAACACACTCTGTAAGTTAGATCCCCATTGAAGCCAGGGGTCAGCAGAGGCTTTATCATTAAGCCATTAGAAAATCTCATTTCATTACTGATATACTCAGACTATGTCATTAACATTTTTTTAAACTTAGACAATAAGGGATTGTAAGAAATTCCCAGTTTTGAAACTTTCTGGTATATGATCTAATCTTTCTCACTTGTTCAACTATTTAGGGCTGATTCTAAAATTTATTAATTATCATTATTTTGAAACAAGCCTAGAAGATTTCCCATGAATCTGTTATAAATAAAAGCTGGGTCAAGCGCCAGTAGCTATTAGTCACAAGCTACACTGGCTGCATTCTTACTTTTGTGTTGCTTTGCTGGCTATGAATTCACTTCCAGTACACAAACAGCTGTTTAGGGAGTAGAAGATGTGTTTTAACTTCCTTGTGCACAAAGATGTAGATGAGAAGTTGTGATACTTGTGGGCCTTTTCTGTCTGCAGCCCTGGCAATGGATTAGTGGTAAAGAACAAGATAGTCTACACTTGGCTTTCTCTTTTGGCTTTCCAAATGCAAAGGCCCCAAATACCCCACACTGCACCATGAATCCTCACTGTGAGATGCACAGACCTTCCCAGTCCAGGAACTGTAGGGTAGGAGAACCAAGGTGAATAAGGAGATAAGAAGTCAGGATGAGAAGCGAAGAGAGAGAGACATCTTCAGCAATTCATTTGAAATCTCACTGGCTGTGCCACTCTTTTCCCTCTTAAAACATGCTCCACAAAAGTCAGCTGTGTCCACATGCCTGAAGGGTTCTAACCTACCATTCAATCTGCCAGCACCACTTACCTTTCTGCAATGCCTCAGAAACGTACTTGTGGTTTGGCATGCCACACTCAGCAGTGTCTTTACTCTGTATGATTTTTATGCTATTAAAATATGTTTCTTAATGATGGATTTTTTCCCATGGATTTTACAGTGATTATCCACCTTCAGCTGGCCATGGCTTTATACATCTCCCAGCTTGTTTTGTGTTGGGGGGCTATGCTGAACTTCCAGATTTTCACCTCTAACACCACACCTTGCTCTAATGAATCAAGACCACAGCTGGCCATCACCACACTGCTTGGGTTAGCTACACAATCCAAAATCTTCACATGGCTTTACGCTGTTTTGTTTCCCTTGTCTAAGAAGGGGAAAGTGACCCAGCAGTTTCTGAGCACTCTGAACTTCTGATTCCCAGTACCAGAATGGCTGATGGTGCTCAAAGGAATCAATCAGCCAGTGGGAAGGACCATTAGCTAAATATTGCTGAGAAAACAATCCTTAAAGGCCTCATTAGCAGTGCTGACATTTAACAGTCTCACACTCTTAAGTTCGTAGTCAGACATGTTTGAACAATCTTCTTCATAACTATGTTGAATGCAGTCAGATCCTTCAACCATGTCTCAAGCCTTCATGAAAAATTGAGTGTTTGTAATCAAGGCCAGAATTTTAATATGTTTGATTTTTCAAAATATCAGAAGAGTGGGATCAATTTTATTTCTTAGTGTCTGACTTTAAGCATAGTCTCTCCAGGTATTCCCATTATTTGGAAGATTGTTTTTTCTGAAAAATGCCAGAGACCCTGGTCAAGGTGTGTATTGGTGAGATAGCTTGACTCAGCTGGGGGGAATTTTAACAAGAATGCTGGCAGGCAAAGCAGTTTCACTGCCAGCTGTACCAGAACACACAAATAAATATAACCTGACAGAATTTGTTTTGACAGAAAGCCAAGAAGTGAGGCCAGTTGCTTACAGTTGGCAAGTAACATGGAGACAATAACATGTTTGCTAGGAATGTAGAGAAAAATGGCCAAGGTTTAACACTGGGAGACTCAGGATATG
Organism: Cinclus cinclus; assembly: GCF_963662255.1. Lineage (NCBI taxonomy): Eukaryota > Metazoa > Chordata > Aves > Passeriformes > Cinclidae > Cinclus > Cinclus cinclus. The sequence goes on along the minus strand of NC_085050.1, from coordinate 14,761,728 downwards.
AGTGTTCCTACACCTCAGGTACAGGCTTATTTGAAATTTTTCTCTATTTTTGTAAAATAAAATAAGAAAAAAGAGACAGGAGCCTTAAATTAGAAGCTATCTTCAGGGATGACTTAGAATTTGAAGGGTTAGTTACAAATCTGGACTGGAATGCAGTATATGGAACATGTAGACATCTAGAGATGTGGATAGATTCCTAGAGCAGTGTGCCCATCTCCTGTGAAATGTCTTTCAGTTCAAGCAGGCTTCCTCCTCTTGGTTCCTCTCCAGCCCTTACTAGGAAAACTTCTGTCTCCTGTTTTAAGTCATTCTGCCTTGCCAACCTTGTGATGACAGAAGAGAAATAAAAAAGAGGCTGGGTAAACCATTTTGGATGGTCTGGAAAGAGGAAAAAACAGGGTGCTAAAATAAAATTTCAAACCACAAGGCACATGGGGACAAATAAGAACAAGAGTCACAGATTCCTGCCACAAATCATGGAGACAGTCTTCCCCTGCCTTGCGCCTTGTGCTCACTTGTGTTCCCACCTGGACTTTGGAGCAGAAGTCCATGGAGAGCTCCCCTTGTGAGAGCAATCACTTTGCACAGGAGTGACTGCTGGGGAGCAGCCAGTAAAGCAAGAACTCCTCTGGGAATTTCACTGGATATATACATGAATATCCTGTAGTCCCTGGGCATGGCTTAACTCTTATGGCCTCAAAGTAAATATGGTTTATTAGATAATGGACACCTCTGAAAATGGATTCTCCTTCATCCAGTTGCTCCCTTGGTACAGCATATGGCACCAAAGAACAGTGTTCACCATGTAAGGAGAGAAATGTGAAGAGAAGAAAGCTTCCAGACCCTCAAAAGGACATTCCTCCCCCAACACATTGTTTTCTTCTGGAAGTTCATCAAATGATATCACCCTGGCACTGTGCCTTTCTGGGAACTGTGTGGAAAAGTAGGCATCCAGCCAGGGACTGGATTCTACGTTGAACCAGGCAGAGACCAGAGGAGTAGTTAAGCAGTTTAAGAGCTTAGACTGCACTAAGCTAGATGATTTTTCTGAAGCAAGTTGGGAAAGGTGCCCATAAACTTTGACAGAGGAGCAGTGGGGCAGGGAGCAGCCTTGTTCAGCTGAGTGGCAGTCTCTTGTGCCTGTTCTGCTCTAAGTAGAAAAGGATATCTGTCCATGGCTTGACATGAGTAAACTTTTTCAAACACCATCATAGCTAAAATAGCAAATCTTTTAGGTGTACAGAGGGTACACTTGCAACACACCAAGCTCTTAGCTTTCCAGGTGGAAAACTGGAAGTTTTGCCTACCTGGGTGACACAGTTGCTCAGGACAGCAATGTGAGACCCAGGCTGTGCACAGCTCACAATGCCTGAACAACCTGTGGCCATATCAGTGCTGGCAGCGTTCTTGCAGGACCACATCCACAGGGCACTGCAGTATTCACTGCCCAGAGTTAATTGCAAGGTCTCCATCTTCTGACCCTTGGTGCCGTGTTGGCTTGGTCAAGAGCAGCTAGGATAGAGCTTCATCAAGAAACTGTAGTCAAACATAAGGGAGAGGTTATGACAGTGAACCTAAATCTCACAGAGGTGTGAGTGGCTGTGTTTTAGCACAAATGATACGCTCATTTTATGCTGAGGTTTTACTGTAAATTAGTGGTGTTTGAACTTCTGAAAGTCTAAGGCATTTTGAAATGGCACAAGAGCTTTGAAGCCTCCTGTGCTTTTCAAAATGCCACCAACACTGGCTTGCATCCCCAGCCTCTGGGACTGCCAGGCTCTCGCGTCAACCCTGGTGGTCTCCACTTTACTGCTCCAACTTGTCAGTAAAAACCTGGCTTCAAAATCAGCATAGTTTTCTGACTGTGGCTGTTCTGAGAAAAGTCCTGTTCTTGTGGAGGGAGTCTACCTCAAAGCTATTACTTCAACAGTATTACTTCCATATTTATGTTGGAACAGAAAAAGGAGAATTTGGCATGGTTTAGTCACATGTGCAATTGTTATGGTTAATGTCAGATTCAGGAGATTGGAACCAGGAAGATATAAAAATAGAATAAAATTTATGTAATGTCTGCTTTTGGGTAATAACAGGTTTTTAAAGTATGCTTCTTCCTGATTAAATCAAATCTTTTATTTTCAGTGAGGTTGACCTCTTTGTGAGACAGAAGGGCATGCACATTAGAAAGACAGCTTCAAACGGTTTGGAGCTGTGAAATGAAAAGCCATTTAAATTCGGTGTGGTTTGATATATTCTTGCTGAAAAAAAGATTTCTGTTTCCATAGAAAAGCAGAAGGGACAATGCATCCTCTCTCCCAGCAGACTTGCCAGGAGTGCTATCTCCATCCAAGCCTCCCCTTGGTATCTCCTCAGTATCTAACTGGTACCCAGCACTCCTCAGGACCTGTATTTCTATTTGATTAGGCTGATGCTCTACAACTTCATATCTTGTAGAGGTTTTTGTGTTGGGCAAGGGCTGGCTGTTCCCTGGGACTGGGAGCAATGGTATTCACAGGGAACAGGGTGGCAAGGCAGGACCTCTCCACCCAGAACCCATCCCTGCAGGGACCAGGGCAGCCTGGAGATGGCCAGAGGCAACCATAGCATTCAAGGCCAGACCAGAATATTGTCTTGTGCATGGGGGTCAGCTGGGCTGAAATGGAGTCCTGGACCATGGGCAGGGTAATGAGACACCCCAGGAGAGGCTGGCAGGGATCTCAGGGATGTCAACACCTGAAGAGCTCTGGGAGGTTGCAGGTTGCACTTACTCAAAGATGAAGACAGCATTGTGACCTGGTCTGGTAGCATAAATTCAGTCTACACATAAGGAATTAACAGTTTTCAGCACAAGGCATTCAAAGGTTTGTTTAATTCTGTATGGATCTTTATGCCTCTACCCACTGAAGTGTTCACTGAGCCACATAGACAACCTGTGTTCTTCAGGATTTTGTCTTGCTTTCATCTGTCTCCTAATGAGAACCATTTGTATGTTGGACTGTTTGGATTTGTAGAGTCTTAGTCCAACTTGTTTAGAGTTTGCTTAATACATGAATTGCCATGTACAGCGAAGTGTCAAACTTGCTTATTTGAAAAAAAAATTGGATTGTTCTTACAACACATTGTAAAAATCTAAAATATGTTTTAAGAGCTCTTTCATGTTGAAATAACACTGAAAATATTTTTCTTCTGTATTTCTTATTTATACAATTCTGGCAGGCAGTTTTACATCTTCAAGTAAAAAGCTTATGAAGAAAATGGAAGTATTATATCATTTATTTGTTTTCTAATTTGTACAAAGCTTGAAAGAGAAAATCTCATGCTGTTAGATAGAACTCTGGAGGGTCTATCCACCTGTTTAGTTAACTACTATAGACTACTATATGTCCTAATCACAGTATGTCCTGACATGTCTTGAAGAAAAGTTTAATGAGGAGAGGGAGAGGAGAAGAAAGGAGAGGAGAGGAGAGGAGAGGAGAGGAGAGGAGAGGAGAGGAGAGGAGAGGAGAGGAGAGGAGAGGAGAGGAGAGGAGAGGAGAGGAGAGGAGAGGAGAGGAGAGGAGAGGAGAGGAGAGGAGAGGAGAGGAGAGGAGAGGAGAGGAGAGGAGAGGAGAGGTTTGTCTTCTTTTGCTTGACACAAATTTGTCTGACAAAAATTTACATAAAGGAATGCCAGTTTTTCTTGTGATATAATAATTTCAATTTGATACACATAATCATGTGTCTGCCTGATTATGTATGTACTGAAATCAAATGCAAATCTCTCTTTTATTAGTGTCATTTAATCAAATTCTCAGAGAGAAAGAAAGAAAACGGAGCACAGAGTTTTCTTTCAAGAGATCTAATTTCTGTTCCTTGATCAGAAATGTCTATTCTGTGGCATTTATTTAATCTCACATGGTTTTATTTCTTTACCAATAAAATAACAACATCAATAATATCGGGGTAATATTGCTGTTGATGTCAAAGCAGGTAATTTCAAGAGCACTTTTCAGATTTTGCTTTTCTTAAGTAAATGTGAAGTGCCATTTTGTATTTCAAATTAATTCTCTCATGGGAGATTAAAATGCATGAAGTCAGCATAATTCTTGCAGGTTTTGTCATTACAGTGCAGATGAGGTCTACCATCTGATAACTGGGCACTTCTGACAGAAAGTGTTTTCTCACTTAAGTTCTTGCAACAATAATTGGTCTGGTTTCTTTTGAAATCCATCCTGTCTGGGAAGTGTTTGTTTCCTTGGGTTCCTCCAGGGAACAGCACAAAAAACCTGCAGCTGTCAGTCAACACGCCACTCTTCAGTAGGAAAGCCTGGCCTTTGTCTGGTAAGGAACAGGCTTTACTTTGCATGTGGTGGGATGTGATTTCAGCACAGTCTCCATGGGACAGAAGTGGGCATTCCCAGATGGTCTGAAGGTCACAGAATGTTTAGCAACCAGTTAAATCTTATTTTCACTTTAATTTCCCCTGATCTCAGTCTGTCAACAAGTTCCACCTAACCTCGAATCACAGAGTGTTAGAGTCACCTTAGGTTGTCCCCAGTCCAGCTGGTCTTCCCCTCACTGACTGAGATGCCACGAGAACAGCCCAGCTGGAGCCATCTGACCCACACAGCAGCACCAGTGTGCACAGCCAGGAAGGGTCCACTGGGGTGACCCCAAAGTCGGGGTGGTACCCTGTGCCGGGGGGTACCAGCTGGCGTGTCCAGACACAGCATCACAGGGCTACCCTTGGGGAAGGAGGAGACAGGACACACAGGAGGCACACAGTCATATCCATGGCTCACACAGCCTTGGGGTGCAACTGCAGAGCAAACACAACCCCAGGTAGTGGAATGTGCTGGGTTATGCCAAAATACATATATTTCTTACAAAGAGAAGGGATTGTAGAGAGCCCTCTTCACAATTACATGATCAGTGAATAAAATTCTCTGTTATTGTCGTGCCTGGAGTATTAAGTATCTCCAGATATAATTTACAACTATGACAATAAATTCAGTGTTATTTTGCAGTTGCAACTCCATGGCAGTAGACTTCCATGAGCCTTTTTGTATTTTAAGCAGTGACCTTGATTTAAATTTATTTCTTAAGAAATTCTGGCAAGTTTGAGACAAGCAGTATGCCAGAATCACTTCTAATGATCTGTCCCCCAGAAACTTTCTTACATAATTGTTAATACAAATAAAATATATATAAAAAAGAGGAGTCATGTAGGGCTTAGAGCATATCAGCTTCAAATTTCCATCAGGGTAAAGGGTTTTGCAATTTCCACTTTAATGGAAACCTACAGAGATTCAGAACATATTGACTTGCAAATAAAGTTGAAATACATAAAACATGGAGAAGTTTTATCTTGCCTTGGTTAAAATGACCTTTCTTTCTTTCTATTTAAGTTTTATAGCATGGAATCAAGATAGAAAACTGAAAAAAAAAATATAATTTCAAGTCTTTCAGATCAGTCAGTCTGACACTTTTCCCTCAGCCAGGGCATATTTTCATCACAGTAAAAGAAGTGTATGTGTACATGTGTGCATGCACACATGCACGTATATATCCTTACATTTACCAACCAAAGGAGTTATGTTTTCACTTAGCTTTTCTTCAGTGCCCTGGAGCATAGTGGATACATTTTATACAAAATATATTATTAGAGGGTTTTTTTTCTATTTGACTTTGACTGATGGAATTAATTTTCTTTAATTCAGATCTTTTCTCGGATGGCCTGAATTACAACGTACTTAGATTTTTTTTCTAGCTGATAAACAGTAAGCTGACATGCAATAAGCTGTTTTGCTGGTTTTATCTTTGTTTTAGTTATCTTTGTTGGGCACTGCAGAAAGTTCTAGTTTGATATTTGTGATTTTGTTTATTGCTTAAATTAGCCCATCTTGGACAGGTAATTGGAATTGAAAACTCTCCTATGTGAAAAAGTCATGTCTTTCCTGCTTAGAATTCTCCTTTTCTACCTGTGAGATGCTGTGATTTCTTATGAGTCTTCTCTTTTTCCTCTGCCTTTAGAAAAGTTTAAATGTTTGTCTGTTCAAATGTGTGTATTTGTACACACACTGTAAAGCTAAAAAAGTAGGTCGCATAAACTTAATCAGCTCGTGGGAAAGAATATCAAAACACTCCATTTGGAGGCAATTTTCTTGCCATAAGTGCTTTTTTTATGTTTTTTATCTATTCTGCTTATTTTGTTAATGCAGGAAAGTGTGTGTCTGTGGAAGTTCATAGGGCACTGCTGTTCCTTGTCAATGAAATTAATTGGTGTCCCAGCTTGTTCTCTTGGGCCAATGACTGCAGCAGTCATTTCATAGTATCTCTGCTTTGGGATGAGTGTTACCTGTGAAGTACTCTGGCAAATATGATCAGAAGCCTTTCTAGCCCTGTACCCTGTGTCTCGGGCAGTGTCCTGCAGCAGGCTCGTGCACCGTTCCCAGGGATGTGGGCAGCACAGGGAAGCTTTCCATGAGGTTATCTGCCTGCTTCCTCTGCAGTGAGGTCTTCCAAACTGAAATACTTTCCGAGTCCTTGCCTTCTTGTCAGCCCTGTTGGACTCCTTATCCATAAACTTGGAAGGAGCTTAAACTCTGGCTCTACACAATATTTCTCATAACTGATAAATTTGTTACATTAATTATGGACAGAATGCATTTGTTACCCTTAAACCTTTCCATTACCCTTAAATCTTTTAAACTAATAATTTCATTTGGTTCCTTCTATTTCTTGCTTTAAAAGACAGTGATTAATCTGCTCATTAGTATGTTATCCTTCTCAGATAGGTAGTAGCATTATGATAGTCACAGCTTTTTCTTTGTTGAGTATTATAAATTTACAATTAAAAATTCCAGTTTTTACATGGTCCACCAAATTGTAAGAGCTGCTTTCCTGTAGTGTATTTACATTAGTAAGTAATGTATGACTGAATGACACACAAGAACAGTTTTCATGTTATGTCCTCAGGTCAGCAAAAACCCATCATCTCTAACAAAAACGCAGAAGTACAGCTGCAAAACATGCAGCTTCCTGAACTGTGTTATCTGGCCTCTGCCCACTGTAGCAATTGCCATTCTGCTAGACTTAAAAGCCAAAGAAAGTAGTATATATAATATTTTTGTAGGGGACTTCAGTGGCTCTTATAGGAAGAAAGAAAACCCTTTGAGTTCATCAAGTCTGCATAAACTATGTGCTAGCTACAAAAAGCTCAAAGGACAGTCTTTCAAATACTCTACAAAATACTGCTTTCATTGGCACACTTTTAACAAAACAATCACGATTTCTAAATACAGATGTGTCTCATTATTATTCAAAATCTAGTTTGTTTATTTATCTGTTTTAACCTCAGACTGTCCGATTGTTTTGCTCCTCCCTCACGAATAGCCAGCTGGACCCAGCGGTGTGACTGGTGACTGCATGTCACAGCCACAGTGCTGGCTTGGACCTTTGGGCTCCTGGTGCTGAAAAACATCCTTTCCCCCTTTGTTCCCTGTCTGTTGGGATGTGGATTCCCCTGGGTTTTTTGTTTTAATTGCTGGACACGAGGCTGAAAGTGAGGGGAGAGGGGAGATACAGTAGCGTGTGAAGGATACCCAGGAGCAGCCAGGGCCACCTTGGTGCACTTCTGCTCCTCCAGCACTTACGTTCCTCCATGCCCACACAGAACAGAAAAGGGCACCTGTCCAAAAAGTGGCATGGTTGCAGGAAGGTGACAGTGAGGCTTCTTTCCTCTGTGTAATGCTGTAGCTGGCTGAGTTAAAACATAGTTGGGAAAAGTCCTTAAATGGAAATCTCAGACATGGAACTTGATTTTCCTGCCAGAAATCTGGCTGAAGTAGAGTGTTTGTTGTGGAGAATGTTGAAGTTGTGGTGAGCCCAGATGTCATAGTCACTTCTCCCTGTTTGGAGTCTGTCTTCAGACCTTGGCAGGGATGCAGTAGCCAGAAGTTACAGAGGAAGAACCTGTTGGAAGGATGAAGGGCATCACCCCCAGCCCCAGGCACTGCCTTCCCTTCAGCTGTGGGCTTCTGGAGATGTGTTCTCTCTTCTGACCCCTGGAAACTGAGCTGCTGTGCAGATGGTACCACTTGTGCAGAAGAAATCACAGCCAAAAGAGTCTCCTCTCCAGAGACCTTTGGCTGTGGAGAGGGGCAGCAATGACTCACCCTTGACTATTAGCAAATATAGTGTGTTTGGCCAAAAAAAGGATCCCATTATGCAAAGAGGTGGTTTGGAGTTTGATCTTTAAGCTGTGGGCTTTCTTTTTTCTACAATTTTTTATACCTTCCATATTTCAGCCTTGCTGATGTGTGCTGCAGGCCCAAAAGCACAAGGAGCTGGGAGCTGCTGGGGCAGCCAAGGTCCATGTGCAGTGTGGCACAGACACAATGCTGCTGCTGTTTCCTGATTACAAAGCTCAGCTTGCTTTTGGAATGTGAGAGGGAAAAGTGGATGTAGCCAGAGAACGTAGTGAGAGGCTGTGCAGGTCTCCCTGTGGTAAGCAGACGGGGATTTGTGCTCTTGCCTGAAGCAATATCTGTGTTCCAAGAGTGGACAGTAGACAGGCTCGTCCAAGGAGCAGCAGGACATGGCTGAGGCTCCTCAGCCTTCTCACCTGCAATACCAGCTAAAATCACAGTGGGCAGAGGCCAGATGGAGGCTTTGTGCAGCACCCCTCTTGCCCATGAACTTGCACCATGTCCCAGGAATCCTGAGATCTCTCTGTCTGTGTACATGCCTGTTTACCATCCTGCTCTCATCTAAAAACGGAAAAAAACAAGAGCATATGAAGTCCAATAAGACCATCTGATGATTTACCAATGCTATTCTCTCCAAGAAAACAACAGAAATTTTTTGAAGGTCGTCTGTTCCCTTCAGCTCATTGCTTGCCTCTTGCTATGGCCTGTCTGTCTTTCTCCTGTTGGACAACACAGCTCCAGTGTAACAGGGGATTTCATTGCTCATGGTCTTCCCTCATTCTGGTTTACTTTTATCACAGGCTTAAGATTGCAAACCTTTGACTCCTGTTTACAAATAGGCAGACTGGATAATATTAGCAAATATAAACAGCCCTTTCCATGAAAATCCTATTTTAAACACAGATTTGAAAAGAACAATTTTATCTCTACCATCTGTAACTAGTTAAAATTCCAATTGTTTTTTTCTTAAAAAGGATCTAGATAGTAAGCATGACATACATTAAAACCAGTATAAACTGTAGCCTTTTATTCAGAGTTTAGAAAAGAATCTAATACAAACCTGGGTTATCTGCAGCCTTGAAATAGTGCTGAAAAAGCAATAGTGCTTTCAGTTCTCATAGGTGATTTTTTTTTCTTCTTTTAAATTCTACAGTATATTTTCCTAACATTTATTCACAAACTCACATTTGTTTATCTTCAAATAATTTGTTAGATGAATGCCAGATCCTTAGTTGACATTTTAATTAATCTAGAATCAGTCAGTTCCTTTTTATTTGGCCCAAGCTGGAATAAGGAGTTATATAAACTAAGGATATAGTCAGTCTCTCACTGAAAAAACCTGTGTACCAATTTAAAATGTAACTATCCCTCCTCAGTTTGTTGCTGCCATTCTTCTGGGCCTCCCTTAGTTAGTAGGTTCACCACTTCCATAGGCTGTTTAACCCATCTGACACTGCATTAAATCATCAGCATTCTTTGCTATCCAATACTGTTGTGTAGGGAAGGTAAGAGCCAGAAGGGTATGGGGAGGCTTCCGTGTGGTAAGTGACTGACTGAGGCACAGTGCAATATAACCCATTCCTGATTTCCTTGCACCCACCAGAACCAGCTGTTTGAGCTCTGGGCTTTGCATGGCTGCAGGCACACATTCCCCCACTGCCCCTTCTGCAAATGTGGCCACCTTGAGCAGGAGATCTCAGGTGGCAAATTCATAAAGGATCAGGCAACCTCAGCTCATCAAGATTCACCAGATGTATTTGTCAAAAGTTTAGGATTCTGGCCTGGCAAATACACCATCCTTTCCTTTTGACCACTTTGCAAATGGGGCAGGTGAAAACAATTTTTATCCATTGCCCTTGTCTGTGAGGTGAATGGAAGCCAAAGAACTAAAAGTATCCAAATGGGTGCTTGTGCTGGTCTAATTAAATCAGTTTTGAAACATCTCTTTAGGCTGTGGACAGATGTTTTATTTGTAGAGAGCTGTGCCAGATGAAGATTACAAGCCACGCTGCTGGAGGTTATTGCCCTCGCAGCTCTGCTGGCACAGCCATCCCAGATCCTCTTCAGCTCTAACAGGGTGCAGACACGCACTTAGGGGTGGGGACAGGAGAGGTCACTCCCTGCTGGCCCCCGCTGGCCTCCTGGGCACACAGTCAGCTCTGGTGAGTGCTCCAAACGCACCTCCTGGCCTCTTTCAGTCAAAACTAGTCCAGTGGGAATCACAGAGCTCTTGTTGCTCTGGTTCTTTGTGTCTGGTGGTGTGGAGCCCTAACCAGCCAGGGGACAGTGTGGGAGCACAGGGGACAAGCTGGAGTTGGCACAGCTGGATCTAGAGGAGGCCATTTATTTGCAGCTTTCCTATGCTGGAGTGGGAGCAGGAACCTATCTCACTGCTGGTCATGGTGCGTGGTCTCTGGGTGAGGAGTTCTGGAGAATGGCAGGGACTCAATGTCTTTGGACTGCTCATTTACCAAGGTCTTGGTATTGGCTTGAGCTAGGACCGTGGGGATGCTGAAGGATTGTCAAAGGCAGTCCAATCCAAACACGGAAGCTTTCCCATCAAGCTGTTGTATTTTTACCAAATGTGTTAATGTGTGTACAGACAAAGAATGAAAAAATGTTAACCACGTCTGGTGAGCTGCTTAGCTTCGCTGGGCCAAAACTATCTCAGCAGATAGTATTGGACTTTCTATGCAACACAAAGGTCAACTGTGATAAACACATTTTGTTTATTGCTTTTTTTATCTTAAACTCTGTCTGCATTAGGAATTATCGTATTTATTCTCATGACTATCCTCAGTAAAAATGTGTTAGATTAAAAGCAACTTAAATCTCTTACAAAATGCACCTTCCAATAAAATGTAGGAAAAATGTCACTACTGCAAATGGTGCTGTCTGGCTTTCCTTAACTCTCAGAGGCAGTTTTTAATTAAGCATATATGGTGCAGTCCTTCCTCACTGCCCTTGCGAGAGAATTATTTCTTTTGATAGTGCCTTTAAACATCATGGCTATATGCAAAATCAGTCCCTACCTGTGTTTTTTGAGAAGTTAATAAAAAAGATGAAAGTAACCCCAGTTCTAAGTCCCATCCGAAGTCCTCTCTGAAAGTTGCTTGTCTTTCCTGAAGGTGTCCAGGCCAGTGGAGCAGCCAGGTCCCATCTCTAAGGCATCTGATTGTGTCTGTCTCTTCAGGAAACAAATTAGTAATATTCTGTGTATATTGGTTGCTTCCTCAGTTCCCAGTTTCCTTCCTACTCTCCAAGCAATGAAGGAAGTGTTCCCTATTCCACAGAAACACTGTATATATGTAACCTGAGAGCAGTCCTGAGAGTATCCATTTACTTGTCTCTTTTTCCAGACCACTTCTTACTGCAACTTTCCAGAGTTTTAGCAGTTCACAGCCATCCAAGCGAAACAGCAGCAACAGGAGCAGCAAAAGAAAAAGATGCATAAGCAGCCCTAAGCAGGGCAGGGGTTGTCAGAGTAGGAGTAGGATTTGCTGTGGCACTAGTGCTGGATGACACATTGGGACAGAGCCTGGTATCTGATTTTCTGCAACCACTAGATGGCACAAAAAATGCTGCTGTAGCATCAGCTTGTTCCTGGAAAATTACTTAAGTGTCAGGCTCATGCTGAGGTTAAAGGGGATTCTTATGTCCCTTTAATTCAAAGGCACATTTTAATGTTTCTCTTAGATGCAAGAATGTCTGTTGGAGTCAGCCTGTTGAGTGGAAATTAATCTTAAGAGCAAAATTCAGCTTCAAATATCAAGCACTGCTGGAGTCAGTGCCATTCAGAGGTAACACAGCAGAAGATGAGGGGAAGGGAGGTTGCTCTGCTAATTGCATTACAGGACCAGGCACTAAGAAAAAACATCAGTTCTCGTCCTAGTGCTGATAACAATTCCCTTTCTTGCTTTGGGCAAATCACATAATCCACTTCATTTCTCTATTTCCATATGGAGGGCAATGATTTCCTGCCCTGCAGTGGTACCAGAGGAGTTAATTAATACTCATAAAGCACAAATGGAGAGAAGGAAAACACAATTATTGAAAGGTACTTGCAAAGGAAAGATGTCGTGGTCTGCCCATCCTGCCCCATCCTGCTATTGCTGAGACACAGTGATGGTTATAATATGATGATAGAGTATGGATAAATATAAAGCATAATGAAAGAAATACTTTGTTGTTGTGTTTGCAGTGTAATTCATAATGGAAATTTCATGTTGAGTGAAAACAGCCTCACTGCTGCTCTCCAAAGCCTGCTCTGAGCCAAAGAAACAGTCTGGTGCTGAGGGTGGTGACTTACATGACCTGGTCCCCACCCACAGTCCAGCTTGCCTCCAGCTGAGGGAAGGAAGCTTTGGTGCAGTCTCTGGTTTGGTTGTTAATTAATAATTAAAGCTCCTAGTTACTAGGAGTACTTTGCAGCCACTGTGAAAATAACCAGCTCTGTGAAAGGAGCTGGTGCTGGACTTCTCAGTACGAGAGACACATGCAGCTCCTGAAGCAGGTCCAGAGGAAGGAAACAAAAATGATTTTAAGGGATTGGAGCACCTCTGTTATGAGGACAGGCTGAGGGAGCTGGGCCTGCTCAGCCTCGAGAAGAGATGACTGAGAGGGGAGCTCATCAATGTCTGTCAGTATCTGAAGGGAGGCTGCCAGGGGGATGGAGCCAGGCTCTGCTCAGTGCTGCCAAACAATGGGAAAAGAGGCAATGGGCAGAGACAGATGCACAGGAAGTTCCACCTGAATACAAGGAAGAATTTCTGTACTGTACAAGTGACTGGGTGCCAGAACAGTTTGCCCAGAGAGGTTGTGGAATCTCCTCAAAGTAGTCTGGACACAATTCTGAATAATGTGCTCTAGGGAATCCTGGTTCAACAGAGGAGTTGGACTGGAGGACCTCCCTTCTGACCTTACCCATTCCGTGATCCTTGTACATCCTCAGGATCAAGATCTTTGATGGTTTTACCACTGAAATATCCAATCTGATAATAATGCCTTCTGATAGCCCAGACCATAAACCAAGACATTCCTGAGCACTATTAGGAGCTAAGTGAAAACTATAAGGATTCCATTGTAAATCTTTAGCAACTGGGAAAATCTCACCACAGCAGTTGGTATGACTGTTGTGCTCATGAGATGACATATTTCCTTTTCTCTTTTTTTTTCTCCTTTTCTACTGAGTGTAGTGGATATAGTTACCCTAAGGAGAGACAAAGGATTTTACAAGGTATACAGGGAACTACCTTTCATCATTTAGAAATAAAGGGTTTAAAGGTTCAGATAAGGACAGTACTGAAAAAACAGAATTTGGCATGATGTCCCTGAGAAAACAAAGAGCAATTATATTCAAGCATACTTCATGAACTGGTTTCACTGCCAATGAAAAGAGAATGACTGTGTCTTCCCATAATCACGGGGGGTATTTATGGCATAAATTTAATTTTTGGGCTATATGAAACTGAGTTTTATCAGCTGTCCTTTAGCAAACTGAGAAATTAGGCTGTGAATGAAAGAGGCATTAAAATTGTCAGACCAATACAAACCCAAGAAAACAAATGATTACTGATTTGACTTAAAGAAAACTGAGAAAAACATTTTTAAATAAAAAAGAAGACATTGAAGTGCTGCAACAGCAGTGCCAAACTGATTTCTAACCACTCACAAGAGTATTGTCTTTGTTTTTCCAGTGATAAATTTAGTTTTTTCCTCTGGTCTCCACTGCACATTTCAGTGATGATCTTGGAGACTTTTCAATTTCCGTTAAAGATTTTAAGCAGTAAATAAAGTGATCTTGGCAACCTGTGGGAGAGCTAATGCAGTAGATAGAAGATGTTTTAGATAGGAGGGGTTTATCTATTTTCTCTCTGAAGCCACACTGTGCCCAGGTGACAGCAAGCACTGCACAGCCTCAAGAGTACCCAGGAGTCCTTCACATGGACCAGCAGATCAAGAGATATTTCATCAGCTTGTTTCCTTGCTGTGCTGCCTCTGTGGTGTCCCTGTGCCTGGGTGTCCCTGGCTGAGATTCATGACCCTTTGTAAAGCAGGGGTGGTAGGGCAGCCCCTGTCCCCTGCAGTGACGAGCTTACTGTGTATGTGCAGGGCCAGCAGACCCAGCACGTGCTGTGAAACCTGCCAGCCCAAGGTAGGACAGATCTGCAGTTTTCATACACCAGGTGAGTGCTGAGAAGGCCCTTGAGTCTTCTGTAGGAGCCTGCTGTGGTAGAGGAGATGTGGCAGGAGGCAGACAAGGAGCAAGAACAGGCTGATGCTGCCTTGAAGGCAACTGCATGGTCCCTTTGGGAGTGGACTGAGCCAGGCTGATGCAGGCATTTAATTATTCTGCCATTTAATTATCCCCATAGCTGAATACCCTGCTGTGGAAAAAGGTGTCTTGAGTTCCAGCTTTGAATGTTAACGTTATAATCAAAATCAAATTATAATCAAAAATGGCTTGCCCTCCCTTGTAGCCATGTCTTGCTCCCATTCACCAAGTAAGGACAGTGCTCTCCTCCTGGACAGGGGCTGTGTGAGGCAGTTAGCCATCATGGAAACCTGCAGGAAGTGTTTTATTATCCTAACAAAACCCCTTTATACAGGAAATATAGTAACACACCCAACAACAGTACCAACTTTTAGCACCATTTTCTTCCAACACTGGGATTTTTTGATATACTGAAATCTTGGTATGCTGCTACTCCTCTAAATGGATCAAAATGCATCTCAAACAATAACAGAGCAATAGTAAATTATAGATTATTTTAGTTTAAAAAAAATCAAGATGGGATTGAAAGTTAGAGAAATTAAATGAAGGGGAAGAAAATCACCATAAAGAAGCACAAGCACTTGATGAACAGCTGTTAGACTTGAGAGATGCCCTTATTCTTGCTGCTCAGGGAATGGACTTATTTTTCCCATGAAGAACATTCACAATACCTTATTTAGTAATATTTCAAGGAGCTTTTTTAGCATCTGGCATTGAGTGCAGTTGTTGCAATGCTCTGGCAGCATACTGCACTGTAAAGCCAGCACATTAGCATATTACAGAGATGAAAAAAAATTGGAGAAGACTCATGAAATCTTCAATGCAAGGTGTACCTCCTGTTATGTCCAGCTCCATGAAGGATTGATGCTGTAATGCTATTCTGCTTTCTACTCCTATGACTGAGAGCACAGGCACCTTTACTTTTTGTTTTGTTTTTGTTTTTGTTTTTGTTTTTGTTTTTGTTTTTGTTTTTGTTTTTGTTTTTGTTTTTGTTTTTGTTTTTGTTTTAGGTGAAAGGGTCATCAACTTCAAGTACATTGCACATTTTGCAATGTATCACTAAGTGGGGGTAATGATGTGAATCAAGTTATCTATGGGCACTGGTGTGGTTTATAGGATTATGCAAGCTATAAGGACAGAAGCTGACTTGGATCAGATGTGCAGTATTTTATGAATCATCTTTAATGGCATGAGTAGAATTGGATAGAGCCTAATAATAGACTAGAACATTTTTCTATTTGAGTTTGCTACAAAAATTGCTATGCAACTGATCTTTAAGTGAAACAGTTTTCCTTAACAGTTTTTAAATACCATCCTGGATGGTGTTAACAAGGTCAGTGCAGAGATCCAATAATTATTATCAACATTTCTAAATTCTTTTCATAAAGGAGATGGATAAAATTAATTTTGTTTCATAGCATAATTTTTGGGTGTTATAAATTCTTTTTCTTTCAAAACTCTATGTGAAATGTTTCCAAATACAGTAATGCATTCTGAAGTTAAAAAGACAAGACTCAGAAAGTCTAAGCTGACAGCAAAATACTATGACAAATAAAATGAGAAGTGTGGGATACTTCACAAAGTTCACTAATGACTTTGCAATTGCTGCCCATTTTTATGGCCAGGGTGCTCAACAAATACAGCAATAATAACATAAGACCAAAAGAGAGTGTATGGAAACAGTAAAGCAAGAAAATGCATTTTTAAATAATGACCAGTAAATACCATTGTTATTGAACTCCTAATCAGCATTCAGACAGGTTTTAACACACTGCATATATTTTTCATATCCATTGGGATGTGACGTAAAATCAGTGGACTGAACTATGTTCTCATTGGCACTGCTGTAAATCAAGAGGAAATCATCAGACTATTTCATGATCATTTCCAGTTTTTCAAGGAGAAACCAAATAGAAATTGGTCCATGTTTCTTGATTCTCTCTTACACTCCTTTGAATAGGAACTACTCATAAAAAAATCAACAAAAACATCATGCCTGCTGCATCTTCTCTATTTTTTAATGGGACAAAAAATAACACCACAATGATTTTCCTCATGTACCTTCTTAGTTGACCACCTCTCAGTGTGAGAATTATGGAGTACTGCCAGACTCAAGGATTCTAGGAAAAAATTAAACTAGTGGGTCTGGGGAGCAGAGGAAGCATAACTCTGAAATCTGAAGACATCTGCCACACAAAGGAATGCCTGGGGGTGTGGGAAGTGACACCTAAGTATTTGATCATGGTCAGCTTGAAAGTAAGGAGTGTGATAGAGACAGATGTGAAATGAGAAAAAACTCTTATTGGAGGCCTCCAAGGGCCAGGAACTGGGGTTAATGAAGTGGCAGAAGCAGGAACTATTGTTCAGAATTACAAAAGCCAAGTGCTATCCTGGCCAAGCCTCCATGTTCTGCTGTCCAACTTGCACCTTGCTGTGTTTTAATGTGACAGTGCATATAAAGAGAGCAGGCTGGGGATAGCTCCTTCTCCCCACCAGTGAAACACTCAGGAATCTGACAAATAAGTGGTTAATTTATCTCATTTCACAGTAAACACTCAGCCTTAACTGGGCATCTGTGTAGCAGACTCACCATCACCCTGCTGCGTGAGTGGACATGCAGTGGTGCCCAGGAAGAGCGTGGTGGGTGACACACACAGGAGGGAAAGCACAGTCCAGATGGGAATCAGACTCTACAGAAACAGCATGACTGAGCAGCTGCAAGCAGACATGGACCTTTTTGCCATGAATTTCATTACTGTGGATCTGCTCCACTGTCAGCAACACTCTGGTAATGGCAAAGCAAAGACGTTGTTAAAGCCCAGACCTGGTAGAAGAGCTTTGTTTTCCTAAATGATTGAATAAAAAAAGCAGAGCATAAGCCCCATAAGCAACAAGCCTGGCACAAGGTTTATTTTTACTGTGTGAATTCGAGCACTGGAATGTCCTGAACTAATTCCAGAAAGGTTAACATTCTCACACCTCTCAGCCTGGCCAGGCACCCAGTGCTGTGCGTACAGGTTGTATCCTCATTTTCCTTACAATTCAGTTACCAAAACAGCTGTGTCTTTCTAGCCTTTTTTAGCTCACCATTCCTTTGGAGCCTTCTTGAATTATTTCTCCCACATCTCTTACTTCTCCTTCCCCTTCCCTGTGTATTCCCTTCTCCACTGTGGCTGAGACCCCTGGCCACCCAGCTCATGGCTGGGCCCCCAGCCTGCTGCAAGTGGGTCCACGTGAGCCCAGATGAACAACTTCTTCTTCCAGTGTTCATCACTTGGTTGTTCATGTGGGGAAGCATTATCTTGCAATACCTTCCGAGGCAGAGACACTGTTTTTGTTGCTCAGAGCAGAGCTAAGCAGCTGACAGACACATGAGGAGCCATTGTACTGACAAAAGGCAGCACTGCTGGCAGCTTCCTGCTTATAAGCTCCCTGGAAGAGTTCAGAGAAAGTGGGAAATGTTAGTAGAAACAAAACTTATTTACTATAATCTGCTTTTAGCTTATCTTCTAAAAAAATGTACTCATTAACCAAGACTCGCTTTAACCAAGATCCTACTGCTGAGCAACCGCATTCACCTCTTCTCATGGAGCATTTAAAACTTTTGGAAGATGGTAGGACAGAACATGTTGTATTTTATGCTGGGGGTTTTTTTGTGCATGTTTCTGATGAAAAAACTAAAAGGCCACTGCTGGAAAACTCCTTAAGTGTTATGACTTTTCCAAGACCTGCTGTCACAGCGTTCATTTTTTCCCAGTCAACACCACTTTGGCAAGTGAACAAATTAAGACAAGTTCTTCTGTCCTGTAGACATCCACATTTCATTTTTATCCCATATGTTTTCTCCAAAATATTCCAGTTCTTTTTCCAAAATTGATTTTTGCATCTCTATCCTAATCAGGGACTTTTGATGACTTCTATTTGAAGAGACAAGATGGTTGAAGAAGGAAAGAAGTATTTGTTCAGGAGCCAAGACAAAAACTGAAACAGCCCACTCAAGGGCACAGAGGAGCTACGACAATGAAAAAGCTTGAGAATGGGTACTCACTCTGTAGCTGTACCATAAAACATTTCCTTTGTTCAGAGAAGCAATAAAGCATCATAACTGTGAACTCATAACCTCAGTTTAAATTTTAAATATATGTCTTTTAAAGGAAAACAACCACCACATAGGAACCTTCTTTAACCCCTTGTTAACCATGGGCACAGTTTGCCTCTCATAAGTAAGCAAGAATTGACATTTCTGTAGTTTTTCTGAGAACCCATTACTCAGCAGCATAACTCCATCTCAGACACCACCACAGATCTGTAGCAAGCAGGCAAATTTATTCATTAGATTTATCCTGTTTATTAACAGCCTGGCTCAGAAAAAGAGTCAGTGACAAAAACCATCTGGAATAAACATAATGGAAAACAAACAATGTAATATATTCCGTCACTCCAGCCTAATTGCACTGTTTGGTGCAAATGCAAGTGACAATTTACAAGCCAAACTCTTATTAAAGGGAAAAATGAGCTGTGCAGGGAAGCACAAATCAAAGTAACTAATCAACACAGGCAGCACATTCAGGGATTTAAGAGCCAAGGTACGGCAGTCTTTTATTCCTCTTTGTTTTCAATTTGGGAGACCTGCTGTGATGTTGCAGTACATTATACATTATATATCTACTTATGCAACACTGGGGAGAAGCATGCCTCTGACTGTTATCTAATTTTTCACCAGCTACAGCCTATGACTTTTGTGTTTAAACAGTTCTTTTCCTATCACTTAAGCTGGGAGCAAGGCACACTGTCTGACACACAAGTTTTATTTTAAGGCAACTCTCCTCTTCTAGAATATAATAAAAAGCTTGGAATTAAGAATGAGGTTAGAAAAGGCTTGAGTTAGCTAAAAGGAATGCCAATTTGATCTAAAACAAGTTCTTATTGATTGAATTGGTCCAGCAAGAGAAAAAGAAAATTCCCTTTCATGAAAGAATCTGAACAACACATGGCTGCTGTCCATGACCCGTTTCAGCTCCGAAGCTGGAACTGACTCATTAGATGCATCTGGCGTCCCCAGGGAAGCAAGAGAAAACCCTGGCAGCAATAAAGAAAAGATGGTAAAAGCCATCTGAAGCAGAAATCAGCCAAACATCCTGTCTGCACTGGAGCATCGTCTTCAAGAATGACATTAGGCACCTGCATGAAAACTGAGCCCTCAAAGACATAACAGTGCTACAATATATAACACACTGTTGTTTTTTAGGGAAAGTACTGGCAGGAAAATACCAGCTCAGAGCAACAGGGAAGAAATTTAAAACCTTGTTACAACAAGGGGCAACCATCTAGCATTACAATGAAATCAGTATGAGTAAATATGCTCACAGCCCTGCCTGCAGAATTGTGGGTCATAACTTCCATAAATGTAGCAAGATGTGATTTATAAAATCCTGTACAGAACAACTCCCTCAGTGATGAGATGCTGAAGAAGATTTTTTTCCAATCTTTTTAGTGAGAAAAAAAAAAAAGAAAATGAGGAAGGGCTTCACTGAGGGGGAAAGATGTCAAAAGACCCGTAGGCTGCTTTATCTGCCACAGGGAGAAGACCACAGTCATCACCATCTCATGTGCAGAGGTACCTCTCTGGACTTTCACATCCCTCCCTAGTCTGCAAAGAGCAAGGATCCTTTCGCTTTTTGGAAATGGCCCTGTAGCTCAAAGAGAGATTGTCTTGGAAACAACATTTATGAATGATAAGGCATTTCATATTTGTCCCTGAACCTATATTTTTCTGGAACAGGGTCTAGTGCTCTGTTTCAAGGTCCAGTAGGCCCTGAATTGTAGCTTGTTCTCAACCATAAGGTAGCCTTATTCTGAATAAAAAGGCTGATAATGTGCAAACTTTTGTCATAGCTCATGTTCATGAAAAAATGTCCATATCTTAGTTTCTGCACCTGCTGTTTTCAGAAAGGAATGTGTGACGTCCCTTTCTCCTTGAAGAGGTGTTATCATAGATATGTCCACAGAGGGGTGTTTCTTTATTTAAGAGACAAGGTGCAAAGTCAGAGAAATACACCGCGAGAATTCTAAAATTTCAGTACTTCAGAGAGGCCAGAAATTTTATTGCCAGCTAACTGTACAACCATCTCTCCAGAGCATCACTACATCATCTTATTAGCATGCAAATCAAGATGACCTAGCTGTTGCTGACTCATTTCAAAGATGATATTTACAGCACAGATGCACTCTTGGGATGGTCTTTGGCAACACCTTCCATGCATCTTTCCGTGCTGTTGACTTGAAACTGAATTTTTTTTCAACTAGGAAGGTTATTGTGAGGATTACTCTTCCCCTCATGTGCTGAGTTCATGTCTATTCTTAAAAAATATTGTATTTGTGTCACCTGTCAAACCCCACAGGTGTGTGCATTTACATCTCTCATCTTCTAACTACTATCATTTCAGCAGAAATCCTCAAAAGTCGTAGTTGTTTTTTCTCTCATTTCCACTTAAGTTACAGCAATTTAACTAATGTTCAAAAGTGGGTATAAATAGAAGAAGGATGACTCCACATTTGTAGATTAAAAATTTTGAGGTGTATGTGGTATCTGGCAATAATTATAATGATAAAATATTTTAATTATCAGATCATTTGTATTCTAACTTTCTTGTTCTAGGACCACTGGCAGCCAGTTTGACCAGAGAACCTGAACATTTTCCTTCCTGAACAGGGAATGTCCATGAATATAGAGCATTTTATCTAAGGAGAAGAGCACAGCAGCCATGGTATGGTTAGCACAACATCTATATATTTCCAAATCTTCAGCTCTGCAAGTGGGGATTATTCTGCTCACTGGGATGCTCAGACATTAATTTTGTTGCTCTCTTGTACCCTGAATGATTTTTGTAATCCTCCAGGATTCCCTTTTTCCTCTGAGGGAGGCAATCCAGGGGACATGCTGGTGACTGTGCACCTAGGTGGAGGTTGTTCATGCACTGAGGCAGTGATCTGGGCATGCTGGCAGTGCCCATCTTGCAAATATGTGAAACTGAATCTGGCTCCTGAATGTTACCAAAAAACTCCCCAGAAGTCCCAATGCTTTCTTTTGACTCCCTGCACTGTCACCTTCGCCCCCATGCTCCACCACACACCTTCAGTGCAGTCAGGGGTCTGAACTACCAATAACTCCAATATCAATTTGTGCTGAACACTGACACTTTTCTCACTGTTTTAAAAGGACTTCACAGGGACAAGGTAGCCAAGATTCTGAGCTATCTCAAGGAACTATCTATCAACAGCCCTTCAAGGCAGAAACTACTTGCTAGAACATCAGCTGATAAATAAAAACAGAGATGACATTCAAAGAAAAAATTGGTTTACTTATCACTCGTTCTGCTCCAACATTATTTTAGAAAAAGCTGGATGTAGATCTTGCATGAATGTAATTGCAGATTTCAGGAAATAACTTAAAAGCCCCAGAGGAAATACAACAGAATTAATCCTCTCTGGAATATGAACACTAGCAGATTTCCCTCCCCTTCCCCTTTTCTCCTTCACTCTTTTCCCCAGCTACATTTAAGATATCAAGTTCATAAGTTACTTCACTGAAGTTCAGAAATGGGCAGTCACTCAAAAGTAAGTTACACGAACGAACATGAGTTGACAACAAAGGAGGATGGTATTTGTTCCTGCAGTTTCACAGCAAGAAGTCCATGTTCCCATTGCAGCCCTGCATTGCAGCAGCTCGCTTAGAGCAGCTTCCAGACTGACTTTCCATCTGCGGAATGGAACATCCCTGCCCTGCTGCCTTCCCTGCCAGGTGCTTTCCCACTGCATACATCACAGGACTGTGACTGCTCTCAGCTCTCCACGCTGGTCATCTGGGGATAATTTGCTACTTATGCTCCTTTATAGTCCGTTTGGCTGATTATCTTGAACAACACTTAGATTGAGAGCTTTTTAGTAGGTTTGGAGGGTTTTTTTTACCTCTGAACATATGGGAAAGCTGCAGGCACAGAGCACCATGGAAAGGATTGCAAGTTGTTTTCTTTCCTTCTTTACAAATAACCTGTTTATATATGGGTGGCCATGGATGGACTGATATTTCCAGAATTCAGGAAAACTACCTTCAGTTTATGGCATCTTCACAGACTTTAGTAAGGTCTCAGTTCTACAGTCATTGAGTCATGCCTCAGTCCTCAGGTCTGTAAGCCTGAGAGGTGGTATTTGACAAAATATATATGTATGTGCTGAAGTGTTGTACTAGAACAGTAAGGGATAGTAGGGCTTCACAGAGAGAAAAAAGGTCTTGAGATAGACACCAGAGAAGTTTAAGTCTATCACACATCAGATTGTAACCTCTTTATATTGCAAGGATTTATTTGGGAGAGCCACTCTCTGAGTTATGCTGCTGTCAAGAGCAAAATACTGCCTCTGGTTTTGGAAGTATTTGAATATTTGCAGTCCTTAAATAATTAGAATTGTCAGGAAGAAAGACAGTCCATCAATCAGAAACTTTCACAACTCCTCATTTGTATGTAGATTCCTAAACCTGAAAACCTGATATTGTCAAATAATATACTAAAATAGAACACCTCATTTTTTTTTTAACTCTACAGTACTGGATAGAAAAGAGATCTTAAAACTTTCAAAGTGGAAGTAGAGGAAATGTTCTCTTTTCTTTCAAAGCTATTGGATTTGTCAGTCTACTGTTGTTTTGGGTAATGACCAGTCCCAGAAGATGTCTGGGCGTGGAAATCACCAGGAAATGCATAGCATTAGGCAGTAATTAAATGTAAGGCAGTAATTAATCCATTCCTTAGCCTTGGGCATCAGATTTCAAGGGTAATAAGCCTTCATGATTTGCTTACATGTGGGTGACTTCACTTGTACCTGCAGAGATGGGGATTAGTCACTGAAATCCAAACACGTGGACAGTTGGGTTCCCCATCTGTGCTGGGGCATTCTGTCCCCATCAGTCCCCTTCTCCATCCCAAGCTTTCTCTATTCCTCAAAGGCTGAACAGCAGCCATGGAGCTGTGGAGTAAGGAGAGGCTGATTTGAGGAAAACCTGTATTCAAGAAGAGCCTGGCATTAGAAGACTGTCTACCCTGAAGAAGTGAGAAAGGAAAAGGTTTCAAGAATTGGAGAAAAAGGGAAAAAGGAGAGGGAAAGAGCATGTCCTGCTTCACCACTGAATCTTCTAGCACCCCCTCAGCACCAGGAGCCCTTGAACAATCCTATTCCTTCTCAGAGATGGAGGCAAAAGCTCCAAAACTTGGTTGAAATGAGACATTTCTCTTTCTCCAAGTCAGGCTGGTGCACCAGATATAAGCACTGATAACATCTCTTATGTCATTATAATTAATGAAGCCTTTGACAATATGTGCAACAGTCCATTATTAAGATCAACTAAGTAAAGTTTCAACAGTTCACATGTCACAGGTTGTCTCCGGTGATTTCTTTAAAAAACAAAGTCTTCAGGACTAAAAATCAGGCAGAGAGGGAGAAAAGAACATTTTAGAACAGCAAATTAATATCCAATAGCAAGCCATTTGGCTGAAATCTGTTTGTATGATTTCTTTGAAAGAAAATGAGTTGTTTTCTTATTTCAGATCTCTTCTTTCCATTTGTGTTCCCAAATTTATTCCTGATTTAAGATCTTATATTCTTAAATTTTCCACTCATCAAATTTCATAGCTGTACTTCGTGAAAATGAAAGTTTAGAGTAAAAAAGATCAAAAGATTTTGTTCAGTTGTTTCCATAGGCACTGCATTATTTCCTCTGGGAAATTGTGCAAGAGGAAGATTTCAGCCTGCTCACAGGATACATCAGAGTGAAAATGCAATTCACAACTGGGGCAGCTCCTTTGGCTCTTTTTGTTGCTTGTTCTCTTTGAGCTCACATCAGATTAGAGTACTTCACAGTTTTTTTCAAGCTCGAAAACACAAGCTGAATAATTAGATGAAAATATCTCGTAACAAATAATCCTGAAAAATATGTGGTTCATTGGTTTGTGAGCTAGGAAGTGACATCAAGCATCCAGACATGGATACTTTTCATTTAGTGCATCAGTTCTGCATAGTAAGACAGAGTGCATTCCTCACCATAAAATATACGCAAAGTATTTAAAGATGTTCAAATTCAAAGCCAGAACCATCTGCTTATCACTGACTTCTGTTGCTTCAAAGCGAAGGACTATATGAAAAGTTCAGAAAGCTTTGGAACTCAAAAGATGTATTTGCCAAGAGAACACACGAGTATACATAAATTCAAAAACTATAATAAACTGCTGTTTTCTCCCTGGAGTGTGGTTGCACTGGCCAGGTATAAGAGAGTTTTATATTGCAAAGAAAACAGCTCCTACCCATCTCTGTGTTGAAAATTAAACTTTTTCTCATTCACCAAACTCTCTTGAAAAGCAACCTCTTCTTCTCCCATCATCAGAGAATTTTGACTTTCACACCAGCCCCATTCACCTCTGACTTGCTCCTGCCAGCACACCTTCAAGATCTGATCCTTATTACCCTGAAAACTTCTTTCTGCAGGGCCTTTCCCTGTCCTCGCTCAGGGAGGTGACCCCCCCAGCATCCCTGGAGGCAGCAAACTGCATCTCCCAGCCCTGCAGGTCTATTCATTTTCTTGCTGTTTTGGCACCCAGCTCTCACTGCCTGGCTGGCACCATGGAGGGCATTCCCATGGCCTTCAAAGAATTGTGGGCATCTCCCTTAAAGACAGTGCCCCTCTCCCCTTGCAGATCCTGCACTGCTGTGGAAATGAAGGACAAGAGGAGGGCTGGGAGGTGTGGGGAGGTATTAAGGACAGCATCCATGGTCCTCTGATGCAAGAGGTGATCGCGGTGGCATATCTGCAATAAATAAAGCTGGGTTGGGTACCCGTGGGTATGTGATGGATTGAAGGGTTGGAGGGGAGGGTTTGCACCTTCCAGACATGTGGGCCTGGAGGAAAGGACATATTAAAAATTATTGGGAACTGGGAAAACGTGTGAGCCAAATAGGATGTGCAAACTCATGGGGATCAGATGCTTTTTGGATAAGGAATGCAAGGGAACAAGAGACTTTCTGAACAGGAGGACACTGAGAATTCTGAATGCATGAAATTTCTGTCTCAGGGTAGTATCACCTGTATCTAGTCAGTGAATCTAATATAGCTTCCATTTATTCCACCATGTCTACATTTTGGGAACAAGCAAAATGCCAGGGAGGACTTCACAGACAAGAGGAGAAATCTGGCATTTCAACAGCCCTCTGCCAGGCATATTGATGTCAAAAAGTGTATGCACTACATAGAAAACAAGGAAATATTTAATGACTTTAGGTTACATTTTGAAGCTCAGAGAAAGGTGATCCATCCCCTGCCATAAGCTCCAGGTAACCATAGAGAAAGTGACAAATTTAAATATGAGCATGAATGTAAAGTTACGTTTTATACAGCAATCAAAATATTTCTTCTGTTATTTAATGTTCCTCTTAATTACATAATCTGTGACTCCTTAAGCCTCACTATAAAGCACATAAAATCTCACAAGACCACAAGTTCAACATGAGGGTTACACACCACTTTAGGGTTCACTGACAACACTTTATAAACTACTTTTATGCGCTTTGTTTTCCTTTGCACAGCCTTTTCATTTCCCTGCCAGCTTCTCATTGTCCTCGAAATCAAAGAAATCAGAGAAATCAGAAAGGTCTCTGTGCTGATCACAAACAGAGAACAGGAATGGTCAATGATCAGAAAAGCAAACAGAGCCTGCCTGAAGTGCTACAGATTCTGCTCTTTACAAGGCTCACAAACAAAACAAGGTAAGATATTTAAATATTGTGCTGACGTACATGCATTATTCAAAGAGACAGCAGGATAGCAACGTTACTAGTACTAGGAAATTCATCTAAAGTTTAAATTATCTCAGAGTTTTTATGAGGCAAGAGAGTATACAAAGTTTCCTTCAGCAAAATAAAGCCCTTTACTTACATGGCTTGCAAAAGTTTGCAGCAGCTGGAGCTCTGGCTTGCACTTTGTGCAAATATTGTCCCTTGTTGAAAGCCTCCTAACTCTGACACTGGAGACAGCACATAGCTCACCAGTGCTTTGGGTTGATAAATCCTTTAAAAATGCTCTCAGATGTTTCCTTATCTGCGGTGCGCACTGACGGTAGACTGCAGAGCAGAAAGCCTGTCTGGTGCTATGAGGAAAGAGTTCCCTCTCTGCTGAATCCAAAAAAAAGGAGTCCTTGACCTCAACAAACAAGCTAGAATAAATCTAGTGTATCTGCTGGCTCTTTGCTGGATGCATACTTGAGCAGTAACATAAGGGCGAGCTGTGGCATGTGTGCTCTGCACCGGGAGGGCATGACAGCAATGCTGCTGGCTCAGGCACAGCAGGAGCAGAACACGAGGCTTGCTTTTAGCTTTTAATTTGCTCACGTATTTTAAAACTAAAACAAAGATCACGGGCTTCTCTATTTCAGTTCCTGGCTCCCAAATGGAAGCACTCTCAAGCTCTGTCCCCTCTGCTGAGGTTCCTTTTGTTCCAGATGAGGTTGCTGCTGGATTTCTATTTCAGACTTCGATTTTCTGAGATTCTCTCAGCATCCCAGCCAGGAAATATAACCCATGCTGGAGTTCAGCATTTTGGATATCATAAATGCAATGAATCACCTGAAAGCAGGATGAGTGGTTTTCAGATGTTTTTTCTCCTTCAAAAGAAAGATCTGTTTACTACTATTTTTTCTGTCTTCCCTTTTGTCTACTTAAACTCACTAAACTTCATAAAAACAAGCACAGCTTTTGCAACAGGTCCTCAGTAGAACAACTAGTGAGACAAAGAAGAAAAGCCAAAATATATTGTGCCTGAAAATAGGTAAATGTAAGGTTTCAGGAAAAAAATTCCCTGCTCCATTTTAAAATTACATTTTCAAGACTAAAGACAATAGTTTAAACATAGTCATATAATTCTCAGGTGATAAGGACAGAGGTTTTATGGAGAAGATGAAAAAAAGCCATATTAAAGGAGCAGCAAAGATAAGAAAGGAAATCAAAGGCCTCGTTCATTCCATTGTATTCAGTTGCAAAAGACTGAAAAAGAGAAATAAGCTTACAGTCCAGAATGAAACGTTAAAATACTGCAAATTCAATTTTTGTGGCTTTATGAAATGTAAAGATAAAAGAAATAAACAAAAAAGCCCTCCAAACTTTTAACAAGCATTTCGAGCTTAAGGAAATAATAGTTTTTAATGACGAGTGATCAAATGATCTCTTTTGTTATTCTCTTGTGTGAACAATGGACTTGAAAAAATTCCCTACATATTTTATATGTGTGTTAACAATGTTTTTCATGAACCTGAAGACTTGGGTTCAGCTTTTATTATTGCACTCTTTTTTAGTTTTATTAAGACACTAAAACGCAAGTATAACTTCAAAGTTGTTTATTAGTAAATAAAGTGTTTTTCTGGATTATAGCTGACTAGTAGCAGTGATATATTTTGTTGAATGAGAGAGACCTCAGTTTCAATTTAGTTTCCATTTATATCCATTTCCTTTGTTGAATACTGAAACAATAAGTCCACAATAAAATAATTTTGGCTCCTTTCAACTCTTCCTGTTGTTTTCACTTTTACCTTCACCACTAACAGTTTCAAAATATGAAGCAGTGTCAAACCCTATATCTTGAATTTTAAATTATTACTTTTTTTAAAAAGAAAAAAACAACCATGTTTGAAATCTATTGCTTTATTGCTCAGCCATGCTGAGGTGAGCCTGTTGTCAGCTGCCTTGCTGAACCTCTTCCCCTGCTGCTAAACCATCGGCAGGGACGTGTTTTCTCCCTCTTTCCTGGCTCATCTTTTCTATTTTTAGAAAATAGCTGGCATTTTTGACTTTCACTCTTGTTTTATGATGGTGGAGACCTCGTGACCTGGTGTGTAGGAGCAAGGCTGGGCACAGAGCCTGCTCGCACACGTCCAGGGTGCAGGCAGCAGTCCCGCGAGTGGGGCGCATCGAGATCCTGTCCAGCTTTCTGTCCATAACTACAAGAGGCTAAACTTCAAAAACTGCCCGGGACCTGCTGCTCTGTGAAGTGTTTTGAGACAAGCAGAATATATACCTAACTTCTGAGGGCTGAGCTGAGCTAAATTCAGTAGGGACATCTAAACCACAGTACTAATTTGAGCACCGTTTCATTACTCCCAGTCATGACTTGGTTTCTGCCCCAGGGGTTTGGCTTTTGACTAAGGAAGCAACAAGCCATTGGGCAGTGCACTTGCAGCCCCCAGGAATGGATGATGTCATTTATCCCCAGCCCAATTCAGCCACACCACAACTGTGTAAGCACTGCAAGCCTCTGGGTGCTTCATTCTACTGTGGCCCTGTGCAATGTTGCCTCACAACTGGAGGCAGCTGGTCACTGCAAATATCATTTGCCTTAGTGGATATAATTGTCTATGCATTCAGAGATGTTCATGCAGAGTTAAGAAAACAGTTCCCAACATACAGGTCACAATTACAACTGCAATTGTGGATGTGAACACGGGAGCCTGGCCAGGACCCCAGGAGCTGAAATGCCGATAGAAAAGTATGAGACTTGTAGGGTGAAGTCTGTGTCATGATCAACCACATAAAAATTTAAGAATATTTTTTCTTTTTTTTTTTTTTCTCTCAGAGGAAATGTAGATCCTTATATATGAATTAGTGTCTTATGTTTGTCATATATCTTTCCACCCAAGAGATTGATTGGGCTGTACTGTCTGTAGGCTGGGAGCACTGCTGTGTTGGCATGACACTTTGGTTATCTCTGAGACCCTGAGAAAGTAGGTGCCCAGCTGTGATGTGACAGTCTATTAAACTGCTTTGATCAGACTTTGGAAATTGTCTCATTTTACTCACTGCTTTAAGAAAACCCCAAGTATATGTATCCTAGTAGCTATTACTTCTGATGTCAGCGCACAGGGCTTTTACAAAGCCCACACTGTATTACTTCATGAGAAATGCCACATAGAGAGTCCATAGGAACCACAAGGCTTAATTTTGCTATTTCATTTAAAGGCTGAGCAAGAATGCCTGAAACACTGATGCAGTGGTGATGTAAGATGAAATGGCAGGTAAATGTGAACTAGGGAGCATATTCCCCAACATGGTAAACTTTCATTGCCTTTAAGTAGTTAATCTGGGAATGAACCTGTTATTGCTTGGCTGCATGAAGGCCCAGTTCTACCTAAAGCCACTGATATTATTTCTCAGATGAGCTTGGGGCCACAAGCACCAAAGTGCTTTTGGTGGATGCATCAAGCTGCCCTGAATTGGTTCAGTCCATGGCGTGATCAGTCCCTGATGGAGGCAGGCTGTGTCCTGCAGCACTTCTTTGTCTACTTTGTGCACTTTGGTCGCCAGTGGTCCAAGAGGATATATCTGCAGAGGTGCAGCATTAGAACAGTCACAGGGGAACTTTGGGATGGGTGTTTTGAGTTCATCTCATCCAACATCTGCCTAAAGCAGGTCTACTCAGCTGGCATCTACCTCTTCAGTAATCACTCTATTATTCAGAGGTTTCCATTCCATACAGCACACCTGACCCCCATTACCTCCAAGACCAAGATGACTCAGTGATTATGATCTATAGGAATCTTGCATCTTTTATCCCAGGTAGTTACAAATTTGTGGTTATTGCCACAGCTGATCACCCAGTCATTTGATTATATTAATTTGGCATAGAAGACAAAACATTGTATCTCATTTTACAGATGTGGACCTAGGGCACAAGGTTGATATTTACCAGAGATCACAATCTGTGCAGAGTAAGAGCCTGAGTGGTCAGCTCTCAGAGCTGCCATCCTACTTGCTGTCAGCTCTCTATGCATTCCTGATATTAGGTATTAATAGCCACATTGCTATTACAGATCATTTTTTGAAGCAAAGGGCAAAGTAGCACAGCACTTATAAGATGCCAGCTATGTAATGGGTTCCAGTGCTGATGCTGAAAGTGGGGGGAAATGAAAAAGTTCTAACTCTGCTGCTGTACATGTGGTAGGCATCTGTACTAGGGATCATCAAATGAATAGTTCCCCTTAAAAACAGCCCTTCTGACAGTCTAAAATGGGATACAAATTTAAAAAAGCTGGTTCTGGAAATGAGGAAAGGTCCCCATGGTCTTTACTGCTGTCAGTGAGCATTCATATCATAATGATCAAAAACTGTATGAAGGTGAGTATTGCTGTAACTTGTTTAAATTGAACACCTGGAAAAATATACTTAAGACACCTGCAATCAATTTTATTTTTGAAATTTAGTCCATGCGTAAGGAGGGCTTGGGAAGAATTGAAAGGCAAGATCATATTTTCATGAAAGACAAGAATGTTTATATTTTAATGAGTGGCTCATAAGCATGGCCCTAACACTTTTGATCTCACATATAGATTTTGGTGAGTAATGCTATTTTATACGTGGTCCCACCATGGTATATATATATATATATATATATATATATATATATATATATATGGCATGTAGCTGGGAAATTATGTATCACTTTTGTGAAAAACAAAAAAAATATAGTATGGGCCACAGATGTATGCTTGACTAGTTCTGCTACCCGGAGGGAATCCTGTAAAGCTCCTTTGCAACCCTTATGTGGATGTCCCATATTGCCAGCCCCCACCCTAGACACTGCTGCATACCTGCTCAGGACTGCCAAACCAGCCAAATTAGGATAGCAACAATTTCTCACTTGAGGCAAGATGCTAATGACACTAACTCACGTGGTCTCAATAGTGTAGGGACTTGGGAAAAATGGGCAAGGACTCAGTATCTGCAAATTCCTGTTGATGCTTCAAACTGCACATTAATAACAAAGGAGGAATTCTGAATTTTTAGTTTGTAATTTATTTTAATATGTAATTAAAATATAAAAGGCAAATCTCCTTTTTAAACTTGCAATGTGTAATATCTTGCCCATATGACTTCTGTCTGGGAATTTGAACAGCCAGTTTTTGAGCTGATATACACAAATACTGATTGCAAAGGCAGCATAATCAGTTTGCAGCAGCAGAAGTTGAAGTTCTGGTTCAAATATGTGTGAAAGCATATATATTCCCTTTCTGGTCACATTGGTGCCACTGGAAAATGACTCAGGATCTGACAGGAATCATGGCTTTATATCCACATCAAAGCTTATCCTCAGGCCTTGTACCATACCCCAGGGGGGCTGAACACTTGTTTTTGAATGCTTCACTGAGCTGTATAATTTCGGAACATCAACAACATATAACATTAAAACCCATCAAAAGAAACTCTCACGCTCAGATATAAATGTCCCGAGCATGCACTCATGTGATCTTCCATCTGAGGGTCAGAAAGGACTTTTTATTAAATTGCCTTTCCTCTCAGAGGTCAGACAACATGGATGAATCCCAGAGATGCTTTAAGGCAAGGACATTCACTCTCTTCCATTGTGGGATGTATCTTCAGTCAAAAGCAAAACCTATTTCAAGAACTGCTACTTCATCAGAGGCAGGAAGGCAAAATAAACTCCCCAGGAGTTAGAGAGCAGGCTTTCTGTCAGTAGCTTGTGTCACTTTCCCATCAAAAATCTGCTGCTCGTGTACCTTGAACATGATTGCAAAACATTATGTTTAATCTTCTGACAGTTTAAGTAAATGGTCCTTTATGCACAGATCAAGTCTCCCATAAGTTAAATCTATATCCCTTTATTCTTTATAACCTTGGAATAAACAAGCAGAAATAAAAATTAGGGCCCCAGAACATTATGTACAAGATATATCTGGAAATTCGAAACAACTTTGCTTGTTCAAATTCATCACTTTTCATCAGGTCTGGAGTAAGGTTGAGGCTATTTCAGACCAAGCTATTGAAAACATCAAAGTAAAATGTTCTTTCCTTGCAATGTGCTTCAATTTGTCTCCTCCTTGCAAACACAAGACTTTCAGACATGAGGATATCTCTGACCATCCCTTATGGGTACAGAATGAGGGAAGGCGCCTCTTTAACTAGGTAGAGGAGAAGCCACTTACATTGCATATCACCATTTGAAGCACAGCCCAGTTCTCAAGAAGTAAAGAGCTGTATCACTGGTAAAAGTGAATTTAATCTCTTCATGAGATGGCTTCATGACTGAAAATCAGATTGCACCACTGCAGAATAAATTTTTTTATATGCTCCCATTGGATGTAGCTTAAAACTACTGAAGTGATACAGGCTTGTCTGGATTGAATTACAAAAAAAGAGTGATTTCTTTCGTTAGACAAAAACTAGAATTGCTTCAGCTCTTTTCAAGCTTAGTGTTTTTGCAAGTGTCCTCAGTTTTCTTCTCAAATCCATTGTTTTCCAGCTTGCTTTATACATTTTGTTTATAGAAGGCATGGGGAATGTAGTAGCTAGCAGAGCACTAAGGGATCTGATTCCTGCTCCCACTGCTGCTGCTGCTGCTGCTACTGCTTCTTTCCTTCTGGTTTTCTTCTGTTCTCCTTTTCACTCATCCCTTTACCTGATATTTGGACTTGAAGAGAAGTTCATTGACATCCTGGTACATTGCCTAATGCAATCATTTAATAGAAATAACAGAGGAGAAGGATTTCCTGACTGCTCCAGCCCCAGGAGATCCTGCTTACAGCCAAAGAGACTGCTAAGGAGAAGGGCACTGGCCATTGCAACAGCATCCCATGGCCCTAAAACCATTTCAGTGATGCCAGCAGAGAGCTGCAGATGAGGCTATTTTGTATTTTCTTACAACACACTGAACTATGGCAATCAAACCTGAAAGTCCAAATGTCCAAAAAGCAGTGTGCTATGCCATGGCTGCAGTACAGGTGTTCACACCCCTGGGTTGAAGGGACTTAGTATTGTGTGCAACATCCTGGGGTCAGCCTGTGCCATTGGGACCCTCTCTGCAGCAGGAGCACTGGTTTTTGAGGAATAAGGAGCACTGCAATGTCTACCAGGCAAGGACACCTTACAGCACTGCAATGTCTACCAGGCAAGGACACCTTACAGAAACCCTTACTTTTAGAGATGTAGCTGAACAAATCAGTACAGCTGTTCTTTTCCCATATAACCAGGCTAGGTTTAGTGAGCCAATTTGCTCTCCTGGTGTTCCCAGCCTGGCACCACGGGGTGGGAGTCTGTGGGTTGCCAAGATCCTACACAAGGACCCTCTCCCACTCCTGCACCAGGTATTTTCTGTTTTGTGGATGCCCAGCTGCTTTGACAATCCTGCTGCTGGTCGAGGTCACCTTTCCCCCTCACCTTTCACAGGCACACAAGGCTTATGCTGTTAAGATCTTTCTAAGGCTACTGCATTGCTATTACTTCACTGCTGCTGCGCATGGCAGACGTGCTGTGGCTGAATGCCAGCTGCTTGGAGAAGAGCCCTTTTCCATGAACAACCACACAAGCTATGAGCAGTAGGAACAGTGGTCTGAAGTGGGTATCAGCAGAAGCAGGATGTGCACTGGTTGTAGGAGCAGGATGTGTGTATTGTTTGTAGCTGGATGCATCAATAGCTCATCAATACAGATGATCTGAGGTTGGTCATGACCTCCAGGGTTGATAAGTATAGGGAAACACAATAATTTTCTCAGTCTAATCTGAAATTGGCTGGGACTCAGGACCCTTCCCATCAGGGCCTTGAGCCATGTTGTGAAGATGCAGTTTCTGTGCAAGCCTTGAGCACGGTCTCCCCTGCCAGGGGGTCCCAGCACAAACTGCCCTCCAGCCATCACTACCAGGCAGCCAAGGGGAAATAACACTCCCAAAAGCAAGAAGGTGTATGCTAGGGGTGCTGCTGAGGCCTGCTTTTGGCACCCATACCACAGAGGGCTGCATGTCTGTTACACCCAAATAATGTTCTGAAAGGCTAAATAGATAAATATTGGAGTTGTTGATGAAAGGAAACAGTGCCAGACGCTTTTGGCCAGCAGAACAGGAATGTGTCCCATTGCCTCAGGTTGAAAAGGCTTTGGATGTTTAAAACTTGCAAAAATTAAAGGGAGGAAGCATTAGTAACAATATCTGACACAGATTTGCCTTATTCATAGACAAATTAACCTTAATCATCCAATTTATAAATCAGCTTTAAGTGAAAGGCCCCCCCTCACCCCCCACTGCTGCATATTTGGTGGATTAAGTTGTTTGGTTTTAGTGATAAATTAGAAACATCTGCTTCCGCTGACAGCCTGCAATGGAGGCGTTTACAGGAACATTCACAGGGCTGCTCTGGTGGGGGGAGTCTGTGCCAGGGCATGGCCCTGCCCACCTCTGGCCATGGGCTCTGGAAGGGTCCGGCTGTCTCCCCTCTGCCCTGGGGCTCAGGGGAGGCACACGCCTGCTCCTGGGCTTGCCTGGGATGGTTCCTGGGGAGCTCAGAGCAGTGGTGAGCATCTCCAGCAGTGTGCTCCTGGCAAAGCCTTCCTTCTAAGGGTGTCTTGGCGGCTCTTCCTTGCAAACAAAATTGTTTCTGCTATGGGCTCATCAAGTCTTAATGACAAGGAATCCAAAGCTCATGCCAGAGTCGATGCAGAGGCCGCTTAAGCACAAGCACTGATGGCAGTCACTGTCCCAACCATCCCTTCCTATGAAAAAAATGGTCCTTACTAAGGGAATGGAGTGGTTTTACAACCCTGGCCTACCCTTGCAGAGGTGATACAAGTTCCTGATTGCTGAGTCAGGTTGGAAATGGCCAAGAGACACATCTCATCAAAGTACTTCACATGGGCTTTTCACTTGTTCAGGAGGTATGAAAACAATCCTGCTGGTTACAAGCCCTTATCTGCAGGAGGGGAAATCCAGGGCTAAATCCTGCCAGATACAGCAATCCAAATATGCCCTGGGTATCTCTGGAGCTGCACCCACAGCAGACCTGATCTGTCCATGTCCTTATGTCACACACACAAAGGGAGCTGTGAGGACTAATTTGACCTCAGCTGTGACCTGACTCTCACTACAGGGATTTAATACATACCCTGTTGGGCTGCAGAAACAGATGTTTTACACACACCATTCAGACATTTTTTCCCAGCCTTTGGCAATCAAATGTCTCAGACAGAAGCCCTGACTCTCAAGGACAGAGCATGTCTGCAGAAAGGGAGAATACCAGATAATCAGTGATTTCTAACAGCTTCTGTTCCCAAGGTATCCTTTTACTTTTTCCTGGATATTTTCTCCTGGTGATCTTAAGGAATATCTACATTTAATAAAAGTTTTGTATATTCTGTTAGATCTGTCAGAGGCAGACACTCAGGGCAGGTTGAGAGCAGTTGTACAGAACCGATCCTACAATTTAGGCACCTCCTGGTAGTGCAGGAGGCACTGTTCAGGTGTGACACAGTGTGATGTATTTCTCTCTGAGGAATTCCATGAATTTTAAGTCAGGGCTGAGGTGTGTGGCTGTCAGCAGGGAGATAGCCATCCTAGGCAGTTCTGCAGAGGAAATTCTCAATTCTCCTTAAAAAGCTGAAGGCAGTCTCCAATGCAGCTTCCAAAACCCTAGTCTAATGTAAAGATGTGTAACCCATCTGTAAATCTCAAAATACAGAGAAACACAGCCCCTTCTCTAGAGAATCCAATAGTATTCACTGCATAGCCATGCAGGTCCATGGAGGCTATGCAGCACAGCCCCTCTGAGACCAACCCTGGACTGGGAGTACCCACTCTCTCTGGGGCTGCAGGAAGGAGGGGAGAGGGAATAGGACAACATGTTTCTCAGTTAGCCAGGACTGCTGGTCCTGCTCATCCTCCCTAAACTGTTTCCATCTGTCTGACTCTTGATGTTACTTGATCTTTGCATTCCCATGTGGGACAAGTGGAGAAATTAATGATGATGAAGTTGAGTCAGTAAAGGGAACATTTTTTCCTTTATTTTCCTTTCCCTTTAACCAAGATAGGGAAAGAAATGAAAATTCCCTTTTTCCAGGAGAGAAGCGAGAGCTGTCATCCAGACACCAGGTCTTTCTGTTTTGCTGGAGCACAGGCCATCCTATTCCCTGCTGCCTCTCCCTGGAATAATTTCTTGCCTGCCTCACATCAAAGCTGTTCAGAGGTCATCTGCAGATATGTATCACCATTTTCTAGCAGGAATATCTGCACTGAATAGCACAAACAATAACTCAAAAGAGGGTGAAACAGCCCTGGTCTTTCCACTGGGAAATCAGCTGTCTGGAAGCTGGAGAGTGCCTTCCCAGATCATCAGAGCAGGCAAAGGGTGATCCAACAACCACCCTGATTTTGGGAAGAATGACTACCCCCCTCAGGAGCCTCCATTGAGGAGGCAGCAAAGTGGTTTACGCTGAGTTAACACACAGACACACCAGGAATATGGAAGGTCTGTGAGAAGGAGGCTACCAGGCTGGTAATTCACAGGAGGAGACAAGGGAAAATGTGTGGGACGGCATGGGCTGCTAATGCAGGGCTATGATCTGAGATTTAGGGGCCAAAAAAGGACAGTCTCTGGAAGATAGCTTTCAGAGCACGTCTGTGCAGAGCTGGAACTTACAGAGACTCAAAGGAGCCAATTGCTCTGTAAAATAAATACCAACATGGTGTCTAAAATGGATGCAAAGAGTAATCTACAGGCTTCTCTGAATTTCCACTGTTTAGTGATAATGAAAAAGGATTGGACACAGCAGTGTGGGATGTGTTGGGGAAGCAGTTTCAATCCCCATAGCATTGAAAGGCAGCAGACTGGCACTGTGCAGGAACATCAGTGCAGGCCTAGCAAGGCTGGCGTAACATCAAGTTTTTATAGACTCCTGAAAAGGAAAAAGACTTTTGGTCTTGAGTCGTAACTGCTAGTGAGAATAGCAGATGTACGTTCCAGCACCAGGAGTGTCCCCCTCCAAGAAAAGGGAGAGTTTTCCTGGACAAATAAAGAAAAAAACATAAAATTTCTCTGTTTTTTTTCCAAGGGGTAAAAAGCCCAAGGGAGTTCTCTCTCTCAGCAGCTCACAAATCACTTTCCCCTGTGCTCCAGCGATGGGACTCCACGCTGGCCTGAATCCAGTCACAAGGCCCATCAGACCAGTGGGAAGAGGTGGGGTGAGCACTCATCTCTTCAGCTCTGTCCTTCCAGCTCTCCTTGGTTTTATAGCAATGTCACTCCCTGTTTTTATTGCACATTTTTTGAACTACATTTCAGGTCCCACCTCAGCTATTAATGCTCTTCCCACTCTCATTTTTTCCTGAAAGAAAAATATCTTTATTGAAGAATGTAGCATGAATTACGTGAATTACAATACATCCAAAACCCCCAATCCATTAACCAAACAGTTCTTTTCCTTAAACCTTCTTTGTCCCTTCCCTTGACTTTAACCTTGGACTCCTGCCAAGGAGATGAGATGTTCCTGTTTGCTTCAGGATGTCTGATTTTGGTTTGGGGTCTCTCCAAAAGAGAAGGTGAGAATGTGAGTTGAAAATAGGATAGGTAGCCTCATGGTGTCCAAACATAATCAACTGTCACCTTTAAATTTTTGAGATTTGGCCTTCACTTCTGCAGGGTGCACCCCATTTGGGTCTAAGAGATGTGATACTCACATGGATGAGGAGGACAAATACAGTAGATAGACTGAAGATGAGCCAATATATTTAAGCCAGCACAACATATGGACTATCACAACTCTCAGCCTTAGGAATGATTGCTCCCCTCAGATTTCTGCTAGGTTTGCCCAGAGTAAGTGAAACATCCCAGCCAGTGAGACTTTTCCCTTCTTTCCCTCTGGATTACTTTATAACTGTACATCTCTCACTGCCAGGATGTGTTTTCCCATTATTCATAGCCTATTCTTCCTGTTAAAAAGTGGTCCTCATTGTCCTCTGTGATAAGAATTAATTTTATACTAAACAGTTCTGTTCCTCCCAACACGAAACTTCACAGAAATGTGTAGACTCTTTGGTCATATGGCCCTATCCCTGCTCTGAGGTTTAGTGAAACTGTAAAGTGTCTTTGAAGACTTGAATCAGGTGCTTTGCTGTTGTGCTATCATCACTTTGGGCTTTCCCATCTTCATCCAACATCAGGTGAGTCTTGAGGGTTGACAACCAAGAACAGTTTCACACTGCTTTTCCAAAAAATGAAGGCTGAATCCTTATTTATGAAGAACACGAGCTATTTGTTTCAGCTTTGGGAAATCAGAATAATCTAGATTCCTTCTTCAGCCCAACAGAGAAATGCAGAGAGGTGATGTGCACCTTTCACTTTAGGGGGACTGAGAGCAGAAATAAATACCCTTTGCTGACAGTTGCAGCCCGATACCTGTAACTAAAATATTAGTGGTTATTTTATTTGCAGCCTTTGTTTTCCAGGTAAGACCATGAAGATTAGCCTGAAAAGACTGTAGATTTCTCTGTGAAAGCAATCACATAATCACTCTGCTGTCCTTTTGACTGGCAGAGTCACTTCAGCAGTGACAATGGTGTTTGACCTGTCTTGTATCTGTGACAAGCAATGTCTCTGAATCAGAAACACTTTTAAAATGATATTTTTTTTGTGTAATTAGGATTTTTGCTCCTCTGTGAGGTTAAGTACTTCTGGTGAATCTAGATTTTAGTTTCATTATTTAGAATGTGATCCTTTGGTAACAGAGACATTATTTGATCATGCAGCATAATGTTCATACAGCATCTGTTTAAGGATTCTGAAAATGAGGCTTACCAGTGCATGGGATAGACTTGTGGATGGGCATGTGACAGAGTATTAAGGATATAAGTTAGCTATGTGAATGGGACAGAAGAACTTCTGCAGGCACTCCAACCCAGCCCTCAGAAATGTGGATTTCCATCTACCTCCTCACCTTGTCACTGTGACTGAACCATATTTAAGTGTGACAGTGAAGTGTGGAGATGATGAAGGGGATGAAACAACAAAAATCTACCTATGTTTGCATCCTTCCTGTCATTGCTGCTGAGCTAGAAGCAGTCCCTTTGGCTGAGATACTCAGTTTCAGAAACCCTCCTGTCTCCAGTATCAATAAGCAACATGGAACAGCCTTTACCACCCTTACTCCCACCTACTCATCAGCTTGGTGAGGTATTGTAGAGGAAATACAAGGAATAGGCAAGCACTGAGAGAGTCAATAAACTTCTCAATCCCTACACCATGTAGTCCTCACACAGGAGACATCTGATGGAGGTGTTCTTAGCGCTACCTTTCCAGAGTTCAGCAAGGATGGTGATGGTGGGCTTCCCATTTGGCACAAATGCAACACAGGGGCTTCAAAGTCAACAGGATTTTAGCATTTCTTCCATGACAGTGGGCAAGCATATCAGCTCCTTCACTTCCAGTTTTGATTTTCTGCACTCTTTTCTCTGGTCTCTGTTTCTCTACTCTTAAATACATTTATTCCAGTGTGATCCATGGGAACACAGCACTGGGGGTATTGTCAGCCCTGCATTCTCACCAGGGTAAATCTGCTCCAGTAGCATAGCTGAAGTTGTCCCAAGTCGGGGAAAACAGGGGAGAGGCACTACAACAAGAAGGGATTTTCTGCTGCTTAAATGCAGCATGCTATAGAACACAATAGTTGTGTGGTTTCTGAAGCAGGTTCCTGTTATTGAATTTCCATAGCTTGTACAGCTCCAAGGGCTGTGGGTAATGCTGTGCTCACACCCATATTTTCCTAAAACTTCAGCCTGAAAAGCTTCATAATTTCTTTGAAAATGAGTGGTTTAGAGGATTTAGCCCCCACTGTGACTATCAGGTCAGCAGGCAATGCTTGCCTCATCCTTGCTTGGGTAATGGTAACCAGAGACCCAGCGGAAAAAAGGGAGCTTGAAACTGCTAGTCCACTTATACTCTCACCTACCCAGACCAAGGCTGTGATTAATCACTTACACTCAGCATGTCATTTGTATTTAACAACACACTGCCTCTTGCCAGCCTACTCTTAGTGTACAAAGCACACTGCTGGTAGCAGTGGAAACATAAAAAGTAAAGTGACCTGGAAGAAAAACCAACCAAGCAGAGAAAGCACAGCAGCAAAATAACAAATGGATATATCTGTGAGAGTTAAAGAAGTTAAATGGAGGAGCTAAACTTTGCAATAGTGCAAGCCTGAAGCAAAATGGTTTATTTGGTATTTATAGATTTTTTTTTTTCTTTTGCAAAACAAGTTTCTATGAAACCATAGCAACTACAGTTAAAGTGAAGATTTGGAATGATGATGGAATCATTCAGGAGTGAAAAAACCCAGATAATCTCTGGTCTGGGTTGGTGGAATGTGAGATTAATGCTAGATAAATAATTTTACAATGTTTTAGGTAATTTAATCACTCTGAACCCTGTGAAATGTAGACATTTAAAACATTTTTTTGCCAGAATATTACATCCTTGATTTTTAAACAATCTGTCTGTTAACTTTCTGATGGGGATGTTTTGTGCATAAACGTCCAAATTTATTGCTCATCTCTTGCAAGAGAAGATGCATAAACAGATTTCACCGAGACACCATGACAGTCTATTTCTAACAGAATCACATGTATCTCAGAAAATAAATATGCATTTTTATGAAAGATCTTTCTATTGCATTGCTTTCCTCAAATGCATTTCAGAGAAGTCAGTTCAAGAAAGTAGAATCAGCTACAACTTACCTTTACAGTTGAATAGACGACATCTGAATTTTCAGGGAAAGCAACGTGCTCTGTTTGGGTAGTGTAAGTGTTGTAGATTCAAGCCAGCAGGTAATTTTTGGTGATTCAAAATCCTTTAAAAATTTTTTTGAATGCTGGGGATGACAAAAAAAGGTACTTTGTGAAAACCTATCTGAGGCTTGATGCTCTTACAGAGTTTTCTGTCTGCCTCAGCTGAACAAGCTCCTGCTCCCTTTCCTTGGCCACCTGCCAACTTTTCTAATTTAAAGCAACTGTGAGCTTGCTATAAAACTCTTG
Source organism: Cinclus cinclus (assembly GCF_963662255.1). Lineage (NCBI taxonomy): Eukaryota > Metazoa > Chordata > Aves > Passeriformes > Cinclidae > Cinclus > Cinclus cinclus. Next base: position 14,720,385 of record NC_085050.1, on the reverse strand, counting down.
CTGGAAGGAACTCGTTTTATACTGTGGAGCAAGGAGCAAGCCTGTGCTCCAGACTGATGTGGTGTGACAGAGTCCTAACAGGACATGGGGCATAGCCTCCCCGAGGTAATGTTATATCATCTTTGGAAAGCATCACAGGCTGTCTCCTTCTTGGTAAAAGCACAGGGAAGAGGAAAAAACCAAACTGCTTTTGGCGTGAGTCCCCTCAGCATGGGATTTGGGAGGAGCAGCATCTGCCTGAAAATGCAGGAAGAAGTGACAGCCTCAAATACATAAATGCTCAGTGCTCCCAAAGGAACCTGGTTCCCACATTAACCACAAGTCACCAGTCCTTGGTTTTGAGGCTTTGGGCAAAGGGGCTGCCTCCAGGGCTCATTACACTGCTCTGCAGTGTAATGCAGGGTGCCCCTGTCACAGGGTGGGTGGGACACCTAAGCTGAGGGTCGTGGCTGAGCACAACCACAAACTTCTTGATTTTGAAGAGTTTTAAATAGGTGGTTTGGATAGGCTCAAAATACACACCTAGCAATGATCCTGCCTTCTGAGACACTGTCAGTAATAGAGGCAGGTACTTGAGTAGTAGAGGCTTGAATAATAGAGGCTTTCAAAGTGGATTTTTCCAAAGTGGAATAATAATGGTTTTCAAAGGTATCCACTTATTGGGCAGGGCTCTATACTGCTTTACTCAAATTAAGATAGTGAAGCATGTATAGAAGAGTTGCCTATGTCTATGTCAAATTCCTCCTCTTTGCAAGGAATTTGTTTTAACCGGTTATGGTTTGCACACATGGTGTGCATTTATGAACTTACAGTAAAGGTTCCCTTCTGCAAATATGAGTTTGCTCTGCAGAATAGCTAAAAGCAAGTAAACAAATAGACAAATGATACAATTCTCTGATTTGGGAAATTTCAGTCTCTGAATTTCTCCAGGGGCACCATAACAAACTTTTGTTTACAAAATGAGGGTCCTGAAAACCCTACCTTAGGCTGTATTCCTAACCTTCCTGCACCTTTGGAAATGCATCCAACTGACCTGCTGATGCTAAGGTGACGTGAGGCTTATTCTGGTTGTTAGTAAGTGGCCTTAGTTTTATAAGTCATATTTTCTTGTAAAAATAATGAAACTGGAGATGGAAACATTAGACTGGATTTTCCAAAGGTGTTTTATGCCATTAAAAGAGGAAATGAATCTTCTGTGAAAAACCAAGTCAACCCTGGAATGCCATGTATGACGTAGGTAAGAAAGATCTTGTTTGTTTGAATATTACAATTCCCATGGCACTGAAATATTAAGTATTTTGTATTTTAAATAGACAATTAAAAAAACAGAGTCCAGTGCATTCAAAAATGTAGATAAAATGCTGGCCAATTCTGCGACAAAAGGTTTAAGGAAAACCAAACCTTTTCCTCCCTTTCTTCTAATGGATTTTCATTCCAGTGCCAAATGGTAATAACTAGGATATAGAAAATTCTTTTACAAAAACATATAGTTCTGTGAAAACTTCAATATATTATTTTAAAAGTCTCATTTTTCCCCCCAAAGTATTTCCATCAGGGTATTTTTATTTTGGTCTCTGGATCTGCTGGTGAACTTAGTTACTGGTGAGCAATAGTGAAAGTAGCAATAACATCCTATCATGTCACTTCAATATTGCTATTTTGTATCTTATTTTTCACTTAGTGATCATGCATTAAGCATGTCTTTTTAGGTACTGACGCCTCTGGAAACTTGGCCCTGCATCCTTGTGGGAAACAAAGAGAAGATTTAAATATTACCCAGAAGTTTTGAAAATTACTCAGAGATTATGGTCCTCATTCCCTCAGTTGATTTCCTTCTGATTCTGTGTAGGGAAGAATGAGATGGTGCTTCATCTTCCTGATGAGTATTTCTGGGAGAAGCAAGGGATGTTGCCCATCACACTGGGGAAAAAAATCAAAAACAAACATGTTTTCTAATGGTCTGTGGAGAATTCTGGTGGGAATTATGAACTTGGACTTTGTCACTGATTCATACCTTGATCTGGGCTGGGAAATTTCCTCAATGCAATTTACTTGCTTCATAGGAATGAGACTGAGGCTAAATAGCCATTGTTGAAGTAGTAAATAAAATTAATCACACTAATTTTGTAGCAGCAATAATTAAAATCAAGTATTTCTTTTAAGATGTTAACATTTTATGCCCAGTAAGACAACCTGGCTGTTTCAGTGGTCCACAACACCAAGTTAGAGAGCCAGCTGGAAGTTCCACTCTTGGGTTATAGGGAAGGAGGCTAAAGGTGGAAGATGCAGTTAAAGTTTTGTCAGAGGGACAGGGATGTGAGCTCCAACATAGCAAAAGTCTTAAAAGAGAGAAGTTGAATCCATGTCATTTGCTTACCAGACTGGAGGAAGGAGACAAGGATAAAAGTGAAGAAGAAATTGAAAAGTGCCCTGCAAGCTCTGGAGGATTAAGTATTCAACAGAAAACACAGGTTCAGTTTTTTGGGAAGTAAGATTTTATTTTTGTAATGTTGTTCATTGCTGGTTGTGACAGGCTCATTTTTACTCCATCTAAAGTTAGAATTCTCAGCAACTATTTCACATTTTAGCACTTCACCAGAAGACTGATTTCTTGCTTTTGGCTTTGTGTAGACACAGCTGAGGTAGGATCAAGCTTCCTGCTGCAGCAGCAGATGAACCAGGAACAGTAACATGGCATTCATATCCTCACAGGTACAATGGAACAGCCAACAGAGGGGTGAGGAAAAAGGAATCATTCATCTCGGGGAAATTTCAATGGGAAAAAAAATGCCTCTTGCCTCACCTGTGAGTGCAAGTCTGTGTGTGTGTGCATTTGTTGCATAGCAGATTGTTGCATCTTGAAGATAAAACTCATTAATGTTTGTACGAGTTGCATGGGATTATGTGTGCTCTAAAGAATATAGTTGTCACATCCTTGACAAATTGTGGTCCTTAATTCTCTCATGTGGCAAGCAGCTGATAATTTTTCCTGGTTACCTCTTTAAGTCCCTTCTCTGAACAAAACATTTTAAGATGCAGCAGGTTTGAATAAGTATAAAGGATGTTTCCAACACAAGTATCTGGACCAACAATCAAACAAAATCCTTCATCTGTGGACCACTAAGAAGTTGTTTTGTTGGCATGAAGGAATTATGATATTGTGGCATAAAAAAAAAAATATCCTTGCATGCTGGGATTTGGGATTTTCCTGTTCTATGTCTGAATACATTCACATCCATACAGTGCTCAGTTTCACTGCCAAGATGTGGCTGGAAAGGCTCAGAATTCATCTTGCCCCAGTGCTGAGACAATGAGCAGGTATAAAAGGCACAGCATACTCTAGGAGATCACAAAAATGCTAAAACTCAGAAGCCTAGCTGCCCCCTCATAGAGAAGACTGGCTTCATCCAGGTAAACAAAAATATGTCATTGTCCAGTGACCCCAAATGAGGATAATTGGTTGTTACATAGAAATAAGATGTCAAAACACATGGAAGTTTTTGTTTAGTTTGATGGGTGAGCATTGGGGGTTCTTTTATTGCTGTTTGTTTCTTTCAGCTTGGTTTGAGGGGTTTTTTTGGTCAAAAGAGCTGCTTTTCAGGGTTACTCCATTCATGAGTCAGTCCTGACCCATTTTAAGGGGTACTGCTTTTGGATTGATGAGAAGCTCAGTATGGCCTGGCAATGTACTTTTGCAGCCCAGAAATCAGCATGGCCAGCAGGTCAAGGGAGGTGATTCTGTCCCTGTCTCTGCTCTGCTCTTGTGAAACACCACCTGGGGCTCTGCATCCAGCTCTGGGGCCCACAACATACAAAGGAGATGGACCTGCTGGAGTGAGTCCAGAGGAGGCTACAAAACTGATCAGAATGGTGGAGCATCTCTCCTATGAAGGCAGGCTGAGAGAATTGACATTGTTCAATCTGTAGAAGAGGAGAGTCCAGGGAAACCTTATTGCACCTTCCAGCACCTAAAGAGGCCTACAAGAGAGCTGGAGAGGGACTTTCTACAAGATATGTCATGAGAAGACAAGCGAGAATGGCTTTAAACTGAGACAGAGTAGGTTTAGATACTATATTAGGGAGAAATTCTTTACTGGAAGGGTGTTGAGGCACTGGCACAGATTGCCCAGAGAAGCTGTGGATGCCCTATCCCTGGAGGTGTTCAAGACCAGGCTGGATGGGGCACTGAGCAACCTGGTCTAGTGGGTGACATCCCTACTCATGGCAGGGGATTTGAATTAGATAAACTTTGAAGTCCCTTCCAAGCCAGACCATTCTAAGACTCTATGATTCCCTGTTGGTGCATCTATCTGGAGATGCCTGTCCAGTGAATGGCTGAAGGATGAGGATGAATCCATGGGAGCAGCTCATGTCCAGATGACTGCAGGTGCTGGGGCTGTGCACCTCAGGGAGGCATCTATGTACTAATGGATTAACTGCACATGCATTTTTTTACCTATGTGAAATGTGAAGTGCAATTCCAACAGGGTCCGTAATTTCTCAAAAAAGTATAATTTATTCTAAGTCTAAATTTGCTAGAAAACACAGTCCAAATCTCATTTACCCAGTGAGATTACCTACCTAAAAATACCTCTGCACTGCACCTTTATTCAATCATTAGTCACCAATGTAAAGCTAGCATGCTGGGTTTAAATCTTATCTGCTTGGAACAGCTTGGAAGAACTGTGGTATACTTACTGTTTTGAAATCAAATGTTGTTTGTGGCAAGCAGTACAGCACATTAAATTTCTCACCCTCTAGTGAGTCAGATCGCCTCAGTGTTAGGGCTTGGAGTCTTAATGGGGCAGAGCATTACAGCTCCATTGCCTCCACTACACATTTGCAATTAAAATTGTAGTTGGAGTTTCAGTTCACATGCCTACACCTCTGCATGATGAGCATTTTTCCACCCCACCTCCCCTCCCCTTTGCCTTGAACCACACTTTTCCAGCAGGAGTCTTAAATACCAGAGCCCAGACTTGCAAAGGTGTTTTGACACCATCACTGAAAGCCAGTGAGATTTATAAGGCTCCTGAAATGAGTGGCTGCTATTGTAAGCTGACAATAACTGCAAAAAGCCATGCTTTGTATATAGATCCAGTTAATTTTCTGTACGTTACTCTGTTTTCACAAAGCAGAGAGGGTGGCTTTTGTATCAAAATACTGATCACAGTGTTTCTTCTCCCAGAGGTGGACATCTGTTTTTCTCAGAAAGTGCCAGGGTAATACCACTGGGCTCAGGTTCTTCCTGAGAGTTACAAGGTGTACCTCCACATTGCTTGAGTGGGAGTTAGGATCTCATATGGGCTGAGGAGAAGCTCTCTCACAAGATTAGGTATGTTTCATTAAATACCAGGGTTATCTTTCTCCCAAATCCTCACAAACTGTTCAAGATAGAAATACAAGTACAATACACATCTGTAATCCATGTCCCTTTCAGAGTAGTATTATTGTCTTTATCTCATATGTGGTTGTACAGATGTACCCTCCAGAGCCACCACAGCTTCGTCCGCATGAGGTCTCCACTTATCACTCTCCTTTATTTTAGTAAATAAAGAGGGAATAAACTGCCAGTTTATCTTCTACTCATGTTAGCTAGATGTAATGAGAATATGCTTGGTATTCAAAATAGTGCAGCAATAATGGCTTTTATTTATTTCTCTCCTGCCAAGTGTAGTAGAGCAGCAACTGAAGATAAACCTGAAAGTAACAGAAACCCATTAAAAATTAGCACACATACTGATTTGGGAGGATTTGACAACCAAATACTTCCTCTGATCATTGTGAACAGTTTTCCCTTCCCAGGTGCACTGAGTTTGTCCAGGTGAGAAGGCAGGTTCTGCTGGCCCTGGCTTGCCAGGGGCCGGCACCTCTGCTGTTACGGGGGCTCTCATCTGTGCTCTGCTGACACCAGTGGAGTTCCCACAGCCCTGCTGCTGCTGGCATACTGCAGGCAGGAATCCCCACCAGAACACTAAATCTTAGGTTTTCAATTCAGTTATTGCAATGTGGAGCTGTTGGCATTGGGGACCACAAAGAGACCATGGCAGCCCTCGTGTGCTCCTTTTGCTTAGCTGTGTGCATTGCCCAGGACCTAAGGGTACATACACAGGTCATGTTTCTACAAGCCTCTCATTTAAAACCCTTACAAAGAAGAAAGCTGTAACCATACATAAAAGTTAACAGCATCTCTCTGCTAGCACATGTCAGTCTTAATTTATTTTAATTGTTGACACAAATCTATTCATCACTGTAAATGCAAACAAATTAGTTTTGTTCTTTTCTATTTCAACAGGATAGATCAGTAAAGGAGTTTTATCCTATTTTGTACTTCATAGTGCTATGCATGGTGGTCTTCAAGTCATAAAGAAAACATTACCATCTTGAACTACTTCTAGTTTCCTTATTTTGTTTTTTCTAAGAGAAACTTATCTGATTCATTATGCTTGGGCTATCTGGAAGCAGTCTGCAGTGTGCTCACTGAATGCTTTGACCTTTTCATATTCTGGAGCTGACTGGTTCGGCCATCCATCTTCTTCACATGTTGAAACCCTCACTTAGCAAAGAAAGGCCAACAGCCAAGTCTGTGTGAAAAATGTGGTGCAAAAGGAATCAATTAAGAACAGGGCATATTTCACTGTATTTCCCATAGACATCAACAATTATGTAAAATTTGAAAAGTTGGCTGAGGTGCCTGGGCTTCACAATTGCTGAAAAATTATGATGATATTACAATATTTTGATAAATCTTCTTTGGAAAAATAAAAATCTTATGTGATCCCATCACCCCTGTACAAAGCAGTTAATACTCCTCTTTCTCACAATGATCTAACTTCTACTATTGGTGTCTATAGTTTCTTTCTAACTATCTTGGCAATTCCTTTAATTTAACACAGCTAATACCAAACTCCATATTTTCCTTGTCTCTAACCTCTCATTTTTCCTTCTCTAACCTATTTTTTTCCCCAGGAATATGAATAGGGGAATAAAGATGAAGATAAACAAGCTGATATAGAGTTAGGAATTTAATCACAGCAGTCAGGCAAGGTTCTCCAGAGTATGCCCACTCTGCTGTGCCATGTACCCATTCAGATTTGCCACATTTCCAGCTCCAAACTCCTGAAAAAATGCTGTGTTTATTTTAACTCAAACACTGCCGGTGCTAGGAATGGGTACCAAAGCAGCCCCAGATGCCCAAGTGGGAATGAAGATGTGCCTTTTCTAAACAAAGACACTGAGCACAGGGCTAAAAAGCAAACAAAACTTCCATTCAGTCAGTGACCCTTGGATCCACAACTTCTGCACTGCAGCATGACACAAATGGGTAGAGAATATCCTTTGGGCATAGCCTGATGGTCAGGCACCCTCCTGAGCAGCAAGAGATGTAGACTTGAACTCTCTCCCACTCACCTGTGTATAAAACTCCCCTGGACAAATGCTATTTAAAAAAGGTGCCAAGTCCATGGATATGAAGGGATGCATCTCTTCTAATATTTTACAAGAAGAGAGTCCTTCAGAAGTAAAGGAAGTGCAGAGAACATCTCAAACATCTCAAAAATGGGGTTTATGAAAGTGTTTCAAACTATTGGCCCTGATCATATGTGAAAAAACTCACGTTAAATAAATTCAAACACCAAAAAAAGTGAATTTTAAAGTGTACATACAAAACAATTTATGCTGAAATGTTGGCAGACAGAAATACATCATTCAAATGAGTCTCAGCATAGTTATCCAGTCTCAAAACTCATTATTAAGTTCTAGCACTTAGTCACTACAGAAAAAAAGAATTGGATAAGAAAAGGGTGCATACCTCCAGGAAGGACGTGAATTGTACTGAATTAATGAACTGTGTAACCAAGAATACAAAAACATTAGGAAAGTACACACTTACTTTATGTGCTGAGAGTGGTTTGTACGAATAGCAAAACGGAAAAAGTTTCCTACCTGAAGAGGGACAGCTTTTCTACATAATTCAGAAAACGTTCTGCCTTCCAACCCATCCAATGTGTCCCTTGATCCATGAATCTCCCAGTCAGAAAGGGCAGCTGCCAAGTGCAACTCAGGGCTCATCCATGAGACAGACTTTAGAACTATCTTCAGAACCCAGCAAATATCAGCCTTGCACACGAGGCACCATATAGCTCTCCCTGACTGCACATACATCTGACTTGGCTTTGAAGAAAGCATTATCTGACACCCTTCTGCAAATGATTTGAGGGTTACTCTAGGATAAAATGGCAATTGCTCAAGAAAACTGAGCTCTACATATGGATACACATGTATATTCATTTCTGCTGTTCCTTCTCTGGCTGGCTGATGGAATATCCTGACTGCTAAACTGCTATCAGAGGGTGGCATTTCTTTTTTCAAATGCTCCCTTATTTAATGGAAAGAGGATTCTTTTAATTTTTAATCGACACCTTACCCCAAAGCTTAGACAAAACAAATGCAGAAAGGTTGAAGGTTCATTAATTACAGATGCCCCCATTCTACAGCGGTCGAGCTGGATGCAGCCTGTGCTACCAGCAGATACTTAACTAAAAGGATTCACCATTAAAAATCATTTATGCTCAGCCTCTTTGGAAAGTCTGGAAAGATCCATGCCATTAAACTTCTGTTCATAAAACTTTATTGTCCACAGATACCTTTCCAAGTGAGTAGAGGGCTGGCTCTACGCATTTCCTGACCTACACAAGTTCTCTGACACTAATGGTAACAAAATATAGCCAGTAACTTTCCGTATTGAAACTTCTGATTCAGAACAAACAAATCATTGCTGTCACAATTAGCTTGACTACTTAAACCTGCAGAGGTAGCATAACAGCAGTGACCAGAATGAGCAATTTATCCTAAAAATCTGGAGCATTTATTTTTGGTTAGCAGAAAAATCTGTCTGTCATACATTAAGAGATGTACCAGAAAGACCAGAAATTTAAGTTAGCAATTTCAACAGGCACAGCTGAAGGTTTTAATGCTTATCTTAAATCCTCAAGGTGTGCTGCCATGGTGGGGACTTACTTTGAGCAACTGAGTATTGTTACTAACAGAAGACTGGGGATCAGGTCATGATGGGCCATGCACATATGGTTTTCAAATATGCAGTCCTGGGGGAGCCAACTATCACTGGGTACAATCCAAAAGACAGACTGACCTTATCTGGCAGTTCCCCACTGCCAAAACAGGGGGTCTCACCCTCAGCACCTTGTCCTGCTTACAGGAGCACCTTTGTGCTCCTGCTGCTGCTCCTCCCACTTGCTGCACACCTCACTGGTGGGAGCCCATTAACCTGGCACTTCCAGCATGAAATTAGATCTTTCAGCTGCCTAATTAACAAAAGAGTCACTGGAGGACTCAGAATGCATCAAAGATGGTGCAAAGGGCTGTGACAGAGCAGGGATGGAGTGACTCCCTGCAGCAGGATGGTGTTGGGATGTGCCCACCCATGTCAGGCAGTATGTCAGACCTGGGTGGCTGAATATGTTGCCACCCCTGGCATCACCACCTTTTTCTCTGCAGGCTGCCTAGCCCAGAGCAATTGATAATGGCCTATGCTGGGTTGTACAAGGTACTGCAGTTCATGTTTCAGTCCAGTTCAGGTCCAGTTTTCGGGAATGTGGCTGGAGGCAGTGATACTGCAACCACTTGCTGTGACAGGGAGTGCACAAACTTTTCTGGGTATTGGGGTTTGATTTAGGTTTGAAGGACATATTTCATTGAATTGAAGAAACAGAGACTAGAATCTACTAGTCTCCATTCTAGGTTTTTACTAGAGTGCCTCAAGCAGAAGACACACTTCAATGTTACAGCCACCTCCCATGGTTCTATGGCTCAGCATCCCTCTCTGTGGGAGAGATGGAGGATGCCCAGCCTGGTTGCTGGAGCACTGAACTGGGAGAAAGGTCTTGGAAACTCTGCTCCTTTCTACCCCACTGCTCTCACAGCAAAGCCTGGTGCTTGGGCAAAGCAAAGCATGGTGCAGATGGAGAGAAGGTGCTGAAGCAACAGTGGGGAGCAACCCAAAACTGGCTGGTGGAGTGATGTGGTTTCAGCCAGGACAAGGGTACGACACCTACAGACAAGGATCTGTAGGTGTGGTCAAATGGTGTTTATGGGAAAAGGAGCAGGAAGGGGAGCAGAGGAGTGCTAACACTTTCCTTGCTGCTGCCAGGAACAAGGGCCTCTGCAGCTTCACTGCCCAGGGGTGGGACACTGCCAGAGGCTGGATCCTCCCTCCTCTGTCCTTACCCAGCCCCTTGGTTCAGCCTTCACCACTTGGAAATGAAGGTACAAATGTAATGTGAAGAGCTGCAAGGAATTTGGAAAATCGTGGAACACAGCAGGAGCTGGAGTGGTAACAAGCCCAGAAAGTTGCAAAGACCATCACAGCCATGCCCTGTTCTCATCTAAGGCTGATGGCTGCTTGACTACCTCACTCCAGCAAAGAGAAGAACATGCATCCTTAGATTAAAAACTTGTCCATGTTTGGATATGGAAGTCTAAAAAGAAACACCTAGTCTTATGTACCCTTATTTTTTTACCCTTGTGCATCTATGTTTCCTAACCCATTGCTAATTCAGACCATCTATAGTGAATAAACAGATCAGTACTCTGGAATGCGTTTTTAATTACAGGCTTGTTTCTTTCTAATGATGAAAAATGAGGATATCCTTTCTATATCCCAGGTGACCTGTTTTCTATAGGATTTCTATTTTAAAAGTTTCCAAGTATCTTTTTATTCTCGTTCCAAAATGTCCTCATTCTCCACTCCTTATATTTTCTGAACATGATTTCAACTCCACAGCAACTAATTTTGCTGTGAATATATTATCCTCACAGATATGAGAGAAACCTCTAATTTCTGCAGTGCTGTTTTCCAAAGTTTCTTGAAGTTTCCTAAGTGACTTCAGCCAAACAATCCAGGAGTATTAGTGCTGCAAAGCAAAAGAATTACATCATTAGGAATTGCTAAGAAGTCATGGACTCGATCTATTTTTGCAGTAATGTGTCTTTGTGCCTCTTGGTGGAATTTAAAAGGGCTCATTAAGGGCTGCTTTGCTAGCACAGAAGTACCTGAGTGGACTCGTACATAGCAGGCTCATCTTTGGGAGACACAAATTACTTTGGCTCCCAAATGGCCCCTAATACAGAGAGAACGATCATGGCTTTAAGGATCATTTTTGATACCCTCTCTGCCACTAAAAGCCCGTCCTTCGAGTGAGAATGGAAGACCTGAAAACTGGAACGACTTCTATAGGGTATTCTTGCTATTTTTAGCAGATGTTTCAAACAGCAACCCCCACCTGGACAGGATGTTACCCTGCCCATATCCAGCTGCTGGAGAAGCCAGCAGGGAGAATCCCACCGGCATCAGGGGCAGCAAGCTGGGAGGGAGGAGGGCATCCCACTGTGCACAGGTGTGCACTTCCCTGGACTGGCTCAGCCATCCAGAGTTGTCACCACAGCAAGTGGCACCCAAGCCAGAGGCCATCACGCTGAGTGCCAGGCTACTCATGTCTCTGGGTCCCCTCCTGATGCCAGTATGCAGTGCAAGGAGAAACAGTGATTTTTAGATGGGTTGATATATCAAATGGGTTTGAACAGCACTTGAAAGAAGGAGATAATTTTTTCCTCATAAATTCTAGATTAAAATTAGTATTTTTTTCCCCTCCAACATAACACAAGGTCTCAGTGCACCAAGGAACTCTATACATATTCCATAGAAAGGGAATGTGGCTTGACTTTTTCACTTGTATACCAACACACACACAAAAAGGTACTTCTCTTTCTAAGCACTTCCCTCTATTTTTTCCGTAAGCTAAACTACTCTTTCCATCTCTATGCTAGAATTTATGTGTGTATGGTTTTAACCCACAAACAAGGAATCTGCTATTTTCAAACATCCTTGTTTGACACTTTTCAGTATGGGGTGAAAAAGTCTAGATAATGGTTTTGCAGCTCATGGATTGTTTTGATTTAGCTGCCAATTAGGAGAAAAATTTGGCTAAGCTTCTTTCAAATACTTCATTTGCTTTTCTCTCTCTCTCTTTTTTTTTTTTAAAGCAAAAGCAAAATTAAAAATGGAGGGGAATGGAAGAGCTGCTTTGAGTTGGAGAGAAATACCAATTTTTGAATACTGATGTTAAAAGGCAATGAATGACTTGAAAACAAAATGAAACAAAAAAATGTGGCTGTCATGAAGTGTGGGAGACAACTTGTTCCTCTGCTCCAAAATATCTAAATCTGTCCATCCCTCCAGGAAAATAACCTAATGCTCAGTTGTGATAATATCCTTGGGTGGATCCTCTGAGTCTTGCTGACATAAGTTCAGCTTTACAGATTAGGTAATGAGATTATTTTATCACTGAGAGGGTGAGGACACTCCCCAGTGAGGGGGGAGGCTCCAGATCCCAGTTTTCCCATGATTCAAAGAAAATCTCAGTATGAGTTCACAAATTAAAGACTAAGTTATTTGTTCCCCTCCTCAAAGAAAAGGTGTAGGAAATAGAATAGTCTGCTTAGCCGTACTCTAGAAAATCCATGTCTTAGTTTATTTGCTACTTTTAAAATTTTAGGAAAAGAGAAGAAAAGGGTGATGTAAAACCAACATTTGCTATTGCCACAGTTGTATGTTATGGTGAGAAATGACCGAATCACTGCTCCCAAGTCACTCTTTGAGGGGAGTGTCTGCTGCTGAGCAATGGGGAAAGACCCTCTGGAGCAGATGTCCTGCATCAGGGAAGGGAAGACCTGGGCTGCTGTGCTCAGGCAGGGAAGCATGGAGATATGGAGATGGGGGGGTGTAAGGATGTGAGGAGGTGATAGCCTCCTTCCTGATGTGGAAAATCCTCACAGCTCCACAGCTCCACAGACACATCTGCCCTGTGTGCCTGAGGTTGAGTCTGGTTCCCTCTGCAGCCTCAGTCGCCAAAACAGCCATCCAACCAATTTTGCCTGGGAATTAATTACACCCAAACACCAGCAGAGAACAGAACAAAAAAAAAAAAAAAGAAACAAACAACACCAACAGAAAACTGGTTGGGCTTGTTGCACCTCGGGTGTTCCCCCAGGTGAGCAGGGTTTAGGAGCAGGCTCCATCCTTAGGGAAGCTGAGTTTCCCTAGTGAGCAGTGAGCACAGGCGTGGTACCTGTGGGGCTGGATGGGCTCTGTGGTACCTGTGGGGCTGGATGGGCTCTGTGGTACCTGGGCAGGGATGGATGGGCTCTGTGGTACCTGTGGGGCTGGATGGGCTCTGTGGTACCTGGGCAGCACTGGATGGGCTCTGTGGTACCTGTAACAGGGATGGATGGGCTCTGTGGTACCTGTGCAGGGATGGATGGGCTCTGTGGTACCTGTGCAGGAGTGGATGGGCTCTGTGGTACCTGGGCAGCACTGGATGGGCTCTGTGGTACCTGTAACAGGGATGGATGGGCTCTGTGGTACCTGGGCAGCACTGGATGGGCTCTGTGGTACCTGTGGGGCTGGATGGGCTCTGTGGTACCTGGGCAGGGATGGATGGGCTCTGTGGTACCTGTGCAGGAGAGGATGGGCTCTGTGGTACCTGTGCAGGGCTGGATGGGCTCTGTGGTACCTGTAACAGGGCTGGATGGGCTCTGTGGTACCTGTGGGGCTGGATGGGCTCTGTGGTACCTGTAACAGGGCTGGATGGGCTCTGTGGTACCTGTGCAGGGCTGGATGGGCTCTGTGGTACCTGTAACAGGGATGGATGGGCTCTGTGGTACCTGGGCAGGGATGGATGGGCTCTGTGGTACCTGTGCAGGAGAGGATGGGCTCTGTGGTACCTGTGCAGGGCTGGATGGGCTCTGTGGTACCTGTGCAGGAGAGGATGGGCTCTGTGGTACCTGTAACAGGGATGGATGGGCTCTGTGGTACCTGGGCAGCACTGGATGGGCTCTGTGGTACCTGTGGGGCTGGATGGGCTCTGTGGTACCTGTAACAGGGATGGATGGGCTCTGTGGTACCTGTGCAGGAGTGGATGGGCTCTGTGGTACCTGTAACAGGGATGGATGGGCTCTGTGGTACCTGGGCAGCACTGGATGGGCTCTGTGGTACCTGTGGGGCTGGATGGGCTCTGTGGTACCTGTGGGGCTGGATGGGCTCTGTGGTACCTGTGCAGGAGAGGATGGGCTCTGTGGTACCTGTGCAGGAGAGGATGGGCTCTGTGGTACCTGTGGGGCTGGATGGGCTCTGTGGTACCTGTGCAGGGCTGGATGGGCTCTGTGGTACCTGTGGGGCTGGATGGGCTCTGTGGTACCTGTGCAGGGATGGATGGGCTCTGTGGTACCTGTGCAGGGCTGGATGGGCTCTGTGGTACCTGTGGGGCTGGATGGGCTCTGTGGTACCTGTGCAGGGATGGATGGGCTCTGTGGTACCTGTAACAGGGATGGATGGGCTCTGTGGTACCTGTGCAGGAGAGGATGGGCTCTGTGGTACCTCTGGGGCTGGACAGGCTCTGCTGTCCCTGCTCACTCCACTCACTGCCCACACGCAGGGAAATCTTTCGGAAGGTTGGATTGTAAAGCCCTCCTGCACTGCCATGCGAGGGGAGCAAGGCAAATCACGGGAAACAGTTTTTCACCAGGACCAGTCAAAGGACCTTCCATGCCCGGAGGCGAGAGCTCCCCAGTCCCAGGGAGTCCAGGTTCTCTCGTTTTCTGCCTCTTATTGCCCTCTGGTGGCCCGTGTGAAAATGTAATCGTGGCTGGCTGTCCCTGGGACCGCCCTGCAGTCCCCCTATTGCTTTCGTTCCTGGAGTTCTTCTTTCACAGTTTGCCTCCAATGTGTTTCACTGCCAGCTTGAGCAGCCTCAGGCTGATGATGCTAAAACATAATTGCTTGGTTACCGAGCTCTTCTAAAAGGTCCTCCTTCATCACCAAGGATTTTGGTACTGATGTTTCACCCACCTAACCCGCTCAGGGTGGACAGTCCTGCAAAGACACTGAATTGCATCGGGTCAGAATGTGACCTTCTCGGTTTAACACAGCCTTTAGGACACTCTTTGAGCAGCATATCCCAGTGGGCCAGCTTCCATATTGCAATTTCAATGCATGTTTCTGTCCAAGAAAGGTTCCGAGGTTTTTTTCTGAAGCCAGAACAATAGTGAATGGTTTTCTCCAGGCCATCAGTGAAAATGGATGGAACTGATCTGCCCTAAAACAAGCTTAGCATTGCAGTTTCTCAGAATAACTTTTATGCATTTGGAAGGACCAAGATTCAGAGTCAGCTCCCCCCAAAAAAGAGGCCACCATCTTCTTTTATTAGGGGTATAACTTAAAGCTTTGTGATTTTTCATGAGAAATAGAATGAACACTCCTTACGTACAATTCATCTTATTTTGGAAAACATCCACTTTTTTAGTAAACTTGACCGACTATGGAAAGTATCCCTCCAAAACCAGCCTGTCCACACAGGTGGTATGAAGGTTTGCTGTGGGAGGGAGGGTGCAGGGTGTCAGGGAGAGGCTGCAGACCCACCTTGTGGGGCTGCAATGGCTGGCTGTGAAAGGGGAGACCCAGAGCCTCCCAGCCCCATAGCCCCCCTCCATGGCACACAGAGTATGAGCTCTTCAGCCTCCTGTTCCAAAAGGTGTCTTGCCAGTCAAATATTTATCTCACCAGTTGTCCCCTGAGGCCATGTCTTGGCCAGCTGAACTCTGAGTGCATTGTTGCCTTTGCTCCCTCTGTGCATCGTTTGCCCCTGCTGGAGAGGCTGCAGAGCCCCCAGCAAGACATTTTGATGAGATTTTGATGCTACAGCAGAGGAAACTTCAGTGCTAACTGCACTAAAGGTCATGAAAAGCAGTGACCCAAGTAAACCAGTTGGCATGGGGTCCTTTCTTTTCTGCAGCTTGCAGCCAAACTGCACTGATGCACCAACACTGTCTTCTGCTTTCATGGCTGAGTAGTAGACCTGGTCTGTAAATAACACAAGAGAGCATAAAAAGGATGATTTACATCTGGATTTCCACTCTGAACCATTGAACCCAGCTGTTCCCAAAATCAGAGAAGCTCTTTCACAGAGGTTTGAAAAGAATTGTTGCAGCCTCTGAATGAGAATTCAGAGCTAACAACAAACTGACAAACAAGCCAACAAACCCAAACGAAAAGCAGAGCTCAGATCTGAACCCTGCTTTATGCCAGGACAGAAGCGAGATGAGCAAAGCCAAACTGGCATTTCAGAGTCTCCTGCTGTTGGCAATATCTTCTACACTTACAGGCCTTAGCAAGTGCCTCAGGTCAGAGTGAGAAAAGCACATTAATGTGCCCTTCTGGTGGGAAGCCTTCAGCCCCCGGGGCCGTGCAAAGGAGAAAGAAAGGACCAGGGAACTCACAAATGCCTGCAAGGATCAAGAGGCATCTTCTGAGCTGGGAGAAGGAAGCAAGTCAAAGTTGCAGAGGAAGGAAAATAGACATCTTAAAAAGGATTTAATGTGAAAGCAGCAGAGCTAAACCCAGGCACTGAATCCTCTGATGCAGTAAGAAATAGGAAAGTACATCCATCCTTAACATTGCAAAATAGTCTGGCAAATTAATTCCTCATTATGGAAATGGATATGACAACAGAATGAGCTTTGACTAATAAAAAAGGATAAAGAACTGTTCTTAGTAACACTGCTGAAGTGGCTGAAGGGTGCTTCTGAGCATGTCCTTGGATGCTCAGGCACTGGCCAGCCATATCAGGGGCCTCGAATGAGGGGAAAAGATGAGATCTTTATCTTCGGGCATCTGCCTGGAGATTTGATTGTGGTTTTATCTGATGAACTACAGGACCATATTTGAAGTGTGGAACTGGGAAATTTTATACAGCATCATCTAGAAGATGTCTTTTTTATAGCACAAGGTAAGAAGAAAGCCAGGGTCTTTGATGTATTTTTGGTTGGTTGGTTGGTTAGTTGTTTTTGTTGGGCTTTTGTTTGGTTGTTTTTTGTTTGGTTTTTGTTTTTGTTTGTTTTTCCAAACCCCTTAGATTCAAAGGAATACATTCCTCTCTCATTTTGTTAGCATCTCTATTTTTTTAGAGATCTGAGATGCTAATCTCCCGTGATATTTTCAATAGCAGCTGCATGACACACCTCTGTCCTGCTGCTGGAGGCTAAGACATAATTTGGCTTGTCATTTCATTCCAAGAATGGTCTTAATGTTTCACAATTATTTTAAAATGTTTAATTTTGAACTCTTGCATGTTCCACTATTTATTTTTTAATATACAGTTATGGGAATCCAGTACCTGTTCAATCACCTGCCAGCACCAGAAAAATCTCCTGAGTGGGATCAAATACACATTTTACTTCAATAATATCAAGCTCCCAGAACTCTGTTGCAGTTTCTTCTTACAAAAATTTGACTTACTAACATAATATAGAGATTTCAATAATCAACTTACTCTTGGAAGTGGAATTTCAGGTTGCTATTGTAGCTAATTACTGAAAAAAAGCACAAAAATTTAACCTCTAGATACATAATTTAGCAAATCAAATCTTTCAATGCAGAACAAGAATGTTTTCTGCCTTTTGGGATGAAAGGAGGAAGATGGAAGAAGCAATATGGTTATCAGTTTACCGTCCATTTGCAATAACTGAAATGTCATTTTTTAAAATATAAAACTGCTAGTGTTGTGAATCAGCACTTCCCTCACACTATAAATGGAGTGAATTAGGTGCTGCTGAGGTTATTTCCATACAGACCTAGCTCATGGGCAGGCACAAGATGTGGGGACACAAAGGATTGGGGAGAGAATCTGGGACTGGACTGCAGAGGAAGGAAACAGATGCAGAAGAGACTTGTTTTCACTGATGTACAGGATGGATTAAAGCAGCCATATGCAGCCTGAGGAGCTGGGTGCTGATGTTCCCATCACAGTACCCAAACACTTACTGGCCATTAACCTATTTTTCCTCAGGATGTCTCCTGCAGGAGCCCTGTGCTGCTGTCTTTTTACTCCTTTATTTTACAAATGAGCAACAGAGAGAAGAATTTTCACCTGCAGGGTCCATCTGATCCCCATCACTCTGCCCATGGCCACTTCAGAGCTGGTCTGCTCGGGAAAGGCTGTGTGATGTCCTACCACCCCTGGGAAGAGAACAGGGAAGTGAGGGGGGCTGAGCACAAGACCTGATGGGCATAGCAGTCATCTCACAGCCTGGAGCATCCCGAAAACAGTTTGGGATAGTAGGACAACAATTGTTAAGGTTGAGCCACCCTGCACTGCTGGCAGATCTGTAGGATCACCAAGTGGGTGACATGAGTCCCACAGCTCTCAGCCTGAACCGTGATAATGTTCAGATTTATACCAGCTTCTTCCTTCCTTTGTTTTGGTCTGTTGATGGGGTTTTCTGAAGCTTCACAATAGTGGAACTATTGTATGATGTTTGTTTGAAGCAATGATGAAAAATGTAGCATTTTTGAGCATACAACTATTTTAGCATTTAGCTTAAAATAGTGATGGAATTAATTGGCACATATAAAACCATTCCGTTAAAACATATAAAGAAGTACACTCCAAACACATCTTCTACAGATCCTTGAAGGGTTTTTTATTAATATTATGAAAGCAGTGTTCCAATATCCTTAATCTTTGCAATTGACAGGCTATTTTATGTCCAAAATAAATAAATTTAAACTGTAGAACTGTTGTGCAGGGTGAAAGCTCAGGTTTTACAGCAACAGTCTGAGGTTTGTGGCTTGACTGCAGCCACCCTGCATCTGCAGAGCTAAACAGAGCTCAGAGCTGTAGAAAATTTAAGGATGTTGTTTTTATTTTGAATAATTCTTTTGTTTAGCTTTTGAAGTGAATGTTACTTGAGAAAAAGGCAGGCATTTATCAAAAGAGGTGTCTGATTTTCAGCAGCAGATGCACAGACCTATGCTGTACATTTCATTTTTGTATTGAGGGTTTATAGTAGCTGCTTTGGTAGCACATGCCTAGAATATATGATCAAGCCATTTGCAGACCCAATTTAAAAGTGTTTTGCGTCATTCTTTTGTCTCTCTCACTCATCTGGTCATTTGGAAAGCTTTCATTTGCACATTTACAAGTAGTATAAGTTTTTTTTTTCTTTTTTATGATCTCCCAAAACTAGATCTGATTATTGCTACTTACATTTGATTTAGGCTGTGATTATAACAAGAGCACTTCCAAACATGCAAAATTAATGAATTCAGCTATTCCCAACTCCAAATGATAAAATGTTAAATACAATATATGTGAATCTTCATTTCCTTCTAGCTTTCGAATCTTTCAGATGAAATCAGCCCATATTTTCAAGCTTTTCAAATAGCCAAAAGTGCTAAAGGCTTTCTATCTTCCAGCCCTATTTGTTCCCAGTTTTTCAAGCACAAATGCACACAGTAAAGAATAGGCCGCTCAAAAAGTTGCCAAAAATCTTAGTGAACTGTCTGCAATCTCCAAGTAGTGCAGGAAAATAACACTATAAAAACTGTTACTAAATGACAGCAGATTAGAAGCTGTGTACAAATATTCACATCCCAAAGCCAAACACACTAAACTCACTGTTTGGGCAGAGAAATTTTTGGCATCGTTACTGAAAAACACCAAAAAAAGAAAGAGAGAAAAAGGAAACTAATTTCCCTATTGGATTCTTTCCTGCTTGTTGGAAAATCATATGAGGATGTGCTTTGCAGGTGTAGCAGCTAAAGCTTTGGTAAATTAAACGAACTGTTGGCTTGAAGCAAATTCATTCTGCAAAAACAGGAACTGCAGTGGTTTCTGTTTCTGTCTCACAATCCCAAAATGGGAGCACAAAAAATATTGCCTCAGAATCCCAAAATGGGAGTACAATGTGTTCTCACATGAAAGCTTGGAAATGCTGCATCCGTCTGAAAGATGCAAGTGCAGTGTAAGGCTGGAGTATGGAACAAGGATGGGGATACACACACACATGAAATACCCCAATTTATTTTTTGCTGCTCTAAGCTGGTTTTTAATTCAAACACAATATATGGGGACTGAGGATAAGCTTTAAAACTGACAGACTGTTGAGTCCTGAAACATTTCCACCCACTCTGTTTCCACTGCATAAATCAAAGCCTGCCTTTGTTCAGCAGCAGTATTGTAGCAATGTCTATGAGTTCAGAGCAGTGATTGAGTTATCTTTGAGGTAGCTGCCCAGGAAAAAAAAAAAAAAAAAAAAAAAAGAGTAAAATCCTCTGGAGTGGAAAGTTCATGTGCCATGTGCCTGGTTCAACAGGCACCACGCAGAGCTGCAGGCTCCGTTTTACCAAAACAAAACTGATCCATCTGCAGCTCAAGCTAGGGAAGGATCAGGCAGCAAATGGCAACAAACATTCATCAGCATGCTGTAGTGTTAATACATAATCTGTAGATAAATAAGTCTACGGTAAAAAAGTGGGCATCTATGTACAGCACAGAATAGCACTAAAATGAGGGCTCTGCAAAATATGAAGCAAGACCCTTGGCTTGTAACTGGCTGGGTGGACAGCTGGCACTTCTCAGGGAGCATTGCAGCAGCATCAAGGTTTTGTGGGGCAGGCAAAGGATCAGCCATGTGGCTATGATGGGGGGGGCTCTTCCTCCTTTTCTTCCTGAACAGTAGAAGCTCTCTGGGGAAAATATGAGCATGTTTGAGAGAGAAAAGGTGACAGCAAGTGATAAGGAAGGTCAGCATTGCTGGAGGACCAAGGACTGGCCTTGGTGCTGCAAAGGGATCATTGCAGGGAAAGTGAATGTGACTGCACTGCAAAGGATGCAGGGGCTCTGCAGGGCCCCCCTGCCACTCTGGAGATGCAGGTTTATCTGGGGATAAACCAGATCTCTGAGGGAGGGCAAGTAATCCAATAACTGTAAGATGAATTACATGATGAACTATGACAGTTATTATGTTTGTAGTATATGTACTTCCATTATAGCTAAATTAATTGAGGTAGCTGTATGATATGAGCAGGGGTCTCAGGAATTAACCTAATCATTCAGATGTGACCTCTCTTTCTCATGCTCAGAAATTAGCAATACATCATTTGTTCTTCTAAAATCTGTGATATCTTAATCTCTGTCAGTGCTTACAAAAGCAATTGTAATTGTGCAAAATAAGCAAAAGGAATGGATAACACTATTCACATCAGAACTGTGGTGGAATCATTTGGCTCTCAACAAATTTTGGTTTAAAGAACTGAAAAGTTCTTCTCTCTTTCTCTTTTCTCCTTTCTATAACTCCTCAGCTTCTCAGACCAGCCAGCACAACTGCATGTGTGAGCTTGTTTTCAAAATAACATGCATTAGAAAAGCTTGTGGTGTGATTCTTTTAGTGTCCCGCGTGGGGCATGGAGTTGACTCAATCCTGATGGGTCCCATCCTACTCAGCACATTCCATGATCCTATGATTCTAGTGCTAAAAGTCACCCAGTCACATCATCCTGTTGGGAGGTCTGAGGATGATGAATCACACTGCAGCTGGCCTTGGCTCCAGCCTGGGTACTATCCCTTGCCTTTGGGAGCCCCAGGCACTCTTCAGCTGCTCTGCATGGTGCAGGGCCTGGCACAAGTCCCTCAGCAGTGGTGCTGGGACCAGCCCATATCTCTGGAAGTGCAGGTGCCTCCTGCAGGCACAGCCATGTGCCTGGGAGGTAGCTGGATGTGGCTGGGTAGCAAACCCATGTTGGTCTGAGCTGGGGACATCATCTGGTGATTGCCAGAAGGTTGGACACAGAAGATCAGGAGGTTCAGAATCAAAACAACACACCAAATTGCATTTGCTGTCCAGGAAAACAAGCGCAATCAAAAATAAAGGTTTCCCAAGTAGCCTGCTCACTAGTAGGAGCAGCTGTCTGAGGAAGCCAGGATGGTGCATGAGTGGTGTTCAGCTGTCTCAAGAGAGTATGTGGAGGGAAGAGTCATTACTGGATGAGCATCACATGTAAGGTTATGTGTGTGTGCACAGCTAGAGGTGGGCACTACCCATTCCCTAGCACGGTTCAGTGTGAGACACTTTCCTCTACAAACCTCTTCATGGTGGTGCTGGTCTGACATGGTGCCAGTGCTGATGCAAAAAGGAGAGGCTGAAATATTGAGAATCCTGAGGAATGCTACTGTCCTGTCTGGGAATGGAAATACACCCAAATGATGCCAGCAAACCAAAAGAAGTCTGCTTTTCTATGCACTGGAATTTTCCTGAGCTAGAGATCTCAGTTTGGTTTTATAACCAGGCAGATATCAGTAACCTACATCTCACTAAAGAAAGGATTTATCTTCTCTTTTAAAAGGCTCTCTGTATTTTTATCCAGGGGCTGAAGTAGGCAGAAAGAAAACACTGAAAACAGCAAGAGAGAAAAAAAAGGCAATTCTGGAGAAGTGCTACAAGAGCTTTTCCTCAGTGCAAGCCTGCTTTTTTCCCCCTGTTCTTTTGCTTCTGCACCCAGTTGCCTGACTCTGCCTCTCTTCAGTGTATTTCAGAAATAAACCCTGTCACAATATTTCCTCTCCAAGTGCCACTGTGTGTTAGGTTCCAGCTCCTGAGAGGTGAAATACCAGCTCCACCAGATGCATGCAAACATGGAACTGTAATAAAATGGCTCCACAGGCCACAGGCCCATTTCATCATGTTGTGTCACTGGGGACAGGTGTCTTTTCTAAGGTTTACTTTTAAAAAGAGAGACTGATCCTGGTGGCGGCATACCCAAAACTGCTGAGTGATTTTTTAGGAGATGCTGCCTGAAACCTGCATCTGCATGGCAGGGAAAGGGGCTGAATCTCCTTCTGGAAAAAAACCTGTGAGAAATCACAGGTATCTTAGCTGAACTTTATTTTCAAATACTTTAATCCCTTTCTTGGAGGCAAAGTTAAATCCTCCCTCCACGGCTTTGATCTCAGCTGCTCTTCTGGAGTATTGGCTGGGAAACACAAACAAAGATGGGGGAGATGCTGTCCCTGCAGTGGGGCGCTGGAGCAATCTGGGTTTTCTCCCAGTCATATGCCCTGCAGCCCTGTAATGCATTTCCTGCTTTCTGTGTATCATAAAATCTTTTTACTCTTGTATGAAAAGTATTGTTAAAAAGAATGATTCCTTTTGTTTAGCATGAACCCACAGAATTTTGGCCGTTTTGCTGGAAATGGTAGTGTGTCAATCTGCTGGTACCACAATTTATCCATCTTAGTCCATTTAATCTTCTGTTTTAACATTTTCTGTGACTTTGATTGCACTTGAGGATTTTTCCAAATAACAAATTATATTTAAAGGCTGAAATGCTTACTGAAAAGTCTGTAATTCTACCTGATGCATCATTCCTGCCACAGAGGAACTGTGAGAGAGGTATCATAAAAGTTGATGGCCAGCACTGGCATGGATGCAGCTCCCACCACAGTTTGGGGGACCTTGTCCTTGGTTTCAGCAAACCCCATCCGGCCTGATGCTCTTCTGCTTTTAGCATGCAGCACCCTATCAAAATACATCGAGGGCCTTTTCCTGACACGGCCATTGTTCTACAGGGACTGAAGACGCGGCAGCACAAGGGCAGCCAGCGGGGCAGGGCAGCACGGGGCTCTCTGTCCACCAGGAGATGGCACTGCATATACTGACTTTGGGGTTTTCCCCCTTTATTTCTCTCCAGCAGTTCTCCCTGAAAGAAAAATGGGTCTTTTGAGGACAGCAGAGCTGTAACACTTTAATTTCTATTTGGTTTTGTTTTCAATTGCTCGCATTTACGTCCTTTCCACACCTCCCTCTGCAGCACAATGCCCCTCACCCCTCGCACCTGCAGGTCACCTTCTCGGTCTCAGTGGCTCAGCCTTACAGACAGGCACAAAGCGGTGTCACAGACGATGAACACAGTACTGGAGGAAGAAAAAGAAGGTGGGGGGGGAGGTCACCCGTTTTGAAGTTGGCAAGCAGTGTATGCACAGGCTGCTGTGCACCCAGTGCACAGGCTCGGTCTCAGTGGTTTTCTGCCCATGCTTTCTTTAAAGAAAAATACGCTCTTGTAGGAAAATTGAATTGACATTTAGCTTCTAAACTTCATCCTTGACATTCTCAGCTGGCCAGAGGGTGGCAGGAGACACAGCTCCTTGCCTGTGTCAAGCCTATGTGCCTTTGGGCCATATAACTCACAGCACTCAAGTCTCCTGCTAAGGACTCTGACATTTTCTGCTGCAATGTCTTCCATCAGAGGGCTTCCAAAAAGGGTACATTAACATATGAAGTCCCATAGATTTTGGGAGGACAGAATGAGGCAATAGCTCAGAAAGGGACAGTTTTCTGCACATGCCCTGCCAGCAATGCTCAAGGAGCAAAGTCCTTGTGTTCTCCCTTCCCTCAGCATTTTGGGATGGACCCCCAGGAGTTTTGTGCCTTCTGCACTTAGTGATGAGAGGCTCTTCAATGAATTGCAAATATATTCAAATGCCACTGCTGAAAAGGTAGACTGTTTTTGGGAGGTAGTGCCATAAATAAAGAAACTCCAAGTCCCTGGTTCACATAATGCTCCAAGAACTTTCTCCTGAACCTGAAATGCCCCGGTTTTTAATTTCTCCTGTAAAAACATATTTCTAAATAATTACAGAGTGTTAAAAATGGATTGCTGTACCCAGGGGAATTTGTTCTTTGTTTGCCAGGAACAAATAGGCCAAGAGAATGTGTGCTCAGCATCACGAGTGGTGTTTGAAGGAAAGAGCAAAGTCAAAAGCCTGTAGACATCACCAGAGATACTCTTTTTTCAAAGTGAATTTTTATTGCACATTGTCAGGGTTTCAGGAGACACTACTGCACATTGTGCTCCTAAGGGCTGGGGAGAAAAGGAGGAATCTCCTCATCTGAGAGCAGTGCACATGCTGCTGTTGACACAGAGGAATTTCTATTAATCTTTCTGGAAGTGACCTCTTCAAAACTATTTTTTTGCTTCTTAAGATGCCACTTCCAAACGAGCACTGGGTTTTGATTGCAACTGTCATGTTCACAACTGTTTGCACTTCAATGGCATTACTGTGCCTCCTCTGATAATCCCTGAGCCCTGAGCAAACACAAACCTGGAAATGTTCAAAGCATCCTGCTGTCATCAGTATCTCTGAAAATTGTTTTTCACTTTTAGAGAATCCTCCTTGAATTATGTGTGCCTGAACAATCTGTTTCCTACTGTAATGTGATGCCAGGTGGTAGGAAGATGAAAGATGGACTAAGTACACCTAGTTTCCCCTAGGAAAAAGGGAAAACTGGCCTAAACCCACAGCCCCCAGGAGAAGTTCAAGACATGCTTATTTCCCTGTGGATTTACCAGGTTGAACCTCCTCACCCACACACATGACAAGGGCTTGCTGGAGCTGGGAATTGGTTGGGGGCTCTACAAGAAGTAAGGCCATGCAGTAGTTGTTCAGCAAGACTTGAAAGAAACACAAAATATTCAAACAATACACAAACAAACAGATCCTTTTGGGGTGAATTTTACTGAATTTATTTGCTTCCCAGCTTAATTGCAGTCATATCCCAGGCAGAAAAGAGCACATAGCTGCAAGACAATCCCTCTATACTTTACATCAAGGCCACTTTGCACAGTCTTCTTATTTCTTCTACTTCCCAGGCCATGGCAGTGAGATCAAATGTATGTACTATGTACACTGAGAAACAAGAGAGATTTCAATCATACGACTATAGAATTGTCTAGGTTGGACAAGACCTTTAAGATCATTAAGTCATGTATGTGACTGCTGCCTATGGACTCCAAAGCTGCTTGTGGTTTGAAAAAACCTAAGTCAAACCTACTTGTGTACATTTCAGTCCCAGCAAAGAGCAAGGCAGGTCTTTCCCATCCTCTAGCACTGCACGCTATGTGTGGATTTCTTTTATAAATTACTTCTGGATGCCTTATATTCAGGTTAAGGGGCTTCTGAAATATCTGTGCACACATTAATCTGTATCTAGTATGTGTGTGTACACATACAGGGACTCCAGGGGCAAGTGCTTTCCAGCATTTCCATCAAACCTCTCCCCTCTAGTCTCTCTGGTTGTTTATTACTTTCACTTGCTGTTCCTTGTCTTAAATTAAACTGTAAGCCTGTCCTCACAGGGATGTCTTTTATTGTGGCTTGTTGGAAGGGGTTTTGCAGAGAAACTGGAGCAGCAGATAGAGCTCTCCGGGCACTACTGAAATAATAATGAAGTAGTTTCACCAAGGTTGGACCAGAGAGCACTGTCAGCTGCATCTGAATTCTGCTTGTCCCTGAAAATTGCTTAGGTAATAAGATAGCTGATTTAAAATTGCTGGGGGTATCCCACAGGATTCTGCTTTGACTCTGATTTCCATTTACAGCACATGTTCTGCCATTTGGCCAGCACCATCCACTCGTGTGTGCTAATTTAAGGTTGCTAAACAGATGACACAGAACATACATCTTTTATATTTGATCTCTGCACTGGTGAGTTATCTGACTGACGGTTAATCTCAACTTGGAATAGGATTTGCCTACACTTCTTGAGAGTGAGATATTTGCCTTCCTTAAACAGCATCTTGGGGGAAGCATGCCTGGGGGAAAGGTGGGAGTGTTAATACTGGCTATTTTGACTTCTTGTTTTTGTAGACTGGATCCGGTGCTGTGTGCCTCTGTGAGGAACAACAGGGTCATCAACCCAAGAAACTCACCTGTCAGAGGGGACAGCGTCTGCCATATCTAGGATCATCCCTGCACACCAGCAGGGTGAGGAGCTGACCACCTGCAGCTGTTGTGGGGCTGGTTGGGCTCAGCTCCTGTCTGGGTTGGTGGGTGCTCTGCACCTGTGCTGAGCACAGTGTTGAGCACAGCGGCTGGCCCGACCTGTGCTTCACTTTCTGCCTTCCTTTGTACACATCAGAATGTTGACTTGGTGACTATGTTCATTTTGCGGGGCTTTTTTACGCCTCTATCCACGTCATCAAGAGCAGTGCTCAGCTTTGGGTATTGCTATGTTCTGCTCTCAGGCAAGCCCCCATTCCCAACACTATGTGCCCTCTCTGTGCCCCACTCTGCCAGCTATTTTGCTGTATTTTCTCCCCTTAGTCCTTTCATGTCTGCCTAGGCTCTTCCAGAGGTACAGCAGAAACAGCCCAGAGACCTCACTCTGCAAGGAGCACACTCAGAGCATCCCACCTTTACCTGTTGTAATGTAGGAAAAGGTGTCTGCCAGCCCCCAGAAGACAAAAGGCTTCTGGCACTGGCTGGCAGCAGAGCTTGATCCTGGCAGAGTGGGCAGAGGAGGGAGCTGGAAAGAACTGGCTGCATACCCTGAGCTCCTCCTAGCATGCCCAGGGGGAGAAAATTGTACTATGAGACCATGGAGACCCTGAAAACTCAGTGCTTCTGATTGTGTGACAATTTGTGTTGACACTTCAGTTGCTACATTCACAGAGTCCTTGACTGACATCTGAAGTGAAGGACAACAAAAAGAAGCCATGAACATGGATGTCCAGAATCAAAAAATCTTGCTCAGATTTTTGTCTGACTCAGAAAGACAAAAACCTTCTACCCATCCTGCAGCAGCAACTGGCAGAGCTCAGATACAGCAGTGGATAATGCCCTGGAATGATGCTCTGTGTTCTAGGTGAGGTGGGTTTGAGGTAGGTGCTAATTGCAAGTTTAGAATGTTTGAAGTTTTCAACAGTGTAATACCATGCCAGCAAGAAAATCTGTTGTTTATTTCTGGTGCAGGTCAGCAAGTAACTTCTGATGTGTTGGATAAGAGCCAGACAGTGCCAGTAAGAGGCACAGTGAGGTCTGTGTCCCTCCCACCTCTCCTGAAGGGCTCCCCACCTTGGTCAAAAGCCAAGGTGCCAGGCATGGTGGGATTCTTGTTCTGACTCCTTGTTGTGGCACCTCCCAGGGTCTGGATGCCTGTTGTATATTAACTAACCTGTACTATGGAAGAAAGGTCGTGTGTGCAACCTGGGGGAAAAACAGAACAACAAAAAGAAAAACCACTGAGTCATCTGTGCTAAGTGTTTCAGACCTGAGCTGACCCAGTTTTCCATGGAATTGTGTTTCTACACAGGGCAGGGTCACCCCACGGGGTGAAATGCTGGTACAAATGATGCCGTTGTGCTACACACGAGAGATTTATTAGCAAGATCCATGTTACAAGGCCTTGATTTGTCTGTCATCTGATCCTTTCTGAATGTGCTGTCAAAGCAGTTGGTTTCAAAATAATCTTTGTATTGTTTGGTCTGCTTTGGTATAGCATGACATTCAGGATTCCTTTACAGGCAACTGTGCAAAGCAGGAAAATCTATGTGAAATGCTTCCTACTGGAGTCACCATCTGGCCAATATTCATCTTGTTTAGTGAAATACCAAGATATCCATAGAACGCAGGTGTTAATGCAGATCATAAGGCACAAGTGACCGCAGTAATAAACCAACATGCAATGAAATATAATTAATGCACCTGGTGCTTGGGTTTGAAAAGAATTTCACTGCCTTTTTATTTTCCCTGCACACTGATGTGCATTTTAATAGTTGGAACTTCAATCATCACTTCTCAACCAACCCTTTAATCATATTAATTCTCTTAAAAAGTGAACTATAATGTTTTTAGTAAATAATATTTCATAATTCAGTCAGGAGGGGCAAAGTGCAAACACACATGAAACTATATGCTGCTTAGTAACATTTCTGTGGCATGAAAAAGCTATTGTCCTGTTTCTGTCAGTCTGGTTCTTCTGCCAGCAAAGGTTTCTTTTCAGTCATGTAAGCCTTGTTGATACATTCCAAGTGCTTTTGAACCAGCTGAAACAAGTGAAAAGATCCCAGGCAAGAAAATAAATTATTAAAGTTTCTATCACTGGATTTCACAGTGTGTTTTTATCTCACCTCTGTCCTTCATTAGTAACGAATGATTTTTATAAGGTTAAAAATCCCCAGGATGACCTTTGTTCCAAGCAGACCGAAAAGCTCAGCTCCACACTGGAAATGTAGATTATGTGTGTGGGGGTGTTTCTGAGTTCCAGAAAATCACATTATTTTCAAATGTCTTCTCAGAGCAGAGATCAGACCCAATCTCATCAGTCAGCTGGCAAATCCCAAGCAGACAGGGTATTTGTTGAGAAAGGGAAAGGTCAAAAAGTCAAAGAGAAGGGTCATGGGCAATTTTTATTTTTGCATAGATATTTCTCAGGGGTGGTCTGAGGGTAGTGAGGAACATAAATCTGTGGCTATACTTGTACACCAATAGAGAGGGATGGTCACACCAAGTGACTTCCCAATCCTATTTAATAGGGACTCAGAGTGTGCTACCTCCCCAGAGAGATGCCTGCTGCTGACACTGGCATTGCTCAATCCCTCTCCCCAGACTTGACACAGGTGCAGATCACACTGTGCTCTGCCACCAATGGCCAGTGCTAAGCCACAGGGAATGAACTGCTGACAAGACAGGGCCATGGGCAAGGGTCAACCGCCACCGGCCACTCAGGAATGGGTTACTCCACCACTTTTATGGATGCTGGTTACACTTTCACCTTCAGCATTGGTCCATCCTTGTAAAGCAGACTTTGGCTGCCACTCAGCCAGGACACACTGCTGAGGGTCACTGCCAAGTGACAGAACACCCTGTTGTCACACAGCTGAGGGTACAACCAGGACGTCTGCAGTGTTCCCATCTTCCACAAGACCAAGGAAACTGGGAGAAGGATGGTCCACGTTGCTGCATGCTGCTGAATTTTACTAGGTTCAGACACAGACAAAGAAATCAAGGAAGGCCTGCTGACCCCAGCTTCTCTTACTGCCTCCCTGTAAAGTTACTTTCTTCGCAAGCCCTTTGAGAAGGGCACAGGCAGCATTGGGGTGGGACTGTGGTGAGTGACAATGAGTGTGAATGTTCATCAGGTGGGGCAGGGCTGCAGAAGGCCTGCTGGGGATGTACCCTCCTGTCCTCACCTGTTGCAGCATCCCTGCAATCCCTTTAATGACCTGGGTCAGTTTTAGGAAACAAACTACTTAGGGCTGTCCTTGATGCTTCCTGACCTTTTGCACAGCCACCATAGCCTACTAGCTGTTCTCCTCGGGCACCTGACTTTACACTGGAATTAATAACCTCATAATGGAGTGCCAGCAGCAGACAAGACACATGCAACACCCAAAGCAAACCCTTGCTGACAGAACGGGGTACTGCAGGCAGTGCTAACCAGGCTGTCCTGAACCCCAGCACTCATAAGGACTAGGACAAAATCACCAATCTATTTTTTCACTTCTTGACCTAAGTCAGCTTTTTAGCCCAGGACTGCAGAGGTGAAAGGTTAATGTATTAAGCTGTCTGCTCTTCAATTAATCCCTAAATCCTTGGCAGATTTACAAACTCTTGGAAGATTTTAAATCTCAACTGATTTATGAGATGCCTTTTTTAAGTTCAGATTGCCTTTACAGACGGTCACCATACAGGGCAATAAGGATAATTGCTATACAGATCTATTATCACAATGGAAATTTTAATTTCCAGAATAATGTACACCTATCTATCCTGACACTGTGGCAAAGCTGAGCATCTGAAATGTTAAACCCTGATGTCCCTTTATTTTCTTCATGCCTCAGTGAAGAAACCAGATGCGCTGAGGACAGGCTACTACCCTGACAGAGGAACAGGAATCCTTCTACCATTACAGCAATTCAGATAACTTGTTGAAAATAAAGCTGTACACTGTTGAAGCATCAAGAATTTCTCTCAGATAATAGTGTAAAAATATACCTTTTGGAGGAAGCTCATCGTCTTTTAAGGAAGACCTTGACACTGGAGAGTTACGAGAATGTGTGCCAGAAGCTAAGGGAGTAGGGGTAGTCTATTTGCATATGGACTTTCTGCATCAATTAAAAACCTGGAGCCTCGAATACAGAGATTTTTAAAAATGCATTCTAGTGCATTCTCTGGTGTCCTGAGAATCCCCCTGAAGCCAGGGAGACCATAACTAACATCAAGGTCCAGTAGCCTAAGGAAAGCCACTGTACCATCACCACAAACACTGAAGAAAAGGCCAGGGAAGCTCTTCTGTTCCAAGATAAGTAATCATAGAATCATTGAATTGTTTAGGTTGGAAAAGACCTTTAACATTAAGTCCAACCCTTATTCCAGCACAGACAAGTCCACCACTAAACCATATCCCTATGTGCCACATTTACAGGTCTTTTAAATACTTCCAGGGATGGTGACTCTATCCTTTCCCTGGGCAGGCTGTTGCAGTGTTTGACAGCCATTCTGGTTAGAAAATTTTTCTAATGACCAATTTAAACTCTCCCTGGTACAACTGGACTTGGCTACTAATCAACCTGTTTAGCTAAAAGAAAGGACTGAATTATAGGCTGAAGGTTGACACCCCAGTCAGTAAAAGGAACCCACACACTCCATGTTATTCTGTGACTAAGAGTGCCAATAAAGGATTCAGTCTCCAGGAGGGTTTACTGGTACAAAATCAGTTACCTGGCTGTCACACAATGGACATGAATAACACCCAGTGCTCATGATTCATGGCTGCTCACTAGGCTGGGCCTCCTCAGGTATTTCCATATCAAACAGAGGTAGAAATTTTCAACAGCTTCCCACTCAGTTGGGATTGAAGCAGTGGTGCAGAAGAAAAGAGCCTGTGTGCAGCCCTGGCCCTTGGCTCCTCAGAGCAGCTGCACACTTTTGCAGAGGAGACCTGTTCCAAAAGAACATGCTCATGCAGATTTGCAGACATCTACTGGTTCAGTTGTTATTGTTGAATATGCTCTTTGTTTAAAAAGTGTAATGCCTGGGGAGGACTTTCATTCACAACAGTTGGAGGAACAAGGAATAGCTCATTCCTTTCTCTTCTGAGCAGACACAGTCCTCTGTGCAGAAATACTGTATTATAGGTATTTGGAAGAGAGAGGGTGAGGAGCGGGAAGGAGAAAATGCCAGGATCCCAGCACCATCAATTGTTGTCAGCTCTGCTCTGGGAATAGTGTGTAGCTGTTAATTGCTGCTGCAGATCCAGCAGATGGTGGATAAGACATTGTATTTAATGGAGCCCCTCAAAAAAGACTGGCATCTGTTTGTTTAATTTCTTGGCAACAGAACAGCAGATTTAAAAAACAAACAAACCAAATTGGACATTTAGCTATGAACATCCCCCTAACAGATCATAAATGTTTTAAGATAAATAGGTCAAATTAAGGAAAATATCAACACATTTGACACATTTGAGAAACAAGCCAAACTTTTAGATATTGTCTCTTTTAAAGATTAGATTTTCAACATATGGCAATGAAACTCCTTAAAGAGGCTTTTAAATTAAATGTTGATACTATCCTTTTGACTATGAATTTATCTAAAGAGTTTGTAGAACTGTTACAAGCATTAATTCAGAAACTAATCTATTCTGCCTCTCTCCCTCTCTGACACACACGCTGAGATTAAAATATGATTTCCACATCTAGGCACTTTAATCATGTGCATCTCCTACATTTATAAACACAACAGAAAAACAGGGCAGAAAAAATTCCTCACTTTAACAGCTGGGAGAAGCAACTCTGAGGAGCTATTGCCATGGCTATTGCTGCCACAGCTCCAGTATTAATGCAACTCCTGTATTTCTGGAAATTCAGTGCAACAGAAGTTGCCATAGCAGAGTGTGCAATGGATTCATTTTTAGTAGGGAATATTATATGGTCTCTAACAATGGTTAAACCTGGATGCTTTGCACAAGAATATAAATGCCCTTGATCTTTACTGTCTGTGCAGGGCTGCACCATGTGAAATCCACCCTCTCTGAGTGCACAGCCTTCCAAAGAATGAGAGTGGATGACTCTCGCTGTCTTGGGGTGACTTTATGATGCTTCTATCCCCAGTCATCTGTTCTGTTGGTGTTGACTACTGAGTCCTGCAGCTTTAAGGCAGGTTCCAGGAGTGAAGGGGGAGAGAAGAGGCGCAGAGTTTGTTATCAGAGACTGCACTTGCTCTCCCCCACCCTTCACACAGACCGTGTTGTCTGCAGTGGGCAGCAGGAGAGAGCTCTCCTTTGTTTTTGGTTGTTTTTTCTGGCTAGCTGAGGCATAGAAGCTCCTTGGACTGTGGATTTTCTTTCCTTTTTCTTGGAATTGTTGGAACCTGCTCTGAACTGAAAACCCGGAGGAGCACCGGGAGCTCACACCTGTGTCCCACCAAGCCTGGCCTGGGCATTTCCCAGCTCTGGAGGGACTGAGAACAGACTGAGTGAGCCGGGCTGCAACCCACGGAAGGGACTCTGCTGAATTTGTCATCTCTTTGGAGGGGCGAGAGGTTTTGCTGTTTAGTATTGTTCATTTTTGTGCTGGGATGTACTCTGCCTGTTAAATAAACAGGTTTTACCCACTTGTCTCCAAGGAACTATTTCCCTGAACCAGTTGGGGGAGGGACTGCTTGAATCTGTTTCCTAGAGGGACCCCATTCAGAGGTTTTCTCCCAAATTTGACCTAAACAGAGACATCCTCCAAAGATCTCCTCCTGATACATTTTCTGGGAATACTTCTGCACCATTTGTCAGGTTTCAGGCATGTTTTGTACTTTCACTGTTTTAAAGCAGAGTTCGGATAGGATGCTTAAGCTGAGAAACAGCGCACGTGGCCTCTCTGTTTCCAGCTGCCGATCCAAAAAATGCTGCTTCTCACTTTCTCCTACCAGCTCCTTCCCGTCCATGTTCATTGCTGCAGGCTTGGCAGAGGCTGCCCACTGGTGCCAGAAAGCCATTCCCTGGGACTTTTCCCTGGATCACAGCTGCAGCACGGCAGCGCCGGCCGCGCCGGGGCCTGTGCAGGCCGGGGCGGTGCGGGAGCCGCAGGCCGGAGCGGTGCGGGAGCCGCAGGCCGGGGCGGTGCGGGAGCCCCAGGCCGGGGCGGCCGGCGCTGCTGGGCTGCCCCGTGTGCCCGCCCTGGCACGTCCTGCTGGCGGCTGCACGCTGCCTGAGGCTGTGCTGTGTTTTTTTCCAGGGGCTGATTTCCTTTCTGGCGCTGGATGTGCAGGTGTCTCGGCGTCCCCCCCGAGAGCGGGCCTGGGGGCACAGGTCCGCTCGTCCCTCAGAAGCCCTTTCACAGGCAAGGGACAGTTCACTGCTGCTGGAATTTTTCCAGGTGAAAAAGGCCAGGGTAAAGGTTCAGTTTGATCTCTGTGTGTGTCAGTACTGCCTGAGCAGGACAACCTTTGGCCGCAGGGTATCCTCTCACTCATTTCTCCCAGAATTTCCTTGGGTGGGGAGAGTGTCTCATACTCTCTTGCTGAGCCATTTCCCTGGGATCTACCTGGACACAAAGCCCCCTCCTCAGCCTGTCTCCAGCTCTCTTCTCTCAGTTGCTTCTTTGTCCTATTCCACATGCACATGAATGAAGAAATAAACGGGAAACATCAACACCATTAAAACAACTGTTAACATTTTACTCTGGTGGTTGCATTCTTTAGGGAAATGTATATCTAAATATAGTCGGAGGCTGTAGTCAGCCAATGGTTTTGCAGCTCTTTATTACGGACACCTCATATATCTTTCACTTTTTTTTTTTTCTCTTTTTATCATTCAGGTCGTAGCTTTGTGAATATTCCAGCTGTTAAAATAAAGGAGGGCTGAGTTGTTCCCACAGTGTATACACCTTGATAATGTCTGGTCAATTGAGATGAAGCAAAACTTCTTCCTCAGCTCACCTGTCTGTGAATAGGGCACAGCAACATGAAGATGATAATAACAGACAATTTTTGTCATTCACAGAAATAAAATAAGAGCTATCCAGTCTTATTGTTATGATTTCAGCATTTTATAATCTCAAGTCAACAGAAGCCTAAGACTGTTAAAAATACCATAGTGCTCTTATTTCAGATGAGAGCTTTTTCTGATTAAAATTTTTATCTGGTGAATGGAAAATTAAATATTGTGTGATATGACATTCCATAAGGTTTGTTCTTTTCCCCCCTTGGCTTACTCTTAATAGAACCTGTATTAAGCTGCTCTTTAAAGAAAAAAAAAATTTTTAGAAGCTTCACTAGGAAGACACTTCCCCATACACTGAGTTGATACTTGATTTCACAAATGAGGTCAGTACCGTCTTGATCAAACAGAGCCACTCCTCCAACAAAAAAAGCATCCTGTAGCAAATCAGGACATATGGAACAGACCCAATTCTATTGAAACTAAAATAAGCACGAAAAGGTCTCAAAAGAGATAATTTAAATGCCTCTCATGGCTCTTACCACATATCACATGCCTGGCCTATAAAAGGTTAGACTGAAAAAATCTACTACTCTACCTATCTTGCAAAAGAAAAAAAAAAGCCACCTCTGTAACATTCTTAATTAAAAGATAAGGAAATATTCCTCCTAAATACTCATACCTTGCACTTATCTATGACATTTCTGCTAAGGAGCTGAAAAAAGCAGATGAGGACTGTTATCTACAGTGGTTCAGCCTGTGCAGGATGGGGAACGTAACCCAGTTGTCTGTGCAGAGCTCCAGAGCTCCCCAGGGCCCGAGGCACCCAGCACGGCGTGCCAGGACTGCTCCTGCACACCCAGCTCCTCTGCCCGCCAGGGTTGTTTGTCCTCCTGGCTGTTTTTGTGATTGCAGGGAAATGTTAAATACTGCAAATTCTCCCATCACCCTTTGTTTTCCATAGCTCTTCTTCAGAAAGAATACAGCCATTGGGAGCTGATTTTTAGAGTTAGCTTAGAAAATACCAGCAGGGAATATCTAAAGAAAGACTTGGGCATGTCTGTCCCTTCCTGTCCATTCTGCAGCACTGCTTTCCAGCATGACTAATTAACCTTGTGATATAAATACAGGTTCTCACAGGCAAATACTCATTGGAGTGCGAATGACAGAATCTCAAGTACCAAATATAACCTGTGCATCTCCACGGAGATGGGAACAGGTAGGCAATTTTGCCTGACAGACTGTCTAAGATCTGCATTTTACTAGTCAGCTTCCTTTCTGTTTTCTACCTTAGCTTCAGTGGGCTTATCTGCTAATTTTTCCCTGATGATGCCTTCTACAGCATTTGCCTTCCCCATGCTGGCAGCCATCCCTTTATAGAGCTCTGTATTCATTCACAAAAGCCAGCTGAGTAGAGAGGCCCCATTTCCTATTTTAGAGCACATTCCTTGTTTCAATGCTTTTGGTGAGGCTTGTGCTTTTATCCAGAATGGGACACCATTGCTTTATGTTTGTTTTTCCTTTTTATTTTAGTTATTCTTTAATGTCCTCTTGTAAGGGAAAACCAGGCCCCAAGACTTTCTATTGTTCGTGATTATGTTTTTAATATGCGGCCATTTATTGCCTTCTGCCAGGTAATTATTTCCTTTTATAGACAAGGTATTTTGATATTTCATTCTTCTCAAGGGAAGAAGACTAAACAAATAATACTACTGTGTTTGCTATATTTCTTGTTCTTAAAAGACACTTGAGTTTCTCCAAACTGACTTGAACTCTTTTCAGTGCAGGTTAAAATTAATGGTGAATGCTTGTTTCTTTTTGATTTTGTATCACTCTGAGATTATTTTCTCCCGTGACTTCTCACTTACTTACTTTTCTGCTTTTGAAGTGCTCCATACAGGAGAACCATGACACAGTGCAGTGCCGGAGTAAAGAACAGCATCATGTTTTTCCCCAAGGCTGGCAAGGCCATGCCATGGTGGGCCAGCCTGCTGGGCTCCAGAGCTGACTTCCTGTACTGGCTGCAGCATCAGCTGGAGATATTCTCAGGCAAAAGTGATCTACTTCCAAAAACATCCAGCCTGACCTGCACCTTGGCAGCTACAACTTTGGGGTCTGTGGCTACAGTGGGAAGGATGTAGCCAAGAAATTGCAGCCAGAGAAAAGGCTGTGAGTTGCCACACATGTGGTTAGCAACCAGGTCTGATTTAAAAACTGCTAAAATGTCTTATAAATGTGTTTGTGTTATGAGGAAGGACAAAAGAAACTTAGATAGGGATCAAAGCATGTGTTTGGTCATATGAAGGAAATTAAAAGTAACTTCCAAGGGGACTAGTATTTCTGTACACATGAAGTTTCAGATTCATTGAAATCAATATCCTCTGAGCTCTCTGCCACTTCTGGAAGTGCAAGGCTTCAAATTAGTTAGACATACTTTGTCAGAGAGCAAAAAGCCCCAGCCAGCCAAAGGAACCCCAATCCCTGAGCCCACTCTTTGGAGTAGTTTGTCAGCACTTCACACAAGCATTACTGAAAAGAAGTTCAGGAGTCATGAGCTTTGCAATCTTTTTAAAAAAACATTTTCTTTATTGCACTTGAAATAAAAAGGAGTTGGTATATGAAAATCAAACTGCATGCCTCAAAAGATAACAGAAGTTTACTACAATATAAAGGCTTTCAGCATATGTGAATGCTTATTTTATCTGAACACATTAGCATAGTTATTAGTCATTCTAAATGATTAAATTTTCCTCTCATCCACCTAATCTGCATTATAAATGAATATACTAAAAAGCAATGCACTTTGTTGATAAAGTACTGACTTGGCAGTCAGGAGACAGGGTTTGTTTCTGGGCCTGACTTTCAACTCTTGAGTTGGCCTAGGTTGGTCATTTTGCCTTTAAATGCTTCAGCATCTCAGACTGACCCATAATATTGACATGTCTGAACTAAAGCATCACTATGCAATCAATACCAATATCCAATCAATATCCATCAATGTCCAATCAATATTTTAAACTGGTTTGCAGTGTTTCATTGTTTACTGCCATAGGAGACCCTGTTAATGATGCTTAATGAAAGGGGAGAAACTGTTAGACTGTGGATTTTGATGTGCTTTAGTATTCATGGAGTGACAGAGAATCACAGCAGCTTAAAAGCTGCCACTCTGAAACTTAGGTTATGAACACGTCTTTTTAATTTTTTTTTTCTTCTGAGTGAATAAGGGCTGAGACCCCCCTTGCAGCAGTGGCAGCTCCTGTGACTGAGGGCACTGCCTCCTCCACCTGGCTGTCTGTCCATTTCTCTTCAGCAGCAATTGCTAGAAAGGAATTAACTCATAATATGTTTGAATGAAAACCAAAGAAGATTCCGTTTTGAACTGTCCAAATTTGATTTCATTGTGCTCTTGAACAAAGACCAGGTTCTGCTCCTCAATCCTCTCCTTCCCACCTTTCAAGCATTGTTGTGGCAATCTGTGGCAGCCTGGAGGTGAGTGTGGATGCCCAAAGATAATGTGATTTTCCTTCTTCCAGATGGGATGGGATCACCTCTAGATCTGCCTGTCTCCTCAAGTTGTCCATAAGCCTTGGTCACAAACCACGTGTGAAGGAATAAAGAGCTGTCAAGAGCCCCACAGCTCCTTGTGTGTAGGAGCTGGTGCTGGGAGCTCTGCATGCCCTTCCCAAGAGGGCAGGTAACATTGCCTGATAATCACATGTGCCCACCAGGGAAAGCCTTCATTTTTCTTATGGTTTTACTGTGCCTCAAAAAGTTTATGATTGGTCTCTTTTGTGTGTTACTTACACACTTGGGACCATACATAACTCGTTTGTGTTACAGCCAAGCCAAACCTGTGCCAGTACTTTCAATAGCAAATGAAGTCCTTCCTTCCTGGTAGGATGGGCTGAAAAAGGACTGTGGCAGTTTGCCTAAGTAGGGTGGGGCTCGTACCAATAAATAGTTGAATTCCCCTGGAGGTCAATAGCATAAAAAATGAAAAAAAATCTCCCTGGATGGTTGTGTAAGGATCACCTCTGATTTAGTCATATTTCCATGAAGCCTTGCTCCAGTGGAGTAATGCTCCAGGACTTCTTCAGGCACTGAACATAGATTTGTGTTTTACTGAGATAAAGCAGAATGTCATCTGTGAAAAGAGCAATTTATGTCTTTTGTCATGGATTGTGACGCCTGGAATCTCTGGAGACTTTCTGATAGCTATTGCTAGCGGTTCAGTGGACAGAACAATCAGAGGAGGTGACAAAGGACACACTTGCTTTCTGCCTCTCTAAGGAAAAAGTCATTCAAATAAAGGAGTCTCCGAGAGTCATTCAAACAAATGAGTGCACACCCTCTGGCTTTCTGCGGGCTTAATGAACCCTATTCACCAGAATCACAGCCTTGTTGACAAGCCTCTGTCTTTGGAGGCAGAAGGGAGAATGCCGGAGGAAAGTCGGTCAGATTTGTTTTCTCTGAAGGAGTGGAAAGGCAATTTTCTGCCCTTGCCTAGGACTGTGGGAGCTGCACAATCCTCGGCATGCAGCAACCTACTTGCTCTGCTGGCTTAGGCTGTGCTTTTCTTCCTGGGATTTTGCTCTGATTTCAAACAAACATTTGCTTCTCTGCTAAGAAATGGGTTTCACACAGTCCTGAGGCAATCACAATTTTAGGAGAACCTATTTGCTTCTTCCTCTGCCTTGTATTTTATATGAGAGCAGCAATTTTGTGCATGAAATAATTTCAAGAGCTGGCGAGTTCCAGAAACGTCTAAATTGTTATGTGAATATGAAGCCATATCACACAACAGTGTTTTGTTTTGCTTGTTGGGTTGGCTGGGTTTTTAAAGTTTACTTTCCCCTCCCTAGGCTAAAAGACAGCGAAGCAAAGCAGCTACTCAGCTTCATGCACCAAGTTGCCCACAGTGCCTTTGATATACAGCCCCCTTGCCCATATGTGCAGTCATGTGCTCACATAACTCTTCTTAACTGTGGGAAATGAAAAGGAAAATGTTAAATTTGGTAATATTTATCACAATCATTTTTCAAGAGCGAGAGAGAAACTACCTTTCTATTGAGAAATGTGGCCTTTTAATAGTCATCTAGGATTATCCATTTATGTGCATAATAAAAATCTCTTACACAGATAGAGAAAGTAGAGTAAAACTTTATAATGGGGTATATATTCTCTAGCACAGACAATGACTGAAGGCCTTGGAGTTTGAAGAAATGCCAATACATCAAGTCTTTGTCTTTTTTTTTTTCCCAAGCTCTCCATTTTGGAGATTTCACGGAAATAATTGAGTTTTCTACTATTGGACCAAGAGTCTTATATATGCAAGACTTAAAAGAAAGAGATTATTAAATATCTCACCATTTAATATCTAGATAATTTTGCCCAATAAAATCCTGTGCAGCAAGTAATTTAAATTGGTACCCTATTTATGGCAGACAAAACTGCTCACTACCATCTGCTTCGTGGTTTTAATAGATGAAGTGTTAACTGCATGTTGCATAAAATTCATTGCGACTAGGTTAATTAAATGGTTGTGCTTCACTTCCTGCACTCTGGTAATAAGATGACAACCTCATCTGAATTTATTAACCCGTGCCACTTTCAGTACTGTTATCACCCATTCAACCACCTTTGGTCAACAAAAACGAAATAAATCACAATGACAGGAGACATAACCATATTGGCTAACAAAATAGATATTGATTACCATCTTCTAAAACAAATATGTCAATCTAGTCTGATTTTGTTTTTGCAAAGGTCATTGAAATCTGCTGGAGTATCAGTCGCGTGAGTAAATGATGATGCAGTAGGTTATTGGAAAACACTGCAAATCTAATCTTTGGTGCCAAACAGCCTAAATGACAGCTTCAGTATGGGAATGAGAGAGTAGCCTTTAGAGTCTTCAGCATTCTGTTCGAGCAAGCAGACATTAAATAGCCTTCTGCAGCACAGGCCCTTACAGAGGGCTCAAAGCCAGACCTCTGAGTGTCACTCCAGTCAGAGCCATTTCTGTCCCCTCCAAAGAGGGAGCATGAGGTAAAACTGCTTCATCTACATCCATGCCCTGGCCACCCCAGCACTGGGTCAAGCCTTAGTGACAGCAGATGCAAAGACACTTCTTAGCTATGGCCAATAGAAACAATCTGCAGGTGGGACTGGACTGGTGCATGGTGAGGAAGGACCTGACAGAAGCATCTCCAAGTACCAGCTTCTTCTCCACTTACACTCTTCAGATATTTAGAAAAGTTAATTTCAGGCAAGTACACAGAAAGCAGTCTTCTTTGCTCTACGGAGATTTACCAGGAGAGATCAACACCATGCATCAAAGCCATAGTCATTTTTGCCTTTCAGATACAGGCATTGAAGATTTTTGGAGGACTTCCAGTCATTCCCACTGATCCTGTCATTGTACACAGCTGTAGGTTTCCCTCTCTGTCTTGCTCTCACCTGGCTACTGCTTCTGGAAACAACTCCTGTGTCATGTTCAGCCCCCTGGTGTAAGCAGGCTCCAGACACTGTCTTTGAGGGCATTTTTATGTGACCTAGTGAGGAAAGTCATGTGGCTCCCTACTTCTATGCCGAAGTGGTGGGGTGAAATCCAGCTCTGGTTCACAAGTTCAGCTGTACCAAACTGGTTCAACCTGTCTTGTGTGTTACTGTGCCAGCATTGGGCTTTGCCTTCCAGGGACATAGATAAGATTTGTTTAAAAAACACAACAGGGAAGTTTTCATTTATGCTGAGGGTTGTAGTTAGAAATATGTTTATAGGATAAATCAGAATTTATAACTGTATACACACCAGAACAAAATATCTTTCTCCACTTGTAGTCAAGAGGCTGCCAAACTTCCTCCATTCTGTCCCCACACCCAGCTCCCAAACCTCATCCCTGCCCCAGCCATGAAGCAAAATAGCAGAATCAAAGCAACTTGCCCCATACAGTCTCACCTGTGCTAGGGATCAGGAGACCGTCAGAACTGATTCATTTCCCAGACGCTGGAAGTCTGAGCCTGATGTCAGCAGGCACTGCAATCAGATTTACCAAAAAGTCCCTGCCCAGAGCAGACTAGAAGAGGAGCTGTGGCAAAGTTCTGATAGGCAGAGGGCAGGATGGATGGCATACCTGGAATTTAATGAAACTGTTACTGCAGCTATCAGCTACCTGTGACTAGGAATGAAGATGACATTGGTAACCACTGGATGCTATCTCTGAATATTCAGTCTTCCAAACACTTTTTTTTGCCTGATTATTGTTATAAATGAATAAATAGTTAAAAAATAGTGAAGGAAAGCCTGTTTTTCAGTCTTTTCCTTTCAATATTAATTTAGACTCCAAATTTTTTACCAGATTACCTTTAGAGATCTGAAGTTCCCCAACAGTACTTATTGTAATAAATGTTGTTTGATTTTGAATTCTGCTTAAAGATGCTCTTATCTTGTACAATGAAGTAGCATTTCAGGCAAGTACTATTAATGTGCATTAAAGAACTCAGTATAAGACAGCTGTAGTACCCAGAAGCACTTTTCTCTCATGGGTTTCCCTGTAGAGTCACTGTACACAGCATTTGAAATGTTGGCCAAGTGCACCATGCTCTCA
This sequence comes from Cinclus cinclus, assembly GCF_963662255.1. Lineage (NCBI taxonomy): Eukaryota > Metazoa > Chordata > Aves > Passeriformes > Cinclidae > Cinclus > Cinclus cinclus. Next base: position 14,678,161 of record NC_085050.1, on the reverse strand, counting down.
AGCAAAATGGGTAACTTAGACAGATGGTGTCATGCTAACCCAAATTTAACCTTAAAGGTTGAAATTCATGTTTTGGGGGAAGGTCCACGCATAAGCTGAAACTGCTGCAAGTCCTATTCCAACAGCATATGTAGGAAATATCCTCTGTAGGGTTTGTGGGATTCTCCTGCATGAGTGGTAGATAGTGTTCACTGTGGATTTTTCCTCACACAATTGTAAGACACGGACAAAAATATCATGTTTGACTTGTCTATGGGTGGACTTCCTGAGGATGGCAGATATTGTGCACCTTCCCCGGTTAAAGGTTAAAATCTGTGCACATTTTCCAAGTATTAAAATATTTTCTGTCCCAGAGGCAACCAGTTCAGTGGGGAACAGCTCACATCTTCATTGGGGTGTGGACAAAGGGCTTCTTTTGACAGTTTCACACACCACAACAGTTAAATTATAGTACCTCCTTTACGTTGTTTTTTTCCTCCTCACACAAGACACAATAATCTAGATGATCTGTGGTTTGCATCTCCCAACACTGCTGGCAATTTCAATACAGCAGGATGACAGTTTTTAGTGGAAAGAGCAGGAAACAAAATGCTGTGTCTGAAGCCAGGAGCTAGACTTTGAGTGTTCCTGCTTAAGAGATTACAGTTAGGGATTTGAACAGATCCAGGGGCACATGTGTACCCTAATGTCTTGAATGTATCCATTCATGTCCTGGAGGTAACAGGGCCTTTACTAAACTTCCCCTTTGTAGCTTCATGTCCACAGGAGGGCACCCAGGGCAGGGAGACGAGAACATGGCCAGGCCCTCTGGTCCGGTAAGTGGAGAGCAGCTTCTCCCTTTGCTGTGCTGCACATTTGCCACAGAGTCAACAAATTTAGTGAGCCAAGCTGTCTTAATTCTGATAGAAATGAGTAAACTAAGGATCTTCTATTTTTGGAGCACA